>NC_060149.1:786705838-788078338 GCF_021461385.2 Schistocerca piceifrons
TCTATCAACCCTATCTGGTACGGATCCCACACTGCTGAGCAGTATTGAAGCAGTGGGCGAACAAGCGTACTGTAACCTACTTCCTTTGTTTTCGGATTGCATTTCCTTAGGATTCTTCCAATGAATCTCAGTGTGGCATCTGATTTACCGACGATCAACTTTATATGATCATTCCATTTTAAATCACTCCTAATGCGTACTCCCAGATAATTTATGGAATTAACTGCTTCCAGTTGCTGACCTGCTATTTTGTAGCTAAATGATAAGGGATCTATCTTTCTGTGTATTCGCAGCACATTACGCTTTTCTACATTGAGATTGAATTGCCATTCCCTGCACCATGCGTCAATTCGCTGCAGATCCTCCTGCATTTCAGTACAAATTTCCATTGTTACAGATTTTAAGTCCTTGTGCAGATCATTTTTGTTCCTGGTATTGTATGTATGAACTGAGCTGTTTGTTGGAAAAAAGATATATATTATTTAGGACAAATTTCATTAAGGAGTAAATATACTGAGAGGCAGTAGTTAGTGTACGCAGTTCTTTGAAGAGGTTTCTACAGGACGTCCGTGAGTTTACTCCACAAATAATACATATTACACGCTTTTGGACTCTGAAAACTTTTGTTTGACTTGAAGAGTTACCCCAAAATATTATACCATATGACATTATGGAATGAAAGTAGGCAAAGTATGCAAGCTTTTTCATTTTTTTGTTGCCTATGTCAGGTAACACTCGAATTGCAAATACAGATTTGTTAAGGCGTTTCTGCAGTTCCGTGGTGTGCTCCTCCCAACTGAATTTATTATCGAGTTGTAATCCCAGGAATTTAAGGCTGTCAACGTCTTCTATCTGCTCTTCTTCATACTTTATGCATATGCTGGGTGGAAACCTATTACAGGTTCTGAATTGCATGTAGTGAGTCTTTTCGAAGTTTAATGTCAGTTAGTTGGCTTTAAACCATTTATTAACATTCATGAAAATATCATTAGCAGGTCTTTCTAGAACTACACTCGACATGCTATTTATTGCAATACTTGTCATCTGCAAACAAAACGAACTCTGCTTCTGGTAGTGTAACTGATGGGAGATCATTAATATACACAAGAAAAAGCAATGGCCCTAAGATGGATCCTTGTGGGACACCACATGTAATTTCTTCCCATTCTGATGATGACTGATGACTTAATTCACTACTCCCTTACACTGACACCAAGGGTGTCGGATGAATCTTGCTGTACACTGTTTCCAGCTTCCCAACGTCCCAAGAGTGAAACATGACGGGGCTTCGGTGATAATTTGGGCAGACACTTCGTGGATTCCATGACCCCACGGTTACTCTGAAAGGTCGCATTACTGCCAAGGATTATGGCTGACCAGATCCATCCCATGGTACAGTGTTTGTTTTTCAACGGTGATGCTGTGTTTGAAGACTATAGGGTTGCTATTCACAGCTTGCATCGTCCAGGACTACTTTTCTAAGCACCAGGCTGGATTTATACATCTCCTCTGGATACCACAGTCACTAGGTATCAATATTATTGAGCTTTTGTGGTCTACTTTTGAGAGAGGGTGCCTGATTGCTATCCACCTCTGTTGTCGTTTTCTGATCTTGTCACTATTTTGCTGGAAGAATGTAGAGTAAGATTCCCTTGAAAACCATACTCACCAGCATTTATCCATTTTGAGACGGCTGGAAGCTGTTTTGAATGCCAACGAGTTTCCTACGCCGTATTAGGAATGCTAATGTGTAGTTTTTTGATGTTTCCATTTTTTGTCCATCCGCCGTAGGTCTGCGGTCAACCCACAAATTCAGGTGTGGTTCCTTTGTAAACGACATGGGTGATTTCTTCGCAATATTACGCTAGCCAACCTTGCGCTCCATTTGTTAACCATTTAACTGGCAATATGGTTTATGCCCGTAACAATGAAATACATGTCAGTAATGCACTCTTTCGGAGTAGTAATCAATAAAACTGCTCAATTTATTGTGTGTTTCTTAGTCCATCATGAGTTATGGGCTGGTAAATATTCGTACCAGTGACTCAGAAGCGCAAAATCTGTGCTGAAAATGTTTTAAAAATCTGCAGGGAATCATAAATGGCAACTTCTATTATTAATTCTGGAATTCAGAACCAACTTTAAACCATGCGTGTAAATCCGCATTTGCAGTCACTTCAGTATCAAAGTAGGTTTGACGACTTTCATGATACGCTTGTTCAAGCACAGGAAGACAGTCTGCTGCATCTGTACTAGACGTTTCACCCTCTGGGTAACACTGTTACCCAGACTACCATCAGTCCTGTAGTAGTATTTGAAACGCTACGTATAGTAGCTGCATGGTTAGCATTAGTCTGCAATAAATTCCGAATGTTCTGCATGCTTTACTTTAACTTCCTCCCAGCAGTTCATTACACGATCGGTCAGAACTTAATCTGTTATGGAATTATGCGACCTCCATGAAGTCATTCTTACAGATCTAAAAGAAATGTTCACGAATGTTGGTATAGTCCCTCTAACTATAAAAGCCAACCAAAAATGAGTAAATATTGTGCTTATTTCTTTCAAACCGGTTTCATCATGTTGCACTTTTCCATAATCATCCCACATGTGCACTGTCAGCGGAAATAATTTATATTATCTCAGAGGCTAACATTTTCCTCATTAGAAGCAATACTAAGCAGCATATAATTGGTAATATTTGGATGTTACTGGGAACTTAATTCACGAAAATCTATTTGATTACTTGTACAACTATAGCTGTAAATGTGGTTACAAACGACTCCTGTTTGATTTTATACTTTATAATGTAGAAAATTTTACTGTGAATTGAACTTACTGTCGCTTATATCAGAAGAGTAAATCCAAAGGTGACCCATGCCAATTGAACACAAAACCAGCTCTGAAGACAAGCCTCTCAATGGCCATTAGTAACTTTCTCGCTGATCTCTCAAGCCTACCAACTTAGAAACATAAAAATGCTATTCTTACTTATCAGGAAACTACTGCATATAGATTAATACCAATAAAATCGATTGCCTTTAGTAAATTATATAATAAGATAATTTAGGACTAATTGCATACACACACCAGTGTCACTTAGTGTTAATTACCTCGTTTAACCTACATTAAATTACGGCAGAGAAAACTGACATGACACAACATGAAACAACTGGTTTCCATTTTCATTTATAAAAATTAAATAACAGTTAATGAAGTGCCGTAAGAACAGTGAAATGCATTTTAGAATTTAATGTTGGTACCAACTGAAGCACGTTACTGGACTCGGAAGCAAATGTCTGTTGCCTTTAGCATATATTTTTGTCGATTGGGAAGTGGTAATGTTTACCTGTTACCTGGCACTAGATGGAGGACATCGTGGCGCCTATCCTTTTTTTCTCCCTTTTAGAGTTCTTTACGGCTTCTAGCCCGAAAGAGAGAGAGAGAGAGAGAGAGAGAGAGAGAGAGAGAGAGAAATATTCTGCCGTAACTGTTGGCGATTCTCTGCTGTGAGATATTAGTGTGTTGCTCAACTTCCTTTAGGTTTTTGCGTAAGAATTTGTTATTTTCTGCGCTGCAGCGAATGTTCGTAAATGCGACGGCTTCGCAGTTGATTCTATCGAGATTATTGTTTGTTGTTTAAGCATAGACATCAGTATGCGAGGAAGCCGACACGAGACGTCCGACACCAGAGCTATATCCCATGCACGAAAAGCACGCCTACAGCTATATATATTCCCGCAATTCATCCCCAGATGTTCTGACGTCAGCGTTTGCAGAGGCCATCTTAAAATATCCCTGAGAAATCCTCACTCGACTCTGCTTACCATTCGGTTGGTCCTCATCGTGATGGCTGTTATAACTTTCGGCAGCACGTCGCAGGGAAGAACTCAGTGTTCAGGAAAGATCGAGCGTGGTGAAAACTGTAGTATAAATTAATGTCACACACACACAAGCGCGCGGGGGAGTGCACGCGCGCGGTCGCGCCTGTGTGTTCGCTTTGTGAAATGATCGCAAGTACCGCCAACATCAGTTTCGGCCGAATTTACGCTATAAATCCACACAGGTTAGGTTATGGATATTTTTTGTCATCCGAAATAGTGGGGGAAATCTGAAGACATATTAATCAGCATTTCTGCAATTTCAGCTTAGCTTCTGAGAGGACTATCTATTCTTTGATTGAATAAAGCTGGCAGAGTGGGTAAATGCTAGGATTCTTTTCTCTTTCACCCTTGGGTATTATTTTTGAATTTGAAAAAATCCAAATTGCGCTATGGTTTGGAGTCCCCGATAACCTTTAAGTTCTCCTGTTATTGGCTCGTTAAGTCTGTTGTAATGCCAGAGAACGGCATGGGCATACCACTTCTAGTACGGCTATATTTAGCAAAGCATTTTGGCGGTCAAAACAACTTTCGGATTGAAGACAGCTTTACATTTTTTTTTTTTTTTTTTTTTTTTTTTAGTCACAGTCACGTTACATGTAATGTCTGAGTTATCAGAATGATCTTGCCTTTCGGATAAATAATATATTTGCTTTTGTACACTCACTGAAAGTTGTTCTTTGCCTTCACATTCTTTTGTGAAGTTAGTTCATTCGCCTTCGATGGGACCAGGCGCTCTTGTTGAAAACTTAGCAGATAGAAATTTCGACAACGAATTGTAATCTTATTCAAGCGTTAATTGCTTTCATACTAGGTCGGCTGCTTATATTAACAAATGCTTGATAGAAATATTAAAGCTTTGAATATACCGTTGCCGGTATGACATTAAACAAAGAGAGAGAGAGAGAGAGAGAGAGAGAGAGAGAAGAGAACGATGAGCCCATTAGAAACGGAGCGCAAGCCCCTGTTGGGGGCAGGTGATCGCTTCAAAGCAATTCGTCATGGAAGTGTGGCCGTTTCTCCTGAATGCTTTAATTACTGCGTCGCAGACTAGATAGCCAAGACTTATGGCTACATAAGATTGCATCTGGAAAAGAGATCTGGAATTTTCGACTCGCTGAGCGCCAGTCAAGATTTCACAGTGACACACAACACGTAAGTACATTTAGAATATCAAGTGATTGGAAATCGGATACATATTTTCGCATGACCTTCAGTATATTCGTAAACATAAGGTTGTGTGCCACATGATTGAGTTCTACATGTACATGATTGCTATGCGTTTCACAATTAAGTTTCTGGCAGAGGGTTCATCGAACCACTTTCAAGCTATTTCTCTACCGTTCCACTCTCGAAAAGCACGCGGGAAAAACGAAAACATAAATCTTCCCGCGCGAGCTCTGATTTCTCTTATTTTATTATGTTGATTATTCCTCCTCACGTAGGTGGGGACCAACAAAATATTTTCACATTCTCAGGAGAAAGTTGGTGATTGTAATTTCATGAGAAGATCATGCGGCAACGAAAATGACCTTTGCTTTAATGACTGCCACACCAGTTCGTGTATCATATCCGTGACAGTCTCTCCCCTATTTTGCGACAATACAAAACTAGGTGTCCTTCTTTGAAACTTCTGGGTGTCTTCTGTCAATCCTACCTGAAGCGGGTCCCAGACCGCTCAGTAATACTTCAGAAGAGGGCGGAAAAGCGCAGTGTAAACAGTATCTTTAGTAGACCTGTTAGGTTTTGTAAGAAGACGGTAAATGACAGAGTTAATTGCAAACAAAAAGAGGGCAGTTCCGGTTGTCTCGTAAATCGTTTATGTAGATTAGTAACAGCAAAGCACCTGTACCATTTCCTTGGGGAACGCCAGATATTAGTTTTGTTCTATTCGATGACTTTCCATCAGTTACTACGAACTGTGACCTTTCTGAGAGGAAACCACGAATCCAGTCGCACGCATTTGGTTAGAAGTCGCATGTGAGGGACGGTATCAAATGCCCTCTGGAAATCTAAAATTATGGAATCAGTTTGACGTCCCCTGTCGATAGGACTCGCTGCTTCGTGAGAACAGAGAGCTAGTCGAGTTTCAGAACAACATTTTCTGAATCCGCGTTGGTTTTTCCTCAACAAATCGTTCTCTTCGAGGTAACCCATAATGTTCGAACACCGTCTATGTTCCAGAATTCTGCTGCAAATCGACGTCTATAATTCAGAGGATTGCTCCTATTTCCGTCCTTCGGTATTGGCGTGAGTTGGGCAACTTCGCAATCGTTAGGTACGGATCTTTCGACGAGCGAGCGCTTCTACTCGTATGTGATTGCTAATATATCGGAAGGAACTGACTGGTATACAAACTGGACCCGAGGCCTTGCTTTTATTAAGTGATTTAAGCTGCTTCGTTACATCGACGACATCTATTCTAAGTTACTCATGTTGGCAGCTGTTCTTGATTCGAATTCAGGAATATTTACTTCATGTTCTTCGGTGAAGGAATTTCGGATAACTGTGTTCAGTAACTCCGCTTTAATGGCACAGTCATCCCTAACATCACCATTGTTATCTCGCATTGGGGGTATTGTGTCTTTCCGCTGGCGTACTTTACATATCACCAGAATCTCTCTGGATTTCTGCCAGATTTCGAGACAGAATGTCGCTGTGGAAACTGTTGAAAGCATCTCGCGTTGAAGTTGGAGCAAAGTTTCGAGTTTCTGTAAAACTTTGCATTCTTGGGTATTTTATGTTCTTTGAAATTTGGCATGCTTTTTTCGTTGCTTCTGGAACAGTGCTCTGACCTCTGTAGGGATCAGCTCCATATCTTATTAGTTTATTTGGTATATATCTCTCAATTGCCGTCAATACTATTTATTTGAATTTAAATCACATCTGGTGTGCACTTACGTAGTCAGACTGGAAGAAATGGACACACACTCTTAGGAAGACGTGAAGCGAATTTTTATCTTTTTTTTTAAATAGATGTATTTTGCGTTTATTTTTGATAAATTTTGATGTGCTGTCACGTGGTGGTGTATAACTACAGATTTCTTCATACAGTTGAAACTTAGCATAGTGAAACTTACGCTATCAATAAACAGTGAATATAATTCTGACAAAGAAAATGAATAAACCAATTAACGATAACACAAGCAGTGAGTTAAGTGTGTCTTCGCGAAACTATGAGGGACCTAGATTTGAAATCAGAGCAACTGAATAAATGGTCGCAATGGATGAAACTATCCTCTTTTGAGTCACAACTACTCCGAAAATGTGACTCGTAGTGAAAGGGATGTTACACATTAAAACGCTGTCGCTCTGAGAAGACAAGACGTCTTATTTAAATACTCAAAGAAACGGACCGTAAGTCTGAGAAAATTAGTGTTTAGTTTTAATGATGAATTGCTGATGTTACACTACTGGCCATTAAAATTGCTATACCACGAAGATGACGTGCTTCAGACGCGAAATTTAACCGACAGGAAGAAGATGCTGTGATATGCAAATGATTAGCTTTTCAGAGCATTCACACAAATTTGGCGCCGGTGGCGACACCTACAACGTGCTGACATGAGGAAAGTTTCCAACCGATTTCTCATACACAAACAGCAGTTGACGGCCGTTGCCTGGTGAAACGTTGTTGTGATGGCTCGTGTAAGGAGGAGAAATGCGTACCATCACGTTTCGGACTTTGATAAAGGTTGGATTGTAGCATATCGCGATTGCGGTTTATCGCATCGCGACATTACTGCTCGCGTTGGTCGAGATCCAGTGACTGTTAGCAGAATATGGAATCGGTGGGTTCAGGAGGGTAATACGGAACGCCGTGCTGGATCCCAAAGGCCTCTGATCACTAGCAGTCGAGATGACAGGCATCTTATCCGCATGGCTGTAACGGATCGTGCAGCCACGTCTCGATCCCTGAGTCAACGCATGGGGACGTTCGCAAGACAACAACCCTGTGTACGAACAGTTCGACGACGTTTGCAGCAGCAGGGACTATCAGCTCGGAGACCATGGCTGCGGTTACCCTTGACGCTGCATCACAGACGGGAGCGCCTGCGATGGTGTACTCAGCGACGAACCTGGGTGCACGAATGGCAAAACGTCATTTTTCGGATGAATCCAGGTTCTGTTTACAGCATCATGATGGTCGCATCCGTGTTTGGCGACATAGTGATGAACGCACATTGGAAGCGTGTATTCGTCATCGCCATACTGGCGTATCATCCGGCGTGAAGGTATGGGGTGCCATTGGTTAGACGTCTGTCACCTCTTGTTCGCATTGACGGCACTTTGAACAGTGGACGTTACATTTCAGATGTGTTCGATCCCTGCGAAACCCTACATTTCAGCAGGATAATGCACGACCACATGTTGCAGGTACTGTACGGGCCTTTCTGGATGCAGAAAATGTTCGACTGCTGCCCTGGCCAGCACATTATCCAGATATCTCCCCAATTGTAAACGTCTGGTCAATGGTGGCCGAGCAACTGGCTCGTCACAAATCGCCAGTCACTACTCTTGATGAACTGTGGTATCGTGTTGAAGCTGCATGGGCAACTGTACCTGTACACGCCATCCAAGCTCTGTTTGATTCAATGCCCAGGCGTATCAAGGCCTCTATTACGGCCAGAGGTGGTTGTTCTGGGTACTGATTTCTCAGGATCTATGCACCCAAATTGCGTGAAAATGTAATCACATGTCATACATTTAGAGCAATCTGCCATTCATCACAGCATCTAGAAATTTTGTCTAATACTTTTTGTATTTTTCTAGAGTCAGTCAACGACGAAACCTTCTTGTACACCACGGCAAACAAGTGTAAACTGCTGGTCATCCTCTCCGTTAGGTCATTTATGTATATAGAGAACATAAACGATCCTACCACACTTCCCTGGGGCTCCCCTGTCGATACCATTGTGTCTGATGAACGCTTTCTGTCGAGGACAACGTACTGGGTTGTATTGCTTAAGAAATCTTAGAGCCACTCACATATCTGGGAACCTATTCCTTATGCTTCTACCTTCGTTAACAGTCTTTAATGTGACACCGTGTTAAACGCTTTCCATAAACCAAGGAATGTGGAATCTAGAATGAAATTTTCACTCTGCAGCGAAGTGTACGCTGATATGAAACTTCATGGCAGACCGAGACTCGAACTCGGGACCTTTGCCTTTTGCAGGCAAGCGCTCTACCGGCCGAAGTGTGGAAAGTACGAAGTAAGGCAATGAGAACGGGTCGCGAGTCATGCATGGTTTGTTTAGTCAGATTCGCGGAATCCCCACGTTAGTCCGTCATTTCGAAGCGACGTACTGATAGTACTAAATATTGAACAATAACAAACTGTAGAATAAAGTTGTGATTAGAAGGAACGTTTTTCGACGGATTTGATCGGTTCAGACTTTTAGCAGGTTCAGTGATCAGTTACATCCGTTGTTAGTTGGAGATTATTTTCTCGTCATACCATTAGTTTCGAGGAATCGAAGATTAAAAATATTTATTCAGTAAAAAAATCACGTTTCATTTTATCAGAAATTGTGATGTGCGAATATTTCACAGTTAGCGTTACTGTTGCGTCTGACCATTGCGAATCTGAGCTTCATTGTCTAAAAGTCTCTCTAATTCATTTGTCGATTCAGTTTACAAAGGCCAGAAAAACTTAACCAAACAAACTTTTATAGAGGCAAGCATTGAACTACACAGTTCATGAACATAGTTTCCCAATGTTAACATGCACTGACGGATAAGAATGCAATGTCCACTTATCCAGTGACCAAATCTAAGCAGCCGTTACGCTCCATTTGTAATTCGATAGTTCCCCTGGAGACAGAGAATGAACTATAAAAAGTTTGTCATGAAACGTGTGACTTCTGAATACCTTTTGTATCTCACTCGTCATACTGATAAGTTTTAAGGATAAGGTAGTAGTTTTACTTGATCTTCGACATCTGTTGCCGACAAATATTTACTGGTTTATTTATTTAAATTTTATAACAACATCGTAACATAAAAT
The DNA here is from genome assembly GCF_021461385.2 of Schistocerca piceifrons. Lineage (NCBI taxonomy): Eukaryota > Metazoa > Arthropoda > Insecta > Orthoptera > Acrididae > Schistocerca > Schistocerca piceifrons. The sequence goes on from NC_060149.1 coordinate 786,715,730, forward strand.
TTACAGAAAATGTTTACAAAGCGATTCGCTGCAGCAGATTAGTATAACCCGAGTTAGGCGACGCTGTCATGAATTCATTGGATTATTGTTCAAGAGAGGTGTTCAAACCATCTTTCTGCCCATCCTGGCGTAGAATTTCTGTGGGTTCCCTAAATCACCTGAGAGGAAGAAAATGGTCGTAGCCTTGTTGGAGAAACAGTCCCACCTTCAATCTCACAGACGCCAACGACATGTTAATTCTACCGTTTATTTCTTCTGCTGGTACCTGGCCAGGACCTTCCATTTTATTTTAATGGCATTAACGTTGTTAGTAAAATGAGACTAAATTTTAGTATGTGACACTTTTATCGTTGTAGATTGTGATTCAACTGTCTAGAAGTCTTTTCTGTTACCGATTGTTCATTTTCTTCCCATTTTTATTGGTTTGTTACTCCTTTGCGTGTATTCTGGCATAAGTTAGTTTTCAATTTGTGCAGCGTAGAGATACAGTGATTTGATAAAAATAATGGAGGCAGGGCAATAACTGGTGCGGATCTGATGTGGTGGAGCAATTATGGTGGGTATAAAACTTGGGTGATACCAATGTACAGTATTAGTTCGAAGGGAACTCAAGTTAAACGTCGACAACTATTTACTTCAGAGAGAGAATAATTTCAGAAACCCCCTTATTTCATAATGTGTCTTTTCTTTTATAGGCAATGTCAAATTAATGAAATCTTGCCGGGTTTCCATCCTGGCGTGTGCGCTGAAATTCTGCGACGTTTCGGTGAGTGTTACCCTCATCATCGCCAGTCGCGGAGTTACAACGCAGCCACCCGGATGGAAACCTGACAAGATTTCATCATCGGTATAAGGCGGGAAAGTAGTCATTCCACATAACGTGGAATTAATTCTATTTTCCCAAATCCACTACTCTCCACGTTATGCTCGACACAGTTCCCACAGGAAATATATTAAAATTAATTTTGGTCTAAAAGTGTTCTGAGGTGATTTGTAAGTCTTCGTCAAGGGGTTTGGCTTTTTAACTGCACCGCCACAGTACACATATTCCCTAATGAAATATCTTGTAAATAATCAGTCACAATTTGAGAAGAGCAGTGATGTCCACGCCCGCAACACTAGAGGTAACAATGACCTTTACTAACCATGCGTAAGACGTGTACTGTAATGTTAACACTAATCATGAATGGCCCGGGCGGGAAGGAGCGCCTGGTCCCCGGCACGAATCCGCCCGGCGGATTTGTGTCGAGGTCCGGTGAGCCGGCCAGTCTGTGGATGGTTTTTAGGCGGTTTTATAATCTGCCTCGGCGAATGCGGGCTGGTTCCCCTTATTCCGCCTCAGTTACACTATGTCGGCGATTGCTGCGCAAACAAGTTCTCCACGTACGCGTACACCACCATTACTCTACCACGCAAACATAGGGGTTACACTCGTCTGGTGTGAGACGTTCCCTGGGGGGTCCACCGGGGGCCGAACCGCACAATAACCCTTTGGTTAGGTGTGGGCGACGGAGGGGGGAAGTGGACTGCGGTAGTCGTCGTGAGGTTGTGGACCACTGTGGCTGCTGCGGGGACGGAGCCTCTCCGTCGTTTCTAGGTTCCCCGTTAACATACAATACAATAGAATACAATCATGTATACATATCCTACAATCTGACTCGTTCCGCATCTTTTCGATAAAAGAATGGTGTAAATGATCTACGGAATATGTAACTATCTGTGGAGAACGTTTCGAGGATGTGTAATTGCCGTGTGGGCTTATTACAGTAGTGAAAGGATCTATGGGTTGGGTTGTCTGGGGAAAAGAGACCAAACAGCGAGGTCATCGGTCTCATCGGATTAGGGAAGGACGGGGAAGGAAGTCGGCCGTGCGCTTTCAAAGGGACCATCCCGTCATTTGCCTGGAAAGATTTAGAGAAATCACGGAAAACCTAAATTAGGATGGTAGGACGCGAGATTGAACCGTCGTCCTCCCGAATGCGTGTGTGCAAACCACTGCGCCACCTCGCTCGGTGCAGGATCTGTAAGCCGATTTGTGTGTACTACGTTTTTTACAAACTGCATTCGTGGTCTTCATCAGTAAATGAAGAAGGCTATTAGGTAGTTCTTTATCTTTCGACTGCTAGGCAATAGGTTTAGAGCACTGTGTGCTGTACAATACTGGTGAGTAGTGTGAGCTTTGTAGACTGAAGTCACTATGTTGCAACGGAGTGGCCATAGTGCACACGGATAGAAATAGAATTGTAGAAAGTGGGATGCCAGACATATATTTGATACATCACTGTGCTGCATTCGTAATAATTCGAGACGTGATAAGCATAACGGCAATCGCGGTGAGCACTGAGCGCGACTGATTAACCAAAACACTGACCAGGCATTCCTATTTTTATTTTTCGACTTGCGAAGTGATTCCGAGACAAATGGCGAAAGAGTGCCGACACCCATTCGGAAGGCCACGAGAAGGTCTTGTTGATGTCGGCTGTCGCGGTGAAACCCCAGCAGAAAATTAACAACTCTCTCGATGTGATTCCTAGTCATGTTGGTGGATAAGAAACTTACTTCCCTTTACTGTGATGTATGTTGTCAGAGAGCTGGGTGTAGTGGAGTTATTAGCAGGCGTGCCTACAGGCTGCTGCGGCTGCGTATTTTGACAGTAGAGCCCCTTCCGACGGTCTAAATGATCATATTTTACACTTCAAAGGTGTAATCTCTTGATTATCTATATAACATTCTTAGCCAATGCTCTCCACGCTGTTTTGTGGCTCTTCCAACCGTTACGTATCTCCTTTGTAACCATACATTTTGTCTGTTTACCGTCACCTTCAACACTAAGCAAATGCAGTTTTATTACGAGTTGTGTGAATGGTAGTGTCCATTTTGAGTGTGTGGTTTTCTGTTAGACGTGCATCACTGTGGCATTAAAGTTTCCTTGTACGATTCGTTCATGTAAATTAGTCTACAGTGCGCAAACTTAAATGCGTTTGCTCTTTGAGCACACAAAATGCGAGTTTGTTTCCTGATTTGACTCTTCCTGTCTTGGCATTCGACGACAGAATAGCTGTTTTCTCTTTTGCCCGTGAATCGTGCAAGGTTTGTGTGCGTATACGATATAAACAAAACATCAGTTTCACCTGGAGTCGGGAAACCAGGCCAGTCTTCGACCAGTGCTACACTGAATTTATGCCTGACATCCGGTTACTTCCTGAGTACTGGACTTAACCGGCAGAGCTCGCTAGTTGTACGTGTTGATCATGGTGCAATACTTTTCCGATCTAATATTTCCGTTCCTTACCTCCATGATACTGCTGTCATTAGGAGATTTTCTATCAGAGTGGCAATACATGTCGATCGTACTCTTAATCTCTCTCTGAAATTGTGTATGCAGTGATTAATCACAAAACATATTTGGGTGGTTATTTTTTTATGTAGTTCTTGATGCAATAATTTACCAACAGCCGTATGTATTGCAGAAATTTATTTTATTTTATTAACTTCTATGTGCTACCAGTTTCAGCATTACATTGATGTCATCTTCAGGCCCCACTCGTCATAGTCGTAAAATCGCTATACACGGAAGGAGCCATATAACTGGATCCGTAAATCAATCGTCCTGCAATAGCTCTTGGTGGCCAGGCGACACAGACTAATAGCGATTTTACGACTATGACGAGTGGGGCCTGAAGATACATCAATGTAATGCCGAAGCTGGTAGCACATAGAAGTTAATAAAATAAAATATCTGCAATACATACGGCTGTTGATAAATTATTGCATCAAGAAGTTCATGCCAGCCGTCGTCCCACGATCCATAATGGATCAACGAAGATTTTTTATGTAGTGTGTTTCCAAATACAGGGTCTGTATTTTTGGTTTTTATACACTCTGACAGTCATCTTCATTGGACGTACTACTGAGCCGGGTTTTAATTTCTCTGATGTTCCCAGAGTACGTTTTTTCCCATAGGGGTCCATACGATAGTGTACATCAAAAATGATATTCTACGATAATGGCTGTAACATTTGTAGAGCAGTAACAGATTGTGCTCGCGTATTCTGGAGCGTGTGGTTTACATGAAAATAAAGGTTACTTACATGTTTCCATACGATAATCACAAGTCACACGGGATCTCTGTGAGTATCTGTACTTTAATTATAACCATCCTGTAAAAGTTATACAGGGTGAAGCGAAATTCACGCACTCGGGCTTCGCAGCGCGACTGCTCACATGCCAGCGATAAAAAAATGTCTCTCTCAAAATTTCGTCCGGCGAGTACATCTGGAAGAAAAAGGACGTTAAAGCGTGGCAGTCTGGCAACAATGTAATCTCCACGCCCGAGGCAGGATTCGAACCTGCGACCGTAGCGATTGCTCGGTTCCAGACTGAAGCGCCTAGAACCGCTCGGCTACTCCGGCCTGCAAATGCAGTTGGGCTAAAACTTTTTTATTAACTAAAACTTAACTCTATTTACATAAAAAATTAACAAGACTATAAATTGTTAAACGACAGAGCTATTAATTAATACGTCTTCGAGAAAGGGACCATTTATGTACTGCTACCTGTGCCTAGGGCAGTTGGTAGCAGATGTTCCGTTTGGCGGTCCGCTGCGCCCCTATATACTGTAAGTACACCCAGAGAGGCAGTCGGGAAGACGCACTTCGCGCCGAGATCAGACTGTCCGCGTCAGTCAACGCCCGCATGCGTTTTGCCTCGGATGACGTCAGAGCTGTGCACTTGTGCATACCTTTTCGGTTAGAGTAGGAAGTGAACTTGCGAGGACTGTGCACTGATAAGCCATAACTTTATTACTACTGACCTCCGCGACGTTGGATTCTGCCCGGTGACACTGCCGGTACGTGACGCGGTAAGAAAAGTATATAAGTGAAGCAGACACTGACGCGGGATCACTCTAGCGAAGATATGAGCAGCAAACGGAGAAATCGATTGAGATACGCGATTTTGTGAAAGTGCATATTATTATTCCGCACAGACTGTGAACGAGTATCTCGAAAACGGCGAAGCTCGTCGAATGTTTACGTGCTACTGGCGTGAGCATCTACAGAAAGAGGTAGGAGGACAGTGATACTACGACTAGGCGCTGAATGGTAGTACGTCCACGACTCTTCACGGAACATGGGGTTTGGGGGCTAGTCTGCTCCGTACCGTTGGATGGATGTTGATCTGTCGCATATCTGCTGAAAGAGGACAATGGTGGTGCACACAGAAGTGTTTCGTAGCACATCGTACATTGTTGAACATGGAGCTCCGCAGCAGACCACCCCTACGTGTTCACATGTTGACCCAACGACGTCGTCAATTACGATTGCAGTCGTCATGGGACCATCTGAATTCGGCCGTTGATCAGTGGGAACGTGTCGGCTCTCTCGAGTGAATCACATTTTTGCTACACTACGTCTATGGTCGTCTCCACAAACGCCGTTCATCAGGGTGAACTGCGGCTCGAAACGCCGGGCACCATGAACGCTGGCAGACATTCTCCTGAACTTGTACGGGACCTGTGGTAGTACGGTAATCGAAGACACGCTGATAGCTGCGAACCACCTGTATCCCTTCATGCTGGGTGTCTTCCTCTAAGACGATGTCATCTTTCAGCAGTATTATTGTCCGTGTCTCGGAGCCAGAACCGTGATACCGTAGTTGTAGGGACGTTATAGTGAACTCACGTTGATGTCTTGACGACCAAATTCGCGTGGTGTAAATCCTATGAAACCCATGTGGGTTGCTATCGGGCGCCATCACCGCTTATGGGTCACTGCGGGCGCCATCACAGCGTACGCAAATCAGCGGCCCATTATTTACGCGAAGTACATGGCCTGTGCGTAGACATCTAATGCCACATACCTCCGCAAACATACCAACAAACTGTCGGATCCCTGATACGTACAACCAGTGATACGATTCGTTCCAAAGATGGACAAACAAGCTATTAAGCAGGTGTTCATAATGTTCTGGCTCCTCAGTGTACACTGTCCTGGATCGATTAGATTTCACGGAAGTAACTGTTTGTATGCCGCCCGTAATGTTGACAAAACCGCGTGGCAAGTGGCAAGATTATTTTCCACTTCTAAGACAAACAATTATTTTTGGTGTTTAGCAGTCAAGGTGATACACCATTTTACTTGGAACTTACCGTAGAGTCGCCTCTGAACTGTTAATAGTGCTGTTTCCGATAGGGTTAGTAGCTAGAATACGCAGACATATTTTCTGCGTGTGAACTTTTAAAGAATATATCAATGAGTTAAAACCCAAAACTTCTGTATATAGTCATAGTTCCTGATACCGCTGAGTAAATAGCAAGTAGAAACATTTTCTTTCAGTGAGCACAAGGATTAAGGTGGCCTTGCAGACTGGAAATTATGGTTAGTATCTTCTCCATCGCTTTCTGGCTGACCGAAAAAATAGTTTTCATGCCCTTGTAAACGACGGCGGTAGGTGTAAAGCACGCACAGACAATTTAAGTGCCTTTTCATAACGAAGTAACGACCATTGGATTATTACCTGCCGCCCCACCTAGTGTACATAAAGTACTAATTCTGCTGCACTTCGATTACTTATTATTGAGTGAACATTACGGACATTCGTTGTATTGGTGGGAACAAGGACGAAAGACAAATATTTTCTGGAGAATAAATTGTTTACAAAATTTTCTTCAAATGGTTCAAATGGCTCTGAGCATTATGGGACTTAACTTCTGAGGTCATCAGCCCCCTAGAACTTAGAACCACTTAAACCTAACTAACCTATGGACAGCACACACACCCATGCCCGAGGCAGGATTCGAACCTGCGATCGTAGCGGTCGCGCGGTTCCAGACCGCCTAGAACCGCTCGGCCACTTCGGTCGGCAAATTTTCTTCCGGAGGTTCTGTAGGGAAAGTTATTAGTTGCGTTGCAATCAAACGTTAGCAGCGTGTCTGAAAACAAAGTAGCGTAGTGTATTGGCCACGTCAGTGATAAGAATTATTGATGGCATGAACCTGCTGTCATACACTCCTTAATTTTTTCCCAGTACTTTACATCTCTCATATGGTTCGTGGACAGCTGACAACTCATCTAAGAGTTGACAGAAAACAAACTGCATATATTTGGTTTGCTTAAGCCATTACTGCCGTGAATTATTATGTTCGGATTTTCTACTTAAAAATAGTTGCATGTTTACAGGAAGAACACAAGTGAAATTTAGTTTTTACTCCTACAGCGCTGAACATGATATCTTTTTGTATATCGGTATCGGACTAAATAGCGCTGTAGCAAACCGAAATAAGGACGTGTCTTGGATAGATTTGTAACGCGCTGTATCATCCGAACTGCATATTTTCTAATACGCAACTATAAATACGAAATCCACCAAATACGGCACGATAGCTTCGGAAATTGTGAAATCGAGATTGCGCTGTGTGATGTGCATTTGTTAGAGAATCAGAGTACGGACACGTGATCTCATCAACCAATCACACCAAAAAATTAGAGTACATTACACATTATGTAATCAGCCAGTCACATCATCACTTTTTCAGTGCGCAAACATACAAACGACGAAAAATATAAGCATGAAACAGAAATAAAGTAGATGTACCAAAGTAATACCCAGAGTGTACAGCTCCAAGGAAAGTGGTACCATAACGTAGCTTCCCTTTAATGTTGAGGAAAGTGAAGTCGCCGGTTTGCCCGAAAGGCGCGCAGTTGTAGCCGGCAGCATTCTTCGAATGAATTATTGCCTCGCAGTTCCTCCGGGCGGGTAAAGTTTACCCACCCCAGCGGAAAAGTGGTGTGATATTTCTTTCGGGTGATATGCTCGATGAAACATATATTCAGCTAGGTAACCCACGAAAAGTTCGCTCTTCCTGCAGTAACGTAGGATGGCACCTCAGACGTCCGTCCACGTTCTGTATGTGAACGGAACGATCTTTCGGATCTATAAAGTTCAGACAGTGGTTTACTCTAAGTTTCTGAAAACCTCCAGTGTTCCATGAACTGAAGCAGTCGTTAACGATCGTCGTCCCAGGGAGGATGTTTCTTTTTATTATTCTTATCAACAGCTCCTTGGTCCGGAATTTAACTGGCTCAAGGAAGCATTTTTTGACCGTCTATGAATTACACTGGGAACCTAGTTTCCACGAATTTTACGGCCTGTGCCATGTTTCCTTTCTACAAAATTTCGCCTAGTCTGTTTCACCAACGACTCCTGTTCCCCATAACTGTTGTGAATTGTTTACCTCCCACTCTTGCACACTTCACGACAGAAGGAAGACCAGTCAGTTCTCGAACTAGCTACGACAAACTATAACTTGCTTAAAAATTGAGATCGTGAAACAGGAGATTTATAATCTCAGTTATAACAAGTAGTTGGCTCCACCAATTCAAACTGTGCTTTTAGTTTCCTGGTTATCCACGCCCTTGACATTCGCGACACGTTCGGGAAAATAGCCGATTATTCGTGACAAGCAAGATTAAACATTTCACTGCTGCTCCACAAGCTACAGTAAGTCTGCCACCAAAATCAGTTTTTTCGTTTCACATTCGTAGTCATCGACAACTCACAAACAAACTGTTACCCTTCATCCTAAACTCAGTCTCGAGGCATGCTACTCGCAGGTGTCACCAAAACCAGATTTTTTGCTTTCACATTCGATGGCTTCGCCAACTCTCAACCAAACTGTTACCTTCCAACCTAACCTAAACCTCGGGCTACACTACAGAGAGGTGTGTCACCAAAACCAGATATTTTGCTTTCAAATTCGTAGTCGTCATCCACTCACAACCAGACTATTACCTTCCAGTCCAGCGTGGACCTTGGTCTACGCTATTGATAAATCCGTTACCACAAGTAGAGTTTCACATTCGTTGGCTACGCTAGCTCACAACCAAACCGTTACCTTCCAACGTCATCTAGACCTCGGGCTAAGCTACAGATGAGTCCGTCACCATAAGTAGGTGTTTTGTGGCAGTTCAAGCTGTGCTCTTTTGTCCCAGCCTAACCACACTCTCGAAAATCGCGATATATTCGGAAGGAAAGAGGCGAAAACAACGTAACCACACACATGGAAATTGCGACCTATTCGGAGAAAAACAGCCAAATATTTCTGGCAGCGGAAAATATAAATGTCACTGCTTCACTCCAAACAATTTAAGTTGCGTTGTTACGTCGAAGACTAATGTGGAAACCGAGACGTATTCAGAATAAAACAGCCATGTATTTCATTCAAATAAGAATACGGATGTCATTGCTTCACTCGCAGCAATTTAAGGTGTGCTCTTACATCGCAAACCTAACCACATTCCTGGAAGAAAATAAAAAAAGCCAATCTGCATCTATACTCTACAAACCACCGTGAGGTGCATGGCAGAGGATACGTGCCATTTTACCGGTTATTACTTGGATTTCTTCCTGTTCCATTCACGTATTGAGCGCGGGAACAATGATTGATTGAATGGTTCTGTGCGTGCAATAATTATTCTAATCTTATCCTCATGATTCCTATGTGAGCGATACTTAGGGGGTTGCAGAATATTCCTAGTCATCCCTTAAAGTCTGTTCTTAAAACGTTATTAATAACTTTATTAATAGACTTTCTCCGGATAGTTTACGCTCGTCGTTAAGTGTCTGCCATTCAGTTCCTTCAGTATCTCTGTGACCATCTCCCATGGAGCAAACAAACCTGTGACCATTCGTGTTGCCCTTCTTTGTATACGTCCAGTATCCCCTGTTCTTCCTGTTTGTTACGGGTCCCACACATTTGAGCAATATTCCAGAACATGTCGCATGAGTGATTTGTAAGTAATCTCCTTTGTAGATTGATTGCACTTCCCCATTATTATACCAATAAACCGAAGTCTACCACCCGCTTTATCCACTACTGAACCTGTGTGATCATTCCATTTCATATCCGTACAAAGTACTACCCCCAGGTATTCGTATGAGTTGCCGGATTCCAAGAGTAAATCATTGATATTGTAGTCTTATGATATTGAGGAGGTGAGAACTGGAGCTTTGTTCAATTTTAACAATTTCAGCTGTTTCTCAAAGCCACTGAGACTGATATTTATTTCCCTCCTCTTTTCAGTGGTACGAGGATTAAATTTGGGCAATTCTCCGTGGTATTCCTTTTTAAAGGAATGTTAGAAAACGGAGTTAAAGCATTTCGGCTTTTGCTTTACTTTCCTCAATTTCAGTTGCTGTCTCATTCGCTAGGGACTGGACACTAACTTTGGTGCCACTAACAGCCTTCACATACGACCATAATTTCTATGGGTTTTGGGAAATGTCATTTTGACAGTATTCTGCTGCGGTAGTCATTGAAGGCATCACGCATTGCTCTCTTGACAGCGAAACGAGTTTCATGAAGTTTCTCTCTAGTGACTGTATACCATGGATGGTCCCTTCCACTATGAACTGTTCTACTGGGTGCATATATATCCAGTGCATGGTCAACTATTCTTTTAAACTTCTTCTTCATGTTAGTGCCATGTGCTGAAAATTTCAAGTACCTCGTTGAAGTATGAAACTACTGATTTTTTATCTAGTTCATTAACCATATGTATCTTTCTGCTTGTTCCAGTTGTCTTTTGTGCCGTGGTAGTCATTGTTGCCACAACCACGCCATGGTCACAGATACCAATTTCGATGTGGGCATCCTTAAATAAGTTAAATCTATTTTTTGCAATTAGATGCAATAAACACTACTGGCCATTAAAATTGTTACACCAAGAAGAAATGCAGATGATAAACGGGCATTCATTGGGCAAATATATTATACTAGAACTGACATGTGATTACATTTTCATGCAATTTGGATGCATTGATCCTGAGAAATCAGTACCCAGAATACTGGCCGTAATAACGGACTTGATACGCCTGGGCATTGAGTCAAACAGAGTTTGGATGGCGTGTAAAGGTACAGCTGCCCATGTAGCCTCAACACGATACCACAGTTCATCAAGAGTAGTGACTGGCGTATTGTGACGAGCCAGTTGCTCGACCACCATTGCCCAGACGTTTTCAGTTGGTGAGAGATTTGGAGAATGTGCTGTCCAGGGAAGCAGTAGAACATTTTTTGTATCCAGAAAGGCCCGTACAGGACCTGCAACATCCGGTTGTGCATTATGCTGCTGAAATGTAGGGTTTCGCAGGGATCGAAAGAAGTGTAGAGCCACGGGTCGTAACACATCTGAAACGTAACGTGCACTGTTCAAAGTGCCGTCAACGCGAACAAGAGGTGACCGGGACATGTAACCAATGGCACCCCATACCATCACACCGGGTGATACGTCAGTATGGCGATGACGAATACACGCTTCCAATGTGCGTTCACCGCTGGTTCGAATCCTGCCTCGGGCATGGATCTGTGTGATGTCCTTAGGTTAGTTAGGTTTAAGTAGTTCTAAGTTCTGGGGGACTGATGACCTCAGACGTTAAGTCCCATAGTGCTCAGAGCCATTTTTTTGCGTCCACCGCGATGTCGCCAAACACGGATGCGACCATCATGATGCTGTAAACACAACCTGGATTCATCCGAAAAAATTACGTTTTGCCATTCGCTTAACCACGTTCGTCGTTGAGTACACCATCGCAGGCGCTCCCGTCTGTGATGCAGCGTCTAGGGTAGCCGCAGCCATGGTCTCCGAGCTGATAGTCCATGCTGCTGCAAACGTCGTCGAACTGTTCGTGCAGATGGTTATTGTTTTGCAAATGTCCCCATCTGTTGACTCAGGGATCGAGACGTGGCTGCACAATCCGTTACAGCCATGCGGATAAGATGCCTGTCATCTCGACTGCTAGTGATACGAGGCCGTTGGGATCCAGGACGGCGTTCCGTATTACCCTCCTGAACCCACCGATTCCATATTCTGCTAACAGTCATTGGATCTCGACCAACGCGAGCAGCAATGTCGCGATACGATAAACCGCAATCGCGATAGGCTACAATCCGACCTTTATCAAAGTCGGAAACGTGATGGTACGCATTTCTCCTCCATACACGAGGCATCTCAACAACGTTTCACCAGGCAACGCCGGTCTCCTGCAGTTTGTGTATGAGAAATCGGTTGGAAACTTTCCTCATGTCAGCACGACGTAGGTGTCGCCACCGGCGCCAACCTTGTGTGAATGCTCTGAAAAGCTAATCATTTGCATATCACTGCATCTTCTTCCTGTCGATTAAATTCCGCGTCTGTAGCACGTCATCTTCGTGGTGTAGCAATTTTAATGGCCAGTAGTGTATGTCCATCTTGCATGGGGTTCCTAACTATCTGTTGTAGGTAATTTTCAGAGAAGGCATTTAGTAATGTTTCACAGGATATCTTAACACGCGTCCGCAGCTCATGGTCTCGCGGTCGCTTTCTCGCTTCCCAATCACGGGGTCCCGGGTTCGATTCACGGCGGGGTCATGGATTTTCACCTGCCTCGAGATGACTGGGTGTTTTTGTTGTCCTCATCATTTCATCTTCATTCATGAAAGTGGCGAGACTGGACTGAGCAAAGGTTGGAAATTTGCATGGGCGCTGATAACCGCGCAGCTGAGCGCCCCACAAACCACACATCATCATCATCACCACCACCACCACCACCACCACCACCATTATCACCACCATCATCATCATTATCATCTTAACACGCCCACCACTTATAAAACTGTAATTTTTCCCAATTAGTTGTTGAATGATTAAAGTTTCCATCGCTGATATACTCTGAAGCCCCAAAGAAACCGTTATAGGTATGCGTATTCAAATACAGAGACGTGTAAACAGGCAGAATACTGCTCTGGGATCGACAACGCATGTATAAGGCAACAAGTGTCTGGCGCAGTTACGAGATCGGTTACTGCTGCTGCAATGGCAGGTTATCAAGATTTAAGTGAGTTTGAGCGTGATGTTATAATCGGCGCACGAGCGATGGGACAATGCATCCCCGAGGTAGCGATGAAGTGGCGCTTTTCCTGTACGACCATATCACGAGTGTACCGTGACTATCAGGAATCCGGTAAAACATCAAATCTCCAACATCGGTGCGGCCGGGAAAGGTGCTGCAAGAACGGGACTATCGACGACTAAAGAGAATCTTTCAACGTGACAGAAGTGAAATCCTTCCTCAAATTGCTGCAGATTTCAATGCTGGGCCATCAGCAGGTGTCAGCGTATGAACCATTCAACTTAACATCGTCAGGCTTTCAGAGCCGAAGGCCCACTTGTGTTCCCTTCATGACTGCACGGCACAAAGCTTTATACCGCACCTGGGCGCGTCAACACCGACATTGGAATGTTGATGACTGGAAACATGTTGCCTGGTTGGACGAGTATCGTTTCAAATTGTATCGAGCGCATGGACGTTTGTGGAGACAACCTCATAAATCCATGGACCGTGCATGGCAGTGGGGGACTGTCCAGTCTGGTGGAGGCTCCGTAATGGTGTGGGGCGAGTGCAGTTGGACTGATACGAGACCCCTGATACGTCTAGATACGACTCTGACAGGTGACAAGTATGTAAGCATCACGTCTGATCACCTGCATCCATTCATACCTATTGTGCATTGGGCAATTCCAGCAGGACAATGCGACACCCCACACGTCTAGAATTGCTACAGAGTGGCTCTGGGGACACACGTCTGAGTTTAAACACTTCCGCTGGCCACTAAACTCCCCAGACATGACCGAGCGAGGTGGCGCAGTGGCTAGCACACTGGACTCGCATTCGGGAGGACGACGGTTCAATCCCGCGTCCTGCCATCCTGATTTAGGTTTTCCGTGATTTCCCTAAATCGTTCCAGGCAAATGCCGGGATGGTTCCTTTAAAAGGGCACGGCCGACTTCCTTCCCTAATCCGATGAGATCGATGACCTCGCTGTCTGGTCTTCTTCCCGAAACGACCCAACCCTCCCCAGATATGAACATTATTGAGCATATCTGGAATGCCTTGCAACACAGCAGTAAACAACCAACTTCAAATTAAACTCACTGATTATCTTTTAATCTGTTGAGCTAAAAGATTGCTGATTCCCTATAAGAATTGAAGCAAATACACAAAAAGGTCGAAATGTCACAATATATCACAATACAAACGGGTACTGATACAGTCAGTGAAAGATTATGCGGAAGCGACGTGAACAATAAAAATGCGCATCTGGAACTTCATGTTGGGATACGAACCTTGTAATCGTGGTCTCTCACAAAGGAAAATTTCGAATTCCGAAGTCTGGTTTTATATACAGGGCTATTACAAATGATTGAAGCGATTTCATAAATTCACTGTAGCTCCATTCATTGACATATGGTCACGACGCACTACAGATACGTAGAAAAACTCATAAAGTTTTGTTCAGCTGAAGCCGCACTTCAGGTTTCTGCCGCCAGAGCGTTCGAGAGCGCACTGAGACAAAATGGCGACAGGAGCCGAGAAAGCGTATGTCGTGCTTGAAATGCACTCACATCAGTCAGTCATAACAGTGCAACGACACTTCAGGACGAAGTTCAACAAAGATCCACCAACTGCTAACTCCATTCGGCGATGGTATGCGCAGTTTAAAGCTTCTGGATGCGTCTGTAAGGGGAAATCAACGGGTCGGCCTGCAGTGAGCGAAGAAACGGTTGAACGCGTGCGGGCAAGTTTCACGCGTAGCCCGCGGAAGTCGATGAATAAAGCAAGCAGGCAGCTAAACGTACCACAGCCGACGGTTTGGAAAATCTTACGGAAAAGGCTAAAGCAGAAGCCTTACCGTTTACAATTGCTACAAGCCCTGACACCCGATGACAAAGTCAAACGCTTTGAATTTTCGGCGCGGTTGCAACAGCTCATGGAAGAGGATGCGTTCAGTGCGAAACTTGTTTTCAGTGATGAAGCAACATTTTTTCTTAATGGTGAAGTGAACAGACACAATGTGCCAATCAGGGCGGTAGAGAATCCTCACGCATTCGTGCAGCAAATTCGCAATTCACCGAAAGTTTACGTGTTTTGTGCAATCTCTCGGTTTAAAGTTTACGACCCCTTTTTCTTTTGCGAAAAAAAACGTTACAGGACATGTCTATCTGGACATGCTGGAAAATTGGCTCATGCCACAACTGGAGACCGACAGCGCCAACTTCATCTTTCAACAGATCAGCAATTCATGTCATGGCTTCCACGCTCTCCCGACTTAACCCCATGCAATTTCTTTCTGTGGGGTTATGTGAAAGATTCAGTGTTTAAACCTCCTCTACCAAGAAACGTACCAGAACTGCGAGCTTGCATCAACGATGCTTTCGAACTCATTGATGGGGACATGCTGCGCCGAGTGTGGGAGGAACTTGATTATCGGCTTGATGTCTGCCGAATCACTAAAGGAGCACATATCGAACATTTGTGAATGCCTAAAAAAACTTTTTGAGTTTTTGTATGTGTGTGCAAAGCATTGTGAAAATATCTCAAATAATAAAGTTATTGTAGAGCTGTGAAATCGCTTCAATCATTTGTAATAACCCTGTATAAATAAATAATATTGCACGGATTTTTGACATAGCTGTTTTTGCGCACACTTCTACGTTGTCGTCCCGAAGAAGAACACTATAGCATGAATTTATGTCGGTCAGCATTTCTGACAACTAAAATTATATATAGATACATAGCTTTGCGTATTTCTGTATGCGTGCGTATTAATTCGTGTGTGTACGCGAAGAAATAGTTATCTTGTAAATGGTTCAAATGGCTCTGAGCACTATGGGACTTGACATCTGTGGTCATCAGTCCCCAAGAACTTAGAACTACTTAAACCTAACTAACCTAAGGACATCACACACATCCATGCCCGAGGCAGGATTCGAACCTGCGACGTAGCGGTCGCGCGGTTCCAGACTGTAGCGCCTAGAACCGCTCGGCCACTCCGGCCGGCTGTCTTGTAAATGGCTGACAATATTGCGTCTGCTCTTCTCGCTGTGATTGACTGATAGCAGCTAATCGATCAGCTGCCATAGTGATTTCAGTAGCTTGGAAGCTAACGGACCGTGTTTCGTGGCTAACGTACGAGTATTTATACTTGCGTATTCCAAAAATGCGTGCGTATGCACTTTCTATGATAGAGCCAGTTAAAAATTTCGCCAAGACGCGTCATTTGAAGTACGGTTTGTTGTGCTACGGTGCCACTAGGCAGTTAAGGTTACAAATGAAACACATTTCCAGACATATTACAAGTTATTATTTTGAGCTCTTATTGCTATTACACATGCTTGCTTGCCTTATATACAACGAAATCAGCTTTGGCCCACAAGAAAAGTTCTCATCTGAATCTTGTTTTCCCTCCCTCTTCTTAGCTTAATGGTATTTCAGAATTTATGAAACCCCTCAGAATAATGTGGAGGAACTGGTTCTTGGCATTTCATACACATGCATACAGTTCGATTCTGATATACCTTGCACCCACAATACTTTGATTGTCCTTTAATGATGAGATGATATTTTTTAGCTTGCCTTATATCATTTAATTTAATAAATGTTGATAATGGAGCAGGTTTTGCTCCTGGGGTGCCATGTCTTTTGAAAATTTGAAGAACAACTTGCCTGGAAACTGAAGATAGACAGATCGTTTCCCAACGTTCGATATATATCTACCATCCCTGTATGCAACGTACGTCAATACCCCAAACAAATAGGGACCACATTCGTTTCTTATTCCTCATTTTTGTCCTATTTAGAGCTTTGAATTGATCATGCAAATCAATTATTCCCATATGCAGATTATTTTGTTTCAGAACATCGGCTATTTTTACTTCTACTCCCTTTCTTTCCGATCTGGTGAATCTTTCCACACTTTGCGAATGTCTCACATTATCGCAGTTGGAAAGAACTGTCAAGACTGCACTGTCATTCAATCTCATTGGTGTCTACTTGCCATTAGATACTGAAACACATTTTTCTTCTTTATTTTCCAGACTCATTCCTCAATTGTAAATTCAATTTCTTTCCAACCCTGTTATTTCGCATTGTTCCTGTGGAAGATGATATATAAGATGAACATCAACAAAAGCAAAACGAGGATAATGGAATGTAGTCTAATTAAATCAGGTAATGCTGAGGGAATTAGATTAGCAAATGAGACACTTGAAGTAGTAAAGGAATTTTGCTATTTGGGGAGCAAAATAACTGATGATGGTCGAAGTAGAGAGGATATAAAATGTGCACTGGCAATGGCAAGGAAAGCGTTTCTGAAGAAGAGAAATTTGTTTACATCCAGTATTGATTTAAGTGGCAGGAAGTCGTTTCTGAAAGTATTTGTATGGAGCGTAGCCATGTATGGAAGCGAAACATGGACGATAAATAGTTTGGACAAGAAGAGAATAGAAGCTTTCGAAATGTGGTGCTACAGAAGGATGCTGAAGATTGGATGGGTAGATCACATAACTAATGAGGTGGTATTGAATAGAATTGAGGAGAAGAGGAGTTTGTGGCACAACTTGACTAGAAGAAGGGATCGGTTGGTAGGACATGTTCTGAGGCATCAGGGGATCATAAATTTAGTATTGGAGGGCAGTGTCGAGGGTAAAAATCGTAGAGGGAGACCAAGAGATGAATACACTAAGCAGATTCAGAAGGATGTAGGTTGCAGTAAGTACTGGGAGATGAAGAAGCTTGCACAGGATAGAGTAGCATGGAGGGCTGCATCAAATCAGTCTCAGGACTGAAGACCACAACAACAAAGCCTGCAACTTCAAACCAAATCTAACTGGCTGGCCTTTCATAAACTTTTATGCCCCATGCCTCCCGTAACGGTGGTGCAATACTCCCACCAAAAGACATTGCAATGCCAAAGGGAACTTGTTTGTAAGCGTCATTGAGATGTTGAACAGTGGCCTCACTTTGTGAAAACCCATCTTAATTTATTTTTGTGTTGTCATTCAAGCATATATGTCGCAAGATATCTTCAAATCAGTTTCACCATATAGATTCTAAAACGAAAGCTACTCTGCTCTCAGGTTCCTCCTGCCAGTACATTCTTTTACTTGGCAACCTACGGTAACCTGAGAGAATCAGTTTTCCCAGGACAGTGGTAACTCATCATAGTAAACGTTCAAAGTATGATTGCCGGTCTCTGCAGCATATAAATTTGTTTGAGAACCAGTAAAATTTATTAACTCGTTAGAAAAAAACATTAAAACAGTCCAGTTGTCAATTTATTGTATTTGAAAGAAAAACTACTAAATGTGGACCCAAAGACTCATTTTCTTCTTTTGGTTTCGGGCTTGAGTTTTCCAACTGGCCCCAAGTTGATGCAGTGGGTTTTGTAATTGATTTAGTCCTCGAGCTTTTGATTGGGATTGGAGTGCCTGCAGAGTCGTCAATTTCTTCTACTGCCTCTTGCCCTTGACGTCTTCCCCTCATTGCAAAGTTTTGACTTAACCTGCTCTTCTTTTGTCCCTTGGTATTTACAACAGATGATGTCGTTGGAGTCTTAGTGGAATCTTCTTCTTCTTCTTCTTCTTCTTCTCCTCCTTCTCCTCCTCCTTGACTTTTTCCACTCACTGCAAAATTCTGACTTGACTTTGGACCTTATCCAAAAGCCTGAGTTGCTTTTCATTTCTGTAGCCAATTATTTATGATGCCTGCTCTTGTAGCATATCGTGCAGCGTGCGTGGACATAGCCACACCCGGATCGAATCCACTTGCCGAATTCAAGATAGCTGATATACTACACCGACCATATTTAATATAATGTTTAAGTGGTTTCCCGCACCTGTTTAGATAAATGAGGACTTGTTACCATCTCTAGCTCAGAAACACCAATCCTTACATTTTAAACAGGGAAAAACAGAACAAAATTCACACGAATGCTGACAGGTGAGGTACTCGCGTCAGAAGTCAAAGAAACCAAATACATGATATATGTTTACTCTTTTAACATTCCTTACCTCTTTCAACCTTTAAGCCTTCGTCTATGTCAGATCAGTCCTCTCAGCGTATTACTAATGTTGCTCTTAACTTTGGTTCTCAATCATTCCTTACCTATGTCTTGTACATATGGCACTTTCACAGCATTCGTTGAGTAATACATTACAATTTAAGTGACGATTGGAGCGGTATTCTCTCCACAATTAAATATCTGCCGTTGACATCGCGACATCGATTTGGTTGAATTTTAGAAACGAAGAAAGTGTTTATCTGTATGTGATTCTTTTCAGCTTAATTAACCACCTGTGCTGCGATACCTGAATTTTCATTGCTACCTTCATTTATGCTGAGGTCTAGATGGCTGAGTCCTGTATTTGCTAGAAAGTCTGTTACCATATCGTGTAGTTAGTCGAAGTAGTTGATTACAACCATTTTCATATGAAGCTCTCAGAATGATACTGATCAAGATTTTTATCTCTTCTGCGGTGAAAGAGCAGATCTTCCATTTCATAGCTGGATAGTTATGGTTAGCTAGGGTAGTTTTCTTTATGACATCTTGTTTAATGTTGTTGCTGTAATCGTTATATTTCACTACGTTCGTTATTAGAGCCAAGAGCATGTCATACATGTGCATTCGGAGCTAAAACAAGAGATTTTTCCCTGTGAGTTAATAATATAATAAAAATAATTATAATTCTGCTTTGTAATAAACTTTGCGTTACTGGATCATGCTTTGATAACGTGTAGCAAATCACGATAGTATTTTGAATTAAATATTGGTCTTTCATTCGATTAACCGGGACTAACGATTGGGACACGTAGACATAAATGCATAAGGTAATTTGTGTTCTTGTAAACTGCCCGGAAAGTTCAGTTCTGCAACTGTGTTCATTACCAGCACCGATCAGTAATAGTACGTCAGCGGTAAGTGTGTAATACCGAAAAATAATGAAGCTTTACTGCGTTCTTGTTCGGCTGTCTTTATCCTTTTTCGTTTTCCATCAGTCATGTCAACAATGGGTAATTGGTATTAGAAGTACTCGCTGAAGCTACAAATTGGTGCCCGGCCAAAGGAAGCTGTTGGCACGCTACATACCTGTCAGTGTTAGCCCGGCGACGGAGGCAACGGCCTCCACAACTGCCAGACACTGTCTACGGGCCGTTTCGCAACAACTTCTGGCATCGGACTGTAAGCTGAATGGCTGGCGGCGAACCTCTCAGTGAGCCATTAGCAGCTGGCATGTCACTTGCAGTGAAACACGCCGTTGCTGAATTGTGCCCGGCGTCGACAGTTATTTGTCACCGTCTTCTCGGTACTATGTTGTCCTCGAGACGGTGTGGGCTGCTGCTAGCACAGGTTACTAACAGCCAAGTCTAACCGCGTCGTAAGGGCCGCTACTACATCTTTCACAGTCCATTTCCTGCCTTCATTAGCGATTTCGTCCAAAAGTGCTCATAACAATAAAACTATTCGAGAACACCTCACGAGCTACAATGTGCCTATACCTCTCCCGCATTTACCAATCTTCACAAATGGTTACGTACCCACTTTACTAGTCCATCACTCGTGGGAGAACCGATTTATTACTCTGTTCTAGAGAGGAAAGTTGCTTAATAAATATCTTTATTCGTAAAGAGTATAGGGTATAATAAAAAGAAATGTTTCAGATTATAGTTAAAGGAAGAAACGCAATGTTGATCATTAGGAAGACTTGTAGGCGGCACTTTGCTGTATATGCTGTAGACCAAAAATAGGGTAAAAAAAGAAAACTGAAATTTTTTAGCTATTGAAAATGCTAAAAACATCATTGGGAACCAAGGGAAGAGCGAAAAGAAGTAGGAAGAAAAAATAATTTCCTTTTTGTCAGCAGCGTCGAACGCTGATTCTCTGAGGCTTCCCTTTCCATTGACATCATGACTTCTCAGCATCGTGGACAGTGGTTTCGAATGTAGTTTCCTTGTAGTAGATTTGGTGGAACTCATGGTTTTCGTACGTTAAAGTAAGATTTGGCAGTGCTTCGCTGGCTCTCGGAATATTATCAGCGATTAAATTACTACGAAAGAGGGAAGAAAGAAGGTTAGGGTTGAATATCAGGCCGATGACGAAGCCATTAGAAATCGAGTACAAGCTCGTATTGAAGAAGGATGATGATGCAGGCCCTGGCTGTGTGCTCTGCTGTAGCCGTCAGCGCACTACTCTCTCCCCCTGCCATGGTATAGGGTTCGAAATGCACTTTATTTAACAAAAAAATACATGTTTCACAGATTCCCCAGGCGTCCACGAGCCATTCTGTCGACAAGCTAGCAGAGCAAAGACTGCTGCTGTTGCGGCCCCCAGCTGTGGACCCAGAACTCTACGCGGCCTGACACTACTGTGATAACTGGGCAGACTCAGGCACATCGTCCCGAACAGCTGGAGCTCGCAGCTAGACTAATGTAACCCGTATTAAGCGCCTCTGATTTCTTATTACAAAAACCCTATATTTCTCACACAAAATAAAACGGTAGTAACATACGCTGAAGAGTCAAAGAAACTGTCATAGTCATGCGTATTCAAATACACAGATATGTAAACAGCCAGAATACGGCGCTGCAGTCTGCAACGCATGTATAAGGCAACCAGTGTCTGCCACAGTTGTTAGATCGGTTACTGGTGCTAAAATGGCAGGTTATGAAGATTTGAGTGAGTGTGAACGTCGGCGCACGAGTGATGGGACACAGCATCTCCGAGGTAGCGACGTAGTGGGGATTTTCCGGTACGACCGCTTCTCGAGTGTACCGTGCATATTAGGAATCCGGTAAAACTTCAAATGTCCGACATAGCTGCGGCCGGAAAAAAGATACTGTAAGAACGAGACCAACGACGACTGAAGAGAATCTTTCAACGTGACAGAAGTGCAACCCCTCCGCAAATTGCTGCAGATTTCATTGCTGGGCCGTCGGCAAGTGTCAGCGTGCGAACCATTCGACAAAACGTCATCGATATGGGCTTTCGGAGTCGAAGACCCACTCGTGTACCCTTGATTGCACTACACAGAGCTTTGCCGCTTCGCCTGGGTCCGTCAACACCGGCATTAACATTCAAACAATGAACTATATGGCAATCGGCATGTACTACATGGAGTCTGGATATTAATGCTTCATCACCAACATTGAATTCATTTGAAACAAATATGACAAGTCCACGATGTTTGATAGTCATTCCCGGCTTATTCTTCACGTTGACAGTAACAGGGCGCCCCTCAACAATTCTTTTCAAAATAGACGCAAATGGGCGCCACCGCAGCCAATCAAATTCTTCAAACACTATTACATGATGGATGCGACTATCGTACCCACCAAATCCGAATTCGGAACAAAACGGCATGTACACATGTTGCTTCCGGGAAATAACTTTTTCAATTAGGGTGGATTTGCCAATGTTCGTATCTCCATAAAGGTACAACTGCTTCTTACGTACCACTTTGGACCGAAAGGCCTCATTATACCAGCGGACCACGCGGCCCGCCCAGCCATTATACGTAAGGTGACACTCCATTAAACAACGTGCAACGCACTTCTTGGCCTGAAACGATTCAAAATACTTTTCAATGAAACGCACACGCGACCAATTATTTACAAGAAAGGGATCTGTATAATCAATGTACTCAGTACGTTCAGCCCATCGGCGTATACGTACATTAAACGAGAAAGCCGATTCATTACAGTTCGTTATGGGAACGGAGTGTCACCTTACGTATAATGGCTGGGCGGGCCGCGTGGTCCGCTGGTATAATGAGGCCTTTCGGTCCAAAGTGGTACGTAAGAAGCAGTTGTACCTTTATGGAGATACGAACATTGGCAAATCCACCCTAATTTATTTCCCGGAAGCAACATGTGTACATGCCGTTTTGTTCCGAATTCGGATTTGGTGGGTACGATAGTCGCATCCATCATGTAATAGTGTTTGAAGAATTTGATTGGCACAATCGGATTCCGTTAGGTTTGAGTATGGAAAGATGGGAACCACGGAGAAATATGATGAGAATGCACACAACCTTTCAACATTTAAACACTATGATATAACGGATGAGTTTAAGTTCTTTGCTAACAAGTATGATGCTGTTATTATTAACAAAATTATAACGTATGTATATCGTATTAATGTAAGAGTGGAGCGATTGACATTAGATGACAGGGCTAACAAGAAAATATTTGAGGACCAAGGTGCATTAGAAAAGGTTAGATTAGCGTGTACTAATAAACTTGGACCGTTTAGTTTGAAGCCGGATAGGTCATCCGGTGTTCCATGGAGAAAATATGGTAGGCGTAATGCCTTTAAGTTTATTACGTATTCCAAACCAGAATGTAGCGCAGAAATTGGAAAAGTCAAGTCATGGGTAGATTTAGAGAACCAGTGTAAATGTAAAAATAAATTATTTCAAGGTATTAATCCATTTTATGTTGGCGTAGAAATTGCAGGCGACGAACCTGAGAAAAATGATGGTGTTCAATCAGAAGTGAAATATGTAACATTTATTGTACGTAATAGAGTCTATATGACTTTTTGTAAGCGTAAGGGAACGGTCACGTTCTAAATAAAGATTATTGTTACAGCTCATGTCTGCGTTGGAGTTTTTTTATTCAAATTGGGAGCACATCCGAAACTATCCCGACGACCTACGCCTGGCCTTCCTGGTACCTACCAATCAACAGCGTATCGACGATCTAGCTCTAACATTTTATGGGAATAAAATTGATGACTGGAAACATGTAGCCGGGTCTTGACGAGTCTCGTCTCAAATTGTTTCGAGCGGATAGACGTGTCCGGATATGCAGACAACCTCACGAATCCATGGACACTGCATGTCAGCAGGGCACTGTTCAAGCTGGTGGAGGGTCTGTAATGGTGTGGGGCGTGTGGAGTTGGAGTGATAAGGGACCCGTGATACGTCTAGATACGACTCTGCCTGGTGACACGTACGTAAGCAACCTGTCTGATCACCTGAAGCCATTCATGTCCATTGTGCATTCCGACGGACTTGGGCCATTCGAGCAGGACGACGGGCACCCCACAGGTCCAGAATTGCTACAGGATGGCTCCAGGTTCACTCATCTGAGTTTAAACACTTCTGCTAGCCACCAAACTCCCCAGACATGAACATTATTGAGCAGATCTGGGATGCCTTGCAACGTGTTGTTCAGAAGAGATTTCCATCCCCTCGCACTATGCATTTATGGACAACCCTGCAGGATTCATAGTGTCAGTTCTCTCCAGCACTACTTCAGACATTAGTCGCGTCCATGCCACGTCGTGTGGCGGCACTTTTGCGTGCTCGCGGGCCCCCTACCCGATATTATTCAGGTGTACCAGTTTCATTGGCTCTTCAGTGTATTACGGCTACTTGCATAATCTTACTGTACTTGGAAGTCGAAACCATCTCTCCCGAAAAAACCTATCACATCATATGCATGAGTTGTTCTGATTTGGAGGGAAAACACCTAACGGATATACCGCAGATCGATGTGCGAACTCTTGCAAAGCCATCCCCGTACAGCACAATGACGTGATAAAAAGAACATGGTCCTTCTCATATTGGTTGAGAATAAAGCCAAAAACAAAAAATGCTTCCAACCGAAGATAAAATGTGTGTGCGTATCACAGCTTTACAAAATACACGTCTAGAGAAAGCTGTACAGCATCTCAAACATTGTATAGAAGGTTGCATAACTATTGACATCAACCGATGAATACTTTGGTTGGTGGTTCCTACAGGACAGTCTTGTTACTGACATTGGCAGTATAAATTACACCGAAAATAACACGCTCCTTAACAAGAAACAGCAGCCCATTACATATCTCGTTTTTGCGATAACACTACGATCGTTAACATCTGTGATCAAATGGGGAACTTTTCTGCAGCTACGCGCAGGCGATTATTATCTTCTTGATCTGGACATAATGCAACATTTTGCTGGGGGTTTCTACCTAATATCAAACCACGGCTTCTACATGGAAGAAGACTGCCATGGAAACTGCAGCAATGTGACTCTAGACAATAATAGAAGAGTTGGGATTGACTTTTGTTTAACGATCTTGCGCTGTATTGTAAAGATATATAACAAATCACAAGCATGGGAGTGAACAAAGTTACTGTTAACCACCCTATATATTTTATATCGTGTATAAATACGCGGCTTGACTAAAGGACATGGAATTACCAGGCTGGAGGCCTTAATATACAGTTACAGAATGGATCGTATGCAAAACTGTTCAAGCGTATTAAACACCAACAAACAGAAATTGCAGTGGGCTCTGTGCCAATCACTTCCATGTGGCATCAGCTAACGAATAGCTTACAAAACATCTGCTGGGTGGTGTTTAATAACGTTCTGCAGGAGCAGTAAGAATACTCGAAAATTGAATGGTGTACAAATGAACCTTCCGGACTCTCTGAAGACCAAGAAAAGCTTGTAAATTACGTTCTGTCTGTATGCAATTTAATTATCTACCCGTAGACTACGTGGATATTCTTAACACTGACTCAGCCAAACACTATGTTATTGTTACAATGAAGTGGAATATTAAAGCAGGAGAAAACAGATTTTTCACAATCCATAACATCTTTCTCCACAGTACCGTCAGATGCGGATATTTCCGAATTGGGATTTACTCCCATAAATAATGTTACGCCACAAGTCTTAAGAACCAATGTACTGAGCAGACGTAATCCATTAAAGAAATTACGCCTTTTAGTGCTGTTAATGCACACGAAAACTAAAACCGGAAAAAACGAAAACTGAAGTATATGGTGAAAACAACGGCCATGAAGGAGGAAGAATATAATCACCTACTAGACAAAAAAGAAAAAAAAAGAAAAAGAAGAATAAGAAGCCAGTGCATATGTACGGGTAAGTCTAACATATTACTTTAAACACACAGTATGGACAAGTGTGGACACAAGTGGAGAACATAAGACACCTGTATTTGCTGTAAGCGCTCATACGTTGGAGCACTGGGCGAAAGAATGCGGGACTCGATAACGGCTGCTACATTAAATATCACTCGGTAGATCTGTTTATATAGCGCTACTTCCATGTGGATTACTGATTCGATGTCTAAGACCCAACCAGCTCTGCTACAAGCAGTTAACCTGTCTTTTTGTGTATACACCATTACTACCAACCTCAAAACACCTACGTGGGCAGTAAATCTAGCTGTATGCATATATACTAAAGTGACAGCGATACCACCTGATTGTAGCGTTTCTGTGGTTGTGTTCCCCAATCAGACACCTATAAGCATGCGTTCCACACGAGTGGAAAATCGGAATCATCTCTCGAAAAGAGCCATGCAGGCGTTAACATAATTCCAGTTTAGACCTTTCCGGGCGGGTATTGGTAGGTATTGTACGGCTGTTTTAATGCCAGTGGTGTAGTGGTGGGCCGCGACACATTCGGGTAGTACCTTTAGAGCAGACTTGACTTATACCGGTGACAAGTAGAATCGTTACCAGTGTGTTCTCATCAATTATTGTATTTACCGATACAATCTATTAGCAAAAAAAATAATTATTTAGTAGCAAAAAGACACTCTGCGTGTACTCATTACAACCACAAAAACAATAATAAGTGTAAAGTGCTGGACGTTAAGATTTTACCGAGTATTTATCTCTTCTTGCTTCGTATGTATTGTTAGAACTCCAACAACATGTGATGCGAAGCACAAATCATGTAATACAGTTGTAGAAGTCAGTATAAATGCGCGAATATTTGTAGGAAAATTAACATTGCCGTTTGGAATAGTAGTGCACAGTGTATATGCGAAGGTATGAGATCCAGTATACGGACAAATACAGTCAAATGGTATCGCATTTGATGTCAGTAGTACAGTATATAACAAGACATCGATTCAGATGGTGGAGAGTGGAACTTGTTATAAAGGCAGTCGGCTGTGTGCGATATTAGGGTGTGCGTACGTGCCTTTTTTTTGCAGATAGCAGACAGACACCACTAGTGACAGTACTTGTGTACATGAACCGGGTCTGTGACATTGATCGCGGAAGACAGTTATGTGATGAAAAAGCAAAAATCGGTGTGTAGATGGACATGGACCTCTCTAACCGTAAAATAGCCGAGAAGTTGAACCATTCAAGTACAGTGATTGATAATTTCGTTAGATTGGGTGCACGATATGGACACAACGGAAAATATGCGCAAAGGCCGGCCGGTGTGGCCGTGCGGTTCTAGGCGCGTGACCGCTACGGTCGCAGGTTCGAATCCTGCCTCGGGCATGGATGTGTGTGATGTCCTTAGGTTAGTTAGGTTTAAGTAGTTCGAAGTTCTAGGGGACTGATGACCACAGATGTTGAGTCCCATAGTGCTCAGAGCCATTTGAACCATTTTTTATGCGCAAAGTAGAAAATTATTTGAGTCATTAGAATTGTTACTTTCGCCCAAAGCAAGGACCATAAACCGTTATCCTCCTTGACTTCTTGTTGATTTACAGTTGCCAGTAACGGCCAGACGTGTACGACAAATTTTGTCAAATGACAGACATCGCGCGTGTTAAGATTTGGGCAGCCTTGTGCGCCAAAGGGCTCAACACTGGGACGAACTCCAGCATTTACACTGAGATGCTAGAGACGGAATTGATTAGAATTTACAAGGACCTAGGCGTCGAAAGTCTAATGTTTCAACAACATAATGCATCTGTGCATGTTTCTACTACCAAAAAAAAGTGGTGTCTTGCCCCGATTCGCACGTAGCCTGGATCTGAACTCCGTGTAAACTTTTCGGGAATACTTACAAGGCGTGTTTATCGCAATGGAAGGCAATTTGAGGCCGTATTTGAGCTGAAAAGAGCGACACTAGAAGAGCTGGCGGCAATTTCACTGCATGAACTACAAACCGTAACAAAATCAATGCTGAAGAGAATTTTTGAGATAAATAGCAAGAACGGTTTGACAAAGCACTAACATTGCAGTAACACGACAGGACAGTGCGTGTCTCTCTACCAATTTCCAACCAGAATATGCAAACGCCTTATTTTGTTACATGTGTTATGAAAGAATCTGTGTGATTCTGTCATGACAGTTTATATCTTATATGTATCTACTACGTTCATGATAAATTGAATGAATGTATGCTTCAGACTTCGTACTCGTATTTTACTTTCGTAGGAACCCTGCCTTTTGATTTCCATTGCCGTATCAGAGTCAAGCCTGGTGCTTCGGAGAGGGGAAGTGTGTGTAAAAGATATTACTAAATCTTTTTACTGTTACTTAAAGCGGGTGGATTCCACCTTTCGAAAGCCGCCACTGAACGAGGCCAACACACGAAAATAGCTATGCATTTTTACAACCGAATACCGTAAACATCCAGTTTATGTACATGCGTGTTTTAGCGTTAGCACTTTCCCCTGGTTCTGGAGAGATCTATTAGAATCACAGCCCCATCTGACTCCAAAAACTGACAGAGATATGTGCGAAAAGGTCGAGAAAGGATTTTTTCAGATACATAACGCACTAACCATGCAATGGAGCTGATTAT
This sequence comes from Schistocerca piceifrons, assembly GCF_021461385.2. Classification (NCBI taxonomy): domain Eukaryota; kingdom Metazoa; phylum Arthropoda; class Insecta; order Orthoptera; family Acrididae; genus Schistocerca; species Schistocerca piceifrons. The sequence continues at coordinate 786,744,125 of NC_060149.1, forward strand.
TTCAGTAGGCAAACCGCAGAACGATGTTAAAAAACGACAGTTAGTAGCTGTTAGTTGTTAATTGATACTACATGGAAGTGACTGGCAAAGAGTTCAAGTGAACAGGAGCAAAACACGCTATTCATTTTGCTCCCTACTATAAGATTCAGTTCTGGCTTAAACTGGTAGAAATTCATTCATTAAAACACTTTTTTGTGTATCCCTTCTTTCCAGAGGTCTTTTCATTGCTGTGTGTGTGTGTGTGTGTGTGTGTGTGAATACAGTTGTAAATACTAGTACTGGGTGTTGGAGAATATACTGCTTTCGACGCATATAATATAGACTGTTTTTTTTTTAAATAAGAAACTGAATGCGCGTCGGTAAGAAGAGACGTCCGAATTTACAGAAATAGCAGGTATTGCTTCGTAGGCTCTTTTGATAGCTCTGTCACCCTGGGACCGCTTGTCTCCATCCTCTGTTAAACATCTTTTACCTCCATACGTTGCCGGCCGAAGTGGCCGAGCGGTTCTAGGCGCTACAGTTTAGAACCGCGCGACCGCTACGGTCGCAGGTTCGAATCCTGCCTCGGGCATGGATGTGTGTGATGTCTTTAGGTTAGCTAGGTTTAAGTAGTTCTAAGTTCTTGGGGACTGATGACCTCAGATGTTAAGTCCCATAGTGCTCAGAGCCATTTGAACCTCCATACGTTATTATTTACATAAACAGTTACTCTGTCGCTATAAAGTAGTCTGGCAGCCTTTAAAGTGGTTTCATACAGTATGCGTTTTGCATGCAGGAAAAGAAGTCTCATCTGTCCAACCTATGCCCTGGTGTGTACTCACATCACATCACATCACATCACGCTCGTAAGATAGTGTGATTACAACCACATTTAGAAGGTATGACTAGAAGATTGCGTGTCTGGTAGTGTCATCATCAAGACCTGATGCTTTTCATTTGTTGGTGGTGGTCATATCGCCGTACTAAGGCGCATTGCTGTGTTTGTCCTACACTTTTACGATTACTGAGGGGAAAATAAAGTAAAAATACTGTTGACTTGTGTGGCTGTGCGTACATTCCGTATAATCATGCTCAGTTATGGATTATAACGCCGTACTGTGTATATCTATAGTTTTAGTTATTTGGTCTGGAAATTAGTTACCTGTGCTGCCAAACAGCGATGCTGACAGCTCTACTGTGGACTATCTATAGGTTCATGATTTCCTACACGTTGTAAGCAAACCTATATGGAATGCAGTACCTCCCCAAACGCTTTTAGATAGCTTTAATAATATAAAAAGTGCCCCTTTACAAAGACTGGGAAAGCAGGCTTCATTATTATTATGCACTCGCAGCTATAGCTGGTAGAAATAATGTCCAGATGTGCTGCGGCTCCACCATACAGCAGCGCTAACGTCACTATGGTGCTGTAAATAAACACCTACGATTAGCTTTTCAATCTATTATTATCCTATAAGTAACATATTTCGGGTTTCGAGATGTGTTACGTGATCTGATCGACAGTCTGAGACACTTACTGAGTTGGTTTAATAGATGTAGGCTATAATTATTGCGAAAAAAATACTTTCATAGAAGGCTGTTTTACTGAATGTCCAGTGCTTATAATACGTATATATTTCTGAACAAACGTTAGACGTACAGATTCATCGTAAAAGTCTGTCCGAACACTAGGTGTCTTATTGTTTGCAACAGAACATCGCGTCTCTCTTCCTAAGAAACTCACTCAGTACAATATCTTGTGCCACTCACAAAAACGGTGCTGGCGAGAGGAATACGCCTGTCGATCGCTAATTTCTCTGCTATTTCGCGAAATGTCACTTCTCAGTAGTGTTCCACGCGAAAACCGTGTTGCCCGATAATAATAGATAATGCTAGCGTGTTGACGGAATCTACTTCCACGAAGTCCAGCAATACGTTATTGGTTTTCTCGTGAGTCTTCTACTTAGAACAGTGTGTGTTACAGCAACAGGAAGAGGGTCACTGCCACAAAGTGTAGCCAACAGGCTCATGAAACTGCAAAAACTGAGTTACTCGATTTACTTAGCAGCCCGAGACCTATACCAGCTTAGCTTAATATATATGGAAAATAATTATCGTGCTCTGTAACTTAATTATACAAGTATGGTCCCTTGGCAGATTACACCCCTGTAAAGTCATATCAGAGGAAAATATCACATTCATGCATTCCAGACATTTTTTATCGAATAAGATGTCGCTTTTACCACCACCTTAGAAGATAACGATAAAAAAATGTAGTAACATCCTTTATAGAGCCTTCCCCTCTCAGAAGCTTCAAGATTGACTCTGTCTGATGTTAGCTGATTTTTACTTCGTTATCAGACGATGTTGGAAGTTCTAACAATATATGCGAAGCAGGAAGAGGTGATTTTCTGATAAAATCATAACGTCCAACGCTTTACACTTAATGTTTATTATTATTATTATTATTATTACTACTACTATTACTGTTGTTGTTACGAGTACAGGCAGGGTGTGTTTTTGTTACTAAATAATGCTTTTTTGCTCATAAGACTGTATCGGTAAATAGAACAATTGAAGGAACACACTGGTAACGATTATATTTTTCACCAGCATAAATCAAGTCTGCTCTAATGGTTTACCCGAATGTGTCACGGCCCACGACTACACTATTGACATTAAAACAACCGTACAGTACCTACGAATACTCGCCCGGACAGGTCTAAACTGGAATTATGTTAACGCCTACATGGCTCTTTCCGAGAGATGATTCCGATTTTCTAGTGCGGTTTCGCGGTGGACATGGACACTTATAGGTCTTTCATTGCGGAACACAACCACAGAAACGCTACAATCAGGTGTAATCGCTGTCACATTAGTATGTATGTATACGGCTAGATTTACTGCCCACGTAGGTGTTTGGCTTGGGGAGTAACGGTGTATACACAAAAAGACAGGTTAACTGCCTGTAGCAGCGCTGGTAGGGTGTTACACCTCGAAGCACTGATCCACAAGGGAGTGGCACTATATAATCAGATTTTCGGTGTGGTCTTTAATGCAGTAAACATTATCGAGTCCAGTGTTCTATTGCTCAGTGCTCTAACTTGCGAGCGCTTACAGCAAATACAGATGTCTTACGTTCTCCACTTGTGTCCAGACTTCTCCATACTCTGTGTTTAAAGTAATATGTTAGATCTGCCTGTACATCTGCACTGGCTTCTTATTCTTCCTTTTTTTGTCTAGTAGGTGATTATATTCCTCCTCCTTGGTGGCCGTTGTTTTCACTATATACTTCAGTTTTCGTTTTTTCCTGTTTTCTTTTTCGTATACATTAACAGCACTAAAAGGGGTAATTTCTTTAATGGCTTACGTCTGCTCAGTACATTGGTTCTTAAGACTTGTGGCGTAACATTATTTATGGGAGTAAATCTCAATTCGGAAATATCCGCATCTGACGGTATTGTGGAGAAAGATTTTCTGGATTGTGAGAAATCTGTTTCCTCCTGCTTTAATATTCCACCTCAGTGTAACAATAACATCGTCTTTGGCTGAGTCAGTGTTAAGAATATCCACATAGTTTACAGCTAAATAATTAAATTGCATAGAGACAGAACGTAATTTACAAGCTTTTCTTGGTCTTCAGAGTGTCTGGAAAGTTCATCTGTACACCATTCAATTTTCGAGTATTTTTACTGCTCCTGCAGAACGTTATTAAACACCATCCAGCAGATGTTTTGTAAGCTATTCGTTAACTGATGCCACATGGAAGTGGTTGGCACGGAGCCCATTGCAATTTCTGTTTGTTGGTGTTTAATACGCTTAAACAGTCTTGCACACGATCCATTCTGTAACTGTATATTAGGGCCCCCAACCTGGTAATTCCATGTCCTTTAGTGAAGGAAGACGTAAAAATTTATCGTAGCCGCGTATTTGCACACGATATAAAATCTATAGGGTGGTTACCAGTAACTTTGTTCACTCCCATGCTTGTGATTTGTTATATATCTTTACAATACAGCTTGAGCCCAAGATCGTTAAACAAAAGTCAATCCCAACTCTTCTATCATTGTCTAGAGTCACATTGCTGCAGTTTCCCCGGCAGTCTTCCTCCATGGAGAAGCGGTTATTTGATATTAGGTAGTCATACGTCTGCATTTAATTAGAAATCCCAGCAAAATGTTGCATTATGTCCAAATCCAGAAGATAATAGTCGCCTGTGCGTAGCTGCAGAAAAGTTCTCCATTTGATCACAGAAGTTAACTATCGTAGTGTTATCGCAAAAACGGGATATGTAATGGGATGCTTCTTCTTGTTAAAGAGCGTGTCATTTTCGGTGCAATTTATAATGCCAATGTCAGTAACAAGACTGTCCTGTAGTAACCACCAAACAAAGTGTTCATCGGTTGAAGTCAGTAGTTATGCAACCTTCTCAGTCACACACACACACACACACACACACACACACACACAGTATCTTCTGTTGGAAACCTTACTTTTTTTTTGTTTTATTCTCAAGCAATATGAGAACGACCATGTTCTTTTTATCACGTCGTAGTACTGTAGGGGTATGGCTTTGCAAGAGTTTATACATCAATCTGCGGTATATCCGTTAGGTGTTCCCCTCCAAATCAGAACGACTGATGCAAATGATGTGATGGATTTTATTCGGGAGAGATGATTTCCACTTTCAGGCACGGGAAGTGTGTGCTAGTAGCAGTAGTATGTTATTACCGTTTCATTTTTTGTGAGAAAGATAGGCTTTTTGTAATAAGAAATCGGTGGCGTTTAATACGGTTTACGTTCTGCTGTGTACGAAATGACGCTCCACGCGGAGTCCGGGCTCAGGAGCCACATTTACCGAAAGGTGCCTATACTCAATCTCTGTTGGACTCCTCGTCCCCACCAAGACACTAGGGGCAGGTGGAGGGGTGAGATAGAGGGTCGAGACAGAGCGCGCAATTACATAAGAGGCCAATTAATTAAGTTGTAATCTTATTGGGGTCAGGGATAAAGTCGTAATTAGATGAAACTGCGCCAGTAAGAACAGGGTCCTACTTCCATCTTATCCCTTTCTGCCAGCAAAAATATTCCAAGAGAAAGCGGAAAAAGATTTCAGCTGTGTTCAATCATGTCACGACCTCGACGTACTTTTTATTTAATAACGAATGTTTTGAAGAGACTGACCGGTTCTCCATACGTAGTCCCATGTCGCTCTTGGTGGCCAACTTGTTTGTGGAGATCGTCGAGGAAAAGGCGCCCACAGTACTTTGGAGTACGTTGATGACACAATTGTAGTGTGGCCCCATGGTGAAGATAAATTACTAGACTTTTTAAATTGTCTGTATTCCATCCATAGATAAATCCAGTTTACAATGGAAATTGAAAAGAGGGATGCCTTCCATTTTTGGATTTGGTACGACGTAAGGATGACGGCACTTTGGACATGCAGTATATCGGATATCAACGCTTACGGATTTATATTTACGTGCATATAGCTGCAATTATTCATCCCAGGCGATGAGTGTTCTCTTAACGCTGGTACAGAGCACACATTATCTAGAGGACGAGCTTCTACATTTGAAGAGTGTTTTTGAAGCCAACGGTTATTGTGCACAGTATATATGTGAGGCACTACGAATGAAACCAACGTTGGGCATGGAGAAGGAGACACGGAAAGTTTTAAATCCATGGCTCTCCTGCCATATGTGAGAAGTGTATCGTCAAAAATAGGACGGATCCTCAGCAAACACAAAGTAAAAGTGATTGTTCGCCCTCTTCCAAAGACAGCAGCGCTCCTGGATTCCATCAAATATGGTTTGATGCTTTGGAAGCTTGGAGTTTACAAGATCACCTGTGAGTGTGGCCTTTCGTGTATCAGACAGACGACATGTACAGTCCATGAGAGATGCACAGAGCCCCGCAGATACACTCTGCCCTTATAACCTAGTAAGTCGGCTGTGGCAGAGCACTGCATTGACACTGGACGCACTATTGTGTACGATAACGTCGAAATTGTAGCCTCGAATTCATCTTTCTGGGGCTCAGTTGTAAAAAAAAAAAGCAACTGAAATTCAGTTGGCAAGGAATTTAATTAAGAGATAGCAGCTTCAGCTGGGATAAAACATGGAATCGAGCACTTTCTATAATAAACTTACAAAGACATTACCACAGTATATCTCGCAGTTCTGTTTCGATATCCCAGCGTTAATCGACCACGCAGCGACAGATCTAGTTCGTGCATATGTTCTACCTCTTTGCCTCCGATCAACTTCTCTGTCGCTTCGTGTATCTGTGGTCACATGCGCAGTGGCACGGTCCCCCAGTTTAAAAGGAACTGAGGGCGTGCTGGAGCGTCAGTCATTCGGCTCATTCTAAAGATAGCTAAACGATATACAGCCGAAATATCAGAAGCAAAAGTGGAATTTATGCGGCTGCACACCCGAAATTTAATGGAGCCATCAGTAACTAATTCCCTCACTGTAGCAGTCAAATTGCTGCATGCAGTCTGACAGACATGGAACACTGTTAAACTTTGGAAGACTGTTCAAGGGCAGCCAGAGATTTCCAAGTATTACATTCTTAGGTTTAATTATATTGTGGACTTACGCGAATACTGTTATTTATAAATGTTTGGAAATGTTGCATATAAATACACTGCATGACAAAGAAAAGTGAAGTACCCAGAAGAGGAGGAAACTTTACAGTTTGAGAGGATATGTGATGTTACTTCAGTGACGCCAAAATAGAGTAAAATTTACGTAGTAACGTGGCACTGTAGGCCCACTTACCATAATGACTTTGCACCCACTCCGGCTTATATATTGATTCGGTTGGGAGGGGTGTCATCTCCTGGGGCAGCAAGGTCCACAACTATCGTAACTGGTCCTTAATATCCTGGGTACAGCCACTGGGACAGAGCTGACGTGAAAGTTGCTCCCTCACATCTTGTACTGGGGACACATCTGGGAAACTGCCATTTGGGGATGATCATAGTCATATTGAAAAATGACACTTGGATACTGACGAATGAGAATTAACGTAATCATGTGGTTGCAGAACGTCCGTGACGCTGTATTGTTGTGAGGTCAGAGTCGTCTGGGGGTAGTGCAGAACCACGATTCATCGCAGAATATCATGCGACGCCATTCATTTGCAGGCCATGCTTCCCGGTCACGGCACCACACCAGGCGTGGTGAAGGGACAATGTATTGGTATAAAGAACCGTTTGACCAGTCGATTTTGTGCATTTGAATACGAATTTTTAGTACTACTTGCATTAAATATGGATTTTTTTGGTTGGCTTTAAAATGTTAATAATTGGTGCTAGGGTGTAAATTTATGTTTATATAAATGAACAGTTACCTTTTATTTTAATTTATTGAAGCTCTGTCTCTCTTCCCGCTGGTTTGCAGCCATCATCGATAATACTATTTTTGGAAATGCTGAGGTGACTTTAATGGAAAGCATATGATTCGTTTTAATTGTTTAGTGACTTAATAGTTTGCCTTAGAAGGACGTAGTACTGCCGATTGTCGAAGTATTTTTTTCCGAGAAATATTTTTCATAATTCGCTAATATCTTAGATTTTTTTTAATTAATAGAGTTTCACAATCATTGCGGATGCTATATGTCGCATTGGATGTTTCTTAAGGATCACTTTTTATCCAGTCTTGTGATTTCCTCCGTCTCCAAATCACATTCAGCACTCTGATCCAGACACAAAATTCACTATTAAGAAAAAGTCTATTCATAAACATGAACGAAATAGAAACTAGGTTATTTATTGGCACTGAGTAAGAAGCAAACATGAGTGCAGTTAACAATAATGATTTAAGAATACCAAAACGATCGAATGTTTCCGCTCAGAACTGAATGCGTCGAACTGCGTCAACAGTTTCCATACGGTTACTGCAACAGATTCGTTTCACTCGAAAGAATGAATAATTCAACGGGTACGTAAAACTACTACCAAATGAGTATTGTTTTCACTTGGTTGTACCCATCACTATCCAAACGTAGCCGTTTTACGGCAAGAAAGGAAGAATGAATTGATTGTTGGTGTCAATAACGATCATCCTCCTTTACCTCCTCTGCATTACTGCAGATGACGTGTCACTGAGCACATTTGTTCTGTGCATGCAGTACACGTGGGGCGCCTAGTTGTTTCCACTGCACTGTGTGGAATACGAAGGTTCTGTTATAGTTCACTAACCTGCTGTCTTGAAGTTGATGTCGCCAGTGCAGAAAACAGCACGCTGGTCGTAGGTTCTGTATCTTGAGGCTGAAACTGACTTTTAGCGAGGTTCTGTTCAGAAATAATGTATCAGTTCTTTGGGATGCCACTCGCGTATTTTAATATAGCCACACGAGAAGACTACACGATCTTCATACAACACCTTTTGATACAGCAAAGTACATGATCAAACGCAATGTTTACGAAAGTGTATCTTTACACTCTTTGTGGCACGTGTCTGTGCCTCATGACTACCGGAGTGAATCTTTTAATACTGAATACTGGCAAACACATCCTGCTACAGACAGCATGACTGTACATCTCGACTGCCTAATCCAGAGTGACGAACAGCAACTTAAATAAAAATTGGTAAACCTCTTACGACAGACAACATGCCCCAGGCCGAAACCCAGAGTGACGAACTGCCCGAACCACTTCGCGCGCCATACCAGAAAAGGCGTGACCCGAACGCTTCCGAAGTACTACGTCTGCAATTTCGTCAGTCTTTTGTTTTTTATTTAAATTGTTTTTAATAATTCTAAAATGACTGATTGATTGTCAGCTGTTGAGATATATTTATATTAAAAAGTGAAGTCATTCCAGTGAGTAGTTTAACTAATAATAACTATATTTTAACGTTTGCCCTTGCTCCGAACACAGCAGTCAATCACAGAGCAGTAGCATTATGCAGGCGGTCTTTCTCACGGGAATGGTACCGAATCTAACATCTGTCACAGGTACCTCACACCACATTTCGTCATCTATATACTTCTTGCATCTCCACTGCTCTGGGAATACCTTCTTGGAGCCTAATATGATAGCTGACTAAGCCAGAAATATTACAGTTTGTGTGGTGGTGTTAATGACAACCTACGGATAGGATGGTAATTCTCTAGTGCAGCACGGAGTCCATTACTTGTGCCAGGAGCAGATGTGGAATGGGTACCATGTGTTTGGTGCAACACAGTACGGCAGTCCTGCAGACGCTGTCGACTGATACCTTAATGACGAGTATGCCTGGTCCTTCGACCATAGATATTGGTAGACTGGTCATGACGTATATTTCGTGGCACCAACATCTCTACTGCTATACCACGTGACTACTGGCAAAACAATGGTGGTATCTTGTTGTGCTTATGGTTGTACCGAGCGTTTTGTGAAGGGAAGTAACATTAAATTTCACGTGTAAGTATTATTAGTTTAATTTAGCGGCATTTCTTGAATACTGATAAGCTATTGTGTGTATCATATCCTTACCCAGAACGCCACAGTTACGTAAATTGGCGGTTTGAAGTGCTGTGTGTGTTTCCAGGCGCACATTGCAATCGTATATATTTCTTGAAATGGTAAGCTACAAAGCTGCTTTCTCTCTTTCGTATAGGTTTCCAAAGGATGAAGGGCGCAGGCAGCTGTGGATACAGGCAGTGAAACGAAAAGATTTCAAGCCTACTGCGCACACACGCATCTGTTCGAAGCACTTTGAAGAATACATATATATAGTGTGTGTGTGTGTGTGTGTGTGTGTGTGTGTGTGTGTGTGTGTGTGTGTGTGTGTGTGTGAGAGAGAGAGAGAGAGAGAGAGAGAGAGAGAGAGAGAGAGAGATCTATTACCAATAACCCTTCCCACTCCAAAAGCAATGGCAATGTGCATTGCTACTACATAAGAAGAAAGGATGATTTTTACTATCCTGGATTAAATCTGACTTTGGTACAAAAAGGGGTGATTTATGCTGGTATTATTTTAAAGAACAATTTGCAAAAACATGTTAGGGGTTTGATTTCTCATCAGGGTTTAGTTTTATTTTGTACTTCCCAGTTACAAAACATACGAATATCAGAAACAGATACTGAATACCATTTGCAAAAAGGTAGTTGTATGGCCTATGTTAGTTTCCAGATAATAAGCTGTAATGTTTGGGATAAATAATATGCTGCTACAAAAATCTTTGGTCATTTACCAAAAAGCATTAAAAGCCTGACAGATAGCCAACCAGCATTTAAAATCAAACTAAAATAATCTATGAATGACAGCTCCTACTCAGTAGACGATTTTTTTAGGTTTAAATAAGTGATTGGAAGAATTATCATGTAATGATAGGTCTACCTTTCATTGAACTGACACATCATTGCGAAGTATCATATTCATGATCTGTGGAACAAGTATTCATGTAAGTAGGCACTGATTTTGTAGATATCTTATTTGATACATCTACGAAACAAACTGTTTAAACCAAAAAAGAGCTTTCAAATGAAACTGCTTTACGTTTTGTGGGTGAACGACACAATTGAGTTCGTTACATTCGATGTGAACACGTGTGTTTACGTTACAGGTTTCGTTGTTTATGCCGATTTATGAAGTCTATAACACTTTCTACAACCACGGCACTAAAACACACACACGCAATATTTACATTTTATGCAGTGCGTAACGCGTATTGTTAGTAGAGAATGCATCTCATAATTGGTAACACTGAAATATTCGCGGCGAATATATTGCCGAACATCGAAAGTGTTTCAGCAGTTCACAAAGTTCATTGTGAAGTAATGGCTGTAAAACTAAATTTGTACCGTGGTTACGCAATAATTTATCACTTCTAGCTGTGTTTACATAAGCTACATTTAATATGGTGAAGTTAGCAGGAAATCCACTGAGAAATACTGGAAGTGAAATCAGGAATCAGAATGCTGCCTTGAACTCCCGCCGACGTTCTGCCAACAGTCAGGTGATTCTATGTTGCAGCCACGGCAGATGTATAGCCGCTGCACTGCTTGCCCAGTCTATCAGTATCTATGGTCGAAGGCCTGGTCCTAACGTTCTTATGGCTACCAACATAACGTCAGTGCCACATAAGAACGCCCCGGCCAGATTGAGATCCACAGTGAGGTCCCTTACAAACTTTGTCAGGTGTTAACGCTGTCTCTCACGAGAGCGCGGCATCTCCGTGTCATTCAACATCTGACGCTGTTCGTGTCCGTACCCTATTAGGCGTGGTAACATTAAACGCGAGCGATACTAACGCACTCTACCTGTCACGGACAGTCGCAGCTTTAATCATTTACACACCCACCGATTGTGTGTACGTGTACTATGTTACGTTGACATCCGCCCCTATCTTCTGGACGCTTCATTTATTTTATCAGGAAGTGTAGAATTAAAAGAAGAGTTACACTACTGGCCATTAAAACTGCTACACCACGAAGATGACGTGCTACAGACGCGACATTTAACCGACAGGAAGAAGATGCTGTGATATGCAAATGATTAGCTTTTCAGAACATTCACACGAGGTTAGCGCCGGTGGCGACACCTATAGCGTGCTGACATGAGGAACGTTTCCAACCGATTTCTCATACACAAACAGCAGTTGATCGGCGTTGCCTGGTGAAACGTTGTTGTGATGCCTCGTGTAAGGAGGAGAAATGCGTACCGTCACGTTTCCGATTTTGATAAAGGTCGGATTGTAGCCTATCGCGATTGCGGTTTATCGTATCGCGACATTGCTGCTCGCATTGGTCGAGATCCAATGACTGTTAGCAGAATATGGAATCGGTGGGTTCAGGAGGGTAATACGGAACGCCGTGCTGGATCACTAGCAGTCGAGATGACAGGCATCTTATCCGCACGGCTGTAACGGATCGTGCAGCCACGTCTCGATCCCTGAGTCAACAGATCGGGATGTTTGCAAGACAACAACCATCTGCACTAACAGTTCGACGACGTTTGCAGCAGCTTGGACTATCAGCTCGGAGACCATGGCGGTTACCCTTGACGCTGCATCACAGCCAGGAGAGCCTGCGATGGTGTACTCAACGACGAACCTGGGTGCACGAATGGCAAAACGTAATTTTTTCGGATGAATCCAGGTTCTGTTTACAGCATCATGATGGTCTCATCCGTGTTTGGCGACATCGCGGTGAACGCACATTGGAAGAGTGTATTCGTCATCGCCATACTGGCGTATCACCCGGCGTGATGGTATGGGGTGCCGTTGGTTACACGTCTCGGTCGCCTCTTGTTCGCATTGACGTCACGTTGAACAGTGGACGTTACATTTCAGATTTGTTACGACCCGTGGCTCTACCCTTCATTCGATCCCTGCGAAACCCTACATTTCAGCAGGATAATGCACGACCGCATGTTGCAGGTCCTGTACGGGCCTTTCTGGATACAGAAAATGTTCAACTGCTGCCCTTGCCAGCACATTCTCCAGATCTCTCAGCAGTTGAAAACGTCTGGTCAATGGTGGTCGAGCAACTGGCTCGCCGCAATACGCCAGTCACTACTCTCGAAGAATTGTGGTATCGTGTTGAAGCTGCATGGGCAGCTGTACCTGTACACGCCATCGAAGCCCTGTTTGACTCAATACCCAGGCGTATCAAGGTCGTTATTACGGCCAGAGGTGGTTGTTCTGGGTGCTGATTTCTCAGGATCTATGCACCCAAATTGCATGAAAATGTAATCACATGTCATTTCTAGTATAATATATTTGTCCAATGAATACCCGTTTATCATCTATATTTCTTCGTGGTGTAGCAGTAGTAATGGCCAGTAGTGTATAATAAAGTTGGCAGCTCTATTACAGGTTATCATAATATGTTTGTTAGTTACAGATTTTCATCTCCGTTTATCGTAAGCTAAGTTTCTCCTGTGTTACATATATAATTCATGTTTTAACATAACCATCGGTTTCATTCTTGAAGACACAGCTTGTGTCTTTGCTAGTGTCTGTCGCTGATAAACATTTCGACACTGCGTGCTCCTCAATCTGCCATACGGGTAATTAAGTGCAAGTAAATCGGGCCAGTTTGTAAGTGATGCCTTCCTAAATTATTGTACAGATAGGGTAGTCAACTTTTTATGCCGTCCGCTCAGTTTTTCTTACGTCTGTTTGTAATAAAATGTTCTAATCGCGCACCGGTTCCATAGTAATGGTGATTTGTAACGTACAGTTGTAATTTTACTTAATGAAATTTATAAATGACAGGTACAGCGGGTTACATCATGTAAAAATAATTGCTTAGCAAATACTTTAAGTCAAAATTTTATGGAAATCTAGTGAAAATGTTTTTTAAAATCCCTTACCGCTTACCGCCCTCCATGAAATCTGTATCGCCCGCTACTGTTCTGTATGGGCCAGGTTGACTAACGCTGGTCTAGCTATAGTAGCATTATTGTGCAAATATTCAAAATGACAGTCACAATCGCAGTATTTATTTTGCCACCAACCGGTTTCAACTCGCGAAGGGGTCACCTTCAAGGCAATTTACACTGTAAAGTTATAATATTAGTAAGTAATCATGTATGTAATCTACAAGCAATTAGTCAAAGTTACATAAATAAACAGATTTTTATACCCATTTGGTCGCTCGCTGGAGTCGTCATCCTGCCTGTGCATGGTTGGTTCTCTGCATGAGCTTAAATAACGGCCAACATGTGGGCAGACGGGAACGCCCTCCGCGGTGACCGACGGTAGTTACATGCTTAAGCACGAAATCGTTAAGTTCTAAATTTTAAAATTGTAGTTAGTTTCCGCAGTGTGAACGAATCACTTGCAAGATTTGTGTAACGGGCGCGTTTACGTAGGAAAACAATATTTGCTACTAGTTAAAATCTATTTTCATGCAGCATCAGCGTTCTGTTATGCAGCCGGCCTCGGTGGCCGAGCGGTTCTAGGCGTTACAGTCTGGAACCGAGCGACCGCTACGGTCGCAGGTTCGAATCCTGCCTCGGGCATGAATGTGTGTGATGTCCTTAGGTTAGTTAGGTTTAAGTAGTTCTAAGTTCTAGGGGACTGATGACGTCGGCAGTTAAGTCCCATAGTGCTCAGAGCCATTTCAACCATTTTTTGTGTTATGCAGTTAGTTCAATTTCACTCCCATGAGAGCATTTAAAAAAAGTTGGTAATGATATCTTTCCTCCTTTCTGAAGTTTGTGCAGCATGAATGAGAACGTAAACGTCGTAACCATGTAGAGAATTATGCAGATGTATTGTAACATGAATTAGGTGGTAACGGTAGCATCGTCTGTTGCTATAAACTTCCTTGTTGTAATACGGATACGTCCTTGTGACTTCCAATAGAAACTATATTGCCCACATATTGCAGTAAGGTTCACGGATATGCGTGTTCGTGTAGGTTACAAGTGCAGAGTAGTGGTCGTACATGCCTCTCAGTTTCGTCGATTTCCGTTATAACGGAAACTTGTTTCCTGTAATCGAAGAATCTAGCTGGGTGTGCTATTCGGTGAAACTGGGTAGGGGCGGGTCAAAATGGCCGCGAGCTGTGGTGCTATTTGCTGAAGCTCATATTTTCGGGCGGGAATTGGGCAGCAGTCCAAAGAGGTGGTCACTCATTTTTAGACATGGCCAGGCGTGGGTGTTAACGTGGGTAGCGGCGGGAGCGGCGTCGACACGCCGCTAGTACACGCTGGTCGCTTGTATCTCTCGGTGTGCAACTCAGCGCTCAACAAACATGCCCCAGGCCGAAACCCAGAGTTTGTTCACTACATACTTCATCCTACTTGTCCTGCTCATCGCGCTATGGATGTTATACGCAGGCCTATTTTAGGCCGTGGTACGATCACTGCATGGCTCTTTTTAAAGATACCATTAACTTTTGTTTTTTGCGAAGCAAGTCGATGTTCTGGATTTACAAAACGTCATATAGGTGATTGGCGGAATTTTTAATCGGGTGACCAGCATGTTCATATTTGTTCTCTCTGCGGTCCGTGATGATGATCCACTTGTTTTAGACCAAGCCTGTGTCATACTCATTGGATAAAATGATGTATATATATCGATAATCCGTTTTTGATCTGAAGTATGGTTTCTCAAGTAACCAACACCGAGATTTTTATTTCTAACGCTGTATTCACTCTCCCATCAGCAATATTTGCGCTTTATTGCGTCCAAATTATTGATTTTGTATGTGTTTTGTTACCTGTACCTCTTCACCTGGGCTAGTCTGTTAAAATCGTGCATATTAATTTTGAAACATGCACAGAACTTAGGTTTCAGCCATTTTCTTTGCTACGGAATAGTCTTGATGCTGCGAATGATGTATGAAACCTTCGCAGGACAACGTTTTAAATTCAATTCTCCAGAAGCTTGAGTCGTGGCGATACGTTTATTGTGTGCAGTACTTTTTGTATTCTCGATGAGAAGAAACTGGTTCTTATTTCTGTCACGGTATTAATGCTGATCAGGAGTGCTTAATTATTTCGAAGATAGTGAAACAGCGCGTTCATTGAGATCGTGTGTAATGCGTGGCGTCTTAGTAGCCCTGCTCTGCTCTTTGCAGGCAGCTTGTGAAAGACACTTTCGACGCTTTCCGTTACAAGTGTTGTTTTGTTCGTATATTACATTTCGTAACGTCTCCAGATTTCCTTGAACTGCTCTTAAGCAAGTTTATTTTGTATATGGCACGATGGCTGTTAATTCCTCACATGTGAAAAACAGTAATACACTTAGAGCGTTATTTAACAATAAAATTATTATTATAATTATTATTATTATTATTATTGGTTTTGTTCTGATTTCTTATTGTCGCTTTGCTGCTGAATTGTGTTACATTATGGGTTTAAATACTAAAGTTTGTTAATCTGACGAATTGATGGTACAGTTCTCATTTTCAGTCGTGCTTTATTTTCGCTAATATCCATATGAATGTAAATAAAATATTGAACAATCCGTCATCGATATAAGAAAAGCTGTTGCTCTAAAGCTGTAAACTGACTAGTGTGAAGGATTCATCTTGAGGTTCAAGCTCATTCCTTTTTCCGTGTTCACTTACGGATAAAGTTCTTATGTAGGTTCCGTCTTCAAAAAACAATTTTTTTTCTTTGTTAGCCAGACAAATGTTGCTGATGATGCAGCATCTTCATTTGTGTGTGTGTGTGTGTGTGTGTGTGTGTGTGTGTGTGTGGTTTTTTCAGTCAAACAATAGGAAAAATGCTTCTTAGTCTCCATACAAATGCCAGCCGCGGTGGTCTCGCGGTTCTAGGCGCGCAGTCCGGAACCGTGCGACTGCTACGGTCGCAGGTTCGAATCCTGCCTCGGGCATGGATGTGTGTGATGTCCTTAGGTTAGTTAGGTTTAAGTAGTTCTAAGTTCTAGGGGACTGATAACCACAGCAGTTGAGTCCCATAGTGCTCAGAGCCATTCCATACAAATACAATTTCAGTTTTTAAATACATTATTCGCAAATTGATACAGATTATTTTAAGTCATACCTTGTTAACAAGGTGTGTGGTTTCTTTACATTTATGTACCTTGCATCATGGCTATTATTCGTTTTAATTTTGGAATCTGTAGCCATAGAGAATTAAATATAGAGAACTTATTTACATCCAAAATTACATCTGGAATGTTAAACTGTTGATGTTTTCGTTAGAGTAAAATAATGTAAATCAGCAATTTAACATTCCATGCGTAATTTTCGTAGTAAATAAGTTTTCTTTATTAAGTTCGGTAAGATTGCTGATGACAAAGTTAAAAAAAAGCTATGCTGCAACGTAAAGAAAGCTACAGAAACCACGGCATGTATCAGCAATTTACAATTTAAAAAAAAAAATCTGTTACTTTGTGAATGCCTTACGTAAAAACTGAAATTCTTTATGTATAGGGACAGTAAAAACCAATTTATCCTATTATTTGACAAAAAACAAAAAATGGAAATGCTGTACTTTCAACCAAACATGTCTGGGTAAATAAGAAGAAAAATAATTGTTTGCTAAAGGCAGGACCTATAAAAAATATAGTGTGAAGCACATTGGTTAAAACGATTGTCTGATTAGTATGAATGTAAAGTGCAACAAAAACGTAGTCGTTTATGAATGCTGTGGACGAATGAGAGGAATTTTGTTAATGACTATTTTTTTGCTCCCGTAAAACTCACTATACAAATTGTTAATGATTATTTTGTTTCTTTTTTTTTCAGACGTTGCCGGTTAGTGTACAAGCAGAAGCGAATTTAGTACGTTATACATTTCACTTATTTCTTCTTCGTCACAGACCTCAGTGTCATTTGGCTCCATATTTTTTGTAAAACCATTTATATTCTTGTAGTTTGCTCTGCGACGAAACACGGGAGAAGGTGACATGTGACTGAGTGAAATCTGGAGTAATCTCGTTAGAGGGAGGGATGGGGGAGGGCAAAGAGGGGATGTTAAACGAAAATGAATGAAGTGCTCAGACCCGCACACGCGAATTCTATTTTCTTTAGGATATCGATCTTTTGCTAACGGACTGTGTCGTTTCGTAGATTTTCGTCGTCAGGTTCTGTAGAGCTATGTACTCAGTTGCAGTAAGAGGTACAAGCGATCGTACGATTAGAGTTCCGAATCTACTCTGCAGACGTTTATCGTTTCCATATTCTGTGACTGTTTCCAAAGCTACTACAAAATGAAAGAACATGAATTTGTTGAGAACATTGTGAAACATTTTATAACGCTGTTGTGCAGGAATGACTGAAAGCAGATCTGGTTTTTTATACTACAATAGTTAACGTTAATCGATGAAAGTGTGACAAACATACCTCGTCTGTAATTATAGTAAAAAATACATATGTCAGTTAAATTGTGTTTCTTTTTAATTTTAAAAATTCATTCAGTTTGATTATGAACTTCAAATGGTTGTCAAGTTTTAAGTGTGGACATTTTTAGTATTGTCATAAATTATATAGCCTCTTGGAAAGGGGATGTACCCGTATGAACCCCATTCACATTAGCTTGAATGTGTAGTCAAGAACACTTCGAACGTCTTGCTGTGGAAATATTGCTCCAGCAATATATTCTGCAGTGCTTTCTGATTCTGATCGGTAGCTGCATCGTAAATATTGGATATGTCCCATCATATTTCTTATTTACTTCCACGTTCGTGCGACAAGAACAATGAAAATGTATTACTTTCTTGTAATATAAGCCCATAGCTTCTATATTTTTAAAAAAAATTTCAGCTGAAAGCATGATTTAAAATGAAAACTTTGTTGCTTCATATTCTCAAACGATGCGGAAGTTGGTAACCCAGCTGCTAATGTTTAAGAAAGGTATGTAAGTTTCTAGTTGGACAATTTTGAGAGGATTTCAGTTAGAAGTTTCCCTATTATTTCGTAATAGATTCGAGACCCCTCTGAAAAATAGTGGGTAGGGGGAGACCTGCACTCGAAAATTGTCGCAGCCTGCTCACAAAATACAGTTGAGTATGTTATGCCCGTACACCCTTTGCAAATTTATATGTGAACATCGATTGTAAAGACATACCAGTGCAGCAGTTGTTAATACTACTAAGAAATTCGTCGTAAAATGAACTCACATAAAACCGCAGGCAGGTTTTAATTGATAATTTATTCCCTACTGGTTTCGCTGCGCTAAAGCAGTATCTTCAGGTGGTTGTACTGTCACATAGATTAGCACACGGAGACAAACCCAATGTTCGTGGTCACAGAATCCAACCCCATAAAGAGGGGAAGTAGTCAACAAATAATAACCAGCAGAGCATTGGGGTGAACAGTGCAGGGGATGAGGCACTCATTTTGTTGTTCAGATCCTTGTAAAAGACTACAGTCGTGAATGAATCGTAAATTATCAACTGTTTGTGGTTTTATTCAAGTTCATTTTAGCATGAATTTCGACGGCTATGGCTTTCCATGTTATAAAGTTGTATGTACTAAGAAATTGTGAAGACCAAACTGTGCATTCTCGGAAGGTCATTACGTTTTATTATATATACCGGAGAGTAATCTTAAAATGTTCTTTTATTGATGTCATTTATTTTAAACTGAAGTGTATACTATTTATAGAATACTTTTCAGTAGTTCGATGGCTCGTGGTATGCCGCAGCACATATCTCCTTAATGAGGGGTCGTTCTTTTACTAGTCTGTCCACTGTGCCTATTAAGAGATTAGCTACGGATACGTTTAAAGTGTTTACAGTGTGCCATAGATGATAAATGCGTGCCAGAGATGATACATTCAGTTTCAAATGTCTCTGAGCACTATGGGACTTAACATCTGTGGTCATCAGTCCCCTAGAACTTAGAACTACTTAAACCTAACTAACCTAAGGACATCACACACATCCCTGCCCGAGGCAGGATTCGAACCTGCGACGCGGTTCCAGACTGACGCCATTCAGTTTCACATTAGCCAATTATTTTCCGTTTTTGACTAAAACGTTCTCAGCAGCCTCGTGTTTCAGATATGTTGGCCTTTAAGTGAACGTACACAAATGAGCCAAGAAATTATGACCACTGCCCACCGTTAGAGTGAATGACACATGTTGGCGTTGCGGGCACGTGACGTGCTAAAGGCCGCAGTGACGAATGAGGAATTATTCTAGCGACGATTCTGACCGCAAATGGCCTAATACACAGATGTATCGACTGGGAACGATCTCGGAAACGGCGGATCGGTTCGGCTTCTTCGCGTGCTACTGTTGTGATCATCTATATAAAGTGGGTTCAAGGACTGTGAAAACTACGGGTTAGCGACAGTGTCGGACTTCCATGCCTCTTCACAGAACGTGGAATCCGTAGGCGTGCCCGCTCGTTAGCGCCGGACGGGTGCCATCTGTAGCAGATCTGGCGACATAGTACAATGCTGGCGTAGACACAAGTGTTCTGGAGCACACCGGTGATAGCATTTGTAGAACACGGAACCCTTTGTAGAACCGGGCCCTTAAATGTTCCCGTGGCGCCCCAAGGACAGCGTTAAGTTACGACTACAGTGGGCACAGGATCATCCATATTGGACCATGAGTCAGTGGAAACGTGTCACCCGGTGGGATGAATCGCGTTTCTTGTAACGCCGGGTCGACGGTCGTGTATGGATATACAGTCATGTAGGCGATCGCCTACCAAAACATTAGCCGCGTCACGCAGTCCACATATCGCGTCTAGCGTTGCTGCCTCTAGATCAAGAGGTCCCGGGTTTGATTCCCAGCCGGTTTGGGGATTTTCTCCTTCCGGGAACTGGGTGTCTGCGTTCCATCATTTCATCATCATTCGTGAAATGGCGAGATTAGACTGTGTAAAGGTTGGGAATTTGTACGATCGCTGATAACCGCGCAGTTGAGCGCCCCAAAAAAAAAAAAAAAATCGTCGTCGTCTCGGAAGCAGCCATGTGAGGCAGTATTATGCTATGGGAAACATTCATCTGCCCTTCCGTGGGACATGTGCTGATAAAGAAAGGAGCCGTGACAGCTGTGGACAGCCGGTCGGGGTGGCCGAGCAATTCTAGGCGCTACAGTCTGGAACCGCGCGACCGCTACGGTCGCAGGTCCGAATCCTGCCTCGGGCATGGATGTTTGTGATGTCCTTAGGTTAGTTAGGTTTAAGTAGTTCTAAGTTCTAGGGGACTGATGACCTCAGAAGTTAAGTCCCATAGTGCTCAGAGCCATTTGAACCATTTGAACAGCTGTGGACAACACGAACATATTGCAGACCACCTGCATGTCTTCGTGCTCGAGACGACGGCGATGGCATCTTCCTGCAGGGTAACTGTCCGTGTAAGATCAGTATCGTGCTACAGTGGTTCGAGGAGCACGGTATTGAACTCCCGTTGATGTCTCGGGCATGAAATTCGCCTGATACGAATGGTGGCTCACGTCTGGTGCGCTGTTAGTCGCCATCTCAGCGCCCACCAAATACCAGCCCGTAATTTACGAAAATTGCATGGCCTGTACGTAAACGGGTGGTGCCACATACGTACCTAGGACCTGTCGAGTCCATAAGACGCGGAATCGCTTCTGTATAGCGTGCCGCCACGTTTTTATGCAAGTGGTTAGAACGTTTTACTTCATTAGTGTAGTAACAGAAATAGCGAAAGCTGCAGTGCGACCTTGAACGACCTCAACGGCGAAAGATGAAAATCGAATTTCCTGCCTTACGCGAGCGTACACCTCAACCGCTCGGCTATCCGAGCACGTACCCCGCCCGACCCAAATCTCAAGAGTAGCGCCCTATATCCACTGGTCCCCTCACTCGCAACCTAACTATATTCCCGCAAGAGTTCGGATACTGTTGTGCATCCGCACTGAATATCGTAACGCCGTCTAGCGTTTATACATTGTGTAGGGTGGTGTCTGTTCTTTCGGACATGCTCGCCCGAAAGAACAGATTCCATCCCTGAACATCTACATCTACATGATTACTCTGCAATTCACATTTAAGTGCTTGGCAGAGGGTTGATCGAACCACAATCATACTATCTCTCTACCATTCCACTCCCGAACAGCGAGCGGGTAAAACGAACACCTAAA
The DNA here is from genome assembly GCF_021461385.2 of Schistocerca piceifrons. Taxonomy (NCBI): domain Eukaryota; kingdom Metazoa; phylum Arthropoda; class Insecta; order Orthoptera; family Acrididae; genus Schistocerca; species Schistocerca piceifrons. The sequence continues at coordinate 786,765,593 of NC_060149.1, forward strand.
CCTTTCTGTTCGAGCTCTGATTTCTCTTATTTTATTTTGATCATCATTCCTACCTATATTTTCGCATTCGGAAGAGAAAGTTGGTGGCTGAAGTTTCGTAAATAGATCTCGCCGCGACGAAAAACGTCTTTGCTTTAATGACTTCCATCCCAACTCGCGTATCATATCTGCCACACTATCTCCCCTATTACGTGATAATACAAAACGAGCTGCCCTTTTTTGCACCCTTTCGATGTCCTCCGTCAATCCCACCTGGTAAGGATCCCAGACCAATCTGTGACTTAAATGTGAGCGTCTTGATGATATAACATAGCACGTAACACGTTTTTAATCCATTTTACCCTTCAGTGGTATATTAAAGTTTTGTTACGGCTATTTTGCAGTATTAAGAGAGATTATTTTAGTTTTCTGTTATTGATGGTACTGGCAACTAATTTTATAATTTGTCTTTGGTGTCATTCTGTCTCACATCTGATTCATTGTTTTTAGACAGGAATGTAACTGCTTCCATGTCGTATGAAGGGAAACAGTGGATAGCGAACTGTGATACTTAGGTAACGGAATGTTAGGACTTCTTGCCCGTCACGGAAATGACTTCCAACTCGTTCAGTGTTAGTTGGGGTTGGGTTGTTTTGGGGGAAGGAGACCAGACAGAGAGGTCATCGGTCTCATCGAATTAGGGAAGGACGGGGAAGGAAGTCGGCCGTGTCCTTTGAAAGGAACCATCCCGGCATTTGCCTGGAGGATAGGGAAATTACGGAAAACCTAAATCAGGATGGCCGGACGCGGGATTGAACCGTCGTCCTCCCGAATGCGAGTCCAGTGTCTAACCACTGCACCACCTCGCTCGGTTGTTTCCGTGTTAGTGATATCCCCGTCAGTAAAGGTTCTTAGTAGTTAAATATAGATATTTCTTTATTGATGCTAGGATGACTTTCTTGTTAACTGACTTTAGAAACCATCTCCCCCCCCCCTAAAAAAAACACCTTTGGAACAGGCCTTGAAGGCCTAACGATACCGACGGCCGCCTTGTCATCCTCACCCCTTAGGCGTCATCGGACGCGAATACGGTGGAGCGTGTGGTTCAGCATGCCATTCTCCCGGCCGTTATCAGTTTTCGTGATCGGTGACGCTACTTCTCAGTCAAGTAGCTCCTCAATTGGCCTCACAAGTGCTGATTGCACCTAGCTCGCCAGCAACACTCGGCAGACCCAGACGGTGACTCATCGAGGAGTTAGCCAAGCCCGACAGCGCTAACTTCGGTGATCTGACGGGAACCGGTGTTACCACTGCGGCAAGCCCGTTGGTTTGCTTAGTAACATAACATTTTACAAACATCACACGGTGGCCTGTCGGCTGTTTAACCGAAACGATGACTGCACGATGTCAAATAACAAGGAAACCAAAACGTCTATTAACTATGCAGATTGATTATTCAGGTTTTAGAACGATACCTTGTGTTCCTTTATCGACTGCGGAGAATATCTGTGGAATCCTCGCAGAGGCAGGCTTTTATTTACGACGAAAGCAGTTTAGTGATTACGAAGGCGCATGTTTTATCTATGAAATTTCATCTCCATTCTTATTGAAGTGGCTTTAAAGGCTGTGATAGTTATTAAACATTTCTATAGGGACGCACCAGGACACGCTAATAGCAAAAGAGAAGATTTAAAAATGAAATAACTGGTTGCGATAAAAATAACGTCTGGGTTTATATACAGTTGCCTCTTGATAGCGAACTGTATCTGTGCATTTTTTCGGAACATTTGACTTAGTAATCTCTCTGGCATGTTGATGATTCTCACTAATAGATTTGATACGCTTCTGAATTTGCTACGGCAATTACATTTCTGACCCCATTGTAGAAGCGATGTAGCTTCAGCCGATAACGTTGCGATAAGTCGCGTCCGCTCGTGGCAAATAACTCTCATTATATACAGAAGAACCATTTGGGCGTCGCAGAATATTTCTCGACGTATGATATGTACAAAAAGGCTTATTTAAACAAATCAGTAGAAAGTATTGTCACAGGTGCGCCCTAGGAACGCGTGAATTTAAGACAGCATAATCCAAATTCCTTCCTACCCGCGTCCTCGACGTCGAGGCCAGCTACTGCGTCGTTTAACTAGCTGTCCGAGCCATTGGCAGACCGTTCCTTATGCGTAGCACTTAGATGATGGCGTAGATTTGTTTCAGATTTTAATACATACGGAGACAATTAAAAGTGTAGTAACTTGTGGTTTGTGGCCTATTTCAGCCTCTAAAAAACAATAGAAGTTGCAGCAGTTGCATAAAGGAAAAATATCGAGTCTGGAATCCCAGTGTTAGGTACGCACGCGTCAGTAGGCTATTCGGGGAAGCGAGCTCACTCGCCTGTCGTGACTTCACTTGTTATTTGAGATGGGAGCTGTTTATATGAAATGATTGTTGTAGCGTTCTTTCGGAACGATATCAGTAAATTCTTCAATTATAGCATTTCTCTTCCTGTATCTTATTTTTGTATCACAATATATCTTTCACACGACGCTGAAACTACAACCACCGTCGTTTTATCTGTGCAGCCAACACGAAAAATTCACCCGTGTATCTATTTATTTTGTAAGATAACAGTAACTTGTATTGCAGTCTTTGTAAACTCCGAAGTCGAACACATACGGTTTCGAGGTAGATGAGGACAGCATAGACGACATGCGGTCTCACGCTATCTTGTCAAAAGGCAGTTACACGGAGACCACGAATGTCTCGAAGATAGGGCACAGCCACCGGCCTTAACACGTTGGAAATGTAGCGGCTACTATCCAAATTACTGTCTATGTGAACCAGAGGTGACCGTGTTGAGTAGACAATTGCACACCAGGTGCTCGACTAGTATGACGACGATGAATGCAAATACTGTAACGTTCGTTGTACTCGTAGCCTCCATAGTTCGATACATCCAGGACAATGCCTCCGCTGTAGGCACTGATCGCATCAGCCTCTCTCTGCTGCTGCCATTTCGAGGGAAGCCGCAACACTTCTCGGCTTGCTGAAGATCCGTGCTTCTCCAGTAGTCGTTTCACTGTTGTCTGACTGAAACGATGTACGTGACGTAGCTCTACCGACCTTACGGCCGAGCGAACAATATGTCTCATCTACATCCATACTCCGCAAGCCACCTGACTGTGTGTGGCAGAGGGTACCTTGAGTACCTCTATCGGTTCTCCCTTCTATTCCAGTCTCGTATTGTTCGTGGAAAGAAGGATTGTCGGTATGCCTCTGTGGGGGCTCTAATCACTGTGATTTTATCCTCATGGTCTCTTCGCGAGATGTACGTAGGAGGGAGCAATATACTGCTTGACTCCTCGGTGAAGGTATGTTCTCGAAACTTCAACAAAAGCCCGTACCGAGCTACTGAGCGTCTCTCCCTCAGAGTCTTCCACTGGAGTTTACTATCATTTCCGTAACGCTTTCGCTATTACTAAACGATCCTGTAACGAAGCGCATTGCTCTCCGTTGGATCTTCTCTATCTCTTCTATCAACCCTATTTGGTACGGATCCCACACTGCTGAGCAGTATTCAAGCAGTGGGCGAACAAGCGTACTGTAACCTACTTCCTTTGTTTTCGTATTGCATTTCCTTAGGATTCTTCCAATGAATCTCAGTCTGGCATCTGCTTTACCGACGATCAACTTTATTTGATCATTCCATTTTAAATCACTCCTAATGCCTACTCCCAGATAATTTATAGAATTAACTGCTTCCAGTTGCTGACTTGTTATATTGTAGATAAATTATAAAGGATCTTTCTTTCTATGTATTCGCAGTGCATTACACTTGTCTACATTGAGATTCAATTGCCATTCCCTGCACCATGCGTCAATTCGTTGCAGATTCTCTTGCATTTCAGTACAATTTTCCATTGTTACAGCCTCTCGATATACCACAGCATCATCCGCAAAAAGCCTCAGTGAACATCCGATGTTATCCACAAGGTCATTTATGTATATTGTGAATAGCAACGGTCCTACGACACTCCCCTGCGGCACACCTGAAATCACTCTTAATTCGGAAGACTTCTCTCCATTGAGAATGACATGCTGCGTTCTCTTATCTAGGAACTCTTCAATCCACACAACTGGTCTGATAGTCTATATGCTCTTACTTTGTTCATTAAACGACTGTGGGGAACTGTATCAAACGCCTTGCGGAAGTCAAGAAACACGGCATCTACCTGGGAACCCGTGTCTATTGCCGTCTGAGTCTCGTGGACGAACAGCGCGAGCTGGGTTTCACACGATATTCTTTTTCGAAACCCATGCTGGTTCCTACAGAGTAGATTTCTAGTCTCCAGAAAAGTCATTATACTCGAACATAATACGTGTTCCAAAATTCTACAACTGATCGTCGTTAGAGATATAGGTCTATAGTTCTGCACATCTGTTCGACGTCCCTTCTTGAAAACGGTGATGACCTGTGCCCTTTTCCAATCCTTTGGAACGCTATGCTCTTCTAGAGCTTCTGGGGTACTGGTTTCACGGGGCCATTGAGATCCTGCACGACGTCGAGTATGGCCCTCACGAACCCGTCGACTCCGCATTGCAATTGCAGTCGTGGGATTCCGAACAGAAGAATCGAGGAACGGTAAACTGCAGTCTCAGTAACTCACGATGCTGCCTGTGTCGAATTCCGACACCTGCTCGCAGACGTTCCTTCTCCTTGCGTGAGGCTTAAGACGATGGTGTCATAAGTGAGCAACAATTAAATACAATTTCTAAATGAGAAACCCGTTACGTAACCTTTCCTTATATGTAGAGTGCAGCTGGTGTTACTCCTATCTACTGTGTATTGCTGGACTAAAGTGCTGATCATTTGTATATCCGTGCGTGTAGTACATTCGTGCTGTCTTCACCGTGTTGCAATTTTAATGGTCAGTAGTGTAGTTTATATGTCATGCAGAGTAGCAGATACGTTGTTGTTTCTGTAGATTCGCAGATCATTCCTGCAACAGTGATTGACGTGGGATTATTACTACATTTGTTAACGGAAAATGCATGTTTTTTGGGAATATAAAAACGGAGGTCGGGTGTGAGGCAGATTATTGAAATAGGGAGGACGAAAAGAAGCTATCTGTAGCTTGTGTCGTCGGTCGTATGACACAGGAACGTCTAATCTCAACATAGAGATTATTATAATGATAAGGAACCAAACACACTGATTTTGCAGAAGAACAGTGTTTACTTGTTGTGAGACTTCCTGCTATTGGGTACCGTAAACAGACTGTAAATTATAAAGACGCACCTGACGGTAAAGAGGCAGATAACCTCATCGAGTTTTTTCGATGTAGTATGGTAGGAAACAAGCCACTGGTTAACCCGTCCCGAAGGAGACAAGTTTTTTTTATAAAAAGCGGTTTGATCGGTCGGCGCTCGGAATATTCGGAGGCTAGCCAATCAAATACCGGCATTGTGGGAGACGGAAAATGCGGCAATGCGAGGTTTCCTCGTACTTCACATCCGATTTTAGTTCAGATGGGAAAGTAGAGTTCTGAGATCGAGCTCAAGATCCGGCACCTCCGCCATCCCACTTCATAGCTGAGAACCGATGCACTGGGAACTTAGAAACATTTTTGGGCTAATTTGGTCTTCGCCACTGGCGAAGGCGTCGTTTCCACCAGTGATCGATTCTACAGGCACGTGAACCATCACGTGCAGTACTATGGTGAGATCGAACCGCAGCCACAAGTTGAGGCGTAAGGAAATCGTAATAAAATTTTCGTAATTCGTTTATTTTGAGCTTCTCACTGAAGACTTGCATTCTGTCTGTAATGAAAAGTTTGCTTTCAACTTCGCCAACAGGATTGACGCTTTTCCTCTCTCAAATATGAATTACTTCGAGTAACCTTAAGACAATCACTAGGCATTTCACTATTGTAAGTAAATTTTTTTGCGAGATTATTAGCTTTCTCCCCCCCCCCCCCCCTCCCCCGTCTCCTAAGTGAGATATGCCAAGAACATTAAAGTTGTTAAAGTTGTCTCCTGTTGCCATTCATTTTTTTTATTTGTCTGTGATTTTACCATGTGGATGTTGCCACAGGTTGCCTGTGTTTAGTATTAATTTTTTTATAATAAATCACATCATTATAACTCTTGTTTCATTTAATATTCGTAAGTTCCCCCATCACCGTTTTGGAGATTACATTTGCGTACATTTTATCGACGCCCACCAGAATTCAACTCATTAACTTCGAGCGTCAACTCCCTTTGAGTAGAGAGATGAATGAAATACAAAACCACCTCCCACAATTTGAAACTCTATAATTTATATTAATGAACAATTTGAAGGCAGCGTACTAACTTGCGGAGAACTCATGAAGAGCAACATAGCTCATCTAGAACTACCGCTTGGTTTCACCTGAAAAATGAACTTTATACCTGCAACCTAGGGTGTTAATAGGATTACGATAACACGCTGTTCGCTATTGTACGAGGCCGTAGTGCATTTCCTTCAAAGTTAAAATAGGTTACCAACATGTTAAGCGTATCAAAAAGTATATGTAGTTAAATAGATACGTCACCCTGTGGGTGGGATTGGAGAAAGCGACGCTACACGGGAACCACGGAGGCCATCTGTTTGAAATTCTCTAGCTCCCTACTGTTCTGTCGGAGATTCCAACTGAAGTGGCGCAGAAGCTCCACCTTTGTGATCATCACTAGCAGCTTTACCTTGAGCCTACGAAATGCTTAATCGTTGGCCTTAATTCATCCTTGGAGGCCCCTAACAGAACGAACAGACTAACGTCAACTGCAGGCTGCACCGTCACAGAGGATTGTTGGAAAAAACCAGTCCGACTCAGTAGTTTCTTTATGCCTATCATACATTAATCGAACAGTTGTTAGAAGCAGCATGTTAGTTATCAGACATTCCTTGGTCGAAGGAGAAATAACCTAGTTTACATTACTTGTATCTGACCACTGGTAGGGACAGGTCCGTAACATATCCACAACCGACCCGCGGACTTATTTCTTCAATGCTATAATAAACAGTGGACCGAGCGAGGTGGCGCAGTGGTTAGACACTGGACTCGCATTTGGAAGGACGACGGTTCAATCCCGCGTCCGGCCATCCTGATTTAGGTTTTCCGTGATTTCTCTAAAATCGCTACAGGCAAACGCCGGGATGGTTCCTTTGAAAGGGCACGGTCGACTTCCTTCCCCGTCCTTCCCTAATCCAATGAGACCGATGACCTCGCAGTTTGGTCTCTTCCCCGAAAGAACCCAACCCAAACAGTGGAAGCTCAAGATAATCAGTGCGAGCACATCACAAAGCTGACATGCCCCAAAATACTCGTATATACATTTCTATTGTTCCCTAAATCGCTTCAGGCAAATGCCGGGATGGTTCCTTTGAAAGGGCACGGCCGATTTCCTTCCCCATCCTTCCCTCACCCGAGCTTGCGCTCCGTCTCTAATGACCTCGTTGTCGACGGGACGTTAAACACTTATCTCCTCCTCCTCTATTTCTATTGCTCTGATAACCGTATGCATCTGTAAATAAATCAAGAGAAAATTGTTTTCATTCGGTGTACTGGACACAGTGTTCATGACTTTCCATCTTTCTTATGCATAAATATCGGGAATCTGTGGTACTTACGTAATAGTAATGTTGTGTATATAAATGTGTTACAAGCCTCTGAGAATCTTAACAATAAGAAAAGCAAATCAGATACGCACACGAGACAGTGTTACGAACCTCCGGAATATTGGGGATTCGTACGGTCGGTGTTGTTGATCGTGTGCGTGTAATACCAACGAAAAATTAGGAGAAAAGGATAAATGACATGTGCCAGTAAAGAACTTCTTTATAGGAAAGTTCCTGCCGAACATAGCTGAGGATAGGAGAGGGTACGACATAGTTGGTGTTTCGCAAATCGGCTCGCGGCGCTCATGAAACTGAATACTTTGCAAAGACTTGAAAAATGCGCAGAACTAATGCAACCTAATTATCTGCCAACAGTTGTGATTAGTATGCACCAAACGTTTTCCACCTTGCACGAGAAAACCCACGAAATGTTCCATTGGAAGAAACATAGGTAAAGTTGAATATGGCGTGGCTTTTGTTTTGGAAGACTAGCTTGGGAAGCAGTTTTGTCACTTCCACCAAGTCTGTATATTAATAGAAGAATTATTTGTGAACGTGCACAGGGAAAACGGTGGTTGCATAGTTTCAACATAACGTCGTAATGTGCAAAACAAAAATAAAAATATGTATCTATAGAAGAATATTGCAACAAATCTTTTTTTCCGTTTACGTAAATCATCTGGATTGGGTTTTAATGTTCTAGTATTAACCGTAGAATATCCACGGTAGGGTTGTTATTGGACAGATACGGCAACAGAAAGAGACTCTCAGCAATATCTGACAAAGAAGCTCGCACAGAACTACTGTGTGTCGTTGAAGTTTGCTCCGACGACCGTAATGCTCATATTTACATTGATCGGTGCTTGCAATATGTACCAAAGACTTGCCGGGCATGTGAGTGCTGTGAGGCGGGCCCCGTTCTTAGCAGCCGTTGACGACGAAGAGCGCCACATGCTATGGAGTTTGATATCGCCTGGGTTACCGCAGTCATTTGCCGTATGGATGACACTCTGCGTCACCTAACATCATGTCACCAATAGACAGAAAATACCATTTGTCTAGTGAGAATTGTAACCGCTCTTTAGAGAGTGGTTTTACAGAAACGAGTATTAGATTAAATTATGCAATACGAAATGACCTAAGAGCCAAAACACGGTAGTAGCATTTCGAAGCAATAGTTAGTTAAAATTTTACAAAGAGTAGATATTCGAAATAGAGTAACGCAAAGTAGTACAAAGGGAATCCAAGGAGGACATAACAGAGCTGCGTTTTGTTTTGAATGTAATATATAAACCAATGCGCAGCATTGTTAGGTCTCTTGAGTTTTTGTTTTCAGCGGAGGCGAGTGTGTTCGCAGTTCTCCCGTGGTAGTCGCAATTTTGGGGTTAGAAGCCTAATTAAATTGCATTCTTAGAACTGGATTTGACATTGGAGTGGTGGAGAAAAGATTATTTTGGGATAAATTCAGAGACGGAGTCAATTAGAGGTGATAGGGTATACGAACATTGATATTCAAGTGAATGGTGATTGTACGTGTTAAACGAAACGCTACGATTGTATACCGACGATTGTGAAGAGATTTATTGACAATACGGGAACTTTTATGTTGGATTAGGACTTTATTCTCTTTATGCGGATTATTAAAGAGTACTGAGACTGAAAATAGTTTGGACCTTCTCACACTAGTATCTTTACCACTCGTTGTCAAAGTGATTCCTCTAATAAACGAGAAGTGAAAAACAGTGTCCGTTAAAAGAATAAACTTGTGCTGAACATACATTGAAAGGATTCGAACCCAAAATTAATATCGCGTCGTGAGAATTGAGAAGCTTAGACACTGTAAGGCCCAGAGACTTACTTATAATTTATCGGACTTAAATGGCAAAGGACAGTTCCCCGAGAAAGCGTATCTTTGGTGATAGTTACACGAAGGAATGTAGTACTGACTGACTGTTATCACACACCGAAACAGTATACACTAGGATCAACTCTCGATGCTCTCCAAATGTTCTCTTCGGAGGGTCTCTCATTAATTTGTGAATAGGAGGGACATCCGTCATGTTGGTACAACACTGAATGCGTAATGTCCTGGGGATGTCTTGCAATAACTGTGGCAGCAGCATATCGTAGGAACTCGAGATACTGGAGTGTGCTTAGATTCCCATCAATAAAACTGGGACCAATGATATACACGCACCAAACGTCGATAGACCGAGAGCATAGTTTTTATCCACTTCGTTGAGTCAGCATGGATTTTCAACGATTGGTGCATTTTACGAAGATTAACTTGCTCACGGTTTGGAAACGATGTGTCTTCCTTAAACAAAACTTTACATTGCTATGCCTATGCCACATCACTCTGCACATTTCATAGATAATATTCGGAGAACTGTAACCTATTTTTGGAAGTTATTGCCACGAAGCTCTAGATGCAGCGAACAGTGAAGAGGGTGAAATGCGGTGGAATGTAGTGTTTGCAGAACAGTCGCTGGTTTATCCCTCTCGTACGTCCGAGACGCCTCTTAGTGACATATGCATTGTGCGTTACTGTTGCTAAAATGTTAGTTTCGTTTCTTTCATCAGTTGCTCTTATTTTTCCTAGGCGTATTTTATTCTCCAGACTTCCAGTTTCTTTCTCTGTCCGGGGACTGGGTGGTTGTGTTGTCCTCATCATTTCGTCATCATCTCATTCGTGACAGTGACTAGACTGGACTGTGACATACATTGGACTGTGTAAACACTGGAACCTTGCACGGACGCTGATAACTGCGCAGTTGAGCGCCATACAAACCAAACATCATCAAACACTTCCAGTTTCTAGAAGTCTCTTACATAAATGTTTGCAAAGACAGATCGCGAGTGCTCGGCAGGATCTGGATACTTTTCAGCATACAATCGTACCTCTGGTCTAAGAGTTTGGCGACATTAGCCATATACACTACTCTTTGTAAAAATGGGAACCCCGAAAGCAATGGTCTGCAACACGCCACGATAAGAGGACGTGTAGAACAGCGGAACCGTGATACGTGATTTAAACTTCAGAGAGGTGACGTGTACGGAGGCCCAACAGCGTCCCCTTATTGTGTGTCCGGACAGGTCAGTGTTACGCAACACTCAGTCGGTGCGGAGCAGTCATACAGAGTGGAAACGTGTAACCGAGTGCCAATGTGTCTCGCATACATCACAAAGCAGTCCGCGGTTCGTGGTCTTGCGGTAGCGTTCTCGCTTCCCGCGCACGGGGTCACGGGTTCAATTCCCGGCGGGGTCGGGGAATTTCTCTGCCTCGAGATGACTGGGTGTTGTGTGTCTTTCATCATCATTTCATCCTCCTTCACTCGCAAGTCGCCGTAGTGGCGTTAAAGAACTTGTGGAGCGGCGGCCGAACCGCCCCGCGGGGGGTCTCCCGGCCACCAAAGCTATACGCTCATGATCATCACAAGAGCATAATTTATGGGCATGTGAGTGCGTTCGGGAGGCAGGTCTGTCGTCCCGTGACACTTCGACTCGTGCTGGCCACGTTGCGTGAACAGTGAGGCGCATGTGGAACCAATTTAGAGAAGAGGGCCGTATTCTGCGCCGACAAAGTATTAGATGACACAATGTTACCACGCTCGATCGTAACGAACAGAAGAGCTTTGTCCACAGTACTGGCGCGACGAAGGAGCACTGCAACGGATGTGGACATGTCTCCGTCGGCGGTTGGACGCCATCTTCTGCGGATTGGACTGGTGGCTCCTAAGAAATTTTGGTCTTATGTCAAAGCGGTAGGTGGATCAAAACAGAATGTCCAGACATTCTGTGACAAAAATGGTACTGAAACAGAGGATGACAGACTAAAGGCCGAAATACTAAATGTCTTTTTCCAAAGCTGTTTCACAGAGGGGAAGACTGCACTGTAGTTCCTTCTCTAGATTGTCGCACAGATGACAGAATGGTTGATATCGAAATAGACGACAGAGGGATAGAGAAACAATTAAAATCACTAAAAAGGGGAAAGGCCGCTGGACCTGATGGGATACCAGTTCGATTTTACACAGAGTACGCGAAGGGACTTGCCCCCCTTCTTGCAGCGGTGTACCGTAGATCTCTAGAAGAGCGTAGCGCTCCAAAGGAATGGAAAAGGGCACAGGTCATCCCCGTTTTCGAGAAGGGACGTCGTACAGATGTGCAGAACTATAGACCTATATCTTTAACGTCGATCAGTTGTACAATTTTGGAACACGTATTATGGTCGAGTATAATGACTTTTCTGGAGACTAGAAATCTACTCTGTAGGAATCAGCATGGGTTTCGAAAAAGACGATCGTGTGAAACCCAGCTCGCGCTATTCGTCCTCGAGACTCAGAGGGCCATAGACACGGGTTCCCAGGTGGATGCCGTGTTTCTTGACTTCCGCAAGGCGTTCGATACAGTTCCGCACAAAGTAAGAGCATATGGACTATCAGACCAATTGTGTAATTGGATTGAAGAGTTCCTAGATAAGAGAACGCAGCATGTCATTCTCAATGGAGAGAAGTCTTCCGAAGTAAGAGTGATTTCAGGTGTGCCGCAGGGGAGTGTCGTAGGACCGTTGCTATTCACAATATACATAAATGACCTTGTGGATAACATCGGAAGTTCACTGAGGCTTTTTGCGGATGATGCTGTGGTATATCTAGAGGTTGTAACAATGGAAAATTGTACTGAAATGCAGGAGGATCTGCAGCGAATTGACGCATGGTGCAGGGAATGGCAATTGAATCTCGATGTAGACAAGTGTAATGTGCTGCGAATACACAGAAAGAAATGTCCCTTATCATTTAGCTACAGTATAGCAGTTAATTCCATAAATTATCTGGGAGTACGCATTAGCAGTGATTTAAAATGGAATGATCATACAAAGTTGATCGTCGGTAAAGCAGATGCCAGACTGAGATTCATTGGAAGAATCCTAAGGAAATGCAATCCGAAAACAAAGTACACTTGGTCTTATTTTGCGAGCCGATTACGAAGGCCCATTTTACGTTTGTGTGACAGCCGTCTGTAAGGCAGCTTGTACACACCGTTATATGGCTTTCTGAGTTTTCAGCTCGACTGTGTGTTTAGTCATATCAGTCTGAGGCCATAATAGGCTGAACGATTTTCTTGGTCTTATTTGGCGAGCCGATTACGAAGGCCCATTTTACGTTTGTGTGACAGCCGTCTCTAAAGCAGCTCGTACGCACCGTTACTTGGAGAGCCATATGGTGGCTTTCACATGTACACGGCAGGTGCCAGGGGCAGCTGCAGTCCAAACGGCACACGGCAGCCCCGCAACTGCGGTGCGTTCACTCAGCCGTGTACTTCTGCCACAGGAAACGTCGCGCCTTCACATCTTTCAGGCGCGGCCGTCTTCAACAGCGTGTACATTAGCTAATTCGTTCTAAGATTACCTGCCTTCTTTTGTTTCCGCAGTTACTTCTCGTAGATCCACACGTGACTTGGGAAGTAGACGTTTCTTTCGTGGAAAAATGGCCACTTTTGTGCGACAAAACCCTAGAATATTGTAAGGATAGGATTAATACAGTGAATGTGAAGTGGACTGGAGTTACAAAGATCTTTTTAACAATTTATATTTTGGAAACCTACCCGTTTGCAGAACCATTTGAAGTCAAAAACTAATTCAGCATTATGTTCCTCATATTATTTGCCGAAATTCCACCACATAACCGTCTAGCTGCCTAAAATCGTTAAAGTTCAGTTGTCAGTGACGTATCCGCCGCCACACATGACACACCATTTTACATCTACAGAAAAAACGAGCGGCTAGTTCAAAGATGTTGAAAAATTGTACATTTATTGTTCAATATTAAATATCAGTAAATTCAGGAAATGTTTCTTCAATAGTTAGTTACCCAATCAGTTGTAATGTGCCGAGTAAGAACTTTTAAGATCTTGCCGTATATTGAAGTAGTAATTTTATTTTAGTTCACTGATGACGACAGCCATTGTTTGTTTCGGCTGAGTAGATTCCCTGAAGAGCGTGTTCTTGCACTGCAACGAATCCGTGTCGCGCATGTAGTTCATCGAATGTGGTCATTCGAACTTCTCGTGTTCGCTACGGAGCCGCATTCGTTCCCTTTTAATTGAATTGGATGAACCCACTATATAATATTTCTCCTTTTTAAGAGACGATAAACAAAAACCGTGCCACCATTTGCTCACGTTCAAATCGAACTCGAAGCACGTCGCTGTTAATAAAATAATAAACAGCATTATCGTAATTTGTCTATTGACGTTCAATAAATAAGCCGCAACTATACGATTTTTGAACTGGTCCAATTTGAAACTTCCTGGCAGATTAAAACTGTGTGCCGGACCGAGACTGGAACTCGGGACCTTCCAGCCAATTTGGTTATAATGGATTGTACGTGTGCGGAGTTTCGGAAGAGAGGTACTCGTAGACTGAAGTTTGCAATATGGATCTGAGTTCGAAGATCGTTGCCCGCAAAAGCACAGTTCAGAGTTAGATTCCCTACCCCTCAGAAAGTTTCTATCTCACATAAAGAGAGTGTTGCAAGTCATGACGACATACCCAACTAATGTCGTTACTTTGTATAGTAGGCTGGGGTGTAACGTGTCCATATATTAATATAATATTTAAGTTGAGACCTTTGAGTAGAGAATGTGGCTTTCATTTGATTGTTATACTTCAGCTATACTTTTCGGCGCAGTACAATGTACCGTCGTTTTATTTATTTAATTATTCATCCAGGGATCATCTTACGATGATACTTGACTTGACATAATACTGTGAAAACAAATAGGTCAAAAAATATACACTCTTACAGAATATATATAAGTATGTTTTATTAGGATAGAACGGGTGTTCGGCTGTGGCCTTGTTGAAGGACCGTTACCAGAATTTGCTTGAAATGAGTTTGAAAAATCTAAGTCATTATAGCCGGACAGAGAAAACTCCATCTTTCCGAATATGAAGTCAGTGTCTTAACAGCTGCACCGCCTGTACAATGTTCTTTAATACGAACTCAGTTTCGCTCTTCAAGGATACGTGCTGGTGATTCCGGATCTATGAACTTGCTGCTGATGCTAACTCCAGTCAGTTCGGAAAACTGACTCCAAGCCCGTAAACAAGCCACTGTTCCCCCTTGTCCTTCCAATAGCCCACCTGAAAAACTGAGTCAGCATCCACCCATGGTGAGTGAGATGTTAAACTCAGCAGAATGAACAGACATTATTAAAATCCTCAAGGCCAGGTAACGCGTCTGAAATTGCTTTCGCAAAAGCAACAATCAGTCAGTCATTACCTACACCTAATGTATCTGACGCTGGATTAAATTATATTTGGCTCCAAGAGTGGATAGACTACACAAGCAAAACAGCACTGAGTGGAGCCTCCGAGACGCGTCGGTATAGAAGAATAGTGCATAGTAGGTTACCGGCGTATAAACTAATAAGAATTAAAGACAGCTTCTACCTGTACTACTGTGTTGGAGAATGATGTTACAGAGGCTTCTGTACTCGATGGATCCTGTGTATTTGCTGGAGCTAAATTTAATTTTAGTTTGTCTTCATATACATTAGGTGCAGGGAATAGTTGGTTGATACGTCTCTTTTCTGCAATTTTTAAAACTATCCAAATTTCTGACTTCGATCCCTTGAAAAGAATCCCATAGCTAAGAACTGAATGTACGAGGGGCGTTTGAAAAGTCCGCGCAAAAATAAAAACTACTTAGGTGTTTGGAGTAAACCTTTATTTATCGACATAGTCTCCTTTTAGACTTATACACTTCGTCCAACGCTGTTCTAATTTGTTGATCCCTTCTTAATAATAGGAATTGCCCAAGTCTGCAAAACAGCTATTGGTTGCTGCAATCACCTCTTCATTTGAATAAAATCTTTGTCCCGCCAGCCATTTCTTCAGATTGGGGAACAAATAGTAGTCCGAGGGACCCAAGTCTGGAGAATAGGGGGGATGCGAAACGAGTTGGAATCCTATTTCCATTAATTTTGTGACCACAGCTGCTGAGGTGTGTGCTGCTGCATTGTCGTAACGGAAAAGGACTTTTTTTTACGGTCCAATCGCCGGCGTTTTTCTTCCAGCTCGGTTGTCAGACGGTCCAATAACGGTGAATAATATGCACCTGTAATAGTTTTACCCTTTTCCAGATAGTCGATGAGGATTATCCCTTGCGAATCCCAAAAGACAGTCGCCATAACCTTTCCGGCCGAAGGGATGTTCTTCGCCTTTTTTGGTGCAGATTCTCCCTTGGTAACCCATTGTTTAGATTGTTCTCTGGTCTCAGGAGTATAGTAATGTATCCATGTTTCATCCACAGTGACTAAACGACGCTTAAAGTCTTGCAGATTCTTCCTGAACGGCTGCAAACCATCCTTGCAACACTTCACACTATTTCGTTTTTGGTCAAACGTGAGCAATCGTGGAACCCATCTTGCAGATAGATTCCTCATTTTCAAATGTTTATGCAAAATATTACGTACCCGTTCATCTGAGATACCCACAGGACTAGCAATCTCACGCACCTTAACTGGCCGGCCGTGGTGGCCGGGCGGTTCTAGGCGCTTCAGTCCGGAACCGCGCGACTTCTACGGTCGCAGGTTCGAATCCTGCCTCAGGCATGGATGTGTGTGATGTCCTTAGGTTAGTTAGGTTTAAGTAGTTCTAAGTTCTAGGGGACTGATGACCTCAGATTTTAAGTCCCGTAGTGCTCAGACCCAATTTTTGCACCTTAGCTCTTCTGTCATCCATCACCATATCATGGATTTTATAAATGATTTCTCGAGTCGTAACCTCCACAGGGCGTCCAAAACGTTCAGCAACCCTTGTGCCCATATGGCCACCCCAAAATTTTTGAAATCACTTATAAACTGTTCTAATCGAAGGTGCAGAGTCACCGTAATGTTTATCAAGCTTCTCTTTAGTCTCCTGAGGCGTTTCGCCTTTCATAAAGTACTGTTTAATCACCACACGAAATTCTTTTTGTCCATTTTTTGACAATAATTTGAGTTCCTTGATTCACACGAATGCCAAACAGAAAGAAATACACCAGTATAGCTGAAACTTGGTGTGCGTTCTTTCCTAAGATGCTACTAACTAAACATGACCTCCATACGCTCTGGTGGTGCCATCTGTCGGACTTTGCACGGACTTTTCAAACGCCCCTCGTACGTAGTAGTAGTATGTCATGACAAAACATTGGCTGTTAAAGAGTGATGATAAAATCCTAAAACATGCTGAGGACATTGTTTTTGCCGGCATCTTCGTGTGTTCATTTCATGTTAACTGACTGTCAATATTCATCCCTAAAAACTTTGTGTTTGTTGCACAGTCTATAAATTTGTCATCTATGCTCAGTGCGACAGAATTATGTTCCTATGTTCAGCGTCAGTTTATTACGTACTACCCAGTCGTAAATATGCTTGAGAGGTTCATTGGCCTTATCTAATAGGAGTGCTAGTTTTTTTATCAGTAACTATGATGATGTCATCAGGTAAGAGAACTTTTTCTCTATGTCTTATAATATCTGGGAAGTCAATGAATTATACTGTGAACAGAGTTGGACCCAATACGCTATGCTAAGGAACACCGATGTTCGTATGTTTCTTGTCAGATGACTGTTTTGCTAAAAATTTACAATCAGGCGATGTGTGAACTACCTCTGCCTTATGCACCCTGTTTTCCAAGTTAGACTGGATCCACTCTTTTGCTATGCGCAGTGCTTCTAGCTTGTTTAGTAGTATTTTGTGGTCAACAGTGTCGAAAGCCTTAGCAAAATCTGAGAATATGCCTGTAACACAGTCATCCTTGTCAAGAACTTCAAGTATTACCTTTCTGAACTCTGTAATGTCCGTTTTTTTATTTGTCTCACTTCGGAAACGTAACTGTGCTTTGTTAAAAAAATTGTATTTATTCACGTAACTCATTAGTCTACCGTTCATGATTGATTCAGTTATTTTTCAGAATTGACCTGTTGTTTTCAATACTCCACGCATTAGCTTTCCTTAAGAAAGGCACAACTCGTGCGTACTTTAGGAAACAATGGCAGAACTACATGGCTCATTTGTTATGTTCGTTAATGGGCTAGTGTATGCTATATATGCACGCCTTTAGAACAGAGACCGGAACCTCAACTATATCTGCTGACTTCTTACCTTTTTTTTTATTTGTGTGTTGCCCTCCTGACTTAAAGCTATGTTGTGAGAAACATCATGATTGAGCGTACTGTTAAGTCATTGTGGGTGCTGCATGTGCATACCCTGTAGATACATACTAGGTTTCGGTCTGTGTGGTGTATCCCCCCCCCCCCCCCCCACCACCACCACCACCACCACCACCACCACCACCACCACCACCACCCCGCCCCCTACCATCCACCCCCACTAGTTTCTTTATTCCTAAAATAACTGGCTATCCACTTTCTTTAGAGGTGCCATGTTTGGAGAGCATGTTTTGTGTTGAATTAACCCACTGTGGAATAGACAGTAGCATATGCGTAGAACATAACAGAAAAGAGGAAATAGGCATCACCACAAGCCGAACGGCCACCTTGTGAAATATATACGATCACAAAGTTGGTCAAGTGTCAAGATCTTGTGGACAAAGGAAAATGTACGCTCTCGTGTAAGAATATGGCGCTTTAAGAAAAATGTGATTCCGTTCTATACTGGTCCTCTGTTTCTTTGAGCTCATAGCCACCACAAAAACTGCAACATCCAGCGATGCCAGACTTCGGAGAAGCGCTACAAAAATAAGCAAGAGTGCCAGGCACATAGCCGCTATGTTTAGGCGGCGTGTCTTCAGCGGAAGTGCTACAGCCTGTGCCCTCTACATTCCACAGTATACACAAATCATTACCTTCGGTCAGTCCAAGTTTTGAAAAATATATTTTTGTGAGTAAATGATATTGACGTTCTTATTTTCGCGCCGCTTTCTTCTCCCAACATAATACAGGATATATTTTTATTCACTTTAGCATTTAATGAAAGAAGCCGCGTGTGATCATTAATCAGACCTTTTTCTTATTCAAGCCGGCCGGAGTGGGCGAGCGGTTCTAGGCGCTACAGTAGTTCTAAGTTATAGGGGACTGATGACCTCAGAAGTTAAGTCCCATAGTGCTCAGTGCCATTTGAACCATTTTTCTATTCATCATGTTTATTCCTTTTAGTGAAACTAAAAACAGTTGAAACACTGCCGAAATTTTTATGTTTGGTTAACGAATCATTTTAGGGGGCTCGAGACCTCTGGGGTAATCTATAGAAAAAGTTTATGTGAAAGGAAATACACAGTTCTCCGACAAAGTGATTTTTCATTTGTAGAGGAAACTGAAGGAAGCGCTTAATTACTGTGCAAACGTCTGGCGTAGTAGCATACGTGGCTCACCAAGTCTCCTTGGTTTTTTGTCAGTTAAATTTTTGTGTGTACCAGAGCGATGGCTAGTTTTGGTGCTTCGATAATGTTGAACTAGGCAAATGTAACTGTTGTGAATCGCCATGGCGGAATGCCCGAACTTGTGTGCCTCTACTATTAGGTCCTATCCCAGCTCACTAGATTGTCGCCTTTAATTCCTTATGATAGAAACTCGGTTATAGTAATGACACATTCTGCATGTGCTGTGAAGCTGGACAAAACGTAAGCTGCGTTCAGTGGGTAATCAACACTTTTTCGCCTAGTGTATGTTGGAAACAATCCATTTGAAATTATGAAACAGACTTATAGACATCCAGAGTTGTTGAATTAGAGAAAGTAGAAAGGTTCCGGTAAAAAAAAAAAATCCCAAATTGCTGCAAATGTAAGCTGCTGACGGAATGACTGCCGTCCTCTTCACTTTAATCAGATTCAAGAGATAGCTGTGATCCTCTAAACCTTTATAAATATAAACTCATCAGTTCTCCTTTCCATCGAACTAGAGTCTGTACATGTTAACATAGTTCGTTTTAGTATGCAGCTGGCAGTGAGAGCGTCATTGGTTTCGCCAAGGGTACTTGCTGTCTAGCGACATCATTACTCAGAGTAACCGCAGTTCTAAACATTCTGCATGGTGTCTGTCTGTTCTATATCGTGTCTCCCTACCACTTTCGCGCAACGACGCTCTGAGCGTGTTTTTTTAGGGAATTGACTAGTTTGAACCTGGGACCTGTTGCTGGTAAGGAGATGTCAGACCACACATGACATGTAGAATTCAGAAGAGTTCAGTGAGACTAGCGATGATATAACCAAAGACTTAATGATTTCAGCGTCAGCTCCACTGCACTCCCTGTAAAAGAATCTTAATACTAACTAAATTTAGTGGAAGGGGTTCAAGGCTTTCCTATTTTTAGTTAGCTGGTAAAATAACGTCGAAAAAGCAGTTAAGTTTACCATTGGAAATTTTATTCTACTCACAAAACATCGTTTATAAATTGCACTATTGATAAAAGGAAATGTTTTAATACAGGATGGTAAAAACCAACTGCGTTCAACAAAAATGTGAACGAATATTCCCTGAATGGGTTTCCAAGTTCTACAATGGATCGAAGGATGACCTATGCCATATCACATTTGTAATCTAGGTTTAAATTTTCACAAGAGAGAAAACTATCAAAATGGTCTACAGTGACCCTCAATTATCTTTAATCACTTATCTAACTTGTCGTAAATTACAGTGGCTGATGTGGCTTCTCAATAACTATATAACAGAAAAATCATTGCGTTTCAGATTTTTACTTCAAGTGGCAAATGTGAACACCATGAGCTTTAATTGACGATCGACACTAGTATTACGTAAAGGGGATGTAACAGATGAGACTTCTGCAGTTCTGAGGGAAGCTTTATGCGCTCAAAAATGCGGCATCGCGTGCGTTCATTACCTTGTCGGTGTTCGTCAGGGGGCGGCGGCCGGCGCAGCTCCGTCCAGCTCGCCCTCTCGGAAGCAACTCCCCTCTAACTTCTCTTTACTACAATTTACCGAAGTTGGTTTAAAAAAAAAACTATCTGGCTGTGTTTTCATCTGACCAATCAGGGTCTCAATGTTAACCTTAAGCTCCGCCTACAAAAATTCTGTCTATCCAATGAGAAACGTTATACTTTTCGTGGTGGGGCAATGTTTTTAAAGTTTGCAACGTAACAGAGATGCGAAAAAGTCTCACGCTAAAACTTGCAGCTGGTGTGGTCCTTTTAGCGTTATTGTAAGATCTATACTGTTCTTCTGGAGGGCTCTAGCTTTTAACATGGGCTTGGGGGGTGGTCTTGACGTAACAGAGACGCGAAAAAGTCTCATGCTAAAACTTGCGGGTGGTGTGGACCTAGCGGTTAGCTGGCGACCTGGGTGTCCGTCCGTCCCTTATCGTAGGGCCTTCCAGCTTAACACGGTTCTGCTCTCAGCTTCTGTTCTCGTTTCTCCCCTCGGAACTGCGTCTGTCTCACGGTGGGAAGGTATGACATGCATTTAGGCATTCTTGTGTTAGTCCATGGTATTCCATTTGCTCACTCGTTACTCGTATTACTTTGGTTAATTTAATGTCACGATTTATTCGGAGCTATGTGACATACTACTGGATTTGCTTATCATGTCAGGGTTTTCATGGAAGGTGTTGGATTTGCCTGACACCTTACACAGTTACCAGCACAATACGCAAGTGTAGTACTTGTATCCATGTAATCTGCACCAAACCTCTCAACGCTTTGGAGGATGCTTGACTGTGATTACTCTAGCCGCGATACCATCAGGAAAACCAGACAAGTACATTGAAGTGTTGGCAGATACGTCCATATATCTCATTCCCTGAGTACGTTGTCTGTAAACGGCGATAGTGTGCGGTCACACACACATCTTAATCGGTTGGGAAGGTTCATTAGTAGGAAGCGAGTTCTCATAAGATAAGTGACTCTCAGGAGGCATCACGGTGGCTGCTGAAAATGGATTGGTGGCCAAATTGGCTGAGCGTGCTTTCTGTATGGGTTAATGACTCTGGAGATAGCCAAGGAAACGATGCATCACCTTCCGGCGTTAATTCCGCACGGTTTCTTTCTAATATTTGATACTTAGCAAAATATACGCCTACCAGTCGCTAATCAGCAGCAGTCCAATTCTAATACTTTCGAGTATGTTGTGATCTCTATGCACCGACTTTAGCATGGGTACAGACATCATTCGCTGCTAGAAAGCGCCAGTGTTCCTTAACTGCTGTAGAAATGAGTGATTTTCCTACCTCCCCTACATCATGACCTACCAGATTATTTGGTCGGTGAGATATTTCAGTGGAGCAAGTCGGCTGACGTTCATGCACTGTTTTATTCAGATAGTAGTGACGCTATGAACTCCGCAATTCCTGTGACAGTTATTCACAATGGTGCTATTAGTATAATCAGGATATACTTTCATCTCAGAGATATACGAATCCTTCACATTAGCGTTTCATGTATACACCTCTACTTGGATCGAAAAAATTATCCTCTCTGTTACAAAACTTCTTCCCTTATCAATGATAGCAGAGAGCGAAATACATACAGATGAGTTATCACATGGCATGCATAATGAACAATGCGTTGTAGACGTGACATCTAGCAGATATTGCCGACAATGGATGCACGTGTAGAATGTAATATTTCCATATTTTTATGCAATAACATCAACCATTCTTTTCCAATGAAGCATTGATAATCTAAGAGTCATGATTTCACAGCTTGAGACGAATAGTAGGGTAATGTTGGCATGAGCACAATTTGTTAGTACGGGTTGCCTACATCAGGGACAAGCATACATTCGGGTGAAAACTGTTGTTCTCTATTGATTGACAGGTCCTTAACCTATTCTTCTCCTAAGTGGATTATGACGCCCTGAGGATAATCCGTCCGTCCTGAGAACCCACCCCCACCTCTGCCCCTCCCCCTCCCGCTGTTAGAACTCCCCTTGCCAATACAAGCGCTCTTTTGATATCAAATTAATCGACTAATTACTTAAATCGATCAATTAAGTACGACCTCCCCTGAGGGAAGCCCCCAAGTCCTCCCCTCCTCTCCCCCTCCCCCACTTGGAAATTAGTGTGAAAAAGACTCAGTTGATTGGCTATTTTGGAGGGGGGGGAATCGATTGCAGTGTACGGAATATTGTTTATTTAAACAATTTATTGGGTACAAGCTGTGTGTGGAATATAGTTTATTTATTTAAAGATTTGGTGGGAAATCGATTATAGTATATGGAATATTGTTTAAGTAATTTGTGGTAGAGAAGGCAGTGTGTGGAATATTGTTTATTTAAACAGTTTATGGGGATACAAGACAGGGCTAGGAATATAGTTGTATTTATTTATTTAAAGAATTTGTCGGGAAATTGACTGCAATGTATGCAGTACTGTTTACTTAAACCTTTTTGAGGCTGACGAGGCTGTATCCCGTAATTACACTATTAAGAATCTTTCGATCCCGAACACGGGCCATCTGCCGTCCGCCAGCCCGCAAACAGCGCTAGCTCACGCCACTGCAGCAGTCGCCGGACCGCGCAAATTTCCCGAACAAAAGCTTCAAGTAACGGCATCCCTTTGATATTTCATACCTGATAAATTCCTATCGAAACACATGCGCTATCTCTCTCTCTCTCTCTCTCTCTCTCTCTCTCTCTCTCTCTCTCTCAAGTGCCACTGCCAGGCCTGCATGCGCCGTCGATCACGGTCGGATGAACCACAAACAGAGCAGCATTTACCTGATAAACTTCCAGCTGTGGATGTCTTGGAAATATTTCCTCACTCTGTCAGATTAATTGGCTAATTAATTAAATTGATACCCTTTCTGAGGGTCAGTTTTTCCTTGCATCCGGTTGGTGCATGCTAGGATTGCAATAGTAGTAGTAGTAGTAGTAGTAGTAGTAGTAATCACGGGTACGATTCGGAGACTGCTATCATTCGAGAATTTGACGTTGCAATTGGGTTTTTAAAGCACTATAGAATCCGTAAATTGGTCCTCTACACTATATTCCGAAAGAGGAGGAGGAAGAACGGTTTACCACGTGATAGGATAGTAACAGCAACAAATGCCACTACAAGACAGAGTGCACTACAATGCATTGAGAAACACTAAACCATGATCCTAGTGGTTGTTACGGCTAGATGCCTGAGATCACTGAGAAGATTCGTACATACAACATACAGTCCACTCACCTCCCAGATGTCCACATGCAGCAAGCCTGTAACCTCGTACACTGCCAGTTCCAACGGTGAGAGACCACAGTACACTGCTGCTGTCATAGACTCATGTATATTACAGAGTGCACCACCCTAGCCACAGAAGACATCCAGAGATGATTGGACTGGTAGGAATTAAGCTGTTATTAATATGTCCACCTCCACTCTTGTCAGTGATTGACATTGAATAATTCAATTTTCCATGGTAAATACATGCAACACATACGATTGCAGAGACAGCCCAGTGCGGAGTGGGTATTAGTCCAGGTTTCAGCTATCCAGGCGGTGTCATCACCATGACTTATCCCTGGAGCTGCGGGGAAGAACCAACTAACTGTCCAGCTGGAACTTTTCTTTGTACCGCTGCTTGCGAGAGCCTTAAGACAGAAATGCCCATCCATTCCGGCCACAGGCTACCTCCGCCAAATACACTGCACACCATGCTTGCGATGTCGTTCTACGAAACCAGCCATATATTTATCACTGTAATTAGAATTAAATATTACGATTGCAACCCCAATCTGATGACATTCGACAGTGAGCAAAGTATCGGAAATAACTCTGACTGGATATAATTTTCCATGTAAAATCCTTCATCCCCATTATGGCTATCGGTGCACTGAAATCGCAATCTCCCACGTCAAAACCATACCTCCCTTACTACCGAATATAGCCATTTTCTTCGCACATGTCCGATCAATGATTACAATAACTTTACATTCCAACAAAGAACTTACAAGCCTGCTGATCAAGCGAATCTATCACACATCCTTTACTAAGTATAATATTCGCCAAGAACTGAATGCCAAACCCTGGTACCAAACAATATTGAGCCAAAATCTGTGATGGATGGACATGCCTCATTTTTTATTCTTGTGAGTGGCACCAGGGCCGTAGCAAGAGAGACTTAATCGTCTTATAAGTGGCCAAATATTAAAAACACGATCTCAAGCACGATGTTTAAATGGCTCTGAGCACTATGGGACTTAACATCTGAGCCGCGCGGGATTAGCCGAGCGGTCTAAGGGCGCTGCAGTCATAGACTGTGCGGCTGATCCCGGCGGAGGTTCGAGTCCTCCCTCGGGCATGGGTGTGTGTGTGTTTGT
Source organism: Schistocerca piceifrons (assembly GCF_021461385.2). Lineage (NCBI taxonomy): Eukaryota > Metazoa > Arthropoda > Insecta > Orthoptera > Acrididae > Schistocerca > Schistocerca piceifrons. Next base: position 786,790,472 of record NC_060149.1, read on the forward strand.
CCTTAGGATAATTTAGGTTAAGTAGTGTGTAAGCTTAGGGACTGATGAGCTTAGCAGTTAAGTCCCATAAGATTTCACACACATTCATTCATTGCAGTCAATTTCCTGACAAATTTTTCAAATAAGTAAATAACCTATATTCCGAACACTGCCGTGTATCCCCATAAGTTGTTTAAATAAACAATATTCCACACATTGCCTTGTCTACCACAAACTGTTTAAACAATACATTTCCCGCCAAATTTCTTAACTAAATAAATAAATAAACTATATTCCATACACAGCCATGCTCCCAATAAATCGTTTAAGTAAACAATATTCCGCACATTTCCATCCCTAAAAGAAATAGTTTAAACTATTCCATACACTGCAATCGATTCCACACTAAATAGACAATCAACTGAATCTTTTTCACGCCAATTTCCAGGTGGGGGAGGGGATGGGTAGGGGGGCTGCTTGGTATCCCAGAGGGGTATGGGTTAATTAATTAAATTAATTAATTAATTAATCAATTAATGTGATATAAGAAGTGTGCTTCTATCAGTGACGAGAGTTCCAGGTGTGGTGGGGAGGAGGAGGGGGGGGGGCGGTTTCTCGGAAGAGCGGATTAACCCCCGGGGGTCGTACTACACTTAGAACAATAGGTTAAGAACCTGTCAATCAAAAGTGAACAATAAGTTTGCACCTGAATGTATATTTTCCCCCCTTGATTTAGGCAACCTGGAGATAAGACATAATATATTCGAAAACCTTCATGGAAAAAGTAAATAACAGTAGCAGCAGTATGCTGTGCGTTTTAGTTTTTATTCGAATTCTTTATATTATTATATTTCTGTCCAAATCTAATTATGAACGAAGTGTGTATTTACCTCAGTGCAGCCATCAGTAACGGAAGATTGACTTATAATGACTAACAAGGCGTGTGGAATTACAAATGCTGTCGTTTGTGTCAGATGATGATCGTTAATATACGTACTGGTTAACCACCTATCGTATGTCGCTATCGGAACATCACTTGTTCCTGCATTAACTCAGCAGCAGCGCCAAAAATGTGTCATACGCCTCAGTCGATTGGGTTGCACTTTATGGTGTCTAGCTATGTTACATTGCAATGCGATATTAGACATGTAAGGTTTCGAGAAATCGTCAAAATAATATCAGCCTTGAAAACAAAATAAAATAACATCTCAGTTACATGGCTGTTGGAGAATTTCATTAATATTGGCAACTCCAAGTTTGTCAGACCCTGCTTTTAGTACAAAATTTTTATCTGACTTTCTTAATTGTGTAACATATGAAGTTGCGGTTGAAAAGTCCGAAACTAAGTAATATTTTGCTTGCAGTTTTATTCAAATGACGTTTCCTACGGAAAGTAAAATACTATGGAATTGTTTTTGTAAAAAGTAAAAGATGACAAAGCTATTTTATATTTGGATGTCAGTAGACGAACTGAATGAACTGTATTTTGTATATCGTTGCTTGGATGTTCCGGTATATGGCCTTGTGCACTGTTTTTTACATGGAAAATATGAATTTCTGTGTGTTGATAGCGTGAAAGAATTTTTGTTCTTACATCATTCTCGTTTCTGTTAAATCTTGATCTTATGATTGTCAATGCAGTCATTTAATTTTAATTTGATCTGGCGTCCGTACTTTATAACATTGAATAACAGCCAAAACATAAAATTACACGGTTTTTTCATTCTTCTAATAAAATCTAATAAAAACATCTTCATTGCGTGATTTGTCGTTTCTCAAATTCCGACTTAAAGTCCATAGACTGTACTAATCCATAGGGATATAATCCCATTTCATTTCCAGACTAGTAGAAAGGTGCAACCACAAAGCCTATGTTTTGTTACCATATTCTACCATAGTTGGTGCGTTTTACTTCTGCACCCTTCGAGTATGTTTTCTTTGTAAAAATCAATGACTTTTTTTCTATTCTTGGTTATTTGAAAACTTCAGCTTAAGATTTGTGTTTACTCCCTCTTCCCTTCCTTACTGAAACGCCATTTTTTTTTCCCAATTCATGACATTTGGAGACGAGATGCAGTCTTCGAAATAAGTTTTGCTTTTTTTCCTGAAACACTGTAGTTTATGATGACAGACCCTGGAATTTGTGTTCCTTATTCATTTATGTTGCTCTTGTTCGCTAAAATTATCAGACTGTCCTTGCATTGATATAGACTTCCATAGTTTTTCTCTGATGCTTGTATAGAAGAAGTCATAAGATGTAAAAATAAAAAGTGAACTTGAATTAGTACGATTGTATGGTTTAGTATAGGGTGGTGAAAAGTCCTAGCAAGAAAGTAAGTGCAGCTTACCTTAACTAGAAAGAAAAGTCGCGTGCTTCGTTCTGGCAGATGGCACGGATGAAAATAAAAGAAAACTACATTAATTGGAGGGCGAGTTTACTAACAGCCAAGTGTCGGTAGAAGTACGGCGATGTGCTGCCACAGCTTTTGGCACAAGGAGGTTCAGCTTTCGGTTTCTGGTAATGGTTGTGAATTTTCTATTTGGGGTAAGGACGATCTGCCGATATCATTTCCAGGAACTTTGGCAGTGGTGTTAGCGTCACGGCGTCTGATGAGAAATGCCAGGCTAGCCGCACCTCTTTGTGACAATAGGCGGCATTTTGCCAAGTAGCCCATTCGTCACTTACAGGTTCGCTGGCAGTTCCATTAACAGTTTTTGCTTATTTGCTGATTCCGCTTCTTTAAGAATAAACTCAGTCGCATCCTCTGAACTCGTGTTTGTCGAGCCATTACCCTTTTGGCATGGAGTCGTTCTTGAAAATAAAAGCTATTTTGCACAGAACGATGTCAAACAATATGTGGGGTTGAAGTTAAATGTATGTACCACTTAGGAACAATGAAATTCAGGATTGGTAGCATTTGGTTGTGAAAGTTTATTTAGAGTAGCCATAATGGTAGAACTAAAGCGATTGTTTATTCGTGTGTTATTTTATTATTTCACGTTTTCTTAGATGGCGATACAGATGTGACGGAACCGATCGAGCCGTCTGTATTAATATTCCAATTATGGAAGGGTGGGCAAGTTAGTCAGGGGAACAATACCGCATGCGCAGTAAGCGAATTAGAGAAACGACGTCTGGATAGCCGGGCAGGGATCTTAACCTCTGTATCATCTTGTTCGCTGACAGCTGGTAGATAGATAATATCTGTTCTGTGATATTCCAGGCAAGCAAAATATGGATTAAAAATTTTAACCTTGTACGATGAAAGAACATGATATATTTTGGAGATGGAAATCTGCGTTCGAAAACAACCAGATGTTCCTTTTGCATTGTCAAACTTACCTAGGAAGATGTCAGGGTTAATGAAAACGTAACATCACTGGTGCGTGTTATGGAATGTACCATTGCCGTTGAAAGGCAGCAGATGGCTTATTATCGTGGTTGTCGACAATGTTTTTTGTGTGTGCATTCGAGTCCGCAATTGTAGGCGGGAGTAAACAAGCGTGAGTGCGGCAGCCGGAAGATAATTAACTGCGCGAGAGGCGCCGCCGTAATTGTAGAGCTCTTGCCCTCTACCTCTGGACATGTTTTTCCTTTTTCTTCCTTTAGTTTGTGGGCATTACTTCTGTTTGCTTTGTAGCAGTACATCAGTTTCCAAAGAAGCAACTGTCGACAACAAAGTGCAAAGGTATCCACTTTTTTGTCGTACGTTTGTGAACGCCCTGGTTGCTCTCGAGAGAAGCTATGCTGTGTAATTTTTGTGTTAGTCCATGCAAAAGATATCGTAGGGGAGAGGCAACTTAAGCCTTTTCTCCATTTTCGACTAGCGTCTGACGGCAGGACGTAATATCAAGTTTAGGGAATGCTTACGAGATTAAGAACATCATCTGCCGTAATGCCAGCATTTCATGGTTCCGTCGAATCTTTGTTTTTATAAAGGTCGTGTTGCCATTTTTTTATAGTTTTGGACGGCCGTTAACATCAGCATAAATGAATAAGAAATACCAAAAACGGATAAGGTGTTACTATAACATCGTGTATGACAACGGACTTTACCTTAGATTTTAGGAAAAATGAAAATTTCTGGTTTAAAAGTTATTTCGGTAACATTCGAAATCGGGACCCTCTGCTTATATAATTATTCTGTCGACATTTTTGTACAGGGATTGGAAGAAATGTTGACGGGTTTGTTTAACTTATGTCAAGCATTTTCTTTGTATACTCGAATAAATAAAAAATAGGTTGCGTTATCCATTCCGCCAGGACTGCCCCAGAACGTGGTTTGCATAATTTTGAAGCTGCAGAACAGCTTTCCACCGAATTTACGTGACTTTGTTATTTTGGTGTTACAAATGACGTCATTTGGCAGCTTATAGAACAAAATTGCTTTTAATATTAACGAAACGATAACTATGGATCTTCCAATAAAGTGTCGAGGGCACAAAACGTAATTGCCCCTGAAATGTAAAGGAAGAACTTTAAGCAATTCTGCGACTGGTTGGGTGCGTATTTTGTGCAAGTCTTCGTATTCCTTTACAACTAACGCTGTTAATATTCTGTTCGACGTATTTCAAGTTTTGTCCTTCAGCTGATACCTCTCGTACAACTGTTAGTGTATCGTCTGCTTGGTTATCGTGTTATTGAGTTTCCAAACTTAGAACTTGCCTTAAGAGCTTGTGACTTTTCTCTGATTAGTATTTTTTTAATAGGGTTAATTCTTTGCATATAATAACACTTAATTTCGTCTTTTGTCGGGACAATTAAATTTTTGTATCTGTTTTTAACAGAAGATACGAAACACATTTAGATTTCTATATCTTCAAGTTTTCATTCATCGCAGTGCTGCATTTTTTGAAGGAACTATTTCGCATGTTTTTGCTAAATATCGTATCGATATTTGACACCAGCACATATGTTGTGTTGAAGAAAGTTTATTTGCCTGAGGTTGTTCGATTTTAAGAGTTTTTTTTTGTTGTTGTTGCTTATGTGTGATGTTATTTCTAGGTAGAAGGATTCGTTGCAACTCATCTAGATTTGAAACTTCCTGGCAGATTAAAACTGTGTGCCTGACCGAACCTCGAACTCGGGACCTTTGCCTTTCGCGGGCAAGTGCTCTACCAACTGAGCTACCGAAGCACGACTCACACCCGGTACTAACAGCTTTACTTCTGCCAGTATCTCGTCTCCTACCTTCCAAACTTTACAGAAACTTTCCTGCGAACCATGCAGAACTAGCACTCCTGAAAGAAAGGATATTGCGGAGACATGGTTTAACCACAGCCTGGGGGATCATTAAGATTTGTTTATAAGCTTGTTATTTTCGTGTACATACGTTCCTTGTTATCGACTTTTTCTTTCTGATTCTTGTACTATAGTCACAATAGTAAATCCGTTTTCTAATGATTAAGTGTACGGTCATTCTAGCACGCATCTTTCTCTCCCAATATTGTTTCGCGTAATCTTATCTACTCCTTCATTACCTCTTAAATATACCAGTTAATTACGTGACAGATAATTGACGTACATTCGTATTTAATTTTGACTACTGCTTATAGCATAGGTAGACGCGTCAGTTCTTCAGTCCTTTCGTTGTCTAGCTTGTCTCCTATGTGACGGAGGCCGTTACTTATCGTCTGTGGTTTTTCTCTTTTTTCGATTTCTATGGTTTTATCTTTTTTTCGATTTCTGTGTTTTCCAATAGTTTGCATCGGCGGCACGTTTGTACGATTGCTTCTACGGGTGGAATACACTTAACTTTTTGAAATTGACGTTATACTGTAACCTACCGTCTTTCCTTCCCGGAATTCTGTAGAAGTGCTTCACTAAAACGCTCGGTTAACTTTGACTTTGAACGAGTCGTAAAACGTTACTGTAAAAATGAATACTATCTATAATGAGTTGAGTTGCCTACCAGAATAGCAAAGGAGGTAATGGAATTGGTGTTCTTGGCGGAGTGAGCTTTGGACTGAATCCAAGAGACACGACAGCGTGAGAGTAGCGATTACCCGTCAGTAAGTGAACCACACATTTCGTGATCACAGATAACGTCATAATATACACTACCGCGGAAAAAATGCAACACCTTCAACGACAAGGCCATTTTATTGACAAGTGATCTAGCAGGTAGTTCATCATTATGTGGGTATACGATAGCAAAACCTGCCGCTGTGGTCGAGCGGTTCTAGGCGCTTCAGTCTGGAACCACGTGGCAGCTACGGTCGCAGGTTCGAATTCTGCCTCTGGCGTGGATGTGTGTGATGTCCTTAGGTTAGTTAGGTTTAAGTCTAGGGGACTGATGACCTCAGATGTTAAGTCCCATAGTGCTTAGAGCCATTTGAACCATTATGAACGATAGCAAATTCAGACCACTTGAAAGATACGTTTCACAGTAAAGGGTGTCCATGCATCGGTACACCGTATACTCCCATCTGGTGGCAACGCAGGCGTGTGTTCTCACCTGCAAATGATCATAAAGATGCCGAATTGCATAGCGCGATAGTGTCCCCTTCATCATGTTCCGTACTAGTTCAGTTTGCGAAAGATCTGGCTATCTTGCTGGTTCGACCACGTGTTTTACACCACGAAGAGCACGATGTGTCGCGGCCGCCGTATGTGGACGTGCGTTGCCCTGTGGAAGAAATGCCCGTAGCACGGGTATAACAGCGTGTGCAATGCTGCGAGCGTCCGTAGCTCGTGGTCTAGTGGCTAGTGTTGCTACCTCTGGATCACGGGGTCCCGGGTTCGATTCCCGGGCGGGCTGGAGATTTTCCTCTGCTCGGGGACTGGGTCTTTGTGTTATCCTCATCATTTCATCAGCAGCATCATCATCATTCGTGACTGTAGCTAGATTGGATTGTGTAAAAATTGGACTTTGTACGGGTGCTAATGACCGCGCAGTTGAGCGCCCCACAAACCAATCATCATCATCATCATCATCAATGTAGCGAGCACTGGTTTTTTTATCCTGCAGAAATACCAAATGCGACCACAAATTGTAACTGATGGCCCCCCAACACCGTAGGACCTGTGTGTCGTGGAAGAATGCACCCTCGAATAGGCAGCTCATCATGTCTACACTATACACTTGTACGTCTGCCGCTAGCTAATAGACAGAACCTACACTCATCACTGACGCCCAAAGGCCACTATCCCATCTTCAGTCAAATACCAGTACATATCCGACATCGTATGCTTCTTGAGTTTAACGAGAGTAGTAACGCAATAGTTCCCCCCAGAAAAATTGCGACGTTTATGTAAGTGCATTAGACGTTCACAAATGCCGAAGTTGGTTTTCTAAATACAAATCTGGTAATTTTGATCTTTCCGACTCGTATCGATCAGGAAGACGAACAGCTTTAGGCAATGGCATGTTAAGGGCGAGAATGGGAGCAAATCCGTGTACGACAGTCGAGGAACTGTCAGATTCTCTACACCAACCTTGGTCAAGCATCCAAGAACATTTTCAATAGACTGGTAAAAACAAGGCAACGGCCTTGCCGTAGTGGATACACTGGTTCCCGTGAGATCACCGAAGTTAAGCGCTGTCGGGCGTGGTCGGCACTTGGATGGGTGACCATCCTGGCCGCCATGTGCTGTTGCCATTTTTCGGGGTGCACTCAGCCTCGTGATGCCAATTAAGGAGCTACTCGACCGAATAGTAGTGGCTTCGGTCAAGAATACCATCATAGCGACCGGGAGAGCGGTGTGCTGACCCCACGCCCCTCCTATCCGCACCCTCCACGGCGGTCGGATGGTCCCGGTAGGCCACTCGTGGCCTGAAGACGGAGTACTTTTTTTTTAGAGTGCTGGTGAAAACAAAGGAAGCTATCCGATCAACCACACGCAACTTATTGCTTCAGCGGCACACTACAAAAGCGTTTTTTGATCGCTTGATTACTGGAGACGATAAAATGGATCCTTTATAATAATCCACAACGCAACAGGAAATGGCTATCATGCGAATGGATCGCCACGAAGTACAGCTAAGCCAGATTTAAATCCCCAGAAATATGCTTTTGTGTGTTTGCTGCAGTTTTCGCGAGGACGTTCATTTTGAAGTGCTGAAACCTGGACAGCTGTGAATGCAGATCTTCACTGTGAACGGTTGGATGGAGTAAATAAATGTTCAATTTAAAAGTGCCCAGCTGTTGTCAGCAGAAAAGGCAAGACGCATCCTCGAAAAAATTAGTGAGGTGGGGTGGGAGGTATTGCCTCACTCACCATTCTCGGCCGATATTGCACCACCGGATTTCCATTTATTTATTCCGACGCCCTCCCCCGCCAACTAGTTTTTTTCCGATTGGACTTGTAATACTTGGGATGCAATGGGAGGAGGAAACCGATTGAGGCCGTATTATTCGCTCATTGGAACTTGGCTTTAATACTATTCGTGTAACTAATGATACGCATAAATTTAGTTTCATTACGTACACATTACCAGTTCGTTGTTAAAAAATGTGGTCACCATAAGAGTAATCTAACTGACCTGCTTATAAATGCGAGTGTCTCTGCGTTTTTAGTTTCCATTAAAATGTTCCTAGTTACGTGTGACGTAATTTTTTATCCCTGTGTGGGGCGGCGGGTGGAAATTAGTAGAATAAATATTTTGTATTTATGCTGTTGTTTGCCGTTCTCAACACTGGCTCTCTAACTATAATATTGGCAACCAGAAAGTGGTTAGCAAAACGTTAAGCCTGTAATTAGAATTCCTAGTGCCCACTTCATGTGAGAAATACATTTATAGCTACAGCTTATAGCTCTGAGGAATTAGGAGATCGTCTGGGATTCATAATCAAAAACCATTTTCTCTAAAATGTTCACTATATTCTGAAAGTCACAGACAAAAAAGAATCCACACAATCCAACTACCAGAGCAGTTCAGAGTCTAATGCGCTGATGCAACTATAACTGTTCAAATTAAATGTTTAAGTGAATGCTCGCCATAATTTGATGATAATGTTCATCAAACGCCACGCTAAATAATGGTAGAATGTCTGTCCCGCGGCGGCAAGTGAAAATGCGACATACGCAAACTGAAGATAGATAATTAAAGTCATCCCAGAATTAACACTTCACTCGAAAACGATTTCATGGTTACGCGTATCCCGAGTAACTTATTACGGCATCTGAAGCTGTTTATAGCAATGATACCGACGCGACGCGACTCCAGGCACAGGTGGTGCACTAATCAGCGTCTGGAGAGAACTGGGGCCTTTTTCCTCGCGCAGCGTTCGTACATATAAAGCCGCGGTGCGGACGGTTAAGGGAACGCCTGATCAAATCAGCTCTCCCGACTAGCCGCTGGGCTAGTAATGCACCACTTTAAGTTATCGAATAAATCATTGCTTCCTTTGCTGATGGCCGATGAAGCTCTCAATTTAAATGTGCAATCAGCATACAGGTAAGTAATCATAATAAAAGTCTGACGTGGCTAAGTCAAATATTTTGGCCGAGAGAATTAATTTAATTACACTACACGCAGTAGACGAGCTCTGGTCTTGCCCTTCAGAGATATGCTATTGCTATAGTTTTATAGTTATTCAGTTGAAACTTCTCACATCTTTATGATTATAGCGAATCTCCCTTCTACTTAAATTTAAACATCCTAGCTTTATTTATTCGCCTACTTAATCTATCTTGCTTCCTTAATTTTTAAGACAAAAACCATAAAATCATGAATTTCAACTAAAATTTTAATTTGTGAGATCCAGAATTGTGTTTCTACTAAATTATTATAAAAAAGGAATCTAAATATAAATTTTTAAGTTTCTAGCTCTTTTCTGTTGCGCCAATGATTTAAAAAAAAACGTCCAAATTTCCAAAATGGTTAAAGTTATTGAACTGATATTTAACACATATTGATTTAGTATTACTCCTGACATGATAGAAACGTTTCAGGTTATTTACTTGATTTTTAAAGTATTGCGCAACATTTATGACGTCAGAACTGGTTACAGCGGACTGGCTGGCACACAATGGAAAGACTGATGTGAATTTTATACGGCGTGAGTAGGCTGCTTCCCTACACCTGGAAAAGTCGCGTCGGCACTGAGCCCGTACCGTACTAGGGGATGGATGCCGTCAACAGAGTATGTTTATCTATGGCAATTAGCTGCTTCGTTCCCTCTTCAGTGCCACCTTGCTTATCTGTCGTAGCTTCCACCAGGATTCGTAATGGGAAGTTACAAATTGTTTACTCTTATTAGTCTACAAACTTTTCTTTTGAACATTTGTACAAATATTAGAGTGACAGCGAACTCTACGAAAAAATATATTAAAAGTGTTGCATGTAAGTGAACAAGAGTATCTCATATAGTTTCTCTACGGCACGATGACTTGTCTGGCGTAGCGGTAATAAATTATATGCACAAACCTTCACTGTGAATCGGTCTATCTTAGTGAAAACTGTGTCAAAATCCGTAGAGTAGTTTGTGTGATTAGCCTTCGTATACCGAAAGAACGTAACGGGGAACTCTAAATTATAATGTGCACAGATGTCCCAGAAGGAACTGTCAGTATCCCGGGCGGTGACAAAAAAGTTAATTGAAACAAAAAGCCCTTATAAACATACACTCTGTTTCGGATTGTTTTCGAGTCAAACAAACACGTTTATCACCATTAAGAAATGGTTTTATTTTGGGATTAGTGTTTGTGTGTCGTTGGTTATTATTATTTTATTTGTCAGGTAACATTTTTAATACTTAGAATGTCTAAAATTGTCACCATAAGTTGCAATGCACTTTCTTACATTCAACAGAAGATGCTGCGTTGCATGCCCGCAGCAGACTTCACGATACGGTCCAGATCTTTACTCATGTATCCACCTTTCTTCTGTGTAGTTCTGTCTTCACTCCGTACGGCTACCGAGACCAACCCCCAAATTAAGAGAACTGTGGTTGCGATTTTACTCCATTCGTAACGTACTGGAAACTACATTACGTTCCGTGTGGCCACCGAAACGTTCTATAGTCTTTCGGTTGACATATTTTCGACGTAAAATGCTGACAGTTCTGCTCTGCCGTTCATTCCACCAAAATGGGAAATATGAACTATTATCTTCGGTCGTGGCGACCACTTGAATGCAACAGTTACCCGGTTTCACTCAGATGTACTTGTACTTATACAGCCGGCCTGGGTGGCCGAGCGGTTCTAGTCGCTACAGTCTGGAACCGCGCGACCGCTACGGTTGCAGGTTCGAAACCTGCCTCGGTCATGGATGTGTGTGATGTCCTTAGGTTAAGTTCTAGGGGACTGATGACCTCAGAAGTTAAGTCCCATAGTGCTCAGAGCCATTTGAACCATTTTTTTGAAACAGGAAGTGTTCAGCCGCATGTGAAACGTCAACCACGACATGCAACAAATGATGATGCCCAAGTAGGTGTTTCAGCTCCTGTCGCAGCTAATCCACACATCAGTAGCAGACAAACTGCGCGAGAATCGGGAATCTCAAAAACGTCGGTGTTTCGTTACATCAACATGGATTGCACCCGTACCATACTTCTATGCACCAGGAATTGCATGGCGACGACTTTGAACATCGTGTACAGTTCTGTCACTGGGCACAGTAGAAATTACGGTACGATGACAGATTGTTAGCACGCGTTCTATTTAGCGACGAAGCGTCATTCACCAACGGCGGTAACATAAACCGGCATAATATGCACTATTGGGCAACGGGAAATCCACGATGGCTGCGACAAGTAGAGCATCAGCGACGTTGGCGGGTTAATGTATGGTGCGGCATTATGGGAAGGAGGATAATTGGCACCCATTTTGTCGATGACAATCTAAATAGTGCAATGTATGCTGATTTCCTACGTAATGTTCTACCGATGTTACTACAAGATGTTTCACTGCATGACAGAATGGCGATGTACTTCCAACATGATGGATGTCCGGCACATAGCTCGCGTGTGGTTGAAGCGGTATTGAATAGAATATTTCATGAGAGGTGGATTGGTCGTCAAAGCACCATACCATGGCCCGCACGTTCACCGGATCTGACGTCCCCGGATTTGTTTCTGTGGGGAAAGTTGAAGGATATTTGCTATCGTGATCCACCGTCAACGCCTAACATTCGTCAGCGCATTGTCAATGCATGTGCGAACGGTACGGGAGGCGAACTACTCGTTGTTGAGAGGAATGTCGTTAAACGTATTGCCAAATGAATTCAGGTTGACGGACATCATTTTGAGCATTTATTGCTGTAATAGCATGCGTTCTCAGAAATGATAAGTTCACAAAGGTACATGTATCACATTGGAACAACCGAAATAAAATGTTCAAACGTACCTACGTTCTGTATTTTAATTTAAAAAACCTATCTTTTACCAACTGTTCGTCTAAAATTGTGAGGCATATGTTTGTGACACTTACAGCGCCATCTATCACAAAGCGGAAAAGTGGTCCAACTAAAACATTCATATTTCTTTACGTACTACACGAATATGTATTAAAAATTGGGGGTTCCTATTTGAAAAAAAGCGCAGTTGATATCCGTTTGACCTATGGCAGCGCCATCTAGCGGGCCAACCATAGCGCTACCTGGTTTCCCCCTTCAAGCTAGACAAGATTTTTTCTGTAGTTTTTTCGTTTGACGTTTATTTCATGAGATATTTGGCCCGTCACGATCAGTGGACCACCCTGTATACTCGCAAGAAACTACAGATCAATGTGATTTTTATAGCTCAGTTTAGTCGTTGGCAAGAAGGTACAGGGCGAGGTGGGTGAAACACGCCAGATTGAGTGACGTACTGAAATAATAAATAACAATGACTTTGTTACTTATACTTTTTCTGTAGCATGTATAGACGACTTCAACGATGAAAAATGATTCGTTGCAACCGGATAACAGCGCCGTAAACAACTGTCCCGCCATCAGGAGGAGAGGTCCCGTAAATCCCTGCCCTATTGTACCAAAGACAAGCAAACACAGTCATACAAAGTGCACAAAATGCACAACTTGAGTCTTAATGTACTGTATAAGGCGACTACGGATTAGCGAATGTGCACATTGAATTTCACCTTGACAGGCCTGTGTTACGTAGCATTTAACACTAGGACGCTCAGAGGGGTCAAAATGACCCTTTTGTTTTTAAGTTGTAGTTATGTTTTACAGAATGATTCGAGCAACATTTCCTTTTATGAATATGGAATGTACTTTGATTACGTAGAAAAACAGCACATTTCGCACAGCTGATTATGATTTTTCGCAGGTTTCACGTTTAACGTCCAGATTGATCAGATTGACCCCTTTAAGATTATGCTATAATTTTGTCAAAGAGTTCTGGAGGATGATTCAGATGGTGGGGAAATTTTTTCTGACAATCCAGTAGAATAGTACAGAGTAATACTAGGAAATGACAGCTGGTCAATTACCACAGAAGAAACAAAAGCATGTCTTACGCTCGTGGTGTGAGAGATTGAGGAAGTACAGACCTCCACAGTTTATATTCAGATTCCTGAGGCATACCATTTTGTGTGGGGGAACTATGAATAGAAATAGATTCTGTAAAATTATGAGATTCCTTAGGTTCGACGAGAAGTCTACACGCCCTGTGCATTTACAGATTGATAAATTGGCATTGGTTTCTGCTGTCTGGAACAAATTTATAAAAAACTGCACCGTGTGTTGCAAACCCAGATCATACACAGTGATACATGTGCAACTCTTCCCGAGTAAAACACAATTACTGGCTTCGAAGCCTGACAAGGGTGGAAAAAAGTAATTGTTAGCTGTAGGTGTTGACAACAAGTATTTACGTTATCTTGGTAAGGGTACTGCACGATCCCAAGATGAAAGAGTTTCAGATTATGTAGTGATGCGTCTTATGGAATCATTTCTATCCAGATACAGCAACGTCACTATAGATAATTACTTCACTTCCCTCAAACCTCCCAAGACACTGAAAGAACCGTAAGTAGACGAAGAAGACAAATACGACATGCTCTAAAGTCTGTGAACGCCTCTCTGATTCGACAAAAATTTTTAAAACATTATGATACTTACTTGCCGTTCCATCGAGGAAAGAAAGTAAGAAATGTACTAGTGATGAACTCCCTTCAAACTAATGTTACTATAAATGCAAAGTTTGGTGTTGGCGTATTAGACAAAATGACCAGGCAGTATTCAGGCAAGGCTTCCTCAGGAAGGTGGCTAGTGTACTACTACTGCTGTACTCTTGACCTAGGAGGAATAAATGCATATGCAGTATTCAGGGCTGTTACTGCTAAGAAGATAAAAAAAAAAACTTTTCGTTTGGCAACTTGCCAAGGGACTACGCTCTGTGTGTGTGAAGAGTCGCTCACTCTATAGGACCACTGACGATTATGAAAAGAATGGAAATGAAAGTGAAAAAGAAATAGCACAGACATCTCAAGACTTTAAATTCTGCAAGTGTAATAAAACTACTTAAAAGTGCACTGTTTGTAAGAAAATGGTTAGTGGAAAATGCACAAAGAAAACGGAGTACGAATGTGTCAGTTGTGTACAGGTATGAACTAGCTAAAATTGCTGTAAACATGAGTAATACGATTTTTCTATGCATGTAAGAACTAATAAACTCCCTCACTTGCTTAGTATTGTTTGGGTTTTACATGTTTCAGCGATATTTCTTCATCTTTTAATAGCTGTTGTTGTATATTAACCGGGAACCTAGAAACGATGGAGAGGCTCCGTCCCCGCCGCAGCCGCAGTGGTCCGCAACCCCACGACGACTGCCGCAGTCCACTTCACCCCTCCGCCGCCCCACACCGAACCCAGAGTTGTTGTGCAGTTCGGCCCCCGGTGCCGGAATTGGCAGGAAAAAGACTCTGTCGAAAATGATAACTGAAACAAACCTCTAAACTGGTGTACGTGTAGAAATTACGGAGAAACGAGGACTGAAGTGATGTAAAAAAATTGCACTACACACATACCTACTGTTTTGGTGTTCATCACTTTCTTGAAACGCTGAGGGGGCTTAGTTTATATTTGCTGCTGGGGACAGGGATGTCAAGGTACTTATTATTCATCTTCCTCGCCTTCCAAAGCACAGTTCTACAATGGGAAACCCACACTGGTGTCTAAGCACAGACAGGAAGATGAGAACAATTACGTGTCTAAAAGTTCATGACATATTTCAAAACCCATCATAGATCCCGAAAAAAAAAGACACACGGCAGAACAGATTTTTAAAAGATTCTCATGGTATTCGAAGCACTGCCCTACAGATGAGAAAAATGGCTAGAATTTTCGATGAGTATTCGATATCTTACAATGCTGGTCAGGAGCCACAATATCAGGTGAGAGACAGCACCCCACCTGTCCCAACCAGAGGAGGCTGGTCTGCTTGGACTTGTCCCTGAACACTCGAACAAAAAAAAAAGAAAGACATGAGTCTCTGACGTCACGGAACTTCCCTTAGATGCCTTGTTCTGTCCCTGTATTGTTTGAGCCAATCTTTAGAGACTCTTACGCTTCCCCACAAAGGATGTTTCGTGACTGACGTCATGGAACTTCCAGTGAATAGAGCATCCCGATTGGTTCTTACTGAATTTACCCGCCAAAATGCTACTGCTGGTGTAGGAGCACTGTCCGTCTCTTTCTACAGACGGACAAATTACGAGAATTTCAGCGGAAAACTATTTTTGTACAGACCGGAAAAATATACAGCATTCATATTGCACTGACAGTTTAAACCGTGTAAAATTGGTCTACAGATGATGAAATATGGAAACTATTGGTGGTGGTGGTTAGTGTTTAACGTCCCGTCGACAACGAGGTCATTAGAGAGAGAGCGCAAGCTCGGGTTAGGGAAGGATTGGGAAGGAAATCGGCCGTGCCCTTTCAAAGGAACCATCCCGGCATTTGCCTGAAACGATTTAGGGAAATCACGGAAAACCTAAATCAGGATGGCTGGAGACGGGATTGAACCGTCGTCCTCCCGAATGCGAGTCCAGTGTGCTAACCACTGCGCCACCTCGCTCGGTGGAAACTATTGCCAAAGACACTCAGTCAGTTACACTGCTCTGTAACTGTAGAGTAAATCTTGAATTATTTGGCGTGAAACCGATCTGCAACGAGAGTTTATAGCCCCAAACGGTTGTACCACCATATGGTATCGTTTTTGTAAACACACATCGTACCGTGCACCATACAAAATCATCACTTCTGCATCCTGCATATAGCAAATAACACCAGGCAGTCATACATACACCACGAAGATACACAGATCCCAAAAAAATAAGCACTTGCGCCGTATACAGGGTGGTCCATTGATCCTGACCGGGCCAAATATCTCAAGAAATAAGCGTGAAACGAAAAAACTACAAAGAACGAAACTTATCTACTTCAAGGGGGAAACCAGATGACGCTATGGTTGGCCTGCTGGGTGGCGCTGTCATAGATCAAACGTATAGCAACTGCGATTTTTTAAATAGGATTTCCAATTTTTATTACATGTTCGTGTAGTACGTAAAGAAATATGAATGTTTTAGTGAGACCACTTTTTTTCGCTTTGTGATAGATGGCGCTGAATAATCAGACATATGACTCACAATTTTAGGCGAACAGTTGGTAATAGGTAGGTTTTTTAAATCAAAATACAGAACGTAGGTACGTTTGAACATTTTATTTCGGTTGTTCCAATGTGATACATGTACCTTTGTGAACTTATCATTTCTGAGAACGCATGCTGTTACAGCGTGATTACCTGTAAATACCACATTAATGCAATAAATGTTAAAAATGATATCCGTCAAACTCAATGCATTTGGCAATATGTGTAACGAGATTCCTCTCAATAGCGAGTAGTCCGCGTTCCGTAATGTTCGCACATGCATTGACAATACACTGACGCATGTTGTCAGGAGTTGTCGGTGGATCACGGTTGCAAATATCCTTCAACATTCCCCACAGGAACAAATCCGGGGACGTCAGATCCGGTGAACGTGCGGGCCATTGTATGGTGCTTCGACGACCAATCACTTGTTATGAAATACGCTATTCAACACCGCTTCAACCGCACGCGAGCTATGTGCCGGACATTCATCATGTTGGAAGTACATCGCCATTCTGTCACGCAGTGAAACATCTTGTAGTAACACCGGTAGAACATTACGTAGGAAATCAGCATACAATGCACCATTTAGATTGCCATCGACAAAATGGGGGCCAATTATCCTCCTTCCCATAATGCCGCACCATACATTAACCCGCCAATGTCGCTGATGTTCCACTTGTCGCAGCCATCGTGGATTTTCCGTTGCCCAATAGTGCATATTATGCCGGTTTACGTTACCGCCGTTGGTGAATGACGCTTCGTCGCTAAATAGAACGCGTGCAAACAATCTGTCATCGTCCCGTAATTTCTACTGTGCACGACGCTCAGAATCGTCGCCATGCAATTCCTGGTGCATAGAGATATGGTACGGGTGCAATCGATGTTGATGTAGCATTCTCAACACCGACGTTTTTGAGATTCCCGATTCTCGCGCAATTTGTCTGCTACTGATGTGCGGATTAGCCTTGACAGCAGCTAAATCACCTACTTGGGCCTCGTCATTTGTTGCAGGTCGTGGATGACGTTTCACATATGGCTGAACACTTCCTGTCTCCTTAAATAACGTAACTATCCGGCGAACGGTCTGGACACTTGGATGATGTCGTCCAGGATACCGAGCAGCATGTATAGCACACACCCGTTGGGCATTTTGATCACAGTAGCCATACATCAACACGATATCGACTTTTTCCGCAATTGGTAATCGGTCCACTTTAACACGGGTAATGTATCACGAAGTAAACACCGTCCGCACTGGCGGAATGTTACGTGATAGCACGTACTTATACGTTTGTGACTATTACAGCGCTATCTATCAGAAAGTGAAAAAAGTGGTCCAACTAAAACATTCATATTTCTTTCCGTACCACACGAATACGTAATAAAAAATGGCGGGTTCCTATTAAAAAAAAACCGCAGTTGATATCCGTTTCACCTTTGGCAGGGCCAACCATAGCGCCATCTGGTTTCCCCCTTCAAGCCAGACGAGTTTCGTTCTTTGTAGTTTTTTCGTTTGATGCTTATTTCGTGAGATATTTGGCCCGGTCACTATCAATGGACCACCCTGTATAGCAAAAAAATGGGTCAAATGGCTCTGAGCACTATGGGACTCAACATCTGAGGTCATCAGTCCCCTAGAACTTAGAACTACTTAAACCTAACTAATCTAAGGACATCACCCACATCCATGCCCGAGGCAGGATTCGAACCTGCGAACGTAGCGGTCGCTTGGTTCCAAACTGAAGCGCCTAGAACCGCTCGGCCACACTGGCCGGCCCTATATAGCAGAGGTGCTAGATATCCCCAGCGAGGTCATCCACCGCGGCCAACAGCCACGAAGCAACTGTCGGCGCATGCGCTGGCCTGATGCGCGATTGGGGCGCCCTCCGCGGACTTCGGTCAATCTCGAAACTAGTGTACAAAGGCTGGGCTGGTTCCTTCGGCACAAAGGCACCGTGAACTTTCTAAGGCGTGTTCCCCTCTCTCTGCACCCTAACTGGTGCTGGTCCTGAATCACTCTCCACACCGAATCGGAGAACATCGCTTTCCTCGCTGATGTACTACTAAAATCACATGAAATGATTTTGGTGGAAGACTAACAATCAGTCTGTTCCAGGATTCTGTTGTGGTGTGGGTAGTATCAGTCTTTTTCGAGACATCTGTACTATGACAGCAGAAGTTGCACTGAGTCACGAAACTATTGCAAGCATTCAAATTATGTCTCCTAGCAAACGGAACGTCTTATTAAATACGGAGCTCATCTCCTTAGGAAACGATCCAAACTCATCGGGCTTCCATCTTCTACATTTTGACAATAAGAAACACCGCTTCTGGCTGGTGATGTAAGAGCAGTTGATCTTGTGACGTGTAGCTTTCGGTTTTAAACTGCGGTTTACCAACTTCGTCTGGAACGAGCACACACATTTACTGTACCGGTCTCACTCTGTTCATTACAGCAACACTGCGCTGTCCTCCTAGTGAAGTAGGAAGAGCAAACTTATTCAGACTGAGGATGGTGCCGTTTGCTGAGCTGGAGAGTCACCTTTTTGTATCCCGCCTGGGAGGCGGCGCGTGGGTAGGAACGGGAAAAGGGAAATTATGTCGATACTGCCAATACAGGTAAAGCACTTTTACTAGTGGATAAACATAAGCAAACATAGTACATAACTTTAGGTGAGTTGCGAAGTGTCCCGGCCGTCTGCATTTGCTGAAATGGGCTGAAGCAGTCATGGAGCTCGTAGACCTCGACAGCACCGGCTAGAGGACGCTGTCGCCGGTATCTCTCATAGTGCCAACTTGAGAAACTATTCCGTGGCATCGTTTCTATCGATACCACACACGTTAAGTCTTCAAACTGAAAGACGAACGAGTCTTTCGAAGTGGGATCCGATGGTTGCTATACTTTGAGCTACCTAGTTTCGGGTATATTTCAGAGGGTAAATATGCGGTTAAATTGTCTCTCTGATTACAGTGCAGATCAGCTGGTGAAGTGAACTTGCTGTAACCGTAAAAAATCTAGTAGAACCGAAATACAGACTATTACAGAGAGATAGATTGTTGTGTTGTCATATGAGGCAACCCAAAGACGCAGGGAGTAGCGGAGGCGATTCCCTGCCCTTGCTGGCGGCCACCGCCAGGGTCCGTTTCGAGCCCCATCAGTCTCTGGGCGGCCTACAAAAGAACGACTAATCGTTCTGGTAAGCTGCGGAGAATCGCAGGCGGCCGTCTTTATCATGACCTGACGCCAGACAAACGCTGCGTTCCTCGAGCAAGGCAGCGGTCTCCTTGTCAGTGGACTAGCGCAGTGGTGACCTATTTGTTCTCTATTTGTCAGCCCCAACTTCGCGAGGGGGGGGGGGGGCGGGGGCAGCGACAGCAACCGTTCTAACAGTTGGAGACTGCAAATGAAATGCTTTCTGTCATCTGTCAGCCATCTGCTTTGAAAAAGAGGGTCGCAATATTTCTCTTGTACGTTTCTCCGGTGATCAGCAGTTGGCGAGGAGCTGTGTGTGTGTGTGTGTGTGTGTGTGTGTGTGTGTGTGTGTGTGTGTGTGTGTGTGTCCGCGCGCGCGCGCGCGCCCTTACGAATGGATTTCTTCCCACAACACGCGCGCGCGCGCGCGCGCGCGCACACACACACACACACACACACACACACACACACAAGACAAGATTCGTTTATGAGTTGTAAGCGACTCAAATTCCTCCGCTTTTATTTTCAACACCGGCGAAATTATCTACCAAAAGCAATTCATCGCAGAAACTCTCCATTGAGATTCCTACATGCAGAAGTAAATGAGTAAGCAGACTACATAAATGGTGGATTATACAATGTGCACTATTGATTAATACTATTTTCACTACTTACAGTAAATTACAAGCATTCTGATCGAGTGAATTAAATGATTAGGGAGCACTCCTAAATTACAAGTAGCTGTCACACTGAGTTAAGTAACAGGGATTGCAGCAGCCACCAACTGCAGATTCTCATTGTACAAGTTAACAACCCGATGGCGCACTTTTCTTTTCGTCGAATTCAACGTCTGCGTCGTCTAAATAAGAAAACATTCTGCAAATCCTGCTTTTAAACTCATTGCTGTAATTATGTCATTGAACTGACAGTGGGCAGGACAAAATTCTCCGAGTTCCTGCATATGGTTCAGTTTTATACGTGCTAAAAATGCCACTTAACAATTAGCGCTTGCCTAATTAAGCAGGAGACGCCGCGTTGAAGTGTATCATTAAAGCTGAAATTAAAACAAGAGCGCTCGTAGATTTCAGCGTGTATGCAGCAGATATGAGGTCAGCTCACGTAGACAGAATGCTTTCACATATAGATGGAAAGGAGCACCGAATGAAGTGGATTGAGTGTAGCGCTTGCAAGAAGTTGAAATTTACAAAGTTGCGTTTTGAATATGTGCTGAGGCAATCATGTCGGAATACCGACCACAGCAAATTTACACTCCAAAACATTAGCATTCTCGACAAGTAGGGTGGTATTCATTTACAGTTGCAAAGTGTCCGAAAAGTTATGGTATGTCGACAGTCACACTAGCTGGGTGTCGTTTCGTACGGCCTACCACAGCTTCATGGGGGTTTAAGACCTAGCTAACGGCTACAGTCTGGAACCGAGCGACCGCTACGGTCGCAGGTTCGAATCCTGCCTCGGGCATGGATGTGTGTGATGTCCTTAGGTTAGTTAGGTTTAAGTAGTTCTGTTCTAGGCGACTGATGACCTCAGAAGTTAAGTCGCATAGTGCTCAGAGCCATTTGAACCATTGGAACCTAGCTAACGTCTACGACAACGTCATCACTGCGCCTCAGATGTCTCATCCCCACGATATGTCTCGATTCCGCCACTTCCACGAAATGTTTCAAGTTATAGATCTTCTAGTCAATCAGAATCGAGAACAGGGTGATTCAAAAAGAATGCCACAACTTTAAAAATGTGTATTTAATGAAACAAACATAATATAACCCTCTGTTATACATCATTACAAAGAGTATTTAAAAAGGTTTTTTTTCACTCAAAAACAAGTTCAGAGATGTTCAATATGGCCCCCTCCAGACACACGAGCAATATCAACCCGATACTCCAACTCGTTCCACACTCTCTGTAGCATATCAGGCGTAACAGTTTGGATAGCTGCTGTTATTTCTCGTTTCAAATCATCAATGGTGGCTGGGAGAGGTGGCCGAAACACCATATCCTTAACATACCCCCATAAGAAAAAATCGCAGGGGGTAAGATCAGGGCTTCTTGGAGGCCAGTGATGAAGTGCTCTGTCACGGGCTGCCTGGCGGTCGATCCATCGCCTCGGGTAGTTGACGTTCAGGTAGTTACGGACAGATAAGTGCCAATGTGGTGGCGCTCCATCCTGCTGAAATATGAATTGTCGTGCTTCTTGTTCGAGCTGAGGGAACAGCCAATTCTCTAACATCTCCAGATACTGTAGTCCAGTTACAGTAGCACCTTCGAAGAAAAAGGGACCAAAAACTTTATTGGCTGAAATGGCGAACAAATGTACAACTAAATGAAACTTTATAGCTCCCTTAATTCGCCGACAGATAGTGCTTAGCTCTGTCTTTTGTCGTTGCAGAGTTTTAAATTCCTAAAGTTGTGGTATTCTTTTTGAATCACCCTGTATTTTACACAGCTACTCGAGTTCAAAACCACTGCTCTCGACGACTTTCCACGTCAACAAAGTGTCTCATCGCTTCGATCTCATACTCCCCTCTCCTCAAATCTAATTAATACGCATCTCCTAACAAGATGAGGAGACGCGGCTGCACTGGTTGTGAGCGCAGCACCTCCGGCGTTGTGCGATGCCCTCTCCCCCCACTATCCTATAGTCCGTGCGATGCCCACTCCCCCCACTGTCCTATAGTCCCGCACGTGCATTGTAAGTTGCTGGTTTGAATACACCGTTAAAATCAATAGGGGAACTACTTCACCCCGTCAGACGAAGTGCTTCATACTGCTCCGAACTAACCAAATTTCGACAATTTGTTATTAGCAAACATCTTTTCTACTACCCTTTATTATAGTTGATCTTACACCGTGCGACGTCGAGCTTTCTGCGCACATCTCCGAGGAGTGTGTCCTATTGTTCGTCACCGTTCCTTGCTCTAAAATGTGCCTTTACTTTCCAGCGTCCGAGCAACACCTCAGCGATCTCTAAACAAAAAGCCATGACCTAAACACATGACATTATCCGGAATAATTTCTCCGCGCAAAGATATGCAGCGGTAATTGTGCATCACACAGTGAACATTCAAAGGAGTGTTCCCCCCCCCCCCCTCTCTCTCTCTCTCCACACTAACTGATGCTGGTCCTGAATCACTCTCCACGGCTAATCGGAGAACATCACTTTCCTGGCGGATGAATGACTTAATCACATGAAATGATTTTGGTGGGAGACTACCGGTAAGTCTGTTCCAGGATCCTTTGGGGGTGTGGGTAGCATCAGTCTTTTTGGGGACATCTATACTATGACAGCAGAAGTTGCAACGAGTCACCAAACTATTGTAAGCAGTCATGTGATGTCTCCTAGAAAACGGAACGTGTAATTAAATACGGAGCTGACCTCATTCGGAAACGATCAAACACATCGGGCTTCCCTCTTCCACATTTTGTCAGTAGGAACACCGCCTCTGTCTCGTGATGTAAGAGTAGTTGATCTTGTCACATTTAGCTTGCGGTGTTAATGTCGTTTTATACATGTGTCGAAGTAGAGAATATACTATGACTGCTTTTCCTATTATCGTCGTGGTTGTGTGGTTTTAATACACACACCAGCGGTGTACTGCATTTCGCTACGTATTTTTCTCTCGCTATTACTAAATCTTCACCACAGATACCTGTTCATAACGAGTCAGACAATATCACATTCACCACGGATCTCAAGCGCGTCCGGCCGTCCTGATTTAAGTTTTCCGTGATTTCCCCAAATCGCATCAGGAAAATGCCGTGATGGTTCTTTTGAAAGGACACTGCCGACTTCCTTCCCCATCCTTCCCTAATCCGATGAGACCGATGACCTCGCTGTTTGGTCTCTTCCATCAAATCAACCCCCAACCCCAGTTTGTTGATACCGTCACTGCAGAATGTTTGACTTCGTGTTCCTTAAGTT
The DNA here is from genome assembly GCF_021461385.2 of Schistocerca piceifrons. Taxonomy (NCBI): domain Eukaryota; kingdom Metazoa; phylum Arthropoda; class Insecta; order Orthoptera; family Acrididae; genus Schistocerca; species Schistocerca piceifrons. Next base: position 786,814,126 of record NC_060149.1, read on the forward strand.
TTGGAAAGAGATGAATATCGGAGGGGCCAAGTCGGGACTTCATGGAGGATGATCGATGGCAGTGAAACCAAAGAGGTTGCAGACGTCGCAGTGGTTGTGTATGGTCTGCCATTGTCATGCTGAAGAAAAGGGTGCTCCATGTGTGAACTATTACTGAATTCGAAACTCGAATACAGCACGCTGCTACTCACGCAACGGCATAGTTACATTACACACCACCATGCTACACAATACAATTCGGAGCCCTTTGCGGTAGAAGGTACAAGTATGTGGGCATGAAGGCTAAGGATGTAAAATGTTGTCAGCGTTTGTTTTTATTTCAAAAGCTTTAAGAGTTTTCGCGTAAAAAACATTCGATGGCATTACATTTCACCGCGCCCCCTTAATTTCTCCTTGACACCATGGGCGCAGAGATGAACTTGGAGAATTTACCACGTAGATAATTTTTAAATGCACCAAAAATTTCCTTTCCCAGACACCAGTATTCTACCTTAACGATGTGGTGTAGAGTTCTTCCATTATTTAACCTCCATCCCTCCTTCATTAGCGAATTGCTTGTGGGAAAAATAATTGTCGGTTAAACCTTCATATTAGCCTTAATGTCTTGGATTTTCGCGTTTTGGTCATTTCGTGATACGTGTATTGGAGGAAGTAGTACGTCATCTGGAATGTAACCTCGCGGATTGCTTTTAACAGTACATCTCTCTGTGATACACAAAGCCTCTCTTCTAGTGTGTGCCACGGGAGTTCGTTTAGCATCTCCGTAATGATCGTGTGTATACCGCTAAGCATTGGATCTTATACACGCTTCCCATTAATATGCTGTGGTTAGGATTCGAATCCGATGGACAGTACTCAAAAATTAGTCTTACAGTTGTTCTGTAAGCCACTTTCATGACTGGATTACAATTCCTTAAGATTACTCGAAGCCAGTCATATGCTTTTCCATACATTTTGTTTTTATATAGTCATTTCACTTAAGGTGCTCCAGATGGCTACTTTCAGGTATCTTACAAATTGTTAGTGTTTCTAGTGGTTCGTCGTCAGTAGCGTAATCTTACAGTACTGGGACTCAGTAGTATTTACATTCAAGGTTACCCCACTCCCCTCCACTCTCACTGGGAACCACCGGTAACTGCTCAAAGTCACCTTAAGGAACCCCATCCCTTCCCCTCCTCCTCCCCCCTCCCATTACCCATAGGCCAATGAGATTCAAGCACTCCATCGTCAGCTCTTATAACTAGGGCATTTGAATGGGAGGGGTTCAGTTTGGAGCTGAGCAGTGTAAGGAGAGTATCAAGTGCTGTCTGTTTGTTAATAACGATTTGCATTAAGTCATGTCACTCGACATGTTTGTTAATAACAGTTTAATATTACATCATTCGAGGTACCAGCAGAGACCGCACCCAGGTGGGTATGGAAGTACTCTCATTCGTTCACAATTTTACGCATTTTATCATTCATTTTCCTATATTTTCCACAGTTTGACATATTTATCCACATTTTTCGTACGTCGCAAAATTTTAACCGCGTATGTGGGTTCCGACCCACGATTCTCGATGTTACATCAACGTGTTGTTGCATCGTGATGGCGCAGTTTAGTGTCGCAGTGTCGTATTGCGATGTTGCGTTGCATCGTGACAACATAACATAGTGTCGCGTTGACGTCATGATGCTGTCAGCCTAGCGAAATGGAGCATGAGGCTGAATTATGTATCATTTCTAAGCCATCGCTTCATTATTAGTATATGTGACTGAATAGTGTATGTTCTAGAGACGACCACATTGAGGAAGTAATGACAACACAGTAAATTCTATAAGCACTGCAGTTTTACCTCTTTCCAACCAAAGATACGGAATGTATAAGAAATACCACACCATAGTAGTCAAAGCTTTGCTGTGCCACCACCATATTACTAGATTTAGGTGCATCCATTCTTGCTTTTCTGAATAGTAGGACACCAGCTGATATTTATATAAAAATATCAGGAACACCATCAGCCGAGCTGATCTCCAGTTTATTTTATAGGCGACCAGTTTGTGATACAATACGCCATCACAAGACCCTCTATACCAGATATTGGCCTAATTTTCCAGTGACAAAGAAAATTATGTCACATTTAAAAATAGCCAGTCTTCGTACCAGCATATGGCCGTGCAATATTGACACATTCTCTCTTCTTGGATATTTTTAGAACACACACTCGTATTCAGTATGGTACCATGTGTCAAAACATTTTGTTTTTTGATGCTGGAACGGTTTTTTCATAGGAAGATTAAGATCATGGTGTAATCGCAGTCTTCATATTAAGAGCTGGCCCATCTAAGTATTATCCATATTGATATGTAGGGTATCCATAATTAAAGTTCCAGTTTCAGAACACTATAGAAAGAGAACCACTGCCCAGAATGATGTGAAATTTGAACAGCAATTTATTGCTGCAGGGGAAACGTCATGGAACCCAAAAAAATTCGACATCTACACTCTGCAAACCACCGTTAGGTGCATGGCAGAAGTTATGTTCAATTGTGCGAGTTATTAGTGTCTCTTCCCATCCCATTCATATATCGAGCACGGGAAGAATGATTGTTTGAATGCCCGTGTGTGTGCCGTAATTATTCTATTCTTATCCTCACGATCCCTATGTGAGTGATATGGAGGGGCTTGTAGTATATTCCTAGAGTCGTTATCAATATCTGTTGTTAGCCCTGTTCGGCACGGGTCCACCACACTTGAAAAGTATTCCAGAACTGGTCGCACAAGTGATTTGTAAGCAATCTCCTTTGTAGATTGAAACTTCCTGGCAGATTAAAACTGTGTGCCGGACCGAGACTCGAACTCGGGACTTTGTAGATTGATTGCAATTCCCCAGTATTCTACCAATAGGCCGACGTCTACCACCTACTTTACTCACAACTGTGTCTATGTGATCATTTCATATCCATGAAGAATATTACACCCAGGTATTTGCATGAGTTGGCCGATTCCATTAGTGACTCATTGATATTGTAGTCATAGGATGCTACGTTTTTTCGTTTTGTGAAGTGCACAATTTTACATTTCTGAACATGTATAGGAAGTTATCAATCTTCGCACCACTGTGAAATATTATCAAGCTCTGACTGAATATTGATACAGCTTCATCCAGGATGTACGTCGTTATAGATGACTGCATCATCTGCAAAAAGTCTGAGGTTACTATTAATGTTGTCTACAAAGTCATTAATACACAGTGTGAACAGTGACGGCCCGAATAAACTTCCCTGGGGCACACCTGAGGTTACTTCTGCATCTGACAATGACTCTCCATCCAAGATAACATGCTGTGTCCGTCCTACCAAAAGGTCCTCAATCCAACCGCAAATTTCTCTTGATATTCCGTATGATCGTACTTTCGATAATAAGCGTAAATGCCGAACTGTGTCAAATGCTTTTCAGAAATCAAGAACTACTGCATCTACCTGACTGCTCGATCCAAAGCTTCCAGTATGTAGTCTGAGAAAAGTGTGAGTTCCGTTTCACACGATCGACGTTTTCGGAATCCATGCTGGTTGGTATTGAGGAGGTCATTCTCTTCAAGATACCACATTATGTTTGAGCTCAGATTATGTTATAAGACAGGTCAAGAATATTGAACAGTAGTTTCGAGGATCACTTTTACTACCTTTCTTGTAGGCAGGTATGACCTGTGCTGTTTTCGAAGAACTGGGTACGATTATTTGTTCAAGGGATCTACGATAGATTATCGTTTGAAGAGGGGCTAACTCAGACACAAATTCAGTATAAAGTCTGACAGGGATTCCATTGGGCCCTGGATCTTTGTTCAGTTTTAATGATTCCAACAGTTTCTCAACACCACTGATACTAATACTTATTTCATTCCTTTTTTCAGTTTTACAAGGATTAAATTGGGGCACATCTCCTGGGTTTTCCTTTGTAAAAGAACATTCGAAAACGGAGTTAAGTATTTCAGCTTTTCCTTTGGTGCCCTCAACTTCAGTTCCTGTCTCATTTGCTAGGGACTGGACATTTACTGTAGTGTCACTAATAGGCTGTACACGACCAGAATTTCTTTGGGTTTTGTGAAATATCTTTTGACAGTGTTTGTGTACGGTGCTCTTGACGGCATCATTCACACTCTCCTGACAGCCAAACGCGTTTCATTCAGCATCTTTCTATTTAGAGCCCTATGCTTTTTTTTTACACCTATTAATGACATTTCACCAATAGATGGCGCAGTTCTTAAGGTAAATGGGATCGGCTACAAACTATAGATGAATCGCAATATGACGACTATGCTTTGAGTAACGCATTACACCATCCTTACTGTCTAATGTGTATGACTGCACAAGGTCGGCATTCAACAGGTGTGGCACTGATATTTAGGTAAACACGTCCTCTGTGGTGTGCTAAATTTGTAGGTGGTGTGGCCCTACCCTAGAGTGTGGGAAAAAATCTGCTTTTAATTGTCCTGGGGCCAATGACCGTATAAGTAGCAAAAGACATAGGTTTCTAACTGTCGTGAAGCTGGCGCAAGATGTGTTCAATATGCTGTGCACTATTTTCTGCCACAAGTTGAAATCGAGAAACAACATGCTCCACAAAAGATCGAGTGTCTCGAGGGTCAAGATCAGAATACATTGCGCAGTGTGTCCCTTCAGTCCAGCTTATTTCGTAAATCGAGTACTGAACACAACACGTTTCAGATAAACCTACAACCAGAAGTCATACGGATTAAGATGAGTTAATGTGGATGGCGAGGCTGTAGGGAAATGACAACTGATAATTCTAGTGTTTCCGAAATGCCTCTACAGCAGCTATTTCGCTGGCTGTGTAATCTATGGAGGGGCACCATTTTACATAAAAATGATCCTACGCTGTTGATCGGTTGGAATGACAAAAACTGTCATAGCGTTTACCAGTGATGGTGCAGGTAACGGAACCCTAAGAACTCAAAAAAAAGGGGGGGGGGATCCTACAATAAACGATGCCATGAACCCACAGCACAGAGTCACCTGTGGAGAATGAAGTGGTACCAGTTGATGTACATGCAGTTCTGCGTATTGACATGTCCTTGGGGATGGAAATTGGTGTTGGCTGTCCACAGAAAGTTCCGTAGCCATTCATTGTCCACTTCCATGCGAGCAAGAAATACCAGAGCGTACGTTTGTCTTGCTGGCACGTCAGCAGGAAGCAGCTTCTGAACTTGGGTGATTTTGTGTGGATAGCAGTCCGTGGTGTTTCGTTGGATTCTGTGCACCGTGCTCACAGGCATGTCCAGTCTTCAGGAAATTCCCCATGCACTGCATGTTTACACACTACCATTCAACATCTCCTGAAATGCTGTGGCCTCTTCTTTGACAGACGTCGGATCAACTGCTTTCCTCCTTCTGACGCATTGCACTTCGAAAGAACCTGTCTTCTCGAATTTTGTAATCATTTTTTCCAGACCCGTAGCAGTCATCGGACTAATGCCTTTTTTCAGGTAACTGAGTGTCCGGAAGTTTTCCAGGGACACTGGCGCACAGTTACAGTTCTCGTAAAAGAGCTTCACCAGCAGTACGTGGTCCTTCACGGAGACAATCTTGTCGGGCGTCTCGGACGCAAACCGATCAACAGCTGTGTGCAGCTCATCTGTCGGTGTGTATATTCTGACGCTTAGCGCCTTCTATTCGTCAGATTTTCGTTAATTTTTTTTCCACGGTGCCCCCTTGCGTCAATAATATGCCGTTCAAATTTGATGTAATTTTGAGCAGTGGATCCCTTTCACCAGCGTTTTGTAAGTGGAAACTTTAATTAGAGATCCCCTGTAAAATGTTAATGTGTGGTATATCACTTAAACAAAACAACAGCTACATAAAAAAAATGGTTCAAATGGCTCTGAGCACTATGGGAATTAACTGCTGAGGTCATCAGTCCCCTAGAACTTAGAACTACTTAAACCTAACTAACCTAAGGACGTCACACACATCCATGCCCGAGGCAGGATTCGAACCTGCGACCGTAGCGATCGCGCAGTTCCAGACTGTAGCGCCTAGAACCGCTCGGCCACTCCGGCCGGCCAGCTACATCATTTGGGCTATATAATTATACAGCATTTTGCTAACTCAAGTGTACTTCGCAAAGTTTGCAATCGACCCCGGATACTCTGGTTCCTTTTTCCTCCAGAAATTCAGCAATATCGGGTTTTAAATAGAAAAATCGTTCCAGATATGCCCCTTAACTTAACCAACGTACTATGCAAAAATATATATAATAAAGTCTCCATCAAGAACTGTTGCAGTTCACAGTCTAATAATGCGTATCAGTGCAGGAAATTCACAATTCGTACCACCACCTGCTCCATACCTACAAATTTAGCACAATCGTCTGTCGATCGTTGTACTTTCTTCCTATTTAATCGACATTTATATCTTTAAATTTTTTCTGCGCACTGTTTTAATGTCATTCCATAGAAGATTTCAGGTATCTGTCTGTTATGCGACTGCTTATTAGGTATTGATAATTCTCATCCTTCTCTTCTGTGATTCCCATTCATTTTTAATGGTGTGCCGATACGTCTGAAGACAGCGTTTTTTGTGCAAACAGCCACTGTACCTGTGAACTTCCTTTATACCACGAACAAATAGCGTAGTATAAACAGAGCTGACACCACAATTCTGCCGAACTGAAGAAAATGGCGCCGACTGAAAAATGTTACATAGTACTATCATATGAAGTGTCGCGTTGTACCGAGTACTTCCGAGTAGGACAGAGGAAATCCGAGACGTCTCGATTAGTGTGGAGACAGGCCAGACCTCGGACCGCAGACACATTCTGCACACTCCTCGTTTTTCGCACTCTTGCCGATCCTGCTGTAAGACGTTCACTGCGCAACGCAGTTAAAGGGGCACATTTTCGAAACTCCGTTATTGTCTCCCATTGCGACGCAGAGGTTTTGAAATGAGGCTCAAAAGTGGCCACGGCCTTTCCCTGTAACTGTGCACAAGCGTGGCACCCTGCGACGTTTCGCTCGGGCTTGGCGACGCTTCAAACGGCACGCTGACGACACGTCCGGAAAAAAGAAACTTATCAGAGCTCCAAAGTTCGTGTGAGGTGTAATGTGCGTTGATGAAGTGACATTGGCACCGAATTTCACCATAATCCTTCCCAGCGTCACCATGGGCGTGTCACACGATGCGAATGTCGTCACTCGGAGTTTTATCCACATTTCACACATTCTCTCGACGCCTCTGCCACAGAGGTTGGAACCGCAACTCCCAGCTTAGAAATCACGCTGTTTTCTCATGGGTGTCTGAGGAAAACATTGCAGACACATGAGCATTCAGAATCGACACGAAAAGGTGTCAGGAGGTGGCATAAAGAGCATCAATGGAAAACCGAGCAAGGTGGCGGAGTGGTTAACAACACTGGACTCGTATTCGGGAGGACAACGGTTCAAACCTGCGTTCGGCCACCATTCATGTTTTCCGTGGTTTCGTTAAATCGCTCCAAGCAAATGCCGGGATGGTTTCTTTGAAAGGGCACTGCCGATTTCCTTCCCCATCCTGGACACAATCGGAGCATGTGCTCAGTCTCTAATGACCTCGATGTCAACGGGACGTTAAACTCAGTCTTTCTTCCTTCAATGAAAACACTCCTTCCCTTTGGGCTTTGATTCACATATATCTCGCGGTCGAAAACGACAGTTTGCAATGCGACCTACATTTACATTTACATCTGCATCTACATCCATACTCCACAAGCCACCTGACGGTGTGTGGCGGAGGGTACCTTGAGTACCTCTATCGGTTCTCCCTTCTATTCCAGTCTCGAATTGTTCGTGGAAAGAATGATTGTCGGTATGCCTCTGTGTGGGCTCTGATCTCTCTGATTTTATCCTCATGGTCTCTTCGCGAGGTATACGTAGGAGGGAGCAATATACTGCTTGACTCCTCGGTGCCGGCCGGAGTGATCGTGCGGTTCTGGGCGCTACAGTCTGGACCCGAGCGACCGCTACGGTCGCAGGTTCGAATCCTGCCTCGGGCATGGATGTGTGTGATGTCCTTAGGTTAGTTAGGTTTATTTAGTTCTAAGTTCTAGGCGACTGATGACCTCAGCAGTTAAGTCGCATAGTGCTCAGAGCCATTTGAACCATTTTTTGACTCCTCGGTGAAGGTATGTTCTCGAAACTTCAACAAAAGCCCGTACCGAGCTACTTGAGCGTCTCTCCTGCAGAGTCTTCCACTGGAATATATCTATCATCTCCGTAACGCTTTCGCGATTACTAAAAGATCCTGTAATGAAGCGCGCTGCTCTCCGTTGAATCTTCTCTCTTCTATCAACCCTATCTGGTACGGATTCCACACTGCTGAGCAGTATTCAAGCAGTGGGCGAACAAGCGTACTATAACCTACTTCCTTTGTTTTCGGATTGCATTTCCGTAGGATTCTTCCAATGAATTTCAGTCTGGCATCTGCTTTACCGACGATCAACTTTATATGATCATTCCATTTTAAATCACTCCTAATGCGTACTCCCAGATAATTTATGGAATTAACTGCTTCCAGTTGCTGACCTGCTATATTGTAGATAAATGATACGGGATCTTTCTTTCTATGTATTCGCAGCACATTACACTTGTCTACATTGAGATTCAATTGCCATTCCATGCACCATGCGTCAATTCGCTGCAGATCCTCTTGTATTTCAGATGAGCAACGGGATGAGTTCTTGATGTTCAACACTCCTGACACTGCGCGGACGATTCAACCCTTACCTAAGGACATCGTGGACCTCCGATCTATCTCATCGTGATCGCTCCCCTTTGGAGTGTAGCGCAACCCTTATTTTTTCTCTGGGATACAGAGTGGGATAGCTAGGGACCGATCAAAGTCATTTGACGAAATTTGAACGCGATCCGAGTAGCGAAGGGTGTTTATGCTTTTTTAGCCCTCTTGTTTAACGCTCCCCTGTGGCATGATTACAAGGGATGTGACAATGACAGATGAGTGAATAAAATGGCAAAGGGGTTCCCTCTAAGACTCCCCAGTTCGGCAACACCTTCGGTGCCATCTGTGCTGCTTCGTTGGGCACTTTAAAAAAATGCACCTGTACAGAGACAGCCATTCACAAGTTCGTAGGCACCAGTGTGACAGGCAACCATTTGGACACATCTCGGCTGTGTGGCAGTACGTCTCTGAAATAGAACCTGCTGGCCGTATGCGAAATGTAAGGGATGTCTATCATACTGGCGCCTAGGAACTGAATGTATGTCTTTATACAGCGACATTTTTAAAGTGCACAGCAAAGGTGCGCGGGTGGCACCGGCGGTGTTATCGAACTGGTCGGGAGGGAGGGGAAAGGGAAGGGGGGTACTTACGACTCTCTGCCGTTTTTCTAACCACTCGTGTGTCCATATCGCAACAGTGATCCCGCCACAGGAGGGCTAAAAAAAGCATAAACACCCTTTGCTGCTTCTGGTCACGTCCACGTTTCATTCAGCGGTTTTGAAACGTCTTTAGTGGCTCCACGTTATATGCCAGAGCAAAAATTGCGGTTCTGCTACACTCCAGATCACGTTCAGTTGGGCTGCAGTCGAGCGATGTTCTCAGAGAAGAGTTGAACCGTCTAAGGTTGTAAGCACTGATTTCCTGTCAGAAAGGTTCGTAGTAATAGACGGGAAGTCATAGAGTAAAACAGAAGTAATATCCGGCGTTCCCCAAGGAAGTGTTATAGGCCCTCTATTGTTCCTGATCTATATTAACGACATAGGAGACAATCTGAGTAGCCGTCTTAGATTGTTTGCAGATGGTGCTGTCATTTACTGTCTTGTAAAGTCATCAGATGATCAAAACGACTTGCAAAATTATTTAGATAAGATATCTGTATGGTGCGAAAAGTGGCAATTGACCCTGAATAAAGGAAAGTGCTAAGTTATTCACATGAGTACTAAAAGAAATCAGCTAAATTTCGATTACGCAATAAGTCACACAAATCTAAGGGCTGTAAATTCAACTAAATACTTAGGGATTACAATTACAAATAACCTAAATTGAAACGCTCACATAGATAATATTGTGGGTAGAGCAAACCAAAGACTGCGATTCATTGGCAGAACACTTAGAAGGTGCAACAGGTCTACTAAAGAGACTGCTTACAACACGCTTGTCCGCCCTATTCTGGAGTACTGCTGTGCGGTGTGGGACCCGCATCAGGTGGGACTGACGTATGAAATCGAAAAAGTACAAAGAAGGGCAGCTCGTTTTGTGTTATCGCGAAATAGAGGAGATAGCGTCACAGACATGATACGTGAATTGGAGTGGCAATCATTAAAACAACGGCGTTTTTCGTTGCGACCGGATCTTCTCATGAAATTTCAATCACCAGTTTTCTCCCCCGATTGCGAAAACATTCTGCTGGCATCCACATACATAGGGAGAAATGATCATCACTATAAAATAAGAGAAATCAGGGCTCGCACGGAAAAATTTAAGCTCTCGTTTTTCCCGCGTGCCGTTCGAGAGTGCATCCAGATGTAGATGCACTGTCGAACGTTGGTTAGAACATCTTGTTGCTCATCGCACTGCGAACTGTCGTTATCGATCATTATGCTGTCTCCTGAGGCCTTTTCGTGTCGATTATCAGCACCTGTGTTTGTGAAATGTCGGCCGCTCATAAGAAGAACGTGTAATTTCAAAACTGGCCGTCGCGGTTCTGACGTCCATCACAGAGGCGTCAAAAGCAAGAGTGAAATGCGGGTAAGAGGGTGTGTGACGACCTTCGCATCGATGACACGTCCACGGTGACGTTGGACCGAGCTGTCGTGAAATTTGGTCTCCATGTGACATCGTTGACCTATCTTACAGATAACACAGACTTCTGAGCCGTGGCTTTTTTTTTCTTTCGCACGTGTCGAAACCTTTTGTTTGTAGCATCCCGCACAGATCTGAGCGGTAGACTCGGGTTGGTTTGCTTAAGCACGTAAGTGTGCGGACATTATTCTCCGTCTAATCCATCCGTGAAAGTAATGAAAACATATTTTTTGAGAGTGTAGTGGGTTGCGGAGGAAGATGGGGATAGGTCGATAGCGGTACGGCTGTAGCACGCAGTGGCGTGCGGAGTTTGGAAGTAGATGTAGAAGAGTGTACAGCATGACGATTGATATAAATTGAAGCGCCAAGGAAACTGGTGTAGGCATGCGTGTTCAAATACAGAGATATATAAAGAGGCAGAATTCGGCGCTGCGATCGGCAACGCCTATATAAGACAACAATTATCTGGCGGAGTTGTTAGATCTGTTACTGCTGCAACAATGGCAGGGTATCAAGTTTTATGTGAGTTTGGACGTGGCGCACGAGCGATGGGAACCAGAATCTCCGAGGTAGCGATGAAGTGGGGATTTTCCTGTACGACAATTTCACGATTGTACCGTGAATATGAGGAATCTGGTATAACATCAAATCTCAGACATCGCTGCGGCCGGAGAAAGATCCTGCAAGAACGTGACCAACGACCACTCTACAGTCGTTCAACGGGACAGAAGTGCAATCTTTCCGCAAACTGCCGCAGATTTCAGTGCTGGGCCATCAACAAGTGTCAGCGTGCGACCATTCAACGAAGCGTCATCGATATGGGTTTTCAGAGCCGAAGGCCGATTTGTGTACCCTTGATGACTGCACGACACAAAGCTTTACGCCTCGCCTGGGCTCGTCAACACCGGCATTGGACTGTTGATGATTGGAAATGTGTTGCCTGGTCGGACGAGTCTCGTTTCAAATTGTTTCGAGAGGATGGACTTGTATGGGTGTGGAGACAACCCCATGAATTCATGGACCTTGCACGCCAGCAGGGGACTGTTCAAGTTGGTGGAGGCTCTGTAATGGTGTGAGACGTGTGCAGTTGGAGTGATACGGGATTCCTGATACGTCTAGATACGACTCTGACAACGTACGTAAGCATCCTGTCTGATCACCTGCATCCATTCATGTCCAGTGTGCATTCCGACGAGCTTGGGGCAATTCCAGCAGGACAATCCGACATGCCACACGTCCGGAATTGCTACAGAGTGGCTCCAGGAACAGTCTTCCGAGTTCAAACACTTCCGGTGGCCACCAAACTCCCCAGACATGAACATTATGGAGCATATCCGGATGCCTTACAACGTGCTGTTCAGAAGAGATCTCCACCCCCTCGTATTCTTTCGGATTGATGGACAGCCCTGCAGTATCTATAAAGTCAATTCCCTCCAGCACTACTTCAGACATTAGTCGTGTCCATACCACGTCGTGTTACGGCACTTCTGCGTGCTCGCTGGGGCCCTACTCGATATTAGGCAGGTGTACCAGTTTCTTTGGCTCATCAATGTATATATCGTTAACTATAAGTGCGAAACCAGCAATCTTAAGAAAGCTATTGAAAATTTCAATACTGACCTCGATGCACTATCAAACTGGGCACAGGACATAGGGTTAAAACTAAAGCCCATCTAAAACCCAAGCGATACTTGTTGGTCACTCTAAGCTCATAAGCCCAAAACATCGGGAATCCGTACCATCTTCTATCCTAAATGGAACAAATATTAATTTCTTTCGCTCAGCAAAGAGTTTGGGAGTAATAATAGATGAAAATCTAAGTTGGACAGAGCACGTAACAGCAGTGTGCAAAAAAGCATCAACATCCCTTCATGTCCTACAAAAATATAAAAAACTCTTCCCTTTCGATCTGAAAAAGAAATTAGTACAAGCGCTTATATTCCCAATCATTGACTACAGCGATATTATCCTACAAGGCCTCTCTCAGGAGCCGGCCGCGGTGGCCGTGCGGTTCTAGGCGCTGCAGTCCGGAACCACGGGACTGCTACGGTCGCAGGTTCGAATCCTGCCTCGGGCATGGATGTGTGTGATGTCCTTAGGTCAGTTAGGTTTAAGTCCTAGGGGACTGATGACCTAAGATGTTAAGTCCCATAGTGCTCAGAGCCATTTGAACCTCTCTCAGGAAAATTCGCGGTGTCTGGAACTGGTCATGAATGCCTGCGTCCGATATATCTGTGACGTTCGACTTTTTGATCAAATTTCACCAGCATATGAAAAATTGTCCTGGCTGCGTGCAGACAAACGCAGAGATTTCCATACACTCTGTCTCAACTACTGACTTATAAATGTACACTGTCCCTCATCTCTCTCCTCGCCCTTAACGCTTATGTCGGAACAATATGACAGAAACACACGTTCCCATCATAATAAAATCCTCTCTGTTCCACTGCATCGCTCAGTCACCTTCTCCAAGTCCTTTACAGTAGCGGGAACTCGACTCTGAAATAACCTCTCTCGTTATGTTAGGGAACTTAAAAACTTGTCCGACTTCAAAAAACATTCAATGACGTATCTACTTTATCAACAGTAATGCCTTCCTCTGTACATGAATGCACTTCACCTCATTACTTCCCTCTTTCCCCCTCCTTAAATCTCACCTCCCCAAAACTCGACATACTGATAAACATCTACTTTACACACCAAGATATTAATGTACATCTGCAGAAATCTTCATTACTATTGACAATTTTTCTCGTGTTTATCATTATTATTAGATTTCTTTTACTGTTATTCTGGTGTACGTACTGTAAGACCTTCAGTACACACACCATCAGATTATTTGACTTGTCGCTCTAACGAAGTAACCGAGTGTCAGCAATATGTCTCGTGGTCTTATCATGGCGTGTTTATCTTCTGCCATTAGGTCAGACGATAGAAATGCCACTTGCACGCTTAGAGTAGTAGATTGACGATGACCAACTTTAAACAGAACTTGATTAATTTTCACACACATTTATGAAAATAATAACAAGCATAAAAATTACTTAACTTGGTTCTTGATGCTATTTACAATTGGCAATCTGAAGTTCCTTTGGTATTGGTACGCTAATCTTATTCTCACATATATCTCTGATACTTGACAAAAGTGTCTATACATTTATCTTCATGGCTATGTACAGGAATATGGTAAGCTTATTAGGCGCAGACTGAAACTTGACTATAGACTGGTACATACAATTGTAGAACTCGTAGAGACTGGTACAGACTAATGCAAACTGGTACAGACTGGTGCCGACAAATGCAGTCTGTACACTCGTTATAATACTTCACACGTTCAAGTATCACTGCGCAAGTGTGATCCGTGAGGAGAAAAGATTCTACGTTAGCAGCAATCTCATTGGCTGCGTTACATATTAATACGCGGATCGGCGGAAGCAGAATTTGGTCCGTATCTATGGCAGCGCCATCTCGTAGTGCGGACACGGACGAGCGCTGCGCCTGCCCTGTTGTGCTTAGCGGGGCGCGCTCTAGTGGGAAAGTTGTGTACGCGCTGACTACGCGGAACTATGTACACAACAGTTATTATTATTGCTTTTATCATAATTTGTATGTATAGCACCTGTTGTAAAAATACTGCCAGCATTTACTTTATTAGGTCTTAGTCATTACTCTTTATTCATATTGTCACTAGAGTAATGTAATTTTCTTTTTTAAACTATTGTTATGATGTAACTCTGATGTGTGAAATGCTGCATGTGTGGATCACTGGTCCGATGTAAGAGAGGGCCTGATGGCCCTAATCTGATCAGGTTAGCCGGCCGCGGTGGTCTCGCGGTTCTAGGCGCGCAGTCCGGAACCGTGCGACTGCTACGGTCGCAGGTTCGAATCCTGCTTCGGGCATGGATGTGTGTGATGTTCTTAGGTTAGTTAGGTTTAAGTAGTTCTAAGTTCTAGGGGACTGATGACCACAGCAGTTGAGTCCCATAGTGCTCAGAGCCATTTGATCAGGTTAAATAAATAAATAAATAAATAAATAAATAAGTCTTAGGCCTCCACAGTCACAAGCCTCGTGCTCGAGAACAACAGAATGTTAACCATGTCGGTTGTAATAGTAAGCGACCGGAACTAATCTGAGTAATAAAGTAGGCGAAGTGAATAAAATTGTGCACTGTGTTGCAGGCAGAATGATTTAGAGCGTCGGTGATGCCACAATGGAGACTGGTGGCGGCAAGTGCGCGGCGTGCGGCGTGCAGCACGGCGGCCGCGAGCCGCACGTGTACGAGTACGCGGCCGCCGTCGACGACGACCTCACGTGCCACATCTGCCTGCAGCCGCTGGTGGCGCCCGTCGACATGGCGTGCGGACACACCTTCTGCGAGCCGTGCCTGCGCGGCTACCTGCGCACGCACCGCGCCTGCCCCGTCGACCGCCAGCCCGTGCCGCACAACCAGCCGCTCTGCTCGCCGTCCAGCTTCGTGCTACGCAAGTCAGTCGCTTTGTTTGCTGCACTTGCTAAAAGCCGCGTGCCACTAATACAGCGTGTCCAACATACGAATTCATAAAATCTGAGGGGAAACACAATTTATTGATGAACAAATACAGGGAAATCATACAGCAGCTCATCAAGTTTTCATACACAGGTGGACGGTTCAGTACACTTGAACATGGGCGCCACGGGAAGCGTGAAGAATATCAAGTCTACAGGGTGTTACAAAAAGATACGGCCAAACTTTCAGGAAACATTCCTCACACACAAATAAAGAAAAGATGTTATGTGGACATGTGTCCGGAAACGCTTAATTTCCATGTTAGAGCTCATTTTAGTTTCGTCAGTATGTACTGTACTTCCTCGATTCACCGCCAGTTGGCCCAATTGAAGGAAGGTAATGTTGACTTCGGTGCTTGTGTTGACATGCGACTCATTGCTCTACAGTACTAGCATCAAGCACATCAGTACGTAACATCAACAGGTTAGTGTTCATCACGAACGTGGTTTTGCACTCAGTGCAATGTTTACAAATGTGCAGTTGGCAGATGCCCATTTGATGTATGGATTAGCACGGGGCAATAGCCGTGGTGCGGTACGTTTGTATCGAGACAGATTTCCATAACGAAGGTGTCCCGACAGGAATACGTTCGAAGCAATTGATCGGCGTCTTAGGGAGCACGGAACATTCCAGCCTATGGCTCGCGACCGCGGAAGACATGGGACGACGACGACACCTGCAATGGACGAGGCAATTCTTCGTGCAGTTGACGATAACCCTAATGTCAGCGTCAGAGAAGTTGCTGCTGTACAAGGTAACGTTGACCACGTCACTGTATCGAGAGTGCTACGGGAGAACCAGTTGTTTCCGTACCATGTACAGCGTGTGCAGGCACTATCAGCAGCTGATTGGCCTCCACGGGTACACTTCTGCGAATGGTTCATCCAACAATGTGTCAATCCTCATTTCAGTGCAAATGTTCTCTTTACGGATGAGGCTTCATTCCAACGTGATCAAATTGTAAATTTTCACAATCAACATGTGTGGGCTGACGAGAATCCGCACGCAATTGTGCAATCACGTCATCAACACAGATTTTCTGTGAACTTTTGGGCAGGCATTGTTGGTGATGTCTTGATTGGGCCCCATGTTCTTCCACCTACGCCCAGTGGAGCACGTTATCATGATTTCATACGGGATACTCTACCTGTGCTGCTAGAACATGTGCCTTTACAAGTACGAGACAACATGTGGTTCATACACGATGGAGCTTCTGCACATTTCAGTCGAAGTGTTCGTACGCTTCTCAACAACAGATTCGGTGACCGATGGGTTGGTAGAGGCGGACCAATTCCATGGCCTACACGCTCTCCTTACCTCAACCCCCTTGACTTTCATTTATGGGGGCATTTCAAAGCTCTTGTCTACGCAACCCCGGTACCAAATGTAGAGACTCTTCGTGCTCGTATTGTGGACGATTGTGATACAACACGCCACTCTCCAGGGCTGCATCAGCGCATCAGGGATTCCATGCGACGGAGGGTGGATGCACGTATCCTCGCTAACGGAGGACATTTCGAACATTTCCTGTAACAAAGTGTTTCAAGTCACGCTGGTACGTTCTGTTGCTGTGTGTTTCCATTCCATTCGATGATTAATGTGATTTGAAGAGAAGTAATAAAATGAGCTCTAACATGGAAAGTAGGCGTTTCCGGACACATGTCCACATAACATATTTTCTTTCTTTGTGTGTGAGGAATGTTTCCTGAAAGTTTGGCCGTACCTTTTTGTAACACCCTGTATAATCGATTTCGTGCCGTGTGTTGCGGAGCATCTGTTCTGTGACAGAGTTGATGACAATTCTTATGCGTTATTTCAAGTCTTGCAGGTCCTTTGCTGGTGTAGCGTATATCCGATCTTTCACATAACCCCGCAAGAAAAAATCGAGGGGTGTAATGTCGGGCGAACGTGGCGGCCAAGGAATTGGACCTCCACGGCCAATCCATCGTTGCCGGAATGTGTCATTTAAAAATTTTCGGACATCAGGGCTCCAGTGGAGTGGTGCACCGTCCTGTTGAAACATCACATTTGGCTGCCGGTCTGTTATCTGTGGCACGGCAAATTGTTCCAACATGTCCAGGTAGATGGCTCCATCCACAGTCGGCTCCTGAAAGAAAAACGGCCCAACAATGCGATTTATCATCAAACCACACCGCACATTAACTTCCGGACTGTCGCGCATGTGTTCCCTAGGTGCATGTGTATTTTCGGGCACCCAGATGCGCACATTGTGACGATTGACAGCCCCTGAACGTGAAAGGTTGCCTCGTCAGTAAACATCACGCGTGATAAAAATGTCTCGTCCGCGGCAATGCGGTCTAATATGACACATGCAAATTCTTCTCGCTTTGGTCGATCATCAGGCTTGATTTCTTGCACAACCTGCACTTTATATGCGTACAAACGTAATCGCTGATGAAGCACTTTGTGCACTGTTGAACGTTTCATACGAAGTTCTCGTGCTGCCTGTCGCACCGACTTCTGTGGACTTTGTTCGAATGACCGCCGCACTTGTTCCACATGATGTTGGCTGATCCCAGGCTTACCACCACCGTGCCCTTTCGCAACAGTCCCAGTAGTCAAAAACTGATCACACCACTTCTTTATAGTCTTGAACGACGGGGGCGCTTTGTTGTAAACTCGACGAAAGTTTCTTTCCATTTGGGTCGCCGATTTTGTCTCTGCATACCACCAGATCACTTGTGCACGCCCCTTCATATCCTCCATTTTGCTAAAACAATTGATTGCAGCTCCACTACGGCCATTTGGCATATCAAATTTGCACACTACAAACTTGTTGAGTTGCTCTGTCTGCCCGTTCAGGATTCACAGGTCCACCATCTGAAATGAGAAAGATATAGGATATTAAAATGTTGGAGTCTCATTGTGGACACCCTGTACTACTTTGCCCCTCAGCTCGCTATTCCTGCTAATATGGGTCTTTCCGTGCTAAATATCGGAGCACCGGTAAATCCCGTCCAATGATAAATTCCTTTACAAATGAGTTAATGTAACGAGTATTTGATGTTGTATAAAGTTCAGAAAATGTTTGAAATTGTGTGTGCAGTGTGTTGGAAGTCGCTAAGTACTCTCATTCTGTAATACTGGACGAATGTAGTCTCGCGTAATTTGCGCGCCTTGAGTTACACGGCCTCGAGACGTATACACAGTTCCTAAATGTAGTATGTGCGTTAATGTGTTAAACCGTTAGCATAGAACTATACCTCTTAACTGGTATATTACGGCAGCGCTATAAATTTTTGAAGTCGGTCAATAATTATGCGAAATGCAATCAAATTTTTGTTGATCCTGCACGCCGTCAGATATTAAGTCTGCAACTGAAACGGTGTACCGTGAGCTAGGTTAGCCGTTTACTACACTACTGGCCATTAAAATTGCTACACCACGAAGATGACGTGCTACAGACGCGAAATTTAACCGACAGGAAGAAGATGCAGTGATATGCAAAGCTTTTCAGAGCATTCACACAAGGTTGGCGTCGGTGGTGACACCTACAACGTGCTGACATGAGGAAAGTTTCCAACCGATTTCTCATACACAAACAGCAGTTGACCGGCGTTGCCTGGTGAAACGTTGTTGTGATGCCTCGTGTAAGGAGGAGAAATGCGTACCATCAGGTTTCCCACTTTGATAAAGGTCGGATTATAGCCTATCGCGACTGCGGTTTATCGTATCGCGACATTGGTGCTCGCGTTGGTCGAGATCCAATGACTGTTAGCAGAATATGTAATCGGTGGGTTAAAGAGGGTAATACGGAACGCCGTGCTGGATCCCAACGGCCTCATATCACTAGCAGTCGAGATGACAGGCATCTTATGCGCATGGCTGTAACGGATCGTGCAGCCACGTCTCGATCCCTGAGTAACAGCTGGGGACGTTTGCAAGACAACAACCATCTGCACGAACAGTTCGACGACGTTTGGAGCAGCATGGGGTATTAGCTCGGAGACCATGGCTGCGGTTACCCTTGACGCTACATCACAGACAGGAGCGCCTCCGGTGGTGTACTCAACGACGAACCTGGGTGCACGAATAGCAAAACGTCATTTTTTCGGATGAATCCAGGTTTTGTTTACAGCATCATGATGGTCGCATCCGTGTTTGGCGACATCGTGGTGAACGCACATTGGATGCGTGTATTCGTCATCGCCATATTGGCGTATCACCCGGCGTGATGGTATGGGGTCCCATTGGTTACATGTCTCGGTCACCTCTTGTTCGCATTGACCCTGCCCAGCACGTTCTCCAGATCTCTTACCAATTGAAAACGTCTGGTCAATGATGGCCGAGCAACTCGCTAGTCACAATACGCCAGTCACTACTCTTGATGAACTGTGGTATCGTGTTGAAGCTGCATGGGCAGCTGTACCTGTACACGCCATCCAAG
This sequence comes from Schistocerca piceifrons, assembly GCF_021461385.2. Taxonomy (NCBI): domain Eukaryota; kingdom Metazoa; phylum Arthropoda; class Insecta; order Orthoptera; family Acrididae; genus Schistocerca; species Schistocerca piceifrons. The sequence continues at coordinate 786,833,875 of NC_060149.1, forward strand.
CTCTGTTTGACTCAGTGCCCAGGCGTATCAAGGCCGTTATTACGGCCACAGGTGGTTGTTCTGGGTACTGATTTCTCAGGATCTATGCACCCAAATTGCGTGAAAATGTAATCACACGTCAGTTCTAGTATAATATATTTGTCCAATGAATACCCGTTTATCATCTGCATTTATTCTTGTTGTAGCAATTTTAATGGCCAGTAATGTAATATAGATGTCCAGTGTCCAGTGGCAGAGAATCTACATGTTGCCTCCTTACTTTTCTTCTGGCAGGAGCTGTTCTGCTTCCTTTACAGCAACTAGACACAATTTTATACCATATTATTATGTTTTGTTTTCTCGGTGAAATGACGTCCTAATCTTTTCTGAACATATGAGGGAACAAGTATGTTGACGAACGTACGCTCTATCGCACTTTCTAAAAAAAAAAAAATGCGTGATGAATAATGCTGCTTATCCTTCAGTGTCCAATACCTCCTATGTTATTCCTACTTGAAAATGGTGGTAGGACTGACAGTAAGGATTTGATATATCTTCCTGCCACTGTGGCACATCAAACCATAGTAAAGACGACGCGTTTTCGAGAGGTCTTCTTTGCGGTGTATTATTGAAACTGCATATTTTCGCTATACGCGAGTATAAATATTTAAACCACCAAATAAGGCCTGCTAGCTCCGGAAACACTGAAATTAAGGTGTCGGCTTTTCGCTTTGCTTCTGCCAATCACAGCAATGACACATGATCTCGTCAGTCAATCAAAGCATCAAATGAGAGAACAGGATAGGTCATCTAGTCAGCCAATCGCAACAACACTTTTTCGTCGCATGAACAGACAAACGCTGCGAAAATATTACACATGCAGCTGGATTAAAATAGGAATGGTTAATGTGTAAATTACTTTAGAAACAGTACAGTAACAAGCAAAGCTATGCTTTCACAAGTTGTGTTGAAACAGGAACGTAAGAACACAGGTTAAATTCTTGCGAGTGAAATGAGCAACAGTTAGATTTGTATTCTTGCTTGGTATTTACGAATATATCGCGAATTCCTAGAGTGCGGTTAGGTATCAACCAAGACCATAGCTTAAATTGCTGAGAGTTCGTAACATATCGAAAGAAACTGTCAACTACATGCGACAATAAAGACTTAATTTATTTTTTACGAGTCAAACCGCTACATTTTATCCTAACCTAGGCCTCGAAATAAGCTACAGATCAGTCTATCACCACAATAAGATACTGTATCTTTCCCGTTCATTGCCTTTGCCATTTCACAACCAATCGCATTCCAACCTGACCGCAACCTCATAGTTAGTGACATACTGGGAATGTGAACGCATAGGTTTGCTTTTATTATACTGTCTGCACATTACTTTGAGCCAATAACCATTCTTATTTGACTCGTGTTGCAAGCATAATGTTTTGATAACGGTTACGTGGTCACCTTGAAGATTACAGCAATCCAATGTTGGACTCTATGTGAAAAACAACACAGTCAGTGAAACTTCCTGACAGATTAAAACTGTGTGCCGGTCCGAGACTCGAACTCGGGACCTTTACCATTGGCTGGCAAGTGCTCTACCAACTGAGGTACCGAAGCACGACTCACAGCTTCAATTCTGCCAGTTCCTCGTCTCCTACCTTGTGGTAGAGCGCTTGCCCGCGAAAGGCAAAGGTCCCGAGTTCGAGACTCGGTCCGGCACACAGTTTTAATCTGCCAGGAAGTTTCATATCAGCGCACACTCCGCTGTAGAGTGAAACTTTCATTCAGGAACGTGCATGTTTACGAGTAAGAGCATTAACAACATTATACCTAGTAGCGTTGATACACATTATCTGAGAACCACCTCGCAAACAACTTACCTTTCTCCTGGAAATTAATAAAAGAGGCAAGTAAAATTCGTGACCACGATTGGCTTCGTCAGATAGTATATTGTAATATTAACTCGTGGCCCGTGGTGTAGTGCCATCGTTAGGACATGACACAGCACAAACAGCTGTGTCGACATGGCTGCAAGGTGTCGCTTACGGTAAGCCCTGTAAGCAGAGCTGTGCGTATTCCTTCTTTTAACCTACTCGTGGTGGCCCTCGGTAGCCCAGAAGTAAGCTGCCACACGTCGTCAGCAGAACGGGCACGCTGTGTTACTCCCAACCTAGCCAACTACCTGTACGTATGCCCAACCCACGCACGTTGAAGGAATCTTGCTTGCCTGACCGCCTTCCCGCTGTGGTACGCTCCGTAGCAACTTACTCTGTGAGCGGAGCACGCGATGCGACGGCTTGAACAGCTCGGCAGCTCGGGAGTTAGTCGGCCGCCGTCCGGTTGGGTGTGCGCAGTCTCTGTCCGTGCCGGCCGCTCCGCCAACAACGGACCGAGCCTCGGAGGAACATGCAAGGACTACGGACACCGACAGGCAAACAACTCACCACGCGGCCCTACTGGCGCGCGGACTGACGGAGAACAACTACAGCTCTGCCTAAGCAGGGCTGTACAACACCTGGGTGGAACAACTCCCACCGGCGCCCAACGCACCAATTGAAGACGACATCATTGTGGACCACGAAATGGAAGCAGCTCTGCCACACCAAGTATCTTCATCGTCAGAAAGCGAGGAAAAACGGAACGGGAAAACGAAACGCAAAATCCACAAGAGGACGAGTTTGAGACGCCGCCACCACCGGCAAGAAACAGCGGAGGAGAATCCGCGCAAACGAAAAGCTGAGGTGGAAACGGCCAATCGTTTCACTCCTATTGTCCCTTCCCCGCCTACAGTAGGAGAATCACCAGCAGAAACGAACAACGCCCTGCAACTAACGCAGGACCTGCAGAAGTGACACCACCACGCCGCAAATTACCGCCAATATCCCTACATTATATGGAAAATTATGTACAGTTGAATGCATTTCTCAAACGACAGCCACAGGGTTCTCTCAAAGCAATTTATCTGGGAGACAGTATAAAATGCCATTTGGAATCCCGTGAAGATTATCAACGGGCAATGAGCTGCTTTAAACAAAACCAACTTCTACTTCACACCCACTAGCCTCTCTGAGGCAAAGGAACTGAAGATAGTCATTAAACATTTACCTGCGTCGTTTCTAGTGGTGGAAGTGATCCGGGCACTACACGAAAAAGGCTTCCCGGCGGCAAGAGTACGTCAATAAAAGACAAGGAAGGAACCAAACAGCGACTTGCTACCAATCCTAATCTTCGTCGTGAACCTTTCGAAATGGAAGGAAAACAACAAGATCTGTGTCATACAATATGTACTATATACAGGGTGATCAAAAAGTCAGTATAAATTTGAAAACTAAATAAATCACGGAATAATGTAGATAGAGAGGTACAAATTGACACACATGCTTGGAATGACATGGGGTTTTATTAGAACAAAAAAAAAAATGCAAAAGTTCAAAAAATGTCCGACAGATGGCGCTTCATCTGATCAGCATAGCAATAATTAGCGTAACAAAGTAAGACAAAGCAAAGATGATGTTTTTTACAGGAAATGCTCAATATGTCCACCATCATTCCTCAACAGTAGTTGTAGTCGAGGAATAATGTTGTGAACAGCACTGTAAAGCATGTCCAGAGTTATGGTAAGGCATTGGCGTCGGATGTTGTCTTTCAGCATCCCTAGGGATGTCGGTCGATCACGATACACTTGCGACTTCAGGTAACCACAAAGCCAATAATCGCACGGACTGAGGTCTGGGGACCTGGGAGGCCAAGCATGACGAAAGTGGCGCCTGAGCACACGATCATCACCAAAGACGCGCGTAAGTGATCTCTCACGCGTCTAGCAATATGGGGTGGTTCTAATAAAACCCCTTGTCATTCCAACCGTGTGTGCCAATTTTTACCTTTCTATCTACATTATTCCGTGATTTATTAAGTTTTCAAATTTATACTGTCTTTGATTACCTGGTACATGGGTGCGATTTGAATCACACCACAACAAAGACGGATCAAACAAATGTGCCCGCATCTCGTGGTCGTGCGGTAGCGTTCTCGCTTCCCACGCCCGGGTTCCCGGGTTCGATTCCCGGCGGGGTCAGGGATTTTCTCTGCCTCGTGATGGCTGGGTGTTGTGTGCTGTCCTTAGGTCAGTTAGGTTTAAGTAGTTCTAAGTTCTAGGGGACTGATGACCGTAGCAGTTAAGTCCCATAGTGCTCAGAGCCATTTGAACCATCAAACAAATGTATGAAGTGCCAGAGATTTGAGCGCACAGCTAATTATTGCTCGTTACCAGTATGTTGTGTCCGCCCTGGAGGTTTCCATCCTTCGAAAGAATGCACAGTACCGCGCACAGCTAAGGCAAAATGCACAAATCGTGAAAGGACCATCCGGCTTCTTGGAAAGGCTGTGAAAAATATCAACAATTACTTCGCAAGACCAAGACTAGGGAACCGAAGACGGTAAAGCAAGTACAGACGCAACCGAAGCTGGTGTTTGCACAGCAAGAGGCACCACTTCAGCAGACGCCGGCGGACAATAAGAATCTTCTCTGATGGGTTCCACAACCGTCCGGGAACGCAGGAATCAGCACCCGCTGTCGCAGCCATCTGACATCGCAAAGTATTATCAAGCCATTTTCACAAGCTTTGACGGGCATCGCAATGCTCTTCACAACGCTCCAGCAGAAAATCACATCCTTCCTCAGCTTGGTGGAAGGAATAACCAAAGCGTTCGTGCCGCCTTAAATGGATCCACGAACGCCAACGAGACGTCTCGTCATTCTTAACTGGAGTGCTTACGGCGTTCGCACTAAAAAAGCGGAACTAAAGGACTTCGTAACACGACACCGCATCGACGTTGTGATGGTGACGGAAACGAAGCTTACGGTCTCAGTCGTCTTCAGTCTCCGTAATATGCAGCAGGACGAATGGGATGGTCCGGAGCTGACGTTTGTAAGTAGGACATCACTAGCCAACCACATGACAGTAGCCTCCCACATGACAGTGGGGTCCATTACAATGCATGCATGTGTCTACTAACCGTGCAGTGCACAGCTGTAACTGGTCCTGTCAAGTTCATATAGGGCGCCTTACCGATAGAATACACAAACGATGAATACATCGATATGCTTTAGGCGCTGGGTGCATCCATTAACCAAGCTGCTGCTGCTGCTCGTGCATATGCTGCATGGTACCCTCGAAGACACCATCCCGATAAGAACTTTTTCGTCGCTGTAGCAACGTCTTCCGGAAACCGGTAATCTTCGTCTACAAGTAATGGACAGAGGTCGTCCTAAGAATTGTATTCTACTGTACAGACAGAGGATGCGATTCTCGAAATCGTTCACCAGTCACCTCGTCGAAGTACCAGTGATATTGCAACGCAGGTTCACCTCAAATATTGGTTGTTTAAGTGCTGCAGGATGAACTGTATCCATATCACTACACGTTAACTCAACACCAGCGGGCAGAAGACTGCGTGCGACGGGTACAGTTTTGTGATTGGCTTTTGCACCAAGTGGAATATAATGAACATTTTATGAATAATGTGATATGGACTGACGAATTTAGGTTCACTCGTGAAGGCATTTTCAACCTCCGCAAGAGCTGTTATTCTTCGGAACATAATCCACGTCACCCGTGAACGTGGCTTTGAGGCATGCATTGGCATAAACCTGTGGGCTGGGATCGTGGGAGAAGTGCTTTTGCGCCCTTACCTATTGCCGGACAAGTTGATTGCGCCCCTGTATCGTACGTTTCTTTGCAGCATTTTACCTGACGCATTAGAAAACGTTCCACTTGGTGTTCGGCGATAGCTATTGTTTCAGCATGATAGTACACCACCACACTTTGGAATGAATATACGCAAATATTTAAATGAAGCATTTTTGGGGAAATGGATTGGTTGTGGACGTCCAATGTTCTGGTGTCCACGTTTCCCGGACCTTAATCCACAACCTAGCGAGGTGGCGCAGTGGTAGCACACTGAACTCGCATTCGGGAGGACGACGGTTCAATCCCGCGTCCGGCCATCCTGATTTAGGTTTTCCGTGATTTCCCTAAATCGCTTCAGGCAAATGCTGGGATGGTTCCTCTGAAAGGGCACGGCCGACTTCCTTCCCTAATCCGATGAGACTGATGACCTAGCTGTTTGGTCTCTTTCCCCAAACAACCCCCCCCCCCTTAATCCACTAGATTTTTATTTATGGGGACACTGAAAGGGACAAGTTTATAGTTCTCTTTCCACGGATGTGCGCAACCTAATAGCTCGCGTGCATGCCTTTTCGACAATGGTGGAGGCATGTGCGTTGTGTAGGGTCCGGAAAAGTATGATCCCGCGACTAGCGAAATGTTTGCAAATGCAACGTGGTCCCTTTCAACATCTTCCATAAAGTGAAAGTTGCTCATACGTATACATAATGGCTCTGCGACGATAAGCCTGGACATCAACCGTACAGAATGGAATAACCGTGCCTAGCATAATGTTACATCTAGTGTAACGTACCTATTGTGGTTTTTGTACCTCATAGGATACAGACTATGTTACTGTATCCACTATTATTTTGTATTGACGTTATTTGTGTTATGGACGAAACAAATTGGTCGTCTACGGCTATAAGAAGTTCACGTTAAGTCCTGATTTTTAAACAAAGGTAACAGCAATAGAAAGAAATACACAAGATACCGCATTGTGGAGGTGTTAATTGGATACAGTTTGACGCTTTAATTGAAAAAGAAGTTTGGCGCTTCTTTGCCGCGGTAGTACACCGTTGCCAGCGCTTCGTTTTTTAAATCGCATTTATTTTAAACGTATTGGTGAGACTGGGTTTTGCTACATACATTTTTGTCTTGAATTGGGATGAGGAATCGCATGGTGGTGGTAAGTTCCTGTGGGATCAAACTGCTAAGGTCATCGGTCCCTATGCTTACACACTACTTAATCTAACTTAAACTAACTTACGCTAAGTTTAAAACACACACACACACACACACACACACACACACACACACACACACACACACACACACACACGCGCGCGCGCGCGCCCGAGGGAGGGCTCGAACCTCCGACTGGGGGAGGGAATCGTATGCCGACCGCCAAGAGACGCATTTTTTCTTCACCCTGTGTATTCATTTTGGGTAACTGTAGGCCATAAAATGGTATATTTTGTCCTTTTTTCCTTTCCGGTGTTTTTTGGTCTCATTAATTTGTAGATATGAACGGTTTTGTCTGCAACTTCACCCTGTTTCGACTAGTGCTGGCCATTGACAATTCAAATCACCGTCAAGTCACCTCTAACACACATTTTCTGTAGTACGCAGAACCATCTCTGACGATCGAGATTCTTTTCACCTAAGAACGTGAAGATTACTATTATACCGGAACACCAACTAAAGTAATGTTTTGAAAGTCTAGTTTCTGTAACCGTAGTATGTTTCAGCAAAGAGTGACCGTAGTTAGGGCTTATACTGATTTTAATTATTTTTTACAGATGTGTATTGGGGGTTTCCTAAATTCATTCTAAGTATCCAAAATAGTTCTAATTCCCCCAAATGTATTTTAGCAATTTTTCGTATTACCTACATTAATCCAAAAAATATGTGTCTGGAAGGAGAAGCTGTTCATTCATGTTACGCTTTCTTCTCACCTTGTTGCATACCGCCAGAAAAAAAAGAAAATTTCAGCCGGCCGCTGTGGCCGAGCGGTTCTAGGCGCTTCAGTCTGGAACCGTGCTGCTGCTACGGTCGCAGGTTCAAATCCTTCCTCGGGGATGGATGTGTATGATGTCTTTAGGTTAGTTAGGTTTAAGTAGTTCTAAGTTCTAGGGGACTGATGACCTCAGATGTTAAGTCCCATAATGCTTAGAGCCAATTGAAAATTTTGAATTTTTAATGTAATTAATATTTTCGCCCTATTCTCCAGGCATTATGTCGTTGTAGGATTGTTTCGAGTAATTTTTATAAGTATTTTTGGACAGTGTATAGGTGTTCAGTTTTCGAACTCTAGTTACGAGACTCCCGTTACTATGCAAATGTAGCAATAAAATTACTTTCGGAAATACGTGTGGGACTCAACACAAAATATTGTTTATTTAAGTAACTTAGAATATATTGCGTTGATCGATAGCAAATGACTATTTTATTATGCAGAAGAGATGTAAATATTTCCAAAATATCCTTCAGTTCCACTAAACGAGTTATTTAAGCCAGACCAGATCTTCGTAAAAACATTTCACTAATTTACCAAACATAAGTAACTGAAAATGGTTTTTGAGCAATAATGAATGTCAGTTGAGAGGATTAAAATGAAAAAGCTTACTCTCAAACGAAAGTGAATTATATGTACAATGTGGTGTCACCGCCAGACACCACACTTCCTTTAAATCGGCCGCGGTCCGTTAGTGTACGTCGAACCCGCGTGTCGCCACTGTCAGTGATTGCAGACCGAGCGCCACCACACGGCTGGTCTAGAGAGACGTACTAGCACTCGCCCCAGTTGTACAGCCGACTTTGCTAGGAAAGATTCACTGACAAATACGCTCTCAATTGCCGAGACGATAGTTAGCATAGCCTTCAGCTACGTCATTTGCCCAGTCATTAAATTTCGTCTTTTCATTATGTCCTGGATATGCCTCTTGGCTGTTGTGAATGGGAACATGCACTGAAAACCTGTATGTTAAAATTAATGTTTTCAGAATAAAGTTGGAATCATACCATTAGTTCATCAGCACATATTACAGTAATAACCTTAGCAAGTTACCTTCAGCACACATCTTTCGGGCCGTATGGTGAACACAATTGTTTTTCGTCGGTTAGCTTCCTTGATGTGCGGTATTTAAACGTCATGAACGTTGCAGTTTTATGCGCATACTGAAGTCCATTTTCTGGCCTATACAGGGACCAATAGCTAGTTTCAGAGGTTTTAGGTGCTGAAAATACATGTATATCAACACTCAAACCTCGCAAGAGATGAAATGAAATTACGTACCTCTTCATCGTTATCCTGCAGAGTACAATGTACTTTTAAGGCATTAGATCACGGCAGACCGAAATATAAGGTTGGCTTCTCGTCACCTTCTAAGTCAACTACGTCTTCCTTTAAGTTACGCTAGAAGCTAGCCAGTTACACGGAAGCGCCAAAGAAACTGGTATAGGCATGTGTATTCAAATACAGAGATATGTAAACAGGCATAATACGGCGCTGCGGTCGGCAACGCCTATAGAAGACCACAAAGGTCTGACGCAGTTGTTAGATCGGTTACTGCTGCCCCAATGGCAGGTTATAAAGATTTAACCGAGTTTGACGTGGTGTTATTGTCGGCCACGAGCGATGGGATACACCACCTCCTGCCGGCCGGTGTGGCCGTGCGGTTCTAGGCGCTTCAGTCTGGGACCGCGTGACCGCTACGGTCGCAGGCTCGAATCCTGCCTCGGGCATGGATGTGTGTGATGTCCTTAGGTTTGTTAGGTTTAAGTAGTTCTAAGTTCTAGGGGACTGATGCCCACAGATGTTAAGTCCATAGTGCACAGAGCCATTTGAACCATTTTTTGAACAACACCTCCGAGGTAGCGATGAAATGAGGATTTTCCCGTACGACTATTTCACGAATGTACTGGGAATATCAGGAATCCGGTAAAACATCAAATCTTCGACATCGCTTCGGCCGGTAAAAGATCATGCAAGAACGAGACCAACGACGACTGAAGACAATCGTTCAACGTGACAGAAGTGCAACCCTTCTGCAAATTGCTGCAGATTTCAATGCTGGGCCATCAGCAAGTGTCAGCGTGCGACCATTCAACGAAACATCATCGATATGGGCTTTCGGAGCCTAAGACCCACCTGTGTACCCTTCACGACTGCATGACACAAAGCTTTACGCCTCGCCTGGGCCCGTCAACACCGCGACATTGGACTGTTGATGATTGGAAACACGTTGCTTGGTCCGACGAGTGTCATTTCAAATTGTATCGACCGGATGGACGGTATGGAGACAACCTCATGAATCCATGGACTCTGCATGTCAGCAGGGGACTGTTCAAACCGGTGGAGGCTCTGTAACCGTGTGGGACGTGAACAGTTGTAGTGATATGGGACCCCTGATATGTCTAGATACGACTCTGACAGGTGACGCGTATGTAAGCATCTTGTCTTATCACGTGTATCCATTCATGTCCATTGTGCATTCTGACAGACTTGGGTAATTCCAGCAGGTCAATGCGACACGCCACATGTCCAGAATTGCTACAGAGTGGCTTCAGGAACACACTTCTGAGTTTACACACTTCCGCTGGCCATCAAACTCCCCAGAAATGAACATTACTGAGCAACGTGCTGTTCAGAAGAGATCTCCACCCTCTCGTACTCTTACGGATTTGTGGACAGCCCTGCATGATACATGGTATCAATTCCCTCCAGCCCTCCCCCCAGGGGGCTCGCCACTCTTTGGCGGGTTCGTGGTGGGCTACCACGGGGCCCCAACCTTTGCAGCATTTTTTCCCTTCTGTGCTGCATGTCTATCCTTTTGTTATTCTTTTTCTCCTCCCTTGGAGGACATGTCTGGGGTATTATTAATAATGTTCTGCATTCTGTCGCTGATGTACGAATAGTCTCACCTTTCTTTTTTGCTCTCTTTTCCTTTCTTTGTTTCCCTTCTCCCCTCATTTCTCCGACTCGGCGTTTGACGATCCTCTCTTTTCTTCTTCCCTCCTGTGCGCTTGTGGAGGCCGGCCCATACGTCCGACGCGTAACATGTGACTGGGTAACGTGTAATTCCCAGCCCTGGGTCGACATGTAGGGTTCACATGTACCCCGTGGTACAGGCCAGGCCCGGGGAGGGGTGACTGCCTGAGCTGTAACCTTCCAAAATTGCCGATTGGTCCCTCTGTCAGGTGTTCGAGAGGTGTGACGTGAGATGTGAACAATCACCTAAAGTAGGTGCGCCCCCTTGTGAAGGGAGCCCCCAGTTGGAAGGAGCGCTTAATCAGAGACGCTGGCAATCGTGGGGAATTACACTCAGTGAGTCAATCATCTTCCCACTCAACGTCTACAAAACTTACACGTAATGAGGCTAATGATTCAATGACCCTTCCCGCTGCACCACAGTTCCTCATCGTCACATGTACAGAAGACGGTCAGTCCTACGCCACAGTAAATCCGTTTATTATTCCGAAAGGTGTAGATGCAATTGCTGGCTGTGTGAAATCGTGCTCTCGTGTACATAATGGCACTTTGCTTTTGGAGACCACTTCTGAGTCTCAAGCACGACAACTGCTTGCTGCCTCACTTCTCCACGATTATCCTGGTTGTGTCGAGGCCCATAGAGCTTTGATTTCTTCCCGTGGTGTAATTTACACCAGACTGCTCGACGGTCTAACTGAGGCCAAAATCCTATCTTACCTCTCTGATCAGGGTGTCACTGCCATCCATCGTGTAATGAAAAATGTAGATTCCTCCGTAGTGCCCACCCGCACTCTCCCACCTTTGATAGAGTGGTGCTTCCGTCCAGGCTCAAATCATGCTATTAAATTATCACAGTCCGGCCGTACATTACGAACCTGATGCGCTGTTTCCAGTGTCATCGTTTCAACCCCACTACAACGCCTTGTTGACACCCAGCCAAATGTGTCACCTGTGGTAGGGATGCGCACGAGGGCGATTGTCCACCTCCTTCTCTCCACTGTATCAGCTGCAATGGCGGCCGTGCCTCCTACTCGCGGGATTGTCCTGCGTATCTTGATGTGCGTTCTGTTCAAGAGAGCTGGGTGAGGGAAAAGTGCCTTACCCAGTCACTCGCAAGATGTTGGCTAGTTGCAAACCCTGCGTTCTCCCGTATGGTACCCATAGTTGTGTTCTTGTTACCCCCCGTTCCATGAAGGACATTGACATGCAGACATACGACCTCCAATTCAGCTCTGAGGTTGTAAAATCGCCCAGTGTCAAGGTATCATCGCCATCCCCTCGTCCAGCTGTGCAACAAGCCGTAAAACTCTCGCCTCAAGGGGCGAAGCCACCAGCTACACAGCCGGTAGGCCAGAAAGGACAGGAGGAGTGCTCCCGTGAAGACTTCCTCCATCCCTCTAGCCAAACAACACCCAAGTCTTCCTTTAACCGGAAAGGCTCAAAGAAGTCCATCAAAGGCAAATGGTTCAAATGACTCTAAGCACTATGGGACTTAACATCTGAGGTCATCAGTCCCCTAGACTTAGAACTACTTAAACCTAACTAACCTAAGGACATCACACACATCCATGCCCATGGCAGGATTCGAACCTGCGACTGTAGCAGCAGCGCAGTTCCGGACTGAAGCACCTAGAACCGGCAAGGCAAATGGTCTTCTCCTTCACCAACTCGAAGATCCTCTTCGATGGTGTCGCCACATGATACCTTAGCCCGGCCGGACTCTGTGGAGTCCACCGCTTTTCAGCGTTGGACTCCACAGACCGACCGCACAAGCAAGCTGATGCTTCTGCAGACCCCATGGAGCAGGATCCTCCTGCTTCTGTGCCCTGTAGTAGTGACTCTTCACAGGCTGTCACTCGGTAGCCGCCGAGGTGACGCCCCTACCTCTCTTACTCACCATGACACTCCTCCAATGGAATGTTCGCGGCCTTCGGTCCCACAAAGAGGATTTACGGTTGTTTTTAGCATTGCAGCGTCCCCTTGTACTCTGCCTTCAGGAATCGAAATTGCGCCCTCACGACTGCTTTGACCTTTTACATTTCTTACCGGTTCGTTTGCACCTTCTCCCTTAGGTCAGCATTCCATCTCATGGGGGCTTCATGCTGCTCGTACGGGGTGACTTTCATAGTCAACCCACCTCCCTGACTACCAACTTTCAAGCTGTTGCAGTTCGCCTTTTCCTTCCCCACATGACTTTTTCCCTCTGTACGATTTATGTCCCTCCCTCATTCACTGTCACCAGAGCTGACTTCCTTCAGCTTACTGGGCATCTACCTCCCCCGTGTTTGCTACTGGGGGACTTTAATGCACATCATCCCCTTTGGGGTTCTCCCAGGACCTGTCAGAGAGGTGCCCTCTTGGCTGAGCTTCTTAACCAACTTAACCTCTTCTGCCTTAACAGTGGAGCACACACTTTCCTTTCTGACTCCTCAATACCTATTCCCAGCTGGACCTATCGTTGTGCACTGCCCAGCTTGCCCTTCGTCTTAAGTGGTCCGTCCTTTCTGACACCTACTCGAGCGACCATTTCCCGTGTGCTATCCGTTTGCTGACTCCTACTACCCCATCCGCGCGCACGCCCAAATGGCAGCTTCCTAAGGCTGAATGGGAGCTTTACTCCTCCCTGGTGACCTTTGAAGAACAAGATGTCCCCAGTTGTGATGACCAAGTGGACTATCTCACAAACGTTGTCCTTACTGCTTCAGAACGTTCCATTCCCCGCACTTACTCATTACCACCTCGTGTGCCTGTCCCTTGGTGGACCGAGACACGCCGCGACGCAATTCGCGCACGGAGACGTGCTCTGCGCGTTTTAACCGCCATCCTTCGATGGCAAACTGCATTCATTATAAACATATGCGTGCAAAGCGTCGTCGCCTTCTTCAGGATAGCAAAATAGCTTGCTGCATTTCATTCGTTAGTTCTTCTAACAGTTCCACACCTTCGTTTGTCGTATGGGCCAACCTCCGACGGCTCTTGATTGATTTTATTTTGTGGTAAGGCCTTACGGGACCAAACTGCTGAGGTCATCTGCCCTAAACTTACGCACTACTTAATCTAAGTTAAACTTACTTATGCTAAGGACAACACACACACGCATTCCCGAGGGAGGACTCGAACCCCCAACAGGGGCAGCCGCGCGGACCGTGACAAGGCGCCTTACACCGCGCGGCTTCGACGGCTCTCTGGGACCAAGATACATTCCCCAATTTCCGGCCTAACAGTAGTTTGACGATGTCATCGTGGACCCTATTGCTATCTCCAACACCTTGGGCCGCCATTTTGCGGAAGTTTCGAGTTCTTCCTACTATCACCCTTCCTTCTTCCATCGGAAACGAGCAGAGGCGGCTCGGGCGATATCCATCTCTTCTTTGAATAGTGAATGCTACAATGCCGCCTTTACTATGAGTGAGCTAGATCGTGCTCCCAGTTCATCCCGATCCTCCGCTACATGGCCAGACGCCGTCCACATTCAAGTGTTGCAGCACCTTTCTCTTGCGGGAAAGCACTTTCTGCTTAACACGTAGAACCGCATCTCAGCAGAGGGCTTATTTCCCGGACGCTGGCGTGAAACCACCGTCATTCCCATACCTAAGCCCGGTAAGGACAAAAACTTTCCTACTAGCTACTGCCCCATCTCTCTTACCAGCTGCGTTTGCAAGGTGATGGAACATACGATCCATGCCCGGCTGGTGTGGTGGCCTGAGTCTCGTAATTTACTAGCGAATGCCCAGTGTGGATTTAGAGCGCGGCGTTATGCAGTTGACCATCGCGTTACTTTGTCCACCCATGTCATGAATGGTTTTCTGTGGAACTCCCAGACTGTGGTCGTGTTTTTCGCTTTGGAGAAGGCCTACGGCACCTGCTGGAGAACTGGTATCCTCCGTACTATTTACACGTGGAGCTTCCGTGGGCGTCTGCCCTCTTTCCTTCAGGCATTTTTAAAAGACCGGGTTTCCAAGGTGCGTGTGGGCTCTGTCTTGTCGGACACATTTATCCAGGAAGCCAGTGTGCCTCAGGGTTCCGTCCTGAGCGTCGTCCTGTTTTTTATCGCCGTTAACCCTATGATGGCCTGTCTCCCGCCGGGCATCTCCGACTCCCTTTTTGTTGACGATTTTGCCATCTGTTGCAGTTGTCCACGGACCTGTCTCACTGAGCGGCGCATTCAGCGCTGTCTTGATCGTATTTACTCCCGGAGCATCGACAACTGCTTTCGCTTTTCCACCGACAAAACCGTCTGTATAAATTTCTGGCGGCGCAAATGGTTTCTCCCACCATCTCTACATGTTTGGCCTGTTGCCCTTCCGTTCGTTGAAACTACGAAATTCGTGTGGTTATGCTCGATAGGAAACTCTCTTGGTCATCCCATGTGTCTTACCTGGCAGCCTACTGTACTCGGTTCCTGAATGTCCTACATATCGTCAGTGGTACTTCCTGGGGTGCTGATCGAACCACCCTCCTCCCTTTATACCGGTCCCTTGTCCATTCGAAACTCGACTATGGGTGCTTTGTTTATGCGTCTGCACATCCATCCCTCTTTCGTCGTCTCAACACTATCCACCATCGTGGTATCCGTTTGGCCATGTGCGCCCATAACACTAACGTGGTTGAGAGTCTGTATGCTGAAGCTGCTGAACTGCCACTGTCCTACTGTCGTGACTTTCTCCTCACCAGGTATGCGTGCCGTTTGTATGCCATGCGTGGCCTCCTCCTTCGATGATTCCTTTGATCGCCAGTATGGGTCACGGCCATCTTCTCGTTTACGTCCTGGAGTCCACTTTTGGCACTTGCTACGGCGGTTTAACTTCACACTACCTGCAACTTTCCCAGTAAGTGGGAACCCTTCACCACCTTGGCTTCATGAAACGCCCGATTAACTTTGGCCTTCATTCGCTACCTAAGGACACTACTCCAGCCTCGGTCTATCGCCTTCTGTTTCGAGACCTTCGCATGGAACTTCGAAATAGTACCTTTGTATACGCTGATGGCTCTCGGACTGACAAAGGGGTCGGGTGTGCCTTTGTCATTGGCACCCATGTCTTTCGATATCATCTTCCGGCAAACTGCTCAGTATTGACAGCCGAGCTCTTCGCCCTGTATCAGGCCATGTAGTACATACGGCGACGCAGCCCTTTCAATTGTATCCTCTGCTCAGACTCACTCAGCGCCCTTCAAAGTTTATGTGCGCTGTACACTACGCAACACACAGTGCAGTGGGTCTAGGAAAACTGTCACTTGCTCACTCTTGGTGGAGCCAGTGTGATGTTTTTGTGGGTTCCTGGTCATGCCATTCTGCCAGGAGACCTGGCTGCTGACGCTGCTGCCAAGCCTGCAGTCCTCGTATCTGAGTCCGCGAGTTCCCTCTGTTCCTCCGATGATCTCTGTGTAACCGTCTGTCAGGAGGTGGTGTCCCTTTGGATCGGCAATGGCCCTCCCTTGACAGGAATAATCTGAGGATTATTAAGACTCTCCCAGCGGCTTGGACGATCCCCTCTCGGTCCTCCTGCTGGGAGGAGGTCATTTTTAACTAGGCTGCGTATTGGGTACTGTCTTTTTAGCCATCGTCATTTGATGAGTGGCGCTATCCCACAACTTTGTACACATTGCTCCCAAGTTTTAACTGTCCGCCGCTTCCTGATGTAATGCCCATTTTTTAACCGTTTACGTTCCCGCTTGGGTTTACCGTGAGTTATCGGCCATTTTAGGTAATGACGCACGGGATGTCGACCGCATTTTACTTCTTATCCACCAAAGGAATATGGCGACGGCCATTTAATTTTTATATGAAGGTGGTATCCGTTCTTTCGGACGTGTCGCATGTTACAGTTAAGGCTAACTGGCCATTGACCTTGTTCTGTGCGGATGCACACGCATTGCCCGAACTGTTACGAGACTCGGTAAGATTGTTTGCCGCGAGTAATGACTGGGCAGGGGCACTACGAATGTTGTGTGTGGACATTAAGTTGGGAATGTGGGTCTCACGGGGAGCATGCAAGGGATAAATCCCTGCAGTCACACTATCCTCTGTGCGGTCGGTGGCTCAGTGGATAGAGCGTCTGCCATGTAAGCAGGAGATCCCGAGTTCGTGTCCCGGTTGGGGCACACATTTTCAACTATCCCTGTTGATGTATACCAACGCTTGTCGGCAGCTTAGGATCTTGATTTAGTTATCAATTCATTTAATTTATAGTTTCTTACCTCCGTTTCAGTACGGTGTCTTTTTTAGACCTTTTTCCACATGCCTGCTTTTAGCTGTCTTCTATTATGTCAATAGGGATTGACGTATAGTCGTTTTTTAACTCCTCTCTGTCTTCGTGTTCTATAGTTTTGACTTTCCACACACTTATTAGCCACTAAGTCTTTGTCCTCCTTCAAAATATTTATAGAGTGAGCAAACGTACTCTTTTTCTTGGGGTCTGAGTCCCGCTTCAAAGCGGGCTCGGCCGTGTTACTATTGATTTGGCAGTGTTAGTTTCATAACTATCATAGACTGTGTCAGTTTCCACATAGTACGCGTAATATTTTTCGAGGCATTTGCCTGTTAGAACGACGGAAAAGAGATTTTGTGATTGGCTGACTAGATGACATGTCCTGTACCCTCCTCGATGCTATGATTCGCTGATGAGACCACGTGTCTGTGCTATGATTGGCTGATAGAAGCAAATCGAGAAACCGCCATCTCGATTTTAGTACTTCCGAAACTAGCGTGCTATATTTCGTGGTTTTCGCTTATTACAAAAATGTGCGATTTCAGTGATACACCACATTAAAAATCTCTCAAAAACGCGTCGTTTTTAGTACGGTTTGGTGTGCTTCAGTGGCAGAAAGTACTACTTCGATACATAAAATCGTCAGTAGACTGACGAACAATACTGAGGAATTGCTCGAAGGATGATGATGATGATGATGATGTAGATAATGTAGGGTACCTCTTTCGGTCTTTAATGAGCACTCCTTAGAATTCTTAGAATCTGTGTGGCATCTTTGTTCGCTATAAATACTCTTATACAGGGTGAGTCACTAACTATTTCCACCAAGAATAACTCCGAAAATGTGATAGTAGCTGAAAAGTTTATGAGACAAATGTTGCATGGGACAATGGGGGCCATAATATGTCGGTTTCTTTTTGCTAGGTGGTGTCGCGTTAGAGGTATGAAGGTCAACTTTGTTTTTTTTTTTTTTAAATGGGGTGCTATAGTTTGGTACTTATTTTTTGATAGCGGCTATCGAGACGAATCCAATGATGTGTAACACTAAGGTCTTTGAAGGTCAACGAAGGTAAAAAAGGTGGCATGAACGTCCATTTATAGAAGGCGTTCGAAGTGATGACCGGTCGTATCAGTGCAGTGCTGCAATCTTCTTATCATGGATTGAGTGGTATTCCTTATGACATCAGCACTTATCGAAGCACATGCTCTGACAATTCTCTCTCGTATATCGTGCAAATAGTAAATATTCGCCGAATATGGCATATCCCTCTAACATGCCATTGATATGTTAACACCATTCAATGGTTTCGCAATACAGCACTAATAGGAACGGTGAGCCTAGTATCGTCGAATCAGCCGAATGTGAATGATGTATTCCTTCGAAGAACAAGTCGATATGCGCATTGAATTCTGCCGATGGGCTCATCTTCAGATTCAGAGGGATGAGACATATATTAATTTGATTTTATTTACTGGCGAGGCTACGTTCACGACCCATGGAAATGTTAATTTGCATAACATGCATTATTGGGCAACTGAAAATCCGTGTTGGCTGTTCGACCTAGGCCACTCTAGATACATATTCATAAATATTTTATGATTGTGATTCATTGTCAGGTGTGTAGTTGAACATTATCGGCGCTCTCAGCGTATTTCTGCGCAGTACATCTGTGTTTTACTTATCATTCTGCCACGGACGTTGTCAGTTGTATCATACACTTTATAGTGTGTGTTCCAGGAGGAAAGGTCAATATTCACGGTATGACAGGAACGCTCATTCGAAGCAAAAAAGTATAGTAAACATGAGCTCTAAGATGCGTAACTTCAGAGCTATGAGCACTACGTCATCTTCGATACTGAGAAAAAATTCGTTTCTACTGTAAGCTCTGTGCTGTCCATATTTTGAGAGGTGATTATATGGACCAAAACAAAGAAAAAAAAATGACCAGTAAGCGCGGGCGCTAAAATACTTACCTTAAGATGTTGGTGCTGAGTACGTGTTTAAGGAGACCAAACAACAACTGTCATCAATCCCTTATTCTTTCCCCCCCCCCCCCCTCCCCCGCACCGGCCACTCCTCCACCATTCCCCACGCCACGCGAACCCGCCTGCCCCTCCCCTGCTCCACCGCCAGCACAACCCCCCATGTTTATTATACAGTTTTATCTTGTTTTTCTCCGTACTGTATCCCCTCAAAATATGGAAAGCAAAGAGTTTGCAGTAGAAGAGATTTGTTTCACAGTATCTAAGATGAAGTTTCCATAGCTGTTACGGTATGCATTTTAGAGACCGTGTTTACTAGACTTGCTTGCTTCGAACGATCTTTGCTGAATATTTACCATTTCCTCTGGGTCCCCCTGTATATTTAATGTAATACGTAGATGAACTTAGTTAGTAACATATTTATGAAGATGTGTTTTCTTTCTTTCAGATTGTTAGAAAAGTTATCCGTCAAGTGTCCCAACACAGATGTTTGTGATAAAGTGCTCTCAAGAGGCGACCTCCAGGATCATCTTAAAAAAAGGTACGTTCCTTGTGCTACATTAGTCAATGTTCTTTCATTGGTGTCACTGGTATCATTGGCATCATTCATTGGTATCTTTAGTTTTTTCACAAAACATTTTAGAAACGTGTAATTTTACTTCCAATTCATGTTAACATTGTTCGAGAATCTCAAATGACATGAGACAGTCAAAAATTGTTCCCATATAATTCCATATTGTCAGTTCTTGGGATGTTCTTGTATAGCAGTTCTATAGGAAGTAATTTGGGCAGGTCAGATACTATCAATTATCCGGTGGAGTAACTCTAAATTCAGCCACAACATTGCCTACAAAACAGCTGCCAGTATCACTGTTTTTGTGTGTTCGATTTCCACATTAAAATTGTAGGCATACAGCGAATAGTTTTATAAACCATTATATATCCTGATGTATTTAAGCACAGTATCAAGGTATTATATCCTGCCATTTCTGAATAATTCGTTAAAACTACGGTCTTCTACAACATGTACACATCCAGTTAAAAATATAAAATGTGTTCGGCAACATTAAAAAGACTTCATGATCAGTAACATCTAATCTAGTATTACTCCCGCAGTAGAGAAATTGCAGATCAATCTTACAGTTATATATACAAGTACGAAAGAAACTGCAAATCAGTCTTATAGATACATATACAAGTACGAAAACTTTAATAGGTAAAGTCTGCTCGACAAACAATTCCTCCTTTACGTATCAGGAAGGTATAATATGGTCTATATTGTTACCAGCAATACAAACAGGACTCTCACCTTTGTGTTGCCAGAATTACTGTCATTAGATATTTTTTACGGATTATTAACATCCTAACAAAAACTTCTGGAAGGATTGTGCATCTGATAACCATAGTAGCTGCAAATAAAAACCATACTTCCGCCCCAGCCAACTTTTCTGACGAAACGATTAATGAATAGGCAGCCACATCCTTCCGCCATTGGCAAATCATTATAGCTCATGACTGGTTTTTTAAAAGTAGAGTATCGAGGTATTGCATCCTATCATTATCGAATAATCCACTAACAAGACAGTCTTCCACATCCAGCTAAAAAATAAAACACGTTTGTATTCGAATTTTAGGAGCTGTATCCGGAAAAGACGTCATGATCAACAACATCTGAGCTAGTATTACTCCTCCAGAGACAAATTGCAGAACGATATTAGAACTACATATACCATAATTTTAGTAAGTCTTCCCAAAGCGCATTGCCTGCTTTACGTACAAGAAAGGTATAATTTGTTTCTATATCTCTGTCAACAAGACAAAATGTTCAAATGTGTGTGAATTCCTAAGGGACCAAACTGCTGAGGTCATCGGTTCCTAGACTTACACACTACTTAAACTAACTTACGCTTAGGACAAAACACACACACGCACACACACACACACACACACACACACACACACACACACACACACACACGAGGGAGGACTGTAACCTCCGGAGGGGCCGCGCAATTCGTGAATGGCGCCTCAAGCCATGCGGCCACTCCGCGCGGCTTCAGCAAGACAGTTAGACACTCTAGACATGTATAGTTTCTCTGTGCATTCTCATATTTATGGTCGGTAGAATCTTCCACATTTTCAACACTATCAAAAAAGCCACTGAGAAGGTAATGTAGCCCACACCGATTTGCTTACGAATAGTTAGTCATCCATCCTACATACAGTCCACAGTAGAAGTGTCAGAATCACTGTTAGGTGACTCATGTAAGTTAAATAATTAAAACTGTAGAAATAGAGAGCATAGCATTATAACCAGTTCTTTACTCTAGAATGGGATTTTCACTCTGCAGCGGAGTGTGCGCTGATATGAAACTTTCTGGCAGATTAAAACTGTGTGCCGGACCGAGATTCGATCTCGGGACCTTTGCCTTTCGCGGTCAAGTGCTCTACCATCGGCACACAGTTTTAATCTGCCAGGAAGTTTCAGTTCTTGACTCTGTTTATATGGAATGTGTGCACAACCACACAAGTCAAAAGTATTTACTTTTAATGCTCTGGAAGATATCGGTTTAGACCTCATGTCAGTGTGCTTTACTGTTCATAAAAGTGTAAGATAAACACTTGAATGAGTCTTGGCAGTGAAATGCCACCACCAACAACGATTTTTTTGCTAACGATGATTATTCACTCTAGTAACAAGAAACCATCATGTATGGGTCAATATGACAATGCTTCCAGCCACATGATGTTCGAAACATTATTGAATGTGCACTATATTTCGTGAGTTGTGATATGGATATTCCAGAGTCATGGGTTTGGTGCACAGGGTCCAGCAACAATGAGCAACATGCACAATGCTCCTCAGCACACCAAAAACGCGTACTTAGCGGTGTATATTTAATAAAATATCAGTTATAATGTCTATAATAAACGAGAGATGCAGCTCCCAAACTCAGTCCAGCACTTATGCACCTTGGTAGTAGTAAACGACTCTGAATACATTATCTCTTTAGACCAGCACACTCCCGCAGCTCAATTTTGCGCAGTCGACTTCCATATTATATAATTAAAATTATAGACAGATAGATAATACTTTGCACACGTCGAACACAGTTCAACTAATGATTTGTATCTAACATCTGGGTAAAGGCTCATGATGACAGCAGTATTTGGTCATACCGCCTAAATGTGGCTGTAATTATACTATTTTACGTGGATTCCCCAGAGCCAGGGGTAGGGTGGATGCGTTTCCTTTTTCTGTATGCGTGATGGTGTACGAATGAAGTAAGTTCCTTCTAAAGACACCTAGGCCACCTTATAGCAAGGGAGTAGGTGTTTGTTTAAATTATAGTAACGCATGGCAATAAAAATGTTGAACAAAGGACGGCCACAGGAGTTCACAGACAGGCAGATATGGCTATCTGGATGACCTTGACGATTATTCAGCGTAGACTATCCTGCTGCACAGAGCCGTAGCAAAGAGATACCCGTATGAAGCAGTATCATTGCTGACGGCAGATAAGACCATCCACCGCCAACGTGCATTCTCGCCGCCAAAACATCTAGTCACTATATTTATTCCCAGTTTACCCAGTGTGGTTAGTATGTAGTGTGGGATATGTCAGTTTCAGCACCCTGCCTGTGTTTGAAGGATACTCATTATTAATGCACAGATAAGCTTTCACAACTATAATTTTTTTAAACACTGCAATGTGCTAGCTGTTCAGCACGTGTCTGTGGAATTCTGTGTATCAGTCGAATTTACGTTAATAGCAACGACCGTACTTGGATTTTGTTGTAGTTAATAAACGAAAGTTGTAGTAATCTCACATATACTAATAATACTGCAGAGATATTTTCTTTACACATCTTAATTACGTGTCTTCATTACACCTGGTAGTGCTACCTGTCTGAGAATGGTATCACGTGCGCTCGTTTCTGATTGGTCTAGAGAGAAAGGGGAAGAGGTATAGAGTACTTGCCGTTAAAACTGTTATCATCGTTTATCTGCAAAGTGGTCCTCACGTTACGACATGTTTGCTGTGGCGGAATACCCGATCTTAAATAATTAAGTGCCATTTGTGACAGAGACTATGTCCCTGGTGTTGGGGGCGATTATAGTTACCTGCTATTTAAATAATGCAAATTTCTCTACCATACTAGAGAAGATGGTCTAGTGTAGTGTTAAGGAAGTCAGACACACGTATTGTAATTGTGTGGATGGAGAATAGAGGACCGAAGTCTGGTGGCCAAGGTGAGTGGCATAGGTAGCACCCACCACGTTGTTGATGGCAGCTATTGTGATTGTGTGGTGACCCGCTGCTTTTTGCCAAGGACCTGCATGCTGCTAGAGTGGACCAGCAGGCTTGCTGCGCTGTGGAACCAAGTCTGGTGGTACTTACTGCAGGAAGTAGACTGTGGCTGGTGTCTTCATATTGTCTCCTTACCTGGCATAGCCCAGGAAACCTGAAGGTACTGCTGGACTACGAATGAATCAGCTCAAAACTGAGCATTATTTATACCAGATAGCAGTTCACTTGTTCCAGTACACCACTCCTGATCACATTCTCGGACAACAACACGAAAACCCCGAAATTGGTGTCATTGCCTCGCCTGCACGATGCATTACTGCTGTGCTGGCAGATTACGCAATGGGAGGCTAGCCTATCTCTCAGTAATTTCACATCCCTGTTGTCGTAACTCAAATGTTGAAACACTACATTCACTAGCCACTAATCAAGCGCATTATTTCACTGGCTAAAAGTAATCGGACACCTGGGTAATCAAAGACTGCTTGGTGGCCATCTTGAGCCATAAATTACATTATTTAAAGTGACCGTTATGGTCCATTAAGTACATCCTAAATAAACAAAACGAGCCCAAGTGATTGGTTTTTTTTACATAAGGTTAAGTGCCCAGTTTGTTTACATAAGGAGAATAATGAACCTTTTGTCTACGTATTTTAAACAGTCGCAAGCAGTGGCTATATGTATCTAGGTAGCCCATTTGGCAGTTTTGGCGGAAATCCTTGTCTGATCACCAGAGAGTTTTTTAGTATAATATAATAACTGTATGGGAATGCAGGCTTTCTCGGAGAATTTTGATAATAATGTCTTCTTAGGTTATCACTCAAGTCACAGCGTCGTTTTGCAGCAATTTTTCAACTAATTTTTTACTCATCATCTTCGGGTAAA
The DNA here is from genome assembly GCF_021461385.2 of Schistocerca piceifrons. Taxonomy (NCBI): domain Eukaryota; kingdom Metazoa; phylum Arthropoda; class Insecta; order Orthoptera; family Acrididae; genus Schistocerca; species Schistocerca piceifrons. The sequence goes on from NC_060149.1 coordinate 786,857,903, forward strand.
GTGTCGCGTTAATGTCCAGTTGGTATCTTTATAGCTGCTGGACCTATGGCTCCACTGCCTTGTCTGCAATGGCCTCTGGAAGGGTGTTGTGGATAGTCATGGGTAGAACCACAGGTCGATGGAGCATGCGCCTGTGCGGCAGTACTGTCTTTGCATCGCTGTTAGTTCTTGTACATCCATTGTGCCACTACTTATGCATTCATCCATTATTCATTATCAGAAATGCAGTGAGGTCATGAGAGGTCAGCGTAGGTTCAGACTGTGGAATTGTCTGAGTGGAACCAACTATCAGCGTCGACTGAAGATTATTGTGAGATATTTCTATTCGGCTGGCTAAATCCCTTCAAAAGAGGCCTGATAGTATGTCAGACCAATTACCTGATTGTGCCATACTAGGGGAGGCAGTTACTGTTTGCCAGCTGCTGACCTTTTCTCAGAATGACAAGTCTAATACACTACTGGCCATTAAAATTGCAACACCACGAAGATGACGTGCTACAGACGAGAAATTTAACCGACAGGAGGATGATGCTGTGATATGCAAATGATTAGCTTTTCAGAGCATTCACACAAGGTTGGCGCCAGTGGCGACAGCTACAACGTGCTGACATGAGGAAAGTTTCCAACCGATTTCTCATACACAAACAGCAGTTGACCGGCGTTGCCTGGTGAAACGATGTTGATGCCTCGTGTAAGGAGGAGAAATGCGTACCATCACGCTTCCGACTTTGATAAAGGTCGGATTGTAGCCTATCACGATTGCGGTTTATCGTATCGCAGCACTGCTGCTCGCGTTGGTCGAGATCCAGTGACTGTTAGCAGAATATGGAATCGGTTGGTTCAAGAGGGTAATACGGAACGCTGTGCTGGATCCCAACGGCCTCGTATCACTAGCACTCGAGATGACAGGCATCTTATCCGCATGGCTGTAACTGATTGTGCAGCCACGTCTCGATCCCTGAGTCAACAGATAGGAATGTTTGCAAGACAACCACCATCTGCATGAACAGTTCGACGTCGTTTTCAGCAGCATGGACTATCAGCTCGGAGACCATGGCTGCGGTTACCCTTGACGGTATATCACAGTCAGGAGCGCCTCCGATGGCGTACTAAACGACGAACCTGGGTGCACGAATGGCAAAAAGTCATTTTTTCGGATGAATCCAGGTTCTATTTACAGCATCATGATGGTTGCATCCGTGTTTAGCGACATCGCAGTGAACGCACATTGGAAGCGTGTATTCGTCATTGCCATACTGGCGTATCACCCGGCGTGATGGTATGGAGTGCCATTGGTTACACGTCTCGGTCACCTCTTGTTCGCATTGACGGCGCTTTGGACAGTGGACTTTACATTTTAGATGTGTTACGACCCGTGGCTCTACCCTTCATTCGATCCCTGCCAAACCCTACATTTCAGCAGGATAACGCACGACCGCATGTTGCAGGTCCTGGACGGGCGTTTCTGGATACAGAAAATGTTCGACTGCTGCCCTGCCTAGCACATTCTCCAGATCTCTCACCAATTGAAAACGTCTATTCAATGGTGGCCGAGCAACTGGTTCGTCACAATACGCCAGTCACTACTCTTGATGAATTGTGGTATCGTGTTGAAGCTACATGGGCAGCTGTACCTTTACACGACATCCAAACTCTGTTTGACTCAATGCCCAGGCGTATCAAGGCCTTTATTACGGCCAGAGGTGGTTGTTCTGGGTACTGATTTCTCAGGATCTATGCAACCAAATTGCGTGAAAATGTAATCACATGTCAGTTATAGTAGAATGTATTTGTCCAGTGAATACCCGTTTATCATCTGCATTGCTTCTTTGTGTAGAAATTTTAATGGCCAGTAGTGTATTTTCTGCGTTATATGGCTATCATCTGTGACAGGCCAAATATCCACAAGTATTTTAATCTCAGCGTTATGACTTGTTCAGGAGACTTAAAGGGTGTGCACAGCTAGTTGTAAGATCAGGATCGCGCCGAAAGCCATGCCAGGAGACTTGGGCGACTCTTAAATGAAGTTTCTTTCTGTGGACAAATCCAAGAAATTGTATTCGTTTGTGAAATTGGCGAACGTTTCAGCTGTGATCGTTCAGCTGCTTGCAGACTAAAATAATAACTACATTAGTGACAGCACAGCTTAAAATACTGGACTCTGCTCGCAGAGGACCCATTCACCCTCGAAATCTATACTACACCGACACCCGGATTCGGTTCTGTAAAGCAGGTATGGCCAAGCTTTCTGCTTGCTGGGCATGCCTGGGCACCATTGCCAAAGCCCTCAACCTCGCTTCACATTTCCGCCACCGCGACGGTATGCCATCTCAGAGCGAGAAGGAGAAAGAGGAGAAAACAGCGAAAGGCCGCGTTTAAATGGCAACATACTACGTCGCACTACGTACAAAACACAGGTGACAAAACAAAACAAATTTTGAGGTCTATTTAATTTTGTTTGCCCCATGGAGGACCTAACATAATTTTGAGCTAGTACAAATTGTCGGCGTATGGATATGCAGACAATTTCACAGAGTTTCGCACCCAAATTGCCACTTAATCGGGACTTATTTAGTTTCATATTTGGAAAAAAGGTCTTTTACACAAATATGTCGATTGGAACATTGTAGCACTTTTGCAGTGTCGTTCTGGAGATCTGGAAGCTCTACGTGTTCAAAGCAATATAGTGTGTCATGGGCAGTTTTAACGTAAAAAAAAAGATTATCGTTAAAACTGGAATTACCTTGAAGGTGAATCAGTTACATCTGCACATGCCCAGGGGCGCTTTTAACTGAAATGGCAAATAGTCTCGAAAAACAGCTCAGAAACAGATATGAGATTGACAGTGACCTTAAAATCATTATAAAACTATCCTTGTCATTCTTTCAAGGCCACAGTGAATTCTTCAGACCTCCCATTTTCTTTAACGCCAGTGAGCTTAGGGAACTGGACTGTCTTTGTCTGAATGTGACCCATGCAGAACGCGATTTTCTTTTTAAATGCATTCTCATCAAATTAGAAATAAGTCACCTTGCAGTGTCTTATTGTGGGTAGTGTGCGGTTAAGTCCAATTAAAATGGGAAGTCTGCAATCTATTCCGGATGTTCTAATTTACATTCCTGTACTTCTTTTTCCGTCATAAATTCAACAATAGAGAGTTTTAAACCGAAAAATCGTAACAGGCACGCTCCTTGATGTAACCAAAGTACTTTGCAGTAATACGTGAAGTCTCCATATTCTCCTTTCTGTTCCATTGAAACTGTGGAATTGACAACGGAATAATGCGGGGACTTCATAAACTTTACTATTTGTAGCACCAAGTTCTTCACGTGCTCCGGGCTGCAAATTTAGCACAAAGTGCTTCTTGATGTACAGAACAACGAATCTCGTCTGCCGATAGTTGTAATTTTTTGCTCTTTCATTGTCGACTAAACCATTAAATTCTTTCTGAATGCGAATTCAGAATTCTCATCCCTCTCTTCTGTCATTCCCATTCATTTTAAAGGATTGCGACGATAGGTCGCGAGTCTCCCTCTTTTTGTGCAAACAGCCACTGGACCTGTGAACATCCTTCATACCACAAACAAATAGTGAAGATTAAACAGCGCTGACAGCAAGAATCTGCCGAGCTCAGACAATTGTGCCGACCGGAAAATGCCACACCGCAGTGCTAAATAAAATGTCCCGCAATGCCAGGTATTTCCGGGAAGGAATGTTCAAGTTGCAGGCTGAGCCTCTGCAGCCCGCAGACACTGCAGGCATGAAGTCCGGCACGCCGCGTCGTGGCCGGCACTGCTCTAAGGCGTAGGAATGTTAGTGTGCGGATATAAAATGCCACTAAAATATTCATAAAAGAAATGTAAGACATCTAGGGCTGATCTGTGGATCTTCCGATCTGTACCATCGAAGTAAGTTTGCTGTGAAATTCTGGAATGTTATTTTAGCTGAACAGCTGTTTTGTCCAAACCAGCAAACTATCGAAACCATCAAGATCGAGAAAGATTGTATGTAGTGGACTTAATGTGGACACCACTTTTCTTAATTTGGTGAAAACATCTGCAGCAGTTCCCATCATTATTAAATAAATTAGGTATTAACTTACTGGGATATACACTACTGGTCATTAAAATTGCTACACCAAGAAGAAATGCAGATGATAAACGGGTATTCATTGGACAAATAAATTATACTAGAAGTGACATATTACATTTTCACGCAATTTGAGTGCATAGATCCTGAGAAATAACGGCCGTAATAACGGCCTTGATACGCCTGGGCATTGAGTCAAACAGAGCTTGGATGGCGTGTACAGTTACAGCTGCCCATGCAGCTTCAACACGATACCACAGTTCATCAAGAGTAGTGACTGGCGTATTGTGACGAGCCAGTTGCTCGGCCACCATGGACCAGACGTTTTCAGTTGGTGAGAGATCTCGAGAATGTGCTGGCCAGGACAGCAGTCCAACGTTTTCTGTATCCAGAAAGGCCCGTACAGGACCTGCAACATGCGGTCGTGCATTATCCTGCTCAAATGTAGGGTTTCAAAGGGATCTAATGAAGGGTAGAGCCACGGGTCGTAACACATCTGAAATGTAACGTCCACTGTTCAAAGTGCCGTCAATGCGAACAAGAGGTGGCCGAGACGTGTAACCAATGGCACCCCATACCATCACGCCGGGTGATACGCCAGTATGGCGGTGACGAATACACGCTTCCAATGTGCGTTCACCGCGATGTCGACAAACACGGATGCAACCATCATGATGCTGTAATCAGAACTTGGATTCATCCGAAAAAATGACTTTTTGCCATTCGTGCACCCAGGTTCGTCGTTGAGTGCACCATCGCAGGCGCTCCTGTCTGTGATGCAGCTTCAAGGGTAACCGCAGCCATGGTCTCCGAGCTGATAGTCCATGCTGCTGCAAACGTCGTCGAACTGTTCGTGTAGATGGTTGTTGTCTTACAAACGTCCCTATCTGTTGACTCAGGGATCGAGACGTGGCTGCACGATCCGTTACAGCCATGCGGATAAGATGCCTGTCATCTCGACTGCTAGCGATAGTGATACGAGGCCGCTGGGATCCAGCACGGAGTTCCGTATTACCCTCCTGAACCCACCGATTCTATATTTTGCTAACAGTCTGTGGATCTCGACCAACGCGAGCAGCAATGTCGCGAAACGATAAACAGCAATCACGATAGGCTACAATCCGACCTTTATCAAAGTCGGAAACGTGATGGTACGCATTTCTTCTCCTTACACGAGGCATCACAACAACGTTTCACCAGGCAACGCCTGTTAACTGCTGTTTGTGTATGAGAAATCGGTTGGAAACTTTCCTCATGTCAGCACGTTGTAGGTGTCGCCACCGGCGCCAACCGTGTGTGAATGTTCTGAAAAGCTAATAATTTGCACGTCACAGCATCTTCTTCCTGTCGGTTAAATTTCGCGTCTGTAGCTCGTCATCTTCGTGGTGTAGCAATTTTAATGGCCAGTAGTGTATTTGAGGAGGAGGGGGGTCGAGGATTCTTCGCCAGTTAGAGCCCATTGTGTCTGTGTAGATTGAGGATCATCGCTGTAAAAGAACACACTGGCGAGCATTTATCAGGGAGACGTCACAAGTCTTCTGCCGACTTCATTATATACGAAAGAAAAAGGTCTGTGACTAGTAATATATTACAAACATAAATAAATGTAACGCAAAGTGTATAAATACACGATAGTCTCTGTTTTTTTAACTATAAGACCTACGATAAATCACTAGTTGGTGGCTTCAGACAGTTTCTTTGGTATTCCCTTTAAAGCCATATACAGGGTGTTTCAAAAAGAAAGAGCAGATTTCAAACATTTATTTCTCAAAAACTACAAATGATAGAAACACAATTCCAACGGTCCTTCACTCAATATGAGTACCAAATGTTACACAACAAATATCAAAACTGTACCTCAATATGAGCACCATTTGTTACACGACAAATATCAAACCGGTATCTCATTTCTTGCCACACACGACGCAACTGGTCTTTAGTTACCGAATTCACGGCCGCAACAATTCGATGTCGTACCTCTTGAAGAGTAGCGGGCATAGGTGGGACATAAACACAGTCCTTTATGTACCCCCACAAATAAAAATCGCAGGGAGTAAGGTCTGGTGACCTGGGAGGCCACAGACGATGACATTGATCTTGTGCTCCTGCTCTTCCAATCCACCGTCCTGGAATGGTGTTATTTAGGTACCGTCGTACAGGTTCAGAGAAGTGTGGTGGGGCGCCATCTTGCATGAAGATGAAGTGATTTGAATCTTCCTGAAGTTGAGGAAATAGCCAGTTTTCTAACATGTCCAGGTAAATGGTTCCTGTGATAGTTTTCTCCATGAAAAAGAAAGGTCCATAAACTTTGTTTACCGAAATTGCACAAAAGACGTTAACCTTTGGTGAGTCTCTTTCATGTTGAATAACGTCCCTCGGAGTTTCACTCGCCCAAATTCGTACGTTATGCCGATTAACTTTACCAGAAATGTGAAACGTTGATTCATCTGAAAAAATTAATCGTTCGGCAAAATTGTCCTCTTCCATGTCCTGTAGAATTGCAGTTGAAAATTCGAACCTTTTGTTGTGGTCGTCAGGACGCAATGCTTGCAATAACTGCAGTTTGTACGGCTTCATGTGCAGACGGTTACTCAGAACGCGCCATACCGTTGTTTTGGACATGTTTAGTTCGTGACTTGCCCGTGTCGTGGATTTTCTAGGGCTCCTTTCGTAAGCTGCACGGACACGCTCGACATTTTCATCCGATGTGCGTGGACGACCCGTGCTTTTTCGCTTGCAGATGCAACCATCTTCTACGAATCTGTGATGCCACTCATAAATTTGCTTATGACGAGGCGGCTGTTTGTTGAATTGACGGCGGAATGCACGTTGCACACCAACAATGGACTCTAACTTTGCAAATTGCAGCACACAAAATGATCGTTCCTGTGGTGTCGTCGCCATTTTCCTACAAACAAACGCCAGCGCCACTGCGGATTTGCATGGAACTTCTGCGCGGACCATTGAAAAACTTTGAACCTTTCTCTGACAAGAAACGTTTGAATTGTGTTTCTATCATTTGTAGTTTTTGAGAAATAAATGTTTGAAATCTGCTCTTTCTTTTTGAAACGCCCTGTAGATCAGACGATTCTCTGAATCTCATATCTGCGAATGGAAATGCCGGACCACAGTTCGTATGCAAGATGCAGAGATGGTTTAACTTCTATACGAAAAACGTAGTGCACAGGAAGCTCCTGCAGCTAATCCTCTAATGTTACCCGTGAGTCTAGGATCTGTGTCGAGTATACATGACTGGAAATTATAAGCTGTTCTTAAAATTAAAATTATTCCTATAAGATCTTACACTTATACTATTTATTAATGGAAATCAGCACTTTACAAAGAACATTTTATTTTTCAACGAATTATATAAAAAATATGAAGCATACTGCAGTGAATGAGCTAAAGCACACAGAGAGATCAGCTAAGGTAGATGATAAGATACTGGCGGAAGTAAAGCTGTGAGGACGGGTCGTGAGTCGTGCTTGCGTAGCTCAGTCGGTTGAGCACTGCGAGAGGCAAAGGTCCTGACTTCGAGTATCGGTCCGGCACACAGTTTTAATCTGCCAGAAGGTCAACATATATTTCATCAATATATTTCACATTTTAGTAGTAGAATTAACCCGAGTGCGCACACACACACACACACACACACACACACACACACACACACACACACACACACACAGTAAATAACGTACTGAAGTCAATTCGCGATATAAATTCGGTAATGACTGTATGAGTGACTTAAACTCTAATGCCGCTGGCACTGCTATATGAAAGGATATCGCGGATAAATAGCTTAACCTGTATACCATTGTTCTTCTCAGTTATCTGTAATTCTCGATGACAGCCAGCTGTAAATTTTGCAGATTGTTTTCTTTGCTAGCTTATCAATGTTTTCATTATCAATTATTCCACTATGGCTTTTAGCTCAAACGAATTCTATTACATTATTGTCCTTTCTTTATTTGATAAGCGAATAATTTCTTATTTATAATGTAGTTCTTGCTTTAGGTGCTACCGTGAAAACATCAGGTCTAAAACTTTTTGCATCGAAGAAGCTGGAGATCGACTGCGGTCAACGGACCTTATAAAGCATTCGACTTTGAGCTTTAGTCACTGATCACCTATAAAAATTGAGATACCCCAAGTTAATAGTAGCAAGCTAAACCTTCCTATGCTCCCCACGACGACGGTGAATAACTTGAACCGTACTCTTGTTGGGACAGGTACGTTTTTAAATTATCTCGCTATGGAAACGTTGTGCGGCACGTCAGTTACTGTATGCTAATCCATGTTACCTACCAACAACGCATTTGTGTATACTTTAAACAACTGATGCTACATGTAATTCAGTTAGTGACTTGAGTCGCATGTCAACTCGAGTACTGATGTGAGTCTCATGTCAACACTGCCTTCGAGAAAACTGAACAGAAAAGACTGTGGGCGAACCTGAGAATTACAACTGGACCAGGTGTAAGGGAGAGAGCAATTGGACGTTCCGTGTTAGAAGAGTTCATGTGGTATGTCGCTACGTTATATTCATGTATGTTGCTCACGTTCAATGTATGATGATTAGGTGTAGAAACTACCAGTAGGGATAGAAATTCTTGTGACCCAAGTCCGATACTATGGTTCACTCAGTCGTGATAAGGAGATAATTAAAGATTTGTCTAGCAGTAAAATTTATATGAAGAGTACTTTTGTGGAAACCATGAATGATTCAATGCTTCTTTTATTTGCATACTCTGTGTTACGCAAGATTCACAAAATACATAACATTTAAGTCCACATTTTTGGACAGTGACGAGAACTGGTTAACTTGTGCACTCGATACCTACAAAATATCGAGTAGTTTTGTCCACTGTTACGAGGCGGGGTCAGAAACTAAAGCTGCAAGACCGATATCCCTTGAGTTTCGACTGCTATAGAGAAATTATTAGTGTACGGTAATTCTGATCAACGCCGTTGGCAATTGTGCAGAGTTTCATCCACCCGCCACGTACAGCTCAAGTTGTGTTGTTATAGGTGAACACAAACGGCGACTCGTTTGGAAGACTGGTGTCGCGAAGAAATCTGCTCAGTTATTCGATTTATGTGAACGAAACGTGTAACCGCGGCAGAAATTCACCGGCAGCTGGTATAGGTTTACCGAGAGAATGTAATGTCTCGTCCGCATTTCGCAGAATGGTGTCGAAAGTTAGCAGCCGGTAGACAAACGTCACCGACGAGGATCGCAATGGCAGACACAGCAAGTCCTCAACATATTTGAACACATGTGGTGTTGAGGAGCTGATGCAGGAGAACTTACGGGAGCACCTATGAAGCCGACTATTCGCTTCCGACGAGGTGGTGAAGCACTTCGCTACAACGTGGCTGAACAAGCAAGGACACGATTTATACAAGGAGGGTATACTCAGACTCGTCTCACGAAGCGACAAGTGCCTAAATCGATATGGAAACTGTGTCGAAAAATAACGTAATTTACACTACTGGCCATTAAAATTGCTACACGAAGATGACGTGCTACAGACGCTAAATTTAACCGACAGTATGATTATGCTGTGATACGGAAATGATTAGCTTTTCAGAGCATTCTCACAAGGTTGGCACCGGTGCCGACACCTACAACGTGCTGACATGAGGAAAGTTTCCAACCGATTTCTCATACAAAAAACAGCAGTTGACTGGCGTTGCCTGGTGAAACGTTGTTGTGATGCCTCGTGTAAGAAGGAGAAATGCGTACCATCACGTTTCCGACTTTGATAAAGGTCGGATTGTAACCTATTGCGATTGCGGGTTATCTTATCTCGACATTGCTGCTCGCGTTGGTCGAGATTCTATGGCTGTTAGCAGAATATGGAATCGGTGGGTTCGGGAGGGTAATACGGAACGCCGTCCTGGATCCCAACGGCCTCGTATACCTAGCAGTCGAGATGACAGGCATCTTATCCGCATGGCTGTAACGGATCGTGCAGCCACGTCTCGAGCCCCGAGTCAACAGATGGGGACGTTTGTAAGACAACAACCATCTGCACGAACAGTTCGACGACGTTTGCAGCAGCGTGGACTATCAGCTCGGAGACCATGGCTGCGGTTACCCTTGACGCTGCATCACAGACAGGAGCGCCTGCGATGGTGTACTCAACGACGAACCTGGGTGCACGAATGGCGAAACGTCATTTTTTCGGATGAATCCAGGTTCTGTTTACAGCATCATGATGGTCGCATCCGTGTTTGGCGACATCGCAGTGAACGCACATGCGAAGCGTGTATTCGTCGTCGCCAGACTGACGTATCACCCGGCATGATGGTATGGGGTGCCATTGGTTACACGTCTCGGTCACCTCTTGTTCGCATTGATGGCACTTTGAACAGTGGACGTTACATTTCAGATGTGTTACGACCCGTGGCTCTACCCTTCATTCGATCCCTGCGAAACCCTACATTTTAGCAGGATAATGCACGACCGCATGTTACATGTCCTGTACGGGCCTTTCTGGATACAGAAAATGTTCGACTGCTGACTTGGCCAGCACATTCTCCAGCTCTCTCACCAACTGAAAACGTCTGGTCAATGGTGGCCGAGCAACTGGGTCGTCACAATACTCTTGATGAACTGTGGTATCGTGTTGAAGCTACATGGGCAGCTGTACCTGTACACGCTATCGAAGCTCTGTTTGACTCAATGCCCAGGCGTATCAAGGCCGTTATTACGGCCGTTATTTCTCAGGATCTATGCACCCAAATTGCGTGAAAATGTAATATCATGTCACTTCTAGTATAATTTATTTGTCCAATGAATACCCGTTTATCATCTGCATTTCTTCTTGGTGTAGCAATGTTAATGGTCAGTAGTGTATATACTGCCTGCTGGCTGCATTGGATGCGTGAAATCAAATACAGACGTTTCACTGCAGCTTTGTAACCTTAGTTTCCGATCACCCATCGTACTAAGCACAAACTTTGTCCGTAGTGAAGTGAAGACATCAGAAACGTAAAAGACATTGGCAACTCCGTTTCCCGCATCTCTGTGTCATGCCGCTAACAACCGAAGCCGTGTCTTCCAAAGCCACGTCCACACCGGCCGCAAAACCAAAGAAAGAGGTTCGGCAGAGCGCCGCGTTCTGTGTGTACGTTAAACCGCGCCGCTCTGCCCAATAACGAACAAGTTCCGCTCTGTGCCAGTTCATCAAAGAAAATGTTTCGTTAGTGCTTTGTTACAACATTCCTCGTTTTGTACTTTTATTGACGGGCGGGCACACACACACACACACACACACACACACACACACACACACACACACACACACACACCGCAACATTGCTGCGCACGTACGGATAGTCTGCTCCATGCGGCGCAATTCCGCCTGGTCGACGCCGTAGTACGCTGCCCTGTGCCGCGCATTTGTCCCGTGTGGACGCGGCTTAAGACTAACCGTTACACAGACACCCCGCCAAGAATTGATGGAAAACTGGCGCATACGCCCAGGTCCATCCAAGTCGCAACTAGTTATCTTTAGGCGACTTATGACCTCAGAAGTTAAGTCGCATAGTGCTCAGACAGAGCCATTTGAACTAGTTATCTTTGCACACACAAATTTAATACCATATACGCAGAAAACCCCCCAGAAAATGCTGCAGTGAATTTATGGGGGAAGAGAATAAGAGCTCAGAACACAGTAAGATACCTTCGGATCATTCTAGATAAACTGGAACGATAATACCAAGCAAAAGATCGTGGCAGCAAACAAATAAAATACGTAAGAGCGGGTTAATACCGCATAGAAGAGTGGGAGTTGGGAGGGGGTGGGGCAGCGGCACCATTAACGATACTCATTTGTAAAATGTACGTGATGATAAGAGGCTTGTTTTTTAAGTAAGTACCGTTCTGAAATTAAAAAAATGGTTCAAATGGCTCTGAGCACTATGCGACTTAACTTCTGAGGTCATCAGTCGCCTAGAACTTAGAACTAATTAAACCTAACTAACCTAAGGACGTCACATACATCCATGCCCGAGGCAGGATTCGAACCTACGACCGTAGCGGTCGTTCGGCTCCAGACTGTTGCGCCTAGAACCGCACGGCCACTCCGCCCGGCTGAAATTAACCCTCTAACGGTAAGGTGAAGTTTCCTGACATAAACGGTAAGGTGTGGTTGGATCAGACCCCAACCTCCAAATATCGATTTTTCGGGGTAAAATAAAAAATGAATAATGGGAAAAAGTTGTATTATCAATTAAACACATATTATATTTGTTATAACAAGTTTTTTTTATTTTTATAGTCAATAAGTAAGAATATAGAGTACCTTGGAAAATAATAGGAACTTGATTGCAAAAGAAATATCTAATAGAAATATTGTCTATAAAATTATTGAAAACATAGTAAAAATCAACAGAGTTAGTCATCAACTTGAGTGCTTTAGAATTTCTAAAGATAGGAACTAAATGAGAAACATCTCTTACTACTTGTAGAAAATAATTATAGTGTCAGCAGTTTCGAAATATAAAGTTCTCAAGAATAAATGTCTTTGTACACATAATGTAATAGGTGGTTTCTGAACAGTTTTCTGCATCGATATTTTCGCCATCCTCTGACTCAGCCTCCTATCGGAGAAAGTTGTGTATCTCCTCAGGAGTTCTAAGGAGTTGATGCGCCATTTTAGTAAAATACTAGAAGAGAAAACGAAACTTAGATGTAATATAAACATCGATATGGGGTTGAATCCTCCCCACAAAAGAAACTAATAAGTGTGACGTAAACAGTAAGGTGGGGTCGGATCCAACCAGCGCGGGTAATGTAGGTTTCGGATAGAGAGGGTAGCTGCAGGTCACTCACCAGACTGACGTGGCCTCCTCGTCGTTCTCGGGACGACTGCCTATTGGGGTAGCTGAAACCACAGCGCTCTCAGAAAAGGGAGTGGATAGTTATAAACGAAACAGACTCACTGGGGTCAGATCCAACCCCAACCTTACCGTTAGAAGGTTAAAAAAGACGTGCTAAGATATCTCAGTAATTTTATTTTTACACGAAAGACTGTACCTTAATCTACTTTTCTACATAATTTCCGTCAATATTGAGGCACTTGTCTTAACATTGTACCAGTTTTTTAATACCCTCCTCATAGAAGCCTGCCGCCTGTCTTGTTAACCACTGCATCACCACGGTTTTGACTTCCTAAACGTCTTGAAGACGCTGACCGCCCAGGTGTTTCTTCAAGTGCAGGAACAGATGGTAGTCACTGGACGCAAGATAGGGGCTGTACGGAGGATGATCTAGAGTTTCCCATCGAAAAGATGTGATGAGATCTTTGGTCTGATTCGCCACATGCGGACGGGCATTGCCTTGCAGCAAAACGATGCCCTTGCTCAACTTCCACGACTCTGGTGTGACGTAGGCCACCCATGTTTCATCGCCCGTAACAATTTGGCTTAAGAAATCATCACCGTCGTTGTGGTACCGCTCAAGGAAAGTCAATGCACTGTCTAAACGTTTGGCCGGCCGGAGTGACCGAGCGGTTCTGGACGCTACAGTCTGGAACCGAGCGACCGCTGCGGTCGCAGGTTCGAATCCTGCCTCGGGCATGGATGTGTGTGATGTCGTTAGGGGATGTGTGTGATGTCCTTAGGTTAGTTAGGTTTAATTAGTTATAAGTTCTAGGCGACTGATGACCTCAGAAGTTAAGTCGCATAGTGCTCAGAGCCATTTAACCCATTTTTTTTCTAAACGTTTGGTTTTGTGCACATCCGTCAACATTTTCGGGACCCAACGTGCGCACAATTTTCAGTAATTCAAGTGCTCGGTCACAATGCCATACAAACCACTACGAGAAACATTAGGAAAGTCATCCCGCAAGGAGGAAATTGTAAAGGGTCTGTTTTCTCTCACCTTATTGTCCACTTCCTGCATCAAACTTTCATTAACGACCGGACGCCCACTCCGTTGTTCATCATGCACATTTGTGCGCATCTTTAAATGCTTTCACCCACTTTCTTACCATTCCATCACTCATAATGTTTTCTCCGTAAACTGCACAGATCTCACCATGAATATCGATCGCTTTTAGGCCTTTAGCACTAAGAAATCTTATAACAGCCCCAACTTTACAGTCGGCGGGACTCACGATTATCGGAGGCATCTTAAATACTCAGTACACAACGTAAAACAGGAAGAATCAGACTGTAATGGCGCCAGTGCGTAGATTAAGGCACAGGCTTTCACGTAAAAATAAAATTATTCAGCTATCTTAGCACGTCTTTTTTTAATTTGAAAACGGTACCTACTTAAAAACACGCCTCATAACTCTGGAGAATGCTACACAGCCGTGAATAGATCACGGAGCGCCAATTAAACGAATCGTGTCATCAGGCAGAACGAGTCATTGTATTTCGCGAAAACTCGAAAGTAGGTATAATTTGTAGGTTGTGAGTCACCCACTCAACATGTGTCAAAATTATATGTAAAAATAGCAAATCTTTTAAATAAAAAATTGAAAATATAGCTGTTTTTTTATAAAAAAATTTTAAGAGTAAAAATCATATATATGCATAAAAATTTCTCGATCCTCTTGCCGCGTCAAATTCCGATAAAATTACAAACTTTCGATGATATTCGCCATCATCCTCGTCAGAGACTAAACTGGATGTTGTGAGCTGGCAAGGTTCCCTCTTTTACACCCCCAGAACGGCATCCGATTGACTGGATTATGTTATGATGGCGCGTACAGAGGTTGCGCTCTCCAGCGTTGCTTGCAATGCCATCGATCGCATCAGGCGGTGATGGCTCAAATGGCTCTGAGCACTATGCGACTTAAACTTCTGAGGTCATCAGTCGCCTAGAACTTAGAACTAATTAAACCTAACTAACCTAAGGACATCACACACATCCATGCCCAAGGCAGGATTCGAACCTGCGACCGTAGCGGTCGCTCGCCTCCAGACTGTAGCGCCTAGAACCGCACGGCCACTCCGGCCGGCTCAGGCGGTGAACTACGGGATGTGTTCCTCAGTGTGTTTTTCCTTGTCAAGTGCACGCTTCCGTACGTAGCTACGTGCATAGTCGGTGTCTCTGTTGAAGTTTTTTTTAACAGCTTCCCTGATCACAGCGTCTCAATAGTTCGAAGTGTGAGCTAGTATTCTCTCGTTTGTTCAAACAAGATCTTGTGCTTATTTAACAGGCTGAGCTCTGCAACCACTGATTTATGCAAATGCCTCTATTTAAGGTGACGTTGGTGCTCGACGCAACGATCGGCAACCGTCCGTATAGACTGGCCCACGTAACTCTTGCCCCACTCGCAAGGAATGTTATAAATTCCCGGCACTCTGAGGCCAAGAATATCTTTAATGGGTCGCAACAGTTCTTTAAGTTTTCTGGGTGGCTGGAAGAGAGGTCGGATTCCTTGCCTGTTTACCACTCTACTTGTTTCATAGCAGAACGGAAGCCGTGCTGTATGTTGGTTCTCTTGGCTTGTTTGAAAGAGTCACGTCATGGTTTTCTCAACAATATTGAACTGATGTCACGGACAGAAAACCCGTTTCCTCTGAACATTATCTTCAGATGCTTAATCTCGTAACCGAGGTGGTAGATGTCCGAAATAGTTCTGGCTCTGAGTACTAAGGTGTTCAGTGTAGCTCTCTTCTGAGGTGGATGGTGAAAGCTACAGCCGTTGAGATACTGATCTATATGCGTCAGTTTTCTGTACACAGATTGACGGAGTCGTCCATCTGATTTCCCATCAAGCAAGACACCCAAAAAAAGGTAACTTCCCGTCCTTGTCCACCGCCACTGCAAATCTTATGTTGGAATGTATACCATTGAACTGATCAGGAAACTACTGTAGCGCCTCACTGCTATGCGACCAGATTAAAAATACAGGGTGGTCGGCAATTCCCGTTACAGACTTCTCGGACTTGTAGAGGGGAGTGAATACATCGTATTTTGAATAGGAACCCAAGTCCGGAAACGTCATCCAACGAGACTACAGAGCGTCAAAGTTACAGGCGCGGGAGCGTCAAAGTTATAGGCGCGGTCGTACCTCAAAGCTACAGGGTGTTTCAAAAATGACCGGTATATTTGAAACGGCAATAAAAACTAAACGAGCAGCGATAGAAATACACCGTTTGTTGCAATATGCTTGGGACAACAGTACATTTTCAGGCGGACAAACTTTCGAAATTACAGTAGTTACAATTTTCAACAACAGATGGCGCTGCAGGTGATGTGAAAGATATAGAAGACAACGCAGTCTGTGGGTGCGCCATTCTGTACGTCGTCTTTCTGCTGTAAGCGTGTGCTGTTCACAACGTGCAAGTGTGCTGTAGACAACATGGTTTATTCCTTAGAACAGAGGATTTTTCTGGTGTTGGAATTCCACCGCCTAGAACACAGTGTTGTTGCAACAAGACGAAGTTTTCAACGGAGGTTTAATGTAACCAAAGGACCGCAAAGCGATACAATAAAGGATCTGTTTGAAAAATTTCAACGGACTGGGAACGTGACGGATGAACGTGCTGGAAAGGTAGGGCGACCTCGTACGGCAACCACAGAGGGCAATGCGCAGCTAGTGCAGCAGGTAATCCAACAGCGGCCTCGGGTTTCCGTTCGCCGTGTTGCAGCTGCGGTCCAAATGACGCCAACGTCCACGTATCGTCTCATGCGCCAGAGTTTACACCTCTATCCATACAAAATTCAAACGCGGCAACCCCTCAGCGCCGCTACCATTGCTGCACGAGAGACATTCGCTAACGATATAGTGCACAGGATTGATGACGGCGATATGCATGTGGGCAGCATTTGGTTTACTGACGAAGCTTATTTTTACACACTGGACATTCTTCGTGAATTTGTGGCGGTACAAACTGCCTTAGACGACACTGCGAACACCTCGTGGTTTATGCAAGATGGTGCCCGGCCACATCGCACGGCCTGAATGAATATTTCGATGATCGTGGATGCTTTGGGCTATCCGAAACATACAGGAGGCGGCGTGGATTGGCCTCCCTATTCGCCAGACATGAACCCCTGTGACTTCTTTCTGTGGGGACACGTGAAAAACCAGGTGTACCGCCAGAATCCAGAAACAATTGATCAGCTGAAGCAGTACATCTCATCTGCATGTGAAGCCATTCCGCCAGACACGTTGTCAAAGGTTTCGGGTAATTTCATTCAGAGACTACGCCATATTATTGCTACGCATGGTGGATATGTGGAAAATATCGTACTATAGAGTTTCCCAGACCGCAGCGCCATCTGTTGTTGAAAATTGTAACTACTATAATTTCGAAAGTTTGTCTGCCTGAAAATGTACTGTTGTCCCAAGCATATTGCAACAAACGGTGTATTTCTATCGCTGCTCGTTTAGTTTTTATTGCCGTTTCAAATATACCGGTCATTTTTGAAACACCCTGTATGAACACTTGCTCAGTACAGGAGATGTTTCACATTAACTCCTCAGGCATGCACTTTAGAGCCCACGTTTATTGGACGTTTTTTGTCGTTTTTGTCCACTCTACCACCACTGAAAGTTACCTGCCCTACACTCTTCACAACACAAGAACCGGTACTTGTATTCAACTGTCAGAGGTATCAGAACGGTTTTCGTTTATAACTTTCGACACGTTCGTTTCCGGTATAGGGATCCTTCCTTCAGATTAATACATTTATCATTCTCCATCATCCTAGAAAGTCTGTAACACCATCACGGAATCATCCTGTGTATACGTACATTTACAGACGCCCGCGCCTGTAACTTTAACGCTCTGTAGTCTCGTTGGATTACGTTTCTGGACATGGGTTCCTATTCAAAATACGATGTACTCACTCCCCTCTACAAGTCCTAGAAGTCTGTAACGGGAATTTCCGACCACCCTGCATATCGTCAGCAGATCTGAAGAAGAAAGATGGCTGGAAGAGAGCAGTGTTCAACGCTTGTTCTTCAAAATCTGTAAAAAAGGTCGCTAATGGCTGATGACAGTGGCGAATCCATGGGAATTCCATCAGTCATTTTATGTAATTTCCACTGTAAGAGAAGTATTTGGTCATCAGAGGCGAAATAATTTCAATGTTTCTGGCGAGCCATAAAAATCATATATGATTTCCACTCTTTAAAAAAATTGAAAATTTAGCTATTTTTTATGTATAATTTTGATATATTTTCACTGGGTGACGCAGAACCTAAAAATTATATCTGCCATGCTCCGCCTTATTTCTCGCTCACTTACTCGAATTTTTATATAAAAAAGCTAAATTTGTAAATTTTTTATATTATTTTTAAAAAGAAATCAATTGAAGAAACTAGGGAAATGACTTCCTTTATTATAAAGACAATTTTTAAATATTTTTATTTACAAATGATTTTGTAATGAATCATGATTTTGTAAGTGTCATTTGAGAAAACATATATGTGCCAGCGCAGTGGCGAGTAAGAATATTAATATTAATTAAACTAAAAATTCCAAATCATGATACTCATTATTAATATTTTTCATTTTCTTTGTATCTCAATTTAATCTGTACTTCAACAAATTGAAAACCCAATTATTTATTAATTTGAAATGTGTATATATATATGGCACAATAATCTTAAACTTGTTATTAAGCACCATACAAATTTTTTCTCCGTATGTAGTATTAAAATATCCGCATCCAGTAATGTTGTACAAAACATTTACTTCTAGCTAATGTACAAAACATTTATTTCTAGCTCTCTAATTCTTTTAAATAAATTAGGATTGTTTGCATTATTGAGTTTCTTGTGTAGAGGCTCCATTTATTAAAAAAAATTATTAGTAAAATTAAGCAAAACTCCAGGCCAATCGGAGAAACTCGAAGGATTTTTCCTTGCCATTTGTTCGTTTGTTGCTTCTTATTTTCACACTCCGGGTTTTTTCTGCTGCTGCCGATGTGTCACTTGTTTCTCTGATACTGCTACTGTTCCATCTTCTTCTGCTCGTAGATTCTTGAGCTGCCAGATTAGCTGTCAGATGTTCTCGAAGAATGTAGGACAGCAAATGATTTAGTAATTGCCAGCCAAACCATTAGCTAAAGCACCAGCTTTGCCTGTACAAGGTAGCAAAAACCGTTTACAAACCGTATTCTAGTAGATATTTGAGTGATAAACTATCAAATGGATTGGATTGTTTGGGGAAGGAGACCATATAACGAGGTCATCGGTCTCATCGAAATAGGGAAGGACGGGGAAGGAAGACGGCATTTGCCTGGAGCGATTTAGGGAATCACGGAAAACCTAAATCAGGATGGCGGGACGCGGGATTTCAAATGGAGATATGTTGAGTGATAAACTTTCAAATGGAGATATGGTCCTCGATTTATTTCGGATGGAAATACCTTATTTTCTTTACATTATGCTTTTCTTTTTTTAGAAGAAATTAATTGTAAATATGAATGTGAGGACTCAAATTGAGATTGAATAATAATTTTTACGTGAGAAACGAAGTATATTCCGTGGTATAGTAGCTAGCGTCGCTGCCTCTGTGTCCCGGGGTCCCGGGTTCGATTCCCGATTGGGGATTTTCTGTGCCCGGGGACGGGGTGTTTATGCTGTCATCATCATCATCATCATCATCATCATCATTTGCGACAGTGGCAGGATTGCACTGTGTAAAGAATTGGGACGTTGCACGGGCGCTGACGACCGCGCATTTGAGCCCGCCACTAACCAAACATAATCATCATCGAAGTATATTCCCATACTGTTCTGAATGGACACTGCCCCAGCTCCATCTGTGAATGAAGTTTTCAACTGCTATGCGAGAAGTACAGATATACTGAGCAATCGAGACGGAAATAAGTAGGTGGAGCGAAGCGGAAAATGTCGTTTGATTGCTATGTTGATCGCGCCCACTTCGTGAATCAGTCAATCGAGTCAGTTCTCTGTCGCAGGTGGGATCTCTATACTGCAGCCGCCGCCTGCCGGCATACAAATAGATCGATTGTTGTTTATTTCTCAGCCAGATAGTAACCGATGTTAAAAATTCAAAAAGCTAGCATAATCTACATGAAAAAGGCTATCTTATCTATCTTGCTTAAAATATTCAGTTAATATCTTGTGCTGTACATCATATGTAAGATTCTTTTTACCATACATAATTACATAAGCAAGGGTAGTTGCAGGAATTTTATCATTAAAAGTTGCACAAAGTTTCAGCGTTGTTTTTTGAGTGGCAACTACATTCTTTCTACGAGTCATATTTACGACATAAATTGGATAATTCTTTATGAAATTACATGAACTTATATAAAACATCTCCATTTCTCCTTCAAAATCCAGAAGAGAGTCGTAAGCCTTCAAATAATTATTTGGCGGATCTAAGTTCCACATTTCTCGCAGAATAACTTTATTTCCTCCATTCTCAAGATAAAGTGTGCATATCTTAACATGATGAGATACTGACAAATCAGACATCTGATTACTTTTTCGTACTTTTGTCTGAAATTTAATAAATGTGAACTCGTAAGGCATATCAGATTCTGTGGAGTTATATAAATTTGTAATATCTAACTCAAAATTCTTTTTACCACTCAATGCAGCGACTTCAGTAATTTGTAATTCATAAAAGGATATCGGAATTTTTACTTTTTCGTTGCTTTTGCACATAATTTGGCCCATATTTAAGATAGGTACACGAATTTCCAAAGATACTACAAAAATTCTATCTTCATTTGAGAGAGTATCTATTATTTTAATTCAAGCATTCTTGTAATCGTACCACCTAATCATAGCATTTCCAGCGTTAGAAAACAGTGTAAAATTACAGAAAGATCTCCATCAAACATGATGTCCTTCTAATCATTGAAAAATGAACCAAGCATTCCAAGTGGATAAAACGTTTGAGTTTTCATGCACTATATGTTTCTGTTGTTAAGTATATGACCTTCCATGCTTATTTTATCAGCAAGAGATGAACTGAAGTGGAACAAAATTGATGATGAAATAAATGAATGTTCAGTTCTAAATAAAACATTATTTCCTCTCTGTATGGCTGTAAAATCAAGCAGCTTTGCCACATAATTACGGATTAATTTTTCATTGGATTTGCTGTCATATTTTGGGTAATATGACCAACCTACTTTAACAGTCTTGAGGCTCATGTACAATTGAGCATGATTAGGATGAAGTCATCCATCTCTTATGTGGATGTTAATTTCACTATCCTCGTTAGGAACATTCAGGTTATATTTACTTTTCTTGTTCACAGGGAATCAGTAAACTGGATTTAATAAGGATCAAATTTTATTAGGCCATTTCTAAAACAACTGTTACACAAGCATAATTGAAGTCAGTTAAATTATTATTTTCATCAGTTATAGTTACTTCTGAATCCTGAATTTTATTGTGAACTGGAATATATACAGGATTATGTGGTTCATCAATTAGTGGTCCACCAAATTCAACATTAGGCTTGAATGAAGTAATAATAATAATTACTTAGTGAAAATGATCTGTATGCTTTACAAACATTCCATCAGCTAGATTAAAATTTATGTTGATTAACTCTAATGGAATGATTTTACGAACATCGGTAGTAACAGTCCTTCCTTTAGCAAGAATAGTTTGGCCACTAAATCCAAGCACACTTCGAATACTATTATTTATATCCGTATAAAATATAATATCAATTTCAATAATAACTCAAAACTTCATCTTCTTTGATGTATATGTATATTAGGCTCTTTTGTATGGAGAAATTTTTCTAAGCTGTTCGAAGCATATTTATCAACAGTAATTGTCTCTCCATCACAATATAATTTGTTATTTTTGGACACAATATTTGGAGTTAAAAATGTATAAGAACTAACTAGTGCAACTTTGCTATAGTTGCCTCATAAAGGTACAGACAATCATTTTTTGAGAACAGATGATATACCTCTCAGTTGAAATAGGCGACTCATTTGCAGCAAGCTATTGCCTCTCTTGTCCTTGGGATGGGAAACTGTCCCTAAAGGCGGAAGAGCCACATGATGGCCAACGGCATAGAATGAAGAAGGCAAGGAGAAACCACTTCATTAAAGATCTAATTAGATTTCTCAAGTATCAGCAGCCAGAATATGAATATGAAACAAGCTCTAGTAAAAATGCAATCCGGAGTTGTAGCCCCTCATTCGGTTCTCCGGGAGGGGACTACCAGAGATCTCGTTTCAACAGTTCATAGGAAGAAAGGAAATAAAGAGCTATAGTAGAATTGGAACGTGGAACGTCCGCACCTTACTGCAGATGGGGAAGCTCGAAAACCTTAAGCAAGAAATGAAGAAAATGAAGTTGGATATACTAGGAGTGTCTGAAATGAGATGGCCTAACTGCGGAGATATCTGGAGTGATGAGTACAGGATAATTCACACAGGAACGATAGAAGATAGACCTGGAGCAGGTGGGGTTGGAGTAGTTATGAGTCGAAAATTGGGGCAGAGAGTGAAGGGATATATACAATATGGAGGAAGGATAATACTTGTCAGTCTGGATACCAAACATACAGAGACGGTTGTGATACAGGTCTATATGCCTACCACAAACCAGGAGGATGAGGAAGTTGAAGCTGTATATGAAGAGTTAAATGGAGCCTTGAGAGGAATCAAAGGAGAAACAAATTTAATAATCATGGGAGAACCGAGCGAGGTGGCGCAGTGGTTAGCACACTGGACTCGCATTCGGGAGGACGACGGTTCAATCCCGTCTCCGGCCATCCTGATTTAGGTTTTCCGTGATTTCCCTAAATCGCTTCAGGCAAATGCCGGGATGGTTCCTTTGAAAGGGCACGGCCGATTTCCTTCCCCATCCTTCCCTCACCCGAGCTTGCGCTCCGTCTCTAATGACCTCGTTGTCGACGGGACGTTAAACACTAATCTTCTCCTCCAATCATGGGAGACTGGAACACAATAGTAGGAGATAAAGAGGTACAGCCAGCTGTTGGACGCTACGGCCTTGGTAAAAGGAATGATAGAGGAGACCGACTTATAGAATTTTGTAACAGGAATCAACTGATAATATCGAAACGTGGTTTCAACATCACCCCCGTAGAAGATACACCTGGAAGTTACCAGGGGATAGAGAACGATACCAAATTGATTACATTCTAGTCAAAAATAGATTTAGAAATCAACTAAAAGACCCTAGAGCATACGCAAGCCCAGATATTGTGAATGATCACAACATGGTTGTTGCGGAATGCCGACTCAAGTTCAAATGCATAAGGAAGAAAATAGGAAATGGAAAACTGGATATAGGGAAGCTTGGAAACCGTGAGACGCAGAAGGAGTTCCAAGAAAGGGCTAAGGATCTAATTCAACAGCATCCTATAGAGAATGTAGAACAACATTGGGAAAATATGAGAGATGGCCTAATAAAAGCAGCTGAAGAGATAATTGGAAAACAAAAACCTGAAAAGAGGAAGGAGTGGATAACTGATGAAATAATACTTATGTTTGAGGAAAGAAGGAAGCTCAAAAATAATGAAACGGAAGAAGGGGAAAACGGCATACCGAGTGCTTAGGAACAAAATCAACAGGAAGTTGAAGCAAGTAAAAGAAAGATTCCTTAAAGACAGATGCAAAGAAGTTGAAGACCTTCTGAAGAAAGGGAACCTTGAATTAGCATACAAAACAGTGAAACGCTTCTTCTCAGGAGGACAAAGGATTAGATGTAATGCCCTAATAAGAGAGGATAATAAGATGGTGTATAATCATGAAGATATAGCACTTACGTGGAAGGAATACCTAGAGAAATTATATGGAGGCAACGTACAAGATGACATGATTGAAAGTGAGGAGAAGTAGATAAAGATGAACTAGGAGACAGCATACTAAGGTCTGAATTTGATCAGGCACTACAGGCACTTAAAGCCGGAAAAGCGCCAGGAATTGACTCATTGCCTGCAGAAATCATCAAAGCAGCTGGAACAGAAATAAAAGATAAATTTGTATAAATTAATCTGCCAAATACACTCCTGGAAATTGAAATAAGAACACCGTGAATTCATTGTCCAGGAAGGGGAAACTTTATTGACACATTCCTGGGGTCAGATACATCACATGATCACACTGACAGAACCACAGGCACATAGACACAGGCAACAGAGCATGCACAATGTCGGCACTAGTACAGTGTATATCCACTTTCGCAGCAATGCAGGCTGCTATTCTCCCATGGAGACGATCGTAGAGATGCTGGATGTAGTCCTGTGGAACGGCTTGCCATGCACATTTCCACCTGGCGCCTCAGTTGGACCAGCGTTCGTGCTGGACGTGCAGACCGCGTGAGACGACGCTTCATCCAGTCCCAAACATGCTCAATGGGAGACAGATTCCGGAGATCTTGCTGGCCAGGGGTAGGTTGACTTACACCTTCTAGAGCACGTTGGGTGGCACGGGATACATGCGGACGTGCATTGTCCTGTTGGAACAGCAAGTTGCCTTGTCCGGTCTAGGAATGGTAGAACGATGGGTTCGATGACGGTTTGGATGTACCGTGCACTATTCAGTGTCCCCTCGACGATCACCAGTGGTGTACTGCCAGTGTAGGAGATCGCTCCCCACACCATGATGCCGGGTGTTGGCCCTGTGTGCCTCGGTCGTATGCAGTCCTGATTGTGGCGCTCACCTGCACGGCGCCAAACACGCATACGACCATCCATTGGCACCAAGGCAAGAAGCGACTCTCATCGCTGAAGACGACACGTCTCCATTCGTCCCTCCATTCACGCCTGTCGCGACACCACTGGAGGCGGGCTGCACGATGTTGGGGCGTGAGCGAAGACGGCCTAACGGTGTGCGGGACCCGTAGCCCAGCTTCATGGAGACGGTTGCGAATGGTCCTCGCCGATACCCCAGGAGCAACAGTGTCCCTAATTTGCTGGGAAGTGGCGGTGCGGTCCCCTACGGCACTGTGTAGGATCCTACGGTCTTGGCGTGCATCCGTGCGTCGCTGCGGTCCGGTCCCAGGTCGACGGGCACGTGCACCTTCCGCCGACCACTGGCGACAACATCGATGTACTGTGGAGACCTCACGCCCCACGTGTTGAGCAATTCGGCGGTACGTCCACCCGGCCTCCCGCATGCCCACTATACGCCCTCGCTCAAAGTCCGTCAACTGCACATACGGTTCACGTCCACGTTGTCACGGCATGCTACCAGTGTTAAAGACTGCGATGGAGCTCCGTATGCCACGGCAAACTGGCTGACACTGACGGCGGCGGTGCACAAATGCTGCGCAGCTAGCGCCATTCGACGGCGAACACCGCGGTTCCTGGTGTGTCCGCTGTGCCGTGCGTGTGATCATTGCTTGTACAGCCCTCTCGCAGTGTCCGGAGCAAGTATGGTGGGTCTGACACACCGGTGTCAATGTGTTCTTTTTTCCATTTCCAGGAGTGTATATGATACTGGAGAGCTGCCTGAGGACTTCAAAAAGTGTATTATTGTTCCATTACCAAAGAAAATGCCAGCAAAATCGTGTGCACAATACAGAACCATCAGCCTAACATCACATGCATCAAAAATTTTGACGACCATCATCCTCAGAAGAATTGAAGGGAACGTGGAATGCATGATCACAGAAGACCAGTTTGGCTTTAGAAGAGGGAGAGGTACGCGAGAAGCCATTATGGCCCTAAGGCTCATAATAGAAATTAGAATGGAAAAAGGAAAGGACACCTACATCGCATTTATTGACCTCGAAAAAGCCTTTGATAAGGTTGAATGGAAAAAACTATTCCAGATATTGAGGGAAACTGGAGCTAAGTACAAGGACAGGAGAACGATATGGAACATATACAAAGAAGAGGTGGCAATAGTGAGATGTGGGGAACATCAACAACAAACAAAAATTAAACAGGGTGTGAGACAAGGATGTGCACTCTCCCCTGTCCTCTTTAATATGTACATACAGAAAGCAATGGACGAGGTCAGAGAAAAGTTAGGACAAGCTAATGGAATCAGGATCCAGGGAAAAATAGTTGATATGCTGCGTTTTGCGGATGACATTGCTGTCCTAGCGGAAAATGAGGAAGAATTACAAGTAGTGTTGGAGGAAATGGAAAACACTCTTGCTACACGGTACAACATGAAAATTAATAAGTCAAAAACAAAAATCTTAGTTGCAAGCAAACAAAATAATCAAGCAATTACGAATATAAGGCTGAATGGAGAGAGCTGAAAGAAATACAAGACTTTGTCTACTTGGGAAGCAGAATAACATCAGATGGTCGTAGTAGGAAAGATGTAATAAGTAGAATAAATCAGGCAAAGATTGCATTCTATAAAAGGAAAGGACTCCTCACATCAAATATGATAAGTCTGTCGTTAAGGAAGCGGTTAATAAAGACCTTTGTTGGGAGTGTGCTTCTCTACGGCAGCGAAACCTGGACACTTGGAGAGGACGAAAGAAGAAGGATTGAAGGATTCGAAATGTGGTGTCTGCGAAGGATGTTAAAAATTCCATGGACGGCCAGGATGACAAATGAAGTAGTCCTGCAGAGAGCGGAGGAAGTTCCAGTTCTTTGGAAGACGGTCAAGAAGAGGAGAGATATATGGATGGGACACATTCTGAGACATGAAAGTCTTCTCCACACTATAACGGAAGGCCTTGTGGAGGGCAAAAGGGCAAGAGGCAGACCTAGAAGAAAGTACATAAGCCAGATAATGCAGGGCCTAGGATGCGGAAGTTTCACGGAATTGAAGAGGCTGGCCGACAATCGCACTGAATGGAGAGCTGCTGCAAATCAATCTTAGGATTGGCAACTTAAGAAGAAGATTGCCTAATTCTGTTCTATGTGCAATAATAGAGCCAAGCTGATGTCGAAAACAGTAGAAATTATACCATTAGATGACAGTCAAGATAATTTGCTTGTAGTATTCGATAATTTCATTCTCAAAAATCAGGATGTGGTTAGAGAATATTTTATATTTTACTAGAGGCGTACATAAAGGAATAGATTGTTTTTATTTAGTTCAGACATAGTCAGAAATCTCAAAACAATTCGTGAGAGATAATCTAAATTTTTAAAATACGTTTAGACAATATGTACTAATTGTACTTAGAAATTAACAGCGTAGTCTATTGGTTCTTTGGTGTAGTACGTCTTGATGATCAAACACCCGAACTACGAAGCTGAGGAGCTGATTTTAGATAAAACTTTATATTACGATTTCCTTTTTCTGTATTTTGATTTTGATGAAATAATGTCTATACATTACCCCAGGCTACCTGTGAAAACCCCACGAAAATTCATCAAGTAGTTTTGGAAATTAGTGCGTTCAAACAGACAGACACGACGGTTTTTCACAGTTTTATTATTAGTGTAGTCGAAAAAGGTCTTAGAAAATTTTCTGTTCAGTAAGTACAGGTAGCGTTTTCCGCAGCTCTGATGGATTTGAAACAAAGTTTTCACTACAATCAATAAATTTTAGAATTAGTGCGTTAAGCCGAGTCGTGAGACACGAATTTCATTTTACACCTGTTAACGTTGACGTTCCACCAGTGGACGTAATTTCCGCATTGGAGGGGTTCAATTTCAAAGAGAGAACATCAAAACAGCGCCAGAGTAGTCGCTTTAAGGAAAACATCAGGGTGAAAATTCCCGTATTGCCTCCGTGCTAATGGAAAAGCAGTAAACAATTTTCTGAATGACGTTTTAACTGTATTTTCTGGATTGTGGATGTGGTACTTTTCATGCTTTATTTCCACAGTCTTACGTGTCTGACCGGGCGGGGTAGCGCAATGGTTAGCACACTGGACTCTCATTCGGGAGCACGACGTTTCAAACCCGTGCCCGGCCATCATGATTTAGATTTTCCGTGATTTTCCAAAATCGCTTAAGGCAAATGCCAGAATGGTCCCTTCTAAAGGGCACGGCCGCTTTCCTTCTCCATCCTTCCCTAATCCGAGCTCGTGCTCCGTCTCTAATGAGCTCGTTGTTGACGGGCCGTTAAACACTAACCTCCTCCTTTATTAGTGCCGTCAGTAACCAAAATTATTAGCCACTAGTCATGAAAAATTACCATACTACTAATGTTGAAATAGCTTTCAGTGTATGCTTCATTTTCTCAGGTGCCCGGCGACTGTGAATCCGGAGAAAGCCCAGCCTCAGCACCAAGTTAACAAAAGTTCCTCTTGCTCATCCCGGCCACGCACAAAATCCGTCCAACACGATGTCCATCAAAAAGGTACCGTAAACAATAATCACTTTCAGAGTGTCCTTTAATGTTTGTAATTAATAAGCTGTTGGATAGTACGAACCACACTTGTGAAATGGCGTGTCTTCATCGGCGCATGGTAACACGACGTTTTTGGCCCAAAGACACTCAATTTTTTCCTACTCACAATGAAATTTTAACTTATTATTGATCGAAATACAACAGAAATTAGCATCCATCCATCCATCCATCGTCATCGGTCGAGATCCAAGAAAAACTTGATGTCTGTAGCCTAGTAATTCTAGAGGATGGATACTCAGCAGTTGAATATACGGATGATTTGCAATACTTTTGCCGGCGACATATTGTTGTCTACAGCATTTGACTCTGAACAGGGTAGTCTGGCTACACCTTCGACTTAGTGTCACGTGGAAAGCCTCGGAGATGGAGTGTCGCGTGCGGAGGGCAGCAACGAACTGGTCGTGATGAAATGAAATGCGTTGTCGCGCTCTTGTCATGCCGACGACATCGCAACCACGTGACACCCACAGTTTCATTCGCCGTGGTGCTGAAGCGGTCTCTCTATAGCACTGCGTTTATCTCTAATTTAACTGGCGGTTGTGTGTGTGTGTGTGTGTGTGTGTGTGTGTGTGTGTGTGTGTACTGACGAAGGCGGCGGCCGAAAACTGTATGTGAGTGTCTTTTACTCAATGGTGCCTGTCTGAAACTTGACGTGTCTTCTTTACAGTTAGTAGCAAACTGTCTTTTCCTATATAGTTAACTGCCGATGAGTTACGAAAGATGCAGTGCTCACTAAATGCCTATAAACTGCCGATGAGTTACGAAAGATGCAGTGCTCACTAAATGCCTTTATTTTTTATTTTCTGGGAACAGATGTTGGAGTAAGTGGTAATAAACAAATTGTTTCCTTCAACATACATAGTACATGATGACCGTGGCGGTCCAAATAGAGGAATTCGGGCGCTCATGGACACGTACGCTGCCCTCATCTTCCTGCGCACCTTCAGTGATCGAAATTGGAGTAAGGGGGAAAATAGTACAATAAAAGCGAACCCGGCAATGCTTCGCAATTTCTAAATGTGCATGGGAACTAGATATACAACCTAAGTCAGTCAAGAACTTTAAGAGATATTTGCTAACAACATTTCGTCTTTGTATATTATTATATACCTCATATATTTAAAAATTTAGCTTGTGTCCGTCCGAACATTTATTAGAGTATCATGCAAAAATTTGGAGTAAATTGGTCAGAAATTCATAGAGGTCTTTGCTAAAACGTTTCCCTTTATTGTAGTTGTATGTTTATACACCATTATACCATATATGTTAGAAATATGTAGCCTATGTCATTAACAGATTGGCAGTAGTAATATGCTATGAATAAACAATGAGCAGAAATTGGAAGAAAAAGTAAGTACCTGGCAGAGGATAATTGAAGAAGCAGGAGCAGAAATAAGAAATTAAACAATACGAAAAGCACTTCAGGTCAGTTCTCTAAAAGAAACTTTGGAAAGAAACAGGCTGAAATGTTTTGGCCACATTGAAAGAATTGGAAAAAAGACAACGAAGAACAACTCTGAGATGGACAGAATCTGGAAGAAGACTAATTGGAAGGTAACAAACAGGATGGAGAAGCCAGGTGAAGGATGCCGTGAATTGGAGAGGATTACAGTGGGAGGAAGTGCTCAACGATAGGCCTACACTGTTGGAGGAAAGAGAACATTGAAATAGGCTTTGTGAACGAAGTGCACGAGCAGAAACGTTCCAGAAGATATATTTGCTCGTATGACAAAGTACTTTTATTATAACTCTTTCTCCATTTGTTGGAGTAATAAAGTTATATTTTTTCAGCTGCCATATGACGACACCACTGTCTTCAAGCATCTGTTCTTCTAACTTGTTTTTACATTTTAGGTGGCTAGAGATTGCAGCAAAGTCTATTTTCCATAGATAAGGACTGTTCGGTGCCTGTAATTACCACAGGATGCAGGATAGCCAGGGCAGAGATCATAGAACGCAAAGCAAACATCTCGTATCTTTAATTGTATACAACAAAGTTCCCTTTTTAAATTACTGATGCAATCCATTAGGCAGTGCTGCTCCGTCCAGACTCTACGATAAAAATCGTTACGAAATTTCATGTAGGAGCATTGTGCTAGTTTTTGTGGAAATATTATTATAACATATTCGAAAGTTGCAAACAGATTGTCAGTGAAATTGGTGAGTCAGTAATCCGCTGTCAGGACATAGATTATTGACTGCCTTCGATATGTGATTGGAGCTAAATGTTGTTCTTGCCATGAGGTTAATGTAGCGGACAATATCTGGCTTGTGATTGGGTCGAAACGTCACCGGGCGAACGCTTCTTTAGCCATTCACTGGCCTCCATTTTCCACCAAACGTCCTTTCATAGCTAGTGCAGATACAGCTATCGTCTCATCAGAGGTTTTAGAGCTCAGTTTTGCTGATGGATGCCCTGTCGACAGAAGCTGGATCAGCCGTGGACATTAGTTTTGCGAAGTGCACACGTGGAGCGAGGCACGCCGTTCTATTTGAAGCGGTCTGCATTCATCACTGGTGCAGTTTCTCACATCGAGTGGAGATCGTCGCATTCCAGCATCCGCGAATTTAAATAGATCCATCTCGGAAAAAGTTTCCGTCTAATTTCGTAGACTAACTTCGAGGAAGTTTATCACTTCTGTGTGTAATTTTAGATCTCGTATTATGTTTACTGTTAAATTTAACTGAGAAAGAAAATGTTCTTTCACTTTTCTTTCATCACGTGGATGTTAAGCAAGGTTACAAGGCAGTCGTATCTGTCTTTCGTGTTTGCGCGTTGCCGTTTCTAGGTAAATGGAAGTCGTTAATATCGTTATTTTTCTGTGAAACTTCATCATTTCGTTACGTTTGTATAAAATTGTTGTAAAACAAAAATCTTGGAACTATTCTATTTTGGTCCCTGTTTGCATAGAACAGTAATATCAGAAATTGAGTCCGCCTTGATGCAAAACACCTTGTTTTTCGTTTCTTTCTTTTATTATCCCAAACTAGTTTAGGCGACAAATATCATATCATCAGTGGGTGTTTTAATCTTATTTATTGTATGTTACAGAATGTTTTAAGCAATTATTGGCGCTGTTTGCGACATATTTTCTATCTCTTTTTTTTCTGTTGCCGTCTTTTTACTCAGCGAACATCATGTCATGTTCGTTTCTGGATCACAAACAAAGTGCAAAAGTTTGGTTTTTCTGTGTATAAAAGCAGCCACACATCATCCAACGAACATGACATGATGTTCACTAACAAAAAAAGACGGCAACAGAAAAAAGAGCACAGAAAATATGTTGCAAACAGCGCCAACAATTGCTTAAAACATGCTGCAACATACAGTAAATAAGATTAAAAAACCCCACTGATGATGGTGATATTTGTCACCTAAACTAGTTTGGGATAATAAAGAAATAAACGAGTAACAAGGTGTTTTGCATCAAGGCGGACTCAATTTCTGATATTACTGATGTAAAATTTGATCGTTAATGAGAAACGAATGAATTGTCGAAAGTTGTTGAGCGATGGAGTATGGCGCAGGGTGAAAGTAGCAAGCAGTCTAGCGGAGTATCAGTTGAGTTCCATGACAGATGAACAGGTCGGCCGGATAAAGGCACAATTTAAACCCACTGCACTCGAACTCTTTCAGATTTAGGCTTCCACGGTTCCCTCAAAATATACACAGGCCAATTCCTTCGCCTTCCTTGCCCAATCCGTCTCTAATGACATCGCCCCTAGTTTCCTCTTTCTGTTAGACACCATTACAAGAAGAATTTCATAGTAAACATTCTGAGGGAGCAATAATTTATTTGCTACTAGTATGAATTAACACGAATATCATTAGTATAACTAAAATATTTTATATCGCCAGATGTTATTATTGACTGAAACTAGTAGCAAATAATGTATTGCTCGTTCTGCAGCTTCAGATGATTGACTATGACAGTGGGCTACTTCCCATATATTGCGGAATTAGAAGATACACAGCAGCGCGCGAGAGAGAGAGAGAGAGAGAGAGAGAGAGAGAGAGAGAGAGAGAGTAGAGACGTTATCAGGAAGGCCATTAGGAATATTTAGGAAGTTAGCAATTGGCCCAGTGGAGAGGAACTACTTAAATAATACACGTTGTTAGGAAACGTAGGGTAGGTGTGAGAGTTGTGTAAGGATGGTGACAGGATCTGTTGTATGTCTCGTCAATAACTGAGCTTATGTTTTGAGCAGTAACTTGAACTAAAAGTCGTAATATTGTGGGCAGATAAAGGTTCACTCCATGTCAAATTCCTTTTAAAAGTTCTATATACTTCCTAGGATGAAGTGAATTACGAAATGTACCTACATCAGAAAGGTTTCATTAATGGCATGGATTAGTTTATTAGATGGGTAGTTAAGATCAGGAAACTCAGTGAGCTTGTCTCATTAAAACATGAGCAGAATTATAGGTATTGCAGAAGTAGTGCTTACAGATTTTTGGTCAGTATTCGCATCTCAGAACGCTATTTACACAGTAGTGAAGAAAAGCTAAGACTATCTTCAGAGGGATTGTTTTATCCAGTTTTTACGGTAAGAATGCCCGGGGAAGGTGGTTATTTATTCCAACGTTTCATTCACAAATGTTGGCATGTTCAAATACTGGACAGAATAATTATATGAAGGCTATGGGGGAGAGTTTGAGTTTTCGAGAAAAAAGATCTTATCAAATTTGTCTTCAGAGTTTTCCTTTGAGCAGATTCCTTGCAGGCTAAAAGAGGATGGGGAGGAACACAGGTCCAACTTATCCTGGCCTAATATGCAATAACATCGACCTTAGGGAGAATAAACTACAGACTGATAGGTTAGTAGAGTTGGAAGAGGAATTTTAAGACATCAGTTGGGTATACGAGGATTACAAGAAATGTGCTGAAAAAGAGAAGACGAAATAGAATTGTAATCTGGACGTGCTTTGTGACAGAGAAATAAAGCACGGACATAACTGAGTCCCAAGTTTTTCTCAACTGACGAGCGAGATGGAACATATTTATCTTATGAAATTGCTTTTTTCCTCGCAAAACATCACCATGATCTCACCAAAATTTATCTTCCGTTCTTCTATCGAGGCTCTATTGACTCCAGTTGTTACAGTGAGTACAAATTGATGATTTTTCGACGAGTGTTCTAAATGTAGTTATGTCCTTTCCCTGAATCTCTCTTTCATTTCAAGCAGTCAGTTGTTCGTAACATTCATTGATCTGCCACGTCGGAGAATTCTCTTCCTGAATGTCTCAGATTTTCGCTGTATGCTGATGTAACGCCTGAGATTTCCTTTTGATCCCAAATCCACCTACGTAGACTGGTCCAAATTATTCTTAGTACAGGTATACTTCTTTCCCCCTTTTCTATGCCATCACGAATCTGCGATCTTTTTATAAACAACACAATTTGCTGATAAGGCACGTTTAATAGCAATATTTACGTCAGCAGGACTTGTTTCGCATGGACAGGTGTACTCAACGGCGAACCTGGGTGCACGAATGGCAAAACGTCACTTTTTCGGATGCATCCAGGTTCTGTTTACAGCATGATGATGGTCGCATCCGTGTTTGGCGACATCGCGGTGAACGCACATTGGAAGCGTGTATTCGTCATCGCCATACTGGCGTATCACCCGGCGTGATGGTATGGGGCGCCATTGGTTACACCTCTCGGTCACCTCTTGTTCGCATTGACGGCACTTTGAACAGTGGACGTTACATTTCAGATGTGTTACGACCCGTGGCTCTACCCTTCATTCGATCCCTGCCAAACCCTACATTTCAGCATGATAATGCACGACCGCATGTTGCAGGTCCTGTTCGGGCCTTTCTGGATACAGAAAATGTTCGACTGCTGCCCTGGCCAGCACATTCTCCAGATCTCTCACCAATTGAAAACGTCTGGTCAGTGGTGGCCGAGCAACTGGCTCGTCACAATACGCCAGTCACTACTCTTGATGAACTGTGGTATCGTGTTGAGGCTACATGGGCAGCTGTACCTTTACACGCCATCCAAACTCTGTTTCACTCAATGCCCAGGCGTATCAAGTCCGTTATTACGGCCAGTATTCTGGGTACTGATTTCTCAGGATCAATGCATCCAAATTGCATGAAAATGTAATCACATGTCAGTTCTAGTATAATATACTTGTCCAATGGATACCCGTTTATCACCTGAATTTCTTCTTGGTGTAGCAATTTTAATGGCCAGTAGTGTAGCTTGCCGTCGGGTGTAAAAAGTCTGTGATTTTATTTCCGACATGTGAATAGATAGCGTGAAAGCAGCTGTTCTGTGTTGATATTTGTGTATCAGAAATGTATGTAATACCCACATGCATGACAGTTTATTTACAAGACTTCCGCAGATACTAATTTTGAGCGTGCGGGCTACGAGAGGCTGCTGTGGTGGGTACGGGGACGGGAGTGGCCGGCACCAGCATACCGAATAGCGATCATCCGCAGTGAGCTCACCGGCTGCAGTGCCCACCTGGTCTTGGCATGTCTGCCCCTCTCTCAAGTTCAACTACTCGAGCTATCTGTTTCCACTTCAAGACATAGCCGAGGGCTGTAACATGCTGCCGGCTGTTCCATGATGATTAGTCAAGTATTTCACTACTGTTCTAGGGGCTGGCATTTCCTAGAAACACGTTTGATTTCTGCGGACCTGAAACAGTACATCATTGTCAACCCAACATGGAACAAAGCAGAACGCCTGCAGTGAATGGAGCTCTTTGTGTACCATTAGCGACAGAATGGAATAGGTCTGGAAAACCGGTATCACTATGTATGGGGGAGGAGAGGGAGGGAAGACGGGAGATAGGATGGGAAGTAAGACTGTACCTAATCTGCTTAGTCTCTACCCACTTGGCAAGGCAGAAACATACGCAGCTGTTGCCATTCTCTCCTGGTGAGATCTTTTGGGGTCGGCTTTTGCGATAGTTGTGTTATTACAATGATTTTCCTCAATTCCCAGTGTGTGTGTGTGTGTGTGTGTGTGTGTGTGTGTGTGTGTGTGCGCGCGCGCTGCATTGTGATCTGTTGTTTACGAGTTGAGGTTTGTTTTTTTTGGGGGGGGGGGGTTCAAATGGCTCTGAGCACTATGGGACTTAACTGCTACATTCATCAGTCCTCTAGAACTTAGAGCTACTTAAACCTAACTAACCTAAGGACAGTACACAATACCCAGCCATCACGAGGCAGAGAAAATCCCTGACCCCGCCGGGAATCGAACCCGGGAACCCGGGCGTGGGAAGCGAGAACGCTACCGCACGACCACGAGATGCGGGGGGGGGGGGAGGGGGGGGGGTGTATAGCTAGAGCAGTGAAGTATTTTTTGTCAGTTGTGGTGTAGTGTGTATTGGCCTTCCTACACTTCAATGACTTCAGTGATTGTTTGCTGCCCTATCCATTCTTACCGTGTGTGTGTGTGTGTGTGTGTGTGTGTGTGTGTGTGTGTGTGTGTGTACAAAATGGTTCAAATGGCTCTGAGCGCTATGGGACTCAACTGCTGAGGTCATAAGTCCCCTAGAACTTAGAACTACTTAAACCTAACTAACCTAAGGACAACACACACATCCATGCCCGAGACACGGTTCGAACCTGCGACCGTAGCGGTCGCGCGGTTCCAGACTAGCGCCAGAACCGCTCGGCCACCAGCGGCCGGCGTGTGTGTACATGTACGTTCAGTTCCTCAGCAGCTATACATTTGTAGATCGGCAGACATACTATTAGTAGACGAATAAGGGAAACATTATTTCATTATGCAATGGAAAACATTCATGTAGTAATTTTCTACTGACATGGGCAGATAATAATTGGATATCGAACACGGGGCGCAAAACTGTGAAGCCGTGACGCTAGCACTGCGCCACCTCTTCGGTTGAACCATTTACTCATTCAAAGACACAGATATTACCTCGAAAAACTTGACCGTCCTTTTCTCAGAAACAATTGAGTATCTACGAATAAGCCGAGACATGTGCTCGCTTATTTTGAACCCTCTTCCGCTGAGTGAAATTTCTGGGAAATCGGGTTGTGGCACCTCCGTGTTCTCCTCGTGAGTTGTAGATTATCCACATTCAGTACTTGTTCAGTATCAGGTTCACTATTGAAAGTTTCTCTCGAAATATTCACTAAATCGTGACGAATGCAACAATCATGTTTGGCGAAATACGACGCCAATTTAATGCCATCTAGTTGGAAATCAGAGGCAAATAAACAACATAGGTATATAAATTGACATTTATCGACTATTACTGGCACCTGAACCGCTATCAAACGCCTGGAACATAACTGCGATGACTGAATTGTAGTACACAGCTTATCGTGATAAGTTTAGGAAGTTACGAAGGTATATTACTGGGTTCGCCAAGAGACTGTTGAAGCGCCTCCATACTACTCCTGTTCCGATTTTGCGGAAAGTGAAGCTATAAGACGAAAAATATGTATTTTATGTTACACGCAATGGCTAAGATACGGGGTGTTTAGAAGAATCACGAAATACTTCAGAATCCTTAAAGACCAAAATGAAATGGTATAAAGTCGAGCAACCGTGACGGGATGCATTTAATTTACTGAGCGGTGTTAGAACCGATTGTTATGAGTATCGTCTGTGTCAAATGTGGCTGGTATAACGCCAAGTTTATGTAGCCAAAGAAACTGATAGTGAGTTTTTTTTATTTTTCGTAGCAAATGATGTCGTAGGAACATTCGTTCTTCATTGAGTTCTTCTTGCGATTGTCAAATAAGAAGAATCTCTAAAATATATAACCCTCACATTAACTGCATGCTGTCTGCAGCTGAATGCTGGTGTAGTTATTGCCCTTCTCGATAGAGTATTAAAAAAAGCTTGCTGTCACGTTTGCGATTTTAGCGAGCTGTCACGGTTTATCATGTGCCCAGCCAGTCCCGGTTATTATCGTATGTGTGCTGCGTGCAGTCACGTTCTGTTTCCTGCCGTCCTATCCGATCACCGTAAGCCAGGTAATCGATAAACGGTGACTGCACCAGCGGCACGAGGTCACCTAACATGGGCTCACTCACACCATGCTTATAGCTGAGTGAATTTGTCTAGCGTTGTCAGAGTAACTGCCAGATGATGTTTCATACAAATCATTTTCTAGGGCTGCTAATGTAACTTTTTTTGAGGTCCGTGAATTTCTTCAAATTAATACGCTTTCTGAGTCACTTTTTGTTACCAGGTAAAACTTGGCGGTCACATTTCAACAGAACGTTCCCCTCTTTAGATACGTGTGTAAGTAATTTTCGGCCGGCCGGAGTGGCCGTGCGGTTCTAGGCGCTACAGTCTGGAGCCGAGCGACCGCTACGGTCGCAGGTTCGAATCCTGCCTCGGGCATGGATGTGTGTGATGTCCTTAGGTTTAATTAGTTGTAAGTTCTAGGCGACTGATGACCTCAGATGTTAAGTCGCATAGTGCTCAGAGCCATTTGAACCATTTTTGAAGTAATTTTCGTTGAATAGAATGTAGCTAGACCATCCACTCATTTTTAAATCGCTATGTAAGTACCGAAAATTCACGGAACGTTGCCAGAACCCGTCGCTTCTTGTGACTATTTCTGGGTTCCTGTTTCTACTGGGTACCGATCACTGTTCACAGCAGATTATTGCTTACCTACTGTCTAGTTGGATTTAGTGCTTTAATATACAGGATTTATCAAAAAGAATCATTCAATTTAAAAAATCGTAACTGTTATATTATTTGAGAAATGTGCGTGAACAACCTGTTGTTCGAAAGAGCAAACTGAGTTTTACACGGTTCCCGCTAGATAGCAGCAATGTGCCCCCATTTCAGTTCTAGTAAAAATGGTGTTGGGACAACAGAAAGCGTTTTGTGTCCTACGTTTTGCGCAGTGCGGATCAGTAATAATTGTTCAGCGTGACTTTCGTACCAGGTTTGTTCTGGATCCACCTACACTACAGAGCGTTAGACGATCGCATGAACAATTCCGAGAAACGGGTTCTTTGTGTAAAGGCAAATCACCGGGCTGTCCCCGAGTGTCTGACAGAGACGTCGAACGCATCCGCCATTGTTTCACAAGGAGTCTGCAGAAATGCTCGAGAACTTTATTTTCCCACAGTTGGAGACTGATTCAAGCGACTTCATTTACCCAAAGGATGGGGCACTGCCGCACTGGTACCTGCAAGTGCGGGAATTTTTAAAT
Organism: Schistocerca piceifrons; assembly: GCF_021461385.2. Taxonomy (NCBI): domain Eukaryota; kingdom Metazoa; phylum Arthropoda; class Insecta; order Orthoptera; family Acrididae; genus Schistocerca; species Schistocerca piceifrons. Next base: position 786,896,398 of record NC_060149.1, read on the forward strand.
CAAAGCATACTGTACTAAACGATTGAGCCTTACAGTGCTGACCTCCAAGGTCACCGGACCTGACTGTATGCGATTATTTTTTGTGGGGGCTTATAAAAGACTCTGTTTATATGCCCCCCTTACCAACAACAATGAATGAACAGAGGCATCGCATAACAGCAGCTGTAGAAGCTGTAACTGCCGGCCGAAGTGGCCGTGCGGTTAAAGGCGCTGCAGTCTGGAACCGCAAGACCGCTACGGTCGCAGGTTCGAATCCTGCCTCGGGCATGGATGTTTGTGATGTCCTTAGGTTAGTTAGGTTTAACTAGTTCTAAGTTCTAGGGGACTAATGACCTCAGCAGTTGAGTCCCATAGTGCTCAGAGCCATTTGAACCATTTTTGAAGCTGTAACTCAAGACATGTTCGCTGCAATGTGGGAACAATTTGAATGCCGTATTGACATATGCCGTGCATCTCAAGGGGTGCATATTTAATACCTATGGAAAGTTATGAAAAAAAAAACTTTGAGTTTCCCGTTCATCAAAAAACAAAATTCATTGTATATGTTTATTAGTTTCAGAAATATAGGCGTGCCAAATCAGATAGTTCTTGTTGATACACCGTGCATGATTTCGCGCAAACGAGAACATGATGCAGGGCTTGCTCCACAAAAGCAAAAGAAATGTGTGCGAATGAACCCAACTGCAAAAGAGCTCTTAATAACTTAACTTTTTAGTAATTTGTCATGTCCACTATCGCCTAAAACTAGTTAACATATCTGTAAATACTGCAGAGCAATTTCTCATCCTGGACAGGTTTGAGGGAAAGAAATGGCCATCTAGCCGTTCGTTGGAGCGATTTAAGGCTCATATATCACATTTGACCGACAGTTCACACCCGATTCTCATTTTGGCCATAATCCGCGAAGTAATTTCTCGTATATTTCCTTCGTTTAGTCCATTATACATGAGATACTGGGGCGGCCGCAGTGTGCTGCCAGTGGGGACAGTTGTCCCTAGTGAGAATTCATTTAATTTTATTATATGAGAAAGGACCTGTAACATCAGGTACTGAATTTTTACAACTAAAACATCTGGAAAGTTGTCATCAAAATGACCTGGAAATACCGATAAAATAGCAGAAAAATGATCTAAAACCTATGTAAAGTCTGTTACAAAATGAGCTAGTGTACTTGAAAATCTTGTAGGATGTTCCAGCTGAAATTACACAAAGGATAAAAAAATTCAAAATCATTATATTTTTCTTTAAGAAATTTCATTCTTTGAAAATGTACAAAAATTGTTCTCGAAAGGGAGAGGACGTCTGTTGTTGGGCAAGACGTGTCTGCATGTACTTGTTAGAGTACCTTTCAACAATGTTTTCCTTTAGTGTAAAGAACGAATGTAAAGAATCTGCACACGAATATCGGTATTTCACAAATGGACATTTTTGTTTGGTACACTTTTGACACATTATACCAATATTTTGCCTGGTGCAAGTTAAGAACATTGACGCAGCAATGATACGGAGTAGCTCAACGATCAATTTATATTCAGCACATAGGATTACGCTTAATGATTAACATAGGTATGTTCTTCCTAGAGGCATGTGCATTGTTCGTTGTTGCTAACACTGAAGGAATGAATTCTTGTGTCGTAAATGGACGTGAAACACAAACATGTAAAAAATGAAGTACAGTCATAAAAGTGACATAAGCCTTGAAAAACTAAATACAGTACGATATCTATAGAGTGACAATTATTGAACTATATGAAATAAAGTCGTCATAACATATGAACACTATCGGGTGGCGAAATGTAGGGTCCCCCTGAATAGGGGAAGCGGCTACAAGGGCAGCGAAGTACGTGTGGAGTGCACATGTGGGTTTTTGAGGTTAGAGAAATCCCTCCCTAGGCCCGGCAAGACGCATCCTGAGACGCGACGAAGTAGTAGTAGTAGGCAAAACGCAACAGGGAATAACAATATTAATGTGGTACCTAATAGTAAACTGCAGGAGCGTCTACACGAAGGTCCCAGAACTGCTCTCATTAATAAACGGTCACAATGCCCACATTGTACTAGGGACGGAAAGTTGGCTGAAAACAGATGTAAACAGTAATGAAATTCTAAACGCGGATTGGAATGAATACTGCAGAGACAGGCCGGACAGGGAAAGGGAAGGCGTTTTTGTAGCGATAAAAAGTGCAATAGTATCGACGGAAATTGACGGAGATCCGAAATGTGAAATAATTTGGGTGACGATCACGGTTGAAGCAGACTCAAACATAGTAATTGGATGTCTCTATAGGGCCCCTGGCTCAGAAGCTGTTGTGGCAGAACACCTGAAGGAAAATTTGGAAAATATTTCGAGTAGATTTCCCGACCATGTTTTAGTTTTGGGTGGAGATTTTAATTTACCAGATATAGACTGGGAGACTCAAACGTTTATAACGGGTGGCAGGGACAAAGAATCCAGTGAAAATTTTTTAAGTGCATTATCTGAAAACTACCTTGAGCAGTTAAACTGAGAACCGACTCGAGGCGATAACATATTAGATCTTCTGGCGACAAACAGACCCGAACTATTTGAAGCAGTTAACGCAGAACAGGGAATCAGCGATCATAAAGCGTTTACAGCATCGATGATTTAAGTCGTAAGTAGAAATATTAAAAAAGGTAGGAAGATTTTTATGTTTAGCAAAAGTGACAAAAAGCAGATTTCAGAGTACTTGACGGCTCAACACAAAAGTTTTATCTCAAGTACAGATAGTGTTGAGGATCAGTGGACAAACTTCAAAACCATCGTATAATATGCATTAGTTGAGTACGGTATGTGCCAAGCAAGATCATAAGAGATGGAAAAGAGCCGCCGTGGTACAACAACCGAGTTAGAAAACTGATACGGAAGCAAAGGGAACTTCACAGCAAACATAAACATAGCCAAAGCCTTGCAGACAAACAAAAATTACGCGAAGCGAAATGTAGTGTGAGGAGGGCTATGCGAGAGGCGTTCAGTGAATTCGAAAGTAAAGTTCTATGTACTGACTTGGCAGGAAATCCTAAGAAATTTTGGTCTTATGTCAAAGCGGTAGGTGGATCAAAACAAAATGTCCAGACACTCTGTGACCAAAATGGTACTGAAACAGAGGATGACAGACTAAAGGCCGAAATACTAAATGTCTTTTTCCAAAGCTGTTTCACAGAGGAAGACTACACTGTAGTTCCTTCTCTAGATTGTCGCACAGATGACAAAATGGTAGATATCGAAATAGATGACAGAAGGGTAGAAAAACAATTAAAATCGCTCAAAAGAGGAAAGGCCGCTGGACCTGATGGTATACCAGTTTGATTTTACACAGAGTACGCGAATGAACTTGCCCCTTCTTGCAGCGGTGTACCATAGGTATCTAGAAGAGCGTAGCGTTCCAACCGATTGGAAAAGGGCACACAGGTTCAAATGGTTCAAATGGCTCTGAGCACTATGGGACTTAACATCTATGGTCATCAGTCCCCTAGAACTTAGAACTACTTAAACCTAACTAACCTAAGGACAGCACACAACACCCAGTCATCACGAGGCAGAGAAAATCCCTGACCCCGCCGGGAATCGAACCCGGGAACCCGGGGGTGGGAAGCGAGAACGCTACCGCACGACCACGAGATGCGGGCGCACACAGGTCATCCCCGTTTTCAAGAAGGGACGTCGAAGAGATCTGAGGAACTATAGACCTATATCTCTAACGTCGATCAGTTGTAGAATTTTGGAACACGTATTATCTTAGAGTATAATGACTTTTCTGGAGACTAGAAATCTACTATATAGGAATCAGCATGGGTTTCGAAAAAGACGATCGTGTGAAACGCAGCTTGCGCTATTCGTCCACGAGACTCAGAGGGCCATAGACACGGGTTCCCAGGTGGATGTCGTGTTTCTTGACTTCCGCAAGGCGTTTGATCCAGTTCCCCACAGTCGTTTAATGAACAAAGTAAGAGCATATAGACTATCGGACCAGTTGTGTGATTGGATTGAAGAGTTCCTAGATAAGAGAACGCAGCATGTCATTCTCAAATAAGAGTGATTTCAGGTGTGCCACAGGGGAGTGTCGTAGGACCGTTGCTGTTCACAATATATACAGGGTGTTACAAAAAGGTACGGCCAAACTTTCAAGAAACATTCCTCACACACAAAGAAAGAAAATATGTTATGTGGACATGTGTCCGGAAACGCTTACTTTCCATGTTACAGCTCATTTTATTACTTCTCTTCAAATCACATTAATCATGGAATGGAAACACACAGCAACAGAACGTACCAGCGCGACTTCAAGCACTTTGTTACAGGAAATGTTCAAAATGTCCTCCGTTAGCGAGGATACATGCATCCACCCTCCGTCGCATGGAATCCCTGATGCGCTGATGCAGCCCTGGTGAATGGCGTATTGTATCACAGCCGTCCACAATACGAGCACGAAGCGTCTCTACATTTGGTACCGGGGTTGCGTAGACAAGGGCTTTCAAATGCCCCCATAAATGAAAGTCAAGAGGGTTGATGTCAGGAGAGCGTGGAGGCCATGGAACTGGTCCGCCTCAAGCGTACGAACACTTCGACTGAAATGTGCAGGAGCTCCATCGTGCATGAACCACATGTTGTGTCGTACTTGTAAAGGCACATGTTCTAGCAGCACAGGTAGAGTATCCCGTATGAAATCATGATTACGTGCTCCATTGAGCGTAGGTGGAAGAACATTCTGACGAAAGTAAAATGAGCTCTAACATGGAAATTAAGCGTTTCCGGACACATGTCTACATAACATCTTTTCTTTATTTGTGTGTGAGGAATGTTTCCTGAAAGTTTGGCCGTACCTTTTTGTAACACCCTGTATAAATGACCTTGTGGATAACATCGGAAGTTCACTGAGGCTTTTTGCGAATGATGCTGTAGTATGTCGAGAGCTTGTGACAATGGTAAATTGTACTGAAATGAAATGCAGGAGGATCTGCAATGCTTTAACGCATGGTGCAGGGAATGGCAATTGAATCTCAATGTAGACAAGTTTAATGTGCTGCGAATATATAAAAAGAAAGAGCCTTTATCATTTAGCTACAATATAGCAGGTCAGCAACTGGAAGCAGTTAATTCCATAAATTATCTGGGAGTACGCATTAGGAGTGATCTAAAATGGAATGACCATATAAAATTAATCGTCGGTAAAGCAGAAGGCAGACTAAGATTCATTGGAAGAATCCTAAGGAAATGCAGTCCAAAAACAAAGGAAGTAGGTTACAGTACGCTTGTTCGCCCACTGCTTGAATACTGCTCGGCAGTGTGGGATCCGTACCAGATAGGGTTGATTGAAGAGATAGAGAAGATCCAACGGAGAGCAGCGCGCTTCGTTACAGGATCATTTAGTAATCGCGAAAGCGTTACGGCGATGATAGACTGCGGTGGAAGAGTCTGCAAGAGAGACTCTCAGTAGCTCGGTACGGGCAATTAGAGAGATCATAGCCCACACGGAGGCATACCGACAATCTTTCTTTGCACGAACAATGCGAGACTGGAATAGAAGAGAGAACTGATAGAGATACTCAAGGTAACCTCCGCCACACACCGTCAGGTGGCTTGCAGAGTATAGATGTAGATGAAGGGTCTGCGTTAGGACGTTCAAACTGCACGGTTGGTCGCGGATCATGATGGGAATTAGTATGCTGATGCGCACGCGCCCTGTTATTGTCGGCCATTTGAACGTGAAATTGTCACGGCACAGCAGCGTGCCTGAGCGTATAGCGCTTGTGAAGGTCAACTATGCGAGCAATAACAGCCTAAATGCGGTTCAAAGGAAGTTTACGACCTAGTTCAAGCTGAAGACAAGCGTACAAGTGAATAATCAATAATTTGAGTCGCAAGTTTGAGAGAACGGGTAGTGTTCGTGATAACAGTGTTGGCAATGTCGGTCGTCCATAAAGGGTGAAAACGCCTGAAAACATCGTGAAGACACGCGCTGTGTTTCAAACTAGCCCCAGGAAATCGATCAGACGAGCTGCACAACAGGTGGGAATCAACAGGGAGACAATGCGACGAATTGTTGAAGACCTGCATCTGTTCCCATACAAAATTCAAAGCCATCAGCCATTAAGCCCCAGGGCCATGAAACAGTGGTTGTGTGATGTGAATATGGTTTGGTTTAGCGTCGAAGCCCACTTCCATTTGAATGGGTTCGTCAGTAAGCAAAACGGCGCATTTTGGGGACTGAGAATCCGCATTTCGTGAACGAGTAGTCTCATCACCCTCAACAGATGACTGTATGGTGTGCAATGTCCAGTCACGGAGTAATTGATGCAATATTCCTTGATAAGTGTGGCTGCTGAAGAGGGGCGTGTTTTAGTGCATTATCATCAAATGCAAACACACTGTCAGCTTTACTGTTTCTGGCTGCTTTCACCGAATATTGAGTAGTTACATCATTAATGCTGTGCAGTATCTCCTATAATAGTTCGTATTTGGACTTAATGTTTTCGAAAACACATCAAAATTCTCGGAAGGTAACCCCATCTGGCTGGGATAGCAGTGACATAAGAATATTCGTCTTGCCACAGTTGGATGGTCCAGCCATTATCGCATGTATGTCATCAGGAAGCAGTATCCCGTATTTTTCTTCCGGTCTCTGGTATTATTGCAAGACCAGTTACTACGAAGTCCTTGTGATAGCTATATGATATAGACATGCAAGGGATTTTAGAGAGAAATAAAAAAAATGTATCTTTCACAATTTATTTTCTCTGAAATGTTTCATATATGGAAAAATATGAACATGCTTAAATAAGAACATACTTCCATGCCTTCATCTGGCATAGTAAATTCATACATATGTGGGCATATTGATGCACAATATGCGTCATAATATTTTGAGTGACGATTTCTTCTTTAGGATGAACAATTTGAGAGCTAACTCCAGCATATTGGGCCATATATTCTCATAGAATCTGTTCACGTATGGCTGTCAGCTTAGTCATTTGTCTAGAACATCCTGGGGCATATCACTGGCAGACATTAAATTTTTAAAGATATTTCTTGCAGATGAGTGCACTGTCTCTCATTTCAAATTTAGAAGTCCCGTCAGTAACCATATGATCACCTGATGTCACCGATGGAGCCTGAGCAATTCCAGTCAACGTGGCAGAAATTTGCATTGAAGTTTTACCTGGAGTGCTACATAACCCCCCCCCCCCCCCCCCACACACACACACACATATCTAAGGAGGACAGTTTAACACCAAAGGAACAGATGTCTGGAGGAGGACGACAAGATGGGTAAACTCCTTTGTTAAATGAGCATTGATGTATGGCATTGCATGACTTAGCTCACCCTGCGTCGTGTCCAAAAGCTGCGCTTCAACACTGCATTTCACATTCCGACTTTTCATTACTACCTATAAAACTTGTAAGAAGTCAAACCTACCATCTGAGGATGGGCTCATGCCCAAAACTAGTAATGGTATAATAAAATCATTTCAAGAAAACCTGTGGCTCGTTGCAGTATTTCTAAAATGTAATAAACGAAAACAACTGCCGTGCTCTCCAACCAAAATGGATGAAATAATAGGTAATTGTTTCCTCCCGTAGTAAAAATTGAATGAGGTCCCAAAAGACAGAGGTCATGATTTTTTGAGCCCTAACAACAGCTTTGAATTTTTTAGCTGATGGTGAGAAGGGATATCACGACTGCATTCATTTTCTTTTCGTCTGACGTATGTAGTGGGTCACACACGTTTCGTCACCATACACAAGTAGAATCAAGAAACTGTTCATCTCCCAATCGAAGTTCTCTAGAAATTCCGCTAAAGAAGTGGTTCTTTTGACGTTGTATTGATCTGTGAGCTCACGCGATTTTTGAAAACCAATTGTTTCACGAATGATTTCATTCAGAAGATATCGGGAGGATTCTGGAAACATTGCGCTCGTATCTTCCAAATCAATCGGAGGTCGCCACGAATCTTTTCTTCAGTCTTGTTTTCCAGCCATTCAGCCCCGGCCAAGGGTCGCCCATTCCGTTGTTCGCCATTTACATTCGTTTTGCCAGCTTTAAACTTACGACCCCACTTTTACACATTACTACCATTCATCACACCTACGCCATAAATAGTTTTGATTTATTTTTGATTAGGAGAAAATATGTCTCTGAGTGTTAGAAGTGTCTTCAATTTCTTTTTACTGTGCCATGATCGATATCGGGCCTACGAGCCCCATCACCGAATGCGCGTTGTGTGTACACAATGTCCTAGGAGGGATATGACAGTAACTGTCATTCGAAGCAAAACAGTCTAGTAAACATGGGCTATAAAATACATACCTTAAGAGGTTTGAGCAGTTGTTGAGTAGAAGAGACGTGTTTCACAGTGGCGACACTGAAAAAATGCTCATACCTCTTAAGGTTTGTTCTTTAGAGCCCATTTTTACTGGACATTTTTTTCTTGTTTTGGCCCATACTTTCTCCTCTCAAAATACGGGAAGTAAAGAGCTTGCAGTAGAAGAGATTTCCTTCACAGCATCGAAGATGTAGTGCTCATAGCTCTTAGACTATGCAATTTGGAGACCATATGTACTAGACGTTTTTGGTTCGAATTATCGTTCCTGTCATATCCCTGAATATTGGCCATTCCTCCTGGGACACCCTAAAAATAAAGCGCAGTCAAATGAAAGCGAGACAGACAAAAAAGTAAGTAAACTGTTTATTATTTTAAAGTAATCGCTGTATTGTTAATATACACTGAAGACCCACAGGAACTGGTAAACCTGCCTAATATCGTGTAGCGCCCCCGCGAGCACGCAGAAGTGCCGCAACATGACGTGCCATGGACTCGACCAATGTCTGAAGTAGTGCTGTAGGGAACTGACATCATGAATCCTGCAGGACCGAGGAGGTGGCGCAGTGGTTAGACACTGGACTCGCATTCAGGAGGACGACGGTTCAATCCCGCGTCCGGCCATTCTGATTTAGGTTTTCCGTGATTTCCCTAAATCACTCGAGGCAAATGCCGGGATGGTTCCTTTGAAAGGGTACGGCCGACTTCCTTCCCCATCCTTCCCTAATACGATGAGACCGATGACCTCGCTGTCTGGTCTCCTCCCCAAAAACAACCCAGCATCCCTGTAGTACCATACCATGCCAATCCTGCAGGGCTGTCCATAAATCCGTAAGAGTACGAGGGGTTGAGATCTCGTCTGAACAGCACGATGCAAGGCATCCCAAATGTGCTCCATAATGTTCATATCTGCGGAGTTTGGAGGCCACGGGAAGTGTTTAAACTCAGAAGCGTGTTCCTGGAGCCACTCTGTAGCAATCCTGGACGTGTGGGGTGTCGCATTGTCCTGCTGGAATTGCCCAAGTCCGCCGGAATGCACAGTGAACATCATTGGATGCATATGATCAGACAGGATGCTTATATACCTGTCACCCGTCAAGAGTCGTATCTAGACGTATGAGGGGTCTCATATCACTCCAACTGCACACGCCCCTCACCATTAAAGAGCCCCCTCCGGTTTGAACAGTCCCTGCTGACATGCAGCGTCCTTGGATTCATGAGGTTGTCTTCATGGACGTACACGTTCATTCGCTTAATACAATTTGAAACGAAACTCGTCCGACCAGGCAACATGTTTCCAGTCATCAGTAGGCCATCGTTAATGTTGACGAGCCCAGGCGATGCGTAAAGCTTTCTGTCGTGCAGTCATGAAGGGTACACGAGTGGGTCTTCGGCTCCGAAAGCCCATATCGTCGATGTTTCGCTGAATGTATCGCGCGCTGACACTTGTTGATGGCTCAGCACTGAAATCTGCAGCAATTTGCGGAAAGGTCTCTCACGTTGAACGATTCTCTTCAGTCGTCGTTGGTTCCGTTCTTGCAGGATCTTTTTCCGGCCACAGCGATGTCGGACATTTGATGTTTTACTGGATTCCTGATATTCTCGGTCCACTCGTGAAATGGTCGTACGGGAAAATCTTCACTTCATCGCTACCTCGGAGATGCTGTGTCCCATCGCTCGTGCGCCGACTATAACACCACGTTCAAACTCACTCAAATCTTGATAACCCGCCATTGTGCCAGCATTAATTGATCTGACAACTGCGCCAGGCACTTGCTGCCTTATATAGGCGTTGCCGACCGCAGCGCAGTATTCTGGCTGTTTACATATCTTTGTACGAGGGTTGTCCAGAAAGTAAGTTCCGATCGGTCGCGAAATGGAAACCATTCTGAAAATCCGGTAAAACTTTGCACAGATGTGTTGGGCAGTGTCCCTAGTATGCCCGTCGATCGTGTCGCGTCGCTCTTTTCGGTTTTGAGTGAACAGTGAACACGAAAAGATTCGTAGGGAATAGCGTCTCCCGCCAAGTATGAGGGCCTGGTTAGAGATTTCGCCTGTGTCATGCAGCCCACATAACACAACTGTCGAGCAGTTCCTTCTTCAGGCCAATTCTCGGCCGCACACTGTACGTTCAATGAAGACGTTCCTGTAGCGTTTCCGATGAGAAGTGTTTGATCACCCACAATACAGTCCGTAATTGGCTCGCCCTGAGTCTCATCTCTGCTCACAAGAACCGCTGGCTATGAAGAAAATTTTTTTTCACAGACAACGAGCTGCAGACCAGTGCAGTTAACTGGCCGAAAGCACAGTTGATACAACACTACGACGAAACTCGAAGATGGATTCGCGACTACGTAGAGAAGTAGGTGGCAGGTGTACCTAACTCATGCAAATAAAACGTTTCTGGTTTTCACTGTGGTTTCCTTTTTGCGACCGATCGGAACTTACTTTCTGGACAACCCCCGTATTTGAATACCTATACCAGTTCCTCTGACGCTTCAGTGTATTTATCCCACTGTGAAATAAGACGGTTAACGCCTTCATGGAAAAATGTTTGCGGTTGCCTACGGAACCGTGAATGTATACAGGCGTCCTCCTCTTCTTCAGAAACAAATCGACGGCCACCAGTACCTTTCTTCAGCACTTTAAAAACATGGAAAACGCGTGGAGAGAGATCGGGACTGTATGTAGGATATGTGTGGGCTTCCCAGCGAAACTTATGCAGCATTCCTTGGCAACATGTGGGCAGGCTCTGAAGAAAGACATTCGTAGCCGTCGATTCGATTCGGTCTTAGAGGTGCACGCCTCGATACAGTCATGGTTCCTTAGGCAATCGCCAATGTTTTCCGTGAAGTCATTGAACGTCTTGTCTCACATTGGGATAAATATTTTGACAGTTACGGCGATTACTAACTTTTTTCCATGTGTTTCGTTTTCATTTGACTGCCGCATATACTCGTACATCTAATCGATATCAGGTATGTTTTCCCTACGATAACATCACCATCCAGCAGTATCCACTGTACCACTCGGGAAGCGACCTTTCAGGAGTCGACAGCAGAGGACGTATTTGATGTGGCGGGTAGGTAATTAACTTCACGGTACCGGTTGTTGAGACACGATCGCGTTAACCATGTGGGACCACTCGCTTTGTTCTCAGTACGGCGCTATGCGCATTAGTGGTGGTTCTCTACATCAATCCCGTGTTTTATTCCGTAGTCGGTGTCTTCTGATGGATGGCGGTCGCTTTGAAAGATTACACGATTGCTAAACAATTACTAAAAACAGTCGCATTCATTAAATATCTGGCAGTATGTGTGAAGAGCAGTTTGAAGTGGAATGACCACATCAAATTAATAGTAGGAAAGACAGATGCCAAACTAATATTCACTGGAAGAATTCTCATTGTCAGATTAGTTATTTTACAAAACCCTCGTTCGACAAATACACTCCTGGAAATGGAAAAAAGAACACATTGACACCGGTGTGTCAGACCCACCATACTTGCTCCGGACACTGCGAGAGGGCTGTACAAGCAATGATCACACGCACGGCACAGCGGACACACCAGGAACCGCGGTGTTCGCCGTCGAATGGCGCTAGCTGCGCAGCATTTGTGCACCGCCGCCGTCAGTGTCAGCCAGTTTACCGTGGCATACGGAGCTCCATCGCAGTCTTTAACACTGGTAACATGCCGCGACTGCGTGGACGTGAACCGTATGTGCAGTTGACGGACTTTGAGCGAGGGCGTATAGTGGGCATGCGGGAGGCCGGGTGGACGTACCGCCGAATTGCTCAACACGTGGGGCGTGAGGTCTCCACAGTACATCGATGTTGTCGCCAGTGGTCGGCGGAAGGTGCACGTGCCCGTCGACCTGGGACCGGACCGCAGCGACGCACGGATGCACGCCAAGACCGTAGGATCCTACGCAGTGCCGTAGGGGACCGCACCGCCACTTCCCAGTAAATTAGGGACACTGTTGCTCCTGGGGTATCGGCGAGGACCATTCGCAACCGTCTCCATGAAGCTGGGCTACGGTCCCGCACACCGTTAGGCCGTCTTCCGCTCACGCCCCAACATCATGCAGCCCGCCTCCAGTGGTGTCGCGACAGGCGTGAATGGAAGGACGAATGGAGACGTGTCGTCTTCAGCGATGAGAGTCGCTTCTGCCTTGGTGCCAATGATGGTCGTATGCGTGTTTGGCGCCGTGCAGGTGAGCGCCACAATCAGGACTGCATACGACCGAGGCACACAGGGCCAACACCCGGCATCATGGTGTGGGGAGCGATCTCCTACACTGGGCGTACACCACTGGTGATCGTCGAGGGGACACTGAATAGTGCACGGTACATCCAAACCGTCATCGAACCCATCTTTCTACCATTCCTAGACCGGCAAGGGAACTTGCTGTTCCAACAGGACAATGCACGTCCGCATGTATCCTGTGCCACCCAACGTGCTCTAGAAGGTGTAAGTCAACTACCCTGGCCAGCAAGATCTCCGGATCTGTCCCCCATTGAGCATGTTTGGGACTGGATGAAGCGTCGTCTCACGCAGTCTGCACGTCCAGCACGAACGCTGGTCCAACTGAGGCGCCAGGTGGAAATGGCATGGCAAGCCGTTCCACAGGACTACATCCAGCATCTCTACGATCGTCTCCATGGGAGAATAGCAGCCTGCATTGCTGCGAAAGGTGGATATACACTGTACTAGTGCCGACATTGTGCATGCTCTGTTGCCTGTGTCTATGTGCCTGTGGGTCTGTCAGTGTGATCATGTGATGTATCTGACCCCAGGAGTGTGTCAATAGAGTTTCCCCTTCCTGGGACAATGAATTCACGGTGTTCTTATTTCAATTTCCAGGAGTGTACATGAGTATTGCTACTTAGTCTGGAGCCCTTGCCAGGTGCGTCTGATTAAGGGCAGTGTGAAAATCCAAAGGCAGCGCGTTTCGTCACACCCCCTGCGGGTTCAGGGGTAAGAATAGACCCGCGGTATTCCTGCCTGTCGTAAGAGGCGACTAAACGGAGTCTCAAACGTTTCGGCCTTCTGTGAGGGTCCCCTCTTGGGTTTGATCTCCTTTTTTTTCCAAATTTCCGTTGTTAGTGCGTGCCATTTGGGGAAGGACACCTTACGTGGTGTTTTTCTATTGGTCCATCATGCTCCACCATCTTGCATGTTACCTATTGTCATGTGGGGGGGGGGGAGACTACGCCCAACATCTTCTGGGTTGTTTCCTTCTCGTCTTGTGCGCACTCTTCTTCTTAGCGCCCACGACAACTGTGGACCCTTTCAACACCTAAAATCCAGCACGGTAGCCAGTCCGTTGTGGTGGGGTCCTCGTGTACCCTCTTGGTGGTAGCCCCCTGACCACGCAGGGATCGCACTACAAATGCCAGAGCTGTTTCCTCCCCATGCATGCCAAGGAGTATGTGCCCATCTTGTCTGGGGCACGGGGACTCCGGGCAACGGGATATCGGCCAGGTACCCGTTGCTTTGGCTGGGTGGCGCCCTTGGGGAGAGCCCTCGTTCGGAGTAGGTGGCATCTGGGCGGATGTGGCGCAATGAAGCGCAATAAATCACACCAATCTGGTGGTCGCACGGCCACCAGCGTCTCTAAGCAAGGTAGAGTAGACTTTGATGCTGCGCAATATGACCCTCAGTCGTTCCCCTCGTTGGCTGCGCCATGGGAGGGACGCCGATCTAGTGCCAAGCGGGAGCCTTATGTACCGCAATACCTTGTCTGCAGCAGGACTGATGGTGACTCCTTTCTTACGACGAAGCCTCTGTTTTTTGTGGAACACCTGGAGGATAAGTTTGGGGAAGTGACGGGGTTGTCTAAAATGAGGAATGGGTCCTCCCCAGCCCAGTCACGACCGTTGATCTTGTGTGATAAGCTGGGTGACGTCCCTAGCCGACTTGGAACGACGTGGTGTACATTTTGTCCGTCGTGTACATAGAGGACCCAAGACTAACATGGTGGCCACCGGTGCCTTTATCTTGGCCTTCGAGGGTGATGTCTTGCCCGAAAAGGTCAAGGTGATGGTTTACCGTTGCGACGTCAAGCCATACGTCCCTCACCCGATGCGGTGCTTCCAGTGCTGGAAGTTTGGGCATATGTCCTCCCGTTGCCCATCCAGCGCTACATGTCGAGATTGCGGACGCCCCTCTCATCCCGATTCTCCATGTGCGCCTCCGCCTGTATGTGTCAGCTGTGGGGAGCACCACTCTCCATGCTCGCCGGATTGCCCCGTTCTTCATAAGGAGTGGAAGATCATGGAATTTAAGACTCTGGACCGGCTTACTTATCGAGAGGCAAAACTGAAATATGAAAGGTTGTATCCTGCTTCCATTCGAACATCTTATGCTGCAGCCACATTATCGTCGCCCACGCGAGCGACGGTTGTCGCCTCATCTGTGCCGCCTTCAGTGGGCCCTCGGGGCTGTGCATCTCTGTCTGCCCCCCTCGTGCCTGGGGGCAAGCCTTCCTCTGTTGCCCCCTTAGCAGTTGGGGGCAAACCCTCTTCTGTCGCTCCCCCCACGCTTACTTCGGGAGTGACATCTCCTCCAAAACCAGGGGGCTCGATCCCTCCCCCTCCCTCCTCCGCCGGCATTGCCTCTGCTGGTTCCTCTCTCGCGGAAGGGGTCCCTCGGGGCACTCCCTTCCTCCGTTTCTTCTCCTACACAGCCGGATGTCAGCCAGTGGCTGAAGGTTCCGCCACCTGCTGGTCGTAGGGCTTCTGCGTCGTCGTCAGCCTCAGACGCTCCTTCAGAGAAGCTCTCCCAGCCCTCTCACCCTAAGGGCCGACGTGAGAAGAAGGAACGGAATGTGTCCAAGAAGAATGACGTTCTGGCGGTTTCAGTACCGCCTGCTGTACATAGTCCTGGCTCCGGGGATGAGGTGGAGATCCTCGCCTCTGCCGCGGATCTCGCCCTCACGGAACCCTTGGGGGCCTCTCCTATGGACTCAGCTGACTCTCCCCCGGTGGCGGCAGTTGGCTCTGAGGCGCTGTCTGCCTCTTAGTCGCATTCACGCCCTCCCAGTCCCTTCCTGCTTCCATTCTCCAGTGGAACTGCGGCGGTTATTTCCGCCACCTGCCTGAGCTCCGGATGCTTCTGAGTGTTTCCCCTGTTCTCTGCATTGCTCTGCAGGAAACTTGGTTTCCGGCAATGCGGACCCCCGCCCTTCGCGGTTATCGGGGATACTATAAGAACCGCGCTGCCTGTCAACGAGCGTCAGGTAGGGTTTGCCTCTTTGTTCACCACTCTGTCTGTAGCTCGCCAGTACCCCTTCTGACGCCTTTAGAGGCAGTCGCTGCCAGGGTTGAGCTCTCGCCGGCTATTACTGTTTGCTCTGTTTACATTCCTCCGGATGGGGAGCTCCCCCGACATGTCTTGGCTGCGCTGCTGGCTCAACTCCCGCCACCTTTGCTGCTTCTGGGCGATTTCAATGCCCACAACCCTCTATGGGGTGGGACTGTCTCCGATGACCGCGGTTGGGCCGTGGAGCATGTGTTGGCTCAGCTCGACCTTAGCCTCTTGAACACCGGTGCTCCCACGCATTTCAGTGTGGCCCATGGCTTGTTCTCGGCCATCGATCTCTCTATTTGCAGCCCTGGACTTGTCCCATCCCTCCACTGGAGAGTGCATCCTGCCCTGTGTGGTAGTGACCATTTTCCCATCTATTTGTCACTGCCCCAGTGTCATTCTTCTGGGCGCCTGCCCCGCTGGGCTCTCCACAGGGCTGACTGGCCGGCTTTTACTTCCGCTGCAACCATTGAGTCTCCCCCACAGGGTGACATTGACAAGGTGGTCCGTGTTTTAACCACGTCCATCATTTCAGCGGCCGAGGCTGCCATCCCCCATTCTTCTGGCCTCCCTCGGAGGAAGGCTGTACCCTGGTGGTCGCCGGAGATTGCTGAGGTTATTCGCGACCGTCGGCGGGCTCTCCAGTGTCATAGGCGGCACCCGTCTCTAGAGACGCTCATCGCCTTTAAGAGGCTCCGTGCCTTGGCCCGTCGTCTTATTGCACAGCGTAAGCAGGAGTGCTGGGAGAGGTATGTCTCATCCTCGGGCTCCCATGTCTCCCCCTCGCTCGTGTGGTCCCGGATTACTGTTAAAATTCCCGAGATCGTACCTTTCTAGAAGAGTGAACCAATTTATAGCTACCTCCTACGTATGTCTTTTGAAAAGCCCTTGAAGATAAAATTAGAGGACTACCAATAGTTGATTTTTCCCGCGCAACGTTCATCACTGGAACAAGATAAGAACGAAGTGACTGTGCTTTGCAAAGTGCACTCTGCCACATATTGTAACGTGGTTTGCGGAGTATAAATTTAGATGTAGGAGAGCGTTTGGTTGTTATTTGCACCACATCAAGATGGGCATGTAATCTTAGAGCGATGCGATATTCCAGCAGGAAAAGTTACGGGCAGACTCGAAACCTTCACACAGAGTGAGGCGGCACAGTGGTACTAGCATCCGGAAGGCGACTGTTCAAATCCACTTCCGACCACCCTGATGTTGGTTGTCCGCGATTTCTGTAGGGCAGATACTGGGATGCTACCTTTCGAAGAGCACGGCCTATTTCCTTCCCCACGGTTAACAAAATACGAGCTTGTGATCAGTCTCTAATGACCTACATCTACATCCATCGTCGACGGGACATTAAACCATAATAGTCCTTTTTTTCCCAGACCTTCACGGGTGGATATCATTTCACGGATGCTGTTTATAGCTCCAGCATGAAATAGCCATGTTCGAACTCCGGTACCAGCGAGAAATTTATGTCGGTGGGAAGGCCGGGAATGAACTTACTCAGCTTCGTGTTGATACCTGAGAAACTGTTTGAAGAGGAAGTGGCGGATACAATTTCGAAAGCAAACATTTATGGCTACATAAACGGCGATTCTGACCATATTCTTCTCCAGTACAGCGGTATCTTTACGCCCAATGCAGAGGCTAAAAAATAACTCGGTCAGCAATCCAGTGTTACACAGTATCTGATCAAAAGCATCAATACAACTATTAGTCGACTTAATATAAAGTGTGTTTTCCCTTCGGCTCTGGCTTCGTGAACTCTGCTTTAGTACACTTTCGGTGGGGTTTCTTAACGCCTGTGGTGGAATGGCAGCCCATTCTTCCTCACGAGCCGAAAGTAGAAATGTTAGTCACGATGAACACGGGAGTCTGGAGCGAAATCAACATGTTAACGCGTCCCAATGACGCAGACCAGTTCATTTCAGAATGTTGTTTCCACAAACCATTGCCTCACAGGTGCTGCTTGGTGACAGGGTGCATTGTCATCATCTCCGACCACTGCTGTACTCAGTACACAACGCTGTAAAATATGTTTACATCTTTCTGTACTTAGCGTCTTCTGAAGCGCGATAAGGAGACCACACCATGACCACGGAAAAGAACTCGTACCGGAACATCACCTCCGTACTTCACTGGTTGCACTGCACGTGATGGCAGGCGTTCGCCAAACCCGAGCCGTTCCATCGGATCGACATAGTGTGTAGTTGAAATCATTCGTTTCCAGTTATCCACTGACCAGTGCCGTTCCTGTTTACACCACCACGAGCTCCGCTTGGCACTCACTACAGCAACGTGTTGCTTATGAGGAGCTGCTTCTCCATTGCACCTCATTATTCTTAATTCTGCACGCACAGCCGGGCTGCTTTTGAACTCACCTGTGATTCCTTCCAATGTTTTACAACTATACTCCGCAATGCACGTCAGTACACGAGATGTGTCTGGTCACGTTTCCACCTCACTACCACATCACCGACAGTCGACGTGGGCAGCTTTAGAAGGGTCGGACTGTACGCGACGGATTTGTTACTCGGGTGATATCCAATGACTAGTCGATGTTGGCAGTTAGTGAGCTCTCCTAAGCGCCCTATTCTGCTGTTACTGCTGCTCTACTCACTACAAAACGCTCGCCGCCTTCTTTCATACAGACGCCATCTATATAGTGGTCAGCTCCGCTATTCATAGGGATGTCGGCGTATTTTTGATCAGATAGTGTATAGGGCGCTCTTCAATTCACGAGTTCGACGTACATTCTGGGGACCGTTCTGACACGCATTCTAAGAGCTGCTTCGCCGTTGCGTTACACGCTGTGAATCGAGTGCTACTTACAAGGGGAGGCCACGACGTTTGGAACGCGGATTTACTGCAAACTTCGTACACTCGTAGTACTCCATCAGGACAACAAAATGTGTAAGCAGTAGCTCGTGCTTCTCAAGCATTATTGAGAAAATCGCAAGATAATTTCGGTCCTCAAATATATACGTGCGCGTGGCCATTTTTACCATGAAGCTGCGGCAGCCGAGTGGTCGCCGGCACGGCAACTCAGCGTGTTCGATCAGAGGGTTAGGTGCCCTCTGTAATAAAAGAAACTAAGTTGATGGATCAACGACGAACTGAAACGGGTATCTTGCGACGTCCACCCCGAGCAGATACAACGAACGAAAACGAACAACATGAGATAATAAAAAGTGGTTACCGTTCTGTCCCCGTAACTCTGGATCGAGTCCCGATCGTCAGTTTTTTTATTTATTTTCAACACAGTCATTTTCTTTACTATTTATATTACAATTGATATAATGGGAAAAATACGTGTAATCGGATGAAATTTTATTAAATTTACAATGTTATTAGACAGTCTACAAATATTTATCATCACAAATAATATAATATTCATAACTTTATGTTTTCCATGTTTTGACGAAAAATACCATCCTGCAACTTGTAATCGTAATGTCTAAAGTGACGATTAATTGTACATCTTTCGAAAGCCGTGTGTGCCGGTCAAAACTTGCAGGTAACAGGTAGTTTCGGGCTCCTTCCAGCTATAAGGGATTTCTCAAATCACGGTCAAGCATACATTTTCAGTATCACTTTATACGTTTCGTCGTTTACTAGTCGATAGCTATGAATATTATACACTACTGGCCATTAAAATTGTTATACCACGAAAATGACGTGCTACTGACGCGAAATTTAACCGACAGGAAGAAGATGCTGTGATATGCAAATGATTTGCTTTTCAGACCATTCACACAAGGTTGGCGCCGGTGACGACATCTACAACGTGCTGACATGAGGAAAGTTTCCAACCGATTTCTCATACATAAACAGCAGTTGACCCCCGTTGCCTGGTGAAACATTGTTGTGATGCCTCATGTAAGGAGGAGAAATGCGTACCATCACGTTTCGGACTTTGATAAAGGTCGGATTGTAGCCTATCGCGATTGCGGTTTATCGTATCGCGATATTGCTGCTCGCGTTGGTCGAGATCCAATGACTGTTAGCAGAATATGGAATCGGTGGGTTCAGGAGGGTCATACGGAACGCCGTGCTGGATCCCAACGGCCTCGTATCACTAGCAGTCGAGATGACAGGCATCTTATCCGCAAGGCTGTAAGGCATCGTACAGCCACGTCTCGATCCCTGAGTCAACAGATGGGGACGTTTGCAAGACAACAACCATCTGCACGAACAGTTCGACGACGTTTGCAGCAGCTTGGACTAACAATCGGAGGCCATGGCTGCGGTTACCCTTGACGCTGCATCACAGACAGGAGCACTTGCGATGGTGTACTCAACGACGAACCTGGGTGCACGAACGGCTAAACGTCATTTTTTCGGATGAATCCAGACTCTGTTTACAGCATGATGATGGTCGCATCCATGTTTGTCGACATCGCGGTGAACGCACATCGGAAGCCTGTATTCGTCATCGCCATACTGGCGTATCACCCGTCGTATTGGTATGGGGTGCCATTGGTTACACGTCTCGGTCACCCCTTGTTCGCATTGACGGCACTTTGAACAGTGGACGTTACATTTCAGATGTGTTACGACCCGTGGCTCTACGCTTCATTCGATCCCTGCGAAACCCTACATTTCAGCATGATAATGCACGACCGCATGTTGCAGGTCCTGTACGGGCCTTTCTGGATACAGAAAATGTTCGACTGCTGCCCTGGCCAGCACATTCTCCAGATCTCTCACCAACTGCAAACGTCTGGTCAGTGGTGGCCGAGCAACTGGCTCCTCACAATACGCCAGTCACTACTCTTGATGAACTGTGGTACCGTGTTGAAGCTGCATGGGCAGCTGTACCTGTGCACGCCATCCAAGCTCTGTTTGACTCAATGCCCAGGCGTATCAAGGCCGTTATTACGGCCAGAGGTGGTTGTTCTGGGTACTGATTTCTCAGGATCTATGCACCCAAATTGCGTGAAAATGTAATCAAATTGTTGAAATGGCTCTGAGCACTATGCGACTTAACTTCTGAGGTCATCAGTCGCCTAGAACGTAGAACTAATTAAACCTAACTAACCTAAGGACATCACACACATCCATACCCGAGGCAGGATTCGAACCTGCGACCGTAGCGGTCGCTCGGTTCCAGACTGTAGCGCCTAGAACCGCACGCCCACTCCGGCCGGCAAAATGTAATCAGATGTCAGTTCTAGTATAATATATTTGTCCAATGAATACCCGTTTATCATCTGCATTTCTTCTTGGTGTAGCAATTTTAATGGGCAGTAGTGTATTATTTGTGATAATAAACATTTGTAGCAGCCAAATGACATTGTAAATTTAATAAAAGTTCATAGGATTACACGTATTTTCCCATTATATCAATTGGAATATAAATAGTAAAGAAAATGACTGTGTTGATGATAAAAAAAAGAAACTGACGAACGGTACTCGATCCACCGATTACGAGGCTTTGAACGCTAACCACTTTTTTTTCTTCTTCTTCTTAAATCTCATTTTGTTCGATTTCGTTCGTTGCATCTGCTCGGGGCGGACGTCGTAAGACACCCGTTTAAGTTCGTCGTTGATCGATTAAATCAGTTTTTTTTTATTACAGAGGGCAGCTAAAGCCTCTTACCGAACACGCTGAGCAACCGTGCCGGCTTTATCTTGCGATTTTCTCAATAACGCTTGAGAAGTACGCGCTACTGCTTACACATTTTGTTGCCCTCACGGAGTACAACGAGTGTACGGAGTTTGGTGTAAATCCGCGTTCCAAACGTCGCGGCCTCCCCTCGTTACTAAAGAGATTGGTGTTATTGTCGGATTGAAGCTGTAGCGGGCTGCAGCACGTGTCGGCGAGCCGCCTGCGCACGCGCCGCCCTGCGGACGCGGGCTGCGGCGGTGGCTGCGGCTGGCAGCGGCAGTCGCGCGGATGCTGCTCTCGGGAGCGCCCTACTGGTCCCGCCCGCCCCGACACGGCGCCTGGACCTCCCAGCGCAGGCTCGCCATCAACGTCATCAGCGACGGTGCGCACAAATACTCTTTTTGATATCGCCCTAGTCTTCACCTTACATATGTAGCCCTCGTTTCTTCAGTAGCGCGCCGCTAAACTTTAAAAACAAATTCCCCACTCGGCCGTTTCAGGTGTAACTTGTCATCTCGTCTTATTTTTCTTCCTAATGTCCGATTCCGAAACGGCTCCTTTCGAGGCGTTTCCCTCCCTTCCTTTTTCCACCGAGCTAGTACGAGCTCGTCATCGACGGGACGTGAAATGCTAATTTCCATTCTGCTGTCTTTGATATCCGTGTGTTACCAGCGGCAGAAGCAGTCAACAGTTTACTACGGCAGAATATGTTGCATATAACCGACCACACTATAAGTGCGTAATGCTGTTTTAATAAACGAATAATTCCGCGGACCCGTGGGAGGCAAACAATCGGTTGCTCAGTAACTGTTACTGCGATTCGTTGTTTGGTGCATCCTTACCGTGCTGTTACGTGAAGGTAGTTTGAGTCTCTGCATAACTGGCGCTTCTAATGTATTAGGTGACATTTAATACTGCTAAAATGTGTAACACAATTCTTCCTCAATTAAGGGGGGTAGGACGTCAAACGGGCCGACTTGGAGCAGGAGAGGCACCACAGGACATTTTAATTTCCACTGTCTATACTTTTACAAATTAATTTATAAAACTTTGTCAGCATCACCAGGAAGCATTCAGAATTCACACTCTTAGCAGTGGAAGTTGTAAAACATAACGAAATAATTGTTTTTACATGTGAAATTTCATCATTTTTTTTCACTTACTAATAGCAGCATTTGTTGCTATAGGTACACTTTTCTTCATAAGTAAGAGAGATTCTTCGATGAATTTTGCACAGCTTACCAACCCTACTTAAAGGTGTATGGAACTATAGAATTTTCCAAATCTATTAAAAACTGTCGTAAAAATTGAGGTAATTAACTACAAAATTTGTGTTTTTTCTAAACATGACGTTTAAAATACAACAGCTCATTCGTTTTTTCATAAATTAAATAAATTCTAGAGTTTCATACACCGGTAAGTATGGTATGTATGCTGTGCAAAATTCATCGAAGATTCTCTCTAACGTATGAAGAAAAGTGTACCTATAGCAACAAATGCAGCCATTAGTAAGTGAAAAAAATGATGAAATCTCACTCGTAAAAAAAATTATTTTGTTATGTTTTCGAACTTCAACTACAATGAGTGTGAATTCTGAATCCTTCCTGGTCATGCTGGCAAAGTTTTATGAATTTATTTGTAAAAGTATAGACAGTGGAAATTAAAATGTCCTGTGATGCCTCTCCTGCTCCAAGTCGGCCCGTTTGACGTCCTACCCCCCTGAAGCGAGTATCGCGAAACGAACTCCGCGATCAGACCCAGAGGACCACGCGTTGCCGACCACCTCCGCCTCATCCTCTGCCCGGAGGGATGCGGGGCTAGTACACGCCTCTGCATACCGTTGCCGGCTTTCCAGAGCTTGGAGCCGTTACTTATTATTCGAGTAGCTCGTTATTTGTCATCACAGTGCTGCGTTGACCCTGTTCTAGTACTCCCATTACGGAAAAACCCCTGACTGTTCCACGAATTGAACTCCGGTTCTTTGCGCGGCCGTCAGATGCGCTGTCCACTTGGTTACGTATGCGGACCAAAACAGAGATCATATCTCTTTTAGAACATCCTGTGTAACTAACCGCCCCAACCCCCCGGTCTCCTTCCTTCATCATCTCCATCTACATACATACTCCGCAAGCCACCTGACGGTGTGTGGCGGAGGGTACCTTCAGTACCTCTATCGGTTCTCCCCTCTATTCTAGTCTCGTATTGTTCGTGGAAAGAAGGATTGTCGGTATGCCTCTGTGTGGGCTCTAATCGCTCTGATTTTATCCTCATGGTCTCTTCGCGAGATATACGTAGGAGGGAGCTATATACTGCTTGACTCCTCGGTGAAGGTATGTTCTCGAAACTTCAACAAAAGCCCGAGCTACTGAGCGACTCTCCTGCAGGGTCTTCCACTGGAGTTTATCTATCATCTCCGTAACGCTTTTGCGATTACTAAATGATCCTGTAATGAAGCGCGTTGCTCTCCGTTGGATCTTCTCTATCTCTTCTATCAACCCTATTTGGTACGGATCCCACACTGGTGAGCAGTATTCAAGCAGTGGGCGAACAATCGTACTGTAACCTACTTCCTTTGTTTTCGGATTGCATTTCCTTAGGATTCTTCCAATGAGTCTCAGTCTGACATCTGCTTTACCGACGATTAATTTTATATGGTCATTCCATTTTAAATCACTCCTAATGCCTACTCCCAGATAATTTATGGAATTAACTGCTTCCAGTTGCTGACCTGCTATATTATAGCTAAATGATAAAGGATCTTTCTTTCCATGTATTTGCAGAACATTACTCTTTCAAATCTATCTGATGCAGATACCACAACGCACAGCAGTACCCCAGAAGAAGGCGGACAAGCGTAGTGTAAGCAGTCTCTTTAATAGAACTGTTGCATTTTCTAAGTGTTCTTCCAATAAATCGCAGTCTTTCGTTTGCTTCCCTCACAACATTATGTATTTGTTCGTTCCAATTTAAGTTATGCATAACTATGAGCCCTTGGGTATTGGTGTGTTTTGTGCAAATTTCCAATCTTTGGGTACGGATCTTTCGACGTAATTGTTGTAAAAGTTTGGTGACAGAGCGTCATTCATTGTCGTCTTCTCTCGAGAAAGCCATGGCTCTGTTATTAAGTGCTGTTCGGTCTTCTGTTATTCACCACACTAAGCGAATACATCTGTTTCTAATATCTCATCTCCGAAATGAATCTTGTTAAGAATCATATGAGAAGTAAAAGCTTATATACCAAAGAAATGAAGAAAGACACTTACTTGTCTGTTAATCGAGTTGTCAATATAGATTTTGTTTTTCAGACTCGCTCTTCATTCACGTGTAACTGTGTACTACAATGACACTAACTGATATTCTCATCATAGAACATTTGCAATCGTACAGCCTTGTCACTCACTTCCTTTCTCTGCGTCAAATATATTCACTCGATAACGTAGGATTCGGACGAAAATATGGCTTGCTATATCTTAGTCGGTTCCACACTAAATGGAGCAGCTTCAGGAGCTGCTGTTGATTTTATTGTATGAGAATCAGTTTCATACGACCGAACTAAAATCGTTCTCTAAACTAAATTTCTAGCGACATTTTTTGAAAAAGCTAGTGAATGTTTTTGTCTTTACGTTGAAGTAACTGCCAATGTCAGATAGTTGTGTTCCACGTAGTAGTTCAGGTATTTGGGTAACACACTCCTCGAATTTGTGTTGAACAAAGTTCGTTACGTAGTTTTGCGTTGCCTACAGAAATAAATTGTCCAAAGCCACTTGTTAAATATTTGATTCTGTTTTAAGACATAGTATCTAGTTTCTCCATTTGCAAAGTTCTGAATTATCCGTTGTAACATAAATGCTGTTTATTGCATTAATTTTGCCCGTTATGGATTTTCGCCGGTTTTCGTGACTGACTACTTTAAATGGTGTTCCACTGTTAGTCACTTTGGTTTTTGTTGTTATTTGTCTAAAACCCATAACTAACTTCCCTCTTGATTGTTGAAACGCGTACTTGGTTAGCTTTAACGTCAGCATGCACTGATAACCGCCACATTGCTCGAAAAAGTGGATAAATGCTAACGTTACGAGGGCGCCGCGCCTACTCATCGTGTTTGTGGTATATGTAGGGCTTGGCCAGAAACAAAAGTGACACAAGTGGTAAATCCAGATTGCCGAGCGTTTAGATGAAAAAACATTTTTGGCGCGGGTCTGGCGAGGCATGACGCATTTATGTTAGCGTTGTTCCTATGCAGTAGTTAGTGTAGCGCAAAAAAGTACAGAACAGTAATCCGTGGGACGCGGGAACTTGTTTTAAAAAAAATTGAGTTTTTACGTTACTTACACTGTAAATAAACCGAAAGAATGTTCAATATACTGTATTTATTAATACTTTCAAAAAAATGCGTGAAAAGGAAAGGCAAACGAAAATTTGGGACTGCAAATAAATTTCCTGGACGGGGTTGTGTAAGACGCATATGAAAACTACGTTCATAAAATTAAATACTGTATATTATTGTACAGTTGTTTTGCATGTGCTGAGGGCAATATTCACCGTTGGAAATGTCGTGTGCCTAGGGCCTCCCGTCGGGTAGACCGTTCGCCTGGTGCAGGTCTTTCGATTTGACGCCACTTAGGCGACCTGCGCGTCGATGGGGATGAAATGATGATGATTAGGACAACACAACACCCAGTCCCTGAGCGGAGAAAATCTTCGACCCAGCCGGGAATGGAACCCCGGGCCCTTAGGATTGACAGTCTGTCACGCTGTCCACTCAGCTACCGGGGCGGACTATATTCACCGTTAAAATATGAGAAGCAGTAATTTTCTGGGCATCTTGCACACGTTATGAACGCTGCATTTTGGCAACTACGTGGCTGTTTCCCTCGTCGACGCTATTAGTGCTATCCCGTCCTGGAAATTTATTGACTTACCTTTGTCTTTCCTTTTCGTGCCCTTTATGAAAAATTAAGAATACAATATAGTGAGCATTATTTCGGTTAATATGCGGTGTAAATAAAGTAAAAACCTAAAAACAAGTTTCCACAACTATCGGATTACCGTTCTGTACTCTTTCAGTTGGACCAGCCGCTGCCTAGTAACTACGCTAACATAAATGGGCTATGGTTAGCCATCTAGCGCTCCCACTCCAGGCAGTTTCGTTTCTGAACCTCAGATACCATAAATTTCGACAAAATCGGTGATGACGAGTAGACGCGGTTCCTCTGTTAATGAAGGTGGTATAGTTTTGTTGCATGAACGTCGTTGTCGCTGATGATAACTTTCCAAGAGAATACTACTCTCACACACTGGAATGTGTTAGAAAGGAGGGATTTAACGTACGGTCCACTACGAGGTCACTGGAGAGGCGGACAAGAGAAGGAAATGAGCTGTGTCGTTTTCAAAGGAACCGCCCCTATTTAAGGAAACCTAAATCTGTATTGCCGGAATGCGAGGGCATTGGATATTGCCACTTGAGTAGCAATATCGTCACATGGATATTTCCACTCTGTGTGCGACCACGTCCACATAGGCTGGTTCATTATATTTAATAACCCTTTTCCTCACTGCTTCGCTGGCGTACATGTTCGACACAAATGCTGCACACATCTCCTCCTCGCCTTCTCTCCCACCACCTATTCCTCCCCCCTTATCTCTTTTCACCTTATCCTCCCACATCTATCTGCCTCATCTCCTACTCCCCATTCTCTCTCTCTCTCTCTCTCTCTCTCTCTCTCTCTCTCTCTCTCTCTCTCTCTCTCTTCCCTGTGTGTGTGTGTGTGTGTGTGTGTGTGTGTGTGTGTTTCATCTCGTCCTCCCCTCTCTCTGTCCATCATCTGCTCTCCCCTCTCTTTGTTGACATCATCTTCCCCCATGTATCCATATCTATCTTCTCATTCCCCTCTCTCTGTCCGTCCCAACTATATTCATCTCAGCCCTGTCCCCACCCACGCCCTTGTGCATATGTAGCTCTTGAGAAACAGGTCGTTGAAGGAGGTGGATACTACTCCCACAATACAGCTGTTGTGAAGGGCAGCCTACATGTCAGGGGCTTTAAATAGTTTTTTTTTTTTTTTTTGCCCCTGATGCGTAAGCTGCCGTGCTGTGTTGGTGGATGAAGTTGACCTGTACTACTAAAACACAATACAACTGTAAAAGAAATTTCGATCTTGCAGCCAGTCGTCGTTTAATTCATTGCACGAATTTCTACTGGACACCTGCCAGTCATCTTCAGGTGAGCCATTGGTCCGTTCTGCCCTATATAGCGCGCTGCGAGTATTCCGCACATGAGTCAGAATTCAAGTTGACAGACGGACTACACTTCACGGCGGCAGCGCCCTCGCTGGTGGAACCGCTGGACTGACGTGTCCTCTGTTTTACCGCTCGCCACGGCCGTTGGCGCACAGTCTCTTCTTCGATTAGAACAAATCGTGGAGATGATGGATTCCAGACACTGTTAAGCTGGTAGTCGCTATATCAGGCCTATTTCCACAGATTCTTTAATAATGGAGTCAGAAAAAGATACAGCTGTGGTCACAACCACAGTTCTGTTACACTCCATTGAATGTCCAGTGGAAATACAGTGTGCGGCAATAGTGGACTTGATCGGTTGCAAAAGACAAGTGCAATGTTGGAATTCAGTGTGTAGAAAGAATGTTTATTCCACCCAGCAGATGAACACAGCACTGTCAGTTAAAATCAAGACTCAGGAAGTGGATAAAGAGAACAAGCCGGCAAAGTCTTTAGCTTTTCTTCCTTTTGTGGGCAACATTTCGTTTAAAATGAGAAGAATCAGCTGTAAGTTTCAAGTGAAAGTGATGTTACGTCCACCAGCTAAGATTGCAGACCTTTTGGGGTCGGTGAAGGACAACTTGTTATTTCGGAAGACCAAAATTAACAAAATACCTTGTCTGTGTCACGTGACTTTCATAGGACAGACCACACGCACTGTGAAAGAATGCTGCACTGCTGTTTTTAGTGTTGGCATCGTGGTGTGCCTAATATAATACTTGGTTTTGTGTGTGATTCTGAACAACCATACGATGAACTATAGTTCTAGCAAGAAAGTAAATTCAGTGAATGAAGTTACAGTCCTCTAGATATCGTTTATGTTGTTGACGATTTTACACCTCAAAATTTACCTTCGAATACTCCTTTTCTACAAGCCAATGTATGAAATCCTTGGTAATTTCATGAAAACATAAGCATAGCCTATCTTGTTGCTGACTAATTCCTTATCTCGCCAAGCTTGTTCAGATTTCTTTCTTTTTTTTTTATAGTTCTATGTCTAAAGTGAGATAATTTGGAACAACTAAAAATACCATATTTTACGAGGGGCGTTCAATAAGTAATGCGACGTATTTTTTTCTCGTCCAGTTTCGGTGGAAAAAAGGGGAATTTGTTGTAGGACCTCGTAGAACATTCCCGCTTCAGTACTTGTAGTTTCAAGAAGTTCCCGGTAGCTGCGGCGATATACGTAGCCTTCAAAATGTGGTCTGTAACGGAGGTGCTTTCCAAGCAGACAGCTTTCATTTAGTTTCTTTTCGCGGAAAACCAGTGCATGATGGATATTCATAGGCGCTTGCAGAATGTCTACAGAGACCTGGCAGTGAACAAAAGGACGGTGAGTCGTTAGGCGAAGCGTCTGTCATCATCGCAGTACAGTCACGCAAACCTGTCCGATCTCCCTGTCCCGTGGATCACAATTAGACACCTCGCTGCTCAACTGGATGTCTCTGTTGGTAGTGCTGACACAGTCGTCTACATGTTGGGGTACTAAAAGGGAGTGCGTCCACTGGGTTCCTCGCTACCTAACAGCAGACCATAAACAGCAACGAACGGCCATCTGTGCTAGTGCGTTATGAGGCTGATGGTAAAATTTTTTTGGCGAACATCGTCACAGGCGATGAAACATGGCTTCATCACTTTCAACCGGAATAAACGGCAATCAGTGGAGGGGCACTCCGAACAAAAAGTTCAAAACTGCACCCTCAGTCGGTAAAGTCTTGGCGACGGTCTTCTGGGTTATTCTACCCTACTGGACATTAAAATTACTACACTAAGAAGAAATGCAGGCGATAAACGGGTATTCATTGGACAAATATATTATACTAGAACTGACATGCGATTACTTTTTCACGCAATTTGGGTGCATAGATCCTGAGAAATCAGTACCCAGAACAACCACATCTGGCCGTAATAACGGCCTTGATACGCCTGGGAATTGAGTCAAACAGAGCTTGGATGGCGTGTGTAGGTACAGGTGCCCATTCAGCTTCAACATGACACCACAGTTCATCAAGAGTAGTGACTGGCGTATTGTGACAAGCCAGTTGCTCGGCCACCATTGACCAGACGTTTTCCATTGGTGAGAGATCTGGAGACTGTGCTGGCCAGGGCAGCAGTCCAACATTTTCTGTGTCCACAAAGGCCCGTACAAGACCTGCAACATGCGGTCGTGCATTATCCTGCTCAAATGTAGGGTTTCAGAGGGATCGAATGAAGGGTAGAACCACGGGTCGTAACACATCTGAAATGTACCGTCCACTGTAAGTGCCGTCAATGCGAACAAGAGGTGACCGAGACGCGTAACCAGTGGAACCCCATACCATCACGCCGGGTGATACGCCAGTATGGCGATGACGAATACACGCTTCCAATGTGCGTTCACCACGATGTCGCCAAACACGGATGCGACCATCATGATGCTGTGAACAGAAACTGGATTCATTCGAAAAAATGACGTTTTGCCATTCGCGCACCCAGGTTCGTCGTTGAGTACACCATCGTAGGCGCCCCTGTCTGTGATGCAACGTCAAGGGTAACCGCAGCCATGGTCTCCGAGCTGATAGCCCATGCTGCTGCAAACGTTGTCGAAATGTTCGTGCAGATGGTTGTTGTCTTGCAAACGTCCTCATCTGTTGACACAGGGATCGAGACGTGGCTGCACGATCCGTTACAGCCATGCGGATACGATGCCTGTCATCTCGAGTGCTAGTGATACGAGGCCGTTGGGATCCAGCACGGCGTTCCGTATTACCCTGCTGAACCTACCGATTCCGTATTCTGCTAACACTCATTGGATCTCGACCAACGCGAGGAGCAATGTCGCGATACGATAAACCGCAATCGCGATAGGCTAGAATCCGACCTTTATCAAAGTCGGAAACGTGATGGTACGCATTTCTTCTCCTTACACGAGGCATCACAACAACGTTTCACCAGGCAACGCCTGTTAACTGCTGTTTGTGTATGAGAAATCGGTTGGAAACTTCCCTCATGTCAGCACGTTGTAGGTGTCGCCACCGGCGCCAACCTTGTGTGGATGCTCTGAAAAGTTAATCATTTGCATATCACAGCATCTTCTTCCTGTCGGTTAAATTTCGCGTCTGTAGCACGTCATCTTCGTGGTATAGCAATTATAATAGCCAGTAGTGTACTTTTCTACATGAGCGCACGTGTAATTGAATTTTATTTCGTGGTTTCCGTCGCGTAAAACATGGTTTGCTACGGCCGATTTGTCAGTATGTCCTAGGTGGCAGTTCCTATTAAGTTCGGCCAGGCGAGTGTTGACACGTCTGTTTGTCGTTACGATGTGCACCTGCCCATAAGTACATGGAATTTCATACCACCGAAGTGTCGCTGGTGGACGCCGTACGTCTTTTGCCGCTTTTAAGCTTTCTTTTATCTTCTTGGTGGGTCTAAAGATTGTGTCAACCCCATACTTGATCAATAATCTCCCAATGTCATCCGTAATCTTGTTAAGAAACGTCAGGGAATTATTTTATGTATCGACCACGACCAGTCAGCTTGCAAGTTTAACTCGAAGAATACAAAATGTTTTATTTGCAGAGGCCTAACTTCAGACAATATGTGTAGTTTTTTGCCATTCGAGCGCTTGTTTTGAGTGGGCGATGTATATCTCAGTATATCTGTTGCTATTGTGTCCTCAGAAGATTGCACAAAATTCGTGCCAATGCTCCCCGTACTTATGCTTCAGTATCCGCCAGACCCCATATTTCGTGACTGACTTGAGGAGCAAATAAAGCATAGTGTGATTCGCGATCCATTTGTTGTGCTGAGAACAGCGTGGCGATTAAGGCTAAGTATCTACTCGTATTTATTCGGCAAGGTTCTCGATTTCAGATGTGCACCGAGAGGTCCGTTGGCTTGCGCGTCTTACGAAAAGTCAGATTTAAGTTTATAGTGATAACCAGTAGTTTATTTCATCTTACCATTCTCTTTTATTATGCACACAATTAGATTTAAATAAATCTTATAATTGTATTTACTTTTACGGGTATGCAGTTGTGCTGTGTTTACTACTTGAATACGTAGACGACAGCAATCTTCATGCGCCAGTCGTCAAAATGTCACCGTATCTCTAATTTTGTCGGATTATTACAGAGGGTCCATGTTTCTAATATGAAGGTACTATCTCCAAATCCCGTCTTGAGTAGATATGGCCACGTATAGTATGCTTGCATTAAATTGTGCACAACGATGTCTTCAAGCATTTCACTAAGATCTTGTAACCTTTATGAATGTGTGCCGCAGCCTCCATTGTCTGCCTACATTCCAGGATTGAGTTCGTCACAATATCTACGGTATTTCCCATTTTTATGTGTACATGTCTCTCCAGGTGGTAGTTATTAACGTAAACAGCGTTAAATAGTAATTGCTGATGTGCAGTGACTGATCGAAAATTCGCATATCCAGAGCGCACCTTACAATTGATTGGAATGTTGCAGAGTAAATAGTACCTCATGTTATTTCAGTATTTTTGATAGATAATACTTATAAAGAACTGTATTAGAACAGATTAATTGCATGTACACATCGTAATTATGAATGGAGACTGGCATGTCACGCATTGGTCGTGTGGGGAGTGTTCTTGTTTCCAAAAGAATCTGTATTTTCGTTTCCGTTACCTCGTAACCTTTTAGCAATTTGATAGTGCTTTATGAATTTCTTTCCATATTTCTTGCGATACGGTAGTAACACGTAATTGTAGCCTTCTATTTAAAGCATTGTCATTCTAGGAATACGCAGCTAGATTTAAACTTTTAAAGTTGAATAGTTCACTTAGCCATTCTTGGTATGTTAAAGCCCTAATCATGGCAACACAATCCAGAAATAGATTATTCCAGTCGACACTTATACGGGATTCGGACAAGTCAGCTTGTCAAATATGCATTTGGTACAGTAACACTAAAAATAAAAATACAAATTTATTATCAACACACAAATACATGTAGCGTTCAGTGAACCTACAAAAGATGCTCCAAGTGGTTTCCATGCTGTTCTGGAAACACTGCATCTTGTCAACACTGATTTTCAAATTTTGTCGCAAATCCTCGCGACTGTATGGTTTCAAATTCTGTTTGGAGTCGTTCTTTCAATGCTCAACATCAGGAATCTGGACGGAATAAACCTCACTTTGTAGAATACGCCAATTGAAAAATCCATGAATGTGATATCTGGAGATTGTGGAGGCCATTCAGTAGTGCTCCGCTCAATAACTCCAAAATGTGGTATGCTGCATCTTGTTGCCGTATCAGTTTTTCCTTAAGCGGCTGCAGTTTGATGTTGGATGTTTGGGAGACGTTCCACAAACATATCACAAATATCATTGTTATTATGGTCATGTTTCCTCCATGTTTGCCAACAAATACGTGCTGTTCTCTAGTTGTCTTTCTATTAATTGTTCCTCAGGCCACAACAAACAACGTAATCTCAAACTGCTAGTGTCGTCACACTAAGGACTAATCAAGTTCACTATAAACTACTTCTTCTTCTTCTTCTTCTTCTTCTACTACTACTACTACTACTACTACTACTACCACCACCACCACTACTATTATTACACTAGGCAACTCAAGGCTAAGGGTTGCCAGTGACAATTGACTTGGCCCACCTCGTATATTTAGCTGATTTATCTGCACGACTGTAATGGATTACTAACGCAGCGGATATGACGACATAAATTTGATGATAGGTGCGTGAGGTGAGAAAAAAGGTAAAGTGACTGGTTGATATTCTGACAGATGTCATCCCATAAGCACGTGCTTCGTCGTTAGGAGCTTCGCCATCGAGACACAGTTTCGCAACTTCCATTGGCACTGATTAGATGTCGACCAAGGACTCTGCGTGCTGTAGATAATGAAACAGCTCCAGTGACGCATCATGCTAACTTCTTGTCCCACAAGCTAAAGTTGAGTGACACCTCTGCAGCTAGTCATTGATATAACACAAGTCATGTTAATAACTCCGTCCTCTAAAGCAATTTTGTGGTTTGATCCAGATACTAATGGAAACGATGAATATTGTCCGAAGAAGCCAACCATTATCCATTACAGCCACCGTGGAGTGTCAGACAAGCAGCAGCAATCCGTATGTCACCCATAATTACCGTGCTCTGTAATCGTGTAAGTGGACTGTAGACAGTGTTACACGTTGATAGTAGCTGTATCATTTTTAATGACAATACTAGCGGCCATTAAGGTCTACTTTCATTGTTCCGTCGTGAGCTGAGAACATTTCAGTGAGCGAGATTGTTGTTACACACTTGTCAGTATGAAAGAGATATTGCAAGTGTTCGTATAACTACTCCATGATGGATGCAAGCTGGTTGCGAAGACTGCAACGACTGGTGATCTCAATGGACATAAATTATGGGAGTATGACGCCAAAATGACTGGTTTCCCACCCATTTCACACAGATAATTACAGACGTTAACAGAACATTTGGAGATCGATCGGTGATTCGGGAAACACAAAATGGTTTGCGCGCCTACACTTTTGGACTTTCATGTTTGGGAAAAAATGAAACATCAGGTCTACGACGAAACATTGACGAATCCGGAAGACATGCAGTGCTTTATAACCCTGACATGTTCAATGATAAGTGTAGATAAAATTCAACGTGTAGAAGCGTCGTTATAGGATGTACCAGCGCTCGATATGAAAATTTTGAGCATTTTATACGAAAATTGCACTAATAAACACGCGAACCGTATCTGGGTTCATTTGGTACAGTAGGGCAGACTATTATGAGACATCTTCTCCTGATGGGAGGAGATTGGCGTACGGCGCTATTGTGTTGTCATTGTTTAATTAAGTTCGACACATGTTGTATCACGCTTAAGTTCTGTTTGAAGTCTCTTTCCATTACCAGAGAAAAAGTATCCACATTGTCCGCTATAACTGCACTTCGATGTATTTACTCGTTTGAGATGTATTTTGGGTACTATGTGTAACTCTGTTTTGTATGCCGTTTGATTTTGAAAAAACTCGGCGCTCTCTCTCCAGCGGCACAGAGCATCACATAAATATAGCATCAGCTTTTCCTCAAAAACGATTCCTTCCATGCATTTGAACCTACACCGAGACTTCAGTGCTCCGTTTAGCCATTGGCCAGTTGTAACAGCCTCGTGAAAAAAATCATACACTTATTTTTCCGTACTATTGAGGGTAAATATCTCGGCTCTTCCGTGATTTCTGTCTGTCACAGATGTTAATCCTTCTGAAATTTTTTTATCTTGCATTACAAATTAGATATTTCTCACTACCCAGAGGTACACACTGTGAGCTTTTAAGGAGATACATTCTTTCGCTAGGTACTCAATTAGGGGGGTTCGTGCTGTAGAAATAACGTAGAGATGAACACATCCAACGACTACATCTTTAGAGAAAGTCCTCATGAACGTATCTGCTGTTCCTATATTCTGTGTGTGAAGTATATCGTACTTTACACTTGTTGAGATATTGCTGTTGTGCCTGCTAAAACTATTATTAATATTCACTCAAACAAACCTTTTACTCAGCATATTTATACAAACTGTATGACAGAATGTATTGGTAGTGTAGTCATTCTGTAGCCCTGTTATTTACAGGGACATATGGAGATAATTGTAAATAAGGAGTACGAACACTGTTTATACCGTACCTCTGCTACTCTCCTCCCAGTGCCTATTTGCGTTCCTCACCTTACTAGGTTGTAACGTGTAGGTGTGGCTTTTCATAATATCTGTTATTTCCGTAGTTCAGTGACACAGTCGTCTAACATCTGCAAAACTCTGTCTTAATCAAATTTTTTGTCGAACCACCATAATAATTTCTACACTGGATAGCCACTGTGTCGAGAAATGAAAGCGCGCTGTAGTCGTAACGGCGAAAGGAATAGACGTTTATCGTGACTGGGCTGTCGTTAGATCTGGTGTCGTCAACAAAACAGTCGAGCGGACGATGGGCAAAACGCACGGTATCAGCGCCACAGTGTGATTGCCCAACGTATGGGACACATTGCCATCAGAATGTGAAGCCCAGTCTCAAACGGAGTAAGGTTCGCTGCAAGTTTGTGAGCTGGCGTCCATGAGTGCCGGTTAGCAAATACGGGTGTCGGCTACCTCGTATGCTGAACCTCTCACGCGATGTATGATTCGGCGCGGAAGCCAGCTGGCTGGCTTGAAAAAGGAAGGAAGATTGGATTTAACGTCCCGTCGACATCGACGGTGCACAAGCTCGGGTCATGTCCAATATGAGGAAGGAAATAGGCCGTGTCCTTTCAAAGGAACCATCCCGGCTTCTGCCTGGAGCGATAAGGGGAAAACGTGGCTGGCTTGACAACGTGAACGGCTAGGCGCGCAAGCAGGCCGAACGTCAATCTGTCTCGAACGATTGTAAAGAAAGTATTTCGTTAAAAGAATTAATTCCCGCACATCTTATAGCTTCATTCGTCTGCGTTATGACGAGCGGCATATCTTTCTGTTGAGGGTCATATTTATTATGATTTTTAGTGTTAAGTAAACTTCTGCAAGAATTTCGGAAAGTTTGTTGTGAAAAATAGAGGTCGCATGAATTTGCGTTTGGTGCATGTTATGTCGTATGTTGCTCCATATGAAATGTAGCAAACACACGGAATTTTTCTGTAAACTTTGAAGGATATTGCTGTGTATCACCAATCTTGAGGAAATGGATCGTATGTAAAGCGCTTTGTCCCTAACTCGCGCGCCAGAGAAAAAGGCAGAGTGAGATCTTCACAAAATTCCCCATATCTCGTAAACGGTTTCAGATATCGAAACAAGATTGTATCCAATGATAGTACGTAAAGAGGAGGGTATTTCGCCGTATCACTAATATGTGAAATATCTGCCACGATATTGAAGCGACTACAGATTTTTTTCAGTGAAATGATGTAATATTTAAGCCCCATCCACAGCTTGTGAAACGAGAATTGCTGTGGGTTTGGAGCAACATATGTGAAGAAACTGTTGACTTGCCTTTCTATTTGTTGTTATTTTATGATTCTATTGCCATTTCAGCTCCATTACAACTTTACCATCAAGATGGTAACAAATTACCAGTATTTTTGACAAACTAATAGATGTTTGTGGTGAAAAAGTACAATCCCTCATTCTGTATAGGGCTAGGAAAGGAAACATGGCATGCTATATGCTGTTAATGGTTTTCATATTACTTATAAGGGGGCGTCCAAAAAGAAACGAGCCGGAGTCTGGAATGCGCATCCGGTGGCAGGAGGGTAATATCGTGGGGTGTGTAACTAGGTCTGGTTCTGACCAGAGCGTGGACGTTCACAGCCAGTCGCTAGAGGGCACGCGTGCACGTCACGTGACTGTACAGAGATATCAGCAGCATACATCAGTCGTCCAACGCTGCCAGCCGCATTGCAAATAGTGATATTGAGACGTCAAAAGAAGAGCGAATAGGTGTTGCTCGTTTTCTGACAGCGGAAGGAGTAGGAGGAACGAACATTCATCGACGAATGTCACAAGTGTACGGCGATCACTGCATGTCCCTTGCAAGAAGGGTCAAGGCGCGGCACAAGCTGTTCGGGGAACGACGGGTGTCGTTAGCCGATGATGCACGGTCTGGAACACCACACTGCATTACCGATGACATCGTCCAATGCCGGCACGGTAGCTCAGCGTGTTCGGTCAGAGGGTTTAGCTACCCTCTGTAATAAAAAAACTGAGTGAACGGATCAACGAACAATCTGAACGGATGTCATCGGACGTCCACCACGAACAAATTCAATGAACAATAAAGAACAAAATTAGATTAACAAACAAAAGAGGGTTAGCTGTCCTCTATAATAAAAAAAAACTTGAGTGAACGGATCAACGACGAACTCATACGGGTGTAATGGGACGTCCGCCCCGAGTAAATGCAACGAACAATAACGAACAAAATGAGACAAAAAAAAAGCAGGTGGATGCGCTCATTACACTGGACCGCCGAGTGACAGTGGAAGCCACAGCCGCCGTGGTCGCATTGAGTGTTGGAAGTGTTCACACCATCATGAAGGAATGTCTGTACACGTGCCCGTTGGGTGCCCCACGGTCTTCAACCACCTCAGGAAGCATGTCGAATGGCCGACTGTCCTGCTCATCTGCAGCGCTATGCTCGGGAAGGGAATGCGTTCCTGGCACGAGTGGTGGCTGGAGATGAGTCATGGTGTCATCACTTCGAACCAGAAGCAAAACGACAAAGTCTCCAGTGGAGGCATCCAGGGTCACCACTACAAAAAAAAAAAGGCCAAGGCCATCCACACGACTGCAGGAAAGGTTATTCTGACGTTCTTTGACCAAGATGGCCCCTTTCTGATTCACTTCCTGCAGCACGGGACAACATTGAATGCCCAGCTTTAATCGCAAACCTTGACCACCCTCGGCCAAGCAATCAAATCAAAACGACCAGACCATCTCACCCGTGGGGTCATTCTGCTCCACGACAACTTAAAGCCTCATACGGCCAACACAGTCGCGGCACTCCTGTAGAAATTCAAATGGTAGGTTCTCAGGCCACCTTCCCTTCAGTCCATACCTCTCCTCCTATGATTACGCCATTTTTGGTCCCCTTAAAAAGGCTCTGAGGGGCAAACGATTCACCTCGGACGACGACGTCCAGCTGTACGTGCGGAACTAGTTAACATCGTAGCCCCGGGAACTTTATGAGACAGCCATTCGCCGCTTCGTGTCACAGTGGGACAAGTGTCTCAACAGCCAGGGTCAATACTTCTAACATACAGGTACTGGTTTCTGTAATTATGCGTACGGCTCTTTTCTTTTTCAACGCCTTTTATAGATTGAGATATGGAAATAAAATCCGTTGTCCAGTTTCAATCCATATCATTCGTTATCAAAAATACACTGGGGTATAGGATTTCGCCGAAATTTGAACGGAAGTAGCGTTTTATTTTCCCC
The DNA here is from genome assembly GCF_021461385.2 of Schistocerca piceifrons. NCBI lineage: Eukaryota > Metazoa > Arthropoda > Insecta > Orthoptera > Acrididae > Schistocerca > Schistocerca piceifrons. The sequence goes on from NC_060149.1 coordinate 786,934,877, forward strand.
AGATTTAGCATCACCCTTATTTTTGTTCAGACACGTTATCTGTTACGAGCTGTGAGTAACACGTAAGGTCCCATGTTGACACGTTCAGATTTGCTTCTATCGCCAAAACACAGCAGAGTTTGTAAATATTCATCTCGGTAACATTCCAATGAAGCTGAAATATCGGCAGAATCATAAATCAGCAACTAATGGGAAGACAAGTAAACAGCTTATGAAAACGCCCATTCTCAGTATAAAAATAAACTGAAATTTCTTCACAAGTATTCTTCCAAATCCACGGTAATTCTCGTCTCATCAGCTATCGATGACGCTTAAATATTACATTATTTCATTGAAAAATCTGCTGTCGCTTGAATTTAGTGGCAGATATTGAAGTTTCGCATATTAATCATATGGGGTAATACTTCCCTCTTTGCGTACAATCATTAACCAAGATCTTCATTCTGTATCCGAAAGCGTTTACAAGATACGAGGAATTTTGTGAATATTTCATTCTGGCTTTTTCGCTGGTGCGTGAGTTCTGTACAAAGCACTTTACATACAGGGTGTTTCAAATTGACCGGTATATTTGAAACGGCAATAAAAACTAAACGAGCAGCGATAGAAATACACCGTTTGTTGCAATATGCTTGGGACAACAGTACATTTTCAGGCGGACAAACTTTCGAAATTACAGTAGTTACAATTTTCAACAACAGATGGTGCTGCAAGTGATGTGAAAGATATAGAAGACAACGCAGTCTGTGGATGCGCCATTCTGTACGTCGTCTTTCTGCTGTAAGCGTGTGCTGTTCACAACGTGCAAGTGTGCTGTAGACAACATGGTTTATTCCTTAGAACAGAGGATTTTTCTGGTGTTGGAATTCCACCGCCTAGAACACAGTGTTGTTGCAACAAGACGAAGTTTTCAACGGAGGTTTAATGTAACCAAAGGACCGAAAAGCGATACAATAAAGGATCTGTTTGAAAAAATCAACAGACTGGGAACGTGACGGATGAACATGCTGGAATGGTAGGGCGACCGCGTACGGCAACCACAGAGGGCAACGCGCAGCTAGTGCAGCAGGTGATCCAACAGCGGCCTCGGGTTTCCGTTCGCCGTGTTGCAGCTGCGGTCCAAATGACGCCAACGTCCACGTATCGTCTCATGCGCCAGAGTTTACACCTCTATCCATACAAAATTCAAACGCGGCAACCCCTCAGCGCCGCTACCATTGCTGCACGAGAGACATTCGCTAACGATATAGTGCACAGGATTGATGACGGCGATATGCATGTGGGCAGCATTTGGTTTACTGACGAAGCTTATTTTTACCTGGACGGCTTCGTCAATAAACAGAACTGGCGCATATGGGGAACCGAAAAGCCCCATGTTGCAGTCCCATCGTCCCTGCATCCTCAAAAAGTACTGGTCTGGGCCGCCATTTCTTCCAAAGGAATCATTGGCGCATTTTTCAGATCCGAAACGATTACTGCATCACGCTATCTGGACATTCTTCGTGAATTTGTGGCGGTACAAACTGCCTTAGACGACACTGCGAACACCTCATGGTTTATGCAAGATGGTGCCCGGCCACATCACACGGCCGACGTCTTTAATTTCCTGAATGAATATTTCAATGATCGTGTGATTGCTTTGGGCTATCCGAAACATACAGGAGGCGGCGTGGATTGGCCTCCCTATTCGCCAGACATGAACCCCTGTGACTTCTTTCTGTGGGGACACTTGAAAGACCAGGTGTACCGCCAGAATCCAGAAACAATTGAACAGCTGAAGCAGTACATCTCATCTGCATGTGAAGCCATTCCGCCAGACACGTTGTCAAAGGTTTCGGGTAATTTCATTCAGAGACTACGCCATATTATTGCTACGCGTGGTGGATATGTGGAAAATATCGTACTATAGTTTTTCCCAGACCGCAGCGCCATCTGTTGTTGAAAATTGTAACTACTGTAATTTCGAAAGTTTGTCTGCCTGAAAATGTACTGTTGTCCCAAGCATATTGCAACAAACGGTGTATTTCTATCGCTGCTCGTTTAGTTTTTATTGCCGTTTCAAATATACCGTTCATTTTTGAAACACCCTGTACGATCTTCCCGGAGACTTGATAAAAGATAGAAATATCCTTCAAAGTTTAAAGAAAAATTCAATATGTTAGCTACATCTCATATGTTGCAACATATGACCTAACATGCACCAAACGCAAATTCATAGCAATTTCTGTTTTTCACTGCAAACTTCCCGAAAGTCGTGCAGTAGTTAACTTAATACTGAACTGTCGCAATAATATGACCCTTAACGGAAGGATAGGCAGTTCATCATGAAGCTTTAAGATGTGCTAGAATCAAATTTTTTTCGATCGTTGGACGTCGAGCGCGCGATGTACTGGTCCGTCTCGACGGTTAACTGGCATTGCCTGGGAGTTCCCACTCTGTGGCTGTGACGTCAGTTGCAGTTGCCAAACGGGACTCTTGATTGGCCAGCGCAAGTAGCATTCAGGGAACCCTACTAGGCCTCACAAGAAAAGTAGCACTGGACCTATCACAGAAAATGTGCAAAGCTCCCTGCAGGGCAGGAAACAACAGAGCATCAGTGAAGCCGCTGCGTGTGACGGAAAGTAAGCGTGCAGCGAATCTCGCTAGGCGCAAATTGAGACGCGTATAGCGCGTGTGGCGCGGCGCAGCGCTGCGCGCTTTTTTTTTTTTTTTTTTTTTGTAACGTCACAGGTTCAAATGAGACTGCGCAAATTGCGACGCGACTGGGACGCGACAAGAGAGAGCGCCAGGTCGCGCTGCTTTGTGGTTGTGGTGCGGTTTCTCGAGCCGCGCGTCACGCGAGCACTGCAGGAGCGTTGGGGGGTGAGCGGGGAGCTGGAAGGCAGTCCTGCCATCTGCTCACTTCGGCATGCCGCATATGGGCAGTGGAAGTATTGTTGTTGTTGTGGTCTTCAGTCCTGAGACTGGTTTGATGCAGCTCTCCATGCTACTCTATCCTGTGCAAGCTTCTTCATCTCCCAGTACCCACTGCAACCTACATCCTTCTGAATCTGCTTAGTGTATTCATCTCTTGGTCTCCCTCTACGATTTTTACCCTCCACGCTGCCCTCCAATACTAAACTGGTGATCCCTCGATGTCTCAGAACATGTCCTACCAACCGATCCCTTCTTCTAGTCAAGTTGTGCCTCAAACTTCTCTTCTCCCCAATCCTATGCAACACATCCTCATTAGTTATGTGATCTACCCATCTAATCTTCAGCATTCTTCTGTAGCACCACATTTCGAAAGCTTCTATTCTATTCTTGTCTAAACTATTTATCGTCCATGTTTCACTTCCATACATGGCTACACTCCATACAAATACTTTCAGAAACGACTTCCTAACACTTAAATCAATACTCGATGTTAACAAATTTCTCTTCTTCAGAAACGCTTTCCTTGCCATTGCCCACATCCTCTTTCCTTCGACCATCATCAGTTATTTTGCTCCCCAAATAACAAAACTCCTTTACTACTTTAAGTGTCTCATTTCCTAATCTAATTCCCTCAGCATCACCCGACTTAATTCGACTACATTCTATTATCCTCGTTTTGCTTTTGTTGATGTTCATCTTATACCCTCCTTTCAAGACACTGTCCATTCCATTCAACTGCTCCTCCATGTCCTTTGCTGTCTCTGACAGAATTACAATGTCATCGGCGAACCTCAAAGTTTTTATTTCTTCTCCGAACTTTTCTTTTGTTTCCTTTATTGGTTGCTCAATATACAGATTGAATAACATCGGGGATAGGCTACAACCCTGTCTCACTCCCTTCCCAACCACTGCTTCCCTTTCATACCCCTCGACTCTTATAACTGCCATCTGCTTTCTGTACAAATTGTAAATAGCCTTTCGATCTCTGTATTTTACCCCTTCCACCTTCAGAATTTGAAAGAGAGTATTCCAATCAACATTGTCAAAAGCTTTCTCTAAGTCTACAAATGCTAGAAACGTAGGTTAGCCTTTTCTTAATCTTTCTTCTAAGATAAGTCGTAGGGTCAGTATTGCCTCACGTGTTCCAACATTTCTACGGAATCCAAACTGATCTTCCCCGAGGTCGGCTTCTATCAGTTTTTCCATTCGTCTGTAAAGAATTCGCTTTAGTATTTTGCAGCTGTGACTTATTAAACTGATAGTTCGGTAATTTTCACATCTGTCAACACCTGCTTTCTTTGGGATTGGGATTATTATATTCTTCTTGAAGTCTGAGGGTATTTCGCCTGTCTCACACATCTTGCTCACCGGATGGTAGAGTTTTGTCAGGACTGGCTCTCCCAAGGCCGTCAGTAGTTCTAATGGAATCTTGTCTACACCCGGGGCCTTGTTTCAACTAAGGTCTTTCAGTGCTCTGTCAAACTCTTCACGCAATATCGTATCTCCCATTTCATCTTCATCTACATCCTCTTCCATTTCCATAATATTGTCCTCAAGTACATCGCCCTTGTATAGACCCTCTATATACTCCTTCCACCTTTCTGCCTTCCCTTCTTTGCTTAGAACTGGGTTTCCATCTGAGCTCTTGATATTCATACAAGTGGTTCTCTTTTCTCCAAAGGTCTCTTTAATTTTCCTGTAGGCGGTATCTATCTTACCCCTAGTGAGATAAGCCTCTACATCCTTACATTTGTCCTCTAGCCATCCCTGCTTAGCCATTTTGCACTTCCTGTCGATCTCATTTTTGAGACGTTTGTATTCCTTTTTGCCTGCTTCATTTACTGCATTTTTATATTTTCTCCTTTCATCAATTAAATTCAATATTTCGTCTGTTACCCAAGGGTTTCTACTAGCCCTCGTCTTTTTACGTATTTGGTCCTCTGCTGCCTTCACTATTTCATCCCTCAAAGCTACCCATTCTTCTTCTACTGTATTTCTTTCTCCCATTCCTGTCAATTGTTCCCTTATGCTCTCCCTGAAACTCTGTACAATCGCTGGTTCTTTCAGTTTATCCAGGTCCCATCTCCTTAAATTCCCACCTTTTTGCAGTTTCTTCAGTTTTAATCTACAGTTCATAACTAATAGATTGTGGTCAGAGTCCACATCTCCCCCTGGAAATGTCTTACAATTTAAAACCTGGTTCCTAAATCTCTGTCTTACCATTATATAATCTATTTTTAGTATCTCCAGGGTTCTTCCATGTATACAACCTTCTTTCATGATTCTTAAACCAAGTATTAGCTATGATTAAGTTATGCTCTGCGCAAAATTCTATCAGGCGGCTTCCTCTTTCATTTCTTAGCCCCAATCCATATTCACCTACTATGTTTCCTTCTCTTCCTTTTCCTATTGACGAATTCCAGTCACCCATGACTATTAAATTTTCGTCTCCCTTCACTACCTGAATAATTTCTTTTATCTCATCATACATTTCATCAATTTCTTCGTCATCTGCAGAGCTAGTTGGCATATAAACTTGTACTACTGTATTAGGCATGGGCTTCGTGTCTATCTTGGCCACTATAGTACGTTCACTATGCTGTTTGTAGTAGCTTACCCGCACTCCTATTTTTTTATTCATTATTGAACCTACTCGTGCATTACCCATATTTGATTTTGTATTTATAACCCTGTATTCACCTGACCAGAAGTCTTGTTCCTCCTGCCACCGAACTTCACTAATTTCCACTATATCTAACTTTAACGTATCCATTTCCCTTTTTAAATTTTCTAACCTACCTGCCTGATTAAGGGATCTGACATTCCACGCCACGAAGTATTGCACATACGAAAACTACAGCCTTACAGTATACTGAATTTTATTATCACTGAGTAGTGTTTCGTTTTTCGCCGTTTAAACGCCCCATCTCTTTTCGTTAGTACATAATAGTTTCCTGTGTCCTATTTCTGTATGCTTTTTTGTTTTGTTTATTCGTTTGTTAAGAACACTGCACAGTTCAGTAACTGGTGAGCCATTAGCCACTGGGATTATACCTTCTCCCTCCACAATGTTTTCAGATCGTAAGAAGGGACAGGCGATTCATCGTTAGGGTATTGAATAAGGAAGTAAGGAATATTATGAAAGCATGTGATCTCGAAGCAAGGCAGGAAAACAAAACAAGGTTATCTACTTGTTGCCCGTTAGCAGGCCGGGGTGGCCGAACGGTTCTAGGCGCTACAGTCTGGAACCGCGCGACCGCTGGTGTGTGATGTTCTTGGGTTAGTTAGGTTTAATTAGTTCGAAGTTCTAGGGGACTGATGCCCTCAGATGTTAAGTCCCATAGTGCTCAGAGCCATTTTTTTTGTTGCCCGTTATGCTGACGTATCTCTACGCTATGTTACAAAAAGTCGAAAAGGCGTAATTTCCACATGTGTGATCCCTTGTGCTCCTGGCGAAAAGCGTCCAAGATACGAAGTACATAAGTTTCACTATCATTACTTGGATATGGACGTAATAAGAGACATTATACTACGTACATGTGGACATCACATTTTCACTGCAAGCTAGAAACAGTCATGAAGCCCTCACGAATAACAATGTTTTTTAACCGGCTCGTCGCGACGAGAAAAAGCATTAATAAACTAATTATACAATGGACTACACAAATGAAGTAGTGGTCGGTGTTATTCTGAAAGTACGAGTAACTCGCATTCGGGAGGACGACGGTTCAATCCCGCGTCCGGCCATCCTGATTTAGGTTTTCCGTGATTTCCCTGAATCGCTCCAGGCAAATGCCGGGATGGTTCCTTTCAAAGGGCACGGCCGACTTCCTTCCCTAGTCCGATGAGACCGATGACCTCGCTGTCTGGTCTCCTTCCCCAAACCAACCAACCAAAGTACGAGTATCCTGAAAGAGTGTGGTGATTTCATATATTTAATTTGTTGAAATGTACTGCTGACAAAGGCAGATCTACTTTCTTGACAATGATTTTCGAACGGCGTGAACACTTTTCCTCAGAAAGCACAGATTCCGTAATCCAGGCGGCCGAATTTTACGGCGACGGAATTTCCAAGCTCGTCCATCGCTACGATAAGTGCCTTAATTTAAATGGCAACTATGTAGAAAAGTAGTATTTAAGTGTGGCTTTCATCTGTATATAATAAAAAAAATTCCAATACTTTATTTATTTTTAATTCCGAAACGTAACGTACTTTGTGGATAGACCTCGTACTTAAACCTAATTAACCTAAGGACATCACACACATCCATGCCTGAGGTAGGATTCGAACCAGCGACCGTAGCAGCAGCGTGGTCCCGGACTGAAGCGTCTAGAACCACTCGACAGCAGCGGCCAGCCATTAATTTTGCGACCACTACTGTTGAGGTGTGTGCTGGTGCATTGTCGTGATGGAAAAGGATTTTTTTGTGGTCCAGTCGCCGGCCTTTTTCTTGCAGCTCGGTGTTCAAACGGTCAAATAACGATGAATAATATGCACCTGTAATAGAGTTTTACCCTTTTACACATAGTCGATGAAGATTATCCCTTGCGAATCCAAAAATACAGCCGCCATAACCTTTCCGGCAGAAGGAATGGTCTTCGCCTTTTTTGGTGCAGATTCTCCCTTGGTAACCCATTGTTTAGATTGTTGTTTGGTCTCAAGCGTATAGTAATGTATCCATGTTTCATCCACAGTGACGAAACGACGCTTAAAGTCCTTCGGATTCTTCCTGAACAGCTGCCAACCATCCTTGCAACACTTCACACGATTCCGCTTTTGGTCAAGCGTGAGCAGTCGCGGAACCCATTTTGCCGATAGCTTTCTCGTGTCCAAATGTTTATGCAAAATATTATGTACCCGTTCATTCGAGATGCCCACAGCGCTAGCAATCTCACGCACCTTCACTCTTCTGTCATCCACCAACATATCGTGGATTTTATTAATGATTTCTGGAGTCGTTCAGCATCACTTGTGCCCATATTGCCATTCCGAAAATTTTGAAATCACTTATAAACTGTTCTAATCGAAGGTACAGAGTCACCGTAATATTTATCAAGCTTCTCTTTAGTCTCATGAGGCGTTTTGCCTTTCATAAAGTAATGTTTAATCACCACACGAAATTCTTTTTCATCCTTTTTTGTACAATCATTCGACTTCCTTGATTCCCACGAAAGCCAAATACAAAGAAATAGACTAATATGGCTGAAACTTGTTGTCGGTTCTTTCCAAAGATGCTACTAACTAAACATGACCTCGATACGCGCTGGTGGTGCCATCTCTCGGACTTTTCAAACTCCCCTCGGACGTGTTTCAGCATGAGTCGATACGTGGTAGCTCAGAACCGTTTGCGCTGTTGATCCGTAAATGTAATCATTTCTTGGACTCCATATGCACTGTTGCAACAATAAATCTTGAGTGAAGTGGGAACCTCTAAAAGGGTGTACTAATCTTTCTTCCCGCGGTGCGTTTAGACGACATGTGCCGTAATTCACACTTTTTACTCCACAATATAACCGTATGAGATTTTGCCGTCCCCATGCCACCGGAAAAATGAAAGAACTCACGAAACTTTGTGTTTGAACCATAATTTGTGAGCTTAGGACGCCATTGAGTGTGGCACCCAGCATATATGCCTTTACCTTAAGTGTAATCCGATTGTCATTCATTACATTTCTTGAGTCCAGTTGTTATCTTGTCAGTTCATTGCAGAGATGTGTGATATACAGTAGGTTTTATAATGTGCACAGTCAGTCGATGTGAAAGCGCCGCTCTGCTCACAGTTTGTGCTCGACATACACTCCTGTAAATGGAAAAAAGGACACATTGACACCGGTGTGTCAGACCCACCATACTTGCTCCGGACACTGCGAGAGGGCTGTACAAGCAATGATCACACGCACGGCACAGCGTACACACCAGGAACCGCGGTGTTGGCCGTCGAATGGCGCTAGCTGCGCAGCATTCGTGCACCGCCGCCGTCAGTGTCAGCCAGTTTGCCGTGGCATACGGAGCTCCATCGCACTCTTTAACACTGGTAGCATGCCGCGACAGCGTGGACGTGAACCGTATGTGCAGTTGACGGACTTTGAGCGAGGGCGTATAGTGGGCATGCGGGAGGCCGGGTGGACGTACCGCCGAATTGCTCAACACGTGGGGCGTGAGGTCTCCACAGTACATCGATGTTGTCGCCAGTGGTCGGCGGAAGGTGCACGTGCCCGTCGACCTGGGACCGGACCGCAGCGACGCACGGATGCACGCCAAGACCGTAGGATCCTACGCAGTGCCGTAGGGGACTGCACCGCCACTTCCCAGCAAATTAAGGACACTGTTGCTCCTGGGGTATCGGCGAGGACCATTCGCAACCGTCTCCATGAAGCTGGGCTACGGTCCCGCACACCGTTAGGCCGTCTTCCGCTCACGCTCCAACATCGTGCAGCCCGCCTCCAGTGGTGTCGCGACAGGCGTGAATGGAGGGATGAATGGAGACGTGTCGTCTTCAGCGATGAGAGTCGCTTCTGCCTTGGTGCCAATGATGGTCGTATGCGTGTTTGGCATCGTGCAGGTGAGCGCCACAATCAGGACTGCATGCGACCGAGGCACACAGGGCCAACACCCGGCATCATGGTGTGGGGAGCGATCTCCTACACTGGCCGTACACCACTGGTGATCGTCGAGGGGACACTGAATAGTGCACGGTACATCCAAACCGTCATCGCACCCATCGTTCTACCATTCCTAGACCGGCAAGGGAACTTGCTGTTCCATCAGGACAATGCACGTCCGCATGTATCCCGTGCCACCCAACGTGCTCTAGAAGGTGTAAGTCAACTACCCTGGCCAGCAAGATCTCCGGATCTGTCCCCCATTGAGCATGTTTGGGACTGGATGAAGCGTCGTCTCACGCGGTCTGCACGTCCAGCACGAACGCTGGTCCAACTGAGGCGCCAGGTGGAAATGGCATGGCAGGCCGTTCCACAAGACTACATCCAGCATCTCTACGATCGTCTCCATGGGAGAATAGCAGCCTGCATTGCTGCGAAAGGTGGATATACACTGTACTAGTGCCGACATTGTGCATGCTCTGTTGCCTGTGTCTATGTGCCTGTGGTTCTGTCAGTGTGATCATGTGATGTATCTGACCCCAGGAATGTGTCAATAAAGTTTCCCCTTCCTGGGACAATGAATTCACGGTGTTCTTATTTCAATTTCCAGGAGTGTATATCAGTAGGCCTCGTGACTCTGATTTTATGTTTTCCACTACTGCCGGAGGCTCCACAAACACAGTTACAGTACCGTTTCCAGCTGCTCGGTGAATGCGTGCTCAGTAGTACTTAATAAAACAATCAGCGATGAAGCTATTCCTGGCCCAACGGGTATTCATTAGTACAAATCAGATTATTGAGATATGGAAGTTAAAAATGGATTTCAACATGAGCCTCGCAATAATACACTTCCACGAAACGTTGTTACTTCCGTCTGCCGTTCCTGCAATTGCCGCTAATAGCTGCATGGCGCCTGAAATGCTGGATTCAGAGAATCACACCTCACTCCCCCCGCCATCCCGCACGCTCCATCGCAGTGCAACGACCAGCTTTTGCTTTCTTGTAACCCTAACGTCATGGGACACATTTACGTAGACAGGCTGTAGGTACTTACACAAAGAAGTAAAAATGTCGATAAACTGCCTATTGGCTTCTGTCTCGCGTTTCTCGGGTTCTTCGGCCGACGTTCATCTAATGATTTTTCTGACGTTTCGCCAGCACGAGTGGCTGGCATTGTCAAAGCTTCACCCTCCATTGCCGGTGGTGAAGCTTTGACAATGCCAGCCACTCGTGCTGGCGAAACGTCAGAAAAATCATTAGATGAACGTCGGCCGAAGAACCCGAGACAGAAGCCAATAGGCAGTTTGTCAACAAGTGGCCACGAAAGCCTTAACAATTTTGTAAAAATGTCGATATTGTCTACAGGTTACAGATACAATAAATGACCTTCATGTCTTTAACATGCCAGGCCCAGGCTCCAAGAGAGATAGAGATCGGAAGAAAATGGAAATTTGGTTCTGCAGAAAGAAAAGAAAAGATGAAAGAGTGTTATCGAATCATGTTTCAAGTGTAGGTTTGATACTCCGTTGAATTTGGGAGGTACTCCAAACGCACAGAGACATGAATCATAAATATCGGAAATAGACATAGAATCACTCTCTAGCCAATCAGAATCTGAAACTCTTGTGTTGAACAGTGGGACTCACGAAGAAAAGCTGTGTTGTCTGCCAGATAGCAGGGATGTAAGTGCTGAAATTAAAGAAGCATTTATTTGTATATATTTATAGCTACATGATATTGTTCAAAGCGGTCCTAAAGAGCAGTTATACAGGGTGTTTCCGTAAGAGTGTGCAAAAATACAACAGGATGTAGAGGATGCTCCACTGAACAATTTGAGGCAGGGAACCTGAGGTCGGAGAAGCCAGCTTAAGGAGATAAAAGGAATAAAATCACATTAATGTTTACTTTTATATTTACATTAGTTACAGTTAACTGCAAAAACTATCATTGACATAATGAACAAACCATTTGTACTGTATATTACAAAATCTGGGCCGGCTGGGGTGGCCGAGTGGTTCTAGGCGCTACAGTCTGGATCCGCGCGACCGCTACGGTCGCAGGTTCGAATCATGTCTCGGGCATGGATGTGTGTGATACCCTTAAGTTAGTTAGGTTTAAGTAGTTCTATGTTCTAGGGGACTGATGACCTCAGAAGTTAAGTCCCATAGCGCTCAGAGCCATTTGAATCATTTTGAACAAGATCTGGTGCAACTGACGGCCATCAACTTCAGTACAAGCATGACATCTTCGAACAAGATTCTGACGCACCCTGACAAATATTCCTGGTGTGTATCGAATCATATCACAGACAGCTACAATTATGGCAATATATTCCATCTCGGTATCCACTGGTGTCTCATACACAAGTGAAACAATCAAGGAGATTCAGATTAGGCGACCTCGCAAGCCATGGAATAGGACCTCCTCTTCCAGTCCAGCGACCAGAAATACAGCATTTAGATGGTTGCCTACATCCACACTGAAGTGAGGCGGTGTACCGTCGTGTTGTATCCACATCCTCCCACGAACAGCCAAGGGTACGTTCTGCAACAACTCAGGTAGAAGTCTTTGCACTAACCCCAGTACAGGTGGCTACTGAGACAGCCAGGTAGAAGATGTGGCACAATGAGATTGTCGCTTTTCACAGCAAAACGTACTAGATGGTGTGACTCTACTACAGCGTGAGGGTTTTCCTCATCCCACACATGCCTATTCCTGCTGTTTGAAATACCATCACGGTCAGTCGTCAGTAAACAGCACGATTTCGAGGAAATCTAGTCGATCAGTCCACTGTTGCAGCTACCACTGACACAATGCGACCTTGGTTCAAAGTCAGTCTCAAGCATTGCATGGACTCCTTATGGGTGATATGGGTGTAATTCTTGTTCGTGAAGTAGTCGCCACACGTTAGTATGTGCAGCACCCATTTCACGTGCAATACGAGTATATGTAGTGAGGTCCGCTGCAACATGTTCCAGCATCTCCTCTTCAAAATCGGGTGTGCGAGAGGCCCTCTCGTTGGCAGGTCCCACGTTTCCCGGTTTCTTCTTTCCAATGAACCAGTTTCCCGCATTCTTCGATCGGGAGGAGTAAACCCTCGTCGTGACGGATGATCGTTTCCTTCACATAAGGTGCATGTCATTGAGTTCTGCGAAACAGTACCGGTACAAAATGGTTCAAATGGCTCTGAGCACTATAGGACTTAACTTCTGAGGTCTTCAGTCCCCTATAACTTAGAACTACTTAAACCTAACTAACCTAAGGACATCACACACATCCATTCCCGAGGCAGGATTCGAACCTGCGACCGTAGCGGTCGCGTGGTTCCAGACTGAAGCGCCTAGAACAGCTCTGCCACACCAGCCGGCAGTACCGGTACAGCTGCATTTATTGCACTGTACGTCTATGAATAGCACTGAGTAATGAATGGGTCTTTCGTTGATTCATAGCACGTTCTGTCATGCGATAATGTAAATATGATACAATAGAGCCACCTTGTGGACAAGTAAACAAAAACCTGCGTCATGACTTCGTAGTAATCAGGGTCGTCCTCCTTGTTTCCTTGAAGGAAATAAAAAAAATGGCTCTGAGCACCATGGGACTTAACTTCTGAGGTCTTCAGTCCCCCATAACTTAGAACTACTTAAACCTAACTAACCTAAGGACATCACACACATCCATTCCTGAGGCAGGATTCGAACCTGCGACCGTAGCGGTCGCTCGGCTCCAGACTGTAGCGCCCAGAACCGCACGGCCACTCCGGCCGACGCTGAAGGAAATAAAGAATGTAGATGTAAATAAACTGCACAGTATGTGTAAACTTGTACGCATGTTAGCTGTAAATAAGCTGTAAAACAGTGATACTAGGCAAAGCCGTAGACAAGTTTACTTCCATATCACCTTAAACTGGCTTCTCAGATCCCAGGTTCCGTACCTCAAATCGTCCAGTGGAGCATTCTCTATGTCCTGTTACATTTTACCACGCTCGTACGGAAACACCCTGTCTAACAGCGACGAAGATCATTCCAAGGACGTTGATCATAAGTACATTTCTAATTTTCATTTCTCAAGAAAACTAAATAATGGTGAAAACTCGACATCGTTGGTGGTTGGTTTATTCAAATTCTCAAAATAAGAGTTTTCATGCAGACTATTTAGCAATTTGCTAACTCGGATGGTACAAGGAGGGTGCCGTGACTGGAAACACCCAACTTACACATCATTATCGAAGCGACGATATTCATAATGAATTTATCAGATTGCTGTCAAAAACAGTTACTGATAGTTTGATTCGTAGGGTAAAAGAGTCAAAATATTTTTCGATTTTGCTCGAGTGCACAAGAGACCGTAGTCCAGTTGAACAAATGTCAGTTATCTTAAGATTTAGTAATACATCAACTGGCACAATAGAAGAAATCTTCATCGGCTTTCGAGCCGTCGCGGAGACAACAGGGGAATACCTTACTAATGCAATGCTGGAAGAGCTAGAAAAAATGGATTAGATATTCAAAACTGTCGTGCCCAAGGATACGACATTGAAGCACATATAGCGAGTATAAATAGTGGAGTTAAAACTCGAATTTTGAATATAAATCCCAGAGCATGATGTTGCCAGTCATTAACAATGTAACATGGTCCTGATTTATACATCATTAGTAAGGCACCACTCCATTACTAGTGTGTGACCTCAAAGTGTTGGAAACGAAATCATCGGCAGAAATAGTGACGTCATAGAGAATTCTATAAGAACTGCAGATTTCTACCCAAAGGTATCATATAACAAATACGACATTACATTACTAGATTTTGTGACGTCTTGGTAAAATTCTAATGCTCCCAACCAAAGATACTGCATTTGTAGAACAGAGCTGCAAAATATGCCTCTAGAGTGTCATCCAGTATCTCCAACAACGCCAGCGAAAATCGTATCGCCTGGTGGAGGGTAGATCACCCCTCAGACTCCAGCGTGTGGGAATGTGGCAACGAACGCTGATGCTTGCGGACGGAGTGCTCAGCAATCACGGAAAAGGTTATGGTATAGTGCTCTCCGACCTGTTTGGTGACATTGCTGTTATATTAGATCTGGCCGAGAGATCTCCCACCCGTGATGATAACGGCAAACAAATCCCAAGATGTAGGTGAAAATATCAAAGAGTGATGCAAACCTAGATAACGAGGAACGCCTCCTCTGTATTTATTGGATATTGCTAGCACGGTATCGAAATCCTCGTACAACGGGAGTGCTCCACTTGTCTGTCTAAAACTACACCGGACCATCTCCACAGGAGTGTTAGAGAAATTTGCGCGATGTATGTGTAATGAATCACCCCTGATAAGGTAGCTGACACAGATGACGCTCAATTATTCCCGCCAGAGCAAAACCTAATGTAACTCGCTAACACTTTTGCAGGTCTCGGGTGACATACATTTGGTAATGGTAGCATCCAACACCCTATCTCGATACTATACTTAAGACAGACAGTCAGGACCTATAGTGGCTTATAAAATTGTGTGTTGTATGCCTATAGCTTTAACATGGAAGTCGATTGCACAAAACAGCTATACGTGCATCTGTTTTGGAATTGTGGAATTTCCGCCTGAATTGTTGTTTTCACGTAGAACCAAGGCTGGGGAACTAGCATTCTTACGCCCTCGCAACTATGGCTAGCGGGAATACCGTCTTTCCAGCTGTGTCACGGTTCCACTACAGAGTGATGATGTCGGGATGTCAGAACGCGTTTTTCTTAAATGATGCCCCTCACGATGGCGAACATGACCAAACCTACTGCATATGCTTCTCAGAACGTTTTTCCCTAGTACAGTCGACTTAATAAAATGGCCCTGCGCAGGTAGCCTCTGCCAGCGTTTCTTCCAGAAGTTGTAGGTTCCGATATTATCTGATACGCGATTCATCATCGACGATAACGTTGTAGACGGTATGCTGTCCGAGCACTAACGATATGTGAGAGATGAATTCGCAGTAGACACTTAAAAGTTCAACACTTGATGATATCATTGTAACGAATCCAAATAGCGTGTATTTTTGCTATTAAATAGCGGTTTTTCTGTTAAAAGATAGTACGGTTTATTCCTGCAGTTCACAGACGTGTAATAAAACTAAGCCGGCTGCTGTGGCCGAGCGGTTCTAGGCGCTTCAGTTCGGAACCGCGCTGCTGCTACGGTTGCAGGTTCGAATCCTGCCTCGGGCATGGATGTGTGTGATGTCCTTAGGTTAATTAGGTTTAATTAGTTCTAAGTTCTAGGGGACTGATGACCTCAGATGTTAAGTCCCATAGTGCTCAGAGCCATTTGAACAGAAAACGATAAACACTCAGCTTGCCGTTCTGTAGATTGTATTAACCGAGAGCTGCAATAGTGTCCGTTTCGCAGTGACATGAATGATTTAGCGTCATTTGTGCTAGCTACTATATCGGAGGTGATTACACGTACATTCTGGAAATTTCTCTACCGCTCCTGGGTAGATGGTCCGGTGTAGTGTTCGGCAGACATGTGGAGCTCTCCCATTGTACGAGGATTTTGATACAGTGCCAGCATTATCCAAGGAATACAGGGGAGGCGTTCCTCGTTACCTTGGTGTGTACTAGTCTTTGATATTTTCACCAACGTCTTGGGTTTTGTTTGCCGTTATTACCACGGGCGGGAGATCTCTCGGTCGTATCTAATATAGCAGCAATGTCGTCGAACGAGTCGAAGAACAATATACCATAACTTTCTGGGTAATTGCTAAGCACTGTGTCCGCAAGCATCCTGTTCTACAAATATAGTATCTTTGGTTGGAAGAGTTAGAATTTTACTAAAACGTCACAAAATCAAGTAATGTAATGTGGCATTTGTTATGCGATATCTTTGGTTAGAAATTGTTGTGCGTACATAATTCTCTATGACGTCAATATTTCTGCCAGTGTGTTCGTTTCAAACACTTTGACATCACACACTAGTAATGGAGTGGTGACAGTACTGATGTATAAATCAGGACCATGTTACATTATTAGTGACTGGCTTAAGGCGACATACCACGACGCGACGTCATGATTTAACGTTGTGATACGATACGATGCGACGTGATATTGCCACATGACTCACGAAATCGAGTGATATTCTGAATGAATGGAGTATTTAACATATCTGTGTGGGTGAGACCTTTGCTGGTGCCTCGAAATATTAAACTGTTACAAGAAAATACATCTCAAGTCACATAACTTGTTATTAACAAACCTGTGCCTATTGTACCACTCAGGTGTCCCAGTTATAAAGTTGGGGAGGAGTGCCTCTGTATAAGTGATATGTAATTCAGAGACTTAGAGCATTGTGATTGTCTGAGAGCATCATGACGTCACTCTTCCGTAATTGTACAAAATACGTAAAATTGTGGAAAATACGGAAAACATATGTAAAATTTTGGATCTATGAGAGTAATTACATATCTTTCGGGGTGTATTCTTTGCTGGTGCTTTGAATGACGTAATATTGGTATTAGCAAGTGGAACTCATGGGACGGAATTTCTTATGAACAATAGACACATCCTACAACCTCTCCGTACGTTCCAAAGTGCCTCCAGTTATAAAATAAAAGCTTGAATAATACGTAAACTTGGGGAAATTGCGAAAAAATATAAAAAATACGTAAAAATGTGAGTACTTACATATCTGCCTGGGTGTGGTCTGTGCTGGTGTCATGTAATACTAAACTGTTATTAAGAAATAGACCTAGAGTGACGTAATTTGGTATAAAGGTATAGACACAAACTCTTCCTATACCACCTAGCTCAAGAGTGCCTCCAGTTATTAAGTAGGAAAATCTTTCGTTCTTTCGCTGGCGCCTTGTCCCGCGGTTTCGCAGGGTCGGCACGTTTAGGATCGGATTTGGCAAGGTTAATTTTAAGGGATGGCCAGATGCCCTTCCAGCCGCCACCCGGTACCCCCTGGGACGGAATTAGTTTACTCAAGCTGTCTGCCTCTAGTGTAATCCATGGAATAGTGCGAACGTGTTCAGATGTCTGCGAGTCGTGTAACTGAGGCGGAACGTGGGGACCAGCCCGGTATTGACCTAGTGGGATGTGGAAAACCACATCCAGGCGGCCGACGTCGTTAATCTGCCGGGCGGATTCGATCCGGGGCCGGCGCGCCTACCCGAGTCCAGGAAGCTGCGCATTAGCGCTCTCGGCTGACCTGACGGGTTTATTAAGTAGGAAAATTATTGTGGAAAATTTGTAAAATTGAGCAAAACACGGAAAATACGTTAAAATGAGAATACTTACCACCTGGATATGTTGTCTGTTAGTGTCACGTAATATTGTTCGTAATAAATACACATCCTTTCCCTATGCTGTGTAGATCCATAACACCACCTCCCACACAAATGCCCCAGTTATAAAAGACGAAGGTGTAGGGGGTGCACGTTCCTCATTGGTCCAGAGGGGAGAGTGAGGGATGAAGAGAGGGATTTGCTGTCACTTTGATATCAGGTGACGATATTTGAATGTCATGAACTTGAATACAACTAGCCCAAATGCCTGCGTGTTCCCCTGGGTGACCTTTATCATCTGAACGGAGTCTACAGTGGTCTCAGAGCTCTTATATCTTTGCCGCTTGTACACTGTACACGTATCTCATGAATATCATCTTTGTTTCAAATTATCGTCATTGTTTGATTCCTTTGTCGTAAACCGTCTGGGAAAATCTCAAATTGCCGCTCGATGAAGCTATCGTCATCTGCTTAGGCGGCCGTTGTGTGGTAGTTGAGTGAAAAGCTCTAGCAGTCCATCTAGTCTGCGCGGCTGTCTTCCAGCGCTGCAGTTTCGAGGTCTCCTTTAATAACGCAGTGAGTTGCTCTACCTCATTGACGAGATGTTAGTAAGCTAAATGTGTTGCCTTTCGTAAGTCAGAAGAATTTTTAAGTTTTCCACGCCTTCGTTAGCTTTTATTTTGGTCGCCTTAAGTTTCTTTGGCGCGCTTGCCTTTGTAGAGAGGCATTTAGTTATGAAAGTAAGGAGTCACGTTCCCGGGAATGGAATAAAACTGTTTGGTCGCTAGAGCATGAGAGACGGCAGCGAGAACTGGCGCTGAGTAAACAGATGGAAAGGGGAAGTTGATTGTAGTGGCGAGAAGAGTAGCTGGGGCAGGAAGCGATGACGTTGGCGCTAATGAACGGCTGCCACTCACCTCAGTTTCCTGTTTCACGTCAATTTCTTATTGGCGGAACGGTCTCTCTACTTTACCTATTTGTGATTCAATAGAATTTACACTTAGGTCATCTCGCCTAGACAACTACCGCGTGGTCACGTGAAATATCGCAATCGATGGTGAAACCTCTAATAAAAGTAATTCGGCGGAAAAGAACCTTTGGTGAATTAGAGTAGCCACCGTGCAATGAAGTACGCATTTTCAGTAAATATACTGTGGTGCACTAGTGCCACTGCCGTGCATGTTGGGACTGAAGGAACTCTTCAAAGTTTTTTTAATACTGATGTGTAATTGTAAATATTTTAGATGCAGAAAGTCCAATCTCTGATTTATTTGCAACGAAACTGTTAAGAATGACGGATACGCATGTACGTTTTAGTACAAGTTTAGTATTATCATTGTCGTGAAGCAGCAAATCATTTCGTTCGGCAAGTGTAGATCATCTACCTCTTAATTATTCGTGCATTTCACCCAGAATGTTGCAACAAATTTAAACAGCTAATTAGATTTGTTTACGTTTAGCTTTGTCGTTATTAGGGACAGTTACGTTAAATGGGACGTTTGTAACATCTTTTTACTATAGGTCACCAGCGCGCCTAGTATCTTTCACTACAAAGAGGATTAAAGAGCCGAAAACCAATTCAATTATCAGTAAATGTACATGTGGATGTGAACAGCCGTTTGAAGATGAAACTGTCGGTTCGAAAGCGGTAACGGTGCTATTTGTCTATTTGTTTACGTACATTGTGGCTGGTTGCTGGTTTCTTCTTTGCAAGAAAAACCTTCGTATCACTGTGCGTAAGTTAAAATTAGCTCCAAGTTTCTGTTTTCAGTTATGAAAAAGATATAGTCTAGTGAAATCGGATGACACTTTTTGGAGCATCCTCTACTCACATGTCATCATTTCCGTACTGCTAATATGTCAGGATATTTTGGAACACTACTGTATCCTTCTTTGATTATTGTGTCAAGATCAAATGCCTGATTGTGTTCCTTGCCATATGTCACGTTGTTGTCTAGTTTATAAGCTATAAGAAAATTTAGACTTATTACCTCACGTCAACTTCTGTGTTTGCAATCTCGACCGTTCGTGTTTCGACTCTTTACAGGATGGGTCCAAATTGTGTCGACTAACTTTCATACATTGATCAGAGATATTTGTTCAGTGTTTTAGTAAGAAACTATTCGTTTCCAGTGTCTCCTTCAGGGATTTGTTACACCAATTAGTGTTGCGGCTGTGTTGCAATCAGAGTACCTCTGCACCAGTTTAAATGCGTGTAGTTGGGAGCGCTTGCCGTGTTTGTAGAGATAAAGTTCCAGTGATGCGTTGTACTCGCTGTTGAAGACAAAGCAGCTAATTGCCCTCTTCCTCCCAGCGATAGGGCAGTATCATACCTACAGCAGTGCTACGAAACAGAGTATTGCGGCAGCAATACTTTACAATACGTAACAATACAGAACTGTTTCTTAACCGCCATGATGACGACAAATTGTCCAACGACACAGGCTCCAGAATTTCGAGAAATCTGCATTCAGCTTCAGCAACTTTTAAAGTTATAGGTACTAGATCCATTGGAGTATCGAATGGAGTGCGTTATCGCGGCTCTTTACAGCTCTAGTCTAAACAAACCTGTGGCCATTTCTACTTGGATGCTTCACTGTAAAAATCTTCTTCTACCACTCTCATGTGACGTTCGTACCTTTCCTTTTAAAATGATATCTTATAGGCAGAATATGTTTTGTAGTAGACTTTCTTCATTCTGGAAGCTGTTGCTCACGGTATAGTAGAAACAGCAATTTAAGCTCACGTTTGCGCACATTATGATTTGTGTTTGGGGTGGGGGTATATTTAATGCTAGATACAGGGTGGCTATAATTAAACTTTCGCTACTTGAGAGTGCTCCCGTGAAAAACAGACGATCGTAGAACAATGAAAGTTTGTAGAAACATCTGTAAGGACAGGCGGAAGAGAAATAACGAATGAACCACTGGAACTAAACATATTTCAATTTCTACATCAGAGGGTAACGTTTGTTAGTTGCGTAGCATTCTTACGTTCCAATGTTACAAATGTTGCTCTGAATCCACGACAGCCTGGAACCGCACTAGAGATTGCTCTGTTACTGTCCAAAATACCTCAGATGGGACGTTAGCTACCTCACCCGCTATGCTCATCATCAACCCCCAACGTGTGTTAGTGTCCCGTTGATAAACCCTGTCCAGGTAACCCCACAGCCAGAAAGCACAAGGGTTCGGGTGGCCAAGCAGTTCCGAACGATAGGCGAATGATTCGGATTTCTCCAAACAAGGACCTCTCAGTATTCTTTTAATGCATCGGCACTCGCGAAAAGCAGCAGCACTATTGCTATTGTTTTTGTAAAACAGAATTATGGTTATAACCCAGCTAGAGTATTATTGCACTTGGTCTCCGGTGGCCGTTGTCGGAAACGTGCGGTTGCATTATAGTAAACAACTACAGTGGTGACTAAGGAAAACGCATGCGCAGTTGTGCGCATGTTAAGTGTTTCAGCGTGTCCTCATGAAATATCACGATACAAACTCACGACAAGCCGAGCGACGGGCACTCACTCCCAATTGCAATAATATTGTGGTGGACTAATAAAGCCCTGCTCACATTGTCCCGACCCATGTTGACTGTCTGCAACTGTTATGTACGCTGGTACTTGTGTTTCAACCCTGCGTCGCCGTACTAGTACCGGCGCCTAACGGCAAGTCTTTAACATTACTAACAACTACTAACATCCAACAGCGCACAGTCCGAATATCATTACCCATGCGGTAAATACACTAAAATTGCTACACCACGAACATGACGTGTTACAGACGCGAAATGTAACCAACAGGAAGAAGATGCTGTGATATGCAAATGATTAGCTTTTCAGAGCATTCACACAAGGTTGGCGCCGGTGATGCGTCGTGTAAGGAGGAGAAATGCGTACCATCACGTTTCCAACTTTGATAAAGGTCGGATTGTAGCCTATCCCGATCGCGGTTTATCGTATCGCGACATTGCTGCTCGCGTCGGTCGAGATCCAATGACTGTTGGCAGAATATGGAATCGGTGGGTTCAGGAAGGTAATACGGAACGCCGTGATGTATCCCAACGGCCTCGTATCTCTAGCAGTCAAGATGACAAGTATCTTATCCACATGGCTGTAAGGATCGTGCAGCCACGTCTCGATCCCTGAGTCAACAGATGGGGACGTTTGCAAGACAACAACCATCTGCGCGAACAGTTCAACGACGTTTGCAGCAGCATGGACTATCAGCTCGGACACCGTGGCTGCGGTTACCCTTGACACTGCATCACAGACAGGAGCGCCTGCGATGGTGTACTCAACGACGAACCTGGGTGCACGAATGGCAAAACGTCATTTTTTTTCGGATGAATCCAGGTTCTGTTTACAGTATCATGATGGTCGCATCCGTGTTTGGCGACATCACGGTGAACGCACATTGGAAGCGTGTATTCGTCATCGCCATACTTGCGTATCACCCGGTGTGATGGTATGGGGTGCCATTGGTTACACGTCTCGGTCACCTCTTGTTCGCATTGACGGCGCTTTGAACAGTGTACGTTACATTTCAGATGTGTTACGACCCGTGGCTCTACCCTTCATTCGATCGCTGCGAAACTCTACATTTAAGCAGGGTAATGCACGACCGCATGTTGCAGGTCCTGTGCGGGCCTTTCTGGATACAGAAAATGTTCGACTGCTGCCCTGGCCAGCACATTCTCCAGATCTCTCACCAACTGAAAACATGTGGTCAATGGTGGCCGAGCATCTGGCTCGTCGCAATACGCCAGTCACTACTCTTGATGAACTGTGGTATCGTGTTGAAGCTGCATGTGCAGCTGTACCTGTACACGCCATCCAAGCTCTGTTTGACTCAATGCCCAGGCGTATCAAGGCCTTTATTACGGCCAGAGGTGGTTGTTCTGGGTACTGATTTCTCAGGATCTATGCACCCAAATTGCGTGAAAATGTAATCACATGTCAGTTCTAGTATAATATATTTCTCCAATGAATATCCGTTTGTCATCTGCATTTCTCATTGGTGTAGCAAATTTAATGGCCAATATTGTAGTTTCCCACCTATACTGGCTCAAGTAGGAAAGTTTAATTAAAATCAGCATATATTTTGTTTGTTTGCGACAAGTCCGTCGCATTCCCGCACTCTTCCTGCTAGCAGGCAGTTAACATAGGAACACTAACAGCTTGCCTTCGCCCCTTTTGTTGCAGACATTCTCTGTGACAGTTTCGATATTTGGCGTGCGAAATAACGACTGGCATCATTCTCGACTCCAACGGGTCTGTATGTTGTACGTGGTACAGTTACTACCTGCGATGGATGGGAATACATTTGGCTGGATTGAGTAAACAACTCACAGCGCTGGAACCAAGACCAGGAACACAACAGAGCTGCGCACAGTTGCAGTTTCGGTGCGAAAAGGCATGACGACATGTCA
Source organism: Schistocerca piceifrons (assembly GCF_021461385.2). Taxonomy (NCBI): domain Eukaryota; kingdom Metazoa; phylum Arthropoda; class Insecta; order Orthoptera; family Acrididae; genus Schistocerca; species Schistocerca piceifrons. The sequence continues at coordinate 786,958,089 of NC_060149.1, forward strand.
CAGCGTTGTCATCGGCGAGTTCCACGAATTGATGCGTTCTGTATTGCAAGCGGTGATGCTATTCTCAGTGATGAGGTAATTGGGGTGAAAGGAGAATGAATTACTCTGTCGCGAGCTGTTGGAGATCGAGGGCTTCTGTTATCTACAGCTACATCTACATCACTACGCCGCAGTTCAGACTTAAGTGCGTGGCAGACAGTTCATCGAGCCACTTTTGCACTATTTCTCTACCGTTCCACTCTCGAAAAGCGCGCGGGAAAAACGGAAACTTACATTTTTCTGTGTTGCTTCCGAATTCTCTTATTTTATTATGATGTACGTTTATCCTTACATAGATGGTCGTCAGCAAAATACTGTCTCATTCGAAGGAGAAACTTTAGCATTGAAATTTCGTGAAAAAATTTCCCCGCAACGAAAAAATGACTTTGTTTTAATGACTGCCACCGCATCTTGCGTATAATATCCGTGACACTCTCTCCCCTGATTCGCAATGGTACAAAACGATCTGCCATTTTGTGAACATTCTCGGTGTCCTCCGTAAACCCTATGTGGTAAGGATCCCATACCGCACAATACTCTGGCAGAGGACGGATAAGTGTAGTATAGGTAATCTCTTCAGTAGACATGTTGCATCTTCTAAGTGCTCTGCCGGTATAAGGCAGTCTTGTGTTCGCCTACCCCATCGATGTGATCGTTCCAATTTATCTTGTTCGTAAATTGTTGTTATTGCTAGGTATTTAGTTGAACTCCAGCCTTTAGATTTGTGTGATCTATCGTCTAACCTAAAGTCAACGGATTCCTTTTAGTACTCACGTGCATGTCCTACACACTTATCATTATTTAGGGTCAATTGACACTTTTGCACCATACGAATATTCTCTCTAATTCATTTTGCTATTGGTTTTTATCTTCTGATCACTTTCATAGAGGTAAAGGACAGCATCATTTGTAAACCATTTGAGATGGCTGCTCAGATTGTCTCCTGAATTGATTATATACATAACCGTCTCTTTAATTGTTTATATGTACTATTAACAACATAGGGTGAATAACGCTTATTTGGGGAACGCGAGATACTACTTCTGTTTTACTCGCTGACTTATCGCCAATTATTACGAACTCTGACCTTTCTGACTAGAAATCACGAATCCAGTCTCACAGCTGTGACGATACTCCATAGGCACGCTGTCTGATTTGAAGTCGCCTGCGAGGAACGGATGAATGGCCTCCTGAAAATCTATACATATGGGATCAGTTTGAGATCCCGTGTCGATAGCGCTCATTACTTCCTGTGAATGAAGATAGCTGTTTTTCAGAAGAACGATATTTTCTGAATCCGTGCTGCCTGCGTGTCCATAGTCCATTTCTTTGAGGTAATTCATAATGTTCGAATACTGTATATGTTCTAAATCCTATAGCAAATCGACGTTAGTGGTATAGGTCTGTAATTCATCGGATTAGATTCATTTCCTTTCTAGAGTACTAGTGTGACTTGTGCAACGTCCTAGTCTTTAGGCACGGACATTTCGCTGAGCGAGCAGTTTAATATGATTCCTAAGTATCGAACTATTACACTAGCATACTATGAAAGGAATCTAAGTGGTATACAATCTGGACCAGAAGAGTTGCATTTATTAAGTGATTTGCTGGTACACTACGACGAGGATGTTGTTGTTGTGGTCTTCAGTCCTGAGACTGGTTTGATGCAGCTCTTCATGCTACTCTATCCTGTGCATGCTTATTCATCTCCCAGTACCTACTGCAACCTACATCCTTCTGAATCTGCTTGGTGTATTCATCTCTTGGTCTCCCTCTACGATTTTTACCCTCAACGCTGCCCTCCAGTACTAAATTGGTGATCCCTTGATGCCTCAGAACATGTCCTACCATCCGATCCCTTCTTCTAGTCAAGTTGTGCCACAAACTTCTCTTCTGCCCAATCCTATTCAACACCTCATTAGTTATGTGATCTACCCATATAATCTTCGGCATTCTTGTGTAGCACCACATTTCGAAAGCTTCTATTCTATTCTTGTCTAAACTATTTATCGTCCATGTTTCACTTCCATACATGGCTACACTCCATACAAATACTTTCAGAAACGACTTCCTAACACTTAAATCAATACTCGATGTTAACAAATTTCTCTTCTTCAGAAACGCTTTCCTTGCCATCGCCAGTCTACATTTTATATCCTCTCTACTTCGACCATCATCAGTTATTTTGCTCCCCAAATAACAAAACTCCTTTACTACTTTAAGTGTCTCATTTCCTAATCTAATACCCTCAACATCACCCCTCTTAATTCGACTACATTCCATTATCCTCGTTTTGCTTTTGTTGATGTTCGTCTTATATTCTCCCTTCAAGACACTATCCATTCCGTTCAACTGCTCTTCCAAGTCCTTTGCTGTCTCTCACAGAATTACAATGTCATTGGCGAACTTCAAAGTTTTTATTTCTTCTCCATGGATTTTAATACCTACTCCGAATTTTTCTTTTGTTTCCTTCACTGCTTGCTCAATATACAGATTGAATAATCTACTTCTAATTCCCTGATGTTGGCAGCTGTTCTTGATTCGAATTTTGGAATATTTACTACGTCTTCTTTGGTGAAGCACTCTTGGGAAACCGTATTTAGTAATTCCCCTTTACTGGCACTATCATCTGTAACGTCACCTTCATCATTGCACAATGAAAGTATTGACTTTTTTGTGCAGGTGTACATTACGTACTAGAGTCTCTTTGGATCCTATTCCAGATTTCGAGACAGGAAGGCGTCTCGCATTATAGTCCGTGCTAAATTTTGAGGATCTGTATAGCTCCGACAATCTTGAAGACTTAGCTTTTTTTTTTTTTTTTAATTTGGCACGGCTTTTTCGTTACTTCTGCAACAGTGGTCGTTTATTTGGTACTAGCTTTTCCCTGCGACTGCACTCGCATGTCAGTTGTATTTTTGTGATGAGTGATGGCAAGTAAGCTATTGTGCGAGCAATAACGTCAATTACCGTCGCGTGTAAGCGTAGCTCGTAATGTGCGCCTCATCCCCACCCAGCTGCCCCGACACACGATGCAGCGACATGCTCAGCGTCGTAACCGAGTAGTGCGTGCGTCATGCAGACATTGGATGGGAGCCCGCATCTATGCATCGTGCTGTTGAAGTAGCTGTACGTTATATAACGTATGCTTTGTGCAAAAAATTAAATGTAAGGTCGGAGCTTAAATAGTGGCAACTATTTATTCACAACAGATACAAAAGAGTTACATGTTTGCACCTCTTACTGACCTTCAAAGTAGTCACCAGCGTTGTGTAGAAGCCGTTGCCAGCGATGTGGAAGGCGTAGTATACCGTTAGCAGAGCCTGTTCTGTTGACGGTGCGAATGGAGCGGTCTAAAGTTATGGTGATTCGCGTGTACGACTGTGATGGTGTTCTCGTAACGCATTAACGTTCCTCCACCGCAGACCGTCGATGCACAGTATTACTGTTCGTTTTTGGAGTATCGCCTGCGACCAGCTTTGCGAAAGAAGCGGCGACTCTTTCTGCGTAACCCACCCATCATTTTGCACGACAATGCGCGGGCGCTCTGTGGCTGCTCTGTTCAGTCGATGGCACGGGGAAGTACAGTATCATCCACCATACTCCCTGGACTTAAGTCCTTGTGACTTCGATTCGATTCCGAAGATGAAGGAACCACTTCGTGGCATTCGCTTCAGAACTGTTCCAGAGATTCGACAGGCAGTAGACCGCTCCATTCGCACCATCAACAGAACAGGCTCTGCTATCGCTATACTACGCCTTCCACATCGCTGGCAACGGGTTCTACACAACGCCGGTGATTACTTTGAAGGACAGTAACAGGTGCAAACATGTAACTCTTTTGTAACGGTTGTGAATAAATAGTTGCCACTGTGTAAATGCCAACCCTCGTATTTTTTAACATGGGTTATGCTCATTGATGTAAAAACAGATGTTGCTTTCCCTACTTCACCCTCTTATGGGACAATTCTTTACTTTCTAAAATAGCCTTTGTTCTTCCTCAGGGTTCAAGCTATCTTCACACTAGATTTCATCGAAACTGGTTCATCCGTGTAGTTACGAAAACAGAGTTACTTTCGTCGTCAGTAATATTGGCATGGAAGAATGTATTATACAGCTTGAGTATTGTAGAAGCATTTTATCCATTGCACTGAATCTTATGTAGAACATATCAGCCAGTAAAAGCATTTTCACAAATATCATAAAGTTAAAAACTCAAAGAGGAAATATCCTTGTCAAAGAGTATATATGTTTCTAGTGCGTTCTGTTAGCACATGGAACTCTGGTTGTTTCCCGATACAGGTACGACAGTTTAAGACTATAATACCGATTGTTTTTAGGTCTACTCTCGTTCCGTGTTTGATCTGCGCACTTTGAAACTGAGGTCCTTTTAGAACTTTCCCGATACCCTTAAACCTAAAGCCCGCCCAGTCCTCACCATACAGACCGCACTACCCGTGTAGCCGCCTCCTGTGTGTAGTGGACGCCTGGCAAATTAAGCGGAACTCGATACCTCACCACCCTATGGTGAAAGTCCGGGAATCTGCAGCCTAACACGGTCGCAGAACCTTCTGGGCCTCTGATTCAGACCCTCCACCTCACACTGTACCAAAAGTACACAATCGGTTCTGTCGACGATGTTACGATGATGAGCTCTGCCTTCATCTTGCAAGCGAGACTAGCACTCTTTATCACTTCAGATAGCTGCCAGAAACCAGAAAGAATCTCGTGAACGGTCAACTGTAGTTGGCTGCAACCTATGCTATTCATGGCATCTGAAAGGACCCGTTCCACATCTGATACGACTCCCAAGTATTCTCACAGACTCCATATTGAACTTCCCTTCCTTGGCAGCCATATCCCTAAGGAGGTGCATTATGTGCCTAACATTGGAGCTCCCGTCCACCAGTAATCCATCCTTTATGAATGACCGCATCTGACAGACCAAGAGGCTTACTCTGAAACAGGATAACCGACTGCATATGGCTCAGGATCTTTATCGACAACAGATATCGCCTGAAACATGTTTGTGAGATGAATGGGGGAAGCCTTTAAATTGGTCCCATGGAAAGTCTTTTGCTGTCTGCGACATCTTGGAAAGACCTCCAACTTGACCACATGTGAGCTCAGTGCAGTCAGTAGCAGGTCAGCAACAGAAGTGGACAAACTGAAGGACACATGGGACGTGCTGTACGCCCCTTAGATCTCCACGTCCGGCCCATCACAGTAAGTCCATTGACAATAGCCTCAAGCTGCATGACCGAAGCCAGCACTGCCTTGAGCTGTAAGCGAAGGGTCCTCAGCTCAGCCTGCGTGTGAATACAGTAATCACATTACCTGTCCATACTAAGGACGGCGGAATTCTACCCTACAGAGAGATTAAAATGTGGGATTGTGCCTAGTAAATACATAAACACGTAATAAATTTTCGAATTAAACTACTAAGCACACAGGTAAAACTAAATAAGTCACATCTAGTTAGAAGCTCATAAAATAATTTACAACGAATGCTGTACTCTCCTATCATGGTGCAAGAGCAGGAGCTGCCACTTTATAAACACCCCTAGAAAACAACTGTGATTCAGTGTCATTGTGTGTTGGTAAAAAAAATTGTAACAGTATTAAGGATAGATATGACGGACCCAAGCGCCATAATGTTTAGGGAAAAAAAAAAACCGCCGGCCGGAGTGGCCGAGCGGTTCTAGGCGCTACAGTCTGGAACCGCGCGACCACTACGGTCGCAGGTTCGAATCCTGCCTCGGGCATGGATGTGTGTGATGTCCTTAGGTTAGTTAGGTTTAAGTAGTTCTAAGTTCTAGGGGACTGATGACCTCAGAAGTTAGGTCCCATAGTGCTCAAAGCCATTTGAACCATTTATTAAAATAAAAAAAAAATAAAACACTCAGTGGCGATCACTGTATGAACACTGCTGCCTCTTTCTTGGACTGTGTTGCGAGAAGGCCGTCCATATAGTTGCAAATGATAATTTAATAAACAGAAACACAGGATATAAGCTTGGGAAAGCGTGTCTTTGGCCTTGACGTTCCTGAAATCACCAAGGTTGAGGACGACAACGCTGCAAGAAATTGAAGAGGCTGCTTCATGTTCATCTAATTCCACAGCTCGCATTACAGCGTGTTTTGTCGGTTGTCTACAGATAGCGCTACCATCAGGATGCCATAAGTAAAGATGTTTGCTTGGCTCATGCGCAATCGTGTTTCACCATGGTACTGTACGCCCTATTTTGTTTCTCCACCAACAGTGGACATCGTCTGTTGAAGAAGATGAGTAAGTGATTGCAGAGTTACGGCAACACTGTCGGACCCACCGTCCAAGAGTCTGACCACCACCCAGAACAACTCTTGGCACTTTGTTGGCTGAGTTCGGACTCTCCCTGTATAAGCAACATGTCATACAGTGTGATGTGGACATTGAGACTGTTTATTGGAATAAACCATTGCCACAGTATGACAAAGCGACTTTACTAGAGAATATTCTTCGTTTCTGCGTTAATGTTCAACTAAAAACACCTAAACAAATTTTGTGAGAGTTACGTCCATCATTTCACCTGTTATCAACACGTGCATGTCACAGAGGATAGAGCACTCAAGTAACCATCTTAAGATTTGTCACTGATATCCAGTTTTACTTCCTCTGCGCACCTATGTTTAACATATTCTGTGATATTAATACCGCAAATAATTCCAGTGTTGTACATTTTACCTTAGTTAATTATTAGCCATAAAAGTAGTTGTCTAGACTGTAGTTCCAGTAAATGGTCGCAGAGTTATTCCGACAATGATAGCATCAGTGTAGCGAAATAGCCCCTATCCAGCGCTGATGTGTCCCGTGCACAGACTAGTGTGTTTCAGATTACATCTACTTAGAAGGATCAACAAACAGTATCGATGCTGAACATCAAGAAAATGGAGGGCGCTGACGCGACCATTACATACGTGGCCTACGTGGCAAAAGCTACGTGCCTTCCGCCAGTATTTTCAACAAATACAAATGTGCCCAGCTTACTGACTTCGGCATCCTTTTCCAACTAATCAGCGCAATTGAGTAGGCAACGGATGACTTGGCGGTAGGTATGTTTAAGCATGCATGCTGCATTGTTTTTAAACTTAGAGCAAGTGAACTATAACGTCATAGGAAAATCAATATTTTATTTTTTATTTTATTTTTAATTACCGCCATTTTAAGCTGAATTCTAAACTTAGGAGACAAAAATGGTTCAAATGGCTCTGAGCACTATGGGACTTAACTTCTGAGGTCATCAGTCCCCTAGAACTTAGAACTACTTAAACCTAACTAACCAAAGGACATCACACACATCCATGCCCGAGGCAGGATTCGAACCTGCGACCGTAGCAGCAGCGCGGTTCCGGACTGTAGCGCCTAGAACCGCTCGGCCACTTCGGCCGGCACTTATGAAACAAGTGATCAGGTAAACATGTAGCTTATTCTTGGATTTAAGTGACGCCGATGTAGATGGTCTCAAAACTGCACTTGTATAATCATATACACCATCGTGGATTGCTATAAAGACTGTACTCGTATCTCCAGGTCAGCCATCTTGAATTCTCGGACTTATATGACACTTTGAGCTGTTACCGTACTCTTAGGTCTGCCAACGTAGATCGCTATATTGAATTTAAGAGACACTGACGTACACGCTGTTACTAATGTGCTCATCTCCTCATGCCCACCATCTCGGATTCGTGGAGTAATGTGTCATTTAGGATTGAGCCCGTATTCTCAAGCCCATCATCTTGAATTTTACACTTAGCTTAATTTTGCTATTTTTGAATTTCTCATCGTTTTAGGCATAGGGCAATTGGCCTACCCTCTCCTCCTATGATGTCATTGATGCCATCATTGTAGGTAGGACATTTTAGACTGTGCCTGAACTGATACAGCTACACTACTCATCGTAACTTGTCTTTGGTAGTCTGGAAGAATTTAATGACTAGTAGTGTCAAAAGCCATTGGTAGATCTAAAAAATACGCCAGTGACACAACTCCTGGAAAATTTTTTACACTGAATTTGCGGTCTAAGGCGCTACAGTCATGGACTGTGCGGGTGGTCCCGGCGGAGGTTCGAGTCCTCCCTCAGGCATGGGTGTGTGTGTGTTTGTCCTTAGGATAATTTAGGTTAAGTAGTGAAGTAGTGTGTAAGCTTAGGGACTGATGACCTTGGCAGTTAAGTTCCATAAGATTTCACACACATTTGAACACTGAATTTGTCCCAGAAGAAGAACAGCACTTGCGGTGAACTGTTTCTGATCGCCGTTATCTGTACACTTTTGAAAGTCTGACGGCCTGCCAGTATTGAGATCGTCAAAAACGCATCACTTGACTAATAGAGCAAGGTTAGGTGTTCGAAGGGGCCTTGGTCATATTGAAGAACCCTTCTAGTGAAACTTCTTTACAAATTAGAACTGCGCTTCCTTTCACCGACAGTAGTGTTAATTTGCGTAGATAGCTCAGTGCATAGAGGCATTGCCCACAGAAGGTGTGGTTCCAGGTTAGAATACTGATGTGGCATACAGGTTGAGTATGCCAGGAAGTTCGAAAAAAGCGAACTCTTCAGAATGAAAGATGCTTTTTCAACCCTCTAGGCGTGGCAGTGAGCCCCACAGCTTCACATTGTTAGAACATTTCTCATGCTTTACATGTTCCACAGAGCTCTCTTAGACCCTGTGTTGCACTAGTAACTCTTGAGAGGGCAGCTCCACGTTCCAACCCATGGCATACACAGTTTCACTTTGTCAGGAAGGTTTACTACCGTATATACTCAGCTAGAGAGTGAAATACTCCTGCCTGATCCCTTCCTGGAAACTTCGTAAACGATTAGGTAAACCACAGGAAATTTTAACCCTTGGATGCGTGACTTTTGGACTGACATTAATGCCTGTTGGGGTTAATATTCAGAGATATGACAGGAGCGCTCATTAGAAAGAAAGAAACTTTGTACGGCTATATTCCTTATTCCGACTGTTTTCCGAGATGGAAACACATTTTATGCACATTTGTTTTTGGGCTAATAGCGCGCACACATTTCTTATCTACCCAACCTCTTTGACGCTTTATTCTAGCCCAACCTACCTCGTTGCTTTCAACCTCTATGCTCAGGGTGTCTTTCTGTCATTAACCTATCCCACTGAACGAGCAGTTGTCCATGGTGTGCTGTGAGTGAAGTAATGCAAGAGCATGTGTTAAAAATAAGTGTTTTTCAATTGATGACATGGGTGTAGGCAGCGAATTATATAAATTTTGTGTTACATGTTGTTTGTTGGTTACTGAATCAGCTCTTTCCGATATACTGTAATTGGATTCGAATGATGTACTATTCCCACATCGCAAGGCGTTTTTTAACAGACGATAAATGAGTGTTTAGTACAGATTCGCACTTCGCGAGTAATAAAATAGTTTTTTTAACCCTATAGAAGACCGTCAATGTCGATAAACAGCGATATTGTCTGTCAGTTCTACGTTTTGGGACTAAAATCATGATTCCTTAATGCTGGCGAGTTATTTCGAAGGATGTGTTAAGATCATGGTGTAATAACAACTATCGTATTAAGAGTTGACCTAAATGTGTTTGGTGTAGGGAAAATAAAGAATGACCCAATTTTAGAAAGTGCTTTATTATACACAATATATATTAGCTATCTGTAGAAAATATGTAACAAAACAATAGTATTTCTTACAAAATCGTTGTTTGCATAAAAAATGTTGTTACTGTAGCTGAAACAGGTTTCCAACTCACAGCAGTCGAGGAAAGAGAAGGGGCACAGTTAATATAAGCAGCAGTATGTCTGCGTGGAAGGAATAGTACTCCCATTTCGTCCTGGAAACAATTTTTCCACAGGCAAGCATTGTCGAAAGCTCTCACAATCACATGAGAGAGAGAATCGTTTTACAGATAAATTGTTTTCAGTGCTCTTGTTGAAGAGTTTGCAACAAAAATTTGTATTTTAGCGGGATAAAGGACTCAAACTTTCGTAAAAGATATACTAATGTTATAGTTCAAGCGATGTGATATACCCATAACTTGACAAGCAAGTGAATGTGTGACGTAGGTTTGCTATTTTCTACTTCTGATGCGATTTCGACAGAACTAAGAATATGTTTGAGCATATGCCTCTGTGATGAGCCATGTGTTCGGCAGAAATTTTTTCTCAGTGGCGGTGCTGAAAACATGAAGCAGCATTCAGTAAATGGATATTGTATTGTTATGTTGTCTCCTTACTCTGTGGGAAAATCTACTTCAACGAATTGCCTTTGTAATGCTGTCTGTGCCTTTCTTTTTGCGCACTGCCTTTTCTAGTGAAACAGAGCTGTTGTCTTTCATCTGCATTACAGATGTCCGTGCCCTTTGTGTTAAGGAACTGTTTTATTTCTGTGAGGATACGGAAGACGCAGCTACAGTGAAACATCTGTACAGTGGGTCTTGATCAACTCTTCATGAGTTCCGCTGTTATTTCCCGTTATTCAGAGCCGCCCATATCCTTACAATATTTAATTACCTTTTTCTTAGCATCTTCTGAATCAAAATTGAGTTCCTAGAGAATGGACATTGGAAATAAATTGACTTTTTCGTAGTGTCAGTTCCGGGTTCTGTTATCAGCAACTTGGTTCACTCTAGGTAATATTTTGTTTCGAAATCTGCTTCCATTTATAAATGGTATCTGAAAATGGGAAGGTACATATGTTTGCACCTCGGAGTACGTAGCCCTTATTCGATGAGACCACGACAGCACGCGTATGTAAAAAACGTCATTCTCCCAATTGTTTGGGGAGAACAGCTGCTTTTGGCAGTGTTGCTGTAGTGTCTAGACGCACAGAATGTTTCGTTCAGATTTAATAAACTTCTCATGAACTAGCATTGCGACGCAACGTGAGCGTCAGCATCTTTACCTTAGCCATTGAGTTGTTGTTATTGTGTTAACAGAATCTTCCGTCGGTTCTTGGTAGAACAACATTATAATAAATGAAAAGCACCAGTTTGCTTTTGTTCTACAATATTACTTTTATTGTAGAACAAAATCAAACTGGTGCTTTTCATTTATTATTGTAGTTATTGTTTCTTCGTAGCACGAAAGCCTAAGAAACCGAAAAAAAATTATGAATGACACTTGTTGACATCTAAGGTATGCCAGTACAATTAAACTGTCATACTATTTTGGAGACTGTAGGGTTACTATATCTTAATCCTCCCCACTCCTGTTTAACTATTATTCTGATACAATTGAAGCAAACTGTATAGAAGAGAAATAAGTATAAAAATCAGTGGAAAAGTGATTACCAATATACACTATTGAGTCACTAGTTTTGGCAGAATACGTAACACAGCTACATCTACATGACTGCTTTGCAATTCACATTAAAGTGCCTGGCAGAGGATTCATCGAACTACTTTCACTTTAATCCTCTACCGTTGCACTTTCGAACAACGCGCGGGAAAAATGAACACTTAAATCCTTCCCTGCGAGCTCAGATCTCTCGTATTTTGTTTCAGTGATCATTTCTTCCTATATAGTTGGGTGTTAACAAACTATTTTTCATTCAGACGATGAAGTTCGAAATTTCGTGAATAGATCCCGCCGCAATGAAAAACGCCTTAGTTTTCCTGATACCCAACTCGCGTATCATATCCGTGGCACTCTCTCCCCTATTTAGCAGTAATGCAAAAAAAGGCTGCCCTTCTTTGAACTTTTTCGATGTTCTCTGTCAATCCTGCCTGGGAAGGATCCCATACGGCACAGCAATACTCTAGCAGAGGATGGCTTCGTGTAGTGTAGGCAATCTCTTTAGCAGGTGTGTTACATCTTCTAAGTGTCCTACCACTAAGACGTAGTCTTCGTTTTGCCTTCCACATACATGATCGTTCCAATTTAAATGGTTCGTAATAGTAATTCCTAGGTATCTGGTTGAACTTCCAGTCTCCAGATTTGTATGATTTATCGTGTAACCGAAAGTTTACGGATTCATGTGGATAACCTTGCACTTTTAATTATTTAAAGTCAGTTACTACTTTTCGCACCATACATATGTCTTGTCTGAATCTTTTGCAATTGGTTTTGATCTTCTGGTGATTTTACTGGAGCCAGCCGGGGTGGCCGAGCGGTTCTAGGCGCTACAGTCTGGAACCGCGCGACTGCTACGGTCGCAGGTTCGAATCCTGCCTCGGGCATGGATGTGTGTGATGTCCTTAGGTTAGTTAGGTTTAAGTAGTTCTAAGTTCTAGGGGACTGATGACCTTAGAAGTTATGTCCCATAGTGCTCAGACCCATTTGAACCATTTTACTGGACGTTAAATAACAGAATCATCTGGAAACAGTCTTAAGATGGCTGCTCAAATTTTATTTTAAATCTTTTATGTAGATGAGAAGCAGCAGGGATCTATAACACTTCCTTGGGGAACGCCAAATGTCACTTCTGTTTTACTCGTTACTTTCCGTCAGACCTTAGATCACGAATCCAGTCGCACAACTGATAAAGATATCCCATAGGCACACAATTTGATTAGAGGGCGTTTGTGAGAATCCGCTTCAAAAGCCTTTTGGAAATCTATAAACATGGATTGAATTTGAGATTCCCTACCGATAGCACTCATTACTACGTGACAATAAAGTGCTAGTTGTGTTTCACAGTGACGATATTTTCTGAATCCTGCTAACTGTGTGGCAACAGATTGTTTTCTTCGAGGTAATTCATAATGTTCGAACACAGTATATGTTCCAAAATCCTACTGCAAATAGGCGACAGTATATGGATCTGTAATTAATCGGATTACTCGTATTTCCCGGCTGGTCCCGGGGGAGGTTCGAGTCCTCCCTCGGGCATGGGTGTGTGTGTTTGTCCGTAGGATAATTTAGGTTAAGTAGTGTGTAAGCTTAGGGACTGATGACCTTAGCGGTTAAGTCCCATAAGATTTCACACACATTTGAACATTTTTTTTTGAACTCGTATTTCCTGTCTTGAGTATTGGTGTGACCTGTGCAAGTTTCCCTTATTTAGGTAGAGATCTTTCGTCGAGCGAGCAATTTTATGTGACTTAAGTACGGGGCTAAATGAGCATACCCCGAAAGAAATCTAATTGTTATCTAATGTGGACCGGAATACTTGCCTTTATGATGTGTTTTCAGCTGCTTTGGTACAAAAAAATGCTTCAAATGGCTCTGAGCACTATGGGACTTAACATCTGAGGTCATCAGTCCCCTACAACTTAGAACTACTTAAACCTAACTAACCTAAGGACATCACACACATCCATACCCGAGGCAGGATTCGAACCTGCGACCGTAGCGGTCACGCGGTTCCCGACTGTAGCGCCTAGAACCGCTCGGCCACCCTGGCCGGCTGCTTTGGTACACCGAGGATATATATTTTAAAGTTACTCATGGTGGCAACAGTTCTTGATTTGAATTCTGGAAAGTTTGCTTCTTTGGTCAAAGAATTTTGAAAAACCGTCTTCAACTACATCGGTAGAGTTACCATCGCTGCAGAAGCATTTAAAGAATTTAACAGTTAGCAACGATTCTGACCTCCAGATTAATTTTAATAAGCAAAACTGCAAAGATCTCATCTGATCACTGTTTCAGAATATAAGTGTCTCGGTTCTTGGTTCTGCGGTAAACTCAATCATACGCAGGAAGTTAATACTGGAAGTGAACAAGCTGGAGGTGTCTTTTTAAGATGAGCTTTTTTTTACCAACCGTAATTTAAAGTTGAATCTAAGTCTCAGAAATATTAAAAGGTATGTAATCCCAGTGCTCTTGTATGGAATGGAGGCATGAACACTTAATAAGGCAACAGTGAAGAAATCTGAGGCATTCTAAATGTGGTTTATTGACGAGTTCTAGAAATATCCTGGGCACAATGAATTACCAATGAAGAACTTCTACGGCGAATCATTAAGAATAAGGAATTGAGGAACAGAATCTAAAATGCTGAACACAACTGCGGTAGGCCGCAGTGACTTGATATGGTAACGTCGAGATTGATTAGTAGTAGGATAGGAAAGCCGATTCCCGGTGAGATAACGATCTTATCAAATCCGGTGTCATGTTACATACGCGGCGACAGGTCGGCCGCGTGGGCTCCTCAGTGCCTCCACTCCCTCTCCCCAGGGAACCATCGGGAATTGATCGAGGTAACGCAGGAGAGTCACCAGCCCCTCCCCACCCCCCACTCTCTGAACCAGTTACGGTCAAGTACCTCTACCGCACCTTCATCTTTTATAACGGGCTCACTTGGAAGTGAGGGGTCACACAGGAGCTGGACAGCATAGGGAGAGGATCAGACACTATCTATTTTTTAATAACAAGATACGTAAAGTCACATCACGTGATTTCTGTTTGTTACTACCAGTTTACTGTTACGTCATTAGATGCACCAGCAAAGACCACATCCAGACAGATATGTAAGTGCTTCCATCCTTCCTCAATTTTACGTATTATTCGCCCATTTTCGTATTTTCAACAATTTCACCTTTTTCCACATTTTTTTCGTATATTACCCAATTACAAGAGGTCCATCCCGATGTTTTTGATGTCACATCGTCACCATGTTGCTCTCAGCCAGTCACAATGCGATATGTCTCTCAGACAATGGGAACATAGTAAAATAATGGGAAACACAATGGACCAATAAGATTCTCGCTCCCTCTCCTCTGCCTTATCATCCTTAGTAACTGTTCAACTATGCAGACCTCGTCAGTTGATGTCTGTATATCATGGGGGAGGGGGGGGGGTGTTCAGATTTGTTACATAAAAAATAATTCTATAGTGAAAGGGTTTATGAATAATAACAATGGCATAAAATTAATTTTATGGTTTATTATTAACATCTTTTTCGCAATACAAGTTTTTACAATCATTTTTTGTTATTTCTTGACAATATTTTTCTCTTCTTTATAATGGTTTTTGATGACACATCTCAGTGTGTTTATATACGACGCTATTTTTTTCGTATATACAGTAATTTGCAAAGCTATTTTTTTACAATTTTTTGTTGATGTATATACACAACTAGCGCTGCAGAGATATTCTCTTCTTATGACAGTCAGATACTGGAACTTAAATACTATATTTTCCAGTTTGTTTCTATATACGCTTTTATACAATATTTACATTTCCTTTCTGATTGATTTCGTCACCATTTAATATTTACTTTTTTCTGATCGTTCTGTATACAGTATTTACATTTCTTAATAATTTATTTGTATTTACATTTCAGTCGATGATATCTCTGTATACCATATGGGGTACATGGGAAATAGGGGACTAGCAGTAGCAGCAGCAGGCGAAGAACAAATCACACACACACACACACACAAAATATTTGTACAAGCACACATAGTGTGCGGACATTATATAGACACATATATTGTGCAATGAGGCATCAAGCAAGGTGGCGCTGTGGTTAGCACACTGGACTCCCATTCGGAAGGATAACGATTAAACAAGTGTCCAGCCATCGTGATATAGGTTTTCTGTGATTTACCTGACTGGTTCCTTTGAAAGGGCACGGCCGACTTCCTTCCCCATCCTTCCCTAATCCAATGGGACTGATGATCTCGCTGTTTGGTCCCCTCCCCTCAAATCAACCAACCAAGCAATGTGACAGTCATATTCACACACACACACACACACACACACACACACACACACACAGAACTATGACAATGGACTGTGCGGCTGGTCCCGACGGAGGTTCGAGTCCTCCCTCGGGCGTGGGTGTGTGTCTTTGTCCTTAGGATAATTTAGGTTAAGTAGTTTGTAGGCTTAGGGACTGATGACCTTAGCAGTTAAGTCCCATAAGATTTCACACACATTTTTAACAGAACTATGATAAACTGCTCATCAAACTATTCCATACATGATCGATACAAAGATTACTTGACACACCATGTGTGGAGCTGCACCAGTGCCCTCTAGAAGGCACTTCTTGTAATTTTCGATCGTGACAGCCTTTCAGGCCACACAATGCACACCCTTAACCCGTCTCTGGGTGACACCTGTATCTATACGGTAGGTGTGCACTTTTTATATGAGCCCCACAAACTTCATAATCATTGAACCATTCGCCTCATCCTTCATCGGGCCGATAACTTTTTTTTGAAGCGTTATTGAAAAAGGATTATTTGCTGCATATCGAGATGTGTCAAAGATTTTGTGATTGAATCTAATAAATATTGAAATGGCCTGGGAGTCGGGACAGGTTCCATCAGACTGGACAAAAGCAGTAATCACACCAATCTTTAAACATGGAAACAGAAAAGATTGTAACAACTACAGAGGTATCTCTTTAATCAGCATTGTGGGTAAAATCTTCTCAGGTATTGTTGAAAGGAAAGTGCGAGTATTAGTTGAGGACCAATTGGATGAAAATCAATGTAGGTTTAGGCCTCTTAGAGGTTGTCAGGACCAGATCTTTAGCTTACGGCAAATAATGGAGAAGTGTTATGAGTGGAACAGGGAATTGTATCTATGCTTTATAGATCTAGAAAAGGCATATGACCAGGTTCCTAGGAGGAAGTTATTGTCTGTTCTACAAGATTATGGAATAGGAGGCAAACTTTTGCAAGCAATTAAAGGTCTTTACATGGATAGTCAGGCAGCAGTTAGAGTTGATGGTAAATTGAGTTCATGGTTCAGAGTAGTTTCAGGGGTAAGACAAGGCTGCAACCTGTCTCCACTGTTGTTCATATTATTTATGGATCATATGTTGAAAGCAATAGACTGGCTGGGTGAGATTAAGATATGTGAACACAAAATAAGCAGTCTTGCATATGCGGATGGCTTAGTTGTGATGGCAGATTCGATTGAAAGTTTGCAAAGTAATATTTCAGAGCTAGATCAGAAATGTAAGGACTATGGTATGAAGATTAGCATCTCCAAAACGAAACTAATGTCAGTGGGAAAGAAATATAAACGGATTGAGTGCCAAATAGGAGGAACAAAGTTAGAACAGGTGGACGGTTTCAAGTACTTAGGATGCATATTCTCACAGGATGGCAATATAGTGAAAGAATTGGAAGCGAGGTGTAGCAAAGCTAATGCAGTGAGCGCTCAGCTACGATCTGCTCTCTTCTGCAAGAAGGAAGTCAGTACCAAGACTAAGTTATCTGTGCACCGTTCAATCTTTCGACCAACTTCGTTGTACGGGAGAGAAAGCTGGGTGGATTCAGGTTACCTTATCAACAAGGTTGAGGTTACGGATATGAAAGTAGCTAGGATGATTGCAGGTACTAGTAGATGGGAACAATGGCAGGAGGGTGTCCACAATGAGGAAATCAAAGAAACACTGGGAATGAACGCTATAGATGTAGCAGTCAGGGCGAACAGGCTTAGATGGTGGGGTCATGTTACACGCATGGGAGAAGCAAGGTTACCCAAGAGACTCATGGGTTCAGCAGTAGAGGGTAGGAGGAGTCGGGGCAGACCGAGAAGAAGGTACCTGGATTCGGTTAAGAATGATTTTGAAGTAATAGGTTTAACATCAGAAGAGGCACCAATGTTAGCACTGAATAGGGGATCATGGAGGAACTGTATAAGGGAGGCTATGCTCCAGAATGAACGCTGAAAGCATAATCAGTCTTAAATGATGATGATGATGATGATCTAATTACATCATATCGATCGTAGCCTATCACCTAGGAGATGAAACTGTCTGTACCCATACAAAGCAACTTGGGGTCGGCTGAGTCAGACTTTGTAAACTTATAGCGGTATATGTGAAGTTTGGTGAAATCCGGAACGCACATACTGATACAGACAGTTTCCGTGAACTGCACTGAAACCTTAGGCATTTCCACAGTGACTAGTTATTCATTGAAGATGGTGACCTGTTTGAAATTTGGTCTGGAGACATAATCTCATACGCCATAACACCCATTCCATCGGTAAACTAAATGAAATTTACAGTATTCTCAAACTTTCTGCATGATTTTTCCGAAAGTTGAATTATTCATTTATTTCTCAAAGTCTTCTTCGAACTCACATGTCGTGAGGACTTAGTTGAAAGAGATTCCGTGTGTGGTAATAAAAAGTCACATCACCAACTTCAGATACTGCTGCAGGTTTCTGTAGTGAATTATATAACGTTGTTTATTCCCCAGCGTTGACAACAGCTTTGGGATGGAACCATTTTGGCGGACTAGGCGCTCCGGACATAGTGGCAAGTCGCTATGCTCATCGTGTAGGTGGGTGGAATATTCCTGATCTACCTGCAGAACATATCCCTCGATAGCGTCAGGCCAGCACAGTAAATGTCCAGGGGTGGACGAGATGGATAACACTCTTGCACTGTCATGTGACTGGCCATTAAAAAAAATTGCGAAATGTATTATCATTATTTGCTGAAAAGTAATCCACCTATGCTCATCATTATCACCTCCTTCCGTTCCTCGTGTGGGATACTATGGATGGAGTCCTCAGCTGTATGCTTACAGGTAATACACTTATTTAACTCCTCTCTCAACATCTCCTCAGTTGAATACATTACGACTCTACGTTCTCTGGAGGACACTACATACCGGGAGACTGCAGTGACATAGTTCCAAACTGAGCTAAAATATCCAGCAAAATGCATACTATACCGCAACAGCTGTCACTTTTTTTCCTGTGATCCTCGCATGAGTGCTCCATAGTAAAATCCTTCGTGTCCGACAGCTCAGCACGGAGTGAGCGATTTAGGGGTGGGAAGCCAATTGGAACGATGCTGCTGCCTAGTGGTGGCGCGATGGAACTACAGCCTCGGTAGCGCCCCGACCTCTGCGGTGTGGCAGATGCATGCGCCAAAGTGTGCCAAGTCACCCGGACGACAGCCAGGCGTACGGGTGAACCAAAATGGTGGCTAATATACCGCACTTCATTAAGTTCTTTGCTGTTTATAGTTATTACGTCATGGGAAGTGGGGGTGGGGAAGGGAGGAGCCTTGTCTTCCACAAACTGATTAAATAAAGCATAAGCAAATTCAATTGAACAATATATTATTGACAATGATTTGAATTTTGTGTCGTGAGACCCTTCATCACAGACAGAGGCTTTTTCCCACCAATTTCCAGATCGGGAGGGGAGGTTCAAATGGCTCTGAGCACTATGGGACTTAACTTCTAAGGTAATCAGTCCCCTAGAACTTAGAACTACTTAAACCTAACTAACCTAAAGACATCACACACATCCATGCCCGAGGCAGGATTCGAACCTGCGACCGTAGCGGTCGCGCGGTTCCAAACTGTAGCGCCTTTAACCGCTTGGCCACCCCGGCCGGCGGGGAGGGGAGGGCTGGGGGTTTCCCAGAGGGGGAGTGGGTAATTAATTGATCAGTTTAATTAATCATTCAATTCATTTGATATCAAAAGTGTGCTCATATCGACGAGCGGTAGGGGGGCGAGTTGGGGATTTCCCAGAGGGGCAGGTGATGGGGAGGAATAGGGGCTCACCGGCCACTTGACCATCTTCTTCTTCTGTGCGAATGCACAAACAGTGCCCGAACTCTTACGGGAATCGGCAACGCACCTCGAGTAATGAGTATAATGGGCGGGGGCACTACGAATGTAGTGCGGGACAACACGTTGAGAATGTGGGTTTCGCGGGAGGCGTGTCAGAGATAAATCCCTGCAGTCGCACTATCCTGTGTGTTCTCGGTGGCTCAGATGGATAGAGCGTCTGCCATGTAAGCAGGAGATCCCTGGTTCGAGTCCCATATGTCAACGCCTGTAATCAGCTAAGGATGTTCATTTCATTGTAATTTCATTCTAACGAGCTGCATGGTCAACAATGGTATCTGTCCGAAAGAACAGATACCATCTTAGTATATAGTTAAGGCTCACCGGCCATTTGACCATCTTCTTCTTCTGTGCGAATGCACAAACAGTGCCCGAACTCTTACGGGAATCGGCAACGCACCTCGAGTAATGAGTATAATGGGCGGGGGCACTACGAATGTAGTGCGTGACAATACGTTGAGAATGTGGGTTTCGCGGGAGGCATGCCAGAGATAAATCCCTAATGTCGCACTATCCTCTGTGTCCTCCGTGGCTCAGATGGATAGAGCGTCTGCCATGTAAGCAGGAGATCCCGGGTTCGAGTCCCGGTCGGGGCACACATTTTCATCTGTCCCCGTTGACGTATGTCAAATCCTGGAAACAGCTAAGGGTGTTCATTTCATTTTAATTTTCTGGATGAATTGTCGTCAGGGGTCATAAATCAATTAGCATAACACTGGGGTAAGAGACGAGGGATAATTTGCCCCTAAATATATAGTTGCCCCTGAATGTATTAAACCTTTGCAGACAAAAGGTTCAGAGCCCGCTCTACCTCAGTGCTGAGAGGTATGTGTCATTGTAGTTAATACTTCAAGTTGTGAACTGTGTCATGGAATCCTCCGTTAGATGACAATAGCGTCTACTTGAAATTTTCACTTCTCTATCCGACGACGGACCACAAATATGACAATCAATAGACTGTTCCTACAAGGCATCTTTCTCTTGTGAGTCAATCATAAGAATGTTGTCGCAATAACTGCCACCAACTTCCGACGCAAGTTTTTCGAGTTCAGCAAGAAAATATCTAGAAGAATAAGCCCCAATGTATGATTCGAAGTTGTTGCAACTGGAGTCGTAGCATACGAGTTTATAGGCGGCCGCGTATGGTACATGTTGCTCTATGAAGGTTGTATGGGAGACAGTCGGTCTTCTTCGTAATGCGCCACAGGAGCTAGGAGGCCCTCGATTTTGGCGTATACGATGAAATGACTTTGCTCCTGGTGGTGGTGGGCAACCTTAAAGTTTAAGAACTTGTAAGAAAAACTAGTTGTGTAAATACATCAATAACAAAAGTTAGCTTTGCAGTTATTGTATATATGGAAACAACAGCTTCATACATAAAAACACTGAGATATATGAAAAACGATTGCAAATAAGAGAAAAACACTTACTAAACAACAACAAAATTATGCTAAAAGTTGTATTGCAAAAAGATATTGTTAATAATATAGCATAAATTTAACTTTTGTAGCTGGCCGTGGTGGCCGAGCGGTTCTAGACGCTTCAGTCCGGAACCGCGCGACTGCTCCGGTCGCAGGTTCGAATCCTGCCTCCGGCATGGATGTGTGTGATGTCCTTGGGTTAGTTAGGTTTAAGTAGTTCTAAGTTCTAGGGGACTGATGACCTCAGTTGTTAAGTCCCATAGTGCTCAGAGCCATATGAACCATTTTTTTTAAACTTTTGTGTCATCGTTATTATTTCTAAGCCCTTTCACTATAAAATTATTTTTTATGTGACAAATCTGAACGTCTCCTCCATGATACGCAGACCTCGACTGGTGAGGTCTACACAGTTGAGCAGTTATAAAGGGTAATAAGGGGGACGAGGGGTAGCTTCAATCTTTTTGTTCCATTGGGCTTTCCATTTTACTGTGTTCTCATTGACTGATGTACCTACTGCAGTGTGACTGCCTGAGAGCAACATGACGTTGAGGCGATGGGAAGATTGGGATGGAGCTGTTTTAATTGCATAAAATACGAAAAAATGAAAAAACGTAAAATTGTTGAAAATACAAAAATGAGTGATACTCATTGGTTCAGAAGGTTGGGGAGGGAGGGGAGAGGGTGAGGAGGTGCGGACTGGTGGTTCCCTGGGGAAGAGGGATTGGGGGCACCAAGGAGCCCAAATGGGTTACCTGACACCGGATGTGTAACATTATGCGTGATGTGATAAGATCGTTACCTCGCTGGGAACCAGCTTTGTTATCCTACAACTTACCAGCTATAGTGTTATACGACAAGTCCATATTAACAACAAGGCTGCAGCCTACCGAGATCCTGCAATTTTTCTCGACGCCTGTTAGTGCGTTTTGGAAACGGTGCTCACCAGACGCGATGTGTCGTCCTATGTTTACCTGCGCTTGTAGGAACTCTGGTATACTACTCACGACCGTAGATAATTACTACTCAGGGCCGTAGATAATGGCGCCTAGCTTAATTGTGTTCCTCGACTTCCCAAGAAGGGATTCTGTACAGTGCCAAAGTGTCTCTTAGTGAGCAAAATACGAGCTTACGAAATATCGGACCAACTGTTTAACTGGATTCAGGACACTCTAACAGTTTCTTCAATCTTAACTGGACAGTGTCGTCATATGTGAAAGTAACTTGAGGAGTGCCTCAAGGCAGCGTTAGATATGGATGATATAGTGTTTCCATGAGGCTGTTACTCGAAACGGCTGAATATCGTTACAAAATTGATAGATATATGCAACGGATCGACTGTTGGTGCGACACTGGTTGTTAACGCTCAACAGTAAGTAAATGTAAGGTATTTTGTGTAAATGCGCAGGAATATCCCTTACATCTCATTTAAAATATTGTCGATAAACTACTGGAAATACCATAAAATGTACAGAAGTAATGGTCTGGAGCAACGAAAAGTGGGACCCTCACATAAAATTTCTGCTCAGAACAACAGCTGCCAGGCTGAATATTTGTTTGCCCTGATGAGTGTGGGTCTCTTTATCAGTTAGGAGATATGGAAGACTCGGTTCATTTAGTAAGCGCTGGAGCGTCACGGAATTCCTCATCAAAGTCTATTGGTAATACACTACTGGCCATTAAAATTGCTACACCAAGAAGAAATGCAGATAATAAACGAGTATTCATTGGACCAATATATTATACTAGAACTGACATGTGATTACATTTTCACGCAATTTGGGTGTATACATCCTGAGAAAATGGCTCTGAGCAATATGGGACTTAATTTCTGAGGTCATCAGTCCTCTAGAACTTAGAAATACAGGGCTATTACAAATGATTGAAGCGATTTCATAAATTCACTGTAGCTCCATTCATTGACATATGGTCACGAGACACTACAGATACGTAGAAAAACTCATAAAGTTTTGTTCAGCTGAAGCCGCACTTCAGGTTTCTGCCGCCAGAGCGCTCGAGAGCGCATTGAGACAAAATGGCGACAGGAGCCGAGAAAGCGTATGTCGTGCTTGAAATGCACTCACATCAGTCAGTCATAACAGTGCAACGACACTTCAGGACGAAGTTCAACAAAGACCCACCAACTGCTAACTCCATTCGGCGATGGTATGCGCAGTTTAAAGCTTCTGGATGCCTCTGTAAGGGGAAATCAGCGGGTCGGCCTGCAGTGAGCGAAGAAACGGTTGAACGCGTGCGGGCAAGTTTCACGCGTAGCCCGCGGAAGTCGACGAATAAAGCAAGCAGGGAGCTAAACGTACCACAGCCGACGGTTTGGAAAATCTTGCGGAAAAGGCTAAAGCAGAAGCCGTACCGTTTACAATTGCTACAAGCCCTCACACCCGATGACAAAGTCAAACGCTTTGAATTTTCGGCGCGGTTGCAACAGCTCATGGAAGAGGATGCGTTCAGTGCGAAACTTGTTTTCAGTGATGAAGCAACATTTTTTCTTAATGGTGAAGTGAACAGACACAATGTGCGAATCTGGGCGGTAGAGAATCCTCACGCATTCGTGCAGCAAATTCGCAATTCACCAAAAGTTAACGTGTTTTGTGCAATCTCACGGTTTAAAGTTTACTGCCCCTTTTTCTTCTGCGAAAAAAACGTTACAGGACATGTGTATCTGGACATGCTGGAAAATTGGCTCATGCCACAACTGGAGACCGACAGCGCCGACTTCATCTTTCAACAGGAGATTGGAAAACCGATGGATCGGTCGTGGTGGAGATCATGATCAGCAATTCATGTCATGGCCTCCACGCTCTCCCGACTTAACCCCATGCGATTTCTTTCTGTGGGGTTATGTGAAACATTCAGTGTTTAAACCTCCTCTACCAAGAAACGTGCCAGAACTGCGAGCTCGCATCAACGATGCTTTCGAATTCATTGGAGACATGCTGCGCCGAGTGTGGGAGGAAATTTATTATCGGCTTGATGTCTCCCGAATCACTAAAGGGGCACATATCGAACATTTGTGAATGCCTAAAAAAACTTTTTGAGTTTTTGTATGTGTGTGCAAAGCATTGTGAAAATATCTCAAATAATAAAGTTGTTGTAAGAGCTGTGAAATCGCTTCAATCATTTGTAATAACCCTGTACTTAAACCTAACTAACCTAAGGACATTACACACATCCATGCCCGAGGCAGGATTCGAACCTGCGACCGTAGCGGTCGCGCAGTTCCAGACTGAAGCGTCTAGAACCGTTCGGCCACTCCGGCTGGCCATACATCTTGAGAAATCAGTACCCAGAACAACCACCTCTGGCCGTAATACGGCCTTGATACGCCTGGGCATTGAGTCAAACAGAACTTGGATGGCATGTACGGGTACAGCTTCCCATGCAGCTTCAACACGTAACCACATTTCATCAAGAGTAGTGACTGGCGTATTGCGACGAGCCAGATGCTCGGCCACCATTGACCACATGTTTTCAGTTGGTGAGAGATCTGGAGAATGTGCTGGCCAGGGCAGCAGTCGAACATTTTCTGTATCCAGAAAGGCCCGTACAGGACCTGCAACATGCGGTCGTGCATTATCATGTTGAAATGTAGGGTTTCGCAGGGATCGAATGAAGGGTAGAGCCACGGGTCGTAACACATCTGAAATGTGACGTCCACTGTTCAAAGTGCCGTCAATGCGAACAAGAGGTGACCGAGACGTGTAACCAATGGCACCCCATAACATCACGCCGGCTGATACTCCAGTACGGCGATGACGTATACACGCTTCCAATGTGCGTTCACCGCGATGTCGCCAAACACGGATGCGACCAACATGATGCTGTAAACAGAACCTGGATTCATCCGAAGAAATGACGTTTTGCCATTCGTGCACCCAGGTTCGTCGTTGAGTACACCATCGCAGGCGCTCCTGTCTGTGATGCAGCGTCAATGGTAACCGCAGCCATGGTCTCCGAGCTGATAGTCCATGCTGCTGAAAACGTCGTCGAAATGTTCGTGCAGATGGTTGTTGTCTTGCAAACGTCCCCATCTATTGACTCAGGGATCGAGACGTGGCTGCACGATCCGTTACAGCCATGAGGATAAAATGCATGTCATTTCGACTGCTAGTGATAGGAGGCCGTTGGGATCCAATACGGCGTTCCGTATTACCCTCCTGAACGGTGGTTGTTCTGGGTACTGATTTCTCAGGATCTTTGCACCCAAATTGCGTAAAAATGTAATCACATGTCAGTTCTAGTATAATATATTTGTCCAATGAATACCCGTTTATCATTTGCATTTCTTCTTGGTGTACCAAGTAGCAACTTTAATGGCCAGTAGTGTACATGAGTAACTGAATTAGATGAAATGAATTAAATGTACCAAGATGCTGTGAAAAAATCAATGGAGAAGGAATCGACGAAGATGCAGTGACATAAAATGGTATCAGCCCGAACCACTCAAGTCTGCTGAATATTTATTATAAGCACATGTCCAGGTCCAGCACTAATGCTTCCATTGTTCGAGATTATATATATATATATATATATATATATATATATATATATATATATATTATATATATAAATTGTGGCAGGCAAAGGCACGGCCTCCACCAAATCCATTCCCCCAGTGTTGCTATTTCCGTGTACCCCATGGGAGTGGTATTTGGAAATAATAGGGGAAATGTTAGTGTCGGAGTCAGGCCTGAAAGCGTGCGATGTGGAGACTACTCGTGATAAACTGGAAATGCAGGTGTGGCAAAAGTTGTCAGATGTCCGTACAGGTTTATTAAAGTTTAATTAGTGATAGCTGCTGCGCTCCTCTCTGGTGGTTAGACATGTCACATAAGTCGACTGGTTGTTATACACGTCACATAATTGGGCGTCAGAGTGACTTCGCTATCAGTGTGCCCGACGCAATGGATGATCCATATCTATGATCATCTAAGGACTGCGTTTACCACGTAGCATGTACCTTTCTAAAGCAAGTCTACTTCTATCAAACATAGGCTTTTCTTTGGGGAAGAAATTTCTGAGAATTTACTCTTACGTTTGGAGCACCATATTGTAGTGAAGAAGAGAGCCGAGGGATGGTAAATTTTTACCTGGCTAGGTGGAGCATTGACACGTGCACGTGCTCGCTCTGTCGTTAGATGGATCCCTCTGGCGGCGAGTTTCGCGCCTCAGCGTTCCCACACCTAGAGGTGTACAAATTCCCCTTGCAGCCAGCTAGCCCCTAGCTCCTCTGCAGCCATTCATGCAGTTAAGCCTGCCGCGACGTAAACACAAGAGTGCGCGTGTACTGAGGCATAGTGGGCAATGCGGGCGATACGGGCTCCCGCAAGCCCGGGCTACCTAGGTTCCCGCAGGCCTGCCAAGCTTCACGGGACCCGCTCAGCTTGCTGCGCCTGACAACGCGCGGGATAGAACACCTACATCTCTCAGTCTGAGCGCTGCTTTTTTGTATTTTATTCTGATGATCATTTCTTCCAATGTAGATGGGACTCAACAATATATCTTCGAATTCGGAGGTGTAAGTTGGTCATCGAAATTTCATCTATAGATCGCGCCACGTTAAAAAACGCCATTGTTGTAATGATTCCCACCCCAACTCTTGTGTAATTTCCGCGACACTCTTTCCCCTGTTTCACGAAAATACCAAACCAGCTGCGCTTATTTAGACTCTTTCGACCTCTTCCGTCAATCGTAAGGCTCTCCAACTGCGTAGCAATGCTCCAAAAGAGTGTTTCGGCATTAAAACGCCTACAGCATTTTCTGTGTGTCCATTCCTATTTAAGTAGGTCGTAATTGTAATCAGAGGTATTAAGTAGAATCTACAGCCTTTAGATTTGACTGGTTGATCTTGTAAACGAAGTTTAACGGACTTAGTTTAGTACACACAGGGATAACCTCGCTCTTGTCATTATTTATTGCCAACTGCTAATTTTCACACCAAAAATATATACTTTATTTAAATCGTCCTGCAGTTAGTTTTGATCTTCTGGTGACTTTACTGGACGATAAATGATAGCATCATCTAAAAACTATTATAATTTCAACTATGTGTAGTACGATCTTCACATTATTCTGCAAATATTAATTGGAACCTGTACAGTTTCAGTGCAAGTGCCCAATCACAGCACCCAAGAAACAAATCCAGGGCCGTACAAAATGGCGAAATTTGAGGACTGGGCAGAAGAGTCTCCTCTCCTACATGATGAAGTCAGCAGATACTGGCAAGAACACTGTGTGAACGACGGAGATATTCTACAGTGGTGGAAAAATAACTCCCAACGACTTCCTCGACTTGCGTGTGTGGCAAGAAAAATATTAAATATACCAGTCACTAGTGCTTCTAGCGAGAGAATTTTTAGTTGCGCTGGAAACCTAATTAGCGAAAAACGATCACGTCTTAATGCAGACAGACTTAACGATCTCGTCATAATTAATTCAAACACTAATCAGCAGACACATTGAGAATACAGTAGAACATTAAACAGGAAACTATGAGTTTGAGTGCAAATTTGCTAATTAAGAGTGCAGTTTTCTTTCTTGTGCTTTCTGGGCGTCAATTTCTGAGATAGAAATTTTGTAATGCATACAGTTCATTTTTATTTGAGACTAAACTTTTTGATTTCAATCCTCCCAAGTGACATTAATTATTGTTTGTAAACAATTTTCTGTTACTTGGGTTTGCAAAGGTAGGCAAATATTTTTAGGAGTATTTGGTTTGGCCTAAATAATACTTTCAGGGGAACTGAAGGAAAATTTGTAAATATTTTATGTTGAAAAGTGTTCTGCAAAATAAAATATTCATTTGTGGATTAAGGCAATACACATTATGAGTTTAAATTACAATTTATTTTGTTGAGTTCCACACACATTGCAAAATGTAATTTTATTCTTCTATTTCTATATTAAGGGGAATCCCACATGCAGAGTCAAGATGCTGAAGACCTAGACACTACAAATACTCCTAAAATGAAGAGCGTCTTTTTCCATGAATGAATGTGTTGTAGTAGGAATATAATGGAAACTCTGAGACACTCTCCACAGCATCTACATCTGCGTCATGAGGATTCAGACTCGTCGTTTAGGTCTGTGTTATGAGGGTCTACAGTCGTCGTTTAGGTTTGCATCATGCAAGTAAACACTCGTCGTCTTAGTCTGCATCATGATGGTCCGAAATATGGTCCCTCATGACGCAGACCTAGACTATAAGTGTGGACTCTCATGACGCAAACGTAGGAGCCGCAAAAAATGGCTCAGGGTCGCCATTGTATTCCCAGTACTATAGTTTTTAGACGAACTGGATACGAAACAATTCCTTCGATTTTGTTGAAATGCATTTTGGCAATTTAGAATGATTTTGCCAACTTCGAATGAATTCACAGAACCAGTAAAATACATCCTGGAAACGTAGTTAAATATTTATATAATTGGTGTCATACTTGGCTGAAACATACTGAAGTTAAAGAATCTAGACTTACAAAATCTTAATTTGGTTCTCATTGCAGTACAGTGGTTAATAGGGGCGTAGATAATTTATTCTTCTGGGGAGGTGACCAATCTTCTTTTTGGGGGGGGGTGGAGGTTCACTTCTTTAGTACAAATATCCATCCGTTTCGGTGTTGAAAAGTGCAGCACAGACTGCATTGCGTTGCCTGGGCATTTATTTATTCCATACTCTCGTAGTCCATCTTCCCTCCCCTATTTTCTCTCTATCCATTTAGTCCTCTCCCACTATCTCTCTGATCACCTCCCCCCTCTCCCCATCCCTTGGCCGGCCGGAGTGGCCAAGCAGTTCTAGGCGCTACAGTCTGGAACCGCGCGACCGCTACGGTTGCAGGTTCGAATCCTGCCTCGGGCATGGATGTGTGTAATGTCCTTAGGTTAGTTAGGTTTAAGTAGTTCTAAGTTCTAGGGGACTGATGACCTCAGAAGTTAAGTCCCATATTGCTCAGGGCCATTTGAACCATTTTTGAATCCATCCATTGGCCCATCTCCCCCCACCCTCTATCCTTCTCCTCGTCCTCTCTCTGTTGGAAACCGCCACCTCAGTTCATCTCCTCTTCACCTATCTATGAAAACTCTTATATATCTGCCAACTTTTGTGGTGATCAGTGAATCAGTGTCAAAGTTTATTGATAGGTAGTATTTACTGCAATACTTTTTGATACGCACCATTGATAGTTTTGTTTTCTGGTGCGTAAACAAATGAAGTTGAAGGTGTCCCGACAGGGGAATATGCGACATACAAATGGCCATGTGAAAAACATGATTTTCAAGTTTAATGCCACAAACATAACAACTGCCCTTGCGATTTATCTATCGACATGGCAAATGTAAGCTGCACTGGAAATTATAACCGTGTAAAGTCGAATGGCATGTCGGTCGGAATCTTAGTGATACTGGAATCAAACTGTCTTCACCTTTGTACTTTCCTTTTAAAATTGTGGCTTCGATTACGTTGTTCTTTAATTTCTCCCCCACAAGCCGGGTGCCATTACAAAGACCTGGCTGGTTTACCTTTCGCAACATGATAATTTCCGATACGACTTAATTAGAGTGGGAGGCGGTAATCCGGGGAAATCCAACGAATTTAAAAATTCCGTAGTATAGTTGACTACATCATCTTGGTTAGTAACGGAATAAACCGACTTGTATGTCAGCAATTCGCCAGGTGTCATATTTTGAATCTGAAAATTCATTTCGTTAACATCAAGGTTTTTTTGCAGCCAATATAACACGTTCACTCAACCAAAAATGGTTTGCAACTGATATATATATATATATATATATATATATATATATATATAAATGTCAGACAGCTCTCAAATTTCAAAAATATCATAAACATTTCGTTTAAAAGAAATATATATATATAACATTTCGTTTAAAAGAAATATATATATATATATATTTCTTTTAAACGAAATGTTTATGATCTTTTTGAAATTTGAGAGCTGTCTGACACATTCACAGTCATCGTGTTAGACAATTCGCGCGCAGCAAATGTCGTTTAACAGTTGCAAACCATTTTTGGTTGAGTGAACGTGTTATATTGGCTGCAAAAAACCTTGATGTTAATGAAATGAATTTTCAGATTCACACACACACACACACACACACACACACACACACACACACACACACACATATATATATATATATATATATATATATATATATATATATGTGTGTGTGTGTGTGTGTGTGTGTAAATATTCAAAAACCTTCTCCATGGAAACATGCGTACATAGTGAACTTTTATGGTAACCCGCAAACGATGTCAAAATCTTTTGTAAGATACTCTATTCAATATACTGTCCGAAATATTATGTAGGCAGTGATGTTCCTCTTCATGGTCAAGTGTGCAAAATTTCTTCAAGATCGGAATAAAATTGTAGGTTGGTGTAGAAGTGTGTAAGTAAAGTACCCTCCGCCATGCACCATTCAGAATTTTAAGCAGACAGCGCCCTTCATCCTGCTTTGAATATCAAGTGTGCCAAATTTCATCAAGATCGGAATAAATACGTACAATTTGTCGAATTCCGTTATGTAAAGGAACCTCTGCCATGCACCATACGAAATTTTATGTAGACTGTGACCTTCCTCTTGGTTTCAAAGTATAGTGTGCAAAATTTCATCAATATTGTATGCAATACAAACACACGGACACAATGAAAACGCACTTTCAGTTTTTTCAAATTTTCCAATTTTTCGGTCGATTTTCGAAAAATTTTATTTCATAAAAACCTTGTCCTGAGAATTTCGAACACAGCAAAAAAAATTTAGCCGAATTGGTCCAGCCGTTCTCGAGTTTTACGCTTATCAACACATTTGGCAATTTTTATGTATATAGATAAGAAGCCCGAAATATACGCGTAAAGGAAGAATATACAAATAAAACCCAATATTTTTTTACCTGAAATTAATATATATATATATATATATATATATATATATATATATATATATATATATATATATAAAATGTTGGGGTTTGTCTTTTGGTGCTCAGGTAAAATAAAAACTTTTGATTAACGTTCATAATACGACAATGACGCGCGCAGACTAAACGGCTGCGTAGCGCAGCTCAGCAGTAATATGGGCAGGCAAGCAAGTTTCCCGCAGCCTGCCCGGGTTGGGTTCTGCTTGGCTTGGCTGGGAGTGAAGCAGCCTGCCCGTTCTGTTGACAACGCGCGGCGGCCTGCCCGCCTGGCCACCAGGCAAGCATGGGCGGGTTAAAAGCGGAACGTGTACACCACTACCCACACCTTCCGTAGGCAATGGCGTTACGATCTCTTGAGCGGTTTTCATTTTTCAGCCTGCAGTCTGCTTCTTTTTGAATGACTTTAATAGTTCTTGCTGTCAGTTACCATTGGTTTACAGCTTATCGCTTTTTATAGGTACATAGATATTACATTTTAGTTCCATTACTCCTCTCCTCTTCGCTGTGTATCCCGTATCTATGGGATATTCGTATCGTATAACTAGTCCAGTCGTTGTTTTTGACAGTATACTAACTATATTGTGGGTAACGGATTAATATTTTTGTTTTAGGGCACGCAACTGTACAACATTGTGAAAAGAAGATGCTACGGGACCTTCAGAAACCCAACTAGACGGTTCGCTTACGTATTTAGCGCACGGTAGCTGTTAGCCTCTGTTCTGGCTGTCATCAAAGGCTCAAGTGAATGTATCTT
Organism: Schistocerca piceifrons; assembly: GCF_021461385.2. Lineage (NCBI taxonomy): Eukaryota > Metazoa > Arthropoda > Insecta > Orthoptera > Acrididae > Schistocerca > Schistocerca piceifrons. The sequence continues at coordinate 786,989,783 of NC_060149.1, forward strand.
GCCGAATACATACTGCAGCGTGGCGTAGCAATTTTCTGACAACATTTTAATTTCTCTGCAACTTCAAATGGATATTTGTTTCACTTGTTTTGGATGCGATAATTAGTGCATCTACCAACACACACTCACGTGATGTAGCTTTGGTAGGGAATAACTTAATGATCGACTTTGACGAGCTGTGCATTCTGTTGTACATCGTCTTCAGCCTCTTCATTTTCCCGATGAGTATACGGCCGACACTGTCGCTGACCTTAAATTATTTGCAGACGCCTCGAACACCAAAGACAGGCGACGGGATAACATTCGTTGCCTGGGAAGTTCGTATACACGAGCGTAAGTGCGTTGTTCTTGAGGATGCTAGTAAATTTCGCCTTCCATTATGTGCCCTGTTAGCTGCTCGTTGTCAAACTTGTGAAACCATCCGTAGGGGAAGGCCTTTCTATAAGGGATACACCCGTGGCAGTGCGTAACCTGGACTGCAGTGTGCAGTCCATCATTTGCAGCGACGTGCTGCGTGCTCGATGGTTAGCTCTTATTCCACTCATTGTTTACTCCACATCTTCACGTTTTCATTTTTTTGCGTTACTTTCTTTACGATGCTGATTGTTCGTATTTTTTTGTTCCACGATGTGGTAACGAATATTACATCAACTTTGCTCTTATGTGTAGTGAAGTTTAATCAGACTGTTTCTCTTTAAAGAAAGCAATTTCTTTACGTCTAATGCTATACTGTACTGGTGATTAAAGAAATCGCCAGAAACTACACTGTGGTGCCAAATATATAAATGCAGAAATTTACAACAAGCTGTTTAAATGATTTCGACTTCTTTGAAACAACACGAGTAAATGTTTGGATACGAGTATTTCTAATTTCTTCAGTTTCTGCAAACGTCTTACATTACGGCATTTCTTTCCCTATTGGGGGGCGCTTGGCAGGCATCCAAAGTAACACGGTGTTTAAATACTACGATATTTAAGAAATAAATATTTCTGGAGATAACATCTACCTCTGCATTTATACTCCGCCAACGGTGTGTGGCGGAGGGCACCTTACGTGCCACTGTCATTACCTCCCTTTCCTGTTCCAGTCGCGTATGGTTCGCGGGAAGAACGACTGCCGGAAAGCCTCCGTGCGCGCTCGAATCTCTCTAATTTTACATTCGTGATCTCCTCGGGAGGTATAAGTTGGGGGAAGCAATATATTCGATACCTCATCCAGAAACACTCCCTCTCGAAACCTGGACAGCAAGCTACACCGCGATGCAGAGCGCTTCTCATGCAGAGTCTGCCTCTTGAGTTTGCTAAACATCTCCGTAATGCTATCACGCTTACCAAATAACCCTGTGACGAAACGCGACGCTCTTCGTTGGATCTTCTGTCTCTTCTGTCAACCCGACCTGGTACGGATCCCACACTGATGAGCAATACTCAAGTATAAGTCGAAAGAGTGTTTTGTAAGTCACCTCCTTTGTTGATGGACTACATTTTCTAAGGACTCTCCCAGTGATAAATTGAGGACGGTAATTGTTGTTAGCAATTTGAGCATTTATGAGGGAGGAGCAAACACAAAATTTTCAAACGCAAACTGCATATCATTACTACTAACCTTTAGAACAAAGTACTCAAAGTACCCTCCGCCACACACCGCCAGGTGGCTTGCGGAGTATGGATGTAGATGTAGACTCGTTAGAAAATGGCTTATGCCATTTATGTACTTTTCTGGATGCTACTCCATACCACCGTGACATTTATTCGTATTTATAGTTAAGTAGATCTGGGATTGTTAATGTCCATTCACCGAAGCAGTAAGTAGAATCGGAACAAAGATCCCGCAAAAGAGTGCGTTTATCTCACATGTTGCTCTCAAGGGTATGTTGTTCAGACGCCAACAATGTGAAGCTTCTCTCTAAAATGGCTCTGAGCACTATGGGACTTAACATCTGTGGTCATCAGTCCCCTAGAACTTAGATCTACTTGAACCTAACTAACCTAAGGACATCACACACATCCATGCCCGAGGCAGGATTCGAACCTGCGACCGTAGCAGTCGCGCGGTTCCGGACTGAGCGCCTAGAACCGCGAGACCACCGCGGCCGGCTGAAGCTTCTATATATATATATATATATATATATATATATATATCACACACACACACACACACACACACACAAACCACAATCTTCGTGTTAGTTTGTTGTCAGTCTCAGTATTAAATAATGGGTCTGCCTTAGCTTTTTTCTCGGAACAAACCTGACATTTCGTATGAAACGTCTGGGGACGCCAAAGGAATAGCAAATGTAAAGACGTGTTCACCATTTATTTCTTGCCGATGCAGGTAGGACAAGATTAAAAAATAGAAATAGAAAGTAGGTTTAAATTTAGACACGTGTGTGCTCCTTTTAAAGAGAGAGAGGTGGGAGATGCTGGCGAGCCTTCGATCGGCAGCGGCAGCGGCGCCGCCCCGCTGCAGCCAGCCCGGCGCCGACCGCCGACGCGCATCCACACTCTTCGATCCCGCTTTTCCTGGTTTCCACCACTCGCCGCATTGCACCACGTATCGAATTACTCCACTGTTCCCTCATCTACACTCTCTCATAATTCCCTGTCGACAGTACGAGTATATCAGTTTGGCCTGCTCGTTAAACGCGCTTGTTTTTAACACTCACTCACGTGTCAGCCACCCTCGTCGTGCTGTAGATGCTGCAGATCTGGAAGCAGGCGGCGGTGTGAAGTGAAGTGACCAGCTCAGTCAACGAAGGACAATTAGGGCAAAAAATATCGTTTAGGAGGGAGTGTCCTGAACAACGTACTAAAAACATGATCGGTGGGGTGTGAGTGTTGCAGTGGAGGTGATTTTAAATGTCACTTTTTGATTTTTTTCTCGAATAGCTCAAAAACCGCGGCTTAGCTAAAATGTTTCCGGGCATAAAATTGAACCACATTAAATTTTCTAAAAAAGCCCCTATTCACTTTTTCTTTAGGACAAACAGTTTCCGCGGTACAGGAGATAGAAAAATCGCAAGATCATTAGAAGTATTGCGCTAACGGTATAAAATAATGTTTATCTCTAAATGCAGTAGAGCCGTATTAAGGTATGAATTGTGTTCTGGTTCGTGACAGGATGGGGGAGGAGGTGGAGTAGGAGATTAGTGTTTAACGTCCCGTCGACAACGATATGATTAGAGACGGAGCACAAGTTCGGATTGGGTAAGGATAGAGAAGGAGATCGGCAGTGCCCTTTCGAAGGAACCATCCCGGCATATGCCTTAGGCGATTTAGGGAAATCACGGAAAATCTGAAATTAGATGGCCGGACGCGGGTTTGAAGCTCTCCCTGCCGAATGCGAGTCCAGTGTGCTAACTTGGGAACCTCCCCGTCGCACCCCACTCAGATTTAGTTATAAGTTGGCACAGTGGATAGGCCTTGAAAAACTGAACACAGATCAATCGAGAAAACAGGAAGAAATTGTGTGGAACTATGAAAAAATAAGCAAAATATACAAACTGAGTAGTCCATGTGCAAAATATGCAACATCAAGAATAGGGTGAGCTCAGGACCGCCGTGGCACGGTGGTTAGCGTGAGCAGCTGCGGAACGAGAAATCTTTGGTTCAAGTCTTCCTTCGAGTGAAAAGTTTAATTTTTTATTTTCAGTCAATTATCAAAGTTCAGGCACTCATACATAATCAACTTCGCTCTCCAGAATTCCAGGACTTGTTCAGATTTGCTTGGACATATGCAGGATTTGTTGGTCTACACGCGGAAAAATTTGAAAACGTTAAAAACATGTTTTGACAGAGCACAGGGAAAACTGTGCGACTGTGAAACTGTTGCATTCATTTGTTGTAGTTTATGTGACAAACTCTTATGTTTTCATCACTTTTTGGGAGTGATTATCACATCCACAAGAAAACCTAAATCGGGCAAGGTAGAAGAATCTTTTTACCCATTCGCCAAGTGTACAAGTTAGGTGGGTCGACAACATATTCCTGTCATGTGACGCACATACCGTCACCAGTGTCGTATAGAATATATCAGACGTGTTTTCCTGTGGAGGAATCGGTTGACCTATGACCTTGCGATCAAATGTTTTCGGTTCCCATTGGAGAGGCACGTCCTTTCGTCTACTAATCTCACGGTCGCAAAAGACAGGCACTAAACTTATTACAGTGAACAGAGACGTCAGTTAACGAACGGACAGATCATAACTTTGCGAAAATAAAGAAAGTAAACTTTTCACTCGAGGGAAGACTTGAACCAAGGACCTCTCGTTCCGCAGCTGCTCACGCTAACCACGGGACCACGGCACTCCTGAGCTCGCACTATCCTTGATGTTGCATATCTTGCGCATGGACTACTCAGTTTGTATATTTTGCTTATTCTTTTTCATAGTTCCACACAACTTCTTCCTGTTTTCTCGATTGATCTCTGTTCAGTTTTTCAAGGCCTATACACTGTGCCAACTTATAACTAAATCTGAGGGGGATGCGGTGGGGAGGTTCCCTTGTAAGCACTGCTCTACCTCGATCGGTTGGAGGTGGGACGTGTGTGGGGTAAAAGCACGACGGAAGGTGTGGCTCACCTGATGGTGTTCATGCGTTTCCCTCCTTCATAGGTCTGCAAACGAAAGGTGCAGCAGGTGATTCCCCACTCTGTCCACATTACAACATCGTAATAAGTAAGTACAGGGTGTCTCACAAAGTTATACCAATCCTTCCCGGCGTGCCTTACGAATTAGTGGCGACGCAGTGCACAGACGTGCCTGGGGGTGTTTAATTTCCACAAAGTGTGTTAACCCTGCGTGGTAAGCAGGTACGAGTTGCCAGTAACGCAAGAAAGGCATGTGGACAGAATCTACGTAAGTTTACGGACACTGTTCTACGCTGCTAAAAGGGAAATGAATTCTTGTCATCCCGTACGGCTAGCTGTACCGTTCTCTCAGGAAAGGAAACTTCCCCCACTACGAGCACAGCTCGTTTTTCATTTTGCATGCATACAAATGCATGAACACAAGCACATGACCTACGTTCCCTCGCGCTTTCATCCCATACACATCTCCCTCTTCCACCCTGTTTCACTCCCGGAACACAATACGGCTCTGCTGCATGCAGATGTGGTAGACACAGAACATATTTGTTTTTAACCCACTTCATTTATCGATAAACATTAATTTTATACCGTTAGCGCAAGATTTTAAATAATCTTGTGATTTTTCTATCTCCTGTACCGCGGAAACTGTTAGTCCTAGTGAAAAAGTGAATAGGGCCCTTTTTTGTACAAAATTTAATGGAGTTTAATATTGTACCTGGAAACATTTTCGCTACAAGCCGCAGTGTACGAGTTACTCGAGAAAATCTCCCACCCCGGAGATCAGGACTTTCAGTATTTTGTTCACGAAACTTCCTCCTGGCACTGCGGAAAATTTACTACAAGATTTTTTCCGCTAATCGATCTATCCTGGTCTACATTGACTGTACCGGCTGCGCCAGTTGGTTGTACGGCATCGGTGCAATAATATGAGGTGCTACGGATGCGTGTCTAGGCGCTACAGTCTGGAACTGTGCGACCGCTACGGTCGCAGGTTGGAATCCTGCCTCGGGCATGGATGTGTGTGATGTCCTTAGGTTAGTTAGGTTTACTTAGTTCTAAGTTCTAGGTGACCGATGACCTCAGAAGTTAAGTCGCATAGAGCTCAGAGCCATTTGCTACGGATACGTGACAGAATGGCAGTACTAGAATGCTGCAATGCCCTGTGTTTGACCTTTTAGACTTGCTTTCTGAAGGAGGAACAGAGCCGCTAGAGTACAGCCCGACATGGCTGCTGGGTTACGTACTCACTTTGTCTGTTGACCGGCCTCCGGATACGCGAGTAACAGAGCATGAACGATCTGCGCTGACGTCTGACATCGCCTTACTGCACAAATCCAATGCCTGCCATCCCCCCCCCCTCTCTCTCTCTCTCTCTCACACACACACACACACACACACACACACACACACACACAGCCGCGTGGGGTAGCCGTGCGGTTTGAGGCGTCTTGTCACGATTCGCGCGGCTGCCCCCGTCGGGGGTTCGAGTCCTCCCTCGGGCGTGTGTGTGTGTGTGTGTGTGTGTGTGTGTGTGTGTGTGTGTGTGTGTTGTCCTTAGCGTAAGTTCGTTTAAGTTAGATTAAGTAGTGTGTAAGCTTAGGGACCGATGACCTCAGTGGTTTGGTCTCATAGAACTTACCACAAATTACCAATTTACACACACACACACACACACACACACACACACACAAGCAACGTTTTCTACAACGTTTACGTGACATAGTTGACTTCATACAGCGCATGAAAAGAAATTTGATACTTCTGTACGATCACAGAAAAAAAACGTAAGACTCGTTTCCAAACAGAAGCCGGATTCTACCTGGCGGAAATACCACATTACGTAAACATTGAAGGAATACTATAACCGAAATTCAGGAGTCGACGATTTATATAAAGAAAACACCCTATGAACATTGTATAGTTTATGGTGTACCTTTTCACTCGCACGTTCTGAGTTTAAATGGCTGCGGTGATTTGTTACTAACGTGCCAGCTTTAATAAAGTACCATTCACTAGGTGCGCTTATTGCTAGGGTATATCTTGCAACCGCAACAAACCCTGGTAGATCCTTTTCAGAGACGCTCCAACATTTTAAACTCTCATTGTCATCGCCCGGGTGCATTAAAATGAAGAGGTCTACTTAATCTGCTGCGTAGGATGTGTTACTCTACCGGTCCCTGTAACGATCTTTATTTCTAGGTAACGAACACACTATGAACTAACTATACAAAAATGATTACGTTAAAGATTGCATGCCGGCCGCGGTGGCCTAGCGGTTCTAGGCGCTTCAGTCCGGAACCGCGCGACTGCTACGGTCGCAGGTTCGAATCCTGCCTCGGGCATGGATGTGTGTGATGTCCTTAGGTTAGTTAGGTTTAAGTAGTTCTAAGTTCTAGGGGACTGATGACCTCAGATGTTAAGTCCCATAGTGCTCAGAGCCATTTGAACCACTTTGAACCAAAGATTGCATGTCGTACCTGGAGTGTCGCACACAGCTAAGAATTTCCTGCTTCTCATATGTGTCGAGCATACTGAAATCACAGACAGACGGCGAGGGGAACGTAGCAACTTTATGTTTGGAAGTAATTAAAACCGTCTCACGTAAAAAAGGCAGAGCTCGATTTTTAATACGTCGTGCCTCATGTTAAAATTTCATACACTTTAGTATACATCAGTTACGCCAGTTAACTGCAAATGTGTACTACCCTCGTATCATAATGAAACAGTAATTGTACCTATAGTAATTAAATTGACTCCACGCTCATTGTCACCGACACAGCAGATTTGTTGAAATTTGGGAAATCAAAGTAGAACTTGAGTGTAGGTTCTTTTCCGCCTTGTAATTCATCCGTGGCTTCTTCGAACAGTTTTAGGAAATCCAGAATCCTTACTGTAAGCTGATTATCATATCCCTGTAATCAACAAGCGAAATTCTTTTCCGTCAGTAAAGCAGCGACTTCGTGACTCTAGCGTGGTGTACGAGCTGTTCCAGCGTGTGCTGACCTCTTGTTTCAAAGATGACCATAGGCCACTTTCTGTCATGAGTCGTAGAGCGCCTTTTGCAGTATTTATTGTTACTGTGCTGTTCAGGGCATTATTTAACAAACTGTCTTCGTCAAATTACAGCTAAGTGCTCTATTTATACTATGGGAAGCACAAGGAAGCCTTTCGTGATTTTCCATATACTGACACCCTTGTCGGAGAGACAAACAAAATTATACATTTACAGTGAAATTTTCCAATCAGCCATTCTGTCTTCAATCTCTTTTATACATTTATTCTATTGTTTTTAAATTCATGGAATTTGGTTATAAATAAAATTTTATTCACAACCGACCACTCTGTATTAGATAACGGGGTCTCCATATCAACTGCCGTGATCACAGTGGGCATTATGCTGTTTCCAGTTGCATCAACCTGTTCTTTGATATGTCTATTTACAGTAGATGGATGTGGGGTGACATGGGAAACGCTGACGTCTCCATAATGTTCACCTAGATCAATCATTTCTTGGCCTAGTTCTTTGAAACCTTTACCAGAAACAACGGCAAAAGCTCTTACATCTCCAGCATTCATTACTATACGCTTTGCTGCTTTACTATTTTTTATTACTGCCGGCATCCCTGAAGATGATGTGTGTGTATGACATTGCTTACAACTGTGTATCTTCAAATTATTCGTTTCCAACTGGAGACAAAATAATGTAGATCAGTTTAAGCACGGTACGTACCCATGAGACTTTTTGTCTACAGCGAACAGAAAAGTACTCCATATTTGATTTTTCAGACCCTCCCGTTTCTTCATTGGCTACATACTGGTTTCAGTCTTACTTCTTACTGCATTGGATTCCTCCGCTGCACGATTACAGACAGATATACCACGAATGAGAAACTTATGCTGGATGTAGTTGTGCGCGTTTAGCGTCTTTGGAGTCAAATATTGCCTAAGATTCGGTCATGCTCGGCTACTGTGACTAGCGCCGGCAGCATATACAAGGTGGTCTATTGATAGTGACCGGGCCAAATATCTCACGAAATAAGCATCAAACGAAAAAAGTACAAAGCTTGAAGGGGGAAACCAGATGGCGTTATGGTTGGCCCGCTAGATGGCGCTGCCATAGTTCAAACGGATATCAACTACGTTTTTTTTAATAGGAACCCCTATTTTTATTACATATTCGTGTAGTACGTAAAGAAATATGAATGTTTTAGTTGGACCACTTTTTTCGCTTTGTGATAGATGGCAGTTGATATTCGTTTGACCTATGGCAGCGCCATCTGGTTTCTCCCTTCAAGCTAGACAAGTTTCGTTCTTTGTAGTTTTTTCGTTAGACGCTTATTTCGTGAGATATTTGGGCCGGTCATTATCAATGGACCACCCTGTATGCAGTAGGCTGTTCTCGCCCACTTACTTGGTCATGCAAGATTCTAGACTGTACGACGTCAGCCGTGCAACAGGGCGTAACAGCAGTGGTCGTAAAAATATCCTAACCTACAGGGGCCGCAGAGGACTGACAGTGAACGGAGGTCCATCTTAACATTGCGAAGCGGGCCACATGCAGTGGACATTTGGAGTCGGGTTGGTATCTCATAGCGAACCATAAGGCTGTACATTGTCAGTGGGCAGTAAGTACTGGAGGCATGTAGTGTGGCCCCACGATACAGGTGTCGAGTGCACCGACAGCCCACAGTGCGTCGAGGGTGATTCTGTGACCGTACCGTTACTTGACCCAACACATTCACGTTACAATCAACATGAGCCAAGATGTTTATTTCAACATAGTTGGTGGCCGAGTGTTGTCTTGTCATCTGCATCTTCCTTAAACAATCCCATCTTGCAAAGTAACAGCTGTGTAGACAAAGCTGCTCTTTAACGTTCCTAGTTTGTCGAACACATCGACTGCCCACTACTTCACCGTACCTTAGTCTGGAAATGTATGGAACAGCAAGGGAAATGTATCGACCGAAATCTCCGCAGTTTGGTAGCTCTACGGAATCTAATCATCGGTTGATCGCGTCAGTCGGATAGAGCGTGCCTGAAGAAACGGATATACTCTCGCCGGAACGAGGCCATTAGCGAAGTTAGACGCTAGTTACCGCGTTATTAGCGTGATGGCCACTGGGTTTGTCCGGAGTGCTTACTTCAGTCAATGCTATCTTCCTCCAACAACATCTTTAATGGTGTCTGATGTGACATACTTCTTTGTGTGTTTAATTACACGACTTCTTCATATGTTCTGGTTGTGTAGTTTCGTACTTCCACTTCTCATTTCTATATCCTGTAAGTCGCTATGCAGTGAGTAGCGGAGTCTACTTCGTACCAACACTATCCATTTTCTTTCCTAATCCATTTGCGTGTTGTTCGAAGAATGAACAAGTGTCTGTATATCTGACGCGGGATGGTGGCAGCAGAATAGATGCACAGTGTTTCTCGAATACAGATTTTCCCAATTCGGCCAATAGAGATTTGCGAAAAGCGCGTCATCCTTTTTCCAAGTATTCCCATTTAAGATCCCTGAGATTTTCTGTTAAACATTTATATGGACCATACTGTCTTGTTAACGCTTTGTTGTGTGAAAGTACCTCTGAGTACCGCTCCAAGAGAGAAATCATATAACATTCTGAAGGTACTGCGGTGTCGCTTTACTCTTACTTTGGTACGATGTGAACACATCGCAATGGTTTCACGTGTGTACTATCTGTGGCTCTAGAGCAGTTTGAATTTCAGCGGACGTAATACTGGCGCTATTTTGTTGTGAGCAGTAGGAAGAGGATCGTGCTGTGCTTCATTCTGAATGGTTCCTATGATTATTCGATCTTTATATTTTTCCCCATTTTGTGGTAATTCTGTTGCAGAAAATATTGCATATTATTTGAAAATGTTGGTATAAAGGATTCTGTACCTGCAAGCCGAGTCGGGCGTAAAACTGTAGTGTATCAGGGTCGGTTTCAGAACAGGGGGGCCGATTGTTTTTCGTATCGGCCATTTCAAAGGGCAATGCCCTCCAAGGCCAGTCTCCTAGGTTCCCAGGCAGTGGTGGGACTCATCAGTCCCTTCTCTCTAGCCCTTCCTTGCCCCTCCTCTCCCATCTCTAGGCCAATTCTGCGTCACTTGTGGTCTTTACACCGTAGTGTATGCAATATGAAGCGTCAGCAGGAGCCGTTCTGAGGTAGTTGTGAGGCGTAAAAATGCCGGGAAATTCAAAAAATGGCTGAGGCCTCATTTTGGCAATTATGTGTCTTCAAACTTATGACTTATCACTTTTAATAATATGTCATGTTATTGATATACTTTACGGCTCTCACCATTATTTATTACCCCCCCCCCCCCCCCACACACACACACAAAGAAAACTATTTTCCCCAACTTCCTTCATCTTACTACCATGTTATAATATTAGATACACTCACAATCTATAATACTTTCAGATAACATTTCTTTTCTTTGCTAGCAATACATTTAGAGAGACTTTAATAATAATGACTAGAAACTTATGCAGAGATACTTTCTATACACTACTACTGGTAACATGACCCCTCAACCAACCAACCATCTATATTCTACGTTCCCCATGGCAGTCTTTGATACAGCTGCCATTCTTTAATACAGTTACAGTATCCTTCTTTGAAACTACTGTTTCAGTAGACGCTTTTTACATGGGAAAGAGTAAATAATTTGACACTAATGACTAGCAGTAGGTGACAAAGCTACACACACACACACACACACACACACACACACACACACACACACGTGCTCATAGGTTCATTCAATTAATAATATACACATGTACATTATAAAGGGTGGTCAGGTGGTCTGAAACAATCTTAAAAGCCTGTAAAACTGTTGCAGGGTAGTTTGTGCTTAGAAATAGTTGTTAAGAAAAAAATTCGGTACATTGCGCCGTTTCTGTGTTAATTAGCTTGAAGTTGGCCAGTCAGCCATTCCACGTGTGAATTCAAGTGGCCTACCAGAGATGGTCTCGCGAAATGTGTCCTCCTCTGGTTTCCTAACACCAAACAAGAGACTGCTACAAAAATTGGGCATGGCACTGTAGTAAGTATTGAACCAGAGCCGGAGGCTGAGAAGTCCCTTGCGCTATCTTCTACCACTATGAGAACAACAGGCGCAAATTTTAGCTGGTGGGCCCTTCGAATTTGCACATGCAATGGCCTTATTGGCTAACTTCAATTCTAATTAATTCAGAAATGGCACAATGTGTTGAATTGTTTTCTTAAAAATTCTTTCTCCGCACATCCTATCCTGAAACACCATTACGCATTTCAGAATACAGTGTGTACCACATGGTCTTGCCATCAAATGCTTATTTGCTGTACCAAACGCAGGACATTGTCATCACTACTGAGCAGACACTTATCATAATCGGTGATCGTGAGCGCCTTTGAGGCTGCACATTGTACACCTTCGCCTGTATCTACAGAATATGCATACGTTTTTGATCAGAGGCCTTCAAACTCCAAATCTGTGACCCATCGGCCTACTCTTTCATTGGTCCTATTACCATGTTCTTTCGAGGCATTATGCCATAAGGATTATCAGCCACACATCCATATATGACAGATCTGTTGGATCACATCCTTCACCCCAAGGATGAAACTGTCTATCTGTATAAACCAACTTTGGATGTGTGGAATGAAACCGGTACATGTGGAGCTGGGATTGGTCAAATATTGATGTACCGACATAGACAGGAGTTGTGGACACTAGCAAAACCTTAGCCATCTACAGAGCAACATATGCTTCATTGAACATAGTTGCCCATTTAAAACTTGGCCTGCCAATATACTCTCCTGTGACATAACGCCACTTCCAATGGTAAACTACGTGAATTTCGCAATGGTTTCATAAATTCCCAATTGTTTTGCTAAACATAGCATTGACATTAATTTAAGGAAGTCTTTCTCGAAGTTTCACATCATGGAGCCTTCTCTTCAGTATCAATATCGATACACTCCTTCGACAAGTCTGACGGCTTGAAAGAGTGCAGGTTACTCTAGTCAGTTTCATTCCCTAACTCAGACACTGCTGGAGGTTTCTGGTGTACTTTATATATGTGTATTTACCTACCAGCATCGCTATCAGTGCGGGGGTGGAAACATTGCACTGAACTAGGTGCTGCAGACATAGCGGCAGATCGCTGTACAAATCGTGCAAAATATCAGGATGTGCCGGTTCTGTCTCCACGAAGTACCTTACACAAGAATCAGCAACCAGATCTGAGAATTAACCTAATCCAACAAATTCTTTTCTGATAGCTACGAAACTCTCCTCTGATCAGAGATTGTCATGTGGCGTGTCTGTGTAAGTTGTTTAGATCCTCTTATAGGATGTAACACAAAGTGCTGGATGCATTTAACTCCTCGCCCATTGATGGGTTTTATACCTCAGCATGCTTATTCACAGGTTGACAAATTCGCTGCAAATCCCTCATACGAAAAAGATCGGCGTATCGATATTAGTCTTTGTGTCTTTTTTGGGATGGTGTACTATAAAAAGCCCTGGCACAATTTAATATAAGGCAGAATCCAGGATGTATGTGCTCATGCACACACTCTGGAATTTCACAAAAATATTCCAAAGTAGGTGTATGTCAGTGACCATATCAAGCTTTGCCAACCCCCCTACATTAGAGATACTGAATCCTGCCAAACATTCACCAGATGCCCATACTCCACATCAGTTATGGCTTTGCCTGTAAGGCTACTGTTGAATGTAGCTATGCCAACATTATGGTTTTGTTGAGACTTTATATTCAATCCAGATAGTCGTATAGAAAAACCCCATTCTTCATCACGAACTGAAACTTTGCATCGTCGGGATGTGCATCTACAATGAGGTGCATGTCCTGACAGATTGTCTCTGGAAGTTGTTGAAGCAGTGCATGCATAAATCGAAGCAAGTCTAGAAAGTGGAGGGAATTTTTCTTGGTGATTTGCTTGGGGAATGAGTTGTATCTTTAACACTCTCAGACAGGACACCAACCTTACTGTTTCTCAAGCATTTTCACTTTCAGATGAAGTTCAAACCCAGAATTTAAGAGGTCTGGGTCAGAGTTCATTGCTAGTCGTTTAAAATGTGAGAACTGGGCTATTTATAATACAGAATCAAGATCTGATTTCGTGTTCGCAGTTTAAGGTGTTTCATGGGTCAGTCAGGGGGAAAACTGGTATTATCAGTACAATTGGCCATGAAATGATGTTTATCGATGACTGTACCATTGTGACCTGATAGAGCTCTCAACTGCCTGTTCGAAAAGTGAAGGGAAGGTCGAAAAATGTTTTTTTCTGATTTTATTTGTGCTAAAATAATATGCAACAGACTATAATGACATAAAAATTGAGATGTATTAATGTTCACAAAAGGGGTAACGTCCTAGCAGCGAGTCTCTGAATTCGTTCGATTTCTGCTGACACATTTATTCGGTAACGACTTCAAACGCTGGAACAATACTGTAGAATTCGTAAAACTAACGTTTTGTTTGTGATTTTATTTACAGTACTGTACTCTTTCTCATAATTCTTCCGTCAAATGTAAATTTTTTGTGCCTTTCTCAAATGATTTCACGGTTTTATTTCATGCCAAATTGCTCCTTACTGTTACCCCTAAATATTTAAACGATGTGATGTGCACCGGATGTTTAGTAATCGGATTCTTTCTGTTTGTTATAGGCATTATCTCTGATTAATCCACATTTTGAAAGCGGTGCCATTCAGTGCACCAAGCTGAAATTTTATTCACATTCGTTTGCATTTCTTTACTATCGCCGAATGAAGATACTTTCCCACAAAAAAATATTGATAGTGCAACTGCTCGAATTTCATAAATCGTCAATAACCTGTAACCTATAACAGCAGTAAAAACCATTTTAGAACATTATTGTTTCTAATATTTTTCCTGCTATCTGTTTTTAAATTCCCAGTAGTTGCATCAAATTAGTCGATGCGAGTGCCACTAAGTTCCTGAAACGAGCAGATTCATTCTCTTTTGAAAACCAGTCCTCTTCCACTCTAATGATAAGCTGTTCACGGGAAATTATGGGGTACTAATCTGTAATTACTGCACGAAAACGTGTTTCTTTTAGAAGTGCAGTGTCTCGTCTAGTTGTCTTCCTGTCAAATAACTTTCCTATACAAAGGACGAGGAAATTTTTGCTGTGGTTGTCTACAGTTGATTCAACTTGCCCGTGGCCGCACCGTCCGCGCAGAAATGAAAGCTACAGGGAGCTGTAGCGAGCTCCCTAGGCGGCACTGGAAATGAACACTGGCACAGATAGCAGCGCATTCCAAAGTAACTCGCATTGTGACAAAAGTCTAGGCATGAGCATTCCTCTCAACATTGGAGCAGCCGACAAAGGCGACTGTTGTGTAGGAGAACAGGAACGTGAGCATGATGAGAAACCTGCAAAAAATATCTTCGATAAAAACTCATTAAATTGAATAGTTAGTCTAGTATCTGGTTGTGATTGTTGCTTTTCACGGCAAGGTCTCATCGTTTCATCTTGCTCTAAATGGGGTCCTGTATAATGGGTCGCCTTTTCGGAATGAAATTTTCATTCTGTTCACGTTACAGCGCACGCAGTGTTGTATCTATTTTTGTACGAAGGAAGGAAGTGTAATTTGACGTCCCGCCGACATCGTTGTTTTCAGTGTGATGAGAGGCGTTGGAACCTATCAGCTGCCACGATGAAAGAAGTACCCCGCATTTCGCCTAAGGTAACAGACAGACAATGTACTGGAATTGGCAGACGGATGTTGGAACACCGCTCCTCCAGAGCTTTAACTAATGCACAAACTCTTCCTTGTAGCCACCTCCTCAACTTCTCAGTGAAACCTCCAAATGCGTGTCTCTAATATGCAGGAATCCAGGTTTCATTTATGCACTACTTGCCATTAAAATTGCTACACCACGAAGATGACGTCCTACAGACGCGAAATTTAACCGACCGGAAGAAGATGCTGTGATATGCAAATGATTAGCTTTTCAGAGCATTCACACAAGGTTGGCGCCGGTGGCGACACTTACAACGTGCTGAGATGAGGAAAGTTTCCAACCGATTTCACACACACAAACAGCAGTTGACCGGCGTTGCCTGGTGAAACGTTGTCGTGATGCCTCGTGTAAGGTGGAGAAATGCGTACCATCACGTTTCCGACTTTGATAAAGGTCGAATTGTAGCCTATCGCGATTGCGGTTTATCGTACCGCGACATTGCTGCTCGCGTTGGTCGAGATCCAATGACTGTTAGCAGAATATGGAATCGGTGGGTTCAGGAGGGTAATACGGAACACCGTGCTGGATCCCAACGGCCTCGTATCACTATCAGTCGAGATGACAGGCATCTTATCCGCATGGCTGTAACGGATCGTGCAACCACGTCTCGATCCCTGAGTCAACAGATGGGGACCTTTGCAAGACAACAACCATCTGCACGAACAGTTCGACGACGTTTGCAGCGGTATGGACTATCAGCTCGGAGACCATGGCTGCGGTTACCCTTGACGCTACATCACAGACAGGAGCGCCTGCGATGGTGTACTCAACGACGAACCTGGGTGCACGAATGGCAAAACGTCATATTTTCGATGAATCCAGGTTCTGTTTACAGCATCATGATGGTCGCATCCGTGTTTGGCGACATCGCGGTGAACGCACATTGGAAACGTGTATTCGTCATCGCCATACTGGCGTATCACCCTGCGTGATGGTATGGGGTGCCATTGGTTACACGTCTCGGTCACCTCTTGTTCGCATTGACGGCACTTTGAACAGTGGACGTTACATTTCAGATGTGTTACGACCCGTGGCTCTACCCTTCATTCGATCCCTGCGAAACCCTACGTTTCAGCAGGATAATGCACGACCGCATGTTGCAGGCAGGTCCTGTACGGGCTTTTCTGGATACAGAAAATGTTCGACTGCTGCCCTGGCCAGCACATTCTCCAGATCTCTCGCCAATTGAAAACGTCTGGTCAATGGTGGCCGAGTAATTGGCTCGTCACAATACGCCAGTCTCTACTCGTGATAAACTGTGGTATTGTCTTGAAGCTGCATGTGCAGCTGTACCTGTACACGCCATCCAAGCTCTGTTTGACTCAATGCCCAGGCGTATCAAGGCCGTTATTACGGCCAGAGGTGGTTGTTCTAGGTACTGATTTATCAGGACCTATGCATCCAAATTGTGTGAAAATGTAATCACATGTCAGTTCCAGTGTAATATATTTGTCCAATGAATACCCATTTATCATGTGCATTTCTTCTTGGTGTAGCAATTTTAATGGCCAGTAGTACGAGGGCTATCCACAAAGTACATTACGTTTTGGAATTAAAAATAAAGTATTGGAAAAATTTTTATTATATACAGATGAAAGCCACACTTAAATACTACTTTTCTACATAGTTGCCATTTAAATTAAGGCACTTATCGTAGCGATGGACGAGCTTGGAAATTCCTTCGTCGTAAAATTCGGCCGCCTGCGCCTTCAACCACGTGGTTACCTCTTCTTGAAGCTGTGCGTCGTCATCAAAACGCTGCATAGCCAACCACTTCTTCATTGCTGGGAATAAGTGGAAGTCGCTCGGTGCCAGGTCGGGACTGTACGGCGGATGAGGAAACAACTCCCACTTAAAAGATTCGAGAACTTCACGAGTGGCATTTGCCGTGTGGGCCCGGGCGTTGTCGTGAATCAGCAAGATCTTCGAGCCCAGCTTTCCCCTGCCCTTGTTTTGTATTGCTCTTCTGAGGTTGTGCAGAGTTTGGCAATACCTTTGAGAGTTTATTGTAGTGCCTCTTTCCAGGAAATCCACAAAAATCACACCTTTTCTGTCCCAAAAGACAGTCATTACGTGGTTGAAGGCGCAGGCGGCAGAATTTTACGACGAAGGGATTTCCAAGCTCGTCCATCGCTACGATAAGTGCCTTAATTTAAATGGCAACTATGTAGAAAAGTAGTATTTAAGTGTGGCTTTCATCTGTATATAATTAAAAAAATTTCCAATTCATTATTTTTAATTCCAAAACGTAATGTACTTTGTGGATAGCCCTCGTTAATTAAACTGTCAACTCATTCGACACTAGCAACTCTGCACTCAGCAACTCTAGTGCAAGGTCTAGTGTCACGATCCGTTTCTACAAACTAATCTCGTACTTTAGTAAAAAATTTTAAATTTTTTAAAAATCTATTCAGATCTTCAAAAAAGGTGTTTTGTAACCACAGCAGCTGTTAGCCGTTCCGTTATCACAGGATCACATAACCGGTTTCGCGATAATTTAATCGCATCGTCAGCTGTAGACATAAATGAAAAAAAAAAAGTATTGGAAGATACAATAATGGTAAAATAAGGCAATTAACTAGAAAGACGGATGAATACATACTCATATAACTAACTTAACATTGGTTCGTTAAAATACACGGTCTCCCAACGTTAGGATGGCGTTCAAATTGCCGGAACCGCCTAAGCTAGATGGTTACAAGTGCACCTGCTACCCACTGGAATTTTTGATGTTTCATCTTGTAACGGTCCAGCTTAGGCGGTTGTGGCAATTCGAACGCCATCCGAATGTTGAGAGAACGTGTATTTTAACAAACCAGTGTTAAACTAGTTGTGTGAGCATTTGTCCACCTGTCAGTCTGGTTAATTGTCTTGTTTTGCCATTACTATACCTTCTAATTGGTGTTATGTTTTTTCATAGACATATACACCCAAGGATGCGATTAAATCACCGTCAAGGCGGTTGTGTGTGATTCTGCAGTAAAGGAACTGCTAAGAGCTAATGCGGTTACCAAAAAGTTTTTAGAAGATTTTAAGTCTGTAGAAAAATTTAGAAATATTTTGTCACGTACCTAAGCTGCGGACGCCCATACAGTCAAATTGTATGTTCGTAGATTAGTTTTTTGGGGAGTTTCTGGTGCTTCTAATCGTGGCAGAAACGGAGAACCACCCTAGCGCTACATTTCTTGTGACACAAATCGAATAACTCTCTTGTACACCAGTTGGCTGCGCTGGGTAATGAGACAGAAATGATAAAGCGGAGAGCAATCCTCTCCCACGTTCCCGACGTGCCTCAATTGCCCTCATCCCCGCTGCGCGTGCTACGCTTTCGCTTCCGCTTCACACTTCCGTCCGTAAATGATAAACCGCTGCTGTTCTCCATTAAATATTAAATGAAAATAGGTCTCGCCGAGACGATATGGATTCAAACGCTGGCAAAATCGCCGTATTTAAAGCTTTCAATTGCACCTCTAAATTTCTCTGGACCCATACCCTGATGGTTTCCTCATAAAAGCAGCCGTTCTTGACTCCTTACTTCAAAACCAAGACAATGGTCTTAATTCAGTGATGTCCTTGTTGACCGGATGCTGAAGTCCAATTAGGGACTTGGTCGCTGGCGCTGTACCGGCTGGACTTTACCTCAGTAAGATAAAAGATAAAACTTTTAAACATACAATACAGGCGAAAAATTTTACATCTTTTACTGTAACTTCATATGCTTTCCTTTGCCTGTTTCGAGTATTGATAACGTTTAGAACTGCTACCTGCTTCAAACGGGAGGATTCGGTCCCATCGTTTTTCAGACCCTTGCGGGCTTGGGAGGATTCGATATCATTTTTCTGACCGCGGGAGGATTCGGGGCTGCGCCCCTGTACTTCGGTCGGTAAAAAACAGAATCACTTTGTCAATAAATTCGCTTTTCCTGGTCAAGAAGTCAAATATAAATGAAACCTATCGAAAGAACAAAGCAATTTCGTTAAGTTTTTAATACAGGAAGCGAAACCAGTAAATCCATATATCCTAGCCAAATAAATTCAGTGTTAGTTTGTATTCGTAAAGACGAGATTGCGGCACTTAATTCTGCCACTGACATAAACTTCCAAAACTACTCCTGTCCCCGAGGTAAAAAACTAATAGTGCCATCAATTGGTTCTTTGGTGTACTGCGACATCAACGCCTCCATTTATTGGTTCTTTGATGTACTGCGCCGTCAGTAATAGTTTAGATACTGAGAGTATCACCTTTTAAGTTTGTCTTCAATGTTTTCGATTATATCCAGTGCAAAGATAATATATGCAAGTCTATGCCTATTGTTGAAATGGTTCAAATGGCTCTGAGCACTATGGAACTTGAAACTTCGTGGCAGATTAAAACTGTGTGCCGGACCGAGACTCGAACTCGGGACCTTTGCCTACCGCGGGCAAGTGTTCTACCAACTGAGTTACACAAGCACGACTCACGCCCCGTCCTCACAGCTTTACTTCCGCCAGTACCTCGCCTCCTACCTTCCAAACTTTACAGAAGCTCTCCCTCGAACCTTGCGAAACTAGCACTCCTGAAAGAAAGGATATTGCGGAGACATGGCTTAGCCACAGCCTGGGGGATGTTTCCAGAATGAGATTTCCGACACACAGTTTTAATCTGCCAGGAAGTTTCATATCAGCGCACACTCCGCTGCAGAGGCAAATCTCATTCTGGAAACATCCCCCAGGCTGTGGCTAAGCCATGTCTCCGCAATATCCTTTCTTTCAGGAGTGCTAGTTCTGCAAGGTCCGCAGGAGAGCTTCTGTAAAGTTTGGAAGGTAGGAGGCGAGGTACTGGCGGAAGTAAAGCTGTGAGGACGGGGCGTGAGTCGTGCTTGGGTAGCTCAGTTGGTAGAGCTTGCCGGCACGGTAACTCAGCGTGTTCGGTCAGAGGGTTAGCTGCTCTGTGTAATAAAAAAAACTGAGTTAATGGATCAACAACGAACAGAAACGGGTGTCTTGCGACGTCCGCCCCGAGCAGATACAACGAACAAAATGAGATTATTTAAAAAAAAAAAAATGTTGGTAGAGCACTTGCCCGCGAAAGGCAAAGGTCCCGAGTTCGAGTCTCGGTCCGGCACACAGTTTTAATCTGCCAGGAAGTTTCATATCAGCGCACACTCCGCTGCAGAGTGAAAATCTCATTCTGGAAACTATTGGACTTAACATCTGAGGTCACCAGTCCCCTAGAACTTAGAACTACCTAAACCAAACCAACCTACGGACATCACACACATTCATGCCCGAGACAGGATTCGAATCTGCGACCGTAGCGGTCGCGCGGTTCCAGACTGAAGCGCCTAGAACAGCTCGGCTTGATGAAATTCGTTCTGTCGCTGTGTTGTTCAGCCTAGTGGTTCTTGTGCGTAAAGGAATGGTAATATGCACCGATTCGGTATTGTCTGGCTCACCTCTCAGTGTCGATAAAAAAATTTTTTATTTGCATCTACATTTATACTCCGCAAGCCACCCAACGGTGTGTGGCGGAGGGCACTTTACGTGCCACTGTCATTACCTCCCTTTCCTGTTCCAGTCGCGTATGGTTCGCGGGAAGAGCGACTGCCGGAAAGTCTCCGTGCGCGCTCGAATCTCTCTAATTTTACATTCGTGATCTCCTCGGGAGGTAGAAGTAGGGGGAAGCAATATATTCGAAACCTCACCCAGAAACGCACCCTCTCGAAACCTGGTGAGCAAGCTACACCGCGATGCAGAGCGCCTCTCTCGCAGAGTTTGCCACTTGAGTTTGCTAAACATCTCCGTAACGCCATCACGCTTACCAAATAACCCTTTGACGAAACGCGCCGCTCTTCTTTGGAACTTCTCTATCTCCTCTGTCAACCCGACCTGGTACGGATCCCACACTGATGAGTAATACTCAAGTATAGGTCGAACGAGTGTTTTGTAAGCCACCTCCTTTGTTGATGGACTACATTTTCTAAGGACTCTCCCAATGAATCTCAACCTGGCATCCGCCTTACTGCTACCAGTGTTTGTTCCGCTATCATATAATCATACAATAAAGGACCCTTCTTTCTATGTATTCGCAATACATTACATTTGTCTGTGTTAATGGTCGGTTGCCACTCCCTGCACCAACTGCCTATCCGCTGCAGATATTCCTGCGTTTCGCTGCAATTTTCTAATGCTGCAACTTCTCTGTATACTACAGTATCATCCGCGAAAAGCCGCTCGGAACTTCCGACACCATCTACTAGATCATTTATATATAATGTGAAAAGCAATGGTCCCATGATTCATGAAGAGAGCTATGGAAGGGTGGATATTGCACCCTGTAGTGGTTTTTTGCGACGTAGTGCGATAGAGAGAATAGGGAATTGCCTGCTCGCTCTTCATTTGCAGACCTGCTGAGGAGGAAAGCACATGACCACAATTCGGCGACCTACTTTCCCCTCACACTTCTAACCTGCTCCTGCTGCCACCCCCCCCCCCTCCTCCCCTACCATTTCCAGCCTATTACACCCCGATAACACAATTTACCTTTTAATACGGAGGCACTTCACACAGATGTAGTATTTGTTCTTAACCCACTTCTCTTAACAATAGACATTAATTTTTTGCATTAAAACACTGTTTTGAATAATCTGAAATTTTCTATACCCGGCAATGCGAAAATTATTAGCTGTAGAGAAACAGTGAATCGGACATTTTTTGTAGGAAATCAAATGTAGCTTAATTTTTTAGTGGGAAACGTTGTCGCTAGAATCCACGGTTTCCGAGATGCTCACACACACACACACACACACACACACACACACACACACACACACACACACACCAGTCTCGATCTTCAGTATGTTGTTCGTGACACTCCCTCCAGTCACTGTACAAAAAACTGAGATTACACGAATTTTTCCCTTAATTTTCCTTCGTTGACTGGACTATAACCCGCTTCCGCAGCCGAGATATTTAATGGACGCATGTGCAGTGGCGTTAGACACGGAAGTAAGCCAGTTCGAATCCTGGTGACGGAAAATTTTCACTGCAAGTATTTAGTCGGCGAGGAGAGGAGGTGGCTTAAAGTTCCTCATCACCAGTCTTTGCACCAGTGTCCTGGATTCTATTCCAAACCTCTCCGCAGTGTCTCAGAAAGTGAGGGCATGTGATACTGTCGATGGTGATCCGTCTGTTTAATGGGGTCGTGAAGCTGGGCGACCCCATTTGTGTTGTTCGAGCAGAGCAGGCTGTGTGCGGGCACATAGTTTTTCCCTCTCCCCTCCCCCGATCCGTGGCTCTGACAAGGGAACCTCCCCATCGCACCCCCCTCAGATTTAATTATAAGTTGGCACAGTGGATAGGCCTTGACAAACTGAACACAGATCAATTGAGAAAACAGGAAGAAGTTGTGTGGAACTGTGAAAAAATAAGCAAAATATACACACTGAGTTGTCCATGGGCCACATAAGCAACATCATGGACGAAGTGTGCTTAGAAGCGCCGTGGTCCCGTGGTAGCGTGAGCAGCTGCTGAACGAGAGATCCTTGGTTCAAGTCTTCCCTCGACTGAAAATTTTACTTTCTTTATTTTTGCATGGTTATTATCTGTCCGTTCGTTCATTGACATCTCTGTTCACTGTAATAAGTTTAGTGTCTGTGTTTTGCGACCGCACTGCAAAACCGTGCGATTAGTAGACGAAAGGACGTGCCTCTCCAATGGGAACCGAAAACTTTTGATCGTAAGGTCATAGGTCAACCGATTCCTCCACAGGAAAACACGTCTGATATATTCTATACGACACTGGTGACGACATGTGCGTCACATGACAGGAATATGTTGTCGACCCACCTAACTTGTACACTTGGCGAATGGGTAAAAAGATTCTTCTACCTTGCCCGATTTAGGTTTTCTTGTGGATGTGATAATCACTCCCAAAAAAGTGATGAAAACATAAGAGTTTGTCACATAAACTGAAAATAAAAAATTAAAATTTGCACTCGATGGAAGATTTGAACCTATGACCTTTCGTTCTGCAGCTGCTCACGTTACCACGAGACCACGGCGCTCCTGCGTTCCTATCGTCCTTATTGTTGCTTATCTTCCCTTGAACTACTCTGTTTGTATATTTTGCTTATTTTTTCACAGTTCTACACAACTTCTTCCTGTTTTCTCAATTGATCTGTGTTCAGTTTTTCAAGGCCTATCCACTGTGCCAACTTATAACTAAATCTGAGGGGGGTGCGATGGGGAGGTCCCCTTGTGAGCACTATGGGACTTAACAGCTATGCCCTCGATCCGTGACAACACAAACCCATCACTACCCTGTCCACTCACTCCACACAGGTACGCACTTGCCTTTTAGTAACAGTTCATAGGAAGGCAACAGCAAACTAAACCCTACCACGGGCAGCGATGCAGGGTTCCTGCAGCTGCTGCCTTGCACTCATTTCCTGAGCATAAGACTACCTCGATGTGAAGGCTTATCTCAGAAACTAGTGTAGGGATTTTGATATGGCTTTCACTAATGAATAGCGTAGGAAAGTTTTATTATTACTTCACCACATAAGTAATCCAGCCATAGACACTTTGTGCTAGCCGGGGCAGGTCGCTCGTTTTCTGTAAGTTGATGGACACTTACTTCGCGTATTGCGACTGTAGTAACCATAGGTATGGAAAGCTCACATGCCGCTCATAGTCTGTTCTGTGGGAGCAGTTGTGATAGTTACAAACTGAAGTATTGTCTCTTTTTCCCAACTATCTGTGTGTACTTTTGGAAGCACGAAGGTGGTAACTTATGCCGCCAAGTGGCAAAGCACCGCACATAAACTAATCACCTAGAATACGTGAATTTGAGGCAGTGCGCCCTGACCTTTTTTATTAACATGAATATTGCGTGGCCTGCAGGTGTGAAGTAGCGTTGAAGCCTTAATTATGTTTGTATACCAAGTAACTGTTCTTATGTGCCTCGAAAGTTCACTGCTTAGTTTTTTTCTAAGTATTCTCTTTCTCTCTTTTCAGGTATGCGCTGCCCACAGCATCGCCATTTTGAATCACCATCATTTTAATGAAATTTAAGGTATGAAAGGAAGAAGAGTGTGAAAAGTTGGAATGAATACACAGTTGCACAGCAGAGGCCTTCGGAGACAGTCTTGTGTGGTTCCGATAGAGTTCTTTTACAATTGTCATAGGGGGTTAAATGCTTAGAAAATATAAGTTGCGACACTTTAGTTACTACAAGTTCGCATCATACAAATGCAGAAACATCCTAAAATAGGAGCTACGCGTTCTAAATTCCATTTGTGCAGTTCTGCATTGCCGTAGACGCTGTAGAAACTCATCTAGCAGCCCTGCAAGCTTCATGTCCGATCTTCTGTGGTTACTACGAGGGCGTGCCGTGAAGTAATACTTCCGAATTTTTTGTGCAAAAATTCTTAAACTAAAACAAACGTTATTAACATCATACATCTTTATTCTTCATGTCTGTATATTTGCAGCCCCCTGCCATTACATTGCTCCAAATTGTAGCGTGTAACGTGGCGGTGCGTGAAAAACAGTGTACTGCAATTGAGTTTTGAATTCGTAGACTTCGTCCACACATGCAGCACCCTCCCTTCAGTATGACAACGCCAGGCCACCCACGAGCACTGCGACATCATGCAACAGTCCGACGCCATGAGTTCAATGACCATCCTTTATAGAGTCCCGACAGGACCCATCTGATTTTCATCTGTTTCCAAAGCTTAAAGAACACCTTCGAGGACATCACTTTGTTAGTGATGAAGCGGTACAAACAGAGGTGTGGTAGTGGCTCCGTCAACACAGACAGACATTGCACAGTGATGGTGTCATCAGACTGGTCTCTCGTTGCGAGGAATGTGTTCGTCACCAGGGTGACTGTGTTGAGAAATAAATACGTGCACGTGAAGAATAAAGATTTATGTTAATAATGTTTCTTTACTTTAAAAAGCGTTCTTTTCACATAAAAAATTCGGAGATATTACTTTTCAGCACACCCTCGTATTTGACATACTCTCTGTCTCAACACTTGTAATGCAGGTACGTTCACTAACATTCTAGGGTCGACCACACATGCCCACGTTAACCTGTCTTTTGTCAAATTCGAATTACAGTGTTAATTTTGCTCATTAAAGCAACATACTTATTCCTAATTACAAATTGTAAGACAGACAATATTACAATGTGATATGGTCTTAAAAATTAATGCTAACACGCAATGGTGTGTGAAATACGTTGCTGGCCATTAAAAGTGCGATTACAGAAAGATTAGCAAATAACAAAATTTTACTTATTGCAGGTGTAACTTGTGGTCATCCATTACATTGTCAAAAGATAATGTCACAGAGACCTCAAAGATAAGGCATCTGCATCTTTATACCTACTCTGTATAGTACGTAGCAGAGGGTACCCTTCAATACTGCCACTAGTAACTTCCTTTCCCCTTCCATTCGCAAATAGAGCGAGGGAAAAACGACTATCAGTATGGGCCTAATGTCTCATATCTTATATTCATGGTTCTTCCGGGAAATATACACATCAAAAAAGTTTTGCATTACCTTGGTTCCGAGAGTTCCGGAGTAAATTGGAATAGAGATCAACATAATCTTCATTTCCGCCCTTTTTATTGCTCATGAAAACCACACATTGCATGTTGTACCACCATACAGCGAGACTTTCAGAGGTGATGGTCCAGCTGCACACACCGGTACCACTAATACCCAGTAGCACGTCCTCTTGCATTGATGCATGCCTATATTCGTCGTGGCATACCAACGACAAGTTCATCAAGTCACTGTTGGTCCAGATTGTCCCACTCCTCAACGGCGATTCGGCGTAGATCCCTCACAGTGATTGGTGGGTCACGTCGTCCATAAACAGCCCTTTTCAATCCATCCCAGGCATGTACGATAGAGTTCATGTCTGGAGAACATGCTCGACACTCTAGTCGAGCGATGTCCTTATACTGAATGAAATCATTCACAAGAAGTGCACGATGGGGCCACGAGTTGTCCATGAAGACGAGCGCCTCGCCAATATGCTGCTGATATGGTTGCACTGTCGGTCGGAGGATGGCATTCACGTATCGTACAGCCTTTATGGCGCCTTCCATGAGCACTAGCGGCGTACGTCGGCCCCACGTAATGCCAACTCAAAACAGCAGGGAACCTCCGTCTTGCCGCACTCACTGGACACTGTGCCTAAGGCGTTCAGCGTGACCGGTTGCCTCGAAACACGTCTCCGACGATTGTCTGGTTGAAGGCAATGCGACACTCATCGGTGAAGAGGCAGTGATGCCAATCCTGAGCGGTCCATTCGGCATGTTGTTCGGCCCACCTGTACCGCGCTGCATGGTGTCGTAGTTGCAAAGATGGACCTCGCCATGGACGTCGGGGGTGAAGTTGCGCATCATGCTTCCTATTGCGCACAGTTTGAGTCGTAACACGACGTCCAGTGCCTGCACGAAAAGCATTATTCAACATGGTGGCGTTGCTGTCAGGGTTCCTCCGAGCCATAATCCGTAGGTAGCGGTCATCCACTGCAATAGTAGCCCTTGGGCTGCCTGAGCAAGGCATGTCATCGACACCACCTGTCTCTCTGTATCTCTGCCATGTCCGAACAACATCGCTTTGGTTCACTCCGAGACGCCTGGACACTTCCCTTGTTGAGAACCCTTCCTGGCACAAAGCAACAATGCTGACGTGATCGAACCACAGTATTAACCGTCTAGGCATGGTTGAACCACAGACAACACGAGCCGTGTACCTCCTTCCTGGTGGAATGACTGGAACTGATCGGCTGTCAGACCCCTCCGTCTAATAGGCGCTGCTCAGGCACGGTTGTTTACATCTTTGGGCGGTTTTAATGAGATCTCTGAACAGTCAAAGGGACTGTGTCTGTGATACAATATCCACAGTCAACGTCTATCTTCAGGAGTTCTGGGAACTGGTGTGATGACATACTTTTTTGATGATTCTGCAGTCAACTTTAAATGCCTATTTTCTAAATTTTCTCAGTAGTGTTCCTCAAAAAGAATGTCACTTGCTTCCAGGAATTCGCATTTGAGATCCTGAAAAATCTCCGTAAAACTTGCGTATTGTTCGAACACGCTGGTAAAAAATGTAGCAGCCCGCCTCTGAATTGTTTCGATATCTTCCTTCAATCCGAGCTGGTGCAGATCCAATATACTGGAGCAGTACTGAAGCATAGTTTGCACTAATGTCAGCCGGCCGCTGTAGCCGAGCGGTTCTAGGCGCTTCAGTCTGCAACCGCGCGACCGCTTCGGTCGCAGATTCGAATCCTTCCTCGGGCATGGATGTGTGTGATGTCCTTGGTGTAAGTAGTTCTAGGGGACTGATGACCTCAGATGTTAAGTCCCATACTGCTCAGAGCCATTTTAACCTTCCTTTTTTTTTCCTTTTCTTTCACTAATGTCCTATATGTCTGTGGTTGGACACCGTGTGTTCTAGCGGAAAATGCTGAATCATCATCTGTCAGCGACTTACCAGTAGTATCGTAAACCATCTCAGCCAATTGCACATGTCATATTTCTGAGTATGTCAGCATCAGCGTCTCCTTATCTCCAAGGTCATTCCAGGAGTAATGGCATTTCATCACGTGCTGAGTTCAAGGAGGAGTAGGTCTACCCCAGCTGAAATACACGCCTAATATCAAGTCCTCAGTATCATCGTTCGTGTTTGGATCTCCAATAAGCAACTTTTCAACAAAATGGCTCTAAATATTATGACGTATGGTGCCTCTGCACTGCAGCGTGACAGCATGGCAGTGCCGGTTTGCATAGAGAAAGATATAGAGATTGCAAGAAATGGAAAAATAACGTGATTACAGAAGCATTTGCCGTGAGGCAATACCATTAATATCCAAAGTGACGTCGTTATAGTCCATAATACAGTAATTAAATAGAAAATACAAGTCATCATGAAAATTTCCGAACAGTCTTGCATGGGGAACACAAGACCCATTCTGTAGTGGTAATACCACTTTTAGTCACGTGTCTGGTCACTTTATAAAGTGGTTATCAATAACATTACCAGCTCCTGCGCTTGTGACTTGATATATATGTACAGGGTGGTCCATCGATCGTGACCGGGCCAAATATCTCACGAAATAAGCATCAAACGAAAAAACTGCGAAGAACGAAACTCGTCTAGCTTGAAGGGGGAAACCAGATGGCGCTATGGTTGGCCCGCTAGATGGCGCTGCCATAGGTCAAACGGATAACAACTGCGGTTTTTTAAATAGGAACCCTCATTTTTATTACATATTCGTGTAGTACGTAAAGAAATATGAATGTTTTAGTTGGACCACTTTTTTCGCCGGCCGCGGTGGTCTAGCGGTTCTAGGCGCGCAGTCCGGAACCGCGCGACTGCTACGGTCGCAGGTTCGAATCCTGCCTCGGGCATGGATGTGTGTGATGTCCTTAGGTTAGTTAGGTTTAAGTAGTTCTAAGTTCTAGGGGACTGATGACCACAGTAGTTAAGTCCCATAGTGCTCAAAGCCATTTGAACCATTTGAACCACTTTTTTCGCTTTGTGATAGATGGCGCTGTAATAGTCACAAACGTATAAGTACGTGGTATCACGTAACATTCCGCCAGTGCGGACGGTATTTGCTTCGTGATACATTACCCGTGTTAAAATGGACCGTTTACCACTTGCGGAAAAGGTCGATATCGTGTTGATGTATGGCTATTGTGATCAAAATGTCCAACGTGCGTGTGCTGTGTATGCTGCTCGGTATCCAGGACGACATCATCCAAGTGTCCGGACCGTTCGCCTGATAGTTACGTTATTTAAGGGAACAGGAAGTGTTCAGCCCCATATGATACGTCAACCACTACCTGCAACAAATAATGATGGCCAAGTCGGTGTTTTGTAGCAGACAAATTGAGCGAGAATCGGGAATCTCAAAAACGTCGGTGTTGAGAATGCTACATCAACATCGATTGTACCGTACAATATTTCTGTGCACCAGGAATTGCATGGCGACGACTTTGAACGTCGTGTAGAGTTCTGCCACTGGGCACAGGAGAAACTACAGGACGATGACAGATTTTTTGCACGCGTTCTATTTAGCGACGAAGCGTCATTCACCAACAGCGGTAACGTAAACCGGCATAATATGCACTATTGGACAACGGAAAATCCACGATGGCTGCGACAAGTGGAACATCAGCACCTTGGCGGGTTAATGTATGGTGCGGCATTATGGGAGGAAGGATGGCTCCCATTTTATCGATGGAAATGTAAATGGTGCAATGTATGCTGATTTCCTACGTAATGTTCTACCAATGTTACACCACGATTCTGCTGAACTCAGTTGTGCTAACAGCAGTATGCCGCACCGCAATGCTAAATGAAACGTCGCGCCGTTCCAGGTACCCCCGAGAAGGATCCAGCATAGCCGAGTGAGAAGCCGAGCCCTGGCCCCAAGGCGGCACATGCTGCACGCGTGAAGTCTCACATATTGTTCGACTGATTGGGTTTAATAGAGGAGTTAAGGCATCAAAGGCAACTTCAAGCATTTGTGTTGTTTAGGGGGCTAGAACTTCTAGCGCAAAACACGTCAGAAACCATTTTCTGGTTTGAATAAAGACCATTCTAGAATGAAAGATTTTCTCTTGTCAGGAAGTCTCGAAAACTGGCGTTCGTGATGAAATGCGAACATTATCAGTTATACGACATTTGCATTCAGTAGGCGAGGTTCGGAAGTCGGGCATAGTAGTACCTCTTACTCTCTACTTCAAAGCAGCAAAAATCAAAGGGGAGATTGTTACTGTATTTCTGTTCCAACGTCATCAGATCGCTCAGTGAGTATTCCTATACAGTGTTGTGATGCCTTTATGCTCACTTCTTAAGAGTAAATTAACGGCTGAACCCTAATAAAAGACGTAAACTCCAGCAGAGGTCAGTGTGAAAAATATCTTCCATCCTCTGGCTCAAAAAGGGTGCTTTGTACAATGTTTTGTACTACGAACTCCTCCCCAGGGGTGTGTCTATTGCAGTTGGTATTAGTTGCCAACGACTGAGACACATTTCGGTCCCAGTGTAAGAATAAAGAGCGACAAAATTACATTTCGTGCTGCGAGAACACGGTAACGCTCTCTGGTGGTTTTACAAACAACTATATTCGGGAGGTTGTTTGGGAAGTCATCCCTCACGCACTTATTACTTTGATCTTATGCCCTCAGATATTTACCTTTTCTGCTCCTCATCGAACAATCGTAAAGAAAATTCTTTTGTGGACGAAAATGCAGTTCAAATGTTGTTTTAACTTAGTATCTGGAGGTTTGTACAGGCGTGGAATCGGTAAACTACATGAACAGTGTAAGACTGTTTCATATAATGTGAGAGAATATATTGTTGATGATTAATTCCTCTGTAATGTTTTTTTTCAATAAGTAACTGGAAAACGCTTTTAAAATATGCACTGTACTAATAAAAATGAAATACAGCCTACCACGATAACCTTAATACGAAAGTCTGATTTAATAAGACATGAAATATCTAGAACACGAGCATGCTTATATCGGAATGAATTAGTAATATATTACTCGTTTTGTGCTTCGAAACGGTCTTTGTTTACTTGGTGTCCTGTGCCATATTCAAGCACGGTAAATAATGACCGCCAAAACAGTTGCAAGATAAAAATTTATTAAAATTCTTGACCACGGTTTATCCTGCTAATGACTGGGTGTTGTGTGATGTCCTTAGGTTAGTTAGGTTTAAGTAGTTCTAAGTTCTAGGGGACTGATGACCATAGATGTTTAGTCCCATAGTGCTCAGAGCCATTTGAACCATTTTTATCCTGCAACTGTTTTGGCTGTCATCATTTACCGTGAAGAATTTCAACAGTTGCTGTTTCAGCCATGTTTAAAATCTTGCCATATTCAAGCAGTGTGGAAATAAGGTATTTCGTAAATAAAATTGTGTATTCACAAAAACCACATACAGGGTGTATCCAAAAGAATCATCCGATTTTTAAAAAAAATCATAACTACAGGGTGTACGTAAAGTCTGGGATCACTTTCAATTATGTATTGCCCAAGAACTAAACATTGTACAGATGTCATACGTATTGCATTTTGAAGAGAAACTCTGAAAGGTTTTTTTGCAAACATTCGATAAGCGACCATGAGTGACCTGGCAGACGTCAATACGGTAATCGAATTCTTGCCATGCCCGTCCCAGCATGGTATCGTCGACTGTGGCAGTCGCTTTCCGTATTCTCTCCCAGAGCTCTGCTACATCACGTGGTAGAGGCGGTACATCCATCAGATCTTTAATGTGTCCCCACAGAAAAAAGTCACACGGAGTGAAATCTGGTGATCAGGGAGCCCATTTCGTGAAACAGCTGCCCCCTTCTGTAGCACGGCCGATCCATCGATGCGACAGCTCCGTGTTCAGGTACCCACGAACTTCACGATGAAAATGGGGTGGAGCCCCATCCTGCTGAAAGATGAATGGAGAGTCCGATTGCATTTGAGGCATCAGCCATTGCTGCGACATGTCCAAGTAGGAATATCTAGCGACAGTGCTCTTGGTGAAGAAGAATGGCCCGTACTGTTTTCGTCGTGACAAGGCACAAAAAACGTTTACCTTTGGGGAATCACGCTCAAATTCAACGTATTCGTGTCGATGCTTTTGTATCTCAGATTCGACAATTATGGCTATTCACTTACCCATTTGCGTGAAAGTGGCTTCGTCGCAAAAAATTAAGCGATCAACAATGCCATCGCCATCCCCGTCCGCTTCTCTTTGCCAGGCACAAGCAACCAGTCGTAACGAATTTGTTGTGCCAGTGGTAAATGGCCTTCTATGTTGGTGGCTTCTTACCGTACTTCGTTCTAAACATCCGCTGAACAGCTGTAGCACACTTGTTTTTGTCGAACTCCAATATACAGAAAGCTCGCTCCGCACCTGAACTCGCCTTGTTTGCGACTAGCGCTGACTATCGGCAAATTACCGAACTACGCAGTGGCGGTATACATGAAAGAAAAAAACTTCCAGGGTTTCTCTTCAAAATGACATGTATGATATCTGTAAGATGTTTGGTTCTTGTGCAATAAATAATTGAAAGTGTTCCTGGGCTTTATGTACACCGTGCATTATATTATTTGAGATATGTGCGTGAACAACATACTCAAATGGAAAGAGCAAACTCTGGAATTTTACATGGTTCCCGCTAAGTAGCAGCGGTGTGCAACCACTTCTGTTCTAGTAAAAATGGTGTCGGGAATACAGAAAGCAATCTTTCCATGTAGGCTTTCACGGCCGGCGTCTTTATCAGTAAACTCTTCCGGGCTAAGTTGCCGTGGTCGATCTGTAGAACTTCTTCTCCCTGACGTTTCGTTCTCAACTACGGAGAACATCTTCCGAGGTGAGTCTTTTCAATACACCCTGTATTATTCCGGCAAAAGTGGAAAGAGGCATTACCAGTCGTTCAGTGTCATAAGCTTTTTGCTCTTACACTATGAGGTACTAGAAGTAGCGAGACGATATTTGCGGAGAAGTTTCCTTGACAAGTCCTTATTTTGTAAATTGAAGCGGAGGGGGAGAAAGGAAAATAAATGATCTATTGATGTCAGTAGCATCGGGAGTTTATGCGGAATCGGTGGCGACGAGTGACACTTCAGCGGAGACAGTTTTGCGAGTAAACGTAGTCCGATAAATACGACCGTGCTTCGTCACACACTTGTAGTGCAACAGCATCTGAGTTGGTGAATCGAGTCATCTGTGAGCACACGCTGCCGACACGTCAGGCTCAAGTGCCTAATGGCGCAAGGATTTTGTCGGACTTGTTTCCAGTGCCGCTCCTAAGTGGTCTAATTGGCGTGTTCGAAACTAATGCCTCCGAATTTTTTATTTGAAAACTCTTAAAGAATTTTGAATAAAACAAACGTTATTAACATTCTACACCTTTATTCTTCGTGTCTGCTTACGGGATTTTCGGAAATTCCCGTTACAAGCTTCTAGGACTTGTAAAGTGTAGTGAGTACATAATATTTTGAATAGGAATCCCGGTCGGGAAACGTACTGTTTCACTTCTATGACGCTTTCAATTCGTATGCGTAACGTGTCCACGTCTGCTCAGGGAAAGAAAAAAGTCTCCGAGTTGCTTGTCGTATATGCAATAGGGTAGACAGGATGACGCGGAATACCTCTTGCGGGGTCGTATGCAAAGTAGAAACAAATGAAGATATGCTGGCTCGGGTTCTGGCCGCTGCACCAGAAACTGAACAGGTATGAGGTGGGATGGAGAGTGTGTGCCAGAACATCCTTCGTAGCTACAATGTTTGTAACAACGTTGGCGGCCGTTACAGCGAGCCGCTGTTGTAATTCATCAATACTGTTTTGTATGTACATTATACTGGGTACCTTTTTGTTCTGGAATAATGTTAACACGTAATGTTAAGGTGTTAATACAAAAGAATGTGCTTAAGTGATAAGTGGATGCTTCGTTATGTTTCCTTTCGAATTATTACTTAATAATTGCACTGCGTCACGCCCAGTTCAATTCCTCAAGCACAAGTGGATGAATCGAAACCGTTATAGAACTGAAACGGTACATTTCCGGACATGTGTTCTTATTCAGAATGACATGGACTGACACCCTTCTACAAGTCCTAGAAGCTTGTAATGGGAATTTCCGAACACCCTGTGTTTATTTCACAACGTAGTCACACTGGCGACGAACACATTTCTCCCAAAGAGAAACTAGTTTGTTGATACCGTCCTGTAGAATATTTGACTTTGTTGACTGAGCCACAACCCCACCTCTGCAAGCACCGCTTCATCACTATCGAAGTGAAGTCCTCGAAGGTGTACTATGCTTTGAAATAGATGAAAACAGGATGGGGCCGAGCCGGGAGTTAATGGAGGATGATCGATGACATTGAACGCAATGCGTCAGATTGTTGCAGATGTCGCAGCACTTGTCTGTGTTCTAGTATTAAAATGCTGACGGAGGGGGTGCTTCACGTGCTAACGAACTTATCGAGTCCTAAACTCGATCAGAGCGCTCTGTTTGTCACGCACCGACGTATTTACGTTACACACCACCATGTTGTATGGCTCTGAGCACTATGGGACTTAACATTTGAGGTCATCAGTCCCTTAAAATTTCGAACTAATTAAAGCTAACTAACCTAAGGACATCACACACATCCATGCCCGGGGCACACCATGTTGTAGTACGCTTCAATACGTACCCCTCTAGTGGCAGAGTGCGGCAAATATGTAGACATGTAGAATAAAGCTGTAAAACGTTACTAACGTTTGTTTTATTTAAAAGTTGTTAGCGTTTTCACGTAAAGTAATTCTGAAGCAATTCTGAAGCATTACTTTTCCACTAGCCTTCGTAGCTTGGTTGAAGCCTGAGTCCGAGGAACGGGCCACAGCGTATGAGGCGAACGGAGCCTGCCACCGTCTCATCTCCTGTCCTGACGTCCGTTCTCGACTTGTACGTGTAAGTCTGTTGAGCTGTGATGAATGTAATGATGAAATACCGAGTCCAGTTGCTTTACCCACCCAAAAAGGTGAAAGGTGGAATCTTGTCAGGGTAAATATCATCATTAATCGATATTTGTTGAGAAATATACTGCAAGGTTCGCGGGAGAGCTTCTGTGAAGTCTGGAAGGTAGGAGACGAGGTACTGGCAGAATTGAAGCTGTGGAGACGGGTCGTGAGTCGTGCTTCGGTATCTCAGTTGATACAGCACTTGCCCGCGAAGGGCAAAGGTCCAGAGTTCGAGTCTCGGTCCGGCACACAGTTTTAATCTGCCAGGTAGTTTCATATCAGCGCACACTCCGCTGCAGAGTGAAAATTTCATTCTAGTTAAGGGTTGTTTCCGGAAATCTATTAAATGATTTTGTTTTGCGATACGTAGCAGCTGATGAGGCTTGCATCTTATCTACTAATTGTCACGAATAGTTCCTAAGTTATAGAACTCAGTACGTTGGCCTCGGCAGCGAGCGTTCATCAGAGGCAAGTGTATTTTCAGAAGTGCCCCAAGGAAGTGTGATAGTCCACTATTACTCTCTGTATACGTTAATGATCCGACGGACAGTGAGAGTACCAGTTGCTACTGTTTGCTGTTAATACTGTAGTGTATGGGAAGGTGTCGTTCAATGAGTGTAGGAGTATGGAAGATGACTTTGAGAAAGTTTCTAGCTCGTGGGATGAATAGCACCTATCACTAAATGAAGAAAAATGTAAGTTAATACAGATGAGTAGGAAAAACAATAGAATACAACACTTGTAATGTGCTGATTGACACAGTCACGTCGATGAAATGTCTAGGCATCATGTTACAAAGCGATAGGTAATGGAACGGTAGTAGGGATGACGAATTGTCGACTTCGATATATTGGGAGAATTTTAGGATAGTGTAGTTCATTTGTAAAGGAGACCGCGTATAGAACACACGTGCGACTCATTGTTGAATACTGCTCGAATGTTTGTGATCCGCACGGGGCCGGATTAAAGGATGACATAAAGCAATCCAGAAACGCGCTGCTAGATTTCTTACCGTTGGTTCGAGCTACACACAAGTATTACGGATGTGCTTCGTGAACTCCGTGAAGGGGAGGCGACGTTCATGTCGCGAAACACTATTGAGAAAATTTAGAGAACCGGCATTTGAAGCTGACTGCAGAACTATTTTACTGCATCGACATACATTTCGCATAAGGACCACAAAAATAAAAGAAATTGGGGTTCGTACGGAGGCATATAGGCTGTTGGTTTTTCCTCGCTTAATGTCCGAGTGTAACAGGAAAGGATATGACTGTTAGGGTACAGGTACGCTCCGCCATGCACCATACGGTAGCTTGCGATATTTGTATGTAGACGTATAGATGTATCACAACGCAAGATTAAAAAACAAGACCCATGGTATTAATTATGTGAGGAAAATAATCTGCGCCACCGGCATGTCTGAAATTTGTCTCACAAGGGGAGGCCGCCAATTGTGAAATTCAGATTCGATTCATACTGCGCATAATAAAAGTTCATGGCCAGAGGTGTAATGTGGCAAAGCACCAAGATGCACTTCTCAGCCGTTGTCGAGAAAATCGACAGTTAAAAGAAACCGTTGCGGTGAAATACTCTCTACGATTAATGATTTTCTACAGCGTCATAGCGCAGCGGTAAGCGCTGGGGTTCGTAATCCAAAGGTCGCCGGATCGAATCTCGCGCCATGCAATATTTTTTTATAATTTTTTTGCAATTCAAATATATATATATAAACTATTAACGAATTGCTTATGCATGTTGGTGAAGGCGGATCGCTCTCCAATTGTACCGCCTCCATTTTTCCGTTTGTTTAACAGGGTGTACCAAAGCTGTCCCGTCCGCACTGATTTTCGACGATGTTGTAAGTTGCGCTAGGGACCGCATCTACCTTCTTTCGAAGTTAGCAGGCAACTACGCTGTTATGGGACGGCTCGTTTCGGCCCATTCAACATCTGTCCTTCAAGTGCAACGATCGAGTAACGGAGTTTATATTTCATACCTACCACAGCAAGTTTGTGTTCGTGGGGTCTCTATTCTAATTCGAACGTTTGACTTACGCTATACGTATTCGTTTCTACGTCTTCCGTTAACTATACGTGGTTAACATTATGAAGACAATTAATAACATTTGTGAAATACAACTTTGTTTGCGGAAAACACAATGATGTTCGAAGTCGCCAGTTTTTCCACGACAAACGACTTTCAACAACTTATTATATGCATAATTGTTGCAACTGATTGCCGGGAATTATATATATGAATTACAAAAAACAAATACTAAAAAAAAGTTGCATGGAGCGAGATTCGATCCGGCGACCTTCGGATTACGAACCCAAGCGCTTACCGCTGCACCACCACGCTGTAGAAAATTACTAATCGTAGAGATTTTTTTACCGCAACGGTTTCTTTTAACTGTCGATTTTCTCGAGAACGGCGGAGAAGTGCATCTTGGTGCTTTGCCACATTACACCTCTGGCCATGAGCTTTTATTATGCGCAGTATGAATCGGATCTGAATTTCACAATTGGCGGCCTCCCCTTGTCAGCCCACATTCAAACGAATCGTGCAACGAAAGAATAAATTTCCCCTCCCCCCCTCAAAAAACGAAAAAAGAACAACACCGAAGTATTGTAAAGCGTGTCGGGGGAGGGGGGGGGGCGACGAAAACAAGTGCAGTCATTTTTATAGTGTGGAAACGGAGTCACCTGTCTGACGTCAAATAGGGAATGATCATCGGTTCGGGCCTGGGGTGAAAGAATTTCTGAAACGACTAAGTATGGAAAGTGTTTGCGTACCACCGCAGTTAAAATATTCTGTGCATGGCAAAATGGCGCGATCCAAAACTGACGCGGAGGCAACTGTTGTGCACCCGAGCCATAGATGACAAGGGTCAACGACGGCTACGAAGATGTGTACGGTCGAATAGACGTGCAACTGTTGAGCAACTGAATGCCCGAATGAACCAAGTGATTACCAGACGTGCCTCCTCAACGACCGTTCAGCGAACGTTGTTGCGTACGGCCCTCCGCTGCAGGCGCCTGGTTCGTGCACTCGTGCTGACTGCTGTTCATTAGCGACGAAGGCTGGAATTTGCACGCAATTACCGCAACTGGAAATCCATCGAGTGGCGACAGCTGGCCTTTTCAGACGAATAACGTTGTATGTTCCGTCGGACAGATGGCCGTTCGCGTGTACAGCTTAAAATGCCCGAAAGCAAACACCCTCCAATAATGGTGGGAGGGTCCAGGTCAGAGAAGGGAGCGTTATTGTCTCGGGAATGTTTTTGTGACGTTCTCTGGCTTCGTTCGCAAGTGAAGCACTCCCCCTATCACCATTGTAATACTAGAACACAGACAAGCGCTGCGACATCTGCAACAATCTGACGCATTGGGTTAAGTGTTATCGGTCATCCTCCATTAAGTCCCGGCTCGGTCCCATCCTGTTTTCATCTGTTTCAAGTCATACAGAACACCTTCGAGGACTTCACTTTGATAGTGATGAAGCGGTACTAGCAGAGGTGAAGTTGTGCCTCCCTCAACAAGTCACACGCTATGCCCGAACTCGTACGGGACTTGGTAGACTAATCTGCCACGAGTAATGAGTATGATGGGCAAACATCTAGTAGGCGCACTACGAATGTAGTGGTGTGGACATGTTGGGAATGTGGATCTCACGGGGAGCGTGCAAGGGATAAGTCCCTGCAGACGCACTATCCTCTGTGCCCACGGTGGCTCAGATGGATAGAGCGCCTGCCATGTAAGCAGGAGATCCCGGGTTCGAGTCCCGGTCGGGGCACACATTTTCAACATGTCCCCAATGAAGTACATTAGCGCCAGTTTGCAGCTAGGGTGTCCATTTCATTATCATTTCATTTCCGTCAACAAAGTCAAACATTAATACAGGACGGTATCAGCAAACTAGTCTCTCTTTGTTAGAAATGTATTCGCTGCGAGGGTGACTATGTCGCGACATAAATACAGAGCGTTTGGAAATTCCCATTACAAGCTTCTAGGACTTGTAGAAGGGAGTCATTACATAGTATTTTGAATAGGAACACATGTCCGGTAACGGTACGGTTTCGCTTCGGATGTTTAACTCACCCACGTCTGCTTGAGGAACCGAACTGGGCGTGACGCAGTGCAATTATTAAGTAATAAGTAAGGACTTGTTTCCAGTGCCGCTCCTAAATGGTCAGAGAGGGCGTGTTCGAAACTAATGGCTTCGAATTTTTTATGTGAAAACTCTTGAAGTATTCTGAATAAAACAAACTTTATTAACATTCTAAATCTTCATTATTCGTGTCTACATACGTATTTTCTGAAATTTCCGTTACAGGCTTCTAGGTAGGACTAGTAAAGTGGAGTGAGCACATAATATTTTGAATAGGAACCCCGGTCCGGAAACGTACTATGACGCTTTCAAGTCACATGCGTAACGTGTCCACGTCTACTCAGCGAACGGGAAAAATCTGAGAGTTGCTTGTCGTGGTATGTAATAGGGCAGATAGGACGACGCGGACTACTTCTTGCGGGATCGTACGCCAAGTTTAATTTACCAGATTCCTGTAGAGACAGATGAAGGTCTGGTGGCACGAGTTCTGGCCGCTGCACCAGTAACTGAAGAGGCTGCAGGTGGTACGGAGAGTGTGTACCAGACCATGCATCGTAGATACAACGTCTGTAACAACGTTGGCGGTCGCCACGTCGAGGTGGTGGTGTAATAAATCAGTACTGTCCTGTATGTACAGTATGCTGAGTACTTTTTTGTTTTGGAATAATGTTTACACTGAATGTTTAAGTGTTAATACAAAAAATTTGCTTAAGCGATAAATGGATTTTTCGTTATGTTTCCTTTCGAATTATTACTTAATAATTGCTCTGCGTCACGCCCAGTTCAATTCCTCAAGCGCAAGTGGATGAGTTAAACACCTGAATCGAAACCGTCGTAGAACGGAAAAGATACGTTTCCAGACATGTGTTCCTATTCAAAATATTACGTACTGACTCCCTTCTACAACTCCTAGAAGCTTGTAATGGGAATTTCGGAACACACTGTATTTATTTCACAACATAGTCACCCTCGCAGCGAATACATTTCTCCCAAAGAGAGACTAGTTTGCTGATACCGTCCTGTAGAATGTTTGGCTTTGTTGACGGAGCCACAACCTCACCTCTGCTAGCACCACTTCATCACTATCAAAATGAAGTCCTCGAAGGTGTTCTATATGATTTGAAACAGGTGAAAACCGGCTGGGGCCAGGTTGGAACTCTACGGAGGATGATCTATGACAGTGAACCCAAAACTTCGGATTGTTGCAGATATCGCAACACTCGTCTGTGTTCTAGTATTATAATGCTGAAGGAGGGGGTGCTCCATGTGTGAACGAACTCTTCGAGTTCGAAACTCGCTTACAGTACACTGTTTTTGTCACGCACCGACGTATTTACGTTACACATCGCAAAGCTGTGCGCTCCAGTACGTACCCCTCTAGCGGCACAGTGCGGGAAATATGTAGACACGAAGAATAAAGATGCAAAACGTTAATAACGTTTGTTTCATTTAAAAGTTGCTAGCGTTTTCACGTAAATAAATTCTGATGCATTACTTTTCAACAAGCCCTCGTAGCAAGGTTGAAGCCAGAGTCCGAGGAATGGGCCACAGCGTATGAGGCGAACGGAACCTGCCGCCGTCTCATCGCCTGCCGTCACTGCCGTTCTCGGCTTGTACGCTTTGGGTGCGCCAAAGAGCCGTATAAATAGGCGTGAGTTTTGAGGCAGATCCATTCGGACTCCGGCACCAGCACCACGATGCCAGGTCCACGCTAGACGAAGTAACGATTTGGCACCGCCAGCTGCAAGCCACCTCCTGCACTGAGTCTCCTTGTGGGACTGTGCCACTGACCTGCCATCCGCTTCTGCCATTAGCAGGGGACAGCCGGTCGTGCCCCGTGCACGGCAGTCTCCTTGCGCCTCTGCGGTGCACTCCGACGACGACGACCAGAGTTGCCGGCTGCGACCGTTCCACGGAGGATGTAGCAGAACGCCGCTGACGTCGAGTCCGTTGCCTACTGTGAGGCCACTGGCCGTCGCCCAGCCTGATGTCAGCATCACAGAACTCGTAGCCGTGCATCTGTTCGCCAGGTCGAAAGCCAGCCGCGTGCGAGCCGACGCTGGCCAAGTCGCCAGAGTGGGGCGTGTCTGCCTCACTTTGCTAATGATGTGATGCATATTTAAAGCTGCATAAAACGTTTTTCTCGGCCACCTGTACGTTACTTGGCTCATCGACCGTCACTCTACCACTCTCCTACTGAGCTGCCACCACACCGTTTGGCGACAGCAGACAACGCCTACAAACTCAATCCGCGGAAGAGAAATGTGAATCGACTGCTCCAGGGGTACAGTTTTGTCCAACACGGTGGGGTGAGAGCAGGTTTTTGTTTTGTTTTTGTTTGACTGTGAGGTTATGGCGAGTGATGCGTTTAAGTTTATTGTGTGACACGGAACGCAGACGGTGTTTTTGAGGAGGCATAAATATGAGTGTTAGTTTTCACCTGGTGGATACGAGTAATATGGGTGTCACGAGGAAGAGGTGTGGTCCCGTGTCTAGTAGTATATAAGATGTTAACCGTGAGTAGCGATCTGGGAGGTGAAGCTAAGTTTAGTCAATATTTCGGTGTGTTCAGGTAATTACAAGCAGCCATTCGCGACGAAAGTAGTAAAGGTACAGTAAGAAGTTATATGATAGTGTTACGGTTCAGTGTTATCATAAATTTTGTTTTCTGCAGAATAAGGAATACGGCTCAGTATTTAAGCATGTAAGGTAGTGAGAAGTGCTGGGATAATGGCAAAAAATAATGGTTCAAATGGCTCTGAGCACTATGGGACTTTTAAGATCATCAGTCCCCTAGAACTTAGAACTACTTAAACCTAACTAACCTAAAGACACCACACACATCCATGCCCGAGGCAGGATTCGAACCTGCGATCGTAGCGGTCGCGCGGTTCCAGACTGTAGCGCCTAGAACCGCTCGGCCACCCAGGCCGGCGGGATAATGGCATGTTTAGGTGTTTCTTTTCGTTTATGTTTGCGTAATTGATGAGAGGTACTCATGTTGTGGTCAGTACCACAGGGACTAATGTTTTCGATAACGCAAGAAGCTACGGCAGAGGGGGCACTGAGAATTATAAGAGACGACGAAGTAGATAAGGTGTGATCGGACAATGCAAAGCAGTCTAAGGCAGTAGAAACACTTGATACTGAGTCTTGCAGACGTGATAACGCTAAGAGATTATTAGAGAATTATGGGACATATACAGAAGCTGTGGGATCATGAAGAGAATAAAAAGAAGTAGAGGAGGTAGAGAGGAAGAAGGAGGAAACTGAAAGGGAGAGGAGCAAGACTTGTGGGTAGTTTACCTGTTCGTGCGGGACGGCCGACTACCGTTAATGTAGTTAGACCTGTCAGTAATGTGCAGAGTAGGGAAGAACGTCACAAAGGGGTGTAAGATACACTCCTGGAAATTGAAATAAGAACACCGTGAATTCATTGTCCCAGGAAGGGGAAACTTTACTGACACATTCCTGGGGTCAGATACATCACATGATCACACTGACAGAACCACAGGCACATAGACACAGGCAACAGAGCATGCACAATGTCGGCACTAGTACAGTGTATATGCACCTTTCGCAGCAATGCAGGCTGCTATTCTCCCATGGAGACGATCGTAGAGATGCTGGATGTAGTCCTGTGGAACGGCTTGCCATGCCATTTCCACCTGGCGCCTCAGTTGGACCAGCGTTCGTGCTGGACGTGCAGACCGCGTGAGACGACGCTTCATCCAGTCCCAAACATGCTCAATGGGGGACAGATCCGGAGATCTTGCTGGCCAGGGTAGTTGACTTACACCTTCTAGAGCACGTTGGGTGGCACGGGACACATGCGGATGTGCATTGTCCTGTTGGAACAGCAAGTTCCCTTGCCGGTCTAGGAATGGTAGAACGATGGGTTCGATGACGGTTTGGATGTACCGTGCACTATTCAGTGTCCCCTCGACGATCACCAGTGGTGTACGGCCAGTGTAGGAGATCGCTCCCCACACCATGATGCCGGGTGTTGGCCCTGTGTGCCTCGGTCGTATGCAGTCCTGATTGTGGCGCTCACCTGCACGGCGCCAAACACGCATACGACCATCATTGGCACCAAGGCAGAAGCGACTCTCATCGCTGAAGACGACACGTCTCCATTCGTCCCTCCATTCACGCCTGTCGCGACACCACTGGAGGCGGGCTGCACGATGTTGGGGCGTGAGCGGAAGACGGCCTAACGGTGTGCGGGACCGTAGCCCAGCTTCATGGAGACGGTTGCGAATGGTCCTCGCCGATACCCCAGGAGCAACAGTGTCCCTAATTTGCTGGGAAGTGGCGGTGTGGTCCCCTACGGCACTGCGTAGGATCCTACGGTCTTGGCGTGCATCCGTGCGTCGCTGCGGTCCGGTCCCAGGTCGACGGGCACGTGCACCTTCCGCCGACCACTGGCGACAACATCGATGTCCTGTGGAGACCTCACGCCCCACGTGTTGAGCAATTCGGCGGTACGTCCACCCGGCCTCCCGCATGCCCACTATACGCCCTCGCTCAAAGTCCGTCAACTGCACATACGGTTCACGTCCACGCTGTCGCGGCATGCTACCAGTGTTAAA
This sequence comes from Schistocerca piceifrons, assembly GCF_021461385.2. Lineage (NCBI taxonomy): Eukaryota > Metazoa > Arthropoda > Insecta > Orthoptera > Acrididae > Schistocerca > Schistocerca piceifrons. Next base: position 787,033,392 of record NC_060149.1, read on the forward strand.
GACTGCGATGGAGCTCCGTATGCCACGGCAAACTGGCTGACACTGACGGCGGCGGTGCACAAATGCTGCGCAGCTAGCGCCATTCGACGGCCAACACCGCGGTTCCTGGTGTGTCCGCTGTGCCGTGCGTGTGATCATTGCTTGTACAGCCCTCTCGCAGTGTCCGGAGCAAGTATGGTGGGTCTGACACACCGGTGTCAATGTGTTCTTTTTTCCATTTCCAGGAGTGTATTTTTAGTGGGAGGTTTAAATTAGTTGTAGATGGTGTCTTACTACAGTTTCCTGAGAATGTAAGAAAGGCACAGAATAACGAAGTTGTTGAAGTTAAGGAGACTAATGTAGAAATACCAGCTGCAATATCAAGTAGAACTATAGAGTCTGAGGTAGCAGGAATGAGTAGGGATGTACCAAAGTGATTGAGTATGGAGACAGCAACATGGGTGATGTGAGTGCAATAGTATTTGCCCCATTGGGTGATAATGGCTGTTGTGATGTGGCCGGCGAATTTGGACCTTTGATGGGTGTTGTGATATGGCTGGCGAACTTGGACCAGATGCACTAGGATGTGCATGCGCGCTTGATTTTTGCCTCTTACAGAGTGGAAATGCAGGCGATGTTGTTGATTTAGGTACTACAGGGAATACACAAGAAGTTCTTGACGGTGATGTTGCAGATTTGGCATAAGCGTTACACACACACACACACACACACACACACACACACACACACATTCTTCCTCAAAAACAGAGTAACGAAAGAAAGGTAGAGACGAGTTCTTATAGTGGATGATCGAGTCGAGAGGACTGAATCTACTGAAGAGAGTTCGCCAGAGGTTCAGAATGTTGTGGTTTACAGCCTTGCAGGGCAGGCAACTGGAGTGCACAGCGAGCAGTTTGCAGCACAGCCGAAGTCTGATGTATGAAGTGAGTGAACGGTACAATGTGAGCGTGATATTAAAGGTTCCAACTGAACATAATGCCAAAGTTAACCTTCAGCGACAGAAAGCTGTTGCCACTGCAGAACTTTCTCGAGGAGTATCTGTTGTACAAGAAAAACCATTTAAACTGGATGCAAATACACTAAGGCGCAATTCGCACGGTAGAATGCCAACAGGTACCAGAGTACCAGAAACAAAGCATTTAAAGGGGAATTCAGTCTGTAATGAGCTAGACGTGCTCGACACGAGTTGGGCTACCTGCCTCCTCCACAGAGTCCGCCTGTGGGACTTTGCGCCATAGTGGCTTACCGTCCGCACTGATACCATTCTGCAACACAACAAGGACAAGCATTCTGACTATGATTCGAAAAGCACTGAGGACAAGACTTCCTCACACAATTACACTACTAAAGGTTCAAATGGCTCTGAGCACTATGGGACTAAACTGCTGAGGTCATTAGTCCCCTAGAACTTAGAACTAGTTAAACCTAACTAACCTAAGGACATCACAAACATCCATGCCCGAGGCAGGATTCGAACCTGCGACCGTAGCGGTCTTGGGGCTCCAGACTGCAGCGCCTTTAACCGCACGACCACTTCGGCCGACAATTACACTACTGGCCATTAAAATTACTACACCAAGAAGAAATGCAGATGATAAACGGGTATTCATTGGACAAATATATTACACTAGAACTGTCATGTGATTACATTTTCACGCAATTTGGGTGCATAGATCCTGAGAAATCAGTACCCAGAACAACCACTTCTGGCCGTAATAACGGCCTTGATACCCCTGGGCATTGAGCTTCAACACGATACTACAGTTCATCGAGAGTAGTGACTGGCGTATTGTGACGAGCCAGTTGCTCGGCCACCATTGACCAGACGTTTTCAATTGGTGAGATATCGCAGGCGCTCCTGTCTGTGATGCAACGTCAAGGGTAACCGCACCCATGGTCTCAGAGCTGATAGTCCATGCTGCTGAGAACGTCGTAGAACTGTTCGTGCAGATGGTTGTTGTCTTGCAAACGTCCCTATCTGCTGACTCAGGGATAGAGACGTGGCTGCACGATCCGTTACAGCCATACCGATAAGATGCCTGTCATCTCTACTGCTAGTGATACGAGGCCGTTGGGATCCAGCACAGCGTTCCGTATTACCCTCCTGAACCCACAGATTCCATATTCTGCTAACAGTCATTGGATCTCGACCAATGTTGTGATAGGATAAACCGCAATGCCGACAGCCTACAATCCGACCTTTACCAAAGTCGGAAACGTGATGGTACGCGTTTCTCCTCCTTACAGGAGGCATCACAATAACGTTTCACCAGGCAACGCCGGTCAACTGCTGTTTGTGTATGAGAAATCGGTTGGAAACTTTCCTCGTGTCAGCACGTTGTAGGTGTCGCCACCGACGCCAACCTTGTGTGAATGCCCTTAAAAGCTAATCATTTGCATACCACAGCATCATCTTTGTGTCGGTTAAATTTCGCGTCTGTAGCACGTCATCCTCGTGGTGTCGCAATTTTATTGGCCAGTAGTGTATACAGGTAATTCTCTAACATATTCCAGTTATCAATTTTATCAATAGCATTGACACTAACAACTGTGACGTCTGTTTGAAGTACCTCCGGCTGTGCTATGTATAGGAGCCTGACCTGGCTTGTTAACCACGTGCAACAGAAGCTCCGCGATTGTGTCTTGTAGCGGCGTGCCTCTTACGGCGAGGGCAGCCGCGCTCCTTAGCACGCCGCTTCCGAGATTAGCGGAAGCCCGCCGGCCCCAGATAGCATCTTCCCGCCGGATTAACTTAGAGGGCCGTGTGCCGGGCAGCGCTGATGGTGTTTAGGCGGCTTCCCAGTTACGGTTCGCTTCAGTTACACGATCCACAAACATTTCGAAGACGTTCTCACATTTTCGCATCAGACAACGTAAGACGCAGACAGGTGGGGTACAAAAATCAAATTCAGTTCCGGGATGGAAGGGGGTGACGACGGAAGGCCATCCGGCCAACCTCTACCACTAACATCGTCAAATCCAAATTGATGTACCGATCCCACGAAGACACGGGATAAGGCCAGGAAAAAGAAGACGAAAAGCATACCGTTGAAAGGCATAGAAACAGGGACTAATAACACAAATTGAGGAGTACCCTTGATTTATTGAATAAAAACGAAGAAGTAGACTCGAATCTTCCCACTTGGCGAACGAAATACAGAATCATTACTCGGTCATAATTTCCTTGTTAAGTACCATTATCATTATGATTGGTTCAAACTCTAATGCCGACGGAAGTCGTGTGGTGTATGTCTGTACGAGTAGTTGCGATACTCAGTTATTTTGCTCTTACTGACTGAACGTCCAGCACCTGGTGTAGAAAGTGGGAGATGAGACAGATTGCCAGCTCCTGATTAACGACTATATCGGCTAGCTTCAGTATTCTTTGATGGTTTTCCACATTCGTCTAGGCAAATGCGAGCTTGTTCCACAGTACACAAACAAGTAAAGTACCCCAACTTTCCTCTCCAGGGAAACTGAACACATACGGAATCTGGCCACAGATTTAAAATAAAAATGTAGCTACATCGTAAATAGCAGACACTGTCACTCCAAGAAGAACCACTTCTTTCGATATTATCTCATTTATGTGACCCACTCATATAACTGTCCCCAGAAATTTCGTTTCAGTGTTTTGTGTTTCCTACATTGTTCTTACTGGCATCCAGTAAAAGATTACTTGAAAGACCTGAGTTTTGCAAAGCTGTATTCTCATAGCTTGTCTGAATTTAAACTTGTCATGGATGGTACTAGATAACTTTGAACCTCACACGTTTTGCCTAAAAATTTTTAATACTGCCATAGACAATTTAAGATATCACATAGCCTAAGGATTTCATTTGTGTAAAAGAATTTTCGATCCGACTAAATCTTTATACCCTAAAAGGCTGTTTTTTTTACGTCGAATGAAGCAACAAGTTTACTGTTATCAGTCACTGTTTATTTATATGTACAACGCGTTTCGAAGTTTTAAACCTCAATCATCAGGTCGATTTACACATGTTAGTATGACATGTGTGTGTGCGCTGCGTTACGATTTTAGGATAACTTGTGACACTGTCTCCAGTGGTGACAGGCTTCAAAAAATTCCAAAATATGTCGTTTATATAAGACATTTACTTGGAAAATTTTGAGAATGCGGTGGCATCTTTCCATTGTTGCAATTCTGCCAAATATACGAAGCTGCAGCATCTAATTTAATTCATTGTTGCAGATTTTATAAATTAAAGTCGTCTGTGATTTTGCCGCAGACGACATTCGGTCACTATAAATTATTGATCTGCAACGGGGATAGTACTTCGGTTCTAATTTTAAAAGTGGTCTGATTGCATATACTTATGTGCCGCGAGCGATTTCATTCGGTAATCGAGGATTCCGTGTCTTCCATATTCACGGCCTTAAAAAGGAACTTTGTTCGTAAGTTTCACAAGAGAAAAAACATGTTTCATTTTGTTAGAATGACAATACAGATCGTTCGTTACATCTATCAGCTTATTCTGTGTACTCTTGGGATAGGCGGCCGACTGAGATCTTATACGAGACAGTTCGTTTTGCGGGGTTTCGGTGTACCACATCGTCTGAATCAAGAACAAAAGGCACAGCGATTGACGGCATATCAATAAAACCCTAATACGTTCAATTTCCGCAGGTAAAACCGAAAGTCAGCATCGCAACTGATGACGAAATGAGGAAGTAACACTTTGGGTAAGTATCGTTCATGCGTTTTGCTTTGCTCTTTCCGATGATGCACGTCCAACAAAAGTGGAGACACGAGGAGAAGTGAGCAAAAAATTATTAGATGACATTTGACCAGTACGCCACTTGATGAATACATAATAATAACGGCAGATTAATTTGCTTCATATTGGCTGAATAGCCGACTAACCCAAGAGAACAGCAACAAGTGCGAAAGAACTCGATTCGCCACAATTACCGACCTGCTCAGGGGGCAGAATTGCTTGGTGATCTCCAGAACTGTCGACTTCCATGTTCTTTCTGTTCCCAAAAGCGAAAGGATCATCATACAGCTTTTTTCTCTCTGTCTTCACTAAATCAACATTCAGCTTCTCGAAATGGTCAACAAGAGTACTACGTCATATGTAACAAAAAAGAGAGTATTTTGAGATGTTTTTCGGAAAAACGAAATTTTACCTTAGCTCGTGAGAAACATTCTTAATAACCATTGTAAATGTTAGAGAGAAGTGGTGGTGGATGACTTGCCGTACTCAGTTATGTATCTTTGAATCTTTTTAAATACCAGTTTTACATAGCACTTTGTCATTTGACCAAGACTGTAGGTATACAATTGTGTCTTGTCCACAGACAGACAGGAAAATCACAATTTTTACCGGAACATAGCGATCCATGTACTCTACAAACTTCCTGTATACACATCTACATGTACATTTATACTCCGCAAGCCACCCAACGGTGTGTGGCGGAGGGCACATTACGTGCCACTGTCATTACCTCCCTTTCCTGTTCCAGTCGCGTATGGTTCGCGAGAAGAACGACTGCCGGAAAGCCTCCGTGCGCGCTCGAATCTCTCTAATTTTACATTCGTGATCTCCTCGGGAGGTATATGTAGGGGAAGCAATATATTCGATACCTCATCCTGAAACGCACCCTCTCGAAACCTGGACAGCAAGCTACACCGCGATGCAGAGCGCCTCTCTTGCAGAGTCTGCCACTTGAGTTTGCTAAACATCTCCGTAACGCCATCACGCTTACCAGATAACCCTGTGACGAAACGCGCCGCTCTTATTTGGATCTTCTCTATCTCCTCCGTCAACCCGACCTGGTACGGATCCCACACTGATGAGCAATACTCAAGTATAGGTCGAACGAGTGTTTTGTAAGCCACCTCCTTTGTTGATGGACTAAATTTTCTAAGGACTCTCCCAATGAATCTCAACCTGGCACCAGCCTTACCAACAATTAATTTTATATGATCATTCCACCTCAAATCGTTCTGTACGCATACTCCCAGATATTTTACCGAAGTAACTGATTACATTTGTCTATGTTAAGGGTCAGTTGCCACTCCCTGCACCAAGTGCATATCCGCTGCAGATCTTCCTGCATCTCGCTGCAATTTTCTAATGCTGCAACTTCTCTGTATACTACAGCATCATCCGCGAAAAGCCGCATGGAACTTCCCACACTATCTACTAGTTCATTTATATATATTGTGAAAGGTCATTTATTTATATTGTGAAAGATCGTTTTCATGCTCGATATGTTTCTGTGTGTGTTTTAGCGTCTTAGTAGAGACAGATCAGCAAGTGTGACCTTTGCACACACAGCGCATGCAAATCGTCCCACATATTCTATATTAAAACATGTTACATTGTTTCGCGTAAAAGCATCGGATATTTCAGTATGAAGTGTGTGTGTTTATAAGACGCGCATGAATATCAGACAACGCTATTATTGTTGAGATAGAAGTCGTATTCTGTGAGCAACATGTGACGATGATCGATTCCAAAACGTGGCCTAGTGGAAACACAAGGCCCGTCACGCTGTAACATACGACCTTCCCACATGATCGGAGGCATGAGAAACTGTTGTTTTCCAAACCAAATTACTTACATGTTTGCGTAGTTGTTGGAACGACTTTCATCTAAAAAATATTTCGTATTTCTGAACGTTCGTAATACATTTGTTCTAACAGCGCAGTATTTACATTTGATTGCAGTGCATTATCACTCTGAAACTGACGCGTCATCACTATCCAAGTTTAGGTCCGATGACAGTTTTCGGAATTATTGAAAACGGTCTACGTAAGTTATTTGTAATTAACGACTGTGACGATTCATTTGATTACAAGTTGCTTAGCGTTAAGTTTCGAAGTTGGCACTCCTCTCTGTGGGCGCGTAGACAGGAGTGCATCATATGCGTGGGATCCGCGGCGAGCTGTCGACGTGACACCTGATCGCTGTTGCCGCAGCTCTCACTCTAATGGAGTCCTAGAATCCATTTTGGTGATGGTGCGAGATACAGCCAACGTGCGTCGAGGGAACACTCTGATCAAGCGTATCTAACCCTGCGAGTAAAATCGCTCAAGACATCTCTTTAAAGAACCGATGAAACAATTTCCTTCTTCAGATGACCTACTTTTTAATGAAATACATTATAAAGAATCCAAAACCGCCACATATATTTGTTTGATAGTAACATTTAGACATCATAAAACAATTTATTTTGCACAATTTTTAAACTTTTCTTTCATCGGTACTCTCAACAGGATGAGGAAAACCAGATGCAAGTACGTGTATTTTCGTTTAAACAGCATCACTGAGAGGTACTGATCAATATTTCAGTAAAAATTTGGAATTATAAATAGCAGACTTGTAGATTTGAAGATAATCGCTATAATCTTTTCTTTGTATTCAAAGACATCAGTTCGTTGTCCTACTGACGGTTATAACTCGCTACTTCAATAATCACTTTCCTTTTTTCTTTATTCAACGAGTCAGAAAAAGAAGGATATATTCATTGCTCGTTACTCGTGACTGGTGACATATTTCTTACTTTCGGATTAGATTAGGTGTGATTCGATGTTCTTTTCGCTCCAATTGATCCATAATGAAGAGACCCTCTGCAATGTGTAATATGTCAGAATACAAAGAACAGTTATGCTAATGTACCTTCCACAGATCCCAAATGAAACTGCCCTTGTGGATGTGGAATCGGTCTAAAAAACTTAAGCAGTTTATAATTAAAAGGATATGAAACTTATCACCAAATATTAAATGTTTAATACACTTAGGTGCATATGAAATATTATAATTCTTAGGCTATTTTAGCCACGCATCAGTTAAAAAAATAGAACAAAAGCATTTTACAGCACGCATTTGCAGCCAACGCCTTACTGCACAAAATTTCTACAGAAGGTAGATTATACACAATATTCACATTTGTGATATTAATAATAACATACACGCATCAATCGTTTCTGCTAAGAAATTCATCGAGGGAGGAGGAGTTGGCCACCAATAAATCCTTTAGACTCTTTTAAAACTGAACTTTATTAATAACTGAACTTTTTATGGCTTCTGGCGTGTTATTGAAAATGTGTGTTGCTGAATAGTGGACATCTTTCTGAAACAAAGTAAGTGACTTTAAATCTTTGTGAAAGTTATTCTTATTTCTAATATTGATTCCATGAACTGAGCTGTTGGTTTGAAAAAAAGATATATTTTTAAAGACAAATTTCATTAAGGCATAAATATATTGGGAATCAGTTGTTAGTACCTCGGTTCCTTAAACAGCCCTCTGCAGATCGTTCTTGAGTTCACACCACACGTACTCTTGGCTGCTACCCTACTGTTATAAAGAATGTCACTATGAAAAGTACAGTTAAAGTAAGACGATTCTGCAATATCTATTAAAGATGCAATTGTGATATAGGCGACTCGGTATAATCGATATATACCAACTCCAAGGATTTTACGTCTTTGATTTAACTGACACTGTAATAATATTAAGGTTGCCCATAGAGGGCACAGCTATTACACATCGTAGTTTACCGTTTTTATCTAAAATATAAATAAGTTTTACACATACTAACTATATGTTAATCAGACATTTTAAATGAATCAATTTTATGTTATTAGTGTATTTCGTACTTTTATACTTTGACGATAGCGTCATATTATGAACTCTGATTGGCAGTTGTGAAGTAGTGTGAGAGGAAGTAGACGGAGCCTCTGCATATTTAAGCTCATGCTCAGCACTCATAACCATCAGTTGACTTCGTAGCAGCTGAGGAGAGCTCCGCCTACCATCCTCCAAGGAAGCCATGGGTATAATAAGTTTTATTTTATCTTGTTAAAATTTTGTCGACATTAGACACTTTTCATTTTATTTTAAGATTGGTCTATAGTATTTTCTAAAATTAATTCACAGGTCTGAAGATGGTTATATAAATATAACCGAAACCGGTCACCTATGTTGTTGTGACATAAGTGTTGTGATCAAGGCTGAACTTTAGTTTAAATATAATACTCTATTAATCACTGTTTCCAAAAATGTTTACCAAAATTACTGTTGTGTGTTTGAAATGTGGAGATGGTTCTGCCTCGAATACACAAAATCTGCATACTTACGTGTTAGTCGTTTGGCAGCGTTTGAGGCTTTTGGAATTCCATTGAAGTTATTAGGATTCGCGTCCCCCGATACTATATATTTATTTATTTTTTATTTTATTATTTGTTGATGTGTTGGCAAGCGTAACACGAGTACAGCCGAGGTATGCCGAACATGATAACACAGATGGTGGATATATGACAAACAGTCATTTACTGAGAATACGCAGGCCACGAGAGACAGCGTCCTGGTACTCGTTCAGTGTGACAGTTTCAGTGCGCGTGAAGCGGCTGCCAGGAACTGTATTCAAGCTCGCGCTGCAGACAAGTGGATAAGCGGTGGCGCGAAGCAGGGGTAATTGGCTGCCCTTAACGGTCGGGCTTAGGAAAGGTGCCGACGCCGACCTAAAATAAAATATGACCTTATATAAGTTTGTCGGAAAGTATTCTTGTTCATTTTTTATGTATCATGTAATACAAAATTCACTTCTGAACAAATCGTGAATATAGGACTTAAGTTTATCTGTGTTTGAAACTGCATGGGACTGAAGAAAAAAACACGAAGTACAGTCGAGACAATAACAGCTATCCAAACAACAAAACTGTGTTTTTAGTACTGCATACCTTTTATTCAATCTATTTCAAGTTAGCTAATACGTCGTTCCAATCTTCATTTTCTCCAGAGCTGTATTGAATCGCAATTCGCATTTTCAGGTTTTCCATTTTCAAAGCTCCACTGTTGTCGTTTAGGATGGTTTTGTACCTAGCGAAGCTCCTCTGCACATCACAGGACGTCGCAGGAGCGTATTTGAAGGCGGCAAGGTCATTGCAGGCCAACTTTATTGCACTGTCTTCAAATGTTATGGCATTCCCAGAAAGACTGTAAAAAATTTTGCACATTGTAGAATATTGCGGATTCCACTGGAGAGCACTTTGCAGTTTGTTGTTCACTTTGTCAGCTAAATTATCGCGAATTCGACTAGCGCAACTCACTTTGCAAATGTTTCACAGTATCTAGGGCGTCACACAGTTGAGTACCAGCAGCTTCCAGTCACCTGGTGACTTTTGATACCATCGAAAAGTTGGTGTTGATGTGTGCCAAGTATCCATACGAGGTGTCTCTAAAGACTTTTTTCACACGTTTGATAGTACTTGATTCATTCCTATTAAGCTCACAAAAGAATGTCTTTATTTTGGTGTAGATGGCGCATTACGGCTCAGCACCGTTAAGCCACGAACCCCACCGTGTAGGAACAAATTGAGGGAGAAGGGACGGTGAAGGTATTTTTTCTTTGAATTTCTGCACCTTAAGCGAACCTTTCACATAGTTTGCCCAAATCATGGTAATTTGGTCACATCTCTTCCGCAACTCTGTGTAACGCATGTGCAAGGCAAGTAATATACAACGTACTGGGGTAGAGAATCTGAAGCCCCTTGGCTGCTTTAGCGATGAATGAAGCACCATCGGTTACAAACAGCCAAACGTTGTTTCTGTTCACACCACCCGACCACAGTAGCTTCACAGAGCTGCCAAACAAAATGGAACTTGTCGAGTTGTTTACTCTTTCGAGAGGTTCACACGTTAGGTGGGACATTTCTCCAAGCCCGTCAACTTTAAGGCTGCTTTCACAGTGGCCAGACGCCGTCACCAGAGGCCAGAGTACGTCCAGTCTCCTTCACTAGATTTTGGGGGGGATTAAGGAGGTTAGCTTAGGTGATAATTCATGCTATTAAGGAGGTAGCATACACTGGTGTCCAAAATTAAAGCAACAAAAGGAAATTTTGCGAGGTTGCGTTTATTTTACCACGAAATTGTATCCACTGATGATGGTTAAGTAGAAACAGTGTAAAGAATGCAGAAAAGTAAACAACTGCAAAAACCGTAACGACAGACAAAAATGTTCTTGGTGTTTTCCAACTTTAGCGGATTTTCACACACGTTCTGACAACTGGTTAACGTGCTCAGTATGGTGTGTTACCACCTCTGACAGCAATACAGGAATGACAACGAAGGGGCATACTGTGAATGATATCATCAATCTCATGTTGACGCATAATGCCCGTTCCTCATTCAGAGCTGCTCGCAAGTCTTGGATTGGTTGGTGGAAGCTGACGTGATGCAACCCGTCTCCCCGTGCACCACGGACATGCTCTATGAGATTTAAATCGGGAGGGCAGCATCCCATTCCATAGGTGTAATATCTTCCATTTCCAATAAAAGTTCAACCAACTGTGCTCTGTGAGGTCGACTGTTATCGTCCATCAGCACAAAGTCTGGGCCCACAGCACCTCACAACACCCGCACATGAGGTCCCAGGATCTCTTCACGATACCTGACAGCAGTTTAACGTTGCCTATCGACCCGTACAATTTCGTGAAGAGGTTTTCGTGTGGTTAACTTAATGCCAGTCCACACAATTAGGGATCAACCTCGATATCAGTCTCTGTCCACAGTGTTTGGGTCCCAAAATCGAGTTCCACGTTCCCTCCAGATGCGAATCCTCCGAGAATCACTCTCCGGACTAAATCGGTACTCATCTGTGAAAAGAGATTTGGTTCACTTTTCGACTGACCAGGTGACATGTTGACGACTCCACTCCAGACGTTCTCTTCTGTGAAGACGCGTCAGAGGTACACATACAGCAAGTCTCCGACAATAAGTATCATTCTGCCGAAGCCTTCTGTACACAGTTTGCCTCGGTACAGCACGTCCAGTGGATGCTGCGTGGTCAGATGCCAGTTGTGCTGTACTAAGGCGATAACGGTGTGCTCTTACAGACAAATAACGGTCCTGTCTTTCTGATGTCACGAATGGTTGGCCCTGTCCCGGTCTTCGGGATACAGTTTCGGTCACTAAAACTGTCGCCTCATCCTAAAACAACAGAACGATTCACATTAAGCCGCCGAGCCACATGAGTTTGCGTCTTTGCTGCATCCTTTCTTCCTATTGCCCTCCACCGCAGAGAGTCCGGTAGGCGTCTTCTCTATGCCTTACTGTACCATCTTTGACTGTGTACACAGCAATGAGGGACTGCCCGGCAAATACTACCTCGGTTGATAGGGGCCCTGACATCGTTGGCGTGGTTGTCCGTTTACCGGAATGCCACCTTCCGTGCAGAACACGATCATACATTGTGTCGTACTTCAAGAAACACGGTAGCCAAAAAATATCTGCGATCGATATTGCTGAAACTTGAAGCACGTTTAAACACTCATCAAGGGCTAGCACACCGCAAAAGTATAATGTTCCACAATTTCAAAAGGCATAGGTAATGTGGGCATCACACACGCTCATTCCTGAACCGAAGATGTGATGAGGTAAGCTTGAAGTACGTTTAAGTTCTTCTGCGATATTTTGAACGATAAGAAGAAGGCTTCCTTGCAGGAATCATTACTGTCAACCGTAAACACAGAGAGTACAGAGAATTACGACGTTCCTCTATACCATAATGACAGTGGTTTTTAACTCAACCATCCGGAGAGGTGGTCATTCTTTTGGACCATACAAAACATAAGCCAGGAGCACATTGTACCTAGAGGATACACTAACACCATGGCACAATACTGCTATCGTCTAAACGATATTTTCAGTCGCAGAAGGCTTCGTTTTCACCGCTCAGTATCTGCGACCAGCAATGAGTGTGTTTTGTGATACTTATCCGCCTTACTTACTGGTATTTCTATCTACTTGGGAGACTGCAGAAGGCACTGTGAAGGAAGACGGTCTTCTCTAAGAAATCAGTTCATAAGCGGCTAGCGAGAAACACAACCAGTGGTGGACAAAATTTGCAAATACCAAAAACACAACACATTCCCATGCCTAACATGGTGTAGGAAGACCATTGGCATTCAAAACAGCTCCCAGTCGTTTCGGAATGGATAAATACAGGTCATGTATGGTTTTCAATTTATGCCATTCTTCTTGCAAAATAGTGGTAAGTTCAGGCAACTATGATGGAGGTGGATAGCGATCTGTCCCTCCCCACCCCACACCCCCCTTCTCGCCAATATAGACCACAAAAGGTCGATCATATTGAGATCTGGTGACTTTGATAGACAGGGGAGATGCGATAATTCATCCTCGAGATCACAAAATCGCTCCTGAATGATGCGAGATTTATGAATAGGAGCCCTGTCTTCTTGGCACACACCTTCGTCATTTGGGAACAAACATTGTACTATTGGATGGACCCGATCAGTAAAAATGCTCACATAATCGTTGGCAGTAATGCCACCTTCCAGAGTAACCATAGAACCTATTGAATACCACGATATGGATGCCCAAATAATCACCGAAGCCCCTCTATGTTTCACTCTTGGGACGTACAGTCGGCTAGAAGTTGGATACAGCGTGAATTAAAAGACTGATCTCACCAAATGACTTCCTTCCACTGTTCTACAGTCTACGTTTTATGCCTTCGGAGCCACTTTTTCCTGTTCCAGGCATTTGAAGTACTGATGAGTGATTTTGGAACTTCAGCTCGCGCTGTAATTCCCTGTTTAAGGATCCCCTTGCTGTTGTTTTGGTGCTGACTGGGTTCGCTAGCGTGACATTCAATTCAGCAGTGGCTTTTGTATCTGTCGTCCTTTTACTTTTCGACACAATCCTTGTCAACAACGATTTCTCACGATCACTCAACATACACTTTCGTGACTTAGCGCATGATGTTTTCCCGCTTTCCTGTATGCAGTGCCTCTTGAAGCACCAAATACTTCAGCTACCTTGGTTATGGTAGCACCCACGATGCGAGCACAAAAAAATTCCCACTTTTTCTTTTTTTTTTTAATTTATTGGCTATCGGAATGTGCCCTTGCAGCCACCTCAACACTGGAAATGTTATACTACAGTTATTTTTTATAGTTCTGAGTATACATTAGTTTAAATGGTTCAAATGGCTCTGAGCACTATGGGACTTAACTTCTGCGGTCATCAGTTCCCTAGAACTTAGAACTACTTAAACCTAACTAACCTAAGGACATCACACACATCCATGCCCGAGGCAGGGTTCGAACCTGCGACCGTTGCGGTCACGCGGTTCCAGACTGTAGCGCCTTTAACCGCTTGGCCACCCCGGCCGGCATACATTAGTTTAAGTCGTACCCAGGTACCAAGTTACGTAAGCTTAACAAAGGACAGATTCTGACATTACACAAATTTTACACCCACAGTATGTTGAAACAAGGAAGAAAGACGAAAATGTAACAAAGGTAGTGTGCTATAAAAATCCTACTAGAAACACAATAAAAATGATAAATCGCCGTTGGTAAACATTTCAGATATTCCTAATTCAATCCATATTAATGTTTATGTATCTAAATTTGCAATGAAATGTTCTTTTTTATGTGTTGTATGAACTGTTTCAAAAACTGCGGGTAGAGAATTGAATATTGGTGCAGGTCGATAAGTATCATATACACACAACATGAGGACAGCGTACAAGAGCCAAATATGGGTATTTCAGCTATACAGTATTAGGACACACACATATAGGAGACACCGAGTGACATACATTTATACGCTGTGTTCCATATCACGCTGAGTAGCACATGGGAATATGGTCAGTTAATTGTGCTTTGGTCTTTCCCGCGCGTTCTAATTACCAAGGCAATAGATTAGCAGCACAAGAAGCTATATCAAGTTGTTGGCATTGCTGACGAACTTGTAAAGTATTTTAGACAATGGTCTATCGTTGGATGATAACAAGGTGTGGAGGCTATTTGGGAACTGATGACCAAGAGCTCAAAGATTACTTGCAAGTTCACTTTTGTGATACGTGTTCCGAGGACACTGTAGGAATATATATGGTATGGATATTTTTCCTCTCCACAAACACACAGAGGGGTGGCACTTAAGTTGAGCCGATGGAGGTGTTTGTTGAGTATCCAATGATTAAATTTCAGCCGTGGTATAACTGCCGTGAAGCTCCTCGATGTTTGTGTCTTACTATAGTACTCTAGGAAATTGCGGGATAAATTAGTGCGTAGTGACTGTCATTGATTTTAGATGACCTCGACTATTCCTTTCACCAGTCCGATGACAACCGCTTTCTGAGCATGGATATCATATCTGAGAGAGGGAGTTGATCATATTTAATAGTTCCATGTAGAGATGCTTGCTTTCCTAGGAGATCTAGTTGTTCATTTCCAGGTATCCCAGAGTGGCCTTTCATACATACCATCACGATGTTGCGGTTGTTTCTCTGCGTCCGAAACACAAAGTTGCTGCAAGTATGGGATTCGTGCAACTATTACGATGGTGAAACTTCCTGGCAGCTTAAAACTGTGTGCCAGACCGAGACACGAACTCGGGGCCTTTGCCTTTCGCGGGCAAGTGCTCTACCAACTGAGCTACCCAAGCACGACTCACGCCCTGTCCTCACAGCGTTAATTCCTCCAGTACCTCGTCTCCTACCTTCCAAACTTCACAGAAGCTCTCATCTTGTACATTATGATGGTTTCTGATCAGCTGTAGCGCTGACATACTATCGGAAGTTCACTGAGGCTTTTTGCAGATGATGCTGTGGTGTATCGAGAGGTTATAACAATGGAAAACTGTACTGAAATGCAGGAGGATCTGCAGCGAAGTGACGCATGGTGCAGGGAATGGCAATTGAATCTCAATGTAGACAAGTGTAATGTGCTGCGAATACATAGAAAGATAGTTCCCTTATCATTTAGCTACAAAATAGCAGGTCAGCAACTGGAAGCAGTTAATTCCATAAATTATCTGGGAGTACGCATTAGGAGTGATTTAAAATGGAATGATCATATAAAGTTGATCGTCGGTAAAGCAGATGCCAGACTGAGATTCTTGGAAGAATCCTAAGGAAATGCAATCCGAAAACAAAGGAAGTAGGTTACAGTACGCTTGTTCGCCCACTGCTTGAATACTGCTCAACAGTGTGGGATCCGTACCAGATAGGGTTGATAGAAGAGATAGAGAAGATCCAACGGAGAGCAGCGCGCTTCGTTACAGGATCATTTAGTAATCGCGAAAGCGTTACGGAGATGATAGATAAACTCCAGTGGAATACTCTGCAGGAGAGACGCTCAGTAGCTCGGTACGGGCTTTTGTTAAAGTTTCAAGAACATACTTTCACCGAGGAGTCAAGCAGTATATTGCTCCCTCCTACGTATATCTCGCGAAGAGACCATGAGGATAAAATCAGAGAGATTAGAGCCCACACAGAAGCATACCGACAATCCTTCTTTCCACGAACAATACGAGACTGGAATGGAAGGGAGAACCGATAGAGGTACTCAAGGTACCCTCCGCCACACACCGTCAGGTGGCTTGCGGAGTATGGATGTAGATGTAGATGTAGAGATTATGGCTATTGTGTCTGCTATGGTCATCTGTGCGAATAGCAGGACTTCCAAAATGATAGTCAACTAGACTCTCATAATAGTGGAGTGTGGATCCAGCTTGTATAGGCCTTATTATTTGCTTCTAGGCGCGTCAGTCTGGAACCGCGCGACCGCTACGGTCGCAGGTTCGAATCCTGCCTCGAGCATGGATGTGTGTGATGTCCTTAGGTTAGTTAGGTTTTAGTAGTTCTAAATTCTAGGGGACTGATGACCTCAGCAGTTAAGTCGTATAGTGCTCAGAGCCATTTTTTGAACGACCACTGCGAGGTCTAACGTTATCATTACCTGTCTTTGTGTACTTTCCCCACACCTTAGACACACCACTTTGACTGACATGTAAACGATCGGCAGCATCTTGCTGTGTATGACCTGCTGAAAGTAAATCAACTATCAAAGTATTGTATAGTTCAATGTGGCATGTTACTGCAGTGCTAACTGAAAGAAGCTGCTGTTGATACTGGACTGCTCGTGGTGTGCCTTTGCGTCAGCGGTATATTTTAACTGATTGAGAAACGGCCACAAAGCATACAAATAGTAGACTTAGTTCAGTGTTTGGGCTCTAACGAAGTAATGCATGAAATGCCTAGGTCAGTGAGGCCTCTAGTATCGTATATTACATTTTAAGATTGTATTCCAAGCTTTTGTGGAGCAGTGTATTTTATTTTTAGTTTGTAGGTAATGTTGTCTGAATTATATCATATGTGTTAGTTCGTTAGACTTTTTATTTTTATATTTTTAACTGTATTGTGCTAAACAATATAAATACGCTTTATCTCCAAGAGACTGAGGTAACTGCGAAATCGAGCTCTTACAACTATGAGCGAAATACTGTAATCCCCTTTATTTTTCACAGGCTGTCGTTTGAAGACATTACACGGGTGGTGGATGTTGTCCATTCAGTGTTTGTGCATCCTAATTGGGAAAATGTGTGATTATCGTTGTTCGAAAACTTTACAGTTACGGTGTTCTACTAAACACATAACAAAAATTAATGAAGTCCAGCTTCATCTTGAATTCTCGAATCTCCTTCCAAAGCACTTGGTGGCGTAAAGCAACTGCAGCAGCCAGAGGTAAGATATATATGAATAGAATAACCATTGAGAAAGAAAAGGTTCGCGTCTGCTAAGTGGCTTCTCGTAAATTCAACATTCGTTGAAATCAGTTGTCAGGAAATAGAACGCATACCATGGACACACTGACAGCTTAGGAAAAGCGATAAAACAGGTTATTTAAACTTAAATTTTTCAGCGTTATTTCGAAAATATTTAAAGAATAAAGTAAGGTATATTGTTGGGCGAATGACACTGACAACTGTGAATGATATCTTTGAAGATATCATTCTGAAAACATATTTACATTTCCATGAGCACCCTTCCCGGCGACCAACAGCCTTTGTAAGCAGAAGTCCTTACTTCCGTTACACACATGCGACGTTGCCATTAGTTGAGGCTGGTAGGTGCTCTTGAGAAAACTGGCGTGAACAAAAGCACGGAGCAGATATAAATAATTACGATACCCTAGATTTGTTACTGGTATATTTGATCAAGACCCAAGTCTTGACGGAAACGCTACGTGAATTCAAATAGGAATGAAGAAGACATTCTTTTCGTGGAACACCTTTGCGAGAATTAGAAAACCGGCATTTGCTGCTGACTGTAGAACGATTCTACTGCCATCAACGTACATCTGGCATAAGAGAGAGAGTATATATAATCATTTTCGAGTGGAACAGGAAAGGGTAAGGGAATAATTAGCAGTGGTACAATTTACCGTGCGCCATGTACAATATGGTGGCTTGCGGAATGTTGACGTAGATATACACGTAGACTGTTTGTCACGGTGGGCTCAAAGACGACACGAAACGGGGAAAGTGAAAATGCTCTCGGGTAATGTTAAATCTTAATCAGAATTGTTTTAACACTTCATTCGACATTCTTGAGCCTGTGTTCTAAACGCCATAAGTTCTATGGTAGAAGCTTAGGGCATTGCTCGTAGTTCATTTCAAGTTGCAGAAGTATGAGATGAAGCTCTAAACGACGGCCAGAAGGGCAAAACTTTCTGGTCGTCAACATTGCCTGCGCTGAAGCTAATGGCCCTAGTTCAGTTCATTCAATGCACAACTTCCACGTCCAAGTTCTGAGTGGTCTCCGCGTCGCCTCACCCGTTTCTTAGGATCTCTCTCTCTCTCTCTCTCTCTCTCTCTCTCTCTCGCTCGCTCTCTCGCTCTCTCTCTGTGTGTGTGCGTGCGTGTGTGTGTGTGTGTGTGTGTGTGTGTGAGAGAGAGAGAGAGAGAGAGAGAGAAGGCAGCAGATGGGTGTACCCACCGTCTGAGTACAACGTAATCGTAACCTTCAGGACCCTTAAGTGTCTGTGTACCGTGACTTATGAATGCGATCTGCCGTACCTGCTGTCTGAGTTACTTCAAGACCTTTTGTTCACGTCTAAAACACCTCGCATACCTCATTAACTTCCTTTGCCGATCTTCGGAGGCAACAGGAACCGTACATATTGAAATGGAGACCAGGTTTTTTCGAACTATACCCGTACTTATTGCTCATAGTTTTCTGTGTATGGTTGTCGATATCTTGAAAAAAAAAACTGACCATAGTGAGTGGCGTAATTTTTTAACCAGAAGGCCTGCAACCGTGGGGAGATTTACGCCACTGCTACAATAACGGTCACTCGTTCAGAAATTCTTATCTTGTGACACGTTTCAGTCGCAGCCCGTCATCAGAACATAGGCCAAAGTAGATCCATAAACACAAGCGTGATTGACGAAAGTCACAAAGACTAAATTTACCAAAGTTGTTACAACGAATGTTCAGAAATCAGACCTTCCAGAAAGAAAAGTCTTCCTACAGACACTGTACCGCACAAGCGGCTCGTAGTGAAATTGCGTGCATATGGAATATCGACTCAGTTATGTGGCTGGGTCTGTGATTTCCTGTCAGAGAGGTCACAATTCCTTGTAATTGACGAAAAGTCATCGAGTAAAACAGAAGTGATTTCTGGCGCTCTTAAGGTAGTGTTATAGGCCCTTTGCTGTTCCTTATCTATATAAACGATTTAGAGACAATCTGAGCAGCCGTCTTCGGTTGTTTGGAGATGACGCTGTCGTTTATCGACTAATAAAGTCATCAGAAGATCAAAACAAACTGCAAAACGATTTAGAAGAAATATCGGAATGGTGCGAAAAGTGGCAGTTGACCTTAAATAACGAAAAGTGTGAGGTCATCCACATGAGTGCTAAAAGGAACGCGTTAGAGACGTCATAAACCGTTTCGCTGAGATCCTTGAAAAATATTTTTAAAATCGTTGGCTGCTACTCGTGCCCGAGTTTTCATTTTTCTCCTGCATTTCCATTATTGCTTGGCGTTCAAGTACGGAAATGCGTATGATAGCTTAGCAGACCAGTTGTAGCATGAAACATGCGGTCGCATCGATGACACATAATAGTGAAGGGAGAGGCTGGGCCTGGCGAAGTTTGCATTGTGACGTTTTTCATTTTCCTGTCTCCGACGTTCCTACTCAAAATATAAGTAGTCGTGCTCCCACTTTTAAAATAGTCTAATTAAATAATTTAAATTAAATAAATGCGTGTTTATATTTATGTTTATTTATTTGACTACCCATAAAGCAACATCTGGAGGTATTTCCCGAACACACTACGCTCAACTAATGTTTCGCATAGGTTTCTTCGTGTTGTGTGTAGGGCAAAACAAGCGCGGGGGACCCAGCTTAAGATTTTTTTTATTCCGTCCCCAGATCAAAATTGGATATGCTCTTGGCTGTATCGTAAGTGAAGCTACCTTAGGTAATTTTGCTACTATGGTGTGAGTGACTGACAAGTGGGCAAACAGACAGTGAGCACTTGTCGTCCTATTGTTTTAATGTTTAATAAATGTGAATGTGAGTGTGAATGTCGTGTGACTAGGGCCTCCCGTCGGGTAGACCGTGCGGCGGGTGGAAGTCTTTCGGTTTGTCGCCACTTCAGCGACTTGCGCGTCGATGGGGATGAAGTGGTGGTGATGATGATGATGATGATGATGATGATGATTAGGACAACACAACACCCAGTCCCTGAGCGGAGAAAATCTGCGACCCAGCCGGGAATCGAACCCGGGCCCTTAGGATTGACATTCTGTCGCGCTGACTACTCGGCTACCGGGGGCGTACGTGTTTAATAAATAGAACAGTGCAACAAATACACACTTGCTATGGAATCTGCTTGAGTATCAGGTATTCTTCATAAACAAATCGCATTTCAAAATCTGGAGGGTAATGATGAAGAAGACTGTAGTTTTCTAATGAAACGTTTTTGGTAATTATGCTGGCTTACAGAGAATAGCCGGTACTCCAGTGCAGTAAGAATCTGATAAAAAAGACGACTGACAGCCATGTAGTATAGACTATGTTATGCATCGAGTTCCGTTGCTGAGTGGAGCTTCATTAGCAAATTACAGTTCAAAATCGGGAGGGGCTGCAGAGGCACTACAGTAGGAGTCACGCACCATGGCGGTCGAGTTTAGGCTTGTTCTGCGCACCTGCGTCACGTATTCTCCAATAGCCAATGAGCGTTCAGTTGTCCCCTGAGCACTCCGCTGTGAGTGCCATAGCTAATGTGAGGATTAAACGTGATCGTAGCGAGTTGTTTAGTGAATTTAGATCCCATTTTTTGCGAGTTGTCATCGCTGATTGAGATGGTAAGTGATAAATTCTGCGTAAGCAAGCGAGAGACATAATTTGCAGGATATATGCTTTCTTCAAGCAGAAATCATGAGCATGCGCGTACTACGACTGTCGCTTGGAATCGTCAACAATGCAATCCCCGTCCGTGCCTCGACATGCGCGAACCGCCATAGTTCGTGGATCGGGCTATAGAAGACTATAGATATTTAATGGATCATTTAGTTAATGGCGGGATGCAGTAGCAAACAGCAGTACTCTACTAGAAAAAGTAGAAAAAGAGACCTAGCAGCTATACATAACTTGTAGGATGCAAGCATAGTGTAGACTTTAACACAGACGACATTGGTATGCAATTTGCAGGACTACATTGTAGCGAGAAGAGGCAAAACAAGATCCTAAAATCACAGTTAAAGCCCATCTCTGAGCAGCTGCGTGTCCTATGAATAGGATCATATACGCTCTATAATCCCTATTTTACGTGAATAAATTTTCATTCCGGTGAACCATTGCTTCAGGGAGTTCATTTTTCTTTCGATATCTTTCGTTGTGCATAAGTTCTAGAAGGAATAGTGTTGACTCAGTTTAAATTCCAAGGGTATAGCGTTGTTTGTGTTGACAGTCAGAGGTAGCTGTATATTATTGAAGCTTTACACAAAGATGACAGTTGCAAAATACATAAGACGATGGCTGTTTTCAGGTGATCTGACTGCTTCTTAAGTTTCTGTAGAATCGTGAAGCAATGCTGATAGTACAGGGCAGCTTGCCACGAATTACTGACTTTACGGAGGTACACTACTGGCCATTAAAATTACTACACCACCAAGATGACGTGCTACAGATGCGAAGTTTAACCGACAGGAAGAAGATGCTGTGATATGCAAATGATTAGCTTTTCAGAGCATTCACACAAGGTTGGCGCCGGTGGCGACACCTACAACGTGCTGACATGAGGAAAGTTTCCAACCGATTTCTCATACACAAACAGCAGTTGACCGGCGTTGCCTGGTGAAACGTTGTTGTGATGCCTCGTGTAAGGAGGAGAAACGCGTACCATCACGTTTCCGACTTTGATAAAGGTCGGATTGTAGCCTACCGCGATTGCGGTTTATCGTATGGCGACATTGCTGCACGCGTTGGTCGAGATCCAATGACTGTTAGCAGAATATGGAATCGGTGGGCTCAGGAGGGTAATACGGAACGCCGTGCTGGATCCCAACGGCCTCGTATCACTACCAGTCGAGATGACAGGCATCT
Source organism: Schistocerca piceifrons (assembly GCF_021461385.2). Taxonomy (NCBI): domain Eukaryota; kingdom Metazoa; phylum Arthropoda; class Insecta; order Orthoptera; family Acrididae; genus Schistocerca; species Schistocerca piceifrons. Next base: position 787,055,792 of record NC_060149.1, read on the forward strand.
TATCCGCATGGCTGTAACGGATCGTGCAGCCACGTCTCGATCCCTGAGTCAACAGATGGGGACGTTTGCAAGACAACAACCATCTGTACAAACAGTTCGACGACGTTTGCAGCAACATGGACTATCAGCTCGGAGACCATGGCTGCGGTTACCATTGACGCTGCATCACAGACAGGAGCGCCTGCGGTGGTGTACTCAACGACAAACCTTGGTGACGAATGGCAAAAGGACATTTTTTCGGATGAATCCAGGTTCCGTTTACAGCATCATGATGGTCGCATCCGTGTTTGGCGACATCACGGTGAACGCACATTGGAAGCGTGTATTCGTCATCGAGATAGTGGCGTATCACCCGGCGTGATGGTATGAGGTGCCATTGGTTACACGTCTCGGCCACCTCTTGTTCGCATTGATGGCACTTTGAACAGTGGACGTTACATTCCAGATGTGTTACGACCCGTGGCTCTACTCTTCATTCGATCCCTGCGAAACCCTGCATTTCAGCAGGATAATGCACGACCGCATGTTAAAGTTTCAGTACGGGCCTTTCTGGATACAGAACATGTTCGACTGCTGCCCTGGCCAGCACATTCTCCAGATCTCTCACCAATCGAAAACGTTTGGTCAATGGTTGCCGAGCAACTGGCTCGTCACAATACGCCAGTCACTACTCTTGATGAACTGTGGTATCATGTTGAAGCTGCATGGGCACCTGTACTTGTACACGCCATCCAAGCTCTGTTTGACTCAATGCCGAGGCGTATCAAGGCCGTTATTACGGCCAGAGGTGGTTGTTCTGGGTACTGATTTCTCAGGATCTATGCACCCAAATTGCGTGTAATTGTAATCACATGTCAGTTCTAGTATAATATATTTGTCCAATGAATACCCGTTTATCATCTGCAATTCTTCTTGATGTAGCAATTTTAATGGCCAGTAGTGTATGTTACTTTGTTTTTCAAAATGACGTTTCCCTACTAGAGTTACTTAGCAATTAAACTGCATTCTCTACCACTATCTTCTCGAAGTAAATGGATAGGTGGTGTTAAAGTATTTGTTTCTCCAGCAGTAAGAATATGTATTACAGAGACCTGTGGCGTAAGTAGCTCAAAGGCTCTGAGCACTATGGGACTCAACTGCTGAGGTCATTAGTCCCCTAGAACTTAGAACTAGTGAAACCTAACTAACCTAAGGACATCACAAACATCCATGCCCGAGGCAGGATTCGAACCTGCGACCGTAGCGGTCTTGCGGTTCCAGACTGCAGCGCCTTTAACCGCACGCCGCGTAAGTAGCGATGATTATTCAAGTAGTCCTATCTTTCGTTGTTACAGGTATCACACGACTGCCTGTGCTAGAAGGAGAAATCAGCCATATAGAGATACCACGATTGTCCACAAATCTAGGAATCACCATCGTTGGTGGAGCTGATACTGCCTTGGTAAGTATTTGGTCGACTGTTAAACAGAACTAACTATAAAAAAAGTGTCGTTTATAAGATGTACGTTTCTAGTATTTCTAGGTCATTAATACATGAGGGGAATGAAAACAGTCGGATAGTTTGTTAAGTTGCAGCTTGACACTGTTTGCCGATCATAGGCAGTTATCGTCGGTACAGTTCAATTCGTTTGTCTCCCCTCAGAAGTATAAAGTGCTACCGACACTGCTAATGAGAATTTGAGTGAGTGGTACGTACCAGGCCACCGAAAAACTTTAATTTAAAATATATTTGACAAACATTTATTGAATTTATAATTTACATCACTTCACAAGTGACATTTTACATATTTACTCAAGGTGAACCAGCATGACCCAGCTGTCTTAAAAATCAAGTCAATAAGCGTAACAGGATTGACTTTTTAATTTGAATTCTTGAATAGTCTAACATTGGAAGCGTGTATTCGTTGTCGCCATACTGGCATATCACCCGGCGTGATGGTATGGGGTGCTATTGGCTACATGTCTCGGTCAGCTCTTGTTCGCATTGACGGCACTTTGAACAGTGGACGTTACATTTCAGATGTGTTACGACCCATGGCTCTACCCTTCATTCGATCCCTGCGAAACCCTAGATTTCAGCAGGATAATGCACTTCCGCATGTTGCAGGTCCTGTACGGGCCTTTCTGGATACATAAAATGTTCGACTGCTGCCCTGGCCAGCACATTCTCCAGATCTTTCACCAATCGAAAACGTGTGGTCAATGGTTGCCGAGCAACTGGCTCGTCACAATACGCCAGTCACTACTCTTGATGAACTGTGGTATCGTGTTGAAGCTGCATGGGCAGCTGTACCTGTACACGCCATCCAAGCTCTGTTTGACTCAATGCCCAGGCGTATCAAGGCCGTTATTACGGTCAGAGGTGGTTGTTCTGGGTACTGATTTCTCAGGATCTATGCACCCAAATTGCGTGGAAAATGTAATCACATGTTAGTTCTAGTATAATATATTTGTCCAATAAATACCCCTTTTATCATCTGCATTTCTTCTTGGTGTAGCAACTTTCATGGCCAGTAGTGTACCTTTAAACGATCTTCGTCAAACGCGGAGAGTCACTGGTGTCAAAACACTCCTCCTTACAACGAGAAAACCATTTGCTTGTCGTGCTCTGTCCAATGGCACTATCGCTATACACGGCGCAAATGTTTCTAGCTGCCTCCGCTGCTTTCGCCCCTCTATTTAAATCAAACAGAAGAATATGTCGGAAATGTTCCAATTTCTCCACTTGCCAATCCATTTTCTGGCGTCCACAGCTCCACTCACGATCTCCAGTTATGCACCACCCTAATAGTTCCTGAAGTACCCTCCGCCACTCACCTGAAGGGGGCTTGCTAAGCGTCATTGTACATCTAAAACAAGGCTCCGTTACCAATAGATTATTTGAAACATACAAGGCCCAAACCGCTCTAAAGACGCCGTGAATGATTTATCAGAGGAGACAAGCCTGGAGGAAGGACAGAAGCTCGCTCTCGTCCTTAATGATTTACGACAAACTGTAATGCGCGTAAATCGGCATGGACGATCTGCTATCTGAAAACGAATACCTTCCAGTGTCTTGTCGCAGTCTTTCGACGATGATAAAATTGTGTGTCTCTCCACTCTGTGGAATACCTTATGAATGTTTTTTGACAGTTTTCGTAGAATAGAAATCTAGATTATACTGCACGTTGTTCAAAAGTCTAAGAGATAAAGTCAAACCACAGAACGAGTCAAATTAAATACTCCTGTTGTAACAATATGCCTATTAACTGAGAACCACATAGATCGAAAGGCAAGTGTTAATTAAAATGACTTGGACGTTCAGTAGTTCGTGGATACGTATTGATTAGCATTAATTTAGATACGGTTCAACTTTTCTTTGATCTTTCAGTTACACAATACGTTCGTAACTGCACGAAGAGTCTACGCTCGAATATAATGTGAGGGCCGAGTCAAACGCATTTGAACGGAAATTTTGAGCTTAGTCCGACAGATGCTGTTTTTTTCCGATTTATGCAGGTTTATCAGTCTATGAACGGGTGTTGAAATACATGTTCGGCCACCCAGATGTAGGTAGCTTTTCCGTAATTTCCGTGAAAAAGTGGCCGATTTCCTTCACATCCGAGCTCGTGTGCTCTCTCTCTAATGATCTCGTCGTCAACTCTGATTTTCTTCCTCTGTACTAAATCACATTTACTCATTTCTGGGGCTGCTTAGTTGTCTACGACAGAGAAGTGTGACTGCATTTTTCTAGGTGCCTCTAACATCAGTCTGAACTAGGTCGTGTTTCAGAAGACGGCTTGCGAGTGGAATTAATACTGTGCACTCTTCTCTTCAGAGCCCTAGGAGTACATTCACGACTCCTGTCTCCTGACAACCTTGTTAAACCACTATTCTATGCACAAGTACTGCAGGGCAAGTACAGATGATATCACGAATCTCAAATTGTTTCCAAGTAGAAGCTCTATTCTATTTTCTATTTGAAAATTTGATAGAAGTGCGCATAGAGCAGAAAGTATTTCGGTTTCCCTTTCCTTTGCTATTTTCGGCGTGTTTGCAGGTTTTTTGGCTTGCCAGGTTGCACGAAACAAGAGCAATGGACGAATATGATACCCTAGTTTTCTTCGTCCCAGGGATGTACGATCGAATCAGTCTTAAATCACACTCATTTAAAAGATTAAAAGATAATTAAATGGCGCAGAGTCTGGAGGATCAATGATGGTATCCAATAAAAAGTGAACGGAAGACTTAAAAACATTTATTCTTTTTCATTCAAAAGCAGCACAAATATTTCCAAGACCTTACAGATGTTCAGAATTTCAAACTCGTAAAAGTTTGAAATATCAGCTCACAGCCATATTGTATCACCGTACGACCGCAACCTGTCACCTGCTGATGTACAGAAAATGTTTGTCATGGCACGTCACCCAAAAGCTGTCATCTGAACGTTACAGATCCTACCTCACTGAGTGGCAAGTCGCGACAGATCGAGAGCTTTCCGTCGTTCGAACTGATTTACTCTTGCACTTAACCGAGCTCCGCTATTCTAATTGTGGCAGTAGTTTATATGTTGGGAGCAGCTCCTCTCCTCGTTATAATTTTCCGACCTCACACATCATTCTAAGTGTGTTACTTCGTTAATAAACAAATGAAATATGTAATTTTCACACACATGCCCATCATTTTAAACAACAGAAACATCTTTAAATATTTATTGTAAATAAACATGGCGAGCTTACATAGAGACCTTTTAATTTGTGCTTCATATATATATATATATATATATATATATATATATTCGAGTGCGTCTTCTTTAGTGTAATACACTGATTACTCGATTAACCACTAAATAGGCGAAAGAGTTTGGTTGGGACTACACAGTGCTGTATTTATTTTACGAGTGCATATATGTGTGGAGGATTCAAAGTTCTGGCAACTTTTTTATAATCTGACGTAATTAAAAATATGCTCTAATACTGATAGTACGCGAGGTGATTAATGGTGGTGAGTGGGACCCTCAGCTAGCGGTTGACACCTCGCTGGTTGTGAAGGCTGTGTGCTGTTAACGTTTATACTTATAAAAGTTGAAGTAACTTTCCTACCTTTCTAAGTACAGTTATCGGCAAAATGGTTCAAATGGCTTTGTGCACTATGGGACTTAACTGCTGAGGTCATCAGCCCCCTAGAACTTAGTACTATTTAAAACTAACTATCCTAAGGACATCACACACATCCATGCCCGAGGCAGGATTCGAACCTGCGATCGTAGCGGTCACGCGGTTCCAGACTGTAGCGCCTAGAACCGCTAGGTCACCCCGGCCGGCACAGTTATCGGCAATTATTTTGTCTCGTTGACGCAAGCGTGCTGGCGTATCTGAAATTTTTGTAGGATTATTCGAAGATGTGAAATTTGATTTCCGCATTGTCGGCCTGAAGGTCCGATAAGCCGTCCCCAACGGCCTGGAAATTCGTGCTCAGAGGTTCACCGAGTGCCACATCCCGATCTTTCGCATGTGTCAGCCAACTTTGGGCGTCAACATACGAGGGCTATCCACTAAGTACATTACGTTTTGGAATTAAAAATAAATAAAGTATTGGAAATTTTTTTTATTAGATACAGATGAAAGCCACACTTAAATACTACTTTTCTACATAGTTGCCATTTAAATTAAGGCACTTATCGTAGCGATGGACGAGCTTGGAAATTCCTTCGTCGTAAAATTCGGCCGCCTGCGCCTTCAACCACGTGGTTACCTCTTCTTGAAGCTGTGCGTCGTCATCAAAACGCTGCGTAGCCAACCACTTCTTCATTGCTGGGAATAAGTGGAAGTCGCTCGGTGCCAGGTCGGGACTGTACGGCGGATGAGGAAACAACTCCCACTTAAAAGATTCGAGAACTTCACGAGTGGCATTTGCCGTGTGGGTCCGGGCGTTGTCGTGAATCAGCAAGATCTTTGAGCCCAACTTTCCCCTGCGCTTGTTTTGTATTGCTCTTCTGAGGTTGTGAGGAGTTTGGCAATACCTTTGAGAGTTTATTGTAGTGCCTCTTTCCAGGAAATCCACAAAAATCACACCTTTTCTGTCCCAAAAGAAGAGGTAACCACGTGGTTGAAGGCGCCGGCGGCCGAATTTTACGACGAAGGAATTTCCAAGCTCGTCCATCGCTACGATAAGTGCCTTAATTTAAATGGTAACTACGTAGAAAAGTAGTATTTAAGTGTGGCTTTCATCTGTATATAATAAAAAAAATTCCAATACTTTATTTATTTTTAATTCCGAAACGTAATGTACTTTGTGGATAGCCCTCGTACATCTTCTATGGCAACTTCTTTGTCATCCGCGTTCGGTTGAGCTTAACGTACAGGAACCCCACAATACTTGAATCACATCTGTCTCTCGGTCGCTTAAATTTTCAGTGCTGTCATCATCGCGCTAAGCATTTTTCTATTCGTGTCTGTTCGTTAAAAACTGCTGTCCTGCTGTACAGTGCAACAAAAGTAATTATACGCTGCTCGCTAAGTTCGAAAAGTTTTAAACAGTGAAACGTTTGAAACAGTTATGCTGAAAAATTTCAACTTTCCGCTCGTAGCTTATTACTTTTGTGCCTTCTTAAAACATTTCAAATGACGAATGGGATAGTTCCTTGTGGCAGGTCATAATCAATTTTTATCCGTGACGTTTTTAGCATTTCCTTTCTCAGCTGTTAATAGTTTACCCGTGATTCTTTAAAGAATCGAAATTCCATGCATATGACAGCTTCAAAACTCTCATTACTTTACAAAAATCTGTTAAATGTTTGATGTTAACTACGAGGGTGAGTCAAATGAAAACCTTAAATTTGTAATAACAAATCGAAATTTCGCGCCGTTATCCTATAAGTTGGTATGCGTGCTACAAACAGCGTGCAGAATATCCTGTAGGTGGTAGCAGAGAGCAGATGCACACACACACCGTCGCAGTATCAATATAAAGATGGCCGCCCCACTTGCGACTCGCACCAGGGAATAACAGAGTTCTGTTATTCGGTTTTTGCGTAGTGAAGGTGTGAAACCTATTGAAATTCATCGACGAATGAAGGTTCAGTACGGTGATCCATGTTTGTCACAGCAGCAAGTCTACGAATGGAGTAGGAAGCTCGCAAATGTTGTGACTTAAGTGGAAGATGCTCCTCGTCCAGGTCAGGCACAACGAGTTGTGACTCCACAGAACAATGCAGCATTTGAAGCCGTAGTGAAGGAAAACCGCCGAGTGACACTGAATGACATTGCAGCATGTTTACAGATTCCGTTCGGAAGGAAGAGGTACGTCACGCGGTGCATGAGTGGTTGCGTGGACTACCAAAAGAATTTTTTACTTAAGGAATTTATGCACTTTGTAATCGCTGGCGGACTTGCATTGAGCATGGGGGAGATTATGTTGAAAAGTGATACAGCTTTGTACCACTTCTGCGCAATAAATAGTATTTAAAAAATATTTAAGGTGTCCATTTGACTCACCCTCGTAAGTAAGCTAGAAAAAGTTTAGAAAAGGTTTGAAATTATGCTTAAAGTTTTTTGGAAGTGGCTAAATGCTCTCATTATGAAACACTGGATGAACATATTTTGGGTAATTTGCGCTCCATCTTAAGTAAACGCAACATTGTCACGCATCTCAATGTTTGTGACATATCTCCTGAACTATTAGATTGGTGCATAAGTTCGCAACGTTTTTGTCTTGCGTGTTGGTATTCCAGTTGCTGCGCGCATCCACACAAGATAATGTTATGCATTTGGCGGAACAGCACTGTGTGGTGTACTACGCATTGCTTCCCCGAGGTGCAATCATCACTGCTAACATATGTTTTCAAAAACTGAGACGTCCCGCAGACGTAATCCAAGAACAACGACCAAGAAGACTGCGTGAAGTGATGCTACTCCACGCTATCTCCCGCCTGCATTCGGCCTGACTGAAAAAAAAAAAAAGCCGCGTAGGATTAGACGAGCGGTCTAGGGCGCTGCAGTCATGGACTGTGCGGCTGGTCCTGGCGGAGGTTCGTCCTCCCTCGGGCATGGGTGTGTGTGTTCGTTCTTAGGATAATTTAGGTTAAGTAGTGTGTAAGCTTAGGGACTGATGACCTTAGCAGTTAAGTCCCATAAGATTTCACACATATTTGAACGTTTTTGAACAAAAAACCACACAGGAGTTGGGCTGAGAAGTCATTTCGCGTCCACATTATTCACTTGATCTTGCGCCCTCAGACATTCACCTTTTCTTCTCTCTGTCGAACAACCTTCGGCGGCTGCTGTGGCCGAGCGGTTGTAGGCGCTTCAGTCCGGAACCGCGCTGCTGCTACGGTCGCAGGTTCGAATCCTGCCTCGGGCATGGATGTGTGTAATGTCCTTAGGTTAGTTAGGTTTAAGTAGTTTCTAAGTGTAGGGTACTGATGACCTCAGATGTTAAGTCCCATAGTGCTCAGAGCCAATTGAACCATTAAAATGACAAATGTTATAATATCAACCCTGTAACTTTATTTGTTTAAAATAAATAGTAAATTTAAAGGATCAGTATTTTCAGTTAATCTCCAGATCATCATTTCCTTAACACAAAAAAATGGCTCTGAGCACTATGCGACTTAACTTCTGAGGTCATCAGTCGCCTAGAACTTAGAACTAATTAAACCTAACTAACCTAAGGACATCACACACATCCATGCCCGAGGCAGGATTCGAACATGCGACCGTAGCGGGCGCTCGGTTGCAGATTGTAGCGCCTAGAACCGCACGGCCACTCCGACCGACTCTCAACACAAAACATATTGAATGATGACAGCATGACACCTTATTGAATCACTAGGTAATAAAATATTTACTGTAAAGTTTAGTGCATAATAATTACATTTGTTCTTTATTTATTTATCAGAAAGCACATTGGTGCAGGGCTACTGGCCGGGCATTCAAAGCTAAGAAGGAAATTGTATTGGTTTTATGTAAAAGTATTTAACGTTTATTATGTAATGGATATTATTGTTAATTTATTTAGGACGTGAAAGTGGTCAAGCTTTGATTATTTAAATATGTTAAAATGCAAAATAATGTAGAATAAGCTGTAGCCAATCATATGGGCGGCTGCACTAGTCAATTGAGCGAGGATATTCTGCGCGCGGGAAACGCGGCTGGGATGGGTAGAGGGACAGTGCAGGTGGAGACGGGAAGCGGACGGTCGGTCTTTAGGTAGCTAGGAAGTGAAACGACTTAATTTCGCTTTGTGTGGTGTCGCTGAGCGCTGAGCAGCGACGCGCATGGTGTGAATTCTAACTTTTCGCGTAGTTAACGAGATGGAGTATTGGGCTTGTAATTCTCGATGAGACTGTGACTGATTGAACTGTGTCAAATGGATATGCGCTCGAGTGTAATAGTAATTCTAAATTCGACCACTTTCGCTATTAGTTTGCTTTCTGAATAAACGTTATTCTAACCAAATCGCAACTGTGTGGCCTACATCATTTTATGGGTCGTTAATTTAGTTCCCGATATTGTTGTTACTGTTGTTATATGTTATGTTAACATTGTATGTTTCATACAATGCCGCAAACTTGCCATCAGCCAGACAATTCAACCAAAGGGTCACAAGTGTCTTATTTATGGCGTGTAATGCGACACGTGCAGTTCAACCCCTAAACGAGTTTGAGCCAAGTCATTTCGTCGAAGAGGAACCGCATGTGAGCTCGAACATCTTTGGGATGTTAGCTCGGATTCTTTTCAACGAAACTGCCTCGTTGACGAGGACATTGTACATATACTAACAGAATGTGATAAGTAGAATCATCCGTACTGTACATTATTTTTAAAATTAAGGGTTATTTTTCTCTTAGAGTAGCTCTTATCTCCTTAAATAACTTCGTTGCGGAATGTAGTTGCTATTTTACCCGTCTTTCTAAGATAAGAACTTCAAAGTTTTAGGTTCTTTTCTTACGTTTCATTATGTATATGTATAATTGGGCTTTTGTTAAAATTTTGTGGCATTCATTGTAATCGTGCAGTCAGACTAATCTACATTGTAGACTAACTGTCCTATTCAATTATGTTTTATATTTTGCAATGGAAGAGCAATGCCTTGTTTATAACGGGCTCTGTCTGAGACTAATAAAGCATATGGAAACGAAAATACTGTTCTGTACGTCGTGCATGACGACTTCTATGTGCGCTCACCAATGGCGATATTCACTTCCACTTGCAGCTTTTTTTGTATTTATGGTATGTGAAGTCCAGGACTCAAATATCAATATCCGAAGTAGTTCGATGCAGTTCTGAAAAATGCTCGAGAAAATCGGCTTTGAAGTTTTCTGCGGAACTTCAGAAAGTCTAATTCTTTAAATTAAGGCAATTCTAGACGCCAAGCACGGTGGCTCACTCGATAGCATTGGAGAATGGTAATCGGGTACTTTTGTCCATTGTATTTTTTCGTTCATTTCCAATACTTACATCATTATAAAATTCATCAGATATATGCTAATTAACATATCTAATCATTATTTTTATGTAAAATGCAAGTCTTGTTGTTTCTAATTACATATCACACTGTACAGCATACAGTATTCGACGAAAGTCTATTTTAATAAAACGTAAGATATCTTTAATTAGAATGTGCCTGTATCGGCACGAATCAGCAAGTCTTGCGGCTCACTCTGAATATGGCTGAACGTTATACAGCCGAAATATTAGAAGAAAACGGAGAATTCTTGCGGCTGCACACCAGAAACTTAATGGAACAGTCTTTGCGCCGCCAAAACCTGAAGATTCACAATGCTCAGGTAGTTTATCGGTTTCGCGCCTCTAGGAATCTACTGATTTTGCGGTAAAGATCTCGTCAAGCCAGGTTGGAAGTGCGTTTTCGTCCTGAAACATTTTCGTGACGGTTGTTCGATGATGAGTGAGAAAGGTACACATTTGAGGCCATAAGATCAGAATAATAGGTGCATGAGGGGTGTCTTACCAAACAACCTCTTGGATTGTTTTGTTTTTGAAATCAGCAGTGTGTGTATCGTGTCGTAGCAATACCCAATGCAGTTTTGTCTGTCATTTTTCTTACACTGCAACTGAAAGGTGTCTCAGTTGTTGGCACCAAATACCAGCTGCGATGGAGGAGGAACGGGTAGTTCACAAAATCCGTTTTGAGGCAGAATATACAAAGTATCATTTTTCATACTGACCTGTGCTGGAGTATGTGTCTTTTATTAGGGTTCAGTCATTAATTTAGTGTTAAAAAGTCGCAAACTATATTCACACTGTCCTTTACTCGAGTATATGTCTCTTGTTAAAGCTCAGCTGTTAATTTTTTTCTTAAGAAGTTAACATAAAGGCATCGTAAGTTGTCACCAGTAACAGTGTTGCGTAGGACTGCTCAGTGTATGAACTGAAGGCGTTCAAGCAAAAATGCAGTAATAATCAGTGCTTAGATTTTTCTTGTTCTGAAGCAGAGCACGGAATTCTCCTACACCCTACTTCTGAACGTTGCCTATCGAATGCAAATGTCATCACGTACGGTTCATCACGTATGTCTGCTGCTGAGACTTCCTGAATGTGGAAGATCGGTCGTGCCAGAACGATCTTCCTTGAAACAAGAAAAATCCTTCGACGACATGTTTTGCCCAAATGCACTCATCCCACACACAATGCAAAGGTTCCGAGCTGCCTCTGCTGCCTTCATCCCTCTATTAAATTAAAAGCAAATAATATGTCGCCAAGTGTTAGATTATTTTTCCACTTCCAAGTCTATTTTACAACTCTTGAACAATGTTCGTAAGTTTCAACATGAAAAATCCAGTAAGTAGCTGCAACATTGGTACTACAACCTGAAATAAGAAAATGACAGTTGATAGAGACACTCTCAGAGCCGCGCCGTTGTCGCTTGGTCGGACAGCGTGCGGCCTGTAGCTGTTGGCCGCTGTAGGGTGAGGAAAGTCTCGAGCGTAAACTGATCCTGACGGTGCCACAAGCTGTTTACGGAATTGTTCAAATGGCTCTGAGCACTGTGGGACTTAACATCTGAGGACATTAGTCTCCTAGAACTTAGAACTACTTAAACCTAACTAACCTAAGGACATCACACACATCCATGCCCGAGGCAGGATTCCAACCTGCGACCGTAGCGGTCGCACGGTTCCAGTCTGTAGCGCCTAGAACCGCTCGGCCACTCCGGTCGGCTACGGAATTGTTTCTGAAAGTTTTTTCTATTACCGGGGGCTTAGAAAGTGAAGCGAATTATGGTTGAGGTTGCATCAGACTGATAACTTTAGCAGCCAACCGAAATGCGATTTCCACGTAGACAAAGAGCCAGTCACTCACTCACTCCCACCGTTAACAAATCTTCCTTGTAACGACATTCCTATAATTCATTACTTCCTATACTGATTTTGAAATGTAATTTGGTTATGGCCGGCCGGAGTGGCCGAGCGGTTAAAGGCGCTACAGTCTGGAACCGCACGACCTCTACGGTCGCAGGTTCGAATCCTGCCTCGGGCATGGATGTGTGTGATGTACTTAGGTTAGTTAGGTTTAAGTAGTTCGAAGTTCTAGGGGACTTACGACCACAGCAGTTGAGTCCCATAGTGCTCAGAGCCATTTTTTTTTATTTGGTTATGACGAATAATCGTAGTGATGCGCAACATGGAATTCCACCTAGATATAATCTACGATACAACTGTCGGTATTACTGTTTGGTAGTTTATGTAATCTATTTTCGTGTCAAATTATTAAAACAATAGACATACAGAGCATGGTTTTATAACTCATTATCGTTCCTGATTGCCAGAAATGTGTGTGCTTCTACACAATTCAGCCGTCAACTCATATGTACTTACTTTAATTTTGTGGGAGGTACCGGTTTATATCGTATTTTTGGTCAGTCTTACAAGGGAACCTCTCCGTCGCACCCCCCTCAGATTTAGTTATAAGTCGGCACAGTGGATAGGCCTTGAAAAACTGAACACAGATCAATCGAGAAAACAGGAAGAAGTTCTGTGGAACTACGAAAAAATAAGCAAAATATACAAACTGAGTACTCCATGTGCAACATATGCAACATCAAGGTTGATATTCACTCAGGAGCGTCGTGGTCCCGTGGTTAGCGTGAGCAGGTACGGAACGAGAGGTCCTTGGTTCAAGTCTTACCTCAAGTGAAAAGTTTAATTTCTTATTTTCAGTTTATGTGACAAACTCTTATGTTTTCATCACTATTTTCGGAGTGATGATCACATACACAAGGAAACCGAAATCGGGTAAGGTAGAAGAATCTTTTTACCCATTCGCCAAGTGTACAAGTTAGGTGGGTCGACAACATATTCCTGTCATGTGACGCACATGCCGTCACCAGTGTCGTATTGAATATATCAGACGCTTTTTCCTGTGGAGGAATCGGTTGACCTATGACCTTGCAATCAAATGTTTTCGGTTCCCATTGGAGAGGCACGTCCTTTCGTCTACTAATCACACCGTTACCGGTGCGGTCGCAAAACACAGACACTAAACTTATTACAGTGAACAGAGACGTCAATAAACGAACGGACAGATCATAACTTTGCGAAAATAAAGAAATTAAACTTTTCGCTGGAGGGAAGACTTGAACCAAGGACCTCTCGTTCCGCAGCTGCTCACGCTAACCACGGGACCACGGCGCTCCTCAGCTCAATTAACCTTGATGTTGCCTATCTTGCACATGGACTACTCAGTTTTGTATATTTATTTATTTTTTCGTAGTTCCACACAACTTCTTCCTGTTTTCTCGATTGATCTGTGTTCAGTTTTTCAAGGCCTATCCAGTGTGCCAACTTATATCTAAATCTGAGGGGGGTGCGATGGGGAGGTTCCCTTGTTAGTATTAGTATCTGTGTGGGGAAACACAGGAATGCGTTTTAATATAGCAATATGGCCAGAATGTCTACAAACAGCAAATGGTTTTTGTTGAAGGGATAATTTGCACAAGTAGAAAAAACCTCTGGTTAAAGACCAAGATGGCAACATTTCTGATCACGTGATCCTCCGGTCGTACTTTCTAAATCTGGCTGTACTTGGGAGTCCGTTTGTGAATTCCTAGCCCAGTTGCACTTGTGTGTGTGTGTGTGTGTGTGTGTGTGTGTGTGTGTGTGTGTGTGTGTGTGCGTGCGTGTGTTGTATTGTGGGTACCCCATGGCCAGGTCTTCTGTACGGAAGTGGATTTGGGGGGGGGGGGGGGAGATATGACCCACAGCACCTATCTACCACGTATTCAAATTACTCACTGTGCATCATGTGTGTGTGGTTTTTTTTTCCTTAATTGTATTTATGGTGTCATGTCTTCCTGATATATCTAGTTCAAATGGCTCTGAGCACTATGAGACTTACCATATGATGTCATTAGTCTCCTAGACTCAGAACTACATAAACATACCTAACCTAAGGACATCACACCCATCCATGCCCGAGGCGGGATTCGAACCTCCGACTGTAGCAGTCGCGCGGTTCCGGACTGAAGCGCCTAGAACCGCTCGGTCACAACGGCCGGCTATATATCTAGTCCTTACGGATATATCTAGTCCTTATGCCGCAAATTTTGTCTACTCTCTCTCTCTATAAAAATACAGACGCCATGTATTACCATCTTGTAACCGGATTTTTCCACACTCTCCAATTTTTATTTTCCATACTGTCAACATTTTTTTCCATACTGTACACATTTTTTTCCATACTGTACACATTTTTTTCCATACTGTACACATTTTTTTCCATACTGTAGACATTTTTTCCATACTGTCCACATTTTTTCCATACTGTCCACATTTTTCCCGTTTTTTCGTATTTTCTACATTTTGTGTACTCTATACGTAAATGTACAGCTATGTATATGCTCTTGCTGCTTACCTTACTAGGTGTGTGTTGCTATTTTTACCATCCAGTTGTCATACAGGTTCTCCACCCAGACAGAATATCTATAAACTGTACGTCTTCCAAATGTCAACCCACAGACACAAAACGGCGCACCACGAAGAAATTGTATGAATGGGACAGAAATTGGTGGATGTGATATACATGTACAGACAAAACAATTGATTACAATTTCAGAAAAATTGGATGATTTGTTCAAGAGAGATATCCTCACAAACTGAGCAAGTTAGTAACCTGTTCGTCCACATCTTGCCCTTTTGCAAGCTGTTATTGGACGTGGCACTGATTGATTGAGTTGCTGGATGCCCTCCTGAGGGATATCACGCGAAATTCTGTCCAGTTGGCGCGGTAGATCGTCAAAATGGCCGTAAAGGTACGTTGTCCAAGACGCGACGCACACTAGCGACTGCGACGGGTTGCTACGTGACGTCAGAAGTTGCCTGCTGGCGCATGCGCAGTTCGAGTTTGGGATGCGACGCGCGACTGTTGCGGCAGCTGTCGCAGCACTGCACCAGTGAGCCCAAATCTCGGAAACGGAGATCGATATCAATCTGATCTCAACTTAAAAAATAATTTCGACATGTTAGCTTCTTTTCATCGGCAACGATGTATGACCTAACGTGAACCATACGTAAAGTAGCCAGCGACCACATTTTTCACTGTACACAACTCAAATTTTATGCAGTAGGTTACTTGTAAATTAAGTATTTGGATAACTGTGGCGAATATCGGAAAAATAGACACCTCATTATCAAGCTGTGATGTGAAACTGTAAGATACGCAAACATCAATTTTTTGTGCCTTTTACTTTCCTCACAATCGATAGAGAAGTAATATACAGCGAAAAAAACACGCAAAACCGGAAGAGATACTTTTCAATTTTTTAAAGTAAAAGGAGAATCTGTATCGAAAAACTAACTCTGGGAGCCGATGTAACTTTGTTGCATTAACATACAGTATTTTTTACAGCAAGAAAATCGGAATTCTTATTTTTCTTATGTATTTGAATCCGCCGCCGCCGACCGGAGCTTGGGAAACGGCGACGACTCCAGTCGCGTTGCGGCCGTGTCGCCGTCTGCCAGGGTGGGGAAAGAGGAGGGGGCAGCGTCGCAGTCGCAGCCAACTGTCGCGTCTTGCACAACGTAACTTTATGGCACAGCAGTACCTCGACAATATTCTACGCCCCAATTTGTTGTCCTTTGTGGCAAGCCACCCTGTGTTTGTATTTCAATTGTATAATTCCCGCCTTCACATGGCGAGAGTTTTTACTGCTTGTCTCCATGCTTGCCAAACCCTACCATGGCCAGCACGGTCGGCAGATCTCTCCTCAACTGAGAGTGTTTGGAGCGGGTGCCACGGATGACGACCAGAGGTGTCCTGCTATTGAAAAGAAAGGGCGCCCCCAGCCCATCAGTCTGGGTTGTCAGGCTGTATGGCGAGCGACAGTCGGGTTTGAATACCACCGCTGTCTGAGCGCCTCCGGTCACGTCTTTCGGCCTGGAATGTCATCGACTGGAGTAGAATTGCCTTCTGTGATGAGGCCCGATTCGAATTGAACCCCAATGACTAGCAAAGATGTGTCTGGAGATGTCCCAGACAGTGATGACTGTCATCTGCCATATGGCTAAACAACCAGCAGTGATGGTCTGGGATGCCATTTCTTTTGATAGCAGGACTCCTTTGGTTGTCGTTCGTGGCGTCTTTATGGCACAGCAATTCGTCGACGATATTGTATGCCTCATTTTATTGCCCATCGCGGTAAGCCATCCTGGGCTTACATTTTTCTGTGCGTGTACATCACATGTACCAATTTCCATCCCACTCGGAAAATTCCTTCATAGTGCGTCGTTTTGCTTGCTTTTAGAGTGTACTAACTGCCAAAGCTTAAAAAAAATAAATTATGCAGAGATATAGGGGGACTAACAGAATACGTGCTGGAGAGAGGCTGTGGGTCGTTAACGGCTAGATACAGGAGAGGGGATGACTGTGTGTGTGTGTGTGTGTGTGTGTGTGTGTGTGTGTAAAGGTGGTGCATTTTAGAGGCACGGTGTCAAGGCAAAACTCAAAACTGTCATATTACCACCAGTCCTGTGCACATGAGGGAGAGGCGGTAGTACTGCCAATCCATATTTTTGCTATAAAACAGGATTAGATCATTAATACGGGCAAGACAAGTGCTATACATAAGATGTGCTATGTATTTTTCAAATTATGTAGCACCATTTACAATACATTTGCAGCTATAAGATGTATTGTGATGTAAACCGGTAGGCATTCATTCGTTTGCCAAACTGCTAGTTCTGTACATAACAATATGGAGTGAAAAAAGTTGCTGATATGCGCTAACAAAGGCACAGTCAAATCTAGCGTGTTGAAACCTGCCCTGAAATTTTTTATATGAAAAGGATACACTAAAAGAAACAATTTGAAAATTTTAGCTCCTAAGACGCACTGCAAGTATTTTTTTAAAAAAATTTTAAAATTGCCAAATTCGTAACTTGACAGGCGGCTGGAGTAATGTACTCCCCTACCGTAGTTGTAGCAGGCAGTGAATGTGAAACATGGCAGGCGCACATCCCTGATTGACGATACATCTGTAAACAGATAACACAGCACAACGTGGTCGTAAATTTAAAGCGAATTCCAGTTTCCTCTGATAGTTACGCTCACCCAGTTGTCCAGTTACTGTTCACTCGAAATTTCAGCTCGTTTAATATCCAAATAATTAACAGTTGCCTCTGCAGTATCGCTAAGTGTTAACAATGGAAGTCAAACTGAATTAATTTTCTTTGTTTTCCCATCGTATATGCTTGTATTAGCATGTTTTTGTGTAGGTTCCCGAGTTTCATAGTAATGAGGTATCAAGTTAATGTTCCCAACCTCGCAAAGATAAAATTAGAATAATGTGTTATGCAGTAGAAATCACCTACTTCTCTTGAAGACTCTCATGGGTGATATTTTTTAGTTAATTTAGGAAGGCAACGGCAAACCACCTCCTTTAGGACCTTGCCTAGTATGGTGGTGCGGGTCTCCTGCATCGTTCCCCTGCGCGCTGTCAAGAAGAATGGACTTCATTTCCACTACCTATAAATGACATCATCTCTACACGTCTATTTGAAGTAAACTTCGTAATTTTGCAACTTCCTTTTTTGTATAATTTTCTGAATCTGTTAAGCCAGGTCAAAGAAGCCTAGAAATCGGTAATGTTCATCTCACTTGCAATTCAGAGCGCGTAGTCTTGTAGATTTCCCTTGGTAACAGTACACTGACTCTCCCGAGTACTCCTAAATCTTTCGAACAGTTTTTCTTGCACACTTCCGAATGGTTCATTTTGGCGCATATGTTGTACAGTGTGTAAATCTTTCTTCCATTTATACAATGGGGATGAATGATGATCATGAACACAACACCCAGTCATCTCGGGGCAGGTGAAAATCACTGAACCAGCTGGGTATCGAACCCGGGCCCACGTGCTCGGGAAGCGAGAACGCTACCGCAAGACCACGAGCTACGAACTTAATAAAAGGTACTGTAGATAAATTTGTAGCTTCTTGTTATCCCCCTAAAATCCAGTGTGTAAAGCCAGTTAGTAAGGATCCGTGCAAGAACTGCATGCAAACTGAATAAAAAACGACAGTCAATGAATACCATGACACATTCATTTACCACAATGCCAGTGATATGTAGCGAAACCTGGCAAAAATGGAGGAGAATAAAATGTCGTCATGCCAGTTGCAGAAAATAGTTCATTTCGTTTGGTGGACTCTTGACCTGGATGTAACGACACATCTGTCTTTAGGAAGAGGACGAAAAGCCTTAATATTCGTAATTCGGATTCCACCAAGAACTAATAGTGTGATTCAGCCCCGTGATAAAAAATTTTTTTCGACAGTCTGAAGTATTTTTCAGAAAATTGTCGGACAATTTTATTTTAGACAACTCTTTGTCATTCCATGTTTATCAGGGTAGCAGTGTTCTTAAAATTCACTCATTTGTTTATTGTCAGTTTGCATAATTACATTTTACGAATTTGATAAAGTACGTCTGGTATGCAACACAATATGTAGAACATCGGCCATGACCATTTCTTACTCCATCACAGTTCTGTCTAAATAAAGCTAGTAATTACTGTGAAGTGCGTGAATGCATTAATTTTTCTTTTATCAGGTGTACGTTTTGTAAGTAAAAAGTTTGTTTTCGTCAGCCAAGACACAATTCGCATTTTTTGGGACGACTACGGAGAATAAACAAGGAAATTTTTATTGTTAATAAAATATACGTTATTCTAAAATTATCATAATAACTATGGTACAGGAATTTATATAAAATATTTCTTGTCAATAAATCAGTTTCGATTGATGTACGTCATCTGTTATGTAACATCATACACTGCCTTGATTTTGTTTCCTCTGCCAGTCATTTGTGTAACAATTACATCTGCAGCAATTTAGCTGTCACTGTGAACTGCAAGCTGTTCAAAAAATTAACGATCTGAGACAATTTTGCAATGGTAAATCAAAGTGCTTAAAATTCGCGTGTTCTCTTGTCACAGCTGCGTCTGTTTATTGGCAAGATCACGCGCTAGGCAACAAGGGCAATTTAAACCGCTGTTATAAGCGGTTTTTCATGCGGCAAAACTGAGTAACTTTAAATTTTTTTAAATGCATTCAGTGTGTCTTAGCAACTAATATTTTGACAGTGCACTTCTTTCGGTGTATTCTTCCTGTGTGAAAAATTTCATGGCAGGTTTAGACATGTCGTATTGGGCCAGTCCCCTGTAAGTCCTCATACGTCGAATCGTTTTTACTGATTTTAGATTTGCGGAGAGTGATTTGTAAGATACCGTCTGTTGGATTTTGAATTCTGTGGTATTCGCTCCCAATACATACGAGCTGCAACTCGTACCTATTTGGAATCAAAATATTTGGATGGAATATAAAGAGGAATCATTCCATGAAATGAAAAGTAATGCTCACGTGGATCTCATATTGAAATTACTACTACTACTACTACTACTACTACAACAGAGGAACCCAAGAGAAGTTCACTGATAGATAATGAAAGTGCTCTGTGCGCAACAACATTAGCATATATTTTATGACATGACTTAGATTAACAACTAATACCATTGCTCTGCGTTTGCCTAATTTTAAGCCATGAATCGTAAGTTTAACCATTTATTTCGGTAGGTCTCTCCATCAGTTCAGTGGTGGGAAATTTACTGCTTTCAGCAATTAATCAGCTGATTGATTTTGGAGAAGAGTGAACGCACATTGGAGAGACTGTCAGAGCGGACTGTCCATAAACGCCTGTAATAAAATAATAATAATAATAATAATAATAAATTAAAAAAGCTGTAGAAACGTATCTTAGGTTCCATCTACACGAACCTACTATCGGTAAAGCAATTACTGCACATGACAGAGTTCTATTTGATAGGTGGGAATCTAATGCAAACTATTATCTGTATGTCCATATATCTGATTATTTAACATGTAGATTGAGACCCTGTTGTATGGGAGGGGTATCACTTCCTGCAGCACATGACTGCTCTTATTATACTATTTTGTATGTGAGTGTACCAAAGTCTAGATTTCCCATTGCGTTTTGGTGTGTAGAGAAACACTATGCATACAAAAAACACATACATGTTGTTGGATCCGATCCCTACTCCTGCCAATAGGGTATCCACGACACAGCGTACACGAAATAGTACAACTGGGCTAGGAGTTAAAAGTTGGATTGCAAATGCAACCAAAATGAGGTTTGACCAGAATATCTCATGACCAAAAGTGTTGCCACCTTGGACTTACCCCAGTTGTGTTTGCTCTCTGTAGGAGTACTCATCTTTAACAGGAAACAGTTGCTATTGGTAGACATACAGATTAGATTGCTTTACCAAAACACATCACAGTATTTGTCCTACACACATACATGTATTAAGACAGAGTTAAGGTATGATCTAAACAAGCACCTTCCAGAAAATTAAAGGAAGTACATATGATTTGACGATTGAATTGTGTAGAAACATAAACATTCCAGGCAATCAGAGCCGATAATGAGAGCCGATAATGAGCTATAAAAACACTAGTCTCCAAAAAGTGCGAACAGGAAGCACTGTCACTTAGCATGTTTATCAACACACAATTTGAAACGACTTTGAACAGAACTGATGTGATGGTTGAATCGAAAGGAAAAAAATTCTTCTGAATATTCAACAAAGGTTAACTTCTTCTTGAAGGGTCTAGATTCAAAGAACAAAATTTGTCAGGTTGTAGCAGAAAACTCGAACAACACTTGGAACAAAAAAACTACCATGTTGTGTAATATGTCCTGCCTTGGTTCTGAGGTAACGTCTGTGTCCAGCACAGGGTTTGGAAATTGGTCTAAGTTCTATAGTTACCACTGAAAATTTCTCAAAGTCCGAAAGTGTCATGTTGAGCAAAACTCGTTCCCGTCCCCAGATGCTCGACGTTGAAGGCAGACAGCAGCGGTTACAAGTACAGGGCAGGGCAGCAGCAGCAGCGGCGACTTCAGAGATGAACATCAGTCTTTAGCAGATGGATGAACTGCTGGTTGCGGCCAGAGTGCGGTCTTAAATCCTGGCCATGTGGATGACTATAACTCTTTAGTGGCTGGTTCCCTTGTTGGTGGATGCATAACATAATCCGTCCAGTGCACACTGCTGACTGGTCCGTGCATCGATTGCTGGCTTGGTGTGGCTGCTAGTATTGCGCGCTGTCAGCTTGCCAGCCAACTTCTTATTGCCTTCCAAAGGTCGGCTGCTGGTAGTGTGGGAGTCTAAATGCTGTGGCTTGAGGACAGTCAGCTGTCCACCATTTGCAGAGAACTTGCCACAGCATTCCCCCCACCCTCACGAGGATGGAGGTGTCGAGGAAGAGGCAGAATCCATATCCTCCTAGTCCAGGGGGAAGAGCCTGGCTGAGGACTGACATGAAGCGGCATGGCTGGCACGTGCTCTTGGACCTGTTAGTGCCCCTCTTCCCAGGATGGTATTGGGTCACCAGCTGCATGTCACAAAGAAAGCTCTGGAACACATACTTCAGGTAAATCGTTACTTGGTGATCAGGCACCTCTTCACTGATAATGCTGGTTAACATGCTGCCAGTGCATGGACCAAGCGGCACACAAAGTCTTCACCATGGTATGGCCCAGGTGGTCTGGATCCGCCTGGGCCTATCCGTTGTATACATGTTGATGCAGACAGGATCCTGTGTAACATAATGGTGGTGGTGAGGGTGGGAGCAGGGAGTTGTCAGAAGTGTGGGATGTGTGATTGGCAACTAGTACCAAAGGGGGGGAATGGGGGAAACAGCCCCTCATTAGGTTGGACCCAGTAGGAAGCTGATATAAAGACAATGTGTCTGCAATGGAATGATGACACAGTTTGACCATCTACGTTTCAAAATTCTGTATAAATGTTCAGCAAGGCTATTAGATTCTGGACATAAAGGAGCCATGTGTATTGAGGATACTCTGTTAGCTGTGCAAAATAAAAAATAAAAGGCCCTGTAAATTCGAGGTGTATCCTGGACCACGGGATGGAGGTGGTAGATGAAGGAAAATATCTGAGTGCTGGGGAGGCCTCCTGATAATGCTGGTTAACATGCTGCCAGTGCATGGACCCAGGGGCACACAAAGTCTCCACCATGGTATGGCCCAGGTGGCCTGGATCCGCCTAGGCCTATCCGTTGTATACATGTTGATGCAGACAGGGATGGCTGCAATCCATCTCTCTTCAATATATATGATGATGTTAGGTGAGCTGTTCGGTGAGGATGAGCTCCCCTCCCCCACCCCAATGGCCCTGGTGTAGGAGGTCAAGCATCCCCTGCTGGACTCAGCCAGAGATGACCACCTGCTTGCAGCCATTGTCCCTTGGAGCAGCAGGACCCCTTGGAGAGTGGAGAACTCTCAGCATCAGTTAAAGAAGTCTTGAAGGTCGGGAGTCTGCAGTTGCTTTTGATTCACCAGCTATCTGTAAATAACACATCTCAAGACTTTCCTGAGAATTTTATCCTGAACTGTATGCCACTTCACTAGTTTGGAATTCATGGGCAAGGTAGTGACACCCTATTCTGCTGCTGCGCCCAAGTGAAAACAGACATCAGGGGCAACGTAGAATCCAGGATCCGCACGCAAGAGCAGATGGGGAAAAAATCCGATAGTTGAATCATATGTCATAGGAACAGCTGGACAAGAAGAGGGCCAATCACTGCAGATGCCGAGCTGTTGCCATAGGTACTGCTGCTGAAACCTGAAGAAGAGGGAGGGGATTGGTTTGTGAAAGGTATGTAGAATAAACTGGTGGCCATAATTTGATGATATTAGACAATAGTGCCGCCACTCTGTAATTGGATCCATCCACTACCAGGACCAACGGCTAAGATTACAAGGCATGTAAGGTTCAGGTGGGGCTGCTTCAAGGTCCAGAAGGCCCTGTTGCACTGATCTGACCACTCTCATGGGACATTCTTTCTGACAAGTTGGTGAAAAGGCTCTGCCTCTGCCGCTGCATGTGGGATAAATAGTAACTGATTTGCCCCAAAACTGACTTCAGTTGTGTATCATCCCCAGGAATCAAGAACTTTAGGTCCACTTCGATGTAAATGGGGTTGGGGTGCATGCCAAAAGCACTAAAGACACAGCCTAAGTATTCAACTTGCTAGACAAAGAATTCACAATTATGAAGATTGCAGTGGAAGTTTACCATCTGAAACGTGCAGAACAAAGCCTCTAAAGTGGTCATCGGATCCATGGTTGTTTTTCCTGTGACCAAGATGTCGTCAATGTAATTAGCTGTCCTGGGGATTCGGCGAATTGGTTGTTCCATATACCACTGAAAAATAACCAGCGCACTTGCAATGCCAAATGGCAAGTGGTAGTAACGAAAAAAGCCAAAGGGGGTGTTAATTGTCAACAGCTCACTAGATGTGTCATCAAGGGGGTGTTGGAGATACACATCTTTAAGGTCGACGTTAGCAAACAATTACCTCTGTGAGGTGTGCGATAATATCCTCCATGTTCAGTATGGGGTACGAGTCCACAACTGCCTGGGATACCAGTCCACAGGCATGGATCGCTCCATTTGGTTTCTCCAACAGGACAATGGGTGTTGCCCGTCCCTTGTTTGGAATAGATTAAAGGAGGCCATCCTCTTGCAGAAACTTGAGTTTCTCACAGAGCTTGCCACAGAGGGCAAAAGGCACAGTTTAGTCATCACAGAACTTAGTGATCATGTGAGGCAGCATGATGTTTCAAAGTTGTTGATCCCTCTAATGGTGGTTGACAAGATGGTGGGAAATTTCTCAAGGAAACTACTGGGATGGGGTGGTTGACTCTGTGCATGAACTGCCAGTGTCGAATCATGAATTTCAAATCCCAGAGCATTAGAAAGGTCCAGCCTGAGCAGGTTACATGCACCCGGGACAAAAACTATGAATATGTGAGCCATGATACAGGCATTCCCATACTGTCCACGCCCATGGAAGACCCCAGCGATGGAAATCACGTCATTGCTAAAACTTGATAGGTGTGGAGAAATTATGTAGGGGGCGGGGGCCCGGCCCTATTCACTCTGATGTGTCCCCAGTTAATGTTGACTGCTGAGCCTGTGTCAATCTGCAAGGCGACCAGAACCCTTGTTGAGCTACACATTCAGCCCCATCAAGTTGGTGGAAGATGGGAGGATGGAGTGAATATACACAATGTCCACCTTGACGAGAATGGCCTATCATCGATCTTGTTTGCACTGATTGTCATGAGTATTGTCCGCTGACATAGATGTGCAAGAGCAACACACTTCAGCCTTACGTTCCATTTTGCCACATGACGCACACTTGGACTGACGGAACTGACACTGCTGGTGGAGTTGGTGACTGAAGCACTGCACGCTGGAGGGAAGGGATCCTGCTGATATTGGCCAGTGTGTGGGGGGCTGGGGGGTGGCAGGAGGCCTCGTTATCACATTTCTGAGACTGAAGCTGGGGTGGGCAGCTGGTCGGTGCAGGTTGTGAGGCAAACACCAAAGGTGGGTGTTGCTTAGCCGCTGAGGAGTGGAGAGATTGTCCGTAGGTCCTGATGATTGGGAGGCATCCATTTAACAAAGAGTCCTAGAGTTTTAAAAGTTCATGGTGGGGGCCTCATCAGATGCATGGACCAACACCAAGTCCTTTACCAAATAGGATGTGTATGACTGACGGCACTGACCATTGGAACAAGAAAACCTACACTCCTGGGACAGGTCTTGATGACGATCTATCCATTCATCATAGGTTTCTGAGGCTTGCTTCTGTCATCTAAAATCTTCCAAATGGCCGCAGTGACATGGATATGGGAGTCAAAGTATTTGGCAAGGTTAGCCTTCGAGGTGGTGTATGGGTGTATGGCAGGGCCTGGAGCTCAGCTTCAGGATGAAGCTGCTTGATGAGTTGCACACTTGATGGGCCAGCATCAGCTAATAGAAAGACACGGCGCTGTGTATCACCTGTCACATCATAGATGCAGAAATACTGTTAGAGCCAGGCGACATAGCAGTTCCGGGGATCGACCCAGTCAGAGGGTGGTGAGGACAAAGGTGGCTGGCAGATACTGAACACCGACAAGTCGATCTACGTGAGCTGGCCTGAGATAAGTGCGAACTGGATGATGGCCTCCAGTTGTGCCACCAGCCTCTCGTTGGTTTGCTGCATCTCCTGGAGTAGGACGACAACTAGGTGCATGAGGTCCACATTTTCTGCTGCATTTGCCATGGGAAACAGGGCACAAAACGAATGCTTCCTGGAGCAAGATGCGTTTTCACAGACCTTACCTCGTCGCCAGTGAGAAGCCTCCCAGAAATTGAGAACAGGAAGCACTGTCGCTTAACACGTTTATCAGCACACAATCTGAAAGGACTTTGAACAAAATTATCTGATGAATGAATCGAAAAAGGAAACAAAATTCTTCTGGATAATCAACAAAAGGTTAACTACTACTTGACGTGTCCTGGACAAAAGAACAAAATTTTACTGTTCCTAGCAGGAAACTCAAACACTTGGTGCAAAAAAGGGCAGAGTCACTGTCTTGGCGCATAATATGTCTTCTATCCTGGCTCATAGTATGTCTTGCCTTGGTTCTGAGCTGAAATCTGTGCCAACAAAGGATATGAACATTTTTCTAAGTTCAATAATGACTACTGAAAACTTCCCGAGTTCGAAAGTGTCGTGATCAGCAGGACCTGTCCTCAGGAACTCGACTACGAAGACAGACAGCGACGGCGGACAGGGCGGCAGCAGCGGCTGCGAGTTCGGGGATGAATATCAGTCATCAACAGATAGATGAACTGCCTCTTACAGCCAGCGCGCGATCTTAAATCCTGGCGACGCGGGTGACTACGACTTTCTCACTGGCTGGTTCCCGTATTGGTGGATGCATTACGTAGTCCGATCAGCGCCTGCCGCTGGCTGGTGAGTGCGTCGATTACTGGCTTGGTGTAGCCGGTAGTATCGCCTTGTGACGGTCCACCGGCCAACTTCTTGTAACGATCCATAGGTCGGCTGCTGGTAGTGCGGAGTCGCGGGAATTTAAATACTGCGGCTCGCGGACGGTCGGTTGTAGGCGCGCCACAGAATTTTGTGTGTCTTGTTTTAATTATTTGAAACGGAAATCGGTTACATAAACTAACAAACATCAGTACTGACGGCTGTATAGTAGATTGTATCTTGGTGAAATTGTATGTTGTGTATCTGGATGACTGTCTACTTTCGTTAGCAAATTATATTTCAGAATCAGTATGGAAGCATTCAAGAATGTTGGAAGGGAGTGGATTGCTGGTTATTTGTCTACATGGAAATCCATCCGTCAGCCAAGTTAATGGGGTCAGATATTTTCTATACAATCATAGAACCAAGACTGGGTAAGATGATGACACTGGGAAACATGTTAATGATTTTCGGTTATGCACTGACAACTATGGCTGGCAAAAGCTCCACCTTCCCAATCATCTTTGCTAATGTGAAGACTTCCCAGTCATTTTTGCTAGTGTGAGGAATATGGAAAGAAATATAGTGAGTCATTGTCTCCATTTCAGTAAATATGAGAATGAAAACGGCAGCTATGTATCTCTGCTGACAAATGGGAGGTGTTGGCATCGGGTGTCGAGTGGCAGGATGTGTTTTTTTACTAGTGATCTTTTGTATAAACTATATTCCATTGATTTCACCGACCAATAGGTTGCTGCAAATTAAAAAAAATTCTGCACCCTATATGTGAAGAATATCAATTTAATTAATTTGCATAAATTTTTTATATCAATATGGTGTTAACGGTACAATAGTTAAGGGGAGGATGTGTGTGCGTGGGTGACATGGAGCAGAACAGCAGGTTAAGTGTAGAACAATAGGTTAATTTGCATAATTTTTATGTAAAACGTAGTACAATAGTTTAAAAGGATGGGTTACAAAGAAGAATGGGCCAGAAATAGTGTTCAAAAGCATGTGAAATTCGAATAACGTACCAGAAAATGGTGGTAGGACATAACGAATTACTTAACTTGGTATCAAAGGCAGTACAATAGTTTAAGGAAATGTGGGTGACATGGAAAACCACTTAACAGAACAATAGGTTTAAGTGCCAAACATTAGGTTCAGACACCCAGAGTACAGTGCCGAAAATTAATTTGTGCATCATGTTTGCCCCATGTAATTACTTGTTACAAGACCTACATGTTTCCAAACAGCAGAGAATGACGAGCAAGAGTAATCCAACACCCAAAAACTAAATGTTTAATAAATAAACAATATACCCTTGAATTTCCTGTTATGAGATCCTTCCTCTTCACCGAAGAGCCATCAATTTCCATATATTCCATACACGGCAATAGATTTCCCACCAATTGACCGATCAGCTGAGTCTTTTTCCCACAAATTTCCGGGAGGGAGGGAGGGTGGGTGGGTGGGGAGGGGGGTTTACCAAAGGGGGAGAGGTTAATTACTTGAGCAACTTAATTAAGTAGTCAATCAAACTGATAAGAGGGAGAGGGGCTATTCCAATAACTCAGACCTGGAAGTGTACCTGTAGCTGTGAGGGGGATGGGTGGGTCGGAGGTTTCCCGAGGGAGCAGGGGAGTGGGAGGGGGTGGGGGAACAATAGGTTAAGTGGCTGTCAATCAAAAGGAAGGATTCTTTTAGCAGAATAATTGGTTAAGTACCTGGCAATCAAAGAAGAACAATAGCTTTGCCCCTGAGTGCATACCTGCCCCCCTACTTATGATTGGGCACGTCAGTCACATGACTTAAATCCCACAGAACTCTTTTGGGATGAACTTGGCAGGGAGATGAAAAAAACTGATGTCATGTAATGTTGGAGATCTGTGGAATAATTTAGAGATGTGCTGGATTGCAATATCTGCAAAAACACTACAAAATCTTATCTCCAGAATGCCACGAATTTGTGCAGCTGTTTCGAGGGTTAAGGGTGGGTTCTTTGAAGAGGCTAAAATACAAACCACATTGTATTGTACTTACTTACAGAGAGATAAAATATATACTTAGTGTGTTTGTTCACGGAAGTAAAGTATATACATTCTATCATGGATGCTCGAAAAGTTTTGACCAGCCATGTGTGTGTATATCATCTGAAACTTGCACTGCAAATACTGTGGAAATGGAAAGTGCTATTGATGGCCGGCCGGGGTGGCCGAGCGGTTCTAGGCGCTACAGTCTGGAACTGCGCGACTGCTACGGTCGCAGGTTCGAATCCTGCCTCGGGCATGGATGTGTGTGATGTCCTTAGGTTAGTTAGGTTTAAGCAGTTCTAAGTTCTAGGGGACTGATGACCTTAGAAGTTAAGCCCCATAGTGCTCAGAGCCATTTTTGCTATTGATGTGATGTTTTCACACAATTGATTGGTAGCCAGGGGCTCGCATTGTTAGCCAATCAACAGACTGTAATAATACTTAGAAACTGTTTTTTTATGCAAATACACTTTTTTAAAGAAATGGAACAATTTCTGAAGGCATTAACAAACTAGAAAGAGGGTAAATTAGAATGTCAGTGGTGTTCGTTGCAAGACTCTAGTATGAGTCATTTACGAGATAGAGTATTTTGAAAAGTTCCCACACGACACTTGTACAATACCTGTAGTAGCACACGCTTAAGAACGTCAGTGCACACACAAGTTATGTGGATGCTGACCAGTAATGAGACAACTGACCTCAGAGGTTTTGTTCAAAATGACCACCAGCAGTGGTAATACACACTTCCAGTGTGATATGGAATGACTGGTGCATACATCCTAGGATATCAGCAGAGAGCAGACACATCCTAGTAGGCTACAGTAATATGTTGTTGCATATAATCGGGGTGTAGTTGGTATGTCCTAGACAGCATCTTTCAGCTTTCCCCACAGAAAGTCTTCAGGCTTCAAATCCGGTAAACGGGTCAGCCAATGTACAGGTCCTCTGCGCCCAATCCAACGATTGGAATAAATTCATGATGACAAGCTGTAGTACTTCTTCCACTTTGTACTGGACAACTACCATGTTGGTACCATAGGTTCCTCCTAGTCACCAGAGGAAAGTCTTCTAGCGTCCATGGAAGATGTTCTGTTAGGAAACTGCATTACTTGTGTGCGTTCAGCTTTCCGTTTATGAAAACCGGGCCTGTGAGCTCGTGGTTCACTATCCCACACCACACATTTACACTCAATGGACGCTGATGTTGCACCTGACGAAGCCAGTGGGGATTCTCATCAGACCAGTAGTGGATGTTTTGGCGGTTTAACTGGCCATGATTGGTAAATGTGGCTTCATCAC
Organism: Schistocerca piceifrons; assembly: GCF_021461385.2. NCBI lineage: Eukaryota > Metazoa > Arthropoda > Insecta > Orthoptera > Acrididae > Schistocerca > Schistocerca piceifrons. Next base: position 787,085,483 of record NC_060149.1, read on the forward strand.
TAAACAAGATATATGATACATCTGGAGTATCCTGTCTTAAAGCCCTATACAGAAGTTATCACTGTTCTCATAGTCGTTTCCATGTAGTTCTTGATGGAGAGACATGGGGTAGTGATGGAACCTATGTCGATGGAGATTAGGTAGGACACTTGCCTGATTCATAGCCACTTCCTCATCGGATTGCGCATGGGCTAACGTACGGGTCAACTGCAACGGCAGCAAGAACATTAATTTCTCCCTCTTGTGTCGTCACTTGTTTCCTTCCGGTATGTTATTTGGGTGTTCCACTACCACTTTCATGTAACTGACTGAAGAGGTTGATAAATAATTGCCGAGGTGCTTGATGTCTGTTGCGATATCTTCCCATATACACCGTAAAAGAACGAACTGCTTTCTTCCTGAACTCTCCATACATCGTGAACATGTCGGCTTTCTCTGCATTAGTAAATCCCATCGTCCACTCACGACCTGCTGCTTGGACTCTCACACACTAACTGACCAGCAGGTCAGTGCACTCAAGGAACACACAAGCACACTGTAAGCAAACATAACAACATCGTACGTACCAACTACACAGGTTACTGGCACAAACAAGTGTTGGTGTGGAAACTTTTAAAATACTATATCTCGTAAATCACTCGCACTAGAATCCTGCATCAAACGCCACTGACATGCTAATTTACCCTACTTTTAGTTTGTTAATGTCAGTAAGCATTGTTCCATTTAAAAAAGTGTACGCACAAAAATACGCTTTCTGAGTATTATTACACTCTATTTATTTGCTAACAATACAAGCCCCTGACTACCAATCCATTCTCTGAAAACTGCACATCAATAGCCTTTTCCATTTCCGCAATATCTGCGGTGCAAGTTTCAGGTGATTCATCCTGTATGTATTTTTTTTTTCTTCAGTTCGTCTACTGGGAAGTAATATGAGCTTGTAAGTCGGCCATGGCATTATGAAGACACTTCCAGTCATAAATGCGAAAATACATATTGACACTACGGATAAAACACCCTTTCGTGATTGGTTTGTTCATGATGTTTTCGAATTGTGTTAGGTGCTACTTACCTACTGCTCTTACGCAGCAACAAGTTGCTTTATATGCAGAAATGTGTGACACTTCCTCCACGCTACACTAATGTCAATATGCAGTCGAAAAATACCCACGATTACCCATCATGTTCGCTGTAATTTATAATTATTTATCCCTTGCAAAACATGTTAAGGGAAATGATTCGGATTGAAACGCGTTTCTCGTGGTGTGTTACATAATAAAAATACATCAGGTTACGGTAATCGCTCGTGAGCTTAGTACCCTGAACAGGTGGGATTTTGTAGAAGTGGGGTATAATTATCACGCAACCTACCTCAGACTATGCACCTAATAAAGTTACCCAGCAGAGTTTCGTGAAAACCATATTGTTGATCTTACATGGAAAACTAGTCCAGGGTGTACAAATGCATAATCAGAACAACTGTGGGACTGACTCGTGAAACAGTAATGTCTACGTTAATATATGAACTGCTGGTATGAACTCTAGGACACTTCGTGCTTAGTAATTGATAACATGATCATGACGTTTCTTTCGGTTCTGACTCCTAAATTTTTAGAACACATCCAGTTCTATGTACAAGTTCCGCAAGCCATCGTATGTTGCATGGTACCTTCTCCGTAACTCTCAAATAGTGAGTGAAGGAAGCGGGTCTATATGCCTCTTTACAAGTTCAAATGTTTCTTTTATGTTCATCGTCCTTACGCAGAATGTACGTCGGTGATAGAACAGTTGTTCTGCAGTCAGCAACAACTGCCAGTTCTCTAAATTTCCAGGAAAAGAACGTCTTCTCTCCAGGGATACCCATTTGAGTTCACGAAGCGTCTCTGTAATATTCACTTGTTGGTCGCAACTACTGATAACAAAACTGGCTCACCATTACATGACCGGTTTAGAGAAATCCTTCTACAAAGTTAGCCATCAGTATCTAAGGAGTGTGTTACAGCATTTTTGTATTTCAAAAGCATCACAAGATTTGCTGCTAACAAATAGTTTTTGATGTGAAAGTTACAGTTGGGTGCCAGCAACCTTACAAACCGTAAAGTAACAAAGTTTATGCCAATGTGATAGTTATCAGCGTGAGTTTCCGAAGCAAATAAATAAATAATAATAATAAGCATTTCCAGCCTTATAGGTGAGAACATTAGCACACTTCTCAACGAACGAGAGATACATGTAATAAAGAATATCAGAGTGTGTTTAATACCAACTTGCATTTTACTATGCTGCAGCACACTTCGGCTGGTGGTGCACTGTTCGCCGTATCAGACCTCAGCTTTTGGCGATCACGTGGGCTAATGATGTATGAGAGTATTCACGGTATTTTCTGGCTCTGTCACAAAGCTCTCTGTGGTTGTGGGTGCCGCATGTTGCGACGAACGGCTTGCGTTGATTGTGATAGCCCACGGACAGTTGCACAGTGTGTCGGTCCCTCTACAGCCAGCTCCGAAAACAGGTCTCTTGTGTACAGCTCCATGCAGGACGGCAGTGGTTATTATTTTTTTCATTTATCGATGTGGAGAGACGCTCCTACTCGTAGTGTCCAACGTTATTTACCAGTAGGCTATAATCCAACATGAGGTATAATAATTTTTTATATCAGTGAGTTTTAGGTGTACATACTCGAATTTTTCCCTAGCAGTTTACGAGTCATATAGTGAAATGTGGCTACGCTGAGTCACAGCACCAGAGACTGCGCCAAAGATTATTATTCCGCCGCCTGCACTGGGCGCAATAGTGGTTCAGAGGACGTCGAGAGCAGTCGTTGTTCTGTTGGGCGAGAGAGTAGACGATCTGAGTGTTGACTGAAATGTTGTAGTGTTCGGTTGGTGTAATGTATAGATGGAAGAAGATGCAATTGTCAGAATATATTTGAGAAAGGAGATGGGCTTTTGGTTTATGATGCTGGTGTAATGGAATATTTTCGTTAATATATAATGAGGTAAAAAGGTATTACAGTTTTCTTTAATAACAATCCCTCTTGCTCACAGGTACATACTTGTAATTCTGGTTTCTGTGTGCAATTCTAGTATTTCTGGTTCTTCAATTAGTTCATTGTAAATGGTGTTTAAAATATTTTGTCGTATTGAGAAAGAACCGAGCCAGATACATGTACGTTGAGTCACACTACCACACATAGAACAATTACACTTGTGCTTTGTTGTTTCGTAGCTTTTATAGTTGCAGGGGACTTAATTAATCAATTGTGTTAATGGAAATTCCTTGTCATTCTTTATTTTTATTTTATGCAGTCAGATTGCGTGCTAATAGTAGTCAGGGCCAACCGGTTACGAGACTTCGTAACCGGTCACACAGCTGTTAAAATTATTGCATTTATTCATTAATATTAGTCTTTTCCTTTTAATTAAGCACCCTTGCAATAGTGACGGCACACGCTGACAATACAGGGGTGTAGCACGAGGTTGTTTGTTTAAATATCGTGTTTTGATAGATTAATTGTAATTATGTCTTCTTACTCTTTTTATTCTGCCTGGGAGCGCTGGCAGACCACAAATGATGTCGCTCACACATTTGCTCTAGATAAAGTAAGGGAAGAGATGGGGCACTTGATTCTTATCGGTCCACTGAGAAAGGGGAAGGGGAGCTTTGTCGTGAGCATTAGGGACATAGCTGAATGCTTCACAGCGCGGCGTTTCTCTCCAGCCATCTGCCAGGTAAGTTGTGTCAGAGACAAATTCATACACATTTCTAGTACTTTTTTCTTTTTTTAATAAAGTACATTTCCCTGACATTTCGGGGGAGAAGGGAGGGTTTAATGTGGTTCAGTCGCTGCCAGAATATACCCTTTCTAGACGTGCAGCATGCGAAGTCTTGCTTACCACACAGGCATCTGGACTACGTGGAGTTACTTGTGCGGTTTGTGGTAGCGGTAGCGGTCACCTCTGTCGGTGCTGCGATGATCCCTCATATTTTTCTTAGTCTCGTTTTGACACGGGTGGAAGTGATAATTGTTTAAAGTGTAAATTTAGCGATGTGTCTACATACTTGGACATTGTCCTTATTTTAAAAGTATCTTATCATCCTATAGTGGCATACTCCCCCTAAGGCAACTTTGAGGTGACATCACATATTAATAGTGCAGCCCTCATAATCTTGGTGCTTATTTGTAGTAGTGAGGTATTTCTTATTATGCTACCCTGCGCTAATTGTTATCCACGATGACCCAGACGTTGTTAGCATTTGAAAACGCACTAATTCGTGAAATAATGTAGGTAGAGAGATAGAAATTGACACACATACCTGAAATGACATGGAGTTTTATTATTAAAACAAAAAATGAGTGCATAAACCGACCAAGAGGTGGCGCTGCGTAGCAACACGTCAGTGATACCGTATGAGAATCTTGTGTAAAACTGGGCCAACGAAAGACCTAGAACTGTCGGTTAAACCTCATTGCATAATGAGAAAGTCACGATGTGGTGTGGATTTACCACATAAATCGTGATGAGGTCCTTTTTCTTTGTGGAAATGTGGGGTGCTGCTTTTCAGTGTGTCAGCGTGACAGGTGTGAGGTAGCCGAAATGTTACAGAATTCCATCATCCTTTACCTGGCTGATAAACACCTGTTGGAAAAGAAGACTTTTATGCAGGATGGCCCTCCATCTCATACTGCTACATTTGAGAAAGATCTCTTGGACACATCACTGTGTGAGGATCGCGTGCTGAGCTGCCACTACCATCACGATTGGCCTCCCAGGTCCTCAGCCGTCAATCCGTGTGATTGGTTGTGGGGTTAGCTGAAGTTGAAAGTTTACTGCGATCATCCACCGTCATTACAGATGCCAGAGGCCAATTTCTCACTACACTTACTGATATGCTGTACTGTGCTGTCCACAACGTTGTCCCTGTTGCTGAATTATGGCCGACATGTTGAGCGCTTGTTATAAAGAATATTATCTTTGCCAAGAATGATCGTTGACATGTTGAGCATTTCAAGTAGTGCCGATTTTCTCTGCTTGTGCCAGCGCAAGTGCAGTCGTCAGGTTATCGTGGTTGCCTGCCAAGCATTTGGAAACGACCGGCTGATAATTCGATCGTTTCCAAACGCGTTTCGGAGAAGCAGGAGAACTTAAAGAGCGATGTGCGATGGGGTCCTATCTTGCATGAAAACTGTTGAGTTCAGTGCGTCTCTTTCCTGTAGGGCGGGTAAGACATGCTGGCGAAACATATCACAGTAACGCTGCCCTGTCACACTGCACGTCTTTGGTCCTTGAGCGCCAACCTGTTCAAAAAAGAATGGGCCAATAATGAATGTAGGCGTGAAACCACGCCATACGGTGAAACGTTCATCATGCAGAGGAGGTGAAGATCCCCACACTCGGCAGTTCTGTATGTTCGCCTCGTCCATCAGAGAAAAATGAGCTTCGTCTGTCCATAGGATGGTCCAGGGCCAGTCTCGTCAACTTAAATCCTTGCGAGAAAGTGGAGAGCGAAGTCAACACGTTGTTGTGCGTCCTGTGGTGCAAGCTGCTGTACGATATGGATCTTGTACGGATTGTTGAAAGACATTCATTTGTCTCCGAGCACTGCCAGTATTCAGCTACCTGTAGACACCAAGTGGTAGTGTACACACTGTTACGGGTGATAATGTTAGCAGTGTTTGTAAGCAGCAGACGCTCCTTCTTACCACTTCTCTTCCCACCATAGCTTTAACGTGTTGTTGATGGTGCAGAGATTGGCAACTTGTTCAGAAATGTAAAATTTTTCACTTCACAAAACGAAAAAACTTAATATCCTGTGACTATATCATCAATGAGTCACTGTTGGAATCGGCCAACTCATACAAATACCTTGGTGTAACAGTTTGTAAGGATATGAAATGGAATGATCACATAGGTTCAGTTGCAGGTAAAGCGGGTGGTAGACTTCGGTTTATTGGTAGAATATTGGGGAAGTGCAATCAGTCTACAAAAGAAATTACTTACAAATCACTCGTGCGACTAGTTCTAGAATATTGCTCAAGTGTGTGGGACCCATACCAGATAGGACTAACAGAGAATATTGAACGTAAACAGAGAAGGGCAGCACATATGGTCACAGGTTTGTTTAAGCAGCGGGAGTGTCGCCGAGAAAGTCCATTGACAGAGTTTCAAGAACCGGCTTTAAATGATTACTCTAGGGATATATAACAACATCCTACGTATTGAAACTTCCTAGCAGATTAAAACTGTGTGCCCGACCGAGACTCGGGCACACAGTTTTAATCTGCTAGGAAGTTTCATATCAGCGCACACTCCGCTGCAGAGTGAAAATCTCATTCTGGACCCTACGTATTGCTCACATAAGGATCGTGAAGGTAGAAAGATCCTTTATCATTTAGCTACAATATAGCAGGTCAGCAACTGGAAGCAGTTAATTCCATAAATTATCTGGGAGTAGGCATTAGGCGTGATTTAAAATGGAATGACCATATAAAATTAATCGGAAGTGCAATCCGAAAACAAAGGAAGTAGGTTACAGTAAACTTGTTCGCCCACTGCTTGAATATTGCTCACCAGTGTGGGATCCGTACCAGATAGGGTTGATAGGAGAGAGAAGATCCAACGGAGAGCAGCGCGCTTCGTTACAGGATCATTTAGTAATCCCGAAAGTGTTACGGAGATGATAGATAAACTCCAGTGGAAGACTCTGCAGGAGAGACGCTCAGTAGCTTGGTACGGGCTTTTGTTAAAGTTTCGAGAACATACCTTCACCGAAGAGTCAAGCAGTATATTGCTCCCTCCTACGTATATCTCGCGAAGAGATCATGAGGATAAAATCAGAGAGATTATAGCCCACACAGAGGCATACCGACAATCTTTCTTTCCACGAACAATACGAGACTGGAATATAAGGGAGAACCGATAGAGGTACTCAAGGTACCCTCTGCCACACACCGTCAGGTGGCTTGCGGAGTATGGATGTAGATGTAGATTAGAATAATTACTGCACACGCAGAGGCATTCAGTGAATCACTTCTCCCGCGCCGCACACATGAAACACTAATAACTGGTACGATGGGATATACCCTCTGCCATGCACCTCATGGTGGTTTGCAGAGTATAGATGTAGGTGTAGAAGCAGGTGTACACGCGTGCAGGAGTAACGTCGGTGAATTCTCAGACTGCTGTGGACTTGGATTCTTTCCCTCTGACTCCAGTGTCACAGAGGCTGGCGAGTTATAACAAACTGCAGATTCCTATTCTTGTACAGTTTTCTGCACCTGTGGCTTATGAGGCTGTGGTTCGTTCATTACCATTCCTAGTTGTGGACAATGCTTACCCTGAAAATCTGTTCGGTTGGGATCAGTGGCGGATACAGAAAAACCTCAAGGAGGAGGCGCTAAAGATATCTTGAGCTACCTTGGCTTTTACTGTAATAAAAAATAATCAAGTCACATGCAAAGTTTAAGAAAGTTTTATTTAAACTGATTATACGCATATACAAGACAATGTCATCTTATGATATAAAAAAGTTACAGTTGTGGTTCTCTTCCTAAAATGATGAATTATTTGCGACTATTCTTCCTTCTGACTGGCGGGGCGGCGCGGGTGGCAATGCTGGCGGCTCCGCTTTCAAACTGTTTGGATCTTCCATCTATGATGAAGTGCATTTGGTTTTTGATAAAGTTCCATATCAACATTAAGCTGATCTCTGTGCCGAATTTTACTCTCTATTTTCTCCAGGACTGGGTTGTACAACAGAATTTTGGCTCATATTACAATGAAACGGCCTGCCCGCACCGTTTTTCTTTTCTGGGTTACTTCATGGGATCAAGTAAAAGTAGAATTAGATGGCCTTCGATGCCTTTCTTCTAGTAAATGGTCGGCACCATTGGTGATAGTCAAAAAGCTACCGGTAGATTACGCCTCTGCGGTGATTCTTAAAAATCTATAATGCACAATCAATCATTGATACCTATCCTGTGCCGCACATTGACAAGCTGTTAGAAAATTATCGGAGAACCATTATTTTTCAAAGATTGACTTAACAGAGGCATATTTACAGCTGCCACTCTACGAGGAATCTAAACTCTTCTAGTTATCGATTTGCCTTTTGGTGTGGCAGGCGAGGCCGGCCAGAGTGGCCGAGCGGTTAAAGGCGCTACAGTCTGGAACCGCACGACCGCTACGTCGCAGGTTCGAATCCTGCCTCGGGCATGGATGTGTGTGATGTCCGTAGGTTAGTTAGGTTTAAGTAGTTCTAAGTTCTAGGGGACTTATGACCACAGCAGTTGAGTCCCATAGTGCTCAGAGCCATTTGAACCATTTGTGGCAGGCGGACTAGCAATTTTTCAACGCTTTTTAGAGCAACTTATTGCATCAGTTCAAGACTGCATCACCTATTTAGATGACGTAGTAGTGTCTGGTGCCTGTACAGAGGAACATTTGCAGAACCTTTGTTTTGTGTTTTCTGTTTCACAATCTGCAGGGTTAAAGTGCAAATTGGACACGACGCAGTTTTTTCAACTGTCCATTATTTATTTGGGTTTTGAAGTTGTGTGTGCTAGCAGAAACCATTGCGCCGGCAATTGGTGTTATTACTGCGTCGTCACACCCCACGTCTGTCAAGGAATTACAGGCTTTTAGGCAAAACTACGTACTGCCACATTCATACCGGGTGCTGCTACTGTGACCAACCACTCCGTGAGTTATTATGTAAAGATGTTCCTTTCCAGTGGCCCACGGCTTGTGACTAGGTATTCAAGTAGTTAAAATCTACGTTGCAGTTGGCCCCTTGGTTGACCACTTTTGAGCTGGGTCAACAACACCTTTGTGTTCGTGGCAGATCTGTCTTCAGTTTGGTCTTTGCGCCGTCCTTGCTCATAAGTGTGGATGCTCTATGCCGTATGCCTCTAAATCTTTAAATTCAGTGCAAAAGCGTTATTCTCAGATAGAGAAAGAGGCTTTGGCGAGCGTGTATGCGCTAAAAAAATTTCCAGTTTTTCTATACTGGTGTCTCTTTTTAACCCTTTGGCGTCCTTGCCGGACAAAGCCGCACATCGATTAGAGCGGTGGGCTCTTTTCCTGTCACTATACAATTGTGAGATACATTTTCGACCTAGGGTGCAACATGCAAATACTGGCACCTTATTGCGTTTGCCAATTCGTCCTGATATAGTCCGATAAAGAGCAATGACTTTGTTTTCATTTAGATGTGGAAGCTCAACATGTTGTTGATGATTTTCGTATTACTAGCACTAAAGTTGAGGCCACGGTAGCCACAGATCCTATTTTAAGTGAAGTTGTTTCTCTTACGTAACAGGGCTGGCCGGAAAAACTCAAAATTATTTTGCATTACAAAATTGTCTTTCTGTGTGGGATGGAGTGCTGCTGTTAGCTACAGAAGACACTGCTCCTCGGGTTGTAGTCGTGTCTGCCCTTCGGCGTGAGGTTATGCATTTATTACATGTGGACTACTGGGATGTGTCACGTACAAAAGTGTTAGCACGCGTACATGTTTTTTGACCAGATTGGTGGGGAAATAGCGCGAGTTGTTGCGGCCTTCCCACAGTGTACCACCCTTCAGGCGGCCTCCAGTGCTTAGTCACTGGGACCGGATCGACAGTGCCTTGGGAATTAATTCATGTTGATTTTGCGGGACCTGTTTTGAATTTATACTGGCTTGTTGTAATTGGGGCCTATTCTAAATTTCCGCACGTGGTGTGTTGTCTGTCTACTTCTGCGCGAGCAACAATTTCTGCTTTGTAAAAAATTTTTGCAGCGGAAGGTCTCCGTATACGTTAGTTACTAACTGTGGCCCCCAGCTCATATATCAGGAATTTGAAGATTTTTGTAAAAAAAAGTACTGTTTGCCACATCACGTCTCCTTCTTTCCGCCCTCAATCGAACGGGAAAGCAGAACGACTAGTACAGACATTTAAGACTCAGATGAAAAAATAAGTTTTGGGTGTGTCACTGGAAGTAGCTCTTGACTGGTTCCTCAGTTCTCGCAGATTAGCCTGGCAGAGTTGTTGCACAGTCATCATCCCCAGACTCTTTTACATCTGCTTCAGCCGACATCAGGCCATACGCCAGGAACGACATTGCAACGCTTCCGGTCTGGCACAGCTGTTCGGGTTCGCGGGTTTGGCAGCTGGCCAAAATAGGTGCCAGCGGTAATCGAGAGTGTCTGTGGGCAACACCTTTGCGTCGTCCACGTGGCTGAGGGGCAGGTGCTGTGACACGTTGACCCGCTGCCCAGCCATTAATGAACAAAGTAAGAGCATATAGACTATCAGACCAATTGCGTGATTGGATTGAAGAGTTCCTAGATAACAGAACGCAGCATATCATTCTCAATGGAGAGAAGTCTTCCGAAGTAAGAGTGATTTCAGGTGTGCCGCAGGAGAGTGTCGTAGGACCGTTGCTATTCACGATATACATAAATGACCTTGTGGATGACATCGGAAGTTCACTGAGGCTTTTTGCGGATGATGCTGTAGTATATCGACAGGTTGTGACAATGGAAAATTGTACTGAAATGCAGGAGGGTCTGCAACGAATTGACACACGGTTCATGGAATGGCAATTGAATCTCAATGTAAACAAGTGTAATGTGCTGCGAATACATAGAAAGAAAGATCCTTTATCATTTAGCTACAATATAGCAGGTCAGCAACTGGAAGCAGTTAATTCCATAAATTATCTGGGAGTAGGTAATAGGAGTGATTTCGGTAAAGTAGATGCCAGACTGAGAGTCATTGGAAGAATCCTAAGGAAATGCAATCCGAAAACAGAGGAAGTATGTTACAGTACACTTGTTTGCCCACTGCTTGAATATTGCTCACCAGTGTGGGATACGTACCAGATAGGGTTGATAGAAGAGAGAGAGAAGATCCAACGGAGAGCAGTGCGCTTCGTTACAGGATCATTTAGTAATCGTGAAAGCGTTACGGAGATGATAGATGAACTCCAGTAGAAGACTCTGCAGGAGAGACGCTCAGTAGCTCGGTACGGGCTTTTGTAGTTTTGAGAACATACCTTCACCGAGGAGTCAAGCAGTATATTGCTCCCTCCTACATATATCTCGCGAAGAGATCATGAGGATAAAATCAGAGAGATTAGAGCCCACACAGAGGCATACTGACAAGCTTTCTTTCCACGAACAATACGAGACTGGAATAGAAGGGAGAACCGATAGAGGCACTCAAGGTACCCTCCGCCACACATCGTCAGGTGGCTTGCGGAGTATGGATGTAGATGTAGATCTCCTACATCACGGCCAGTGCCTTCAGCTTCTCCGCCGCCGCTGATGGCGTTTCCTCCTGTGCTGTGGTTGCCCCCATCGGCTGTCGGGGGCCGCAGCGGGAACCCAGATCCCACACTGTCACGGCCGATGCTGCCGTCACAGCCAGCGCCACCTGTTCCGCCGCAACCTCCTTGCCGTGGTTGGACTCGGACCTGGAAATGGACGCTGCACCAACGTCGCCTGTCCTACCATGTGGCCTCAGAAAAGGGGTGGACACTGCACCTGTCTGTGCTCGCGCCGCTTCCCATCCTACACACCAATGGTTGCGTGCGCATGACTCAGCAGCCAATGTCGACCACAGGAGAAATGGCCGTGAGCACAGGAAGTACCAAGGAAGAGGAGTGCTGTGACTACCAGTTTTGTGTGTGTGTGTGTGTATGCCGCTCCATGGTTCTTACGTGAAGTTTGTGCTTGATTCGGCCACTAGAGGCCACCCGGCCTGCTAATAGAACAGCAGTTGCGTGCGCAGCCTGCCGATTGTGCCCCCCGTTGGAATGAGTGAATACGAGGGTCACTCCAAAAGAAATGCTCACTATTTTTGTAAAAATACAGTTTTCATTCTGAATGTGTGAAAGTTTTACGGTGTGTAGATACATCCTTCCCGCTTGTTTTCAAACTTAGTTCAACCTGTTCCCGTGAGTGGCGCCGTCACAGCATGTCTTCAAGATGGCTGCTACACTTGACGTTCGTCAGAAGCAACGTGCTATCATAGAATTCCTGTGCTGTGAAAACGAGACGATGGGAAACATCCACAAGAGGTTGAAAAAGGTGTATGGAGATGCTGCTGTCGATCGCAGTACAGTTAGTCGGTGGGCAAGGAGGTTACGTGATGAAACCGAGCACGGCAATATTGAGGATTGTCCTCGCAGTGGTGTAGAGAATGTGCAGAGTGTTAACGAATTGGTGACCGCTGACAGACGCATGACAGGGAACGAATTGTCACGCTACGTTGGGATAGGGGAAGGAAGTGTTTGCAGAATGCCAGGTGGGTTCCCAGGGTGTTGACAGTGGCTCACAAAGAAACAAAAAAAAAACGGTATGCAGCGAACTTTTGGAACAGTATTAGAATGGTGGAGATGAATTTCGTGGAAGAATTGTGACAGGTGATGAAACATGGCTCCCTCATTTTTCACCAGAGACAAAGTGGCAATCAGTGGAGTGGCATCATGCAAATTCACCCAAGAAAAAAAAAAAAAATTCAAAACCACACCTTCTGCTGGCAAAGTTATGGCTATGGTATTTTTCGATTCCGAAAGACTCTTGCTTGTGGACATCATGCCAAGTGGAACCACCATAAATTCTGATGCATATGTGACGGCACTGAAGAAACTTCAAGCTCAACTGAGTCGTGTTCGACCACACCGGCAAAAGCAGGATGTTTTGCTGTTGCACGACAATGAACAACCATATTCAGTCAAAACACCATGGAAGCAATCACAAAACTCGGATGGACAACACTGAAACACCCGCCTTACAGTCCTGACCTGACTCCATGTGATTATCATTTCTTTGGGAAACTGAAAGACTCTTTTCGTGGAACAAGGTTTAAAGATGGTGACTCTTGTGCACACTGCCAAACAGTGGCTTCAACAGGTTGGCCCAGAATTTTACTGTGCGGGTATACAGGTGCTGGTTCCAAGATGGCGTAAGGCAGTTGAGAGTGATGGAAATTATGTGCAGAAATGAAAATATTGTTCCTAAAGGATGTATCTACACACTGTAAAACTTTCAAACATGTAGAATAAAAGATGGATTTTTAAAAAAAATAGTGTGCATTTCTTTTGGAGTTACCCTCATATAAAGGCCAGAGCCCAAGGTTCTGCCAGCCAATTCTGTATTTCTAATTGAACTGTACCCTGTCTTCCATGTGTTTGTACTGTTCTAGCAATAAATTACCGTGTCCTTGGGTTAGAATATGAAGTACACTCAAACCATGAACTTATAGTATTTGTCCAATAACACATTGTCACACACACACACACACACACACACACACACACACACACACACACACACACACACACAATGTCTGTAATAGGCAACTAATACCGTTGAATACATACTGTCACAACAACTAAGTACTGCCGAAAACATGTCAGTAGCGGCTTGTGGTGGTGGCGCTGTGGAGCTTCTGGGAGGAGTTGGCTCCAGGCTGGCCTCAAACACTCTTAATAATTCATCTGGTGGTGCCATCATTATAATATCAAACACTTATAGTAGATGACACCACAAAAGCAATTTAATTCGTTTACTCGTGTATGGGGAAACACCATGTATCACTAGTAGTTTAAAGCTTTTGTGATTTTTCAGCAATTGTTTAAGACTTTTCTAATTTGTAAAAGTTTCCTGTTACTTTATATGTGTTAGTATTGTGTGTTAAACAACATGTAAAAGTTCACAAATATGACAAAATATGTTTGTGTGTTAATTAAAAGTTTGTTTAATTTATGATAGTTGTCAGAAATGCTTTATAAAGAAAATGCTCTTTTTATATGAATATTGTTAACAGTGTGATTTAGACATATCTGCCTGGTGTTTTCATCCTGTAGTTCCTCGGCTCTGTTGCTTGTCCCACATTGAATGCTCTATGCAATTTCATTGGATATAAAAATGATTTTCGGCAATAGTGATTCGCAGGATCTTGCTAATATACTCATATAAACATTCTTTAATATTTCATGCACAGTTCACAGTTTATCAAATTACCATTATATAGCTGTCTTACAAAAATTATTCTATAATTATTAATTTGTTGTATCAAACAGTCACAATTGAAAGCCTTAGAATCTGTTATAATTTCTTACATGGGTGGTGTTCGATGCTTCTATTCGTTAGCATTTTTGTTCTGTTGAATCATTCCCATAATATTTTCAGGGTTATTAACCTTTTCCACTACATACCAACTAAGAATCATGTTTACATAGACAAGTGAGCTTTTCTTTCTGCAGTGCTCTTTTCAGCTTTCTGCTGTTTTCTTTCCTCTCTTCTGCTGTTCATTTTGTTCCTTACTACATTGGTTTTGTGTGATCGTAGATACTTTTAGAATATTTATTATTATTATTATTATTGTGTTCCAGCACTGTATTGTGGTGCAAGAAGTATTTGAAGATGGTTTAATATCCCAGGATGGTCGTCTGCGCCCTGGTGATCAACTCATCGAAATTAATGGGACTGACATGACAAATGCCACACATCACCAGGTAGGGATATGTACACACAATTTTTCTTTCTTTTGTAATGTCGTTTTGTTAACATTGCACTTGGTAATTTCCTATAATTTAAAGTGTACACACACACACACACACACACACACACACACACACACACACACACACACACACACACACAGTCTGAAGGAATTAACATTTATTTCTTTGACATCACGATAAGTTAATAAACTCTGATTTTTCTGGCAATACTAAATGTAGTTTGAAATTGTCCAGTATATAACTATAATTTCTATTTGATATTTGTTTGTCTCCACTATATTTCTTTGACCCAGTTTATGTTCAGTGACAATGCTGCCACTCAACATGTTCTGTGCGGGTACTTGACATGCCAACAGTGGCTCGGTAACAACTGGGAAACAGAACCCCATGAGTGGAAGCTGCTCAACTTGCGAATTGAACTACAGGAAGTGAAGTGTACTGACCCACTTAAATACACGCGTGGCAATTTACTCAGCATGTGGCTGGTGTGGGCGGCTAACGACCGAGCACACAACTACTCTACACAGGAAGTGCAAGGAGCGCTGGTGTGCACCACTTACTGCTCCTCACAAGTAAACACTTCTGTCAGTGGGTCTGTTCATATGACATGATGCGTGCAACCTCCATGGCAGATTTCTGAAATACTGCGCTGTTCTACCCATGCCAGCTTATCTGTCTCCATTGTGATGCCTGTTGGCGGGGATACTTAATCCTTCCCACCTGAAAAGGCCACTTAGAGCCAGAAATGACCAGGCTTTGGCCGTGATGTCCAGTGCAGAAGTGGCAGTGGACTGACCGCTGAAGAAGGCAACACCAACATTGCTGGCTCTGCCAGAAGGGTGGAAGAACATGTAGCCTGCAGCAAAGGCAAGTCCACTGGTGGTAGTGGGGATGAAACCACCTCTACCAACGAAGCTGCAGAGAAGGCAGAAGGAGAGGGGCAGCTCGAAATCCGTGGGCTCCACCAAGGAAGACAGAATGCCTTCATCTGCAAGCTCGTTCCCCTGACATCATGCCAATACCTTCATCCACAAGCTCACACCAGATTGATAACCAGCTAGTAGTGTGACATCACACCAATCCCTTCACCCGAGTCATACCCCAATGCAAGGACGCAATGCTGTGAGGGGACAACCACTTGACGGCATTGCTCATCTGTGGCAAGCATGAAGACCCCCGGGACAATGTGGAGTTAAGCACGTAGAAGAAAAATGTGTGTCAAATTGGATCTGCAATAGAATAGACATACTCTGGTCAATTCATCTGGACTGGTGAAATTATTTTCTGGAAACAGATGGATCTCCAGTTGTGGCAGTCATGACTTTTCATGCTGTCAGTAGAAAATCTGACATGTTTTGCTGCAAGGCATCATCCAACAGGAACATGAGAGCCACCTGCCAATCGAATTCTGCATTGGGCCGACTGGTAGCTGCAAGAGCACATCAGCACTGGTATGCTGGGTGGTGAAGCAGTAACAGATGTCATGAGGATAGTTACTGAGAAAGTGGACCAACGTCTGCAATCAGTGGGTGATCCTAAATGGCAGCTTGGAACGAGGGGCAAATAAGGAAACCAATGGTCTGTGGTCAGTGATGAAAGGAATCTCAGTCTGTACAGGAAGATGTGAAACTTTTAAACCTGAAAATAGTAACTAGTGCCTTCTTTTCCACCTGTGAGTAATTGTGGTGTGCAGTGGGATGTGTCTTCAGTGCATAAGTGATGAACTGTGTGATGCTGTCCTGGTTCTGATGGGACATGATGACACCAATGCCATACTGGTATGCGTCACAGGCCGGGTTTAAAGATTTACCTGGTGTAAAGGAAACCAGATAGGGAGTAGTACACAAACACTGCTTGAGAGACAGAAACATCCATTGACAGTCCACAGACAAGACAAACTTGATGCCCTTCTGATGAAGCCAGTTAAGAGACTGGCAGATGTGCACAGCCTGGGAATGAACTGTGCACAATATGAAATCTTATCCAAAAAAGACTGGAGCTCCCTCAAGTTCTTGGCTGCTGGTAGCTTGACAGTCACTTTGATATGGTCGGATGTATGGCTGGCTCTGAGCACTATGGGACTTAACATCGGATGTATGGACGAGACCGTCTTTACTAAGCACATTATCCAAAAAATGCACCTTTAGGGGGGAAAAACTACACTTCTACAGCTTGCAACAAAGGCCATTCTCCAGGAGAAGTTGAAAAACTGACTGAAGGTTCCGTAAATGCTTCTCTCGAGTAGGCCCCATGACCCAGGTGCCATCAATGTAATTAATGCAACAGGTAATGTCATGAATCAACTGCTCCAAATATCTCTGGTAAGTTCCCGGTGCAGATATGGTTTCAAGAGGTAAATGATTAAACTAGTAAATCCCACAAGGAGGGATGAGGGCCAGGAAAGTGTGAGAAACTGTGTCCAACAGCAGCTGCAGGTAAGTGTCACAGAAGTCAATGTGGGAAAACTACTGCCCCCCCCCCCCCCCCCCCCCCAAATTTTGCCAGAATCATATATGATTCTGCAACACATTGCACACTGACTGACTGTTTAAAACTGCTGCAAATGTTCATGGTGCCATCATGCTTCTGAATCACTACCAAAGGGGCGGCCCACTGTCTTGACGATATAGAGAAGTGGCACCTTGATCCTGTCAACTCTGCAATTTGGGTGGGAGCGACAAAATTTCAGGACTGCCGACAGCTGAAGAGAAATATGGGCCAAGTTATTTTCTGCACAGCACAAGGCGTTTTCAAACAGCGGGCTGTAGGACTGCAGTAAGGAGTCCAGATCATGAAAAGGTTTGGATTGAGACACTAAATGCACTTTGTGAATGATCCAAAAACTAAAAACAGAAAAGGTGTCAACACCTAAGGTATTTTGCACTAATGACGAATTGACCTCTAACAGTGTAAGTTGGCGTTCCACATTCTCATAATTTGTAGAGATGGAGAATTGCCCTCCCGAACTAATGCAGTGTTTACTTGCAACTCTGGGCACCCCATGATGATTTATGTATCCTAACTGAGGCTGATTGACACTCCCGTGTCGACTTTAAATTTGACTAGCCACCCATCCAGAATCAACATCGGCAAAATACACTGGCACGACATGCATGGGGCATCAGAGACAGCGCCAGAATCCAGGGAAAACATCGGGGCATGCAATGACTGACTTGCAGCTCTCTGATTGTCATAAACAATTGCCAAATGTCCTATTTGACAGAATACCCCACACATTGGTCTGCACGTGTGGGCAATCTGTCGAACATGCAACAAACGACAATCTTGAAAGGACCACTGGCTCAGTTAAACAGCAACTGTGCCACATCCATGTGGGTCTGATGGTCAAAATACTGCATAAACGGCTGAAAAGTTCCTCAAAGAGAAGCTTCCCAGGCTCAGTGGAGGGCTTCAAATTTTGGACAACTTCCTATAAACCCTCACTACTGGATGATGACAACACCAAGGCAGTCTTTTGAGCCCTATTGACGATATGCCTTACCCGAGAGTGCAGCAAGAATCGGCGTAGATAATTCACCCACCTTTCTGTAGCCACATCAGAACCAGCAAACGACGTCAGGGGCAGAGAAGAAAAGTGCCCCGCGAGTGGGTGGCTGCAGCTCCTTCTGCTGTTCCTTCTGTAGGCACAAATGTGCCTGTGAGTGTTGCAGAAATGCTGTGTCAGTTGTAGGCCAAAGTGAATACTATGAAAATGGGGAAAGGAAAAAGAACAGGGATATCACACCTGTAAGAACGCCCTTTGTCACCACTTTACAAAATGCTGAAATTATGACACCGTTGCTACTCAACATATTCTTCACAGGTACTTTGCAGTCTGATGGTGACTCCGTAACAACTGGGGAACAGAACCCCATGAGTGGAACGAATTCACCATGCAAATTGAACCACGGGAAACTGAGTGTCCGAACCCACATAGATATGCACGTTACAATTTACATGGCTGGTGTGGACGGCTAATGACAGTACACGCCAACTCTGGGCATGAAGCGCAAGGCTAGGTTCGTGGCAGTTTAACTCTGCAGGAACACTGGCATGCGCTGCTTACTGCTGCTCGCAAGTAAATGCTTCTGTCAGCGGGTCCATAGGATGCGATGCATGTGATCTCCGTGGCAGGTTTCTGAACTATGCTGTTCTACCAACGCCAGCTCAGCTGCCTGGCAGGGATTCTAAAGTTAACAAAAAGTCTAGAAATGCATAACCCACAACAATACACAAAAAACAATTGCTGAACCACCCGCTACACCAAAGACAAAAACAACCTTTTTAAGGTAGATCATAAATCAGCAAGAAGTAGGCCAACGTTTTTATCTGGCGACAATAAGCCTTAGTCTTGTCAGAGATGAGAATGATGTAGATGTCTGTATGAGAAAGACAAAAAATTCCCCAGTTCATCCTCCATCTGCTGCAGGACCCCTCCTCCACCCCCCCCCCCCTCACTCCTCCCCCCTCCCCCACCTGTGTGGAAAATAAAATTTATCTTCGAACGTTTTTGACAGAACAGTAGTTATACATTAGTGAAATGTGCTTTCAGGAGGACTTGATCTCCTCGTACAGGTAAGACTTAAAAGAATGTATGCTGGAGATAAATTTCAATGTGGCTGGTGCTCCTATGCCACAGGTTTACACCTTCCGAGGAGGTGAAATTGTTGCTGAAAGGATGTGATGTAGGTCAGTGGTGTTTGTTAGCAAACTGCATCAGTCCTTGCCTATGGCTTTAAGCACTCTGCTACCATAGTTTGTCATTACAATACATACTGTGACATACTCTGAATATCTGATACCAAGTGACCCTGTTAATAGACAGTCCTGAGTCACGCCCACTAAGGGAGGTGGTGCCAACCTCTGATAAGGTCATGGCCAGTTATTTCCCCCATTCTCCTCCGTCCAAGGTTTTACTTTATCTCCAATGACCCAGCTGACAGTGAGGCATAGACTTTTCATTTCAGATCCATGTGGCAGGTAGAGCATTTCTAAAAAAGGCACCAAAAAAAGTGGTGCTCAATGGGGGCAAACTGGACACTGTCCAAAGTATCAGAATTTGAACACCGAGGCAGTGTACAAGACTGGATGGCTTACATCACAAATGTGCACTGTTGATGTATACATTCTTAAAATCTCCAATGAACTTGAGAGGCAGTCCTTCCTCGGTAGAATGAGGAAAGCTTCCATGTGATTATAATCAGAATTGGTAAGCAGCACAATGAAACTTTTTAGGGGTACCTACTGCTGAGAACCTCACAACTAGTCAGGCTGCCGGCCTCGGTGGCCGTGCGGTTCTAGGCGTTGCAGTCCGGAACCGCAAGACTGCTACGGTCGCAGGTTTGAATCCTGCCTCGGGCATGGTTGTGTGTGATGTCCTCAGGTTAGTTAGGTTTAACTAGTTCTAAGTTCTAGGGGACTGATGATCTAAGATGTTAAGTCCCGTAGTGCTCAGAGCCATTTTTGAACTAGTCAGGCTGTTAGGCAATGAGCATGGTAGGACGAGACAAGATCAGAGCAAAATCCCCAGCTTTCTTGTAAACCATTCTAAAAGATCAAGCATTATGTGGAGAAATTTGAGGATGTTTTCAGTGAAAGATGATGGGCTTTCTGTAACTGTTGTTTTGAATTGTGGAAATTTCCTTGTGATGTTAAACAGACAGTGGTGTTCTGTGCTGCCAGCCAGAGAGCTCACAGGTCGGGGACCACTGACATTTCATTTCAGTCAATGAGATCTGCAATAACCTCTTGTCAGTATAAATAACTGATTGTGAATTTTGTGCTGTTCACGATCAGCACACGATAATTATAACATTCATTATATCATGTTGTTAGTTTTGAGAACAGAAGATAGGAAATCTTTGTAGAGATTTGTGACCGTGATGCAATTACATGTAATTTTTTTTCTATCGAGGTTGCACCTTTTTTTCTTTTGTAGATGTTGTTAGTCATCAATAAGCCTTAGAATGTCAAAGACATTCTCTTCAATCTTTATAATATGATATAGATGGCAGAATATTACTTTATGCTTAACTTGAAACACCATCTTGTCAGCTACAATAGCTATGGTAGATGTTGTATCGTGCTACTAGTACATGTGAGTGTGAATGTGCTGAGTGTAGTGTAGCCTTGTGTGTGTACTTGAATCAACTGCCGGTTGTATCAGCACAGACCGGCCACGGCCACCTGTAGGAAGCTTGCACACACAGTCTCCACTGTTCTGTCTGTCGGTGACACACACGGAGCAGTGCTGACTCATCCTCACTATATTCTTTTAGTATGTACTGCTGACATCAGTTGTTCTGTGTATCATTTATATTGCATCTTCTGTATGATTCTTTTGTCTTGTTACGTGTGGACTCCCAAGAGGCTTATTTCCGTTATTGTTCAGAGGTTTATGAATAAAGCCACATCTGTGTTACTTGGATCGGTTTTGTGTATAACTTGGTTATTACATGATTGGCGATGAGTTTGGAATCATTTCCTTACGTGCAGTCTTTAAGTGTAGTTTCATCAGGTTTAGTCATTATAGACGCTGTGCTACTGTCCCTGATTGAACAGCTTACTTTGGCAGTGACCACTTTGTCGGCTTCCATCAACAGAGGGGTACTGTTCCACTGGTCTGTCCACCAACTTTTCCTCCATATGATGATCCATCCGAGGATCAGAAAGCTTACAAAAAAAGACTCAAACAGCATTTTTCAGCTTGGGATGAGACAACTCAAATTTCTGCTAAGCCTTATTCCTCTCGTGGATTCCACCTAAGGTGTATCAATCACTGTGTCAGCCTGCCCCTTTATAAGAACTGGCAGATCTTACTTTTGATCCCACATGTAGCTTATTGTCCAACTACCATCACAAACGAACACACATCATAGCAGTGTGAGTTGAATTCTACTGATGCCGCAAGAAATCAAACTAGACATGCAAGGCCTGGGCAGCCAAACTTCACGGCCTTTGCCGTAAGTGTCAAATCTTTACTGATGCCCATAATGACTCTTATGCAGAGTGTATAGCACGCGACACAGTTATCTGTTTAGCTCCAGACAAGGAAGTGTGCCACAAGGCTTTACTCTGTGAAAAAACCTCGTCGGCAAAAGTTTTGCAAATAGCATGATCTTTTGAAGTTTCTCAGCAGTGGGTGACCAAATTGAAGTGTGGGGCAATGTGTCATTAGTGTCACAATATGTGCTCTGTAGGACTAGCACTTGTGTGAAAGAAAAAATGTTTTGCTATGTTTTGATAATGGTTATTGTACATTTTATTTAATGCTGCAAAATATGATAAATTCAGACAAACATTGGGTCAAGAAATACAGTGTTATAAGAAAGGTACAGTTATGTATACTAACAGAGGAGTATAATTGTGAAATCTGTTTTGCTGATTCACTCTCTGTCTGTCTCAGTCTATGAATTCGTTAGACTCTGCTGACCATATGGCTTTGCTATGAACATATTCCTGTTAAGAGAGAGAAATCATCAAGAGATGGGATCCTGTTACAAGCATCAACAATCTATCAATATTTATGGTGCCCATAAATCACAAACATTCTGGTTTTGTGTGCTGTACTAAGTGTAACAAAAAATTTCTAAACATTTTCAGGCATGCCAGGCTCTAAGGAAATTATGTCCTGTCCTACGCCTCGGCGTCTACCGTGAAAGAATTGAAAGTTATGCCGCCCGCTCTTCATCTCATTATGTAGAAGGTTTGTGTTAGTAATTGTTAACTGATTAAAAGATAAATATTTGCTAAGAATCAGTAACAATTCCACAGGTATATGTGTTTGTTCATATATTGCTTTTAGATTAATGTGTCTCCAGTATTCTGTAGTTTACAGGGTTTTCTGTTGGTATGATTGTGCATCCTTGTAGTGGTGGGAAGTGACCAACATCACAAACACATACTCACAAATTGCTTGTCTTCATTGTCCCTGTCGCCAGTAATAATCCTCACCAAGCCACAGAGTACTGATATTACAGCATAGAAACAATACCAGTACACACATCATCTTCATGTTGGCATTCAAACAATTTTTATACTCGGTGTCTGCAGTGGTGAAGACAGTAATTTTATAATTGGCTTGGACTTCATTTAATCAGATGACAGCTGATGCCTTTACTGAATTACACACTGAAAGAGGTTGTTAAATCCACGAAGAGACAACCATTTACAATAAAACCGGTTATATGCACAGTACCAGTTTCTGAATTGAAAATATTAGTGTGTCATTACAGGAACACTATTTGGATATTACTTTGTGTTCTGAAATTGCCAGTACTCAGCTAGCTCTCTCTCTCTCTCTCTCTCTCTCTCTCTCTCTCTCTCTCTCTCTCTCTCTCTCTCTCTCTCTCTCTGTCTGTCTGTTTGTTTTGTGTGTGTGTGTGTGTGGTTTTTTTTTTTTTTTTGTTTACAATTGTGACATGTGACATGATCTATGAAGTATTGCAAAAATGTGTGCATCCAAAAATACGCAGAGTACATACTGGTCCAACTAGATTAACTACAGATTCAGAAGATAATTGTATCTTCCAATGTGCCATCCACAGAGATCCTACAGTTTCTAACACACAATTCAACAGAACCTGATGTTTTAATTTCACAGAATAGGCATATGATTAATGAAACTGGACAATTCAAACTTCTAAGTGTTCAGATAGATAGTAAACTCTCATTGAAAGCCACGTTCAGGATCTCGTTCAAAGACTTAATGCTGACATGTTTAGTGTTCTAATGGTATCTGAAGTACGTGATAGGTCTACACAAAAAGTAGTCTACTTTGCTTATTTTCATTCATTTATGATGTATGGTATTATATTTTGGGATAACTCTTCCCATTCTCAAAGGATATTTTTGGCTCAGAAGTGGATGGTCCAGGAAATAAGTGGTGTAAGTTCGTGAACCTCTTACCAGCCCCTGTTCATTAGTCTGGGGATTCTGACATTGGCCTCTCAGTATATATATTCTTTAATGTCATTTCTTGTTAACAATATCAGCTTATTCCCAAGAATTAGCAGCTTTCACTCAGTTAATTCTAGGCAGAAATCTAATTTGCATTTGGATTGCATTTCCTTGACACTTGTGCAAAAAAGTATGCAGTATAATGCTGCATCCATTTTCAATAAGCTACCACAAGAACTCAAAGATCTTAGCTGTAATCCATGAGCTTTCAAATTGAAACTGAAGAGTTTCATCACAGATCAGTCCTTCTATTATGTTGACGAGTTCCTTGAAAAATTAAGCTGATTTCTGTGTTGTATTACTGATTGCATTTACATAAATTTCTGGATTGTCTTTTTTTGGGTTCATAAACATTTTATTTTATCTGTTATTACTTTTACATTGTAATTTCATGTACTGATATGTTTCTTGACCTTGGAGATTTGCTCCTCAATTTGGTCCTACAGAATTAGACGAGTTAAAACAAAAAAAATCATGTCGGACTAATTGTGTGTGGCGTAGTGCAGCTGCTTGACATGGCATGCACTTGACAAGTTGGCAGAAGGCCCCTGCAGAAATATTGAGCCGTGGTGCTTGTGTGGTGCTTGGTGCTTGGTGGTTGCGAAAGTGTTGCCTATGCAGAATTTTGTTCACAAACCGACCTCTCTATTATGTCCCATAAATTTTCAATGGTATTCGTATCAGGTGAGCTGGGTGGCCAGAATTGTCACTTGAATTGTCCAGAATGTTCTTCAAACTAAACACAAACAATTGTAACCTGGTGACATGGCACATTATCATCCATAAAAATTCTGTCATTGTTTGGCAACATGAAGTTCATGAACGGCTGCTAATAGTCTCAGAGTAGCCAAAAATAACCATTTCCAGTCAATGATTGGTTCAGTTGGACCAGATGACCCACTCCATTCCATGTAAACACAGCCCAGACCATTATGGCGCCACCACCAGCTTGCACAGTGCCTTGTAAACAACTTGGATCCATTGATTTGTGGTGTCTGCACCACACTCAAACCCCATCATGAGCTCTTGCATACTGAAATGATGACTCATCTGACCAGGCCACAACTTTCCAGTAACCTAGGGTTCAACCAATATTGTCACGAGCCAAGGAGAGGTGCTGCGAGCGATGTGCTGTTAGCATTGGTCATCCACTGCCATAGCCCCGTAACACCGAATTTCACCACACTGTCCTAACACACACATTCATCGTGCATCCCACTGTGATTTCTGTGGTTATTTCATGCAGTGTTGCTTGTCTGTTAGCACATTCAACTCTACGCAATTTCCACTGCTCTCGGTCATTAAGTGAAGTCAGTGCCTACTGCATTGCCCATGGTGAGAGTTAATGCCTGAAATTTGCTATTCTCGGCTCACTCTTGGCACTCTAGATCTCGGAATATTGAATTGCCTAATGATTTCCAAAATGGGATATCCCATGCTTTTAGCTCCAACTACTATTCCACATTTAAAGTCTTTTAATTCCCATCGTGCAGCCGTAATCACATCAGAAACCTTGTCACATGAGAGCAAATGACAGCTCCACCAGTGTGCTACCCTTTTTTACCATGTGTACATGATACTACTGCCATATGTATATGTGCATGTCACTATCACATGACTTTAGTCACCTGATTGTATAAACAGATGTCTTGTCCATAAATGAAAAAATGTTTTGTTTGAAGGAATTGGAGAGTGTTATGCATGTGTTCATTCTGACTTGGATATCAAGCTTTTTATTGCTTCGCTAAGTTTCGTTTGTTTGAGACTTGGAAGATTCATATACAGCAACAAAAAAGTTTGGTACTGAACAAAATAATGAGTCTGGCAAAGACACACTGTGAATATACAAAAACTGTAATATTCATCCTGTCGGTACATAACTGTAGACTTGTTACACACTTCTAGAAGTGAGCAGATAACCATCACTTGTCTTGGATGTAATAAGGTATTTGTGCCACCTATAAATTTAGTCATTGGGGCATGACACATCTCGCAGATGACTATCTGATTTATATCAAAAATATAATACTGTTTTTACTGCTGAGAAAGTGGTTTCAAAACACATAGATAAAGGTATTATTCATGATGTAAACAGAAGTACTTAATTCCTATTACACATTCTTTTGTTATTTTCTAAATGTTTCATTATTCAATATTAATAATAATAGTAATGCAGTTATTATTATTGCAAATATGATTTTAACATAAATTCCAAGAAAGTTATTTAAAAATGACAGTCTCCCAAATATTTTTGAACTAATGTCATTAGAGTTCAGATGTGATATACATGTACTTCACTTTTATGCAAGAATACATGTGTTCTAAATGTGATTTAAGTTTTAAATATAGATGTAAAAATAAGTATGTGAAGCTTTGTTGGATTGAATTGTATGTATCATTGACCAGTGTTATCACAGGTTCATAGCTAATCTATACCAACAAGCTATAGTGAAAAACTTCCTTTTTACTCTATTCTTTCACTGTGTGTTTTTCACATTGGCCTTGTACATGCAAGCAAATTTCAGACATAACATTGCATAGGACTGTGATACACATATCCTTTTTTCGTGATAATTTACAAAATTTCCCTTTTGCTGTACATTTTAATCAAGCTTCAACACTGTTTCCCCCACAGAGTTCAGAATTGTATGTTTCCAAATAAAAATATTAATTTTTGTTGACATAAATACCATTTCTTATTTGTGTCTTATAGCTTTCATTGAACAACTTTTTCTAATGAGATTTACCTGTTCAGAATATGAGACTGCGGGATGTAACCATAAAGTTTATTTTTTGTTTTATTTACTGTTGTAGAGGTTCACACTGTAACACTTGAACATCAGCCAAATCAGCAGCTTGGTGTTCGCCTGAGTGGTTGGTGGATGGAACCAGGTATTTTTATAATGGAAATCATGCAGGGCAGTCCTGCTGCGCAAAGTGGACACCTAGAACCTTATGATCGCATTCTGTCTGTCAATGGCAAAGACTTGGCAAGCTGTTGGCTTGATCAGGCTTCAAAGCTAATTCAGGTGATGATTAATCTGTTATTGTATATATTACAATTTAATTTTGTAGTTATATGTTCAGGATCACAGTGCTGCATTGAATGAATATTTTGATTAATTTGTATCAGTATAAACAGTTTACTCACACATGCAGAAAGTGATACATAAGAGCCACCAGTTACTTGTCATGGGTTTGTTTGGTGAACAGACCTTCATGTTGAAACTGGTAGGGTTTATTCAGGTCTCAGAATTGATATTCACTGTCAAAAACATATTTCAAAATTAGCCACTAAAATAACAATCATATTATCACTATTTTTGGTGATTTATGGCTGATCTTACCTTTTGTAATTGATTGTTCATTGATAACTGTTATAACAAATATAGTGTGTGTCGGGGGGGGGGAGCGGGGGGTTAGCTCTGAGAAGGAATGTGCATCCAAAAGACAAAATAATGATCAACCTTCATCTTTGCCTGTCTTCTGCTCAGCACCTATTCTGTTTGCTTGAGTAGTGGTTTATTCTCAAATTCACATTGTTAGAGCATGCACAGAGGCATTATGATGTAGCTCCTATCTGATATTACTTTTGTAAAAGGGGATGCAAGAGGGACATGATAGAATGGCATGAAAAGGTCGCAGTACTTTAGAATGCTAAGAGTTTTTCAGTGATGAAAGTAGCGGAATATGCGGGTTTATCTCCACATGTTTGTCAAAATATGCTTGTCGTGATGAATTTTTTGTGATCTGGAAATTTCACAGATAATAATTCCAAGCACATGGTTGTTACAAAATATGAATCCTGTGTGTATCCTGGATATCTACAATTATTCACAAGACACTCTGTCGAACTTTTAGTTCTGGCTGAAGGAGGCTCCGTGATGTAGTTGGATATTTAAATTGATCTCTTGATTGAAGTTGCAGCTGATTTCAATCAACATGCCCACAATACAACCAAAGCTCCACATTTGGGCCTGACTGCCATGTTATGCTCTGCCAGTAGCATTATTTGGGTGTGGTTTGGAGGGGCATGGGGTGAGCACACACAGCACTCATGTTGTTGTTGGCTTTCTTGACCTTGTAGCTGCTATTTCTCAATCAAGTAGCTCCTCAGGACGCCTCATTAGGCTGATTGCACCCCATCCCAGTTCTCCCACCAAGGAAACAACCCTGGCAGTACTAGGAATCGAACCTGCGTCCGCTTGGCAGCCCCACACATTGACCACAACATGCCTACACTGATACGTTAAACCGTAACATGAATGACATTATATATTTGTAAGGATACCCATACTCTCCTCTGTGTCTGTCATGTTGAAAATTGATTTATTCATCAACATAAAACTGATACTACATGCTACTTGAACATTCTGGGTTGTTCAAAAGATTTGACTATAAATGTGAATATCTGGACCCACCAGAAACTGTATGTCAGTTGTCATGGGCATTACTGTTGCGTATAATGAAAGAGGGAGGTAAAAATTAAGGGAAAGTTGCTAAAGAGAGTTGGAATTTAAAGATAATGCATAAACAAACACTGTACCAGCTTCAGTTATGTGGTACAGGAAGAAAAGAATAGTGAAAAATAAAAACAGATGATGGGAAAAAACAGCAAGTTGAAAGAGTAATACAGATTAGATGTAGTAAACCTCTAAATTTTCCAAACAGACAAGACGTTCTTTGGCCTTATTACTCAATCCTCCTGACTCTAACCTGAGAAAGATATCCCTCCACCACCACTGAACCATTAACCACAGGCATCTTGCTTTTGTGATGGTGCACCTTCACCCCCCCCCCCCCCCTTTACCTCCTCTGAAAAAAATACATCTTCATTTTGTGCAATAAGCTCAGCTACTCAGCTAACCTGTCTGTCCCTCTGTTATTCAGGTATAGGCCATGTCTGTTATATCCCCTCCATCCAATTGTAGCAACAAACACTGTACTCATGTGAGATTTCATTTCAGTCAGCAACACCCTGCTCAACTACATATTCACATGGCTCACAGCAGTATTGATCCATCCGTGACACCCATACTGCTGTTATTTCTGTCTTTAGCCAGGCTCCAACTACTATGATCACCTAATCCTTTTTGTCAAAATCCTTACACAACTTACTTACGTCCTGTCACCTAGTGGAGACTAGCACTTGGCTTCACAATACTTGCAGTTTGGTATATTGTTCCTAATTTGTCCTGTACCCACACCCCTGCCAGGACTAGAATCGTTCAGCAAGATTTTTTCTTTCCAAACTCTCTTATGATCTACGCTTAGTTTCTTCACTAAAAGTCTGCTATGCTCTACTGTGACCTACAGCTGCACCTCCTCCTTCAGGTAACAATTCAAACTTGTTGGATACTGGAAGCCCAAATGTAGCTTTGCGCATTACTTTTTAAGTTTACCCAGTTCCTCCCTTCAACATACGCAGTTCAAATTTTGCATTTAAGAGGTTTGATCTTGCATTTTTGTAAGTGTGAATTCATTCAGTCTGTAGTGCAATAGTTGCTCACTGAAAATCCAGGTAAATAGCTCATTAATGTGTCCGTTAGTGACACATCAGCAGGGTAGCAAGTTACATATCTAGGATTGTCTGCTTTTATAATTCATTTTTTCAGTTATTTCTACTAGGATGGCTAGGATGTGTGCATACTGTGTGCTGATGCAGGAGGAACTGACCACAGTTCATGAACAGCAGAATGTGCTTTTGACTATGGTCAGTCACCTTCAGGCTGCTGCCTTGGGGTGTAGTGGTAGTGGAGAATCTGATGCATCACATGGGACACCTCAGGTGTTGCTTATTTTGCCCACGGACTCTGCTTCTGAGGCATCTCCTAGTGCACCTGATGTGGTGGATCTGCCTTCACAGCAGGGCGAGTGGCATGTGGCAACGTGTTTGTGTTACTCGAGGCAGAGGGCCAATGTGGAAACTGGTCACCTGGTCTCGCCTGTTCATCCTGTGAGCGGACAGGTGGCTGCTCCTTCGGCGGGGTCCGAAGAGGCACATGGGGGCGGGCGGGAGGGGGGTTTGCTAGTTATTGGGAGCTCCAACGTTAGGCACATTATGGAGCTCCTTTGGCAGATAGTGTTCAGTCAGGGCTGGAAAGAAAGCCAGGGTGGACTCAGTATGCCTGTCGGGGGGGGGGGTTGGGGGGGGTCATCTGAGATTTGGAGGCGGCCTTGCCTGTGGCAATCGAGCATGCATGGTGTAGTCGTCTGCATGTTATGGCTCACGTCAACACCAATGACGGATGCCACATGGGTTCTGAGGCAATCCTCAGTTCATACAGGTGGCTGGTGGAGGTGATGAAGACTACTGGCCTCACACACGGGGTGCAAGCAGAGCTCACAATTTGCAGCATTGTTCCCAGAGTTAATCGGGGTGCTTAGGTTTGGAGCCATGTGGAGGGTATCAACCAAAGGCTTCGTCAACTCTGTGATGGTCTTGTCTGTAGATTTCTAGACCTGAATTATTGTGTGGGGATTTGTAGGACCCCCCTTGATAAGTCAGGGATGCGTTACACAAAGGAAGCAGCTAATCACGTAGGAAAGTACTCGTGGAATGCACATGAGGGAATTTAGGCTAGGCTGTAGTTTGAGGTGCTCTGATGAACATTCGCCAGTTGATATCCAGCAAGGGAAGTCAAACAGCATTCAGAGTAAACCCACTTCGACTGCCAGAGTTTTATTAGTAAACTGTCAAAGTATTTATAGTAAAGTTCCCAAATTTACTGCCCTCCAGGAAAGTTCTCAACTCAAATTATTCTGAGAACTGGCTGAAACCTGAAGTGGAAAGCTCTGAGATATTTAATGAGTCATGGAATGTATATTGGAAAGACAGATTAGAGGCCATAGGAAGGGGAGTGTTCATTGCAACTGACAGAAATGTACTCTCTATTGGGGTCAAAGTTGAGTGTGACAGCGAAGTCATCTGGTCACGTATAATGGGTGTAGGTGCAACCAAATTAATTGCTGGATGTTTTTACTGGCCACCCGATTCTGCTGTGACAGTTCTAGAATCATTCAAAGTCTACGGCCAGTAGCATGTAAGTACCCAAAGCATCCAATAGAGGGGGGTACAGACAGGCAGACAGACAATCAATCTTGTGAAATACTTTTGAACACATTTTCTGAAAATTGGCTTGAGCAGCTAGCTCGGCAGCCCACACATAGTGGAAATATCTTAGACCTTGAAGCTACAAGTAGGCCGGACCTTATCAAAAATTTCAGTATAGAAATCACAAGTGATCATGATCTCATTATAACAACTATGATTATAAAAGTTAATAAATCAGTCAAGATGGCTAGGAGAGTGTTTCTGCTAGACAGTGAATTGGTGTTACTTAGTTCCAGAAAGATGGATTTAGAGGAATTATGTACAAAGTTTAAGCAGATTGTAAATTGTGATCTGGAGAGTTTTGTGCCTAGTAAGTGGATAAAGGATGGAAGAGATCCACCATGGTTTAGTAACGAAATTCAGTGGATGCTGAGGAAGTAAAAGCTGTTGCACTCTCAGTTCAAAAGGGAACACCTAAATGACAACAAGTGAAGGTTAGAAGAGATTCGTGCATCTGTCAAAAGACCTGTGCGTGAAGCGTATGACAACTACCACTGTCACACCTTAGCAAAAGATATGCCAGAGAACCCAAGAAAATTGTGGTTGTATGTAAAATCACTAACAGGGTCTAAGGCTTTGATTCAGTCTTTTGTTGACCAGTTTGGTGTGGCAGTTGAAGATAGAACAACGAAAGCCAAAGTTTTAAATTTTACATTAAAGAAATCGTTCACTCAGGAGAATCATACAAACGTACCATCATTTGACCATTGAACAGACTCCCATATGGATGACATAGTAATAAGCATCTCTTGCATACAGAAACAACTGAAAGATTTGAAAGCAAATAAATCCCCAGGTCCGGATGGAGTCCCAGTTCAATTTTACAAAGAGTACTCCACAGCATTGGTCCCCTACCCAGCCTTCATTTATCATGAATATCTTGCTCAGCAGAGTCTCAAGCAACTGGAGAAAATGCAGGTCACTTCAGTATACAAGAAGGGTAAAAGAATGGACTTGCAAAATTACAGACCAATATTCCTAACTTCTGTTTCCTGGAGGATTCTTGAACATATTCTCAGTTTGAATATAGTAAACTATCTTGAAACTGAAACTTATGTCCATGAATCAGCATGGTTTTAGAAAGCATTGCTCATGCGAAATCAGCTTACCCTTTTCTCACATGATATGCTGAGAACTATGGATGAAGGGCAACAGCCAGATTCCATATTTGTAGATTTCAGGAAAGCATTTGACACATTGCCCCATTGCAGGCTGTTAATGAAGGTACGAGCATATGGAATAATTTCACAGATATGTGAATGGCTCGAAGACTACTTAAGTAATAGAACCTAGTATGTTGTCCTCGACGGTGAGTGTTAATCAGAGACAAGGGTATCATCAGGAGTGAGCCTGGGAAGTGTGATAGGACTGCTGTTGTTCTCTATATACATAAACAATTTGACAGATAGGGTGGGCAGCAATCTGCGAATGTTTGCTGATGATGCCATGGTTTATGGTAAGGTGTTGAAGTTGAATGACTGTAGAGAGATAAAAGTTGATGTGATGTGATGAATGGCAGCTAGCCCTAAATGTGGAAAAATGTAAGTTAATGTGGATTAGTAGGAAGATCAAACCTGTAATGTTCAGGTACAGTATTACTAGTGTCCTGCTTGACACAGTCAAGTCGTTTAAATATCTAGGCATAGGGCGTAATATTTCAAAGTGATATGAGGTGGATCAAGTGTGTGAGAACTGTGGTAGGGAAGGTGAATGATCAAATTCAGTTCATTGGGAGAATTTTAGGAAAGAGTGGTTCACCTATAAAGGAGATCGCATATAGGATGCTGGTGCGACCTATTCTTGAATACTGCTCAAGTGTTTGTGATCCGTATCAGGTCAGATTGAAGGAAGACATCAAAGCAATTCAGAGGTGAGCTGCTAGATTTGTTACCAGTAGGTTCGAACAAAATGAGTGTGTTAAGAGATGCTACAGTAACACAAATGGGAATCCCTGGTTGGAAGGCGATGTTCTTTTTGAGAAACATTATTGAGAAAATTTAGAGAACCAGCATTTGAAGCTGACTGATGAATATTTCTACTGCCGTGAACATACATAGTATGTAAGGACCACGAAGATAAAATACGAGAAATTAGGCCTCATACAGAGGCATATAGATAGTCGTTTTTCCCTCACTTTATTTGCAAGTGAAGCAGGAGGGAAAATGACAAGAAGTGGTACAGGGCACCCATCGCCAAGCTCTGTACAGTGGCTGGCGTAGTATCTATGTAAATGCAGATGTAGATCTAATTCAGCCTGAAAGACAAACATCTTTGCTTCCTGTTCAGTGATCCTCTTGTCTTCTTTGCAGGGCCTACAGTCCCATGGGAGGTCCACATAAGAGTTCCCCACTCAGTTCCCCTCTACAATTAGCCCAATAGAACTCCAGCACACAGTCTTCACATATCACACTCTTTCTGACTAGTTTTACTATGTATTGCACTATGGATACAGTAAATTTTTAGTGAATGGTTAGAGTGAGTGGTCTGCTCATTTTTTACTGTGTTTGTTTTATTTTGCAGAGCAATGAATGTGTAACACTTGTGATTGCACGAAAGAAGCTGAAAAGACCACCACCAGAACAGGAGAAAGCCGATCGGCTCCCACCTTTATACCATGGTCGGACAAAATCGGCACCAGAGACCTTAGGTAGCCCGGATAAAGTGTTGTCACAGTGTTTTGCTGTATCTCGTTCATCTGATGTTGTGCCAGCAACATATGCTGCACGTGAACGACTACACAGCCAGTCTTGTGACGCTCTCCACATGGAGTCAATAGAAACTGTTGCACAGCCACAGACATCGGATAATACACCAAATAATGTCCGGGAAGTGGCAGATGATTCATCCATCCAAAGGAGCTCATATGCTTCTAATTTTTCAATGCAGCAGAAGTGTGTGACTATTCATAAGGTAAAGATTATTTTTCTTTCTTTTCAGTTTGTGACAGAAAAGTTTTATAACCAAACAGCATTTCTTCTCTTAATAGACAAATTATGGTTAATTTCAAATATTGGCTAGCATACACTCTATATGCTAAGCAGCATAATGTGTAGTGAAAACCCTAATAGTTTCCACTGAATTGCCAAGAGAACAATTATGTACCAAAATCTGCACTATCCCGGATATTTTCACACAATTTGAATTGCGATCACTGCCGCAGATGGTGCCATTTGTGGCCAAAAATCACATAACTCAATTATGGTCAGTATCAGTGCTAAAAGTTTTTAACAGTTGCTTTTTGCACCCCTTTGTGAAAGCTCAACTCATGATTTTTAAAAATCTCATTCAACCATATCCAAAATTTTTGTAGTGTGTTGAAATTTCCATACAGAACATATTTTTCCTCTTATTCATAGTGTTTCAACCACTGTGTTTTCTACAAAGGTCAGCCTATACTCAAACAGAGATAGTTGTGTGCAGGTGCATTGTTGTGGTGGAGGAACCAG
The DNA here is from genome assembly GCF_021461385.2 of Schistocerca piceifrons. NCBI lineage: Eukaryota > Metazoa > Arthropoda > Insecta > Orthoptera > Acrididae > Schistocerca > Schistocerca piceifrons. The sequence goes on from NC_060149.1 coordinate 787,119,517, forward strand.
TCTCTTGTCTGCCACAAATTGGGTTTTTTTTATGAACACTGATGGGCAATCTTCTTAAAACTTCCTAATAAAAGATTTGATTGATGGTGAGAGCCGGGTGAACAAACTTGAATCAGGATGACAGCAAGGGTAAAAGCTAAGCATGTGTCTTTCCAAAAAAATGTGTTTTTCTGTTTAGAAGAAACCATGTGAAAACTGTAAGGATGAAATTAGCAAACTAAATGAACACATAACTAGTTTACAGTTTATTATTGGCACTTTAAAAATGGGTATTTTGAAATTACAGCTTGAAAAAAGTGAACTGAATGTGCTGAAATTTTTGCATGATAGTGCGACTGTTAAGGAAAAGTGAACAAATGTGGCATACAATAGCAGCAAGAAACAAGTGCTAAATCAAAAAAACTGTGAAAGTAACATCTGTGTACATGAAAACTTGTTTCAAGTACTTTCTACTGATGCCTGTGGAAGTGCAGGCCCGTGCAGATCTCATGAACGAGGCAAAGACAAAAGAACAGTGTGAATAAAGCAGGAGAAGAAAATGTATTGACACTGACAAATAAGGAACCAAGTGTAAAAATGGACAGTGGAAATCTGCCGATCCAAAGTTGTATTAAAGTGTTTAGTGAAACAACACAAAATGACTTCCAGACTGTAAAATCCAAGAGGAAACTGTTTGTGCTTTCAGACAGTCATGGTTATGGTTGTGCAAATAAACTAAGAGAAGAAAGTAATATATATTTGTGTGGTATAGTGAAACCGGGATCCCCACTTTGTAAAATTAAAAAGATAATTGCATCCACAGAGGTAAAAAAATCTATATGATAAAGACTTTGTTGTACTTTTGGGAGGTTCTAATAACATATACAAAAACCAAATGGCGAGTGCTATGCGTGATCTTAAATAGTGTCTGAAAAATCTCACACATACAAATGTCATAATTGTGAATATTCTGCATCAGCATGATCTTATGAGGCACTTCTGTGTTAATAAAGAGATACAAAGTGCCAATAATCAGGTTGCTAAAATCTGCAGGCATTTTAAAAATGTGAAATGCGTTGGTGTGAGTGATATAGGATGCACATTCCACAAAAAACACAGACTACACCTGAACAGCTTGGGTAAGGAATATATGAAGAACCTGATAACCAAGAAAATAAAAAAAGAAAGAAAAAACACGAAAATAACTTCAGAAGCAAACTCTTAGTCGCTAAGTCACCATCAGACACAACAGGAACAACAAAAACACCTCAAAAAAATTAGAAGCAATAGAACCATCAGCATTAACAGCAAAACATGCAAAAATTTGTGAGGAGACAGCAGAAACAACAGTGGATAGTGAAGTGAATGACAAGGAAACATGCAAAAATTTGTGAGGAGACAGCAGAAACAACAGTGGATAGTGAAGTGAATGACAAGGAAACTGTAGCTCCTTGTCATCCAAAATGATTTTTTAGAGGAAGACAAGAAAAACGAGAAGGCTCCAAGGTAAGGAGTCCTCAGTGTTTATCAGTTCTTCGCCAAAATGTCCAGTCAATAAGAAATAAACTGCAACAGCTAGAAGTGGAACTGCGGACCATTGATAGCTCACTTGTTTGCATGAAAGAATATTGGTGTAGGGAATCTGAAATTACACATGCAGCTCTAAGCTCATAGAAAGTAGCATGCCATTGTAGTGGAACCACTATAAGAGGTGGTGGATCATTTATATATAGAGAGGAAGTCACTTGACACACTATTTTCCAGAAAAGCAGTTTTGGTCTTGGTTGAAATTCCTCCTTTTTATGGACAATGTATCAGCAGCACTATAAGCAGAAAACTTTTCAGTGCACCATGTTTCATGATGATGGATTTGAAAGTAGGTTAAAAATATGGCATCGTGTAACAGCTGTCTGTTTCCATGGGCTGTGATTAGAATGTTGGAGCTGTGGATAGCAGTGATTCCCTTTTGCACAGGTAGTGAATGCCATGGACCAGACTGAAAAGGATATTATCAATGTTTTTATCCACCATTTATTGAACGTGGCTTGCTCAGTGACTTTCTGTATTAAAAGTAACATTACAATGGTAAAAAGCAGAACAAAATCCATTATCAGTCTGTCTTAACAGTTAATCATATCTCCTCCAAGATAAGGATCATTGGTTGGACACCCACCTCAAACACTAAAAGTGACTCCCCTTACAGCCAGACGTTTTCCAAACTTGGAAAAGAGAGCTAAGAAAACACCAGCAAAGGAATGTGAAGTACATGCAAGAAAAGGCAGCCACATAGACACATCTTATTGGCGGACATAATGTGAAATTTCTGTGTGTGCAGTACCACATCTTAAAATATTGGCCACAGATAACCTGTAATTACATGAAAATGAAATATAATTTGCTTTGTACCATTAATTCCAACTCCATTGCAATTTCATTTTGTAGATTAAAGCTGATAAAGAAAAGTTCATGTATAAGCGAGATTCCTTCACACCATCCTATATTACAGAAAATTACATGCGGAGGCAGAGGATCTTTCATGTAAAACAGTCATGTACTCGATTTAATGAAGACAAAAAATATCTTTTATGTAAGTGGCACCAAATTAAATCTCATACAAAAGCTGACAAATACTGTAATAGAAACTTTTTGGAAGTTTAAAACTGTGCGCTGGACTGGTACCCGAACCCTGAACCTTTGCTTTTTGTGGCAAAAGCTCCACTGACTAGCTATCCATGCACGACTTGTGATGTGCCCTTACAGCTTTACTTTCACCAATATCTCTTTCCTATCTTCCATAACAGAAGTTCTCTTGCATACCTTGCAGGACTTGTGGAGAAAATGGAGTAAAGCTATGAGGAGGGGTTGTGAGCATTGCCAGCATAGCTCAGTCAGTAGAGCATTTGCATGAAACACAAATGTTCCAGGTTTGAATCCCAGTCTGGCACGTAGTTTTAAGCTGTTAAGAAGTTTCAAATCAGTGCACACTCCACTGCAGAGTAAAAATTCACTCTGTAAATACTCTAATTGTCAGGACATGAGAAGTTGTAGGTCACTTTACTCTCTCTTTTGCCAAACAAGAGGAACCAAATGTTCCAAATCTTATTTATCTGTCAGCGTTTTAATGTTGCTATCCATCTCCCTCTGTGTGGCAGGAACAATTTTTTTGCAATTTTATTTAGAATCTTTTTCTTGTGGTTACTGTGTGTGTTATATTTCTCTCTGTTGCGTATGTTAAAAATGTAGAAATAGTCTCTCTTCATAGGTTAGTTCATTGTCCTTAGACACAATCCATGCCATGTGCAGTGCCACTTGTTTGAGTATTATTTCTCAGTTTTCTCCCCCACACATGGACATTGTCAGTGTTTGACTATGGCAAAAGTGAAAAGAAGTGGTTTTAGTACCTCTTAGGTTTTTGGCAGGTTATTATCCTTTGGATTACTTGTTTAATAATTGGTAATGTATTATTCTCTGCTTCTTTCAGGATCCAAAAGAAAATCTTGGAATGCGCATAGGTGGTGGAATTGGAAGTAATGAAGGAGACATACCAATTTACATTGCAAATATTCACCCTCAAGGCTGTGTTGGAAGAACAATGCGGATATTGGTAAGATTGAAACCCTTTACCTTTTCTCTGTGTTAAATTTGCTCATTCTTCTGATATTTTTTAAACATTGTTGTTTATCTCTAAAATATTACTCCAGAATCACATAAACCATAACTGTGTGTCAGAGAACTTTACTGAAAAAACTAAAGTGAATAAAGAGAAAATAAAGTAAATATTCTATTAAAATACACAAATAGGCAAGCACTGTTAGCAACTTAATAAATATTGAGGATGAATAAGAAGTGTTGGCCACAGCTTTCTACCATGTGTGTCCGTTAGAGTAGCCATTTACATTTTTATATGAATTTACCTTAGTTGTCAAGTGGGCTGTGGGCAGGGATAGGAAAAGGTCACATAAATGATGATGGAAAAAATTATGTGAAATTGGCAGTTTTTAGGTTATATTGCACAGTCAGCAGTTTTTAGGAAATGTCTCTAAATCTGGTATTTTTCCCTGTTCTGATGTAAAAATTTCATAAACCTCAGGGAGCAGTTTACTAAAACATGGTAACTGATAGTTGTCAAATGTCAAAATTTGGTTTTGACCTGTTTTTCCTTGAGGCTGAATTCACGTACAAACTTAAAATGACAGTTCATTTGCCACATATATGGTGATGGCTCTAGATGTGATGTCAAATGAAAATAACTTACTTCTGACCAATTCTATTCCAGTAACAGTTTCAGTTGCTGACGTCACATTTTCCAACGTTTTTGCACTACACTTGGTACTGAAAATTATGTGTTTTGGGAGAGTCTTTAATTTTGTGCTACAATTTCTAATCCTCCATCCAGTCTTTATTTGCTCTGTATATGAAAGGACCTCCATCTGGTCTTCGTTTGATCATTTATGAAAAGAGTAGGGCCACTTGTAATTAGCCCCACATCTGTTTTTTCTCAATCCTGTGTATTAGCAGGTTAAAGTAAATGAAAAAATGATAATACATTTAAACTGTTGCAAAGGGCTAGGACACCCTATCTTCATTCCTTCACATCCTCAACACCTTCTCTCCAATGTGCTTCACTTGGTCCTCCTCAACCCAGCATGCCACCTTCCTAGACATTGACCACCACCTCTCTGCTGGCTCTATCCACACCTCTGTTCGCATTAAACCCACCAACCACCAACAGTATCTGCATTTTGACAGTTGTCATCCCTTTCATGTAAAAAAATCCCTCCCATATACCCTGGGCACCTGGGGATGGCATATATGGGATGACAAGAGTCCTTTGCACAGTACGCTGAGGGTCTCACCAGGGCCTTTACAGACTGGCACTATCCTGCAGACCTAGCATGTGAACAGATCTCCCATGCCCATCCCCCTCACACCCTCAATCCTCCCACCACCCCCAAGAACCAGCCACAAAGGATGCTCCCCTTTGTCACCCAGTACCACCCCAGACAATAACAACTGAACCACATATTTCACCAGGGCTTTGATTACCTACTATCATGCCCTGAAATGATGGACACCCTACTGAAGATCCTTCCCACCCCCTCCTAAAGTGGTGTTTCATCACCCACCCAACCTCCACATCATCCTAATCAATCCCTATGCCACTCCCAGTCCCAGTCACTTGCCACAAGGATCATATCCCTGTGGAAGACCCAGATGCAAGATTGCCCAATCAACCCACTCAGCACTTCCTATTCCAGTCGTGTCACAGGTTTATTCTACCCCATCAGGGGCCGGGCCACCTGTGAAAGCAGCCATGTCATTTACTAGCTCTGCTGCAATCTTTGCACAGCATTTTGTTGTGGTATGACTTCCAACCAGCTGTCCACTAGAACGAACGACCATCGCCAAACTGTGACCTAGAGCAAAGTAGGCCATCCCATGGTAGAGCAAAGTAGGCCACCCCATGGCACAACATGCAGCTGAACATAACATGCTTGGTTTCAACAGCTGCTTCACTACCCAAGCCACCTGAATCCTCCCCTCCATCACCAGCGTTGCTGAAATGCGAAGATGGGAGTTATCCTCACAATACATTCTCCGCTCCTGTAACATACTGTCCCTACAGCCTCCACCCAACAGTTTCCACCCCCTCTGTCGTATTATCTCCTCCCCATTCTTTGCTCCCACCCTCTTTGGTTGCTGCCCTCTGGCAATGCACCTGCCCATCTTTCCCCACTCCTCTCTGTTTTTGTTCCTTTTTCCCCCTCACTTCTTTGCCCCACAACCTCCTCATGCTGCACCTGTTGGCATTCTAGTCACTGCACAATCTGCCATACAGTGTTCCTCTCTCCTCCTCACCCATACACTACTATCCTTTCCTTCACTGTCCCCTCCAGATTGCTGCCTCCATACCACATGATGCTGCTTTCTGGTTGAAGCTGCCAATCGTGTGCGTGAGGTGTGCTTGCTTGTACTTATGAATGGTGTGTGTTTCTCTTTTGCTGATGAAGGCTGTGTCCAAAGCCTTTGTGTAAGTATCTTTTAATTGTGCCCGTCTACAATTTAATGTGTCTTCTTTATGGTAAGTAGCAATCTGCCTTTCCCTACGTAGTTGATATTCCTACCTGGAGTTTCCAGTGTTTCATTTTAAAATAAGTAAAGAAGCCACAACTTTTAAGGGTGGCTCCAGAGCTATCAATATTAGTTTTAGACTGATAATCAAACAGAATTCTCTTCTTTAACTCCAAATGTACCATCCCTCTAGTTAAAACATAACAACCAAGCCCATGTTTACCCACAGTAAGACAGAAGCGGGTCTATATTAATGTATTGGTAAGGACAAGAAAATGTAGCATCTGTTTTTGGCGAATTTCGCATCAATTTTTGGCAAAATGTGCATTTATTTTTGGTAAAATATGCATATATTGTTGTTGAAATTTGCATATGACTTCCTTGTTTGCAAATGACCAGATGCACAAATTTAAAAGGTTGTCACACTTCATGAGTGAAGACAGAGACTTAATGCTTTGAAATTGTTTGATAAAAAGTGCTGAGTGTGGAAGATTGTGATGGAATGTTTGCTTTTGCAAAACTTTCAACAGTTGTTTTCCAAAAGGGCCTTTGTTTCCTTCCTTTGGCTGTATAAAGCTTTAAACAAATCATTTCTGTTGAGCAGTAGCAGCTTTCTCCTGCTGGTGAAATGAATTTAATATGGTTCTCGACATTAATTTTCTTTTCTCACCCAATTCAGTGATTACAAAATTTGCAGATTATTAATTTCAACCTTTCATGGGCATTTGTAATTGTGAAAGCCATACCTGACAACACTACAGATAGAGTTGACAAAGCACTTAGAGTGGAAATATAGTTGAAAATAACTCCTTTTGCATGTTAGGGGAAGAATTTTAGCATGGTCAAGATAGAGGCAAGTTTTGTTTTTCAGTGACTATAGTGCAGTTTGTGGACACTATATAGTGACAGACAGTCACAAGTATATACAAATTAGAATTATGTCTGCCAGATGGGAAAGGAGTGGTCTCAAGAAACAAATCCTGCCTCTCTCTGGCAGGGCAGCAGCCTACACATGGGTTTTGCGAAAGCAGAACTGATACGCAGGGTTCACCAATCCCTTCTGGTGTCAAGGATCTTAATCGAAATCCGTGATAGTCTAGTATTAGTCTTCCCACTCATTTCAAAATAAGAAATGAAAATGACGAGTAACACAAAAGACAAAGGCATTTCGGTACAGCTACTGCGCAATTGCTTTTTGAGGTTGGCAGAGTATTGTCAGTGAGGGATTTCAGGTCCATATTGATGCAACCACAGTTCAAAACACCTGCCACCTAAAATAGCCACGTTAAAAGTGCTTGCATTATACCAACTTGTGAACTTTAACTAACAAACAAATGTATGCAACCCTCTCACTGTATGCTGCAACAGTAGTGCACCAAGTGATGGATAAGCTACATTGCTGAATACCATATTCAGTGAATGTAAACAGTATTATTTATTCTGATTTTTATTGTGGTTTTTAGTGAGTGTGGAGCCTAATTTATACACCCTTTTGCAATCACTTGAGTAGAGATACACTCCTGGAAATGGAAAAAAGAACACATTGACACCGGTGTGTCAGACCCACCATACTTGCTCCGGACACTGCGAGAGGGCTGTACAAGCAATGATCACACGCACGGCACAGCGGACACACCAGGAACCGCGGTGTTGGCCATCGAATGGCGCTAGCTGCGCAGCATTTGTGCACCGCCGCCGTCAGTGTCAGCCAGTTTGCCGTGGCATACGGAGCTCCATCGCAGTCGTTAACACTGGTAGCATGCCGCGACAGCGTGGACGTGAACCGTATGTGCAGTTGACGGACTTTGAGCGAGGGCGTATAGTGGGCATGCGGGAGGCCGGGTCGACGTACCGCCGAATTGCTCAACACGTGGGGCGTGAGGTCTCCACAGTACATCGATGTTGTCGCCAGTGGTCGGCGGAAGGTGCACGTGCCCGTCGACCTGGGACCGGACCGCAGCGACGCACGGATGCACGCCAAGACCGTAGGATCCTACGCAGTGCCGTAGGGGACCGCACCGCCACTTCCCAGCAAATTAGGGACACTGTTGCTCCTGGGGTATCGGCGAGGACCATTCGCAACCGTCTCCATGAAGCTGGGCTACGGTCCCGCACACCGTTAGGCCGTCTTCCGCTCACGCCCCAACATCGTGCAGCCCGCCTCCAGTGGTGTCGCGACAGGCGTGAATGGAGGGACGAATGGAGACGTGTCGTCTTCAGCGATGAGAGTCGCTTCTGCCTTGGTGCCAATGATGGTCGTATGCGTGTTTGGCGCCGTGCAGGTGAGCGCCACAATCAGGACTGCATACGACCGAGGCACACAGGGCCAACACCCGGCATCATGGTGTGGGGAGCGATCTCCTATACTGGCCGTACACCACTGGTGATCGTCGAGGGGACACTGAATAGTGCACGGTACATCCAAACCGTCATCGAACCCATCGTTCTACCATTCCTAGACCGGCAAGGGAACTTGCTGTTCCAACAGGACAATGCACGTCCGCATGTATCCCGTGCCACCCAACGTGCTCTAGAAGGTGTAAGTCAACTACCCTGGCCAGCAAGATCTCCGGATCTGTCCCCCTTTGAGCATGTTTGGGACTGGATGAAGTGTCGTCTCACGCGGTCTGCACGTCCAGCACGAACGCTGGTCCAACTGAGGCGCCAGGTGGAAATGGCATGGCAAGCCGTTCCACAGGACTACATCCAGCATCTCTACGATCGTCTCCATGGGAGAATAGCAGCCTGCATTGCTGCGAAAGGTGGATATACACTGTACTAGTGCCGACATTGTGCATGCTCTGTTGCGTGTGTCTATGTGCCTGTGGTTCTGTCAGTGTGATCATGTGATGTATCTGACCCCAGGAATGTGTCAATAAAGTTTCCCCTTCCTGGGACAATGAATTCGCGGTGTTCTTATTTCAATTTCCAGGAGTGTATATTAGACTGTGGTAATATGTTGCATTATGGGGCAGTGGCATGTATCTTACACAGATCATTCAACTACCCACAGTTGGAATTGCATTAGAACATTTAGACCGTTGATAAGTTGTGCACTTCTTGTTTTGCAAACACATCCCTGTGCAAATTATCTTTTCGAAATTTGCCTTTTCAAGATAACATATGATATGAGTAACTGAAAAATCATTACATTTTTATTATTTATATGCAGAAAATAAAGCTGTCTTGATAAAATAGTTCATTTGGATACAATTTGCTACAAAATAGCTTGTATTAGGTAGTTTCACATTGTCGCATTTTGAAGCAGAATTTGCATCTGTATTTACATTTATCATAAAATGAGAATTTTTCTGGTCCCTAGATATTGGAGATAAATAGTAAAGTGTGCTTACATAGACAATATTTATTACAAATTTTCTGAAATAGTATTTGATGGAGCAGAGCTATTAGTGTTAATCACTCTGGATGCTCTTACAAACAGTTCACACTTTTCAACTGTTGCATAACTGATAGGTTTTTCGCATATTATGAAATGGAACAGAAGTAATATTTTGTGTTCCCCAAGGAAGTGTTAAATGCACTCTGCTGTTCCTGATCTACATAAATGATATAGGGGACAATCTGAGCAGCCCTCCTAGATTACTTGCTAATGATACTCTCATTTACTGTCTTGTAAAGTCATCAGCTGATCAAAACCAATTGCAAAATGATTTAGACAAGGTACCTGTATGGTGTGAAAAGTGGAAATGGACTCTAACTAATGAAGTGTGAAGTCATCCACATGAGTACCAACAGAAATCCACTAAATCTTGGTTACACAATGAATCACACAAATCAAAAAACTTTAAATTGAGCCAAATACTTAGAGATTACAATTACAAATAACTTAAATTGGAATGATCACATGGGTAATGTTGTGGGGATAACAAAACAAAAACTGTGATTTATTGGCAGAACACTTAGAAAATGCAAAAGTGCAGCTTGTTGTGTATTATCATAAAATAGGGGAGAGAGTGTCATGGGCATGATATGTGAATTGGGGTGGAAATCATTGGAAAAAAAGTCATTTTTCAATGCGGCAGTATCTTCCTGTGAAATTTCAATCACCAACTTTGTCCTTCAATTGCAAAAATATTGTGTTGGTGCCCCTCTACATAGGGAAAAATGGTCATGATAAAATAGGAGAAAACAGAACTTGCATAGAAAGACTGAAGTGCTCATTTTTCCCGCATGCCGGTCAAGAGTGGAATAGTAGAGAAATAGTTTGAAACCTCTGCCATACATTTTATTGTGAATTGTACATTAATCATGTACGTGTAATGTATCCAGATTTATGTCCTCTTCCTTTTGTGGCTTTAAATTAGTAGCTTGAGCTCTTATAAATTATATCTCGATGGGTGGTCTAAAGTTTTATTCCAGATTTCCTCTAAACTTTCATCATACCACAATAAACCTTTCAGAGCCTACATCGTGCCACAATTACTGTACCACTTCACACTGAGTTAGTGTATACATTCCTGCCAATTTTTATAATTTTTATATAAAACTTAAACTTCTCTCTCTTGTGTAACAACTAAATCACAAAATTTGCATAACTACATTTACATTACAAATTTACTTAATAAATTACACAAAATCTGTATAGTTTAATAGGCAATAAACATATCTGTTGGTGATTATTTTAATTCACAGTCAGACGTGACATGTATCACCTCCTAGCAGTAGCAAGAGCCAGTCAAAATAGATATCCACATTGTTCTATACAGAGGTGGCATATTTGTGCATATTCTGCAATACCTTCAGCTTACATTAGCATACACTCAATTGCAGACCCTTCCCCAGTACACAGCCTTGACTACAGATGCCACAGATATCCATTCAGAAGTTGCTTTGCATGAGTAATCTCACTACCAGATGCAGTGTGATTCAATGGTACATCACAAATTGAATTGAATGTTTTTGTTGTGCACAAGTATAAACATGAAAGCCACAAAATGTCATTTTAGCTTTAAAGACATGGATATTGACATAACATCTACTTGTTTCTATCGTGCCATCATACCACAGGATACATGGCAGCACGTGTAAAATAAAATGTTCTCTAACAAGATTTGAAAACACATAGGGCAGGTGTGTCCACCTTCCCCAGTGAATAGGAGAGCTCTGTTTGTCACTCCATGTACAAAATTTGGCACTCAGGCATTAGGCAGTCAGAGTGGGGGCAGAGCTAGTGTCAAACAAATAGTGCATGCAAAAGTTTAAAAGTTGTACTTTCAGAAGGTCATAACTGCATATATCAGCATTACGGCCCAAATTTTCATGTGGGGTTGGTATCTTGCTAGTATGCTTTTTTCTCCTTAAAACATGAGCTCAAGTTGGTGATGTTTCCTTGTAAGTGACAAAAATTACAAATTGAAATGAATTCATAATAAACTCAATTGACAATTCCTGCTTGGCTACTTTAGTAATTTTAGCATAATTATCCAAACCATTGGTCATACTTGTAAGTGTGAACTGAGCTGCACCAAGAAAATAAATGGAATAATTGCAATAGTTCATTATCAGATAAAGTACAGAGTGAAAACAGTTATTAACTCTGGTATACCAGTTCACTGTAATCAAAAGCATCAATAGAAAGGACACAGAATTGACTTGGGAACAATTGCTAGAAACTGATTTGAAATTTTCTCTCATGAGGAGATTGGACAGAACTGATAAGCTACAGGCAGACATAGTAAGTGCACGGAGGAGAGAAGTATATAGGATATAAATGAAAGTTATGAGAAAACTTGGAGATTGAGTGGTTTTGACATTGATACAGAGATGTGGATGATGTTTTTATATACAAGTATTTTGGATGATGTTATATTCAAGTAAAGCTGTACATGTTTGTTTTTGGTGAAACCTTCCTGTTTCTCTCTTAGCTTATCCATGCATACTGCATTCGTCGTCATAAAGCCAGACAGACATCTTGCTGCTTGAGTCTGTTCATCTTCATGGTACATTTAAGATGATCTTTGTGACAGCTCAGAGGAGCCCCAAGAGGCTTTTTACCAGACCACAGTTCACTGTAAATGATTTCATAAGAAATATGGCAAACATGTCCTAACTATTTCAGCTAAATATTTATGAGCTGCTTGTGAATCACAAACCTAGAAGTTGGAATGCAATACTCAATGCTTTATTTATCCTTAACAATGAAGTTCAGTTGTTACTTTTGAAATTTATCAGGTTTTTTGACATTGTGGCAGTAAAGCTCCTGGTTTCACTACTGTATAATAATTTTGAGAAAACAGAGTATTACATTGTAAGTTTTGTGCATGTTGATAGTTGCCAATTAATGAAGTTTCAGTGAGTTAGTCTTCTGAAGGGTATGTTACGTGTACACACTGTGGATACTTCACTCACCTAAAGTATTACCTGCCTACAGAAAGTAGTTTACCCAGCTCATTGCTATACAGGGTGTTACAAAAAGGTACAGCCAAACTTTCAGGAAACATTCCTCACACACAAATAAAGAAAAGATGTTATGTGGACATGTGTCCGGAAATGCTTAATTTCCATGTTAGAGCTCATTTTAGTTTAGTCAGTATGTACTGTACTTCCTCAATTCACTGCCAGTTGGCCCAATTGAAGGAAGGTAATGTTGACTTCGGTGGTTGTGTTTACATGCGACTCATTGCTCTACAGTACTAGCATCAAGCACATCAGTACGTAGCATCAACAGGTTAGTGTTCATCACGAACGTGGTTTTGCAGTCAGTGCAATGTTTACAAATACAGAGTTGGCAGATGCCCATTTGATGTATGGATTAGCACGGGGCAATAGCCGTGGCGCGGTACGTTTGTATCGAGACAGATTTCCAGAACGAAGGTGTCCCGACAGGAAGACGTTCGAAGCAATTGATCGGCATCTTAGGGAGCACGGAACATTCCAGTCTATGACTCGCGACTGGGGAAGACCCAGAACGACGAGGACACCTACAATGGACGAGGCAATTCTTCGTGCAGTTGACGATAACCCTAATGTCAGCGTCAGAGAAGTTGCTGCCGTACAAGGTAATGTTGACCACATCACTGTATGGAGAGTGCTACAGGAGAACCAGTTGTTTCCATACCATGTACAGCATGTGCAGGCACTATCAGCAGCTGATTGGCCTCTACGGGTACAATTCTGCGAATGGTTCATCCAACAATGTGTCAATCCTCATTTCAGTGCAAATGTTCTCTTTACGGATGAGGCTTCATTCCAACGTGATCAAATTGTAAATTTTCACAATCAACATGTGTGGGCTGACGAGAATCTGCACGCAATTGTGCAATCACGTCATCAACACAGATTATCTGTGAACGTTTGGGCAGGCATTGTTGGTGATGTCTTGATTGGGCCCCATGTTATTCCACCTACGCTCAGTGGAGCACGTTATCATGATTTCATACGGGATACTCTACCTGTGCTGCTAGAACATGTGCCTTTACAAGTACGACACAACATGTGGTTCATGCACGTGGAGCTCCTGCACATTTCAGTCGAAGTGTTCGTACGCTTCTCAACAACAGATTCGGTGACTGACGGATTGGTAGAGGCGGACCAATTCCATGGCCTCCACGCTCTCCTGACCTCAACCCTCTTGACTTTCATATATGGGGGCATTTGAAAGCTCTTGTCTACGCAACCCTGGTACAAAATGTAGAGACTCTTCGTGCTCGTGTTGTGGACGGCTGTGATACAATACGCCATTCTCCAGGGCTGCATCAGTGCATCAGGGATTCCATGCGACGGAGGGTGGATGCATGTATCCTCGCTAACGGAGGACATTTTGAACATTTCCTGTAACAAAGTGTTTGAAGTCACGCTGGTACATTCTGTTGCTGTGTGTTTCGATTCCATGATTAATGTGATTTGAAGAGAGGTAATAAAATGAGCTGTAACATGGAAAGTAAGCATTTCCAGACACATGTCCACATAACATATTTTCTTTCTTTGTGTGTGAGGAATGTTTCCTGAAAGTTTGGCCGTACCTTTTTGTAACACCCTGTATAATGGTTTTGCACATTGATTCATGTAAATACTATACTACTTTATATGTGTGTGGTGATGCATGTAGGCTTTAGGTTGTTTTTGGGGAAGGAGACCAGACAGTGAGGTCGTCGGATTGGGGAAGGACGGGGAAGGAAGTCGGCCGTGCCCTTTGAAAGGAACCATCCCGGCATTTGCCTGGAGGAATTTAGGGAAATCACGAAAAACCTAAATCAGGATGGCCGGACGCAGGATTGAACCGTTGTCCTCCCGTAGGCTTTAGGCATTTGACCATTCAAATAAAGCTCAATTATCTCAAGTCCTAGTAGAAAAAGAGAGAGAGAGAGAGAGAGAGAGAGAGAGAGAGAGAGAGAGGTGAACAATAGTTGAGAACATAGACACAATCCAGGTACTGATACAAGCAGTTGCTGACAATAACTATGAACACAATATGAAGGCAAGTGCCTGCTGCAATGCGCTTATAAAGAGGAGAGCTCCAGTAGATGGTGTGGTGGATGCCATGCTGTGTGGACAAGCTGTGTTGCTCACTGCAGGTTGGTATCTAGTGGCCAACTCATGCAGATGCCATTGGCATAATATTTACAGTGTAATATCCAAGTATTAAGTATGGGATTATAGCAGCCCGCCCACTCCCCCCTTGAGGAAATGATGTTCCACTTGTGAATGTTGGGGTGATTGTTAAAACATCTGTGGCCTCTTGTGGCAAACGCTGCAGGCAGTGATTGTGGTGGCAGGAGGAGTTTCCGGGCTGGAACTGGTGAACAGGGGTGGAAGTGGAGTGGCTGTGGACACACAAGGCAGCTACTTCTCCATGATGTACTGTTACGAGAAGACTGGTGGCTAGGACACTGATAGCATCTAGATGTCCATTCCCTAAATGTGGTGGGACTGCACCAAAAGTGTAACAGTCAGCCATTCGGTCAGCAGTACTGGTGGTGTTGGTGCTGTAGGACCTGAAGGCACGAGACCAGCTGGCAGCGGAATCGCAGGCAGCAGCAAAGCATTATGGGAAGGCCCAGCAGCAGTTGCCAGGGGCTGGACCCCAGAGGTGAGGCAGGAGGTGGTGATAGCCACAAGGAGGGTGGGTCCATTCTGCAGCACAGATGCTCTGTGAGACAGGGACATATTGTGAGGAAGGAGGTGGAGGGAGCAGCGGGGATTCTGCGGCCCTCGCCGTGGTGCGAGAATGCAGCTGTTCATGGTGGTGCGCCATTAGCCTGTCACTGGTGTGAACCAATACAGAGGTGGAGGCCTTGGCAGCTGTGGACTGTAGCTGGAATCCGCTTTGGTGAGTGGTCAAACCACCAAGTTCAGAGCACGGAGCCAGGAGCAAACCGTGACAAGGGCCACGGCGGTGGGCATTGGGGAGGTGGCATGAGCAGATGCAGGAGAGTCCATAGCCAACATCCATGGAGCATGTCGGTCAGATTCCAGTCCCTCACTGGTATAAACTGGTACGAACTCGAGAAGTTTGTCAAGGCATTGTCCGTGTAGGAGTCAGCGACATACTTCTTCATTTCAACCTTCGGATGAGATGTTCCGCCTGACTGTTAGAATGGTGGTGAAAAGGAGCAGCAGTCAAGTAGTGAATGTCTTGATGAGCACAGCAATCGTAGAAGGCCTGATATACAACCTGTGGACCATTATCCATCACAAGCTTGTAATTCAAACCTTCAATAGAAAAAATTGTGAGGAGAGCGTGAATCATTGCCACAGCTGATGTCAAAGGACTGTGGATAATGTATGGAAGTTTTCAACAACCAACAATGAGTAAGCATGTAGAAAAAGTCCCACAAAATTGTCGTGGATGGATTCCCTCAGTCACTGCCGAGTGGGCTACAGAGAGAGTGTTGCATGCAGTGCCGCCTGTTAGGTGGCATACTGAGGGCAGGCTGCAACAAGATGTGCATTGTCACCATCAACGCCAAAGGGGCAATAACAGTATGTGAGGCCCCCACAATGTCCCTTATGTAGGAGCTGAAGCACATCCCATGATAGGGTGGCCAGGATCACAACTCTAGGCGACATCCCATCCATAGCTCAGAGAACACCTCCATCAAACACCCAAAGGTGGTGACGTAGGGCAAAATAGTTACACAAAGGATGTGAAGCCTTGCTAGAGACCTGTCTGGCCAGCCATTCTAAACAAGGTGAACAATTTAATGCAAAACTGTATCAGCAGTGACAGCAGGTGCAATCTGGGGGCCCATAATAGGAAACCCTTCCCCTGCACACTGCACGTTAACATCTAAGTGAAAATGAAGGAGTTCATCCTTATCAAAAATAGGATTTGGCCCCATCGGAAACTGGGACAGTGAATCAGCATTCACATGTTGTGCAGTAGGCCAAAAACTTTTTTCATAATTGTAGTGAGACAGAAACAAGGCCCAATGCTGGAGGCAGTGCGCTGCTTTGTCGAGCAACAAAGCGGGAGGATTAAACAGTGAAACCAAGAACTTGTTGTTAGTAACGAGGTGGAATGTAGACTCATATAAGAACATATGAAAATTTTTGAGAATGTAGATGATAGCAAGCACTTCCTTATCAACTTGGGAATAGTGCTGCTGAGTGTAGTTGAGTGTTTTTGATCTGTAAGCTATCAAATGTTCAGAACCATCCTCATTTCAATGTGTGAGAATGGCTCCAAGTCCGTACTGAGGGGTGTCTGTAGCCAAACAAGAAACAGAATGAAATTTAGATTTCAAAAGTGTGAATGCATGCTTGCAGGCTGGCATCCACTGAAAAGGAATGTTCTTCTGAACCAGCTCAAGGAGATTATAGACCAACACAGCTGTGTCCAGAATAAATTTGTGATACTAAGCAATTTTACCAAAAAATGATTGTATTTCTTTGATATTTGGAGGGCAAGGCAGAGCTGTGACTAAGGCAACAAGATAACGTAAAGGCTTGAAACTATCCCAAGAAACCTCAAACTCCAAATACACAATGGGTGACTGGCCAAGTTGCATTTCAGTCCTGCAGTATGTAAGACTGTGAACAAGGTGTGTAAGTTACGTAAATGCTCTTACACAGAAGCACCCATCACGAAAATCTCATTGAGACAGTTGATGCACTGGAGTGGACACTGTCAGTTGTTTCAAAAAATGCTGAAAAATCACCAGGGTCACTCGCCACACTGAACGGGAGGCAGTGATATTGGTACAACCCAAAGGGAGTGTTAATCACAAGGAACCATTTAGAATCCTCATCCAACAGCACCTGTAAATAGGCTTCAGATAAATCAATTTTGGAGAAAAACTGGCTCTTGAGTTTAATCAGTAACTCGTCCAGACTGGGCAAGGAGTAGGTGTCAGTGATAAAATAGATTGAGCGTTAACCGAAACTTTGAAGTTGCCACAGAGGTGACACTGACCAATCGGTTCTTTGACAGTCACGAGGGAGATAGACCACTCACTTGATGTAATGTGCCATGGCAGCCTGTCCAATTCAGATTTCACTCAAACACACAAACCCACTGGAATACGGAACACACAGAAAAAGCTTGGTTGTACCATAAGTTTCGGGGTAATGTGGGCCACAAAATTAGTGCCACAACCTAACCCATCTGAGAAAAGAGACGAGAACTCAAAATACATAGAATCCAATTGCTGGTAAGAGACACAGCTGCACCTGTGTCCATTTGTAGTCAGAGCACCTTGCCTGTCACTCACACTTCAACAAACAGTTTGTTACAATTTGTAAGCAGTGGAGACACCCAATTA
Organism: Schistocerca piceifrons; assembly: GCF_021461385.2. NCBI lineage: Eukaryota > Metazoa > Arthropoda > Insecta > Orthoptera > Acrididae > Schistocerca > Schistocerca piceifrons. The sequence continues at coordinate 787,137,291 of NC_060149.1, forward strand.
ACATCCATGTGCATTTCCACAGGAGGGGGCTAAGAACCACACTGAGACTCAGTACATCCTTTTTTCCGCCATTTGTTGCAAGTCACCTGGCGCTTAGGGCACATACCCCTGTTATTTTCCACGAAACAATACAGGTGAGATCAGAGCATGGGGTGCTGCCATCGCTGTGGTTCTAGTGATTGTTGTTGTCATTTGGTGCATTGCTGTCCCATGTGGTGCAGAGGCTGCATTTGTATTGCTGCCACATTGTCCTTCCCCTGAGAACTGGCTGACTTCCAACAACCAGGAACGGGAGGCACCACGGCCTCATCATGTCGAGCCTCAATCTGATCAGACAGCACGAGATACCTCGAAAGACTGAGAAGTATTTAAGACTTCAGCCAAAGGTGGATTCTCACACTGTGCATTGATACACTTCCTTATCATGAGCTGACCAGACGATGGCATCACAGACCGTGCAATTAGTATAGGAATTGTGATGAGCATTGGTAACAAACTGACATTTGCGACTGAGGCCACAGAGTTCAGCTGCTCAAGCCTACTAAGACTGGTGGGGCTATTTATGACAATGATAGGACTGTATGTGCACTGCAATGGCATGTGTGCGTTTATGTTGATAATTTGAGAACAACTCGTACATTTCGTTGAACAAAAGTGATGCAGGTTCCTGGAGTGGGCTACCTGGTGCAGCAACTGGTAGATTCTAAGAGAAATCAAAGAAAGGGACAAAGCCTCAAACATGTTTGCATCAGTGACAGCAAATGGAAGAAAGTGTTGCCAAAGCTGGTTTTCGTTAGCCTCCCAAACTTCCACCACATTATCTTAAGAGGGAAACGGCAGCGGGTATGTCAACAGCATGGAGACTGCACAGTCAGTGTGGACTACAAACTCTTGATAGCAACTGTAAGAGCCTGCTGCTACTCAAGGAGAGATTGGAGCACTGCCTGCACAGATATAAGAATCAAAGAAACAACTAAATAACCTGTGCACATGGAAGGGAACACCACACTTGTTGCCAGTTGTATCACACTGCGAACCACAAACAGCACAGCCACAATGAGCCAAAGTTTATTCTTCTTCCACATAACGGCAAACAACAGTTGAGAACATAGACACAAACATAGCATCTATCCAGGTACCAATACAAGCAGTTTCTGACGGTAAGTATGAACACAATATTTAGCTCCCCAGAAAAGAAGTGTCTTAAAGACACTGGTTTTTACACACTGATGACAATCATAACATGCTGATGGCTTCTGTTTGTAAGTATCTTCATGTTTTCACACCACTTCAACTGTGAATCAGCATTTGTTCCTGGTCTTGAGGGTTTCATTTGTTTTCTCTGCAAAGAGTTCTCTTGTTTTCTCAGTGACTATAATACTGCTGTCATTAGCATGTATAATTTTTTCACTGTGTCTAATATTGTTGGTTCAACATTTGGAATGACTCTTACCTCTGTTCAGTGCATGGACAACTGAATTTTTAAATAATGCCTTGTTTCCTATCTGTTTCAATCAGTTGATAAAGGACCTGCATTAAAATTGAAAGATAGAGGAATAGCAAGAGGGGCGTGTGTGTGTGTGTGTGTGTGTGTGTGTGTGTGTGTGTGTGTGTTTTACTTTTCTAGTTGTTTCAGTGGTGCCACCAGTTAGTGAGCCTTATATAAGATAAATAACATATTTATCAGTTTTTACTTTCCCTTTCTAATCAGGAAACAGAATTATGTGTATTTGATTGATTTCCACAGCTTACCTTAATTCAATACACTTATTTTAATTTTTCAGAAAGGCGATATTTTATTGAATGTAAATGGAACCAGCCTCCTTGGTCTTACTCACACACAGGCAGTAGCTATCTTGAAAGCTACAGTAGAAAAGAGAGAAGTAACTCTTGAAGTTCTTGAAGGTCCTGAAACATCAGCAGGTTCACTCAACTTTATACCATCCTGGGTTTACTGGCAAAAATTACCAAGGTAATGCAATAATCAAGAGATACAAGAGTCAACAGAAATGAAATGTGTTCAAAATTTAAAAAATTTAAAATATTATTGTACCCCTAGCCAGTAAGGGCACAAAAGTTTGTGAATCCATTGAGCACAAAATCTCCCAAATCATTCCTTAACATTATGATTGAAGTACCTTATTGTCTGTAGTGTTAGCAAGGTCTAAATATTTGTTTCTTTAGTGCAACTCATCTGTTTTATACATTTTCAGGTGCCTTCAGTTTCCAAAAACTGTAGTCTTACACAGGATCCCAGGCTCTAGTCTAGGATTCAGCATTGTTGGTGGCGAAGATCCTGTGCGAGGTCCGGAAGCTATACACATTCTTTTTGTTGTACAAAACTCACCAGCAGCTAAGGATGGAAAATTAAGGTAGTACTGATTCATATTTTGTGTAGTAAAATGAAAACTTCACTATGTTTCAATTATATTTGGTTTTTAAGCACTCATGACCTCCATTTTTTTACCTCTGCTTTTGTAAAAGCTAAAAGCATACATACATGTTTATTGTTTTATTTGTTGCCTTCCTTGGGGTAGTGATGTGTGTGCAAAGTGGGACTCATGTTCATGTCCTCCCAGCATTCCTCACAAGAAATGACAAGTTACTGTGCATATACTGTAGCATTTTCTTTGTTTTGCTGTATCCCTGCACATTTCAGTTTGTCTGTTACTACAGTTCAATTTTCTAAGCTTTAACTGCAGATTTATGTCCCACTTTCCTTTCACTGGTTACTTAGTATACCAATTCATTTATTTGTAGTTTTGGTACTTACCATATGCATGCCCAACAGTGGTTCCAGTAGATTGACAGAGATTGAGGCCAGGAGGATTTTGGGGGCAAAAGTTGTGTTGCAAGCATAACTCCCTACTACATAGTTCAGGAAAGCTGATGCTGGAGGGGGGAGGGGGAGATCCATGACGTGGGTTGTGAAGCAGCTATTGAATTCAAGCATGTTGTGCTCAACAGTGTGATCTGCCAATGGGTGACTAACTTTGCTTTTGGTTACAATTCATTCTGATAAACTGCTGTGCTGGTGGTCATCCTAACATCATGTGCTTTGCAAAAATAAGACATGGCTGTTTCCATAGGTGGCCTTACCTCTGATGGAATGGGAGAAGCCTGTGACAGGACTAGAGTAGAATGTGCCAGGTTGGGAGTGGTATAAGGATGGACCAAGATGCTGTGTAGGTGTCTGGGTGACAACAAATGATAATTATTTGGTCATCCCACTGGTAGGTACCAAGGAGTTGGTGGGTTCTACGACAGAGAGTAAAATAATGAGATGCATGCATAGTGTTCGATAAACTCCTTTCACTTAATTTTAAAATGCAAGTACAGATCAACACCCAATACAAGTCTCTGAGAGAGGCCAAGTCTGTATATCCACAACTGTAACAGAGGCTGAGTGACAACGACACTGCAGGGTGCAGATGACCTCATGTTGATGCCACAAGGGCGGCCAGTATGGCTATGTTATCAGCACAGTCACAAAGCATACAAAGACCATGAAGGAATCTACATTTCGTAAACAGATTCTTTAACAATAAATTCAAATCTTGTGCACATTGGTGTTAACCACAAGTGAGAACATTATTTATTTTGAAACAGACATTGTAAATATTGTAAAAAATCAGGACACAGGTGGGCAGGCATCAAAATGGGACACTCGTGCTTAAAAAAGTGTTTCAGTATAAAAAATCGAAAGACATTCACAATGAACATGAACCAGTCAGTAACTTTTCATGGTCAAACTGTAATGTGAATGATCTTTTCTGCAAATGAAAAATCTTTATCTGTAACATTTTGTGTTAAGAAAGTGCCATTGACATTTCAGATTAACCAGTTTCCATAATTAATCTATCTACAAGTATATAAGAAATTAGGATTTCCAAAATTGAGTTTCAGAGTTCACTATTTAGCTACAACAGCCAACAGAATCCAGGCAAAGGTCAATTTATTACAGATGTTGCATAGGAGCAATTTACCGGAGAGGGCAGATTTATAGTTGTTAATTCTCAGAAAGTAAAAAATTTGCTGGGACTTGATCCCTACAATAAATGTGATCTCACCGTTCATGAGGAAGCAAATCAAGAGTCATACTGATGTTCCAATGGAAAAATTGCAGCAAAAATATGTTAATATCTTTTTCTGAAGCAACAAATAAAATTAACACTACAACTCACACACCAAGATGAAACAGAATGCTGTGTCAAAAGCTTGCAAAGCACACAACATTCGCTTGGCATTATTTCAGAACAGAACTGAATCAGATGCATAAGATCCCACTTGGTGAAACAGTAAAATGAGAAGAAATTAATATTAGTATAACAGTAGCTGGAACAATAGCTACGCTCCTTGCCTTATTGACAAACTTTCATATAAAATAAAATTCAGACAACACATCACTTGACAATAATTTTAATTGGAGGGATTTTACCACATAACAGCTGAAGCATCTAAACAGATATTGATCTACAATGCAGATGTTGTCAGTATTTGGTTGTATCAAAATAAAATAGCTGATGAAATAGGTCACGATGAATGGCTGGATGTCAGTATCTGAAGGGCACAATATTTCAGCAACCAATCGCATCGCCATCATTATGAGCATCATCAGTGCACCTGACGATGGCAATGTGATCGCTTGCTGAAATATTGTGCCCATTGTACACTGACATTGGGATGTTATCCACAGAACTATTTTGTCATGAATTATGCTGACAGAATTTGAAGATTCACAATAAAATAGCTGTTGTACTTGGCTTACTTTCACTTTGTAATATGCATGTGAGGTAATTTTTTTGGGGTAACTCATCAAGTCAAGCTAATGTTTTCAATGTTCAAAACCCTTTAATACAAATAACTTGTGGCGTGAATTCAGGAATATCGCAGTGCGTTTGAGGAACCAGGGGTGTTAACAACTATTTCCCAATATGTTTATTCCTTAATAGAAATGTGTCGCAAATAATATACCTTTTTTCAAACTGACTGCTCAATTAATGAAATCACTACTACAGAAAATAATAATCTACTTAATGATATAAAGTTAACTTCCTTTTTGCCCAGAAATGTGTATGTTATTCAGAAGCATGCCTTCTCAGTTGGCAGCCATAATAAGTTTATCTACCAATAAAGTTCAGTTTAAGTGGAGCCCAACAGATTTATTGGTGCCCAACTCCACCCAATTGATGAATTTCTTAGCAGAACCAAGTTATGTACACTGGTGAGACTGAATACTGCCTGGTGATGTTGTAGGCATGTGACATGGTAATGAAAGTGTATATGCAAAGCAGAGACAAATGAAGAAACATTCTAGCAGCAGTACAGGCTGCAAATTGGGAAATCTGCTGACTGTTACTTTAACAAAGGGCAGATTGTTATGGCTTGGCACCTGGGAACAAATGTCTCAGAAACAGCTCAGTCAATTGGCTGCTCACTTGGTATTGTTCTGTGCATCTACGAAAGTGGTTGAAGTACTGTGAAACCACGAGTAGGTAATGAGTAGATGTCAGACATCCACATCTCACAGAATGTGGAGGTTGGAAGTTTTTCCGCTCTGTAAAGCAAGATAGGCAGTGACTTGTGGTTGGTCTAAGGGAAAACAGTGCTGGTGCACTCACAAGTGTTTCAGAGCACACCACTCAGCACACAGTGTTGAACATTGGACTCCACAGCAGACAACCCCTGTGTGTTCCCACTTTTGTCTGATGACATCCTCAATTACAGCTGTAGTAGGCACGGGATCATTGTGTTGGACTGTGGCTCAGTGGAAGTGTTTCACTCTGTTGGATGAATTATGTTTATTGTTACAACAGGTCAGTGTTCATGTCCTGATATTCTGTCATCCAGGTGAACTGCTGCTGCTCAAAACATACACTGCACGTCAGATGCAGGCTGGTAGGGGGCAGTATTATGCTGTGGGGACACTCATCTTGTCTTCCTTAGGGCCTGAAGTAGTAATACGAGATACTGTGACAGCTGTGGACTATGTGAACATTATTGTGGACCACCAGCGTCTCTCCATTCTTGTTGTCTTCACTGACAGTTTGTGTCTTCACCACCAAATTCATCTCATCTGAACTCTACAGAACACACCTAGAACAGTACCAGGCAGCAGCTCCGCACTTGCATGACCTGTGCATAGAAATCTCATGCCACATACATCTGGAAGCCTGTTGAGGACTTACGGAATGAATGCCACACAAAAAATCCTGCTATCCAAAGGTGGAACAACACACTATTCAGTACCTCCTCAGTATTTAGGCAATCTAATCATCAGAATTTGACTGTAGCACCACATTTCAAAACCATCTAGTCTCTTCTTGTCTAAACTGTTTACCGTCCATTTTTCCTTCGCTACATGGCTACATTCTCGACAAATACCATCAGAAGAGGCTTCCTATTACTTAAATGTATGTTTAATGTTAACAAATTTCTCTTCTTCAAAAATGCATTCCTTGCCATTGCCCATCTACATCTCTCTACTTTGGCCATCACCAGCTGTTCTGTTGCTCAGATTGCAAAACTCATCTTGTACTTTTAGTGTCTCATTTCCTAAGCTAATCCTCTCAGCATAGCCTGATTTGATTTTACTACATTCCATTATCTTTGTTTTGCTTTTGTTGTTGATCATCTTGTATCCTCCTTTCAAGACTTACATTCCATTTAACTGTTCTTCCAAGCCCTTTGTTGTCTCTGACAGAACTACAGTGTCACTGGACAACCTTGAAGTTTTTATTTCTTAATTCCTACTCCAAATTTTTCTTCGGTTTCCTTTACTGCTTGCTCAGTGTACAGATTGAATAACATCAAGGATAGGCTACAACCCTGTCTCACTCCATTCTTAATCAGTGATTCCCTCTTACGCTTCTTGACTATTATAACTGTCACCTGGTTTTGGTGCAAGGTGTAAATAGCCTTATGCTCCCTGTAATTTACTCCTGCCACCTTCAGAATTTCAGAGAGAACATTCCTGTCAACATTGTCAAAAACACTCTCATAGCGTACAAATGCTATAAATGTAGGGATGCCTCCCCTTAACCCATATTCTAAGAGAAATCGTGGGTTTAATGTTGCCTTGCATTTTCCTACATATCTCCAGAATCCAGACTGATCTTACCTGAGGTTGGCTTTTACCATTTCCATTCTTCTCTAAAGAATTTGTTAGTATTGTGCAACCATGACTTACTAAACAGATAGTTCTGTCAGCACTTGCTTTTTTTTAAAAAAAAATAGAATTATTACATTCTTCTTGAAGTCTGAGGGTATTTCACCTGTTTCATACATCTTGCACACCAGATGGAATAGTTTTATCATGTCTGGCTCTCTCAATGGTATCAGTAGTTCTGGCAGAATGTTGTCTACTCAGGGACCTTATTTAGACTTCAGTGCTCTGTCAAATTATTCTCACAATACTTCTTCATCCTCTTCCCTTTCTATTATGCTGCCTTCAAGTTCAGATCCCTTCCACAGAACTTCTATATGCTCCTACTTTCAGCTTTCCCTTCTGTGCTTAGTACTGGTTTTCTGTCCGAGCTCTTAATATTCATACAGGTGGTTCTCTTTACTCCAAAGGCCTCTTTAATTTTCCTTTATATGGTTTGTATTTTTACCCTAATGAAATATGCTTAAAAATCCTCAAGTTTGCCCTCTAGCCATTCCTGCTTAGCCATTTTGCACTTTCTATTGTTCGCATTTTTTTAATGTTTGTATTTATCTTTCACCTGCTTCATTTTCATATTTTCTGCTTTTGTCAGTTAAATTCAATACCCCCTATGATCTTATGCTGCATTTCTTTCCCTTGTGCTAGTCAATTGTTGCTTAATGCTCCCTCTGAAATTCTCAGCAACCTCTGCTTCTTTCAACTTATCCAAGTCTGATGTCCTTCATGTCCTGCCTTTTTGCAATTTCTTCAGTTTTAATCTACAGTTCATAACCAATAATTTGTGGTCATTTCACATCTGCCTCTGGAAATGTCTTATAGTTTAAAATCTGGTTCCAAAATCTGTCTTACCATTATATAATCAGTCTGAAGCTTTCCGGTGCCTCGAGGTCTCTTCCATGTATACATTCTGTGCAAAATTCTACCTGGCGGCTTCCTCTATTATTCCTTTTTCCCAGCCCATATTCACCTACTAGTTTTCCTTGTCTTCCGTTTCCCATTATTGAATAGCAGTTCCCCATCACAATTAAATTTTTGTCTCCCTTAAGCTATCTGAATAGGTTATTTTATCTCTTTTTTTTCCCTGCCTGCTTAGCTGGGTAGTAACATGGGTGCCTCCCATGCAAGCGGGCCCTGGTTTGATTCCCAGCCGGGTCGGAGATTTTCTCCGCTAGTGGACTCTATGTTGTGTTGTCCTCATCATCATTTTATCCTCATCACCGGCACGCAAGTTGCCCAATGTGGCGTCGACTGCGATAAGACTTGCACTTGGTGGCCAAACCTCCCTGGATGGGGCCTCCCAGCCAACAATGCCATGCGCTCATTTCATTTCATACATTTTTTTCAATGTCTTCATCATCTGCAAAGCTAGATGGCATATAAACTTTTACTGCTGTGGTGGGTGATGGATTCCTGTCTATATTGGCTGTGATAATGCATTCACTATGCTGCTCATAATAGCTTACCTGCATTCTTATTTTCTTATTCATTATTAGATCTATTTCTGCATTACTCCTATTTGATTTTGTTTTTATAACTCTGCATTCACCTGATTAGACGTCCTGTTCCTTCTGCCACCAAACTTCACTAATTCCCAATAACTATCTAACTTCCACCTACCCATTTCCCTTTATTAATTTTCTAACCTACATGCCCAATTAAGGGATCTAAAATTACATGCTCCAACCTATTGTACACCAATTTTATTCCTCCTGAGGATGCCTGGAGATCTGAATGGGGGATATTTTACTCAAGAGGATGCCATCATCATTTAATCATACAGTTGAGAGGCATGCCTTCAGGAAAAAATTACGACTGTAGTTTCCTCTTACTTTCAGCCATATTGTAGTACCAGCACAGCAAGCCCATGTTTGTTGATGTAAACAAGGCCAGATCATTCAACCATCCGACTGATGCTCCTACAGCTACTGAAAAGGCTGCTGCCCCTCTTCATAACTACACTTTTCTGACATCTCAACAGATACCCCTTGCTTGTGGTTGCACCTGCGGCACAGCTATCTGTATCGCTGAGCACATGCAAGCCACCTCACAAATGCCAACGTCCATTGTTCTTTGGGAAATGGGGGGCGGGGGGAGGGGGGGGGGGGGTAGGAGGTGAGGAGGTTAATGACCTGTAATAACCAGTATACACATTGATCACTGTACTTGAATGAAATAGTGCAGAAGATACATTACATGTAACACTAACATTATTTGATATTATTAATAAATATTTGATTAATAGTATCAAATCATGTGAGTTACATAAAATATGACTTTTGCACTATTTCATTGGAGCAATGTGATCAATGTATGTGTGGGTTAGATGACGCATAACTACTGTAACCTACATTTACATGTTTGTGACAAGTTTGGTATTACCCTTTAAATGAAAGTGTGTTTCATATTTTTAGTTATTACATACCTGTGACAATGATATTATGTAGGGTCTACAAAAGAACATAAATATCTCATTTGTTAGTATATATGTTATGAATTCTTGTCTTGTAACATGTTCGACATCCTTGAGGATCTCCTTACCGTGAATTTATGGAACAAAAAATATATTTGATCTAATGTTTGTTCTGCAAATAAGTCACAGAAATATTCACTGCTTTAGCTCTTTATTTCCTTCATCCTCAAATGTTGAGAGTGTGATTTTCTGTATTTGAATAAAATACAGAGAATTAAGATGTCATCTATACAACACAACCATGTGTATTCATGCCGCCTCCCCCGCACGCGCACACACACACACACACACACACACACACTCACTCACTCACTCACTCTGTAAACTTCTACAGTTACAAGTTAAGTTTAGTTCAAAAAATTGGTACCATCGTTGGAATTGTTTATCTAATCAAATGTTTAATATTTGTAGGTGTGGAGATCGTCTTTTGGCAGTGGATGGACACAGTCTGGAGAATGTAAAACATTCAGCGGCAGTGAAAATGTTAAAACAAACAGGCAGTAAGGTGACTCTCGAGGTTGTCTCTTGGCTAGGAACAGAGTTATAAGTGAAGTGAATATGTTTCCAAAAATAGAATTATTGCATTGTACTTGTACTGAGGACTGATGTGGTTGGTGTTTTAGCCCCAAAGAGTTGATTATTTCTAATGTTTGTGATCTGAGTTTCTGAAAAAAATGTGTATTGTACACATTTCCAAAAGTCTTCTAACAGTTATATCTGTGTGTATGTGTACATATGTCCATCTACTATTTTATAAAATGGTTATTTCATAAATTCGTGAGAAATTGAAGTAAGACATGAAAAATTTTACTATAGATGCTATTTTGTATACCAGAAATGACAAATTTATGGCATTCATCTCAGATATCAATATGATATTAAAAATTTCTATGTGCTTAAGATTGGTACACACCTCCAACAGTTAGATTTGTACTATTCTGGATGAACAGTGCTATGTCAGATATTACGTGGTAGCATGTTGAATTTTTAAATCAGCCGTGGAGAAAAAAAATGATGTTGCCCTACATTGAGGTGCTTCACATATATTTTAAGATCCTCTGATGTCAGATTTATGTTTTGGGGAGCACAGACTATGAAATTGGATTGAAATTTCTTACATAACAATACACTTGTGCTAATAAATTTGAAAACTTATGCTTTAGACAAGTACAGGGTGTATGTGTATCACATACTTTTTCATTTAACTGGTGGAAAAAAATTAAGTTGAATATCCCATGTACTCTGTTATTTCATGATTTGCTGTATAAGAAATTGGACCACTTTTGCATCCATATTCATCATTTTCCACATTCTTGTGATGTATGCAGTTAGCTGTTACACCTATAATAATGCAGCTACTTGATTACTTCTATTATCAAATAAGAAATAATCTTATCAATGTTACATCTTCAATATTGTCAGTGGGACATCACAAGATTTTGGACAATCAGACAATGGAAACTCTAGGTAGGAATATCAACACTGTACGAAAAGACAGATTGCTACTCACCATAAAGAGGACACGTCAAGTTGCAGACAGGCACAATTAAGACACTTACACAAAGTTTTTGGCCAAGACCTTCAGCAGTGAAAGGGACACACACACACACACACACACACACACACACACACACAAAAGAAAGCACACCTTACACACACGATTGCCCTCCAGCATCTGCTGGAGTTGCTGGTTGTGTGTGCGTGAATAGTGTGTGTGTCTCTCTTTCACTGATGAAGGCTGTGGCCAAAAGCTTTATGTAAACGTCTTTTAATTGTGCCTGTCTGCAACTTGAAGTGTCTTCTTTACAGTAAGCAGCAACCTGTCTTTTCCAAGATTTTGGACAGTCATACTGGCAGACTGTTTTGTTCCACTGAAATTTCTGCACAATAGTTTTCTTTAAATAAATGTAACTAGTAGCATTGTTTTATAATTTGACTTTTCCCTGTTTTGTTGCTGATGAATAACACTGACTATATATATTAAATTATATAATTTTATTTTGGAAGAAATGACAGCATGTATTTCACAGTTTTGAGATTGTGCTATCTTCTTCAGATAAATTAATGTCCTTTTTATAGATGCCCATCTCAGAACATTTCCAGCAGCTTGACAACTAAATTAAACTTCGCATTAAAATGGAGCCTTACTATGTGAGGTCACATTACTGACTTTCTTTTACCAGAACATCTCTCATTGTAGACCACTGTACAGATTGATAGATAAAATTTTAAATGAACTTATGTCAAAACAATATTACCTTCTGTAAACTAGGAATTTGTTTATAAGTGGTCTCCCCCCCCCCCCCCCCCTCCCAATTCTCTCTGGAGGGAGAGCTAGTAGTACCTCAAAATTCACTTGTTTTGACGTAAGTTTTAGTGCTGTATAGTGATTTATACTTACAAAGATTGTTGAATTATACACTTTTTGTAATACCTACAGTTCATCTATTCTTGACTGTTACTATGTTTTGATTACTGATAGCCACAGACAATTTTCTGACAGTATTTTGATTGTTCATTTACACCTTTGCTTAGATGGCAGATAGAGGAAAGCATAGTTCCTTTGCCTCCTGAGGTTACAGAATAGAATCTACAAGAAGTAATTTTTACTATACTTCTTGTGCCTAACAAAAATTTAAGTGTTGGTGGTAAAGTATGAACTGTAAAAGACTTAGTCATATATTTTCTTACTTTCTGTATGGGTGCAGTTTAATGTACATTTGTGTTCACTTGACGGATACATTATCAAATTGATAAGAGATGTAAGTGATTTTTATATCACTTTTACACCAATCTCCATTGTGGCAAACAAGTGTTAAAAATATAAGTTATGAGTAACACCATATTTTAAGGCCACTTGTTTATTGGAATATAGATCTAATAAAACACTGGAGGAAATATAAATGGTATTTTTTACTCTTCCATCTAAATCCCTGTACCTATTTCTACTGAATATTATAAGTATATTTTGTTTCCATAGGAATTTAAAAAAAGACTAATGAGTTTGTGATACCAGCACTAATTTTTTATGGATGCATATGTCCATACCTTCTGGAACTAAAATCAGAATAAATATAAGAATAGATGTGGAAAGTTTAGTTGACTAAACCTCCATCAAAAAAGGAAGCAGTACTGTATTATTGGAAGTTTGGGACATTACGTAAGAAGAATCTACATGAAACTTCCTGGCAGATTAAAACTGTGTGCTGGACTGAGACCTGAACTCGGGAAAAGGTCCCGAGTTCGAGTCTCAGTCTCGCACACAGTTTTAGTCTACCAGGAAGTTTCATATCAGCGCACACTCTGCTGCAGAGTGAAAATCTCATTCTAAGAATCTACACACTTAATTTCTGAAGGCCAGGAACTCATTTGCATTACAAGGGAGAAAATGTAATGGGTGAAGACATAAAAGTTAATTTGGATCAGTTTAGTTCTCTCCTTAAATGACCCACACAAAATCTGAACTATCCCACTGTGGGAAGGTGTTCATGGTAGGTATGATGTCATTAGACCTAAGGCCCACTTTTCTCAGTACTCAGAGGCTCTTAATTAGTAGTAGTGGTGGTGGTGGTGGTGGTGGTGGTGGTAGTAGTAGTAGTTTAATGAAATAATGGGGAAAAACACTTTTGAGTGTGGATAATATGTACAGTAAGAGAAAGGAGAATCATAGTTTGTCATATATATAAGAATAATCAGAACTGGAAAGAAAATAATAAAAGTAATGAGAAACACCCAAAATAAAGGACAACACGAACTAAAATTCGTCATCTGAGATAGACTGTAAAATCAAAATGTGGCATGTAATCATCAATGAATGACAAAAAAAGGGAATGTACATTTCAGAATCAGTATAGCAGTAAAAGTAGAAAATAAATGTGGTGGCAAGTACAAGCCACTTTTATAAATAGTTTACATATTGAAAGTTATGCGCAATTTATTCACATAACTTATAGATTGTGGTGTGATAAAAATTTCTTTTGGATAGATGACGGATTGGTTATTATCATTCATGTACGAAAAGCAATGAATGATTTGATTTTAATTTGCTGTCAATGAAGCAATAGGCGAGTGTGACCGAAACTTTGACATAGAAGGATGAATCTTTACGTATACAATCATTGATTCACTTGGTTGTAATTTATATGTAAAACAAGAACAAAAATGTAGAAGTTCATCAGATATTATATTAGTTTAACCAACTTTGGAGAACTTGACTGTTGTTTTTGACAGTACACCTGTATTTTAAGCTAGAACATATCTCGGTGAAAAGAAATTCAAAACTTTAATATTCTCTGACTAGTATAATTACCTACCGAGTAGGCTGTCATCGCATAACTCCAAATTTAATATGTAGTGTCATCCTCAACCCTTACAAAATTATAGTAGTCCATATTAGGGAGCAAAGAGCTGTGCCTTGCCATGATATATTCTGGTTTCATTTTCCAATGGCAGTTCAGGGAACATAGATTTAATGAGACATACACAGCAGTGGTTGTCGTTAAATCAAACAATGGAAACTCCAGGCTGCTATATCAACAATACAAGGAAAGCAATAGATTGCTACCGGCTGTAAAGATAGCATGTTGAGTTGCAAACAGGCACAATGGACTGTTACACATTTAGCTTTTGGCCAAAACTTTCTTCAGAAAAGGAAACACACACACATTCATTCGCACAAGCAAGTGCACATATGACTGCCATCTTCAGCAGTTCAGACCAGAATGCAACTGTCACATTGAATGGAAGCAGCAGTCTGGAGAGGAAGGGGAAGGGAAAGGTATAGCAGGGTACAGTTTGAAGGAGAGAAAAGCGTCGTCTGGCAGAGCCTACAGGGACTGGTATCAGGCACGACAAGACTGCCACGAGATACAGTGTCAGGAGGCTGTCGTGCAGGGAAATGAGGAGGGGTGGGGGAAACGGAGCAGAAAAGGACAGGAGCAGGGATGAGGAAAGATGGGCAGATGCAATGGCAGGGGGCAGCACACAAAGAGGGTGAGGAGATGTGGAGAGGGAGGAGGTGATACAGAGAGGGCAGAAACTGTTGGGTGGAGAGAGTGGATACAGTAGGTTACCTTAGGTTGAGGCCAGGATAATTTTGGGAGTGGAGAATGTGTTGTAAGGGGAGGACCCATACAGATCATCCAGATTGTGAAGCAGCCATTAAAACTAACCATGTTATGTTCAGCTGCATGTTGTGCCTCTGGGTGGTCTGTTTTGCTCTTGGCCACAGTTTGGTAGTATATTCACTGCAATTTTGGAAGCTATTGATGTCTGTATTATTTTGAAATCATCAACCTGCCTACTTTCGGAAAAAAAGACCCACAATAGGCTATGTAAATGGTAACATTGGCTCTTGTCGAAATAGAGTCGCTGTGGCTCAGTTGGTTAATTGCAATTGTTTGGTGACAGAGGTCCTCTGTTAAAAACTACCGAGAATACCTTTTTTTTTAATGCAAAAATTGCTACCGATTTGCAGCATTGTACGTGGTTGATGTTAAACTCGACACAAGTAGGGAAATACCTTCAGAGATGATTCAGTTGTTAAAATTAAAGACTGAAATGTCTAACACCAAAGCAGAGTATGGCAGATATCTTCCACATTGACAACCAATTATTACAACCAGTAAGGATTACTGAACCTGACAAAACACCGGCCGTAGTGGCTGAGCGGTTCTAGGCGCTTCAATCTGGAACCGCGCGACCGCTACCGTCGCAGGTTCGAATCCTGCCTCGGGCATGGATGTGTGTGATGTCCTTAGGTTAGTTAGGTTTGAGTAGCTCTAAGTTCTAGGGGACTGATGACCTCAGATGTTAAGTCCCATAGTGCTCAGAGCCATTTTTTGACCTCCAAACACACTTTTAATATTTGTCAATCTCACCAGGGTGAAAGTCAGGCATCAGTCGGACTTATTCACCATGAGACATAAGAGAAGTCGTTAGTCACATCTAAAGTTAAATTCAACTTCTCATTTTTTTTCTGTGTGCATGATAGGTACAGAATTTTTGCTGAAAATGTGACCAAAGACTTTTTTTTCTCAAATACCAGTTTCAAGTGACTGTACTAAGCTGACAATATTTGCAAATTGTTCTTTATATCAGTAAAACACAACAATTTGTTAACATTTCTCATCTGACACTTACTTTCAACACATTTTAAAATTTGCAACTGTACTTTCATTGCAGTTTCCAAAGTTGATGAGCACTAAATCGAAGAATTCTGTAGATGGCATAATCCGTATCACTTCAGGCAGGGAGGTTACCTTCATATTCTCAGATGTTATCGAATTTATCATATGTTAAAATTCAGGAGTAAGTAAGAAACACGTATTTTTTTTGTTTCCTCCAAAAAATTACTGCCCTGGGATACAGGCCTCCAAAGATGACACTGCAAACAGCATTCTGAAGATCAGAATTTTGGAAAAATTTTTAAAATGCTGTATCTCTGTAACAGTTCTAGATATTTTGTTAGAGTTTTCTTTATTTGAAAGATAATTCCTCTATGATTACAATGGTATCTTCCGATTGGACATATCTTTCAAAGTTATTTTACTGCCACCTTTTGAATTTTTTTTATAATTTACAGTATTTTTTTTTTTTTTTTTCAAAAATGCCAATCCAGAAAATTTAGATTTTTTTCTGTTGATTAGTACCATGTAGTATTATATTATCTCTAAAGGAGAGCTTCCACTTTTAAGTTGGACAGATTTTATTTTAAAAAATCTTTTTCTTTTAACATTCAAGGGTAATGTATGTCTTCACTAATTTCTTTGTCACAATGTTTATTTCTGTTGTCCTTGTTGCAGTTATTTCTTATCACTTTCTTTGTTGCAGTTATTTCTTATCACTTTCTTTGTTGCAGTTATTTCTTTTCACTTTCTTTGTTGCAGTTATTTCTTTTCACTTTCATTGCCACAGATATTTCTTACACTTTGTTGTAGTTTCTTGTCAGTTTCTTTGTCGTAGTAGTTCATTACAGGTTTCTGTATTGTAGTTGTTCAGTGCTAATTGGTTTACTGGAGAGGCTTCTAAGAAATCTGAGACCATCTAGTGAGTTCTGTGTTTTTGTGAGGAAGTTGACAGCTGACACAGTTGCAGGGTGTTTTGTGAAAAGGACTGTTTCAAGTGTCTTCAGACTGGAGCCACAGGAGATTGAAGTGTGGTGACTATTTGAATATCCGTAAAAGAGTGATATATAAGAGAAACAAAAAACAGACTTTGTTCTGGTTGGGAATAAGTGTTCTCATTTGAAGACTCTGTTTCAAAGTGAAGATGAAGATGTTTCCAGTGACAACCTTTTGTGTTCTAAATGTTTTGACAGAATAACAACAGTGATAGTATCTGAACAAGGTGAAGCCTCCCATGGTGCAGATGATACAGATTTTGATCAATAGAGGAAGAATTAAATACCCTGAATCAGTCAACTACAGAGGTAGGTGTTAGTCCTGTTAAGAAACCGTGGTCAGTGAAGTTGAGTCATAAGCTCTATGCATCAAGAAAGAACAGAGAAATTACTAAAGCTATGTATGAATACACTACAGCAAAACTGACCACACTCTTCAAAGTAGAAATTCCACCTTCAGAAGAAAATGAACCAAAGCACTCTTGCACCTCTTGCCAGGAACTTTTCACAAATATCAATTTAGCTAATGAATATTGTACATCCTACAGTGAAAATGTGCAAGTTTTAACTATTATTCCAGTGACATTTTCAAAGAAAATAATTTTGAACCATGTTCAATCAGTATCAAAGTAAATGGTAGGCAAATCAAGAAATGTGAGGTGTGTAAAAGGAGTCTTTGGAAGACAAGATGTCTATCATGGTCATCCTGTAGCAGCAGCTCAAGTTCAAATAGTGCAGTCATTTTATCTGGAAGATAAATGAGACTGTTCTCGCCAGAGTGCCAACAAAAAAGGCACTATAATTGTAACAGTTGAAGGTCAAAAAGTTGTGAAAGTGAAGAGGTACATGACTCAAAGTATTGAAGAAACTTTTGCAATTTATAAGAGCAACTATACAACTTCACATATTGGAAGATCAAAATTTTACGCACTATGACTTAAGTGGGTAGTTCCACACCCACCTAGGGATGTCTGTTTATGTGTGTACTGCGCGAATTTTGAACTTACTGGAGCACATGACATATGACACCTTGGTTGGGCGTGTGACGTAAAGTGATAGACTTGTTTGTTTCAAGAATGTGGTGACTGCCCTGGAAAGGGAGGACTATCTTTACAGCCATTTGGCATGGAAGACATAGCAGATAACTTTGCAGAAATTACACATGCGACATGGGAGAAAAATAAACTAATTAAGAAAACTGTTGCCTTTGGCAGTTTCATTGATGAACTTGGCAAATGGTCAGTGAAAGCAGTAATACGCCTGCATATGAAGAAATGGCAACAACAACACATTGCAGAAATGAAAGGGTGTGTACAACCTGAGGAACTATGTTTAGTGCTTCACTGTGATTTTGCTGAGAACTGGTCTGTAATTCTCCCACAAGAAGTACAAGGGTATCATTGGAGTTATGATCAGGTTTCAATTTTTAAAGGAGTGACATATTTTCAAAACAAGGCCACAAGTGTTGCAGAAATAAGTGATGATACAGGACATGACTCAGCACACACTTTGCTAGCAATGTGCAAAATTCTTCAACTGCAAACAGGGGCATAGAAAATCATCATCATTATTTCTGATGGTGCTCCTAGTCATTTTAAAAATATAGTTACCTGCTTTTTGAATTGAGTAAGTTGCTTGTGCCAATTGATTGGGTATACAGTGCTACTGGTCATGGGAAGAGGCCTTGTGATGGTGTAGGAGGCCTCCTGAGGCCTCCTGAAGCATCATGCTACAAAAAGTAATCCTTTCAGACCAAAGCCAGCTGCGATTCAGAATTCTGAGTATTTTAGGAGAGTCATGACATCTTCTTTTGTCCAAAGAGGAAATCGAAGAATTCCATGAGCAGAAAAAAGAAGAATGGTCCAAACTACTCCTGTGAAAGGAATTCAGAAGACACATTTTTGGACTCAAAGTGATGGGTGAACTCATATTGCATGCACTTTAAAGAGCAAGAATGAAGAAATTTCATTCGTTCAGAAACAGCAGGATAATATTCAAATTCACAGCCTGAGAAGGTGTGTGTGTGTGTGTGTGTGTGTGTGTGTGTGTGTGTGTGTGTGTGTGTGTGTGTGTGTGTGTGTGAGAGAGAGACTATGACTGGTGGATTGCAGAGATTACAGACACCATTTACAAGTTAAACGAAATAGTAGTGAACTTTATGCTACCACATGGACCAGCTGTCGGATATAGGTGTCCAGCCGAAGGACAGCAACCCCATCAGTGCTCACTTCCTGCTCACAATGTTTTGAAGATTGTAAGTGCTCCAGTTCCTACTGGTTCTACAGGAAGGCATCACTCTATATCAAAGAAAGATACTGAAGTAGAGGAACACATTTTTAGTTCATTGACTGACTAATTTCAGTACAAAACAGAATGCACAGAAGCTGTATAAATTGAAACCTGTAAGTCTTTGGGCCTTTCACATACATTTTGGAACCATTTAAAGTGCTTCAAAAATGAGTATCTTATTCATCTTTCAAAATTATTTTAAATACGGCTAGGTTTTGATTTTTATATGCCTGTTATGTGATAATGTGGTATTAAAACAGGTTTTATGTATGGCAAAAATTTCAATTGTTTATAAAACCTGTTCAATCTAAAAGTGGAAGCTCTCCTTGTCAGGGAATGTACTAATGCTATTAATCAACAGAAAAAAAATCTAAATTTTATGGATTGCATTTTTGAAAAAAAGTTGTTTTCCATAAGTTATAAAAAAGTTCAGAATGCTATAGTAAAAGAACTTTGGCAAATAAGTCCAAATGGACAATTTCTTTGTAATCATAAAGCAATTATCTTTCAAATAAAAAAAACACCAACAAAATATCTAGAACTGTTCCAGAGATAGAGCATTTTAAAATTTTTTTCTAAAATTTGCATCTTCAGAATGGTATGTGTAATGTCATCTTTGGAGGGCTGTATCTCACAGCAGAAATTTTTTTGAAGAAAACAAAAAAATGTGTGTTCCTTACTCAGTCCTTCATTTTAACATACGCTAAATTCAATAACATCTGAGACTATAAAGAGAAGATTTTTTCCTAGCCTGCCTGAATTGATATGGACTATGCCAGATGTTGAATTCCATGTAAAATGGGATGAAGGTATTAAATCGCCTGGAAAAATAATCTAATGCATGCTGTGCCCTCTTGCATTCAAGAGGAGTGCATTATTTTTCATGTAGACTACTTTGCTTACATACATTACCACTAGTCATGCCCAAGTTTTTAAGACTGTGATGAGTAACTGGCATTTGAGAGAAAAGTTCTTTGGTCACTATTTTCAGCAAAAATGCTGTACCTATCATGTACACAGAAACGAAATGAGAAGTTAAATTTAACTTAAGATTTGACTAATAACTTTCCTGATGTCTCGCAGCAAATGAGTCAAACTGTCACCTGTCTTTCACTCAGGCGAGACTGAAATTCTAAAAAGGGTGTTAGTAGGTCAGATTCAGTATTTCTTAATAGTAGTAATAAACCAACAGGGCAACTTCAGATTCTCTGATGCATTTCTTCAGTGATACTGGTATGTGTAATTGGTATATGGAAAGTATCTGTCAAATTCTGCTTTGGCATTAGACATATCAGTCTTTAATTTCAACAACTGAATCATTCTTGAAGATAGTTCCCTACCTGGGTCAAGTTTAATGTGGACTCCATACAATGCTGCCATGTGGCAGCTAATGAGATCTCTGTTACTAAACATTTACAGTTAACTGAGTAAGCCACAGTAACTGCATTCTGACAACAGCCAACTTTACCATTTACATAGTCTATTTTTCGAAAGTTGGCAGGTTCATACTTCCAAAGAAAAAGCAGACATCATTATCTTCCAAAATTGCAATGAATAGACCATTTGAGGACACAATGAGCCGCTCCTTTAATTCATATGCAAAAACGTCTACCACAGTTATGCACCTTGAATGATCACAAAAGTTGATAACGGTCTCTGTTAACTTCGATACAGTGGGTGCACATCATAATGATGTCACGTGTGACTTTACCAGCATGTAATAAGACTCACCCCTACTACTGCAGGAGTCTGGAGTCAACATCGTAAGGGACCCTCAACTACTGAGCAAACCAACAGATGTCACTAAGATCAGGCTGTCATGATCCCTTGCGATGGTAGCCATCCCTAGGAACCCTGGACTACCGAGCGAACCGTTAGACATCTCTTCAGTGGCACCATGGTTTGCTATCATATTTGCTAGAAATTCATAATCGGCAGATGATGTCTGAGGGAAATTGCGGAAACTACAGCTGTCTTGCATATTCAATTCCCGTAGTAAGTTATTCCCACCACCTCTTCTCTAGCATGTTTTAGTTTGACAGTGACATCTCTTTGCACATTAGCAAATCGATTTCATACAGCAGCTAAAATGATGTCATCAACCGTTACCAACTACTATACTCTCCTACATCAAAATAATATCGTAATTTTAAAACCAACCTTCTTCCATTAAACTCCAAAACACTGAGAAATGGGTGTATGACCTTCACGCCAAAAGTCATGATAAATAAATGCAAAAAGAAAAAACTATGAAGATGCATTTCATTTTGTTTGTGTAAACCTTTGAGCATTAATACTGCAGCAGCACATATAGTTCTCTCATCTAGACATGACATGGTAGACAATACGAAACAATACGACAAACAGCGATGCAGATGATGCGAATAAATTGAGAAATGTTTTCTGCTAGTATGGACAGAAACAGAGACATCAAGCAAAGTATGAAACACTTGTGAAACACTGCAGGAAACCATGTTTCCAACTGAAACATGTTGCCAGTAGCTGTGTGGACATGGCTTAAGTGTGGTGGGAACCATTCTTGCTGATTAACCCCAAGTCGGTGTCACGAATGTTTTATGAACTAAACTGTGTCGTGGGGTATTTACATACCCCAGACTCTTATCGATTTTTCTAGACAGGCATTTGAACATAAATATAAAGTAATGAATACAGGCTCTTCCCATTGCTGTGTAGTCTTTACTGCCATCAAAACAGCTTTGCAAAACTGAAACATAAGAATGGCCTTTTTAAAGAGTAATATCTCCTTAGCTCACCAACTTCAAATTGTAAAGTATCTGTTAATTACCAAAAAAAGTTTGAAACATAACTTTGGAAATTAAGAGCAGTTCAGTTATGTGCATTAGTGCCCAAAATATCAAACAAAACAAAGATTAATCAGGTAAGGTTCAATTTAATGTAATCCCACAAACCATGTACTTGAGCAAATTTTCATTCATTCACACACTCGAAACAGATTGAGTGCCTACAGGATGTACAAATATGTCGTTTGCAGTTTATACAGACCACTTCAGTCTTCTTAGCCGATGATCGAGGGCACAGGAAACACCTCCTCCATTTCACTGGACCAACATTTTGCACTGAAGAAGGCAATGGCTTATTGAGAATACGTCCAATAGAACCTCCGAGTTCTCTAGGTAGTCTTGCATTGAGTAACCTTTCATTTAGGTACATCTCACACAGCTGCCTTGAAAGATCCTTTAGGAAATCAAATCTTGAGAGGGGTTTATTGTCCCTGAAGGCTGAAGAAAGTACATGTGAATTTACACCAGCAATGTTAAGAATTCCAAAGAACATTGCCATTGGCCAACAACAGGTGTGCCAGCTAGTTGAAGAGGTCGTATATTGTTTACCTAATCTGTCAACACCTCCTTTAGTTTGATTATAAAAAAGTATTATTTCGGGCTTGCCTGTCTCATTATCCATGCTTTTAGAGTGAAGCATAGATGAAATTAATACCACTGTTTTATTTTTCTTGGGCACATATGAAACCAGGGTCTTGTCTTTAGTAAACCCATATTCGGATGAGGCCTGTTTATGCTTTTCGTGGCAAGAACTTTAATGGAATTTGCCTTTTATTTTTCTTCAGAGTGCCTACATAAGTTAGCTTCAATTTTTTCAATTCATCAACAACTTCTATTGAGCTGAAGTAATTGTCAGCTGTGATATTTCTCCAAGTACCCTGGGCATGTTTGGCCAGTCGAATTACGCTCTGTGATGGTATCAATAATTTCTTCTCCTCAGATGACAAACCCATTCCATCGCTGCCTTTGATGGTATATATATGTAGGCATTTAGAAGATAATGTGTTCTGGCATCACATAAGATCATGATTTTGAGGGCGAATTTTTCAGGTTTCGATGCCATATACACTTTAAATCTGCATCTTCCATGAAATCCTAGCAATATTTCATCAACACAGGCTGTTTCTCCTATGCAGTAGCAGTCTTGACTGTTCCTGACTAGTGAATTAAACAGATATGATACTGCAGCTGCACTATCGGTTTTCAGTCTCTCATTCCTAGTTCCGGAGTCATCGAACCGAAGACAGATTAGCAGAACTAACATTCGTTTCAATGACATTGTGCAGCAAAATATATCATGACTGGTACCATCAATAGCAAAGAGGGATTCAAGATTCTCTTTATTGGATTTGAAAATTGCAGTATAGTACAGTAATGCAATAAATGCCTTCATTTCTGTCAGTGAAACATCTCTCAATTCTGTTCTGGTTTTATCAGCATGTCTACATCCATATTGTTAGATTTTCTCATTTGTGTGTGTTACAACTTCAGTTAGCATGTCCTCTGAAAAAAAGCATTCCCATACCTGCAGTGGTGTACAAGAATGGCCAAGACGTGCATTCTGTTTGAGTCCAGGAAGATGTACTATAATATTATGAGCAGGCATTTGAACATTTCTCTTAGGTTCCAGTGTTGACCACTTATAGCTGTTGCGTCCATAGAAAGTGTTCTGTTTTGTTCCTTCTCTAACTTGTTCACACTCATCACTATCTGATATATCCAGTTCTGATTCAGTATTGTGTTCACTGTTGCGTTCAGGATCACTTTCGTTGGCAGTTTCAGCATCACTGTATTCAATATCTTCCACCTCATGTAACCACTTAGTGATAACAGTCTGCAAATCTGGATCATAAACAACCACTCTGGCCTTGTTAGCCATGTTGAATGATATTTCTGTAAGAAATGCAAAATATAAAGTGTTTAAAATTACTGAGTTCGTAATGTAAACTGTGTGGTGGGGTCGCATCAACCTCAAACAAGTTATTCTACTTACCAAGTCAAAATAACAGCAGCTCACAACAATGACTGCTCACTATAATTGCTCATAACAATCTGAACTAAGCTACCGAGAAGCGGAAGTGCGCAGTACGTAAAATTCTGACACTGTGGAAGTGGTAGTGAGGTCTGATGAAGGCACTGTTGAGGTGAAAGGGTGAAAAGGGGAGAAGAGGATCTTAACTTTTATAGAAGAGAATGAAGCAGAAGAAGGAGAATGAGGAGGACGAGGATGAGGATTTAAGTGGGTGAACTTACGAAGAGAGGCCTACAGTTGAACAGTTAAATGAAGAGGTAGAGGAGGGAGGTGTGCTGACAGTGTGTGTGGGATTAGTACAAGGACACACTTAAATGAAGAGGTTTTGAGGAAACTGGTTACAGTATTGTACAAATATTGTAAAGTCTTCTATCAGCAGTTGGGTATCATGAAAGGGGTAGAATGCAGACTGAAGATAAAAGACTGCAGACCATTCAATATTAAACAGTATCACATTCCTCAGGCAAAAAGGAGAGTAGTAGAAGGAGAGATACAGAGGATGATGGACCTTGGGGTTATAGAAAGAGCTAACAGTCAGTATAAGAGTTTTCTTTTGTGATGGATAAAAAAGATGGGAGAGTAAGGGCGGTGTTGGATGTGCACACAGAGAACAGAATCGTGCAACCAAAGCAATTCCGGCCTGAAATTCTAGAACTGATTTGGGAGTTTTGAGGAGCAAAAATACTCAGTAGTATTGACCTGAGCACTGGCTACTGGCACTTAATTCTGTCTCCCGAATCTCGCCAGCATATCATCTTTACGTATGCTGGCAGGAGTTACCATTTCAGAGTTTTGCCATTCGGATTTGATGTGTCTGTTTCCAAATTTATCAGAGCACTGGACAAAAATATAGGCGAAGAGATACTCAGTAAAGTCAATGCCTGTGTGGATGATACATTCATTGTGAGCAAGCCATGGAATGAATATTTGGACAAATTAGATGCAGGTCTTGAAGCATTTGAGACAGCAGGGGTGATGACAGATCTGAACAGATCAGAATTTGGTAAATTGCAGGTGAAGTTTCAAGGCTACCTAATTTCAGAAGAAGGTATTTGCCTGAGTCCAGGTACATTGGAGGCTGCTAGGCAGTTTTCCATTCCCAGCAGTAAGTAACAATTGAGAGCATTTTTCAGTGTCTGTCAATTCTACAGAAAATTCAAGGATCCTGTACCCAATGCCTTGAACTTGAGGAAGCAAACTAAGGTAAAGTTGATGTGGCACTAGAATGAAAAATGTGAAGAGGAATATGAATTGATTAAAGAAATCTTGTGTAATGCAGAGATATTGTACCTTCCTGATTTTACTAAAGACTTCTATAGGGTTGCAAACAGCTCGGATTATGGATTAGGCCTACATCTATATCAAGAGAAGAAAACAGGGATACCAAAGTGATAAAAACTGTAGCCTTTGGTAGCAGAAGTTTGAATCCATGGGAAAGAAAATATTCTATTACTGAATGGGAAGCACTAGCAATTGTGTGGCTCCAAACGATTCTGTCACTATCTGGCAGGAAGACATGTGAAGGTGGTCTCTGTCCACAAAACCATGCCATTTCTAACCATCAGCAAATCAAGCCACAGTCAGTTAACAAGATGGGCACTTGCGCTACAAGTCTACAATTTTGAAGTGACACACAAGCCCATAAAAACTAAAATAATACCTGATGCATTATCAAGACTATCAAGTGATTCTCGGAGGATAACAGTGAACAGGCTGCAACGTGAAGAAATTCGGTTCAACCTAATGAAGGGAGGGGAACATGAAGACTTCATAAGGAAGTTATTGAGGAATGTACCTAGGGAGCAAAATGAAGATGACAAACTTAAAATAATTAAGAACAAATGTAGGTGTGCTTGAGAAGAAGAGATTGTAGATACTATTACATCCACAATGGAATACTACATAATTGACTGAAATAAACTCACACTGCAGTGTTCTTCTTCAGCGCGCCAGTGTAGAAGTGTGACAGAAACAAATAAGTGAGAAATCAGTGCAATACGCACGTTTATTTATATATAAAAGACTATTTCAGAACTTTCCTTTTTGTGAGACCATGTGTAGGAGATTCATCTGCTGATCTAAAGTTCTAGATTCACATATTTTACTGTTCACATAGGTTCTGCATAATCTTTCATTGAGTGTATCAATACCCATTTGTAATGTGAAATTTCGAACATTCGCATGTGCTGCAGTAAACTCATAATGTTATCATCAATTGTAGGCTTAAACTTGATTGTGGTTTGAGAACAGTAGGGCTATCCTTGTTCAAAACAATTGTTCTCTAATTTCATTCTACAGTTATGCTAGAAATAGGTTATTTCTGAGAATTTTCGCACACTTTCAAACTATACTTTCGTAAGTTAGCGGTATGAGTGTTTTGGATACGTGACGTATTTTGTAGCGACTCAGCGTTTGTGGTTCTCAGTTCTGCCAAAGAATACATCTGCCCTGAATATCATTTTATGTCAACACAAATAAAAGTATGTTTTTGTGATTTTTCAGAAGCTTCTATTGTCCTTTGCAAAATCTAAGAGTAATTTGTAGTATATTGATGTTTGTGATTTAGTCACTGTAGCAGATACTTTAACTAACATATTGTGTTACATATTGTTTTCCCCTTAAAGAGGAGCAGTCCTCTGTATTATCTGCATTTATCATAAATTAACTTTGTTTTTGAATTTGCTAACAACTATAATTAACCTCGAAACATTCTAGGAAATTGGTAATTTTTACCACAGGTTTTTGTTTTGTCTTAATAGAAATCTCGTTTTGTGTTTTTGCTTTAGTTCTTATAGGGAATTAGCAACTTTTTAGCCCAACAGATTAAAAGATAATCAGCAGGTTTAATTTACCTTGTAATACATTGCACCAGCCAAATTGCAGCCCCACTGTTGCTGTTCTCGAACACGGGATGAGTTGGCTGATATTCAAAAGCAGCAGGAAATCGCCCTGACTACTGTCAAATGATTGGCATATGCTGCAAATCAGTGCACTGAAAGAGCTACCAAGAGTCGTGTACCTGTGATATCGGTACCAGAGCTACCTTTATTTATTTATTTACTTAGCATCCTTGTATCTCATCATTATAAAAATGATATAGGACTTGTCATACATTGCCTTGCATAGGGTGCATAGAAAATAGGACATGAAAAGATTTACAATTATATGTCCATAAATAAAATATTATTACATGAAACCATATGCATAACAACATTCATAATATGCTAAATTAGAATAATAAATGAATACAATTTAATTTTCAATGAGCATTTTGGGTCATTATGATGAGGGAAATAAGCTACTGTATACTGAATGCTGGTGATTTAAGTATTCCTTGACACTATAAAAACTTTGCTAATTAACATTTTTTTAAATTTCTTTTTTGAATATGTGGAATATTGGTATACTTTTAATTTCCTTTGGTAGTGCACTAAATAAGATTTTTGGCTATCCTCTCCTGTGGATGCTGTCTCCTCTGCAGAAAGTACAGAATACATCATTACTCATCCACTTGACTGTGAGTGATGTGTCAATGGTGAATCTAGGCATGTTGTACAGGGTGGATAGGGACCAGGGAGGACTCAGGGTGTTGTACTGATCCCCATAACCAACAAATTTGAGGTGCTGTCTTAGACTGAAACTGAGCTAGTGGGACTCATTTCACTAGTTTTGGGGAAACCCTGTTTTGTCCAGTGTCAAGAGCAGGCAAGTGCAAAAAGGTAGGGGCCTCGTAATCATCAGTAGTTCCTACACACGGCAAATGACGATATCCCTCAGCAAAATGGCAGCAAGGGAGAGGAAAGGACACTAGGTGCACTTGGTGTGTACGTTTGGCCGCCTCATTCGACGTGTTAAAGAGGCTATTCCAGCAGCCATTGAGGGAACAGGGTGCAACCAACTCCACATTGGAACAAATGATGCCTGTCATCTGGGTTCTAGGTCATACTTGGGTCAATCCAGAAACTGGCAGAGAAGGTTGAGAATTCCAGCCTTGTGTATGGAGTTGCAATGAAGTTCACAATTTGCAGCACTGTCCCCAGAACTGATCATGGCCCTTTTGGTATGAGTCGAGTGGCAGCACTGAACCAGAGACTTCAAAGATTCTGTGACAGGCTATGCTGCTACTTTCTGGACTTGTGCCATAGTTTTGAGAATTGTAGGGTTCCTCAAATGGGTCAGGTGTGCACTACACAGCAGAAGCTTCTACTCAGTAGCAGATAGTGTGTGGGGTGCACACAAGGGTTGTTTAGATTAGATGACTCTCTATCCAATACAGATAACGACAGCTGTAGGAAATTCAAACGTATCAGTGTAAGATCGAAATAAATGCCTCCCACAGGTGAGAGCATTAAAATCCTAGTGGTTAAGGGCCAAAGCATTCACAACAAAGTGCCAGAGCTTCAAGTGCTCATGAAGAACAATGAAGCTCAAACAATTCTAGGTACAGAAAGGTTGAAAGCTGAAATTGATACCAGTGAGATTTTTGGGGAAAATTTAAGTGTATATCGAAAGGATTGGCAAATGAGAAATGGAGGTGGCATATTTGTCACAGTAACAAGAAACTCAGATCCACTGAGATAGAAATTGTGAGATTGTTTGGGCAAGACTCAGTATCAGGGTTGGGCATAAAATGATAATTGGATCCTTCTGTCGCCCACCAGACTCATCTCCTGATATAACAAAGAACTTCAGAGAAAACCTCATTCTGCTTGTATGTAAGTTACCCAATCATACTGTAATGATCGGTGGAGACTTTAATCATATGGCAACCAACTGCAAAAACTACAGTTTTGTTAGTGGTGGGTGTGATAAGACATCCTGTGATATATTACAGATAATTAGGAACCCCACTCACGATGGAAATATATTAGATCTAATGGCAACAAATGGACCTGACCTCTTTGAGGCTGTCCACATCTAAACAAGCGTCAGTGACCATGACATGGTTGTGGCAACAATGATTGCTAAAGTACAAAGGACAGCTAAAACAAGCAGTAAAGTATATATGTTCAGTAAACTACATAAAAAATCAGTATTATCATATCTCAATGAGAAACTTGAAACTTTCAGCACAGGACAATAGCACGTAGACAAACTATGGCTCAAATTCAAAAGAATAGTTTACAGTGCACTGGATAGATATGTACCCAGTAGAACAGTTCACAGCGCGAGGGGACACCCAGGGTATACAATCACTGTAAATAAATTTCTAAAGAAACAGAGATTACTGTATAATAGGTCTAAATCAAAGCGTCGGACTACAGATAGCGAAATGCTGAATGAAATGTTTGTGGCTGTCAAGAGAGCAAAGCATGATGCCTTCATGAGTACCACTGCAGAGTACTGTTAAATGATATTTCACAAAACCTAAGGAAATTTTGGTTGTATTTAAAGGCTATTAGTGGCACCAAAGTTAGTGTCTTGTCCCTAGTGAATGAGACAGGAGCTGAAATTGAGGGTAGCAAAGCAAAAGCTGAAATGCTTAACTCTATTTTCAAATGTTCCTTTGCAAAGGAAAATCCAGGAGAATTGCCCCAATTTAATCCCTGTACTACTGAAAAGATGAATGAAATAAGTACTAGTTTCAGTGATGTTCAGAAACAGCTGAAATCAGTAAAACTGAAGAAAGCTTCATGGCCCAATGGAATCCCTTCAGATTCTATACTGAATTTGCAGCTGAGTTAGCCCGTTTTCTAATCTATTGTAGATTTCTCAAACAAAAAACCGTACACAGTTCTTGGAAAAGAGCACATGTCACACCCATCTACAATAAGGGTAGTAGAAGTGATCCACAAAACTACCATCCAATATCCTTGACATCGATTTGTTGTAGAAACTTACAACATATTCTGAGCTCAAACACAATGAGGTATCTTGAACAGAATGACCTCCTCAATGCCAACCATTATGGATTCCGAAAACAACGATCATGTGAAACCCAACTTCTCACAAGCTTTGGATCGAGGCACTCAGGTAGATGCAATATTTCTTGATTTCCAAAAAGCACTTGACTCAGTACCACAACTCTGCTTATACTCTAAAGTACGATCATATGGGGTATCAAGTGAAATTTGTGACTGGATTGAGAACTTTTTGGTAGGAGGGACACATCATGTTATCTTGGATGGAGAGTCATCATCAAATGTCATTTAATGTGTGCCTCAGGGAAGTGTGCTGGGCCCTTTGCTCTTCATGTTGTACGTTATTGACTTTACAAATAACATTAACAGTAATCTCAGAATTTTTGCAAATGATGCAGTTATCTGTAGTGAATTGGTACCTGAAAGAAGCTGCATAAGACTTCAGTCATATCTTGATAAGATTTAGAAGAGGTGCAAAGATTGGAAACTTGCCTCAGATGCTCAGAAACACAAAATTGTTCACGTCACAAAATGGAAAAAAAAACCTGGTATCTTATGACTGTAATATTAAACAACCCCCCCAAGCTCAGGGGTTGTAATACGTCACAACGACCGAGAGGTACGGTTTGCAAGAGAAAGATGACTCACGCTGAAGTGTGCAGAGAAACACCGGCAAGTATGCCATTGACTTTATTGGCTCGAAGGTTCACAACCAACCTTTCACTGATCCTGATGAATGCTTCATGCAGTGAGTGTGCGTGGGTCAGTGTCAATGGCATTGCTGAAATCTGCTGCATCGGTGTCCGGTCGCACAGCCTTGTAGATGTAACACTCTTACTCACAACATGGGTAAGTGGCCTCTACATGTGTTGGCTGCACTGGTAGCCTGCAACACCGATGACTGCTCCCTCAAGCACAACTTGTGGACACCATGTAGAGCACCACAGGGAAGCAGCCGACTGCTGTCATTGTAGTGAGACTTAGCAGCTCTGGCTGTCTGCCCAGGTCAGCTCATTCAGTGACTGCAGACAGCTCTGCACTTCGTGGGCCATGAGTTCATATCCCAGTACTGCGCCTGCAGATGGCAGCTTGCAGTCTGCTGGATGATGTCACCCAGAGAGCAGAGGCCAGCAGCCCTCTCACTCCTTGCGCCAGTGCAGCTCCTAGGTGTGGTTGCCCTGCACAGCTATGAAGCGTCTGTGCAGTGAAGGTTGGAGGTAGTTTCAGCAGGCTAGTTGGCTGCCAATATCCATCACCAGAAGATTGTCATGGTTGGCCTGCAAATTAAGCAGTCATCGTTCTTTCTGGTTCTAGACCTAGACAGAATGGCAACATGACTGCCTGATTTGAGCCTCTGGGCTCGCTTATTTATATGTCTTTTTGCTAGACCTCTGACGTAGTTCCTCTGGGAGCGATAAGTGGAGGGCACTTTAGTAATTAGAAAGTCAGCTTTCCTCAGCCTGAGTCGGCCCCTACACAAGGGTCACTAGGCACTGTTGTAACTGCAATGTCAGTGCCCTGTGCTGCCCTGATTACTTCACTCTTCTATACAGTGCTTGCCTCCCCCGCGAGCAGTGTCAAAAACTTGCCTCACAGAATTGTTTGCAAAATATCAACATTGCCCATGCCTACCATCATATGTGCCAATTGGTTTCATAACTACTACATTTCAGCTGTAGCTGTGCGAAATTTATAATAATTCCCCAAATCCATGCCTGTACTTATTCATTGCACAGCAATATCAATGAGCCACTGCCTCTCATACAAGTACCTGGGTGTAACACTTTGCAGGAATAAGGAATGGAATGATCACATAGGCTCAGTTGTGGATAAAGCTTTGGTTTATTGGTAGAATACTGGGCACGTGCAATGAGTCTACAAAGGAGATTGCTTACAAATCACTCGTGCTACTAGTTCTAGAATATTGTTCAAGTATGTGGAACCTGTACCAAAGAGGACCAAGAGTGGATACTGAACATATACAGAGAAGAGCAACACAAATGGTCACAGGTTTGTTTGGTTCATGGGAGAGTGCTACAGAGATACTGAAGGAAGTGAATTGGAAAACTCTTGAAAATAGACATAAACTATCCCCAAAAAGTCTATTAACAAACTTTCAAGAACCAGCTTTAAATGATGACTCAAGGAATGTACTAGAATCCCCACCATATCACACAAATAGGGATATGAGGATAAGATTAGAATAATTACAGCATGCACAGAGGTGTTCAAACATCCATTCTTCCCACACTCTATATGTGAATGGAATGGGATGAAACCCTAATAACTGGTACAATGGGACATACCCTCTGTTTTGTACCTCATGGTGGTTTTCAGAGTATAGAGGTAGATGTGTATGTAGAAGAAACAATGGAAGTGAAGGAAATTGGAAACTGTGTGTGCCAGAACATGTAGTTGATAAGTTAATCTGGTATACACAACAGCAATGCCTATTATGGACTGAAGAAATGTCTTGAGAAGCTGAAATTAGATTGTACTTTTAATAACATGGGCAAGTGTATATGCAAGGTACTAAGTACCTGTGATACCTGCCAAAAGACTAAGTTGGCCACATTCCAACAGAAGTGTAATAGGCACTGCAACCAAATCAGCATCGATTAAAGACATTGTAGCCATTATCTGTCTGGACCTTTGCCTGCAGCACTGGAGAACTATGCACAAATCCTAGTTTCTGAAGAACTGGTCTCCAAATTTGTGAATTTTACTGATTGGAAATGGCCACCAGTGAACCTGTCATTAATAAGTTTGAAAACAGCTCTTTCAGTAATGTATGTACATCTAAATGAATCCTGAGTGGTAGTGGATCACAATTTTGGTTGAAAGATTGGAGGGAAATGCTTGATAGAGATCAGACAGATCAGTTTGTCATCTCCAGATAAACGCTGACCTCCAACCTTGCGGAACGGATGATGAAGGAGCTGAATCATATATGTAGGACATACTGTCACAGGAAGCATGGGTCATGGAAGTAATATTTGGAATAATTGGAACATGTCAGGGATTTGTACCATGTGAGATCCTACTTAACCAAGAATCTGAGAGTATTTTTTGTGAGTTATTAGAATACCCACCAGGAGTGGTACAACATGGGAGAAAAATTTAAAACCAGTGGATCCGAGTATGAGGGTGAAGACAAAGTGGAGACAAGATAGACATACGAAATTAGTAAAACCCATAACTTATTGAGTGGGGAACTTGGTGCTAGTAAAGGTGCAGGCCAAATTAAAGGAAAATAAATTCTGAGATACATAAATACAATCACTTTTATAAAGGACCACATAGGATCGAACATCCAAACACTGTGGAATTAATGTGCCAACAAAGCAAGCTCATGGCAAGGAACATACTGAAAACAAAAAAAGATACTATCCATGTGAAGACAGATATAAACCAGACAGTGAAGTAGATTCATAACAGCAGCAAGGAACCAGAAACTGTTGCTGGTATATCAGCTGGTGACTGCTATGTTCCCAGCTGGGTGAGATTTATTTCCTATATACACTGAAGCACCAAAGAAACTGGTATAGGCATGCATATTCGAATACAGGGATATGTAAACAGGCAGAATAAGGCTTTGCAGTCAGCGATGCCTATATAAGACAACAAGTGTCTGGCCGAGTTGTTAGATCGGTTATTGCTGCTACAATGGCAGGTTATGAAGATTTAAGTGAGTTTGAATGTGGCGTTATAGTCGACACAAGAGTGGTGGGACACAGCATCTCCAAGGTAATGATGAAGTGAGGACTTTCCCATATGATCATTTGACGAGTGTACCATGAATATCAGGAATCCGGTAAAACATCAAATCTCCGACATCACTGTGGCCAGAAAAAGATCCTGCGAGAATGAGACTAACAATGACTGAAGAGAATCGTTCAGCATGACAGAAGTGCAACCCTTCTGACAATTGCTGCAGCTTTGAGAAACATGTTTTATGTAATTGTTTTACGTCAGATATAGTTGTGCCAGGAGAACAGAGATGAGTGCCAGAGCTGAAAGGAAGCATCTGTCTAAAGTTTGAGTGAAGCTAATTGGTATCAATAAAAAATCCTATACAATTTTATAGATTTGTTTCATGAGTCATGAGAGAGCTGATGAACTGTAAACAATTGTGCTTACTTAATAGCTGGTGATTGTGACAAATAGGCAGAAATGTAAAATGACACAGATGAGGAGTTACTTGTTTAGATGAATAATAGGAAATATGAGAATAATTAATGTAATGAGGTTAATGATGTATGGATTGGTTAAGTAGCATGCAGGAATTTTTATGTGATTATTGACATAAATAAGGAGATTGATTAATGTTGCAAGAGTGAAATATTTGAGGTGTTGATATTAAGTTGAGAGAGATACGCTTTGTTTATATGAGTTGAAAGGTATATGAAATGTGAAGTATTTTAAGAGCTAATATTTGAACCACGTCATTTATTTTCTGACAAACTGTCCTATTTTTGTCTATATGTATTTGTATGAAAGTAACAACAAAAAGAGTACGTTGATAGTAGCAAAGTGCTATTCATAAAAGGCAAAGAATTAATGAGTTAATGGTCTGATTAGATATCCAAGTTGATAATGGGGATAGTTTGGTCAGATACTGAGGTTGACAATGCATGTATGTGTACCAGGCTTCAGGAGTAAACTTATGGCACTATTTAATAGATGATGAGTACTAATAATTTAAATTTTGAAGCATATGTCAGTATAACTAACAAATAGTTCAAATGGCTCTGAGCACTATGGGACTTAACTTCTAAGGTCATCAGTCCACTAGAACTTAGAACTACTTAAACCTAACTAACCTAAGGACATCACACGCATCCATGCCCGAGGCAGGATTCGAACCTGCGACAGTAGCAGTCACGCGGTTCCAGACTGTAGCGCCTAGAACCGCTCAGCCACCCTGGCCGGCTATAACTAACAGGTATTTGCTGCTCAAATATGAGTGGTTGTTAATATTTAATCACAAGTAACCTATAACATAATAAAATGGCAATTTCTTCCAAAATTTATTTCTTGGCAACCAAGTTAATAATAATTGTGTATAGTTACATAAGACATGTTCAAAGCATTAACATAGCAACTACATTTTTGTCTGATCTATTAAGAGAGTAAAGAATTGTCAACTATGTATATTTGCAGACTGAAGCAACAAATGAAAATTTGTACCAAGGCTGGGATTTAAACATGATTCTCCTGCTCACTAGGGAGATACGTTAACCACTATGCCACCCTAGGACATTGGCTTTACATAGCTACACAGACTATCCTAGCATGCCTTCCTCCTCAATCCAAATTCCCTTTCACATCTCAGCCCACTTGGTATTCCCCCTAAACTTGAGCAGCATTGCATAGGTTCTTCAACTGTATTTGAATAGCACCTCAGTGTTGAATAAAGTGGAGGTTCTACATCTACATTTAAACTCCGCAAGTCACCCAACGGTGTGTGGCGGAGGGGCCTTAACGTGCCACTGTCATTACCTCCCTTTCCTGTTCCAGTTGCATATGGTTCGCGGGAAGAACGACTGTCAGAAAGCCTCCATGCGTGCTCGAATCTCTCTAACTTTACATTAGTGATCTCTTCGGGAGGTATAAGTAGGAGGAAGTAATATATTCAATACCTCATCCAGAAACACACCCTCTCAAAACCTGGACAGCAAGCTACACCGCGATGCAGAGCGCCTCTCTTGCAGAGTCTGCCACTTGAGTTTGCTAAAAATCTCCGTAACGCTGTCACACTTACCAAATAACCCTGTGACGAAACGTGCTGCTCTTCTTTGGATCTTCTCTATCTCCTCTGTCAACCCAACCTGGTACGGATCCCACACTGATGAGCAATACTCAAGTGTAGGTCGAGCGAGTGTTTTGTAAGCCACCTCCTTTGTTGATGGACTACATTTTCTAAGGACTCTCCCAATGAATCTCAACCTGGCACCCGCCTTACCAAAAATTAATTTTATATGATCATTCCACTTCAAATCGTTCCATAGGCATACTCCCAGATATTTTACAGAAGTAACTGCTACCAGTGTTTGTTCCACTATCATATAATCATACAATAAAGAATCCTTCTTTCTATGTATTCACAATACATTACATTTGTCTATGTTAAGGGTCAGTTGCCACTCCCTGCACCAAGCGCCTATCCGCTGCAGATCTTCCTGCATTTTGCTGCAATGTTCTAATGCTGCAACTTCTCTGTATACTACAGCATCATCCACGAAAATCCGCATGCAACTTCTGAGACTATCTACTAGCTCATTTATATATATATTGTGAAAAGCAATGGTCCCATAACTCTCCCCTGTGGCACACCAGAGGTTACTTTAACGTCTGTAGACGCCTCTCCATTGAGAACAACATGCTGTGTTCTGTTTGCTAAAAACTCTTCAATCCAGCCACACAGCTGGTCTGATATTCTGTAGGGTCTTACTTTGTATATCAGGCGACAGTGCAGAACTGTATCGAATGCCTTCCGGAAGTAAAGGAAAATGGCATCTACCTGGGAGCCTGTATCTAATATTTTCCGGGTCTCATCAACAAATAAAGCGAGTTGGGTTTCACACGATCGCTGTTTCCAGAATCCATGTCGATTCCTACAGAGTAGATTCTGGGTTTCCAGAAATGACATGATACGCAAGCAAAAAACATGTTCTAAAATTCTACAACAGATCAATGTCAGAGATATAGGTCTATAGTTTTGCGCATCTGCTCGACGACCCTTCTTGAAAACTGGAGCTACCTGTGGTCTTTTCCAATCATTTGGAACCTTCTGTTCCTCTAGAGCAGTGGTTTCCAACAGGTGGTCCGCAGACCTCCAGGGGTCCGTGAGCTATGCAAGAGGGGTCCGCTAGATGCTATTAGAATAAAAAATATATTTCGTATGATAACAGATTTTTTGTTTTGGCCACTTCCTGCATGAGCAGTTTTAAGCTCAATATTTTTTCAATAATGAATATGTCAATGTTTCTTGTAAGTACCAAAAATAGAAAACGTATAAAAAGACTCTTAATTAGGCATTTTTAGGTACTTGGTACTGTGATATGACAAGGTACCAATCATGCTCGATGAGGGAGTCCTCGAGAAAATTTTGTTGGGAACACTGCTCTAGAGACTTGCGGTACATAGCTGTTAGAAGGGGGCAAGTTCTTTCGCGTACTCTGTGTAGAATTGAATTGGTATCCCGTCAGGTCCAGTGGACTTTCCTCTGTTGAGTGATTTCAGTTGCTGCCTGAAACCAGGGTATAGGTGTTTTAATGAACTGAAATTATATGGTTCCAATGAATTGAAATTATATGGTTCCACATTACATGGTTCCAGACCTTTTCAACTCTCAAACATCTGTGGCACATATATGCTGACTGAAGCAATGAATGACAATTTGTACCAAGGCCAGGATTCAAACCAGAGTCTCCTATTAACTAGGCAGAAGTGTTAACCACTACACCATCCTGGCACAGTAGCTTTGCACAACTGCATGAACTATCCTACCAAGTCTCTCTCCCTTGGTACAAATTTTCATTCATTGCTTCAGACTGCAAATATACACACAACAAAAAAAGTTTTGCATCAACCTGGTTCCCAGAACACCTGAAGATAGATGTTGACTGTGGATACTGTATCACAGACAAAGACCCTTT
Organism: Schistocerca piceifrons; assembly: GCF_021461385.2. NCBI lineage: Eukaryota > Metazoa > Arthropoda > Insecta > Orthoptera > Acrididae > Schistocerca > Schistocerca piceifrons. The sequence continues at coordinate 787,174,711 of NC_060149.1, forward strand.
GACTGTTCACAGATGTCTCTAAACCTGCCCAAAGATGTAAACAACTATGCACGAGTTGTGCCTATTAGACAGAGGGGGTCCGTCAGCCGATCAGTTCCAGTCATTCCACCACGAAGGACGTACACAGCTCATGTTGTCTGTAGTTCAACCATGCCTAGATCATCAATACCGCAGTTTGATTGCATCTGCATGGTTACTTTGTGCCAGGAAGGGCTCTCAACAATGGAAGTGTCCAGGCATTTCGGAGTGAACCAAAGCGATGTTGTTCGGACATTGACGAGATACAGAGAGACAGGAACTGTTGATGACATGCCTCACTCAGGCCGCCCAAGGGCTACTACTGCAGTGGATGACTGCTACCTACAGATTATGGCTCGGAGGAATGCTGACAGTAATGCCACCATGTTGAATAATGCTTTTCATGCAGCCACGGGACATGGTGTTATGACTTAAACTGTGCACAACAGGCAGCATGATGTGCAACTTCACTCCCAATGTCCATGGTGAGGTCCATCTTTGCAACCATGACACCATGCAGTGTGGTACAGATGGGCCCAACAACATACCAAATGGATCAGTCAGGATTGGTATCACGTTCTCTTCACCGATGAGTGTCACACATGCCTTCAACCACACAATCGTCGGAGACGTGTTTGGAAGAAACCCAGTCAGGTTGAATGCCTTAGACACACAGTCCAGCGAGCGCAGCAAGGTGGAGGTTCCCTGCTGTTTTGGGGAGGCATTATGTGCGTCCGACGTACACCGCTGGTGGTCATGGAAGGTGCCGTAACGGCTATACAATACGTGAATGCCATCCTCCAACCGATAGTGCAACCATATCGGCAGTATATTGGTGAGGCACTCGTCTTCATGGATGGCAATTCGTGCCCCCATCATGCACATCTTGTGAATGACTTCCTTCAGGATAACGACATCACTCAACTAGAGTGGCCACTATGTTCTCCGGACATGAACCCTATTGAACATGACCGGGATAGATTGAAAAGGGCTGTTTATGGATGACGTGACCCACCAACCAGTCTGAGGGATCTACACCAAATTGCCGTTATGAGTGGGACAATCTGGACCGACAGCTCCTTGATGAACTTGTGGATAGTATGCCACGACGAATACAGGCATGCATCAATGCAAGAGGACATGCTACCGGGTATTAGAGGTACCGGTGTGTACAGCAATCTGGACCACCTCCTCTGAAGGTCTCACTGTATGGTGGTACAACATGCAATGTGTGGTTTTCATGAGCAGTGAAAAGGGTGGAAATGATGTTTATGTTGATCTCTATTCCAATTTTCTGTAGAGGTTCCATAACTCTCAGAACCGAGTTGATGCAAAAAAATTTTTTATGTGTGTACATCATAGGTATTTGAGACTTGAAAATGTCACAGGAGCCATATATCATATCATTTGCTCGAAGCACCTATGCCTGGATTTCAGGCAGGATCCCCCATTTCACTTGATGCTGTGGTGCTATTCCAATACAGTCAGAGAACATCTACGATTCTGCTCAAGTTTATGGGGAATTCCATGTGGAATGAGGTATGAATTTGGATGGAGGAGGGAGTCATGATATGGTAGAACATACAGTTGTGCAAAGCCACTGTGCCTGGGTGATGTAGTGGTTAGCACATCTGTCTAGTGAGCAAGAGGCTCATGTTTGAATCCTGGAGTTGGTGCAAATTTTCATTTGCTGCTTCAGTCTGCATATATACATTATAGATGTTTGAGAGTTGAAAAGGTCTTTGAAACCATTGCCAATTGGTTATATAATGTGATTCACTGGAATTATATTTTCTTTCTCGTATTTAGTATCAACAGTTTGGTAACGATAAGTATGGAATAGCTATCAATTTATGGTATTCTTTCTCTACCTTTCATGTGTGGTGCCTGAGGTGAGTTGAAATAAGGTCGCCAAAAGTCCCAAAGGAAGTCAAACAAATGGGGGTAGCTAAAATAAGTCAGATTTTTGTGTTGTGCTGTGAAAAAAGTAACCACCAACAATCATGTTTGACAACCCGCACAAACTACTGAACAAAAAGAGTCTTTGTAATTAAATTTAAATCACAAGTTTTGGTAATACTTATCATTTTTCATTAAGATATAGTGAATTTTTGTATAAGCAGCTCAGTACCTGATTCAGAGGATTTTTAATTGCTGATACATTATAATTTTATTGTTTGTTCTCAAATTTAATGATCTTTATCTATTTTGTAACCCTCAGCAACTTTTTCTGTTTTCTTTTTTGTCTGTGGCTCCAAAGAAATTTTTTAGAGCAGCAATTTAAGGGGTCCATGGTCCTTTACTCAAAGATTAGCATATTTTACTTGTACAGGTCAAGGTTAGGCCAAGAATCAATAGCCAAGCACTGAGTGCAGCTAGCGAGTGATATTGTTGTGAGATGCAGTTGAATAGGTTTGGGGTAACGGCATAGTGGAGGAGGCAATATCATACCTGCTGAAAGTGTGTCTGCATCATTGTCCGTTGACCAAATTTTACTGAATTACGACAACTGTGTTTACCAAAAAGTGATTATAAATACAGAGTGCTGAAATTATGCTTTCATGTGTATTGTGCCAGCCAATGGTTTGCAGTGAGGATAATGTGTGCAAATTGTCACAACAGCGTGTGAAACATCTGAATATATTTGACCTGTGCCCAGCTTAAACATGAATAGAAAATTATGAAAATGGTAGTGACTGTCTTCAGTAGTGTTTAAAAGTGAATATGTAACTTTACTTTGTGCAACCTTTTTGAGTCCTCCATTAATATAAAAACCTCTATTCCTTAGACGAGGCATTATTAACCAGCCAGAATTCAATTGAAACAACTCCTGTAGCAGTCAAACTGGGTAGCACTTAGCCATTAGGTCAGAGTCACTTAAATAAAATGGTGAGACTGCTACATTATTAGACAGTTAACAATGCCATAAATTTAGTTGTGGATGTTCATTATCAAGTTTGCTTTTCTTTCTTTTTTCATTTTAGTATTATTTCATTGATAGCATATTACATTAAGCGCCAAAGAAACTGGTATAGGCATGTGTATTCAAGTGCAGAGATATGTTAATAGGCAGAAGACAGTGGTGCAGTCGGCAATGCCTGTATGAGACAACAAGTGTCTGGCACAGTTGTTAGATCAATTACTGCTGCTACAATGGCAGATTATCAAGATTTAAGTGAATCTGAATGTGGTGTTATAGTTGGGGCACAAGCAATGGGACACAGCACCTTTGAGGTAGTGATGAAGTGGGGATTTTCCCATACGACCATTTCACAAGTGTATTGCGAATATCAGGAATCTGCAAAAACATCGAACCTCCGACATTTCTGTGGTCAGAAAAAGATCCTGCAAGAATGGGACCAATGACTACTGAAGAGAATCATTCAATGTAACAGAAGTGCAACCTATCTGCAAACTGCTGCAGATTTCAGTGCTGGGCCGTCAACAAGTGTCAGCATACAAACCATTCAATGAAACATCATCGATATGGGCTTTTAAAGCTGAAGGCTCGCTCCTGTACCCTTGATGACTACACAGCACAAAGCTTTACACCTTCCCTGGGCCCATCAACACTGGCATTGGACTGTTGATGACTGGAAACATGTTGCATGATCAGACGAGTCTCGTTTCAAATTGTATTGAGTGGATGGATATGTAAGGGTATGGAGACAACCTTATGAATCAATGCACCCTGCATATCAGCAAGGAACTGTTCAAGCTGGTGGAGGCACTGGAATAGTGTGAGGCATGTGCAGTTGGAGTGAAATGAGACCCCTGATAAGACAAGATACGACTCTTGACAGGTGAAACATACGTAAGCATCCATTCATGTCCATTGTGCATTCCAACAGACTTGGGCAATTCCAGCAGCACAATGTAACATCCCTCATGTCCAGAATTGCTACAGAGTGGCTTCAGGAACACTCTTCTGAGTTTAAACAATTACACTGGCCACCAGACTCCCCAGACATGAACGTTATTGAGCATATCTGAGATGCCTTGCAACGTGCTGGTCAGAAGAGATATCCACCCCCTCGTACTCTTACAGATTTATGGACAGCCCTGCAGGATTTGTGGTGTCAGTTCCCTCCAGCACTACTTCAGACATTAGTCGAGTCCATGCCACGTCGTGATACAGCTTTCCTGTGTGCTCGCGGGGGCCCTACACGATATTAGGCATGTATGCCAGTTTCTTTGCCTCTTCAGTGTAGATGCTGAACACGCTTCATTCCCTTTTGTGTGTCCATGTCAGCAACCCATGTACTATTCATCTAAACCAAGGAAACTCGAGGTAGGAATACCAACAATGTAGGGAAAGATAAACTGCTACTTACTGTAAAGGTGAGACATTAAGTTGCAGACAGGCACAATTAAAAATACTTAAACGTAAGCTTTCAGCCACAGTCTTCATCAGGAAAAGACACACACACAAGCAAGCACACATCATGCACGCATGACCACCAACCCTGGCAGCTCGGGCCAGAATGCCAAGCTTATGTGTAAGTGTCTGAAATTTAATGTGTCATCTTTATGGTGCATTGCGATCTGTCGTTTCCTACATTGTTCATCCAAACCAAGGGCGGCCAAGAATTTGGCTCTCAACCTGTGCCACAGCGCTCTGCCTAGCTGGACACTTCCCCTACCATCATGCCATGGAGCCTGGGCATGATGAAGAGGATGAGGGGAAACAGTGAACTAGCTGCATGTAAATGGCAATAGAGTCATGCTGCATATTACTTTATTTTATATTTCTCATTTCTCAGCAACATAAATAAAAAACATATATAATTTTTATTCAGTACAACCTGTCACTACATGGACAGATACAGACAATTTCACAGATTTTTGTATTCAGATTGCTATGTAATCATGAATTATCTAGTTTCATAATAAAAAAAAAAAACTTATTTCACACACACATGTTGATCAAAATATTGTAGCACTTTTGCAACCTAATTATGGAGACGTCATTCCACAGATGTGGAAACTCTATGTGAGGAGAGCAATATGGATTTGCTGGGCAGTTTTAAAGTTAAATGGATTGATCATTAAAAAAGGAATTACCTTGCAGATGAATCAGTTACATCTGCACATACTCAAGGGTTTTTTCAACTGAAATGTCAAATGGTTTCAAGAACAGATGTTAAGATTAGCAGTGCCCTCAAAATGTTTAAAACACTATTTTTGTAATTCTTTCAAGGCCATAATTCTTCAAACCTTGTGTTTTCTTTCATTCCAGTGAGCTTGGGGACCTGGACTGTGTTTTTCAGTGTCCCTTCTGCAACACAATTTTCAGCTTAAATGCACCCCCATCAAATCAGTACTCAATGAACTGTCATGCTGTTCTGGGTACTTCCGAGAAGGGCCAAGCAAGTCCGAGACAGGTGGAGCCTTGCTCCGCCCACAGCCCGCACACCCTGCATGCATGATGTTTAGTATGCCATGCCCGGCATTGATCTTCACCAACTTGTCATACCCATGATTGCTAGGGTCTCTATAACCAAAGCTAGCTTGGTCACAGCGCTACTATAATGTGTTTGTGTCCATCAGTGACAGCCAACTGAGTGGTAGGCAGGCACTGTTTTTTCTTTTTCTTGCTCTTTACTATGCTACTTGTGCAGGGAATAGACAGTCTGCTTTATATTACAGTGAATAAAGTGTGAGTCAACGAATTTCTTTCTCTCATTCAAAAACAGTGTCAGCTCCTTATTCTTAATGACAGGCACTTTTATAATTTCCAGAATGTTTCACTTTTATTATTGTTGTTTCCATGATTATTATATCCATTTCTGCATGGCATGCTTCAATGTTCCTTTATGTGTACTTGGAAAAGTTCATTTAGTGTAAAAGTGTGTCCCATTCACATGTCAAAGGTACTAAATATTTTATAATGTTAAGCACTTAAATCAGCTAGCAATCAAATCACTTCTTCTCATGTGTCAGTAATGCTGATGGCTTTTGACTTGCCCAATAGTGTGTGGCTGCAACTGAGCTAATCTTAACTCTGAGATCTTCTCACAAAATAAATGATTTTCCTTAAGTTATATGAGTAAGTGTTTCTTTTGTCCCATATGTTGGCTTCTTTCCTCTTTTTGTTCTCACTGTAATTAGTACTGATGCTGCAACACACAGGTTTAAATTAATATGCTGCTTACAAACAACTAGCTAACAGTCTATGGGAATCTGTCTTTAGATGGGACCACGTTTTTAGAAATGATGGAGCACTGCAATAAAGGCCATGACACTTTTAGTAAAATTACAAGTTACAAAAGTACATGAATCGTACAATTCATAGGTCTCAATAAAAGTTTTTGAGATATGGAAGGAAGTCAATGTTGTGTATTTTATTTATGCACAATACCATCAAATGACTTAAAACTGAAAAATAATAATTAAAAAAGGCTGAATGTGAATTATGTGTCTAGTATAATTCATTTCACATCAAATTTAGGAACCTGTTTGTAGTGAGAGGAGTTAACATGGTTAGCATGCAGAAAAACTTTTAATTCTATCTTGAACTCCACTGCCTTCCCCAAAAGATATAATCTACCAAATTGCTGAATACATATGTACTCTTGCTTTTGAGTCCTTTCTGAACTAATGTTAATGTTCTGAGGTCCTTATAAAAATTGTGTTTAGTCCTGGTATTGAATCATTAAAAGACCTTTAAAGACAGAAAGTTCTTGAACCACCACCAGATATAATTCTTACAACACCCTTGTATATTTAAAAAAATACTGTGTATGCAGCTGGAGTAACTTTTTAGTGAGTGAATAACTCGTTTTTTCATTTTAGAATAACCTGCTGCTATAGTTCGATATGATGATGGAAGTTTATTAGAGGAATGTAAACAATGGAGATAATACAGGTAACAACTAAGCAAACAGTTGAGTTGAGTGTCCAACAGACACAAACACAAATAAGAAAACTTTTTTGTCTACCAGATGTGTGACTGTGTCACAGTGTGATAAAACTGCCATGTGGTATGTTTACAACATCCTTATGTGATCACACACCCAAAAGAATTTTACTGAAATGGACTCTGGCTTTAAGAACTTGTACTCTCATGTAAGACTTAACTGGTGGAACTGGTGAACTGAACCTGGTGCAGGCAGAAGGAGCTGTACATGGTATACAATAATTTGGAGAGGGTATCAGGAATGATAGAGAGAACAGAGGACGAAGAAGATTGCAGAGAGGAGTGAGTGAGCTTTGAATGAATGAAGTGGAGAGTGTGGGGCAGGGTCTAGTGGAGATTAAGGCTAAGAGGATTGCAGGATCAAAGGATACATTCTAAGAACAATTTCCATCTGTATAATTTGAAGAAGCTGGTATGGAGCAGGCAGATCCAGAGAGCATTGCTTGTGAAGCAGCCACTGAAATTAAGCATGTACAAAGCAGTACGTCCTGCCACTGGGTCATTGACACTGCTCTTAATTCAGGTTGACAGCTGGTTGTTGATGGCCAAAAGTTACAACAGAAGTGGTATATGATAAGATTCTTCTAGAGGTGGCCTTGCCAGATAAATTCTCGTGCGTAATTCCACCCATCAGCCTCGAGCAGTGGCATCATACTGGACCCAAAGATATAACACACACAATATTTCAGAATGGTGACTACTGCTCATCAATGTCTTCATAGTTCCAAACTGTAATTACAAATTATAGACTTGCAGGAATTCTTAATAACAAATATAGAAACTAATGAAGAAATTGTGAGAAAATTTGGCTTTGGGTGGGGAGAAAATAACATGTAATGTAAGAACCTCAGAATCATGGTACAGTAATAGCAAAACAGATGGAGACACAACAAAGACAGGAACAAGATCTATCTAAAAGAAAAGAAAAATAACAGAATGTGGAGTCAACTACTAGAACTGACCTATAGAACACAATTAGAGAGAGTGATACCAAAACAGTAAATCCTAAATGAAATCACAGTACACCCCTAATGATAAACTGTGAATAATAATGGAATGTGGAATAACAACTGGAACTGACCTGTGCAGTGTGACCAAGGAGGAATGCTAAAGTATTCAGGCATATGACAGGTACATAGACATATGCCCTATTATGAATGATTTCCAAGATAGAACACATTTGACATACATTATTATTTATTTCCTGTATTATTCCCTACATTGTCAGGTTTACAAATGTGTGCATGTACAACAGTTAGTAATCAATTGAAAAGTATGTATTTGTAACACATTCACCTGTAAGTAAACATCCTACACTCAGGAATTCTACATGTCAGAAAGTGCCATGATATTCTTCAACATCAGCAGGGGCACTACCATCACAGAAGCCATAAGCATACACCACATCTGGATATTCTTCATTAATGTAGATGTGTGGCATTTTAGCCAGCACATGTACAAACACAGCTAACTGATGAACCACTCTGATACACCCTCAATCCCTCCCACTATTTCACTCAAGAAACACCATGGACAGCTGTGTATGCAGTGAGCTAGTTTAACTGCAGAAAGATACACCAAGCAAAGAGGTGGAAAGCAACGAGGTAGGTTGGGCTAGTATGAAATTTCAAGCAGGGTGGGTACTAAGGCACATATGAGTGTGCCACTAGCCCAAAATCAAATGTACATTAAATGTTCTACCTTGAAAACCTTTGGAATAGGGTGTATGCCAATATGAAGTTAGATGCTTCAAATGAGCACTCCCGTCAAATCTCTGAATATTGATCATTCATCCTGGGTAACCCTGTAGAGCTCAAGTATAGACAGTGATACCACAAAAGTAAATCCTAAATAAATCATAAACTAAATCACAATATATATCTAATGAAAACTCACAAAAATAATGGACCCCACACACACACACACACACACACACACACACACACACACACACACACACACACACACACACACAATAATCACAAATAACTCCTATTTTCTGTAAAATTTACTGCATGACTCATGGCCCCACACATCTCTTGCTACACTTGAGCATTAAATACAACCATTGCATCCATTACACAATACAGAAATCACAGTTAATACAAGACAGTCTCAATACACAAACATTATTGAAACATCATTTATACTGCAAGCACAATAGGATAGGAAAACAAACAAACATATCCAGAAATAAAAGATCATTCAAACAAATATTGCTACTATAAATTATAATGACAGTTCCCATACATAACTCTTTAACCACAAATTATATTGCAAACATAACATGATAAAAATACCCACAGAAAGAAAACAAAACATACATACATGAAGTAAATAAGAATTATAGTTTATGTTACTCAAACAGCCACAGAAATCCACTATACAATACTCCTCATCATAAACTCATGACACCACTGGTCATAGCTGATGGGTGGAACTGCACACCCACAAACTGTCAAGCAATGGAAGATGTTAGGGTAATCGTGGTAATATCTATCCATGATGTTGATATGATGTGTACATGCCCAGTTTTTACTGTTAGCGATGTCTATCAACTTTGGTGATGGTATTGAGTCTGAGCACAGTGAGCTCTCTGTGGAACAAAGCTCACATGAGCTGTACTTGCTGCCATGACTTGATTCTTAGAAATAATGTGATTGGTTGCTGTTTTCAATCCCTAAGGTTGGCAGTACATTCATGTTGTTGTATAAGCTAGGGACCTGGATTCACTGCTAGTGGCTGCAGTCATGTTGGGAGATGGGATTCAACATTATTACAATTAAAACAATGAAATTTATTAATTATATTAATTACAGTTAAATACACTATACTCATCACTATCATAGTAGACACTGGAAATGTTTTCCTCTTTCTTTAAGGCATAGATCAACACGTCTACATTTATTTGTGAACACCTTTGCCAATGTTTCTTTTGTAACTCAGTGCAGATAACCAATTATTGCTGTCTTTAGTTCATCCATTGTCTTTGGGTTATTTTGATATGCAAATGTTTTAACCGCACCCCAAAGGCAATAGTTGGGCTGTGACAGATCTGTTGAGCACATGGCCCAGAGACCTTTCGTAATTACTCTGCCTCCAAAGATTTCATCAAAAAGTCGTAGGCACTGGTGTGCCTTATCAGCAGTGGCGTTGTCATGTTGCAAAAATAAATGATTAATCTCATTTTCATTCAGTGGTGCAATAAAGGGAAAAATATATGGGGACAAAATACATCAGTAGTGATGGTTGTACTGAAAAAGGTCAGCGCTATAATTCGCACTCGAGTTACGGCAACCAGCACTCTGATTTTCTCAAGGTCCCTGGGGTTCCTCTTAAAGCGTGTGGATTTTATGATGATCAAATTTGTGACTGTTGTGTCTTGCAGTCAGCAGGAAAAATAACTAACAGTCAATTTGAACACACTTTATTATAATTAAAGAAAAAAAAGGCCTTCTTGGCATACACTAAGTTTTAAACGCAAGAATAACAAGAAAATCCACAAATCTTGTGGTAACAAACCAAATAAGGAAACAAGACAATGCAAGAAAAATACTGACCAAAATTTACTGTACAGTACAAAATACAACATGCTACTACAATGCTATGGCGAGTGAATACAATGCTAGGGCTGGCGTAAGTACTGGCCGGAGCTGTTCCTAGAGGTTGGTAAACACTGCCTGTCTAGGCGTGCTTATAAAGCCAGGTCGGCAGAGAGCTACATCAGACATATAAGTTCCTATTGGTGGAACAGAGTTGGTGTGTTGTCTGCTGAAGTAGTTCCGTGTTTATTTGAAAAGTCTGTTATTGTTTCTGTCTGCTGGCGATGTTTCTCTCCGTGCTGCTGAAACGGAGTTAGCAACCCATCTTGTGTGTCGGTTCTGTGGGTCCTCTAACAATAAGGAACCGCTACGACATTTCTCCCCCTGAGAAAAAAATGCACAGCACCACAAACATCCACAGGAGTAGGGGCATCCTGGTCGACATCCAGGGGTTCATGGCCAGCAGGGGTGGGAGGCAGTGATGCAGCACGGGCAGCTGGCGGTGGAGACAGCAGCTGCGGTGGAGGCGGAAGCAGAGGTTCCACCACAAGGCAGTCGGCGATAGGCACTGGCAGCTTCCCTGGGGTGTCGTGGTCTACCAGACGGAGGCAGAGCTGGTTGAGGTGTCAGCAGACGGCGGAACCGTCGGCCCACTGGAGAGATGCCATTGCCTGGCCGCAGAGCTCGGTGATGATGGCAGGTGCCCAGCGTGCCTGTGGATGAGAGAAAGTTAGCGCCCAGACCTCCTGCTTGACACAAAAAGGAGTGTAATGGCGTGCAGTTGTAAGGGTGAGAAGCCTCAGAAACCAGTACAGATAAGGGGGGGGGGGGGGGGGGGAATATCTCTGCTGGACTTATATGGTATGGGGGGTGATGCGGTACATACCCAGGAAAAAAGCATGGCCTCTTCCAGCAGGTGATGGCTCAGCAGCTTATTGAGCTGGGTCTTGAATATCCGCACAAAACGTTCCACCCAGCCGTTTGATGCAGGGTGAAATGGGGTGGTATGGATGAGGGAAATTCCATTGGCAGTACAGAATTGCTTAAACTCGGTCGAAGTAAACAGTGGACCGTTACCCGTAACAATCGTTTTGGGGAGTCCCTTGACAGCAAAGAGGTGCCAGAGAATTATGACAGTCTCAGTAGAAGTGGTGTTCATCATGTGGGAGACATAAGGATGTCCTGACCCAGAGTCGAACAGTATGAGCCACTTGGAACCACGAAACAGCCCTGCGAAATCCAAATGGAGATGTTCCCATGGAGCAACTGCATCTGGCCATGAAAAATATTGGCGCAGGGGTGCTCACGTGTTTGGCACGTAGTGCAGGCTGACACAAGGGAGGCAATGTCTTTATCCATACTGCGCCAATAAAGGTGTTGGCAGGGCAGCTGTTTGCTGAGGACAATGCCCCATTGGCCAGTGTGGAGGAGGTTGAGGACATGCGGTATGACCACCCAGCGAACGTCTAAATCACTATGCAAAAGGATGATGCCACTGCGGAAAAAGATATTGTGCCGATGATCCCAAAATTGCTGGACCTCTGCATTGTGGATGCTACGACAGCTGGTTGGCCAACCCCCAGCGATTTGGCGGCAGAGAGCTTGCAGTGGCTGATCCTGAGCGGTGGCCCGCTGGACCGCATTGGAATCCAACGGAAGTGCATCCAGAGCTGCATCCACGTCCGGTTCCACATGGTAACAAACCAAGGGGGAAGTGTTAAACTCACGGTCCGCCCTGGCAGGCAGCCAGGACAGATAATTGGCATTTGCGTGCCATTCAGATGTGCGCTAGACTATATCAAAGTCGAACATCGCCAGGAAGAGTGCTCAATGCTGGAGGTGGCCTGCAGAAACCAGGTGATACAAAGAAACCAAAGGTTTGAGATTAGACTGCAGCGGGAAATGACGACCATACACGAAATCGTAGAATATCGTCAGGGCGAAAACCATCACCAAAGCTTCCTTTTCAATTTGATTATATTTAATTTGAGTGTCATTCAATTTTTTGGATGCGAAAACCACCGGCCTCTCAACGATGTCGACCACTCACGAGAGGACTGCTCCCAGGCTATAGTCCAAGGAATTGGCAGTGACAATGCGGCGCAGGGAAGGATTGTAAGAGGCCAGACAAGGAGAGTGGGAGAGAGCTGACTTGAGACATGTGAAAGCCTGCTCACACTCCGTGTCCCAAACTCAAAGCACACCCTTGCACAATAACCTGGTCAGGGGCGCCGAAATCTCGGCAGTGTAGGGTATAAAACGCCGATAATAGTTGATTTGACCGAGGGTGGATTACAGTTGCTTCACATTGGTGGGAGGAGGCACGTTTCGAGTCACCTCGACATACTCCTTGGAGGCATGTAGGCCGCAGGCATTAATCGTGAAATCGAGATAGCTGACCTCTTATGCAAAAGAGTCATACTTTTCTTTCCGGCAATGCAGGTTAGCCTCGGCAAAAACTTGAAACAGCCGATCCAGCTTGTCCGCAAGGTCCATTGTGGACGAGCCACCAACGATAACATTGTCCAGATAATTGGCCACCCCAGGCACCTTACATGTGAGGTGTGCCAAATAAGTTTGGAAAATAGCGGGGGCACTGGCAATGCCAAGCCAGAAAGGGCCACACGGGATATTGATAACTAGGATCTGCTGTGCGATTCCTCATCCAACGGCAGCTACAAATAAGCATCACACAAATCAATTTTGGCGAAAATGGTCGATCCCGCAAGACGTGAGTATGTCATCCACAGCTGGGATAGGATAGGCATCGATGATGGACCGAGAATTGACAGTGACCTTAAAATTGCCACAGATGCGTAAAGCGCCGTTCGGCTTCTCGACTATCACGATAGGCATCACCCAGCAACTGTGCACGACATGAGAAAGGATGCCTTCATCTTGTAAGCGGCGAAGATCCACCTGGAGCCTGTCTCGGAGAGCAAAGGGGATAGGGCGGGTCTTAAAAAAACGAGAAACAGCAGAGACAAGAAGCTGAACATGCACGGCGAAACCCTGCAGCCCGATGTGGAGGATGAGAACAACATTTCGTATTTGCTGAGCAATGGGGCGAGGAGGGTGTGTGACCTCCAAGGGGAGGAGAAAGCGGCTACCCAACTGGGGAATGATGGAGAATATTTGGCCGTCAATGGAATGCGAGGCATCCAGGCCCTGAGGTGACAATTCATGATGAGCCTGTGCATCCACAGGAAGTGTGGCATCTATGTGATGTTTCTGCAAAGCCTGACAAACCATGATGATATGGCCTGCTTGGCTGCAAGCCATGCATCTTGCTCACCAGTGGGGGCACTCCAACCATTGGTGAGTCCAGAAACAGTCTGGACAGGAGGGAAGCTGGGTGAAAGACTTCCTGTCATGAGATGGACCAACAGATCAATGAGAATCCAGCTTGGCACTAGCCAACTGGCAAGCTGCAAAAACAGCTGGATCAAGACGTGGTGGTTATAGCCGGTGGGACTGTTCAAACGCCCCAGTGATAAGCAGACAGGTGTCGAGGGACAGGTCCTGTAATTTCAAAATATCAGCCCAAAAACACTCGTCTGGTGCGTGAAATACCACCACATAATGGATCAACAAAGAGGCATAAGACTGCTTGCAGGCAATGTTGACACACCAGAATTTACAATCGAAGCAGAGACCCTGGAGCATCATAATCCATTCCTGATAATTCTGACCAGGTGACTTGCGACAAGAGAAGAAGGTCTGATGGGCAGAGGTGACGTGTATTTGTGCGTCGAAGTGCTCAAAAAGGCAGCCCTTAATATGGGTATATGAGAGATTGGGAGAGGACTACTCAGGGTTCAATTGTTGAATTTAACACTACACCTACGGACCGACTGTTGCTAAAAAGAAAGCCCAACTTTGACTTTTTCGTGGGCCCCATGTGCCAGTAAATGTTGTTCCAACCGTTCTACATAATTTGACCATGGTTTGACAGACCTATCAAAAGCTGGAAATGTCAGTGGAGCCACATACAAAGTGTTCAATTTACCTGCAGTGGAATCTATTCTATGAGCTACTTCTTGCAGCGCTGGGGAGTGAGAGCGATGTTCTGACCTTGTGAGTGTTGCCTGAATCTGCCGTAGATTTTCCACCAAGGACTGAAGAAGTTCCGCTGAGGAGGCCATTCCTTTTGAAAATGAAAATCCCATCCTTGTCGCCAATAACTGTTGTCTCCTGCAGTCAGCAGGAAACAGAGCTAACAGCCAATTTGAACACACTTTTTTATAATTAAAGAAAAAAAATGCCTTCTTGGCATATACTAAGTTTTAAATGCAAGAACAATAAAATCCACAGCTTTTGTGGTGACAAACCAAACAAGGAAAAAAGGCAATGGAAGAAAAATACTGACCAAAATCTACTCTACACAATACAAAATACAACATGCTGCTACAATGTAACGGCAAGTGAATACCATGTTAGCCATTGGTAAATGCTGCCGGTCTGATGGTCTAGGTGTGAGTAGATATATTTTGTAGATTCTGGCTCACTTAACTTTTTACCACATTTTCTAATTAACACAACTGATTTTTTTAAAAAAATTCAGTCTATTTAAATAACTCAACCAATTTCTAAGCTTTAGTTCAATACCTAATTCTTTCAATAACTCAACCAATTTTAACTAATTACCACATTATAGTCGATAACCAACCGATTTCTAAGTTCATTACTTCATTTACAATGTGATCATAAGGAAATAAATTTAATGACTCATTTCCCTAAGTGATCACAAGAAATTAAATTTAATATTACATTTTATAGGTTGTCAAATCTCTGTTACCCTGAAAATCTTCATAAAGAAAGTATAAAATGAATTAGTTAACAAAGGTAAATTATATTAAAAAATTCACATCGTGTACTCTATATCACGAAATTCATTATTTCTATTTTTAAATTTCTTCATTGCTTTATATTTCAGTTTTATTTGTCCTTTTCCCATTATTTACAATCCAAATTAGTAATTAACTTAGAAAATCTGTTTGATAAAGTAATCTTAAAATCAATATTGAGCTCTAGAGAAAGTTTCTCTCCAAATCCAGTATTTAAATATTCACTGCCTGTAACATCATATAAAACATTTATCTTTAGCTCATCTATTTTTGTAATCTTTTTCAAGACACTAACATCATTGAGCTTCTTGATTATAGTCTAAATTTATATAGAAAAATTTTTTATTAAATTTATTTATAAAAATTTTTTATTACACTTTTAATAACTTGTAATGGCCATATGCTAATGTATCTATTCCATTTTCCAAGACATAACTTTTATTGTCATGTGGACTCAAAGCATTTTTTTTTTATTTCATATAGGTAAGAAAATCACTTCACTTTACTTCCCTCTACCCATTTTCAACTACTTTTTCAAATCAATTAAATTTAATGCCTTTATATTAACAATTTTGCTTCTCTACTTTTTTGCAAAACTAATAAATTTCTTCCTCTATAAATGGGAGTTCTTCCTCTATAAATAGGAGTTCAGAATGAAATGTCTACTATAAAAAAATAATAAATATTCCATTACACTACTTTTGGGAAATAAAGTAAAACCAACCAACGCAAGATTTGGCTTATGGTTATTTACTGAAAATTTGAATAATAATAATCTTGTTACAAATATTGGGGATATATTTTACACAAATGGAGAACAAAATTTAAACCAATTACAGAACCATTTTGCGACAATATTGTGGTAGTTAAAATAACAGATTTTATAGATTGCGAAGGAGAAAGGAAAAATTTCTTGTAAAATGGGAAATAAGTGGTGGTTTTAATAGTATTTTAAGATCTAGATTTTTCTAAATTTAATTTGACAAGACATGGAGTTAAAGCAAAAATTCTTTAGATTCTAATACACAAACAGTTAAAGGAACCAAACAAATTACTAGCAAAGATATAAAAATTATTGAACAAAAATATAAAAATCCTGTTGTTATTCCTTACAAAATAGAATTAGCAGATGTTAAACTCGATACACTTTTAAGAGAGTTAGCAGAGATTTTGGAAGAACTTAAAAAGGAACACTATTATTTATTGGATTTAGACATAACACAAGATTTTGCAGGAATTTTTAATAAAGAGGAAATGTGTAAATATTTAACAAATAATTTTATTTTTTGAATGCAAGGAGAATGTAAAGAAGTTATAATGTAATAGTAAACAACAATAACTCTGTTGGAAAAGACTGTTTAACTTGGATTAATTCTAACTCTAGAGTTAAAAACTGCATTAAATTCATTTGTCAATTAACAAGTCCAGGAGTTAACAAACAGCTTGGAAACCATATTATAGATCTTTTAAATAGTCCAGATAGTAGATTAAAGGAAACATTTGCTTCTAATTTATTATAATTACATTAATCCAGATTTCCAAAAAGAACAAGAATTCAATCCATTAACAAATCGTTTAGAATTAATAGCAAACAGCAGCAAATATTTTGAGAAAGCTCCTTCTTATTCTGTTCCACTAGCTAAATATGGCAAAAATTAACAGATTCGTTACAACATAGTTGCTGTCTTAATTACAACAATCTATTGCAATATGTTTATTGCAAACAGATGGTTTATCTACTTATAATGGAAATTCTTTCCCCAGAATAGCTTATTTAAAAATACATTCAATTTTCGAAAACAAAGACAGTTGATTGTATAAAGAAGCAGATAAAGAAACAATTGAAAACATAAACTTCACTTCTGACAATTTTATCCAAGAGTCTTGAAAAAGTAATGTGTTCAAGAGTAGCATCACATATTTGTAAAAATGAAGTACTAACAAAATGTCAATTTCGTTTTCAGAAAGGCTTTTTAACAGAAAATGCTACATCTGCTTTCACTGATCAAATATTAAATGCAATGAATAACCAAACATCACCCAGTGGGATATTTTGCGATCTCTCAAAGGCTTTTGATTGTGTGAATCATGAAATTCTTCTAGATAAGCTTAAGTATTGTGGTATGAGTGGAACAGTGCACAAATGGTTTAATTCATACTTAACTGGAAGACTGCAGAAGGTTGAAATTAACAGTACAGATAGTCTACAAAAACCAGCAGAGTCCTCTAGCTGGGGAGGTATCAAGAATGGTGTCCCACAGGGTTCAGTCTCGGGTCCCTTATTGTTCTTAATATATATTAACGACTTGCCACTCTATATTCATGAAGATGCAAAGTTAGTTCTTATTGCTGATGATACAAGTATAGTAATCACACCCAAGAAGCAAGAATCAGCTGAGGAAATTGCAAATAATGTCTTTCAGAAAATTATTAAGTGGTTCTCTGCAAATGGACTCTCACTAAATTTTGAGAAAACACAGTTTATACAATTCTGTACAGTAAATGGCATAACACCATTGATAAATATATATTATGAACAGAAGTCTGTTGCTAAGGTATAATACTCAAAATTTCTGGGTGTGTGCATTGATGAAAAATTGAATTGGAAGATACACATCGATGATCTGCTGAAATGGTTAGGTTCAGCTATTTATGCTATTAGGGTTATTGCAAATTTTGGTGATAAACATATCAGTAAATTAGCCTACTATGCCTATTTTCATTCACTGCTTTCATATGGCATCATATTTTGGGGCAATTTGTCATTAAGAGAGAAAGTATTCATTGCACAAAAGCGTGTAGTCAGAATAATAGCTGGAGCCCACCCAAAATCACCTTGCAGATATTTATTTAAGGAACTCTGGATATTCACAGTTCCTTCACAATACATACAGGGTGTTACAAAAAGGTATGGCCAAATTTTCAGGAAACATTCCTCACACACAAAGAAAGAAAATATGTTATGTGGACATGTGTCCGGAAACGCTTACTTTCCATGTTACAGCTCATTTTATTACTTCCCTTCAGATCACATTAATCATGGAATGGAAACACACAGCAACAGAACGTACCAGCGTGACTTCAAACACTTTGTTACAGGAAATGTTCAAAAGTCCTCCGTTAGCGAGGATACGTGCATCCACCCTCCGTCGCATGGAATCCCTGATGCGCTGATGCAGCCCTGGGGAATGGCGTATTGTATCACAGCCGTTCACAATACGAGCACGAAGAGTCTCTACATTTGGTACGGGGGTTGCGTAGACAAGAGCTTTCAAATGCCCCCATAAATGAAAGTCAAGAGGGTTGAGGTCGGGGGAGCGTGGAGGCCATGGAATTGGTCCGCCCCTACCAATCCATTGGTCACCAAATCTGTTGTTGAGAAGTGTACGAACACTTCAACTGAAATGTGTAGGAGCTCCATCGTGCATGAACCACATGTTGTGTTGTACTTGTAAAGCCACACGTTCTAGCAGCACAGGTAGAGTGTCCCGTATGAAATCATGATAACGCGCTCCATTGAGCGTAGATGAAAGAACATGGGGACCAATCAAGACATCACCAACATTCACAGAAAATTTGTGTTGATGACGTGATTGCACAATTGCGTGCGGATTCTCGTCAGCCCACGCATGTTGATTGCGAAAATTTACAATTTGATCACGTTGGAATGAAGCCTCATCCGTAAAGAGAACATTTGCACTGAAATGAGGATTGACACATTGTTGGATGAACCATTCGCAGAATTGTACCCGTGGAGGCCAATCAGCTGCTGATAGTGCCTGCACACGCTGTACATGGTACGGAAACAACTGGTTCTCCCGTAGCCCTCTCCATACAGTGACGTGGTCAGCGTTACCTTGTACAGCAGCAACTTCTCTGACACTGGTGGTGGTGGTTGTTGGGATGTTTAAGGGGGACTAAACAGCGAAGGTCATCAGTCCCCCATTCCAAAATCAGGCGAGCCGAAAATCTATGGAGCAGATAAAAACCAAAGGGGGAGGAGACGTCCCCCCAGGCGCTAAAAGAACACAAATGCAGCAACAAACACTACAGACCAGAACAGGACAGAGGAACACCAGACAGACAGAAACAGGAGAAAGGAGGATGGCCGGAGACTGGTTGACTGACCATGAGAAAAAAAAAAGAGGAAAGAGTCAACCATCTGACGGCACACCAGAACAGCAACAGACACAAGGACAAAAGACACAGAAAGGGAAAAGCGCAGGACCTCCCTAAATCGAACCATAAAAACGACTACTACGGATAAAATGTAAAACATTGTCAGCCATGGAGGCATCGTCGGATAAAACCAAAGCCAAAGTGCCCGGGAGATTAAAAGATTGCCGTAGTGTGCGCAGTCGAGGACACTCCAGCAAAATGTGGCCGACCGTCAGCCGGGACCCACACCGACACAAGGGGGGATCCTCCTGACGCAACAGATGGCCGTGCGTCAGGTATGTATGGCCGATGCGCAGCCGACACAGGACTACCGAGTCCCTGCGAGAAGCCCGCAGGGAGGAACGCCACACATCGGTCGTCCCCTTGACAGCCCGCAGTTTATTCGGGGCTGTCATGCCACGCCACTCAGCAGCCCACATCCCAATCAGCTTACGGCGCAACACCATCCGCTGGTCGCGAGCCGTAAGGCCGACCTCCAAAGCCGGGGCGACAGTCCGAAAATGAGGCGAGGAGAGCAAGGAAACGGCGACGGAGGGCCACAGGCGGAACCGAGTCCTTGGGTCCCTGTGCCAAGTCCAGACGGACGGACGGCCGGGACAAACACCAGGGAGGCGTAGGTGCACGGACCCGGAAGGGAGGCGGAAGAGGGAATGAACCCAATTCCGACAGCAGGGACTGAACGCGGACAGCGACGGAAAGCCCAGACCTAGGTCGCCGTTCGGGCAGATGGAGGACCATAGCAGGGAAAAGCAGGCGACGATTGGGATGATCTGGCGAGCAATGAACGTGGACAGCATAGTCGACGAGCAGACGATGGCGGCGAATCCGCAGCGGGGGAACCCCGGCCTCCACCAGTAGACTATCCACGGGGCTGGTGCGAAAAGCGCCAGTGGCAAGCCTAACCCCACAGTGGTGTATAGGGTCTAACAACTTCAACACTGAGGGGGACGCAGACCCATAGGCCAGGCTCCCATAATCAAGCCGGGACTGCACAAGGGCTCGGTACAACCGCAGCAGCGTGCAGCGATCTGCACCCCAAGACGTGTGGCTAAGGCAGCGGAGGGCGTTGAGGTGCCGCCAGCATTTTTGCTTCAGCTGAGTAACATGAGGAACCCATGTGAGCCGGGCATCAAACACGAGTCCCAAGAAGCGGCAAGTGTCCACCACTTCAAGCAGGTGGCCGTCGAGGTAAAGTGCAGGATGAGGGTGGACCGTCCGACGCCTGCAGAAGTGCATTACTCGAGTCTTGGCAGCAGAGAACTGAAAGCCATGAGTCAGAGCCCATGATGCTGCCTTGCGAACGGCGACTTGCAGCCTGCGTTCGGCGACTCCCGTAGTCGTGGAGCTAAATGAGATGCAGAAGTCGTCGGCATACAAAGAAGGAGACACCGACGACCCCACTGCTGCTGCCAGACCATTAATGGCCACTACAAATAAGGAGACGCTCAACACCGAGCCCTGCGGGACCCCATTTTCCTGTATATAAGAGGAACTAGAGGTGGCACCGACTTGCACCCGGAAAGAGCGGCGCAATAAAAAGTTTTGAAGAAAAGCCGGGAGCCGACCACGAAGACCCCACCCACGCAACGTGGCGAGGATGTGATGCCTCCATGTGGTGTCATACGCCTTCCGCAGATCGAAAAATACAGCAACGAGATGCTGACGTCGGGCAAAAGCCGTACGGACAGCAGATTCCAGCCGCACCAAATTGTCCACTGCAGACCGGCCCCGACGGAAGCCACCCTGGGATGGAGCGAGGAGACCGCGCGACTCAAGGACCCAACACAAACGCCGCCCCACCATACGTTCGAGCAATTTGCACAAAACGTTGGTGAGGGTAATGGGACGATAGCTGTCCACCGCCTGTGGGTCCGCACCAGGCTTCACGATGGGGACAATAACACCCTCTCGCCATTGCGACGGGAACACTCCTTCGCTCCAAATGCGATTAAATATCGCGAGAAGGTGTCTCTGGCAGTCCCTGGAGAGATGCTTCAGCATCTGCGCGTGGATGCAGTCTGGGCCTGGTGCCGTATCAGGGCAATCGGCGAGGGCAGCAAGGAATTCCCTCTCGCTGAAAGGAGCATTGTATGTTTCAGAACGACGCGTGTGGAATGAGAACGGTGTCCGCTCGGCTCGCTCCTTTAGAGAGCGAAAGGCGGGGGGATAGGAGGCAGTCGCAGAGCTCTGAGCAAAGTGCGCGGCAAGCCGTTCAGCAATGGCGGCAGCGTCCGTGCAGACAGCGCCGTCCAAGGAGAGCCCAGGGACACCCATAGGGGTCTGGTAACCATAAATCCGCCGGATCCGGGACCACACGAGTGAGGGGGAGACATGGGAGCCCAAGGATGAGACATACCTCTCCCAGCACTCCTGCTTACGCCGTGCAATAAGACGACGGGCCAGGGCACGGAGCCTCTTAAAGGCGATGAGGGTCTCGAGAGACGGGTGCCGCCTATGCCGCTGGAGAGCCCGCCGACGGTCGCGAATAGCCTCAGCAATCTCTGGCGACCACCAGGGTACAGCCTTCCTCCGAGGGAGGCCAGAAGATCGGGGGATGGCAGCCTCGGCCGCTGAAATTATGGATGTGGTTAAAACACGGACCACCTCGTCAATGTCACCCTGTGGGGGAGACGCAAAGGCAGCAGCTGAAGTAAAAGCCGGCCAGTCTGCCCTGTGGAGAGCCCAGCGGGGCAGGCGCCCAGAAGAACGACTCTGGGGTAGTGACAAATAGATGGGAAAATGGTCACTACCACACAGGTCAGGGTGCACCCTCCAGTGGAGGGATGGGACAAGTCCGGGGCTGCAAAGAGAGAGATCGATGGCCGAGAACGAGCCATGGGCAACACTGAAATGCGTGGGAGCACCGGTGTTCAAGAGGCTAAGGTCGAGCTGAGCCAACACATGCTCCACGGCCCGACCGTGGTCATCAGAGGCAGTCCCACCCCATAGAGGGTTGTGGGCATTGAAATCGCCCAGAAGCAGCAATGGTGGCGGGAGTTGAGCCAGCAGCGCAGCCAAGACATGGCGGGGGAGCTCCCCATCCGGAGGAATGTAAATAGAGCAAACAGTAATAGCCGGCGAGAGCTCAACCCTGGCAGCAACTGCCTCTAAAGGCGTCTGAAGGGGTACTGGCGAGCTACAGACAGAGTGGTGAACAAAGAGGCAAACCCCACCTGACGCTCGTTGACAGGCAGCACGGTTCTTATAGTATCCCCGATAACCGCGAAGGGCGGGGGTCCGCAGTGCAGGAAACCAAGTTTCCTGCAGAGCAATGCAGAGAACAGGGGAATCACTCAGAAGCATCCGGAGCTCTGGCAGGTGGCGGAAATAACCGCCGCAGTTCCATTGGAGAATGGAAGCAGGAAGGGACTGGGAGGGCGTGAATGCGACTAAGAGGCAGACAGCGCTTCAGAGCCAACCGCCGCCACTGGGGGAGAGTCAGCTGAGTCCATAGGAGAGGCCCCCAAGGGTTCCGTGAGGGCGAGATCCGCGGCAGAGGCGAGGATCTCCACCTCATCCCCGGAGCCAGGACTATGTACAGCAGGCGGTGCTGAAACCGCCGGAACGTCCTTCTTCTTGGACACATTCCGTTCCTTCTTCTCGCGTCTGCCCTTAGGGTGAGAGGGCTGGGAGAGCTTCTCTGAAGGAGCATCGGAGGCTGACGACGACGCAGAAGCCCTACGATCAGCAGGTGGCGGAACCTTCAGCCACTGGCTGACATCTGGCTGGGAAGGAGAAGAAACGGAGGAAGGGAGAGCCCCGAGGGACCCCTTCCGCGAGAGAGGAACCGGCGGAGGCAACGCCGCCGGAGAAGGAGGGGGAGGAATCGAGCCTCCCAGTTGTGGAGCAGATGTCACTCCCGAAGTAAGCTTGGGGGGAGCGACAGAAGAGGGTTTGCCCCCAACTGCTAAGGGGGCAATAGAGGAAGGCTTGCCCCCAGGCACGAGGGGGGCAGACAGAGATACATGGCCCCGAGGGCCCACTGAAGGCGGCACAGATGAAGCGACAACCGTCGCTCGCGCGGGCGACGATAACGTGGCTGCAGCATAAGATGTTCGAAGGGAAGCAGGATACAACCTTTCATATTTCTGTTTAGCCTCTCGATAAGTAAGCCGGTCCAGGGTCTTAAATTCCATGATCTTCCGCTCCTTATGAAGAACGGGGCAATCCGGCGAGCATGGAGAGTGGTGCTCCCCACAGTTGACACATACAGGCGGGGGCGCACATGGAGAATCGGGATGAGAGGGGCGTCCGCAATCTTGACATGTAGCGCTGGATGGGCAACGGGAGGACATATGCCCAAACTTCCAGCACTGGAAGCACCGCATCGGGGGAGGGACGTATGGCTTCACGTCGCAACGGTAAACCATTACCTTGACCTTCTCGGGCAAGACATCACCCTCGAAGGCCAAGATAAAGGCACCGGTGGCCACCCTGTTTGTCTTGGGTCCTCGATGGACACGACGGACAAAATGCACACCACGCCGTTCCAAGTCGGCTCTCAGCTCGTCATCGGATTGTAACAAGAGGTCCCGATGGTAAATAATCCCCTGGACCATATTTAAGCTACTGTGGGGAGTGACGGTAACAGGGACGTCACCCAGCTTATCACACAAGAGCAACGCTCGTGACTGGGCTGGGGATGACGTCTTGAGGAGGATGGACCCATTCCTCATTTTTGACAACCCTGCCAGTTCCCCAAACTTATCCTCCAGGTGTTCCACAAACAACATAGGCTTCGTCGGAAGAAAGGAGTCACCATCAGTCCTGCTGCAGACAAGGTATTGCGGTACATAAGGCTCCCGCTTGGCACTAGATTGGCGTCCCTCCCATGGCACAGCCAACGAGGGGAACGTCTGAGGGTCATATTGCGCAGCATCGAAGTCGACTCTACCTCGCTTAGAGACGCTGGTGGCCGTGCGACCACCAGCTTGGTGTGATTTATTGCGCTTCATTGCGCCACATCCGCCCAGATGCCACCTACTCCGAACGAGGGCTCTCCCCAAGGGCGCCACCCAGCCAAAGCAACGGGTACCTGGCCGATATCCCGTTGCCCGGAGTCCCCGTGCCCCAGACAAGATGGGCACATACTCCTTGGCATGCATGGGGAGGAAACAGCTCTGGCATCTGTAGTGCGATCCCTGCGTGGTCAGGGGGCTACCACCAAGAGGGTACATGACGACCCCACCACAACGGACTGGCTACCGTGCTGGATGTTAGGTGTTTAAAGGGTCCACAGTTGTCGTAGGCGCTAAGAAGAAGAGTGCGCACAAGGCGAGAAGGAGACAACCCAGAAGATGTTGGGCGTAGTCCCCCCCACACGACAATAGGTAACATGCAAGATGGTGGAGCATGATGGACCAATACAAAAACACCACGTAAGGTGTCCTTCCCCAAATGGCACGCACTGACGACGGAAATTTGGAAGAAAAAAGGAGGTCAAACCCAAGAGGGGACCATCACAGAAGGCCGAAACGTTTGAGACTCCTTCGTTTGTCCTCTCTGACACTGACATTAGTGTTATCGTCAACTGCACGAAGAATTGCCTCGTCCATTGCAGGTGTCCTCGTCATTCTAGGTCTTCCCCAGTCGCGAGTCATAGGCTGGAATGTTCCGTGCTCCCTAAGACGCCGATCAATTGCTTCGAATGTCTTCCTGTCGGGACACCTTCGTTCTGGAAATCTGTCTCGATACAAACGTACCGCGCCACGGCTATTGCCCCGTGCTAATCCATACATCAAATGGGCATCTGCCAACTCCGCATTTGTAAACATTGCACTGACTGCAAAACCACGTTCGTGATGAACACTAACCTGTTGATGCTACGTACTGATGTGCTTGATGCTAGTACTGTAGAGCAATGAGTCGCATGTCAACACAAGCACCGAGTCAATTCGGCCAACTGGCGGTGAACCGAGGAAGTATAGTACATAATGACGAAACTAAAATGAGATCTAACATGGGAATTAAGCGTTTCTGGACACATATCCACATAACATCTTTTCTTTATTTGTGTGTGAGGAATGTTTCCCGACACACACACACTTACGAAATTTGTCATCAATAAACCATACCAATTCAAAAATAACAGCGATGTGCATAGCTACAACACTAGAAGAAAGGATGATATTCACTATTCTGGATGATTAAATCTCACTTTGGCACAGAAAGGGGTGAATTAAGCTGCCACAAAAATCTTCGGTCATTTGCCAAATAGTAGTAAAAGTCTGAGAGATAGCCAACCAACATTTAAAAGCAAATTAAAAGAATATCTGAATGGCAGCTCCTTCTACTCAATAGATGAATTCTTAGATATGAAGTAGTAACTGTAAAAAAATTAATTAATTATTTTGTGTAAAGGAAACTTATGTTAAAGTGACACATTCCACAGCATTATGAAATGTCGTATTCATGATCTATGGAACAAGGATTAATGTATGTATGTATGATGTTTACATTAATTACTATTTTGCTACTAACACCATTGACAATGAATTTTACAGACAGTATCCACATATTTCGCCAAATGTAGCTATAAAAATTACATCATTTCTAAGTTCTAACGGATGGCGTTACTCTATCATGCTGAAATGTAGCCAGCAGCTAGCTGGGAAGCGTAAACATTTCAACAGTGTTACTGGATCAGGCAAAACAGCTACCTCGCCACTCTCAAGAGGGACTGCAAGCAACTCAGCGAAAAATGGTTAGAACAGTACAGACTTAACAGCTTTCCTATTCCTGCAACATTGCCTAAGAGTTACTAGGGAGGATGCGCAAACAACCAGCTAGTGTTTGACTAAGCAATAAAGACTCTGTAACAAATTCGTCAAGCAAATGTAGAATGACCACATCACTAATGGTTCAGGAAGAGCAAAATCAATTTGGTCATTATGAAGGACGTCGTAGAACAGAACCTCTCATTGGTGGCATAAATACTCCACCCCCATTACCTTTCAGCACTCGCTCAGTACGATCGATGCAGTTCATATCATTCACAAGTGATCCTGTGGTTACAACTTGTGTACGAGAGTGTTCTAGTGTTGATCTCGCACTTGCTGCCCTACGAGACGATCAGCGATCTCACGGTGTGGCTGCTGGAGGCATCCAGTGCTGATGGGTACACCAAGCATCTGCCAACACAACTCCAGTCCAGTGCACAGACTGCCCTAAACTCCAGTGTCACATGGGTCTGAAGAACTATTGCACTGGCAGGCCAGGTCAAGAATTCAGCACAGCTATGTGGTAACTGACATCACTGTCCATCTGAGGGGACAAGGCGGGCAGTGAGCTGGGAGGAATGGAGAACTCCCCAAAGCGGCATGTGAATCAAAACACACACACTGTGGTCGCCATCATCTCCACAAGCAGAGCAACTGATGGGACGTGCCTACCTCAAGGAGTCATAGACTTCCACTCCAAGCTGATGTAGCACCCTGGGAAGCTGTGAGTCCATATTGGATACAGCGGCTTTTTCTCTGGATTACATAGCCACCAGAAGAAGTAGCAATTACTTGTATTGTCAGTAAGTAATAAATGGCACTATCTCGAATATTCTTCTATTGCGTCTAATGACGCCATACATGTCGATCAGTCTACATCATGACAAATTAATAGTGGTTTTCAGCCCGGCAGAGGATGGATACCTACAATTGTAAGTGACACAGATCAGGAGATATGGCGATATAAACATTGAGATTTGTGAAAAACTACAGCATTATGCAGGATGTTTAAATTTATTACTTCTTTGCTATTAACTCTATTCGCAACATATTTTGCAGACAGTATCCAAATATGCCACTGAATGTATGTACACAAATATATCATTGAAAGACACAGTGTTCAAGAGATATGATGTAATCAACAAAGAGATTTGTGAAAAAACGCTGCATCATGCATGAGGTTTTAATACAGCTCTCTTTTGCTACTTAAGGCACTTCTACAGTCTAGTCAACTTAACGGATCCTAAACACCCGGCAGCACTTTTGACAGCTTTCAGCTGCGATGCACAAACAGCATTAAGTGGTAACAACAGCCACCTACAGAGCTATGAAGAAGTTTAGCCATAGAGACATGTACAAAAAGTGTGCCGTAGGCACGCAAAGCAGCTGCACCCAGCATGCAGAAACTGTACACTTTTCTTATAGAAAACTGGCAAAGTGAATACCCGGGCAATGTTAGGTTTTTTTGGATGACATTGTAGCATTTTTGCCACCTAGCAGAAAGGGTGTTATTCATCCATACAGTTGCCCCTTTTCGCGTGGATGTGTGAAAGGTGTAGTGTAAGTCTATTTGTGGAGAGTAGGTAAGTGCAATGGATGGATATATAGTGTAGCATAACACGATGATGAGTGAAGTGAGATGGTGAACCCCAGTGCTGATATATATAGCCTGCTTCTCTAGAACACCGCCAAGCTTAGTTTCCCCATATGACGGACAGGTCATTATTGACTGTGTCACAGGCCCCTATTTCGTGGGACAATGCGAGTAGAAATGTGATAGTGACTTTGGATACAATTGACTTTCTAACTTTTAGTCACCAGATTGAGGGAAAGAGATAAAAGCGTGGTGCCACCACTTGCCCATCCCCCTCCCTCTCCTAAACCATGCCCTTTCCTTTCCTTGCCCTCTCCTAAGCCACATCAATTTTTTTGGAAGTAAGCGAATTAGGGAGTTCCTACACCAACACACAAATATTATATGCTACCAAAAACAGCTCAGTATTTTACTGCCCAATAAAACGAAACAGCCAATCAGTATTTTGGACCCTTGGATGTGGGGTCAGCACAAAGTTCTCTCTGCCATTGTCAGTTTTCATGAAGTCGAGCTGCCATTACATGATCAAGTATCTCTTCAATTGACATCACGAGGCTGAGCTCACCCCATTCCAGTCCTCACAATTGAGGAGTAATGCCAGGCAGTTCCAGGAATCAGTGTTTCTGTCAAAGAAAGTCCATATCCTCATAGGTGTATTACTATGATTGACAAGGTTCCACATAGATCACATCAATGTTTCATCGTGGGTGAGTATACTTCTATTCTTGTATCAAAGTAAAGTGACACTTTAGATAAATCAAAATTTTGTTGTTATTTTTCTATAACAGTACACGACACACTTGGTTCACTTATTAGCACTAGTGATCTTACTTTCAGGTTAAGGTACATTTGGCGATAGACTTGTGCTGTAGCACAGTGGAAGCTACACAACACTTGGAAAAAATAACATACTGAACAGTAGTTTTATCATCTGAATTTAATACACATTCATATAAGTGAGAAACAAGAGTTGCTATGCTTTCAACAAAATGATTTTGATCATGTTTCAAAGATAGCCAAGCGTTATAATGACCTCCTTGCTAGGGTATTAACTTTATTTTGTTGCATAAAAATCCCATTTTTTCTCTAAATTATGTTTAAAGTAATTTGTAAGCGTAGCCTGTTCTTTTTCCAATGGGGTGGCGAAAAGAAAGAAAAGCTTTGTTGTAAAAGTGTTTCATTGATTTGAGTATAATAAAGAGCAATAATTTCTCGCATGTTACCTTCATGATCCTTATGCAAAATATACATTGGTGGCAATAGAACTGTTTTTCACTTGGTCTCATATGCCGGTTCTCTAAATATGCGCAACAGTGCATTGTGGAATGAGTATAGTCTTTCCTCCAGGGATTCCCATTTGAATTCAAGAAGCATCTCCGTAATACTTGCATGTTGATCCACCACTACCCAGAGAGAAGGCCACAGCACACTCTTGTGATGTCACACAAAGCAGGCCAACCCAATGAGATATTCCTAACACCTCTTATATCTCGTAAACCGCTGGAGATATCGAAACGAGATTTTGGCAAATGATACCACACAAAGAGAAGAGTACTTTGCTATATATATATATATATATATATATATATACACACACACACACACACACACACACACACACACTTGCATGTTGATCCACCACTACCCAGAGAGAAGGCCATATATATAATATTGCAATTATATATATATATATATATATATATATATATATATATATATATATATATATATATAACTGTTTTTCACTTGGTCTCATATGCCGGTTCTCTAAATATGCGCAACAGTGCATTGTGGAATGAGTATAGTCTTTCCTCCAGGGATTCCCATTTGAATTCAAGAAGCATCTCCGTAATACTTGCATGTTGATCCACCACTACCCAGAGAGAAGGCCACAGCACACTCTTGTGATGTCACACAAAGCAGGCCAACCCAATGAGATATTCCTAACACCTCTTATATCTCGTAAACCGCTGGAGATATCAAAACAAGATTTTGGCAATTTATATATATATATATATATATATATATATATATATATATATATATATATATATATATTATATAATTATATATATATAATTGCCAATATATATATATATATATATATATATATAATTGCCAAAATCTTGTTTCGATATCTCCAGCGGTTTACGAGATATAAGAGGTGTTATGAATATCTCATTGGGTTGGCCTGCTTTGTGTGACATCACAAGAGTGTGCTGTGGCCTTCTCTCTGGGTAGTGGTGGATCAACATGCAAGTATTACGGAGATGCTTCTTGAATTCAAATGGGAATCCCTGGAGGAAAGACGATACTCATTCCACAACGCACTGTTGCGCATATTTAGAGAACCGGCATATGAGACCAAGTGAAAAACAGTTCTATATATATATTATTGCAATATTATAATTATATTATTATAATTATAATATATATTATATATGTATAATATTAACTTCCTCTCCCTTCAGTATTCTAAATAAAATATTGTTTCATTTCGCAGATTTACATTTGCATGTTTAATAGTATATAACAGTTAGAATCCAAGCCTATGGACATAAAAATTGTATTATTGCTCAACAGTTTGAGAATTGTTGCATTTAATTCCTTGTTAATACACTGCCTGTTTATGTGGTAGCTGTCTATAGAGCTCCCTCAGGAAAGCTGAGTACATTCCCTAAGCAAACAATTACTTTTAACTCACCTGTTCTCAGAAACAAAAATAATCATGTTTTGTTATCGTAATGTTAATTTTCTTTCATGTAAAAATACGGCAGATTTTGAGCATGTATTAAGCTGAGTGCAGTTGTTTACTTTCTCACAAGAGTTGCAAAGAACTTTACAAGCATGATTGACAATACTCTGCAGATAAAAGAATTAGCAACATATGTGCAAGTGAAACTTTAGATGTCTTCCCGACCATGATGGTCAGCTGTTCAAAATGCATGCTGTAAGAGCTGCAAACAACAGTAGTTTTATCAATAGGACGTGTATGTAAGTCTACTGTGAACATCTGCAAACCTTCAGCAGACATTTGCAGCAGTTGGAATGAGACAATGTATCAAGCTAAAACCATCAATAATAACCTATTTCTAGATTAATTTGTTCCATTGTTTGAAGCTGTATTTCCTAAGAGAATTTCATTAAGTGTCTACCTAAGTGACTGCGGGAGACAGTGACTCACTACGGAAATCAAGCTATCCTGTAAAACAAAGCGAATGCTGTATATGATATGAAGAACTGAACTAAACTTCAGGACAAGGGACACTTTAGTAACTCCAGAGATAGATCAGAAATCACTGCTGGTGACTATAGCAAGTTTAATTCTTTGTAATATGTAGAGAAATTACTGCAACATGAGAATTGTAGTCCTCAGCATACTTAAAATAATATAATTATTAATAGTTTATGTTAATGTAGGATGTATAAAACACTAGAAGTAATGAACAATAATATATTTAAGTCAGACATAATGTACTTGTACGTCCTGAAAAAGCTGTTACTGTCAGCTGGGGTAACATTGGCCCTTCGGAGGTAACATTGGCCCAGAGGAAAACAAAGATTCTTTGTCTCGCAGCTCTTACATACATCAACGAATATCCATGTTTCTAGTCTTAAACGATAGGTGGCAGCATCAGCTACACTGCTTGTTCACTGTTTTTGTAGTTCACAAATTTGCCACTGCAGCAGCACTTGTTTTGTTATGGTCTGCAACTCGCAGCAAATTGGTGTGATTCCAGCTGTCATTTGGTTATAAGTTACGGAAGTGATCTAATTTTCAGTAAGTAGTTTTTGTTATCGCTTCGTTTGTCTAGATTAAGATTTAGAGAGATGTCAATTTCTCCATATAAGTACGAAATAAATATTGTATTTCACCATAGGGTAACATTGGTCCATGTTTTGGGGTTACTTTGGTCCAAACGATGTTAGGCTTACAGGTTGTTTATTTCGCTATCTAACAGTAATTATTTTAAAGATTCATTACTCTTTTGAACAGAATTCTTCCCAATGAAGCAGAAAAATGTTTTCCTTCTTATTTTACAGCAATGCCACGAATACACAAGAAGAAACTTTGTTGCAGATCATACGCAAATTACTCACTGGAGAAGTTGGAAGAATGATTAGAAGCAATTCCTGCACATCAAATGACGTAACGTGAAACAGAACAAAGGTTTGGGATACCCAGATTGATCATAAAAAACAGGCTTGCTGGCAAGCAGTCAAAAAAATGTAGGTCGGCCTCGACTGTCTACAGATGAGGAAGAACTTTCCTTTCAACACCATCTCATAAAGGATTTCCAATTGATGAACTGGACTTTCATATGGCTGTCTAAAGTTATTTAGATAAAAAGGGTGACAATATTCCTGTGTTCAAGAATAATTTGCCTGGTTATAAGTGGACAAAATACTTTTTAAACGCCACAATGAACTCTCTGTTAGAATGAGCTCAAATGTCAAAAAGGTCAGAGCTCAAATCAGTGAAGAAGACTTGAACAGTTATATGGAAAACTTAAGTGAAGCCACGAAAGATGTTCCACTGTCCAGAATCCGGAATTATGACGAAATGAACCTCTGTGATGAGCCAGGAAGTAAGAAGGTGATTTGCAAACGAGGTGCAAAATATGTAGAAAACATTTGTAACTTTAGTAAGAAAACGGACCTCAGCACACTTGATACAACAGAACCAAAAGTGGCTGGTTTGAGGGAGTGACACTTGAAGATTGGTTTTTACCTCACTTTCTCCCTGCAGTGAAGCACGAAGAACAACCAGTTGTAATCACTGGTGATAATCTATCTTCCCATAATAACCAACAAGTGCTTCAGGTGTGAGAGGAAAATGCCATTAGGTTTGTGTGTTTACCACCTAACACAAGTCATCTCACACAACCATTGGATGTTGCTGTTTTTGCTGCAATGAAGAAACTACGGCGGGGGATCTTGAGGAAGTGGAAAGAGTCCAAGTCCAGCTCCAAGTTTACTACAGTGCCTAAAGACATGTTTAATATATGAACTAATGGATGGCTTAAAAGTGAACATATCCAAAAATCTTATATCCGGCTTTGAAAAGTGTGGAATTTTTCCATTAAACAGGGAAAAGCTTATAGAATGCTTGCCAATGAATAAAAATCAAGCTGACATGGTAGGAGATGCATTCCTAGAACAGTTAGAAAAAGAAGTGAATATTTAATGTCCTCAACTGATGCTGGGACAAGCATCTCGGTTAAACAATCTGCAACCGCTTGCTGCTTAGATACCTGCCCCTTCTCCATTTTTCCAGAAAAATAAGGAAAGACAGAAGAGAATCAGACTGTCAAGTTGCTCAGGTGGTGGTGATCCTGATGATGTATCACTGGAGGGATCAAGTGAAAAAGGTGAAACATTTTCAGTGCCTGAGGAGTGTTCATCAAACTGTAATGAGGATTATGTTGAAAATGACTTTGTAACTGTCCTTTTCAATGGGGAAAAGTATCCAGGACAAATAAGACAGATTAATGAGATGGGCTGTGTTGGAGGTGGCCTGAAAGACCAGATTCGATGTTATATTCTTGAAAGATGTGTTGTTCAAAATAAAAGAACCAAAAAAGGAACCAATTTTCAGTTCCTGAATTGGACAACTTTATTTAATCAATTTCTGCAATATTTAAACTGTTCTGAGCTTTTACAACAAATAATAAAATAAAAATAAACTAATCGGTATTTCCTTTTACATTCTCTCCCATTAAATGTTAGTTATATAACTCAATTTTGGAAGTTAAATGACTTATTGAAGTTTAGTAACATTCTATTATTATATGATCCTTTTTGGTTGGTTGAACATTGACTCATTGCATTTTTTAGGTTTTTGTAGACAGATTTGAACATGCGAGAAAAAGTTACCCCACATAAAGGTAACATTGGTCCAGTTTTTTTAAAAAAAATATTACGGTCATAAAACAGTTTCTAAAATCTGGTAACAATAGACTGATTTTGGAATATAGATGCTTTAAAAAATATTGTATTACAGTTTAGCAGTACTCTGTCAGCCACCAAGAGCTTAACATGTCAAATATTGTGGAAAAGTGGGCCAATGTTACCCCTGCTGACAGTACAAAATCCAGGGCACAACCTGGTTCCATTACAGAAAAACATCACAATTTCCATCTTAAAAGGCAGCAAGCCTTTTCTACGTTCAGTGGAATTACACAGAATGATTGATTAGTTGTACACATTTGATATATTGTATTTCGTGAAAAATGACACACTTGAAAAATATGTCAGACGCTTATAACAGGTTACATTACCAGTCTTTCTGTCTGTAAAATTTAGTAATTGTGACTAAGGATGACTTATGTTGCTGACAAATGTAGTAACTCAGACAGAGTAACAGAGCAACAAACATTTGTTGGAATGTATGTATAAAGGTGCCACTGCGATGATGCACTACTGAAGGAAATTCAACAACGTGAAAATGTTGCTACTCATTTGAAACTAATAAGTAATGGCAATACTGAGTATGAGCAACCTCACATTACAGTTGAATACCTGAGCAACAACTGAAATAACTCTTTTATAATGTAACTGCACAGCTATGCAACATTTGTTGAAAACCTTGCCATAAGCTAGAAGCAGGCCAGTTTCTTTGTAATGAACTTATGTGTAAACAAAGTAAATCAGAAGAACTAACTCTGGGATTAACTAAAGATGTACAACATAAATCAAAACTGTAATGATTTTACATTGATTACAAATTAAACTGAATGGTGTATGATATAACATCTTAGACATTCAAATAAAATGCCACAACACAACACTCCTTTACATTTGCAAGAATACTCTCCATGTAAATAAGTGGGAAGAACTTTACTTTAATTACTATATAAACATCACCTTAAGAAAAGAAATTGTAGCACTCTTTCACTTTATTCCTGCTGCATAAATCTTAGAATAAACTGTTTCAATTAAACTGAGTGTATCAAACACCTCACCTGTATTTTAATGCTGTGAAGTGATTTTCTGTCACTAGTGACAGTTCAAGAACAAACTTTTCACTCAGTGCCAAAGTGTGTGCTGTTATGAAATTTTCTAGCAGATTAAATGCATGAGCACTCCAAGTCTGTCACACAGCCTCACACTGCCACGGGGTTTTATGAGCAAAGTTTAAAAAAAACTACTAGAATGTAACTGTGTCTCAGTAAAATAATATAGGCAAAGCAATAACTAAATGTTACCTGTGTGCAACAATACTGACAGCCTGTATCAAAATTTAGATGAATAGCTGTTATGAGAAGTAACTACTTTAGGAAACACCCTGGTGTCATTCTGTTTCAGGAAAATGGGAGCAATCCATTTTTGGCTTTCCCTATGTAGTATTGTAATATGCCACTGAAAGTTTTATATGTCTGCATGCCAATGTAATGAGGTTTAGTACACAATTACTTTAACAGATTTTTTTCTTGTTGGGCAGCACAGGCTCAACAAATTGAAAGGAAGATGTAAATATTTCTGCACAGAATAGCTGGATGACATAAAGACTTTACGGGGAAACACTGGCCCAGTTTCAACCTTAGGCTAATATCAAGTGCACAGATGGATGTGTACACAATCTAATAACATTTCACAATGATGAGGTGGAAACTAGCCTTTAGTGCTGGACAAAGTATTTACTTCAGCTGAATAGCCTGCACGGACAGAGTTATGACTTTTTGACATTTGAAACTGTTGGAAGCAAATCATCCTAAACTACAGGCTATATGGACCAAATGACAATTAGTGTGCATTCAGTTGAAGGTGCTACACCAATATGGATTACAGAACCTTCCTCTGCTTTCACTAGACCAAATACAGTTTAACTGAATGTGTGACACTTAATACAAATTTCCTGAGACATCTGATAAATGTCCTAGCATGTAAACTGTATGTAAATTAAAATGTGCTAAGGTTCCGTTTCTTAAAGGAAGCAGTAAAGGTGTCATTCTTTTTCTTAATGTAATTGTTTAATAATGCATTGATGGATGCTTTGGCTAACAACTTCAGTATTTTGTCTGCTGAATGATCATTACTGCAAACAAAGTCTGTTAAGAAGAAACTTTTCTCCTGAACAGCATTTATGGTTACATTATGAACAAGCACCCTTTGACTGTTGGATGACAAAAATTTCTTTTCATTAGGGACTGATATTAATTTCCGTTCAGTAATGGCGTTGTAAATAACAACATTCACAACATCAGGCTGAGGGAAAAACAGACCACCCCGTCCAAATTTTTGATTAAACTAACATGTTGTTCGCCATGCAAGCACGTTTCTTTGTCTAAGAGAAGGTATTTGCAACACACCTCAAACTGCTGTTTCTTCAGTACACTGTGAACACAATATCCTGCTAAATAAGTTAATATTGGAAGGTATGTTTCTGCCTGCCTGAAATCTTCCTCCAAATACATAACGTCAACCAAAAACTCAGAGTCTGTTTGTATAGTCTCAATACAATTAAAGGTGAACCCTTCAGTAACAGGCAGTTTATCAAAAGTACTTGAATTCAACATGAATGGTAACAAGTTCTGCATCCTCATCTTGGCTTCCACCTCAAAAATCTGTCTCACAGATATGAGATACTGAGAGCCTTGCTTCCAGAGAATCAGTTTAAATTTTTCCAGGGCAACAAAAAAAAAAAAAAAAATTTACCAAGCTCTTTAGTTTAGTACCTTGCCATCTCAATCAAACCATAGGTTTTGTGTGTCAGAGCTATATGGGTTTCCTTTGAAAGGGTATTATTTTTCAGGCCTAAGTCCTTCCACCTATCGAGCCACTCAAGAAACTTTTCCAGTAAAACTAATTTTTCATCATTATTACTTAAAGACAGAGGGCACTGGAAGGGATCATTTAGTCGAACACCTTTGTGATCTGTCTTAATGTTTAGAATTTTCCACCATGTAAGTATAATTTTAATAAATTCTGCAGTTGTCTGGTAATGTAATAAGTTTTTCTGTTCCCCTACAGTTGAAACGGCTTCAGCTGTATATTCAATGAATACCTGCAAAACAAGGCTCACATTCTGGTTCTCAAGTGAAGATGGATAGAGAGACCTCAAAGTAAGGCCATATGAGTGCTTAAGTAGACCATTACATTCAATCTTATGAAGCTGCCACAATGTTTCAAAAGATGCCATTAACACCTGACAATAATCACTGCTTCCATCTAATTGTGGATATTTAAGCAAAACTGGAGAGTCCTTTTAATTAACCCAGTTATTACGTATACACTTAAGGATGTGGACAGAATCAATTATACAAAATAGTGGCTGAGTTGGATTAGCTGGATGTGGGTAAACTGTATTGAGTTTTGGAGGTGAGCTAAAAAGTGCCATAGATTTCCTATTTATAGCACTGTTGTCGCTAACTACACAAATAACTTTGAAACCAATGTCATGAAGGGCACACAATATTTTCTTCACATACAAAAATAATTGTTCAGCTACAATGTTTCTCACTGGAAGGACATGCACTAGTACTTTAAAAGAAGACAGCAATGATTGTATCATAAAGACATATGCTGTAGTAGCAGCCTTGTCACTATCAAATGCTGCCCCCACAATGTTTCCTCCCTTGTAATCAAAATAAGGTTTAATATGAATTTCATCCATCATTAAAGAAATGGTACAATCACTTTCCCGCAAAGATTTTTTCTTAATAAACAGGAGGGGCGCACCTTCATTTTGTTCATTATGAGTACCATTAGGCCTACTATATGAGGAACACATTTTCTGTAAAGTTCTTGGATGAGGAAGAATAAGAGTGCCAGAAGACCTGAAAAATTTATAGGCATTGGGAATGTAGGATACAACAAAATACAGAAAAGTGAGGATTAAACCTATAGTTTTCCTCACTGCCACATAGCAACTTCAGAATTTAATTTGTTTCCATTTTTCTTCATCTACAGAACTGCACATATCATTAAAAATGACCTGTATAAGAAGGCACTGGCTTTTTAATGAATTTCCTTTTGCACTGACTAATTCTTTCGCTTTGTCTAATACTGTAGACAAATCATTGATATTTGAAAGTTTGTCTGATATTTCGCTACTGCCTATCTTTCTTATCTCAGTGTTACTTCGATAGGAGGACAACTGCAACGCATTCGTCACTACAGCGGATACAGACATAGATGGAATGGGTAATACAGTAAGCGGTAGAAATAGGACACAGTCACTTCTCTTACCAATGGTCCACTCTCAGGGAATGGTTTCTCTTTCGAAGCACTGCAGAAATGCTTCAAACGTAGAAAACAGCTTACTCAAATCATACTGTGCTTTGGTTACTACACTATCATTAATTGGTCTTAGCAGACATTCGTTGTCTAATCTAGCTCGTTTTTCCTCTGCACTTTCTCGAGTGATGGTGGATGGAGTACACAAATAGCATGGGCAGCCTGGTAACACTGATGGAACAGCACCCTCTGTAGTCTTGGTCTTGAAAGCTTGACAGTAAGCTTTGTGACTTTCACTTCATCATAACATTCCGTACACCGGCAGATGTCAGATTTGGTGAAGTGAAGTCCACAAACCTACAACAAAGTAGTGTGAGCCAGTACAGTATACAGCATGATCTAGAGATGTGTGTCTGTATGTGAAAATAAAAAAAACACTGGAAACTCATTCATTTTCCACCAATATCAACTTGACAGGTCACACCTTAGTGGAAGTACATAAATCATTTAGGCCTAGCAATAATATACCATGATCTACAACAACATGCATAATGCATTGTAATATTCTTTTATTAATTAGTACTATAAGCACTAGGAGCATGCCTCAACATGCATTAGCGTATGATAAATATACCTGTGAACTGCTTGTGTTACAGCAGTACTGTGATATTTATGGAATTATAAGAGTGAAGTTCCTATTATGGATTAAGTGTCACCAAATTTCAGTGATCTACTGGATTCTGCATGTTAACATAGCAATTATTTTGTAATTTTGACTTTACAGTTTCTTCATTGTCATGGTACATGAGTAACGCTGAATGAGGGTCTTGATATAGCACAAATTTCATGTTTGGATAGAAGAACAACTGCAAAGCAAACGCAAGCCAAACACAAAATAAAGTTGAACAGATGCCAACATAAATGACACACCTCAATAAGACGGTAATGACAATCCAACTGGAAGTATGTTAAGAAGATACCAACTAAACATTCCGTACTGTATGAACTAAACGACACTTGACGTGTCAATTAACCAACTGGAACATTTAAGATACCGGACAGATTAAGTAACTGGATGTGCTGTTAACGAGAATATCGTTATATGAGGCGGCTCATGTGATACAGGACACCACTGAAATCTGGTTGTCATGACATCTATTCTGCAGCATAACCTGAAGTCTAGGTTAGGTTCAATTATGATCATTTGGTAGTAAGGTGGATAATGCCTAATAACGGGAAAAACTAAGATACAGAAAAACAACATAGATATGCTTCATACAGAGAGATCGATTTTTAAACATGAAAACAGCAGTTTCAACATTCATTAGCACTCCCGGTAACTAACGCGAGAGTGAAATATAACACCCACTCACAAACTGAAAATAAAACGTATCGGTAATGCGTAACAAAATACAAAGTGCACAGAAATTTAAACATGAATAAAATGTAACACGAGATAAAAGTTTATATTTCGTTTTCAAAATCAAAATAAAGCCACTTGAAAACAAATACTATTTACTGCGAACTTTTGCTCACAATTTTAGTCAAATGTATCCAAAATTTATGAAATTCCACTAGCAAAAAAAAAAAAAAATATTGTACTAGGTAGAGGGTTTTTAGATAGGCCTACCTTCTTGTGCTGAGTGGGTTGGAAATTGTCCCAATGAATCGCTGAAAGCCATTTCCGACACAGATTCGAATCTTTCGGAAAGGAAAATACCATTACTTTCGGTCTAGTTCCGTAATTCTCACGACACCTTTGTACACAGCATTTGTAAACCATGTTCCAACATACGTGCACATACTGAAACGCTTCTAAACACAAAATGGTGGCCCGTCTATGAAATTCGCGCCGCAGCCTTGACTCTAGGTGGTGGTGGTTATGGTTGATCACACCTACCGGTAACTAATCTATCAGCCTGCTTCTGTGGCTTCCTTCCATCTGACTGTTGGGAATCCAAAACACTCGATCAATACTCAAGAATGGATCGCACTAAAGTTCTGTACACCGTCTACATTATGGATCAGCTACACTTTCCTAAAATCCTCCCAACAAAACGAAGTCGAACATTCGCCTTCTCTACTACTAACCTGACGTACTCATTCCATTTCATATTGCTTTGCAACGTTATGCCTAGGTACTTAATCGAAATGACTGTTCAACCTGCAACCTACTAATGCTGTGTTTGAACATTACAGGACTATTTTTCTACTCGTCCGCGTTAACTGACATTTTCCTACATTTAGGACAAGCTCGCATTCATCACGCAAACTAGAAAGTTTGTCTAAGTAATGTTGTACACTGCTTCAGTCACTCAATGACGACACCTTCCCGTACATCGCAGCTTCATGAGCAAACTGCCGCAAACTGCTGCTCACTCTGTCCGTCAGGTCATTTATGTATTTAAAGAATAAAAGAGATCCTACGACATTTCCATGGGACACTCTTTGCGATACCCTTGTATCCGATGAACACTCACAGTCGAGCACAACATACTGGGCTCCATTACTTAAAAAGTCTTCGAGCCGCTGACATATCTGAGAACCTAAACCATATGCTCACACTTCCGTCAACAATCTGCAGTGGGGAACCGTGTCAAATGCTTTCCAGAAAGCTAGGAATGTGGAATAAGGGTGGTGGCGTCCATCCATGGTTTTTAGGATATCATGTGAGAAAAGGGCAATCTGCATTTCGCACGAGCGACACTTTCCAAATCAGTGCTGATTTGTGGACAGAAGCTATCCTGTCTCAAGGAAATTTATTATATGAACTCAGAATGTGTTCAAGAATTCTCCAGCAAACTGATGTCGAGGACACTGGTTTCTAATTACGCGGATGAGTTCTTTTATCTTTCTTATATACAGCCGCGCTTTTTACCAATCGCTTGGGGCTTTTTGCTGTGCCAGAGATTCGCGGTAAATAACAGGCTAAGTAAGAGGCAATGCTGCAGAGCACTCTCTGTAAAACCGGACTGGCATTCCATCTGGACCTGGTGACATATGTGTCTTCAGCTCTTCAGTGGTTTCTCTACTCAACCATTGCCAATTTCCACGTCCTCCATGTGCGAGTTTGTATGACTGTCAAACGACGGTATGTTTATACAATCCTCTTGCGTGAATTATTTCTTAAAAGTGAAATTTGAAACTTCAGCTTTCCTTTTACTATCTTCCATTGCCAACCCAGACTTTGTGACGAGTGATTTGATAGAAGTTTAGTGATTGTATGTATGACCAGAATTTTCTTTCGTTCTCGGCAAGATCTTTTGCTGCGATATGTCAGTGGGAGTTATATCCTTCGTGCATTGATCTACTAACTTTTGATTGTCAATAGTTGCGCATTTCTTTTTGAACCGAGAGTGAAACAATTTTGTGTTTTCTCAGAATTCCCGAAATTGATTATTAAGACATGGAGGATGCTCACCATCCTTAGTCCACTTACTTGGCACATACATCTCTGGAGCCCGATTTACAGTCAGTTTATACTCTGCCCGTAATCCCTCTATGTCTATCATACTGCGCCTAAATGATGTCCATTCATTGTCTAAGTGGGATGCTAAGAAATGCTTAGCTGCTTTTTCTGTCTTTTTCCTTCTTTACTTGACACATTTAATAACTTAAATAGCCATCTTCGCTATGATACTATCTTAATCACTAGTTGCTGTATCTATACTGACACTGTCGATAAGGTCAGCCCTGTTCGTAGCTAAAACCCAAAATATTTCCATTACATGTGGGTTACCAAATTAGTTGTTCAAGGCAGTTTGCGGGAAACTTGTTTATAAGCATTTCGCAAGACTGTCTGTACTATATGCAGTGAATCCATAGATGTTCCAGTCTATACGCAGTAGGTTAAAGTCACCTAAAGTTGATAACGGATGATGTGGGTATATCCGCGATAGTGACCATTGACTTTCCTTCAGTGACTCTCAAACAGACACAGCGGAATCAGGTGACTGGTAAAAATATCCATAAATTTTCTTAATTTCGACTAGACCTGTTCCATTTGACCAGATAACTTGTCCGTGACACTCAAATTCACCCTCAATAGATAGAGTATTTTTGCCAACTGCAATGAACACTTCCCCTCCTATGGCGTTTAATCTGTCTTGCCAATACATGTTCCACGACACGCTAAATAGTTGGGAGCTTTATACATCGGGCTTCAGCCAGCTCTAAGTCCCAAGAACAGTCTGAGAGAGAGAAATCTTCTGGAGGGCAGTAAATTCTGGAACTATGTTACGAATACTGCAACAGTTTACTGTTGAAACTTTTGCAGGTGAATTGTCTGTACTTGGTACGCAACCCGATTCCACTCACTGCGTATCGACTGATGAATGTTGTACAGTGGATCTTAAAGTACCTCCTAGCCTAGAAAACCCTCATATGCACCCCACAATACTCCACTACCCGAATAGTTGCTTCCTTTCTGTAGTGCACCCCTGACCTATCAAGTGGAGTCCTATAACTCTGTACTCTTCACTTCTGCCAGCTGCCACAAGATCTGAGAATGTCCTCAGAACACAACGACAAGCGTCATTAGTGGCGACATGAGCAAGAACTTGCAGAGTACTGTACCCTGCTGGACCCTTGACAGCCACAGAGAGGCACTCCTACACCTCTCGGATGACGACCCCCCAGCACAGACACCAGTTACACCGTGGAATTCTTTACAGCCCTAAATGGATCCATAACGCACCTAACATTGGAGCTCCAGGTAACTAGTAAACCATTTCTCCCAAGTGCCTGCTCAGTCACTACTCTTGATGAACTGTGGTATCGTGTTGAAGCTGTGTGGGCAGCTGTACCTGTATATGCCATCCAAGCTCTGTTTGACTCAATGCCCAGGCGCATCAATGCCGTTATTACGGCCAGAGGTGGTTGTTCTGGGTACTGGTTTCTCAGGATCTATGCACCCAAATTGCTTGAAAATGTAATCACATGTGGCTAAAACGTTTCTTTCATGGACTCCACTGGGACAATACTGGTATACCTTATAAAGAAATGATGGCGTCACTTCGTATATTTGATCATCCTGAGACCATTATCTACGTCAAAGGCGAGAAGAAGATCACATGGATGGAGTGAATCTTCAAGTTTGCATCTATTCAAGATCTGGAATTCTACAGGTGGCCTGCTATCCATAAACTCGAGAGGAAGAAAATGTGTGAAAATAGTGCTGTGTCTGCTTATGAAAATGTAAAATTACTTTTAAGTTGGATTAATGAAAATAATTGATTTTTTTACCTCACAGTCTGTGTTTTTCTTTCTTTCTTTCTACCTAGCTCCTACTTAGATTGTATGTATCTTCGTACAGATCCCATGTCTATGGCTCAAACACAGGAGTCATGTTTGCTATGTGCCTTTGGAAGCAGATACAATCACCCTCCCCCTGTTTCCAAAAACTTATTCGTGCAGCATGAGAGGCGAAATCCCAGCAGTCATTACATATATTTTGTTTCCTTCATTTTGCATGCCACATCCCTCATGCTTTAAACTAATATCTTGTGCGTCTTGCACAGTCTTTATATACATTTCTAAGGGTAGGGATTTGTGAAATGACAACAAAGACGTATTGTAACGAATAACAATTTTTTTATTCAGACATAAATACTCAAAGCAATAACACAGCTTTACATCCACAAAACTTGTTTATACAATACACAAAGTAATACTGCTTTTAACTTCACAGTTATTGTTACTGTTTGATTTTTTTATTTACAATTCATGGTTTTGAAAATAATAGTACTGACTGAAAAAAATTTTTACTTTACCCTGCAGTACTGTTTACGGCTATTGCAGAGGTATAATTTCTCTT
This sequence comes from Schistocerca piceifrons, assembly GCF_021461385.2. Classification (NCBI taxonomy): domain Eukaryota; kingdom Metazoa; phylum Arthropoda; class Insecta; order Orthoptera; family Acrididae; genus Schistocerca; species Schistocerca piceifrons. The sequence goes on from NC_060149.1 coordinate 787,218,523, forward strand.
ACACTAATACTATTACTAGTGAAATTCCACCCAAACTGAAGATTTAAATTATACCCTGAACTGGCTGGCTCTAAACGTTTTCCACCTCAAGCAGCTAAAATAATTTAATTATACAATGAAGTGGATAGCTTTAAAATGTTCATCCCAACCAGCTGCACTAAAATAAAATGGGTGGGACTCACACTTAAAACTAGTATGACATGGATAGCTAGCAGTAGGTGAAACTTAAAAACTAATCTATTTACACATGCACTCATACAATCACACATGCACATGAAATGCAAAAGTGAGAAATATGGTAAACTATTTTTTTCCTTCATTTACAGTTTTTCAACTTTTTTGATGATTTTGGTTCAATTATATATATACACATTGAACATTTTTAATTTTTTAAAAAAATTTTGTAATCATTTTCCAACTCATAGTGGAGACGGTACATATGAAATTTGGAGGTGTTCAGTATATACATAGCCAAATAGATTGGTTTTGTAATCTCTACTATAACCTTCGACATCTCCACAGCAACAAAGTTCTCATTGAAAATAGTGACCCACTTAAAATTCGGTCTGGTGATGCAGTTTGTTACATCCCAACACCCGCCCCATTCTGTTCTAATCAAATTATCACGTTCATTTCTTACATTCTGCTTGGTTTTGCCAAAAATAGAATTATTCATCAATTTATAAAATTTTTTTTCAAAATCACAAGTTGCGCCTGCCCTCTTTTTGGTATTTAATTCAATATATTCCTTCAAACAGGGGGACTGATTGAAGGAGATAGCCTGGGTCATTCTATGTAGCTCCATCCCTAACCTGAGAGACTGCTGCAGATTATGATAATGAATTACATATATCGCTGATTGAGTCCAATGGTGATCATCAGTTTAGGGATAGTGCTTCCTCACAGAACTTGTTGCTATGGACATAACAGCAAGTCACTTGTCATTTCATGCAAACTAACAGGGTCAATGAGGTCTGCCTCCACCGCATACCCTGCATCAGAATCACCCACCAGACCCAATATTTTTCCAGCTAATCCCTATAATTCGTTTTTGGGCACCCATTGAAACACACCAACCGGCACTCACTGCATTATGGCGTGCCGGTGTAAGTTATTGACATCCAAATATAAATTGAATTGAGGGATGCATTGAACCCTGCACCCATACATGGATTATTTGCCTTGGCATGTCTAAGGATACACTGGCAAAGTTCTCCACGGATCCTGCGCTCAAAGAAAAGAATTACATCAGCATCAGATAACAGTTCGATGCTGCACCTCATTTTCTTGAGCATTGCATCCCAGGACAACCCAGGTGCCGTGTAATAAAATGCAGGGTCCAGAGAGTATGTGGCTAAGCATACACTCTGGAAATTTTCGAAAATATCCACAAGCAGGAACACGTCCATGTCCATCTATGGTCTTGCAAAGTTACCCAAATTTGGAATGTTGAATTCCCGCCAGACATTCATGGCATGCTCATAATTTGCACTAGTTATGGCATAGCCTGTGAAAGTACTGGTTAGTGCAGATATGTCAGGTAGCCTGGTTTCATCGAGTTTCGCCTTACTATCCAGCTGCTCATAAGGGAAAACTCCTTTCCTGGTTACAAGCTGAAACTTTTCCTCATTGCGGTATGCAGATCAGGTGATATGCATATTCTCCCAAGGTAGAGTTTCAACAAGTTTCTAGAGTGGCACCTACATAAAATGTAGCGTGTCAAGGAAGCGGAGCGTAATTTTCGGCGTCATTCGTTTGGAGAATGAAATATATTTCTCAACACACTCAGGCAGGATACTTTCCTGATTTTTCTCCCAACCGAAATTAACCAATTGCTCAACTAGAAAGTGAGCATCATACCCACTTAAATTTTGGAAAAAAAGGGTATGTGTCGTGGTAACTGATACTTCAAATTGCATGCATTGTGGGCTGCATCGCAGAACTTCCCTGTAAGGCGACAGTGATCTCTATGGGGAGTTCCAGCATTTCTGTCTAACAACAGCCCACAAATATGACAGTTAACTGCATCATTGTATAATTTTTTATTCTCTTCTAATTCGGCCATGGGGATGTTGGTGTTGTAAAGCCTATCAACATCTCATGAGAGTTTTTCAAGCTCAGTGAGCAGCCAAACTGCAGGATTAACTCCTCACATAACATTCATAGCGGTTAAGACTTGAATCATATGAACATACGAGTTGGTACGCCCCACATATGGTATGTGTATTTGCATGAAAGTGGTATGTGAGGCTAAGGGGTTCCCTTCACAGTGGATGATAGGGACAAGGAGACATTCGAAGTCTGAGTATACAACTAACGGACATCGTTCCTGGTGGTGAACATTCTTGAATTTAATGAACTTGTTTTCTTCTGTAGGCATAACAACACACACCAGTTCTTTGGATTCACAGTCCTCCATATGCCTTTTTAAATTCTTTTCTTCTGAAAAGGTATTTAGACATCTGAAGCAAATATGTTTTTTATGCTCATGTTTCTACAATTGGCTGTAAAGGAGGCGGAATACGTCTTTGATCCATTAAAGCTGATTATCACCTTCAGAGGAGAGCAGCATGTTTACATGGAGATCACACTCACCTGCATATTTCGAAAAATGGAGTGGTCAACTATTGCATGCTTGTCTTGCTATCTGGCTGTCTTTTCTGCTTCTTCTTCGGGCCATAAACGTGAACCGATGTTCCAGGATTTTGTGCTTCAAATTTTGGGATGTCAGAATCTTTACAGGGACCTCGATATCATCAAGGTTATAACATCCACAATTGTTAAGACCTATTCCGTATCGATATGTGTGCTCTAGATGCTGTTTAATTTTTCATTTGCAAGTCAGGACTGACCATGCAAAACAAGTGCTATCTTTTTATTTTGAATCTTAATGCAAGCCTGCTTCTTCTTCTTATCCTCAGGGAGTCCGATACAACTGGACACTCGATTTAACGGGTCATAGACATGAATATGGATCTCGAGGTGTGGTATTACGCTGACCCTCCTACTTCCATCTTGGAAAACCAGGCCAGAATAGCACCCAAGGTGGATTCACAATATCACTCGCCTATTGATGTACTCTGAGATATAGTGCCATTATCAACCCAGATGTAGTGCGAGGTATTCTCCTCAGCAGCCTCCTGCTGTATGTGTGGGTGAGTCAATTTGCAGCAGAGTACTGCATTACATTTAATGTTATTATATCTCGGATCATCTAGGGCTTTAAGGAGCTCTGCCTCCAGTACATGGAGGCATTCTTCTGGCAACCTGACTGGGTCATGATACCCCCCAGCAGGATTCTCAATTCTAGTATATGAGATACGGCCCTCAAAGGGGGGCAAAGGTGACATCACACCACTCTGCATTGTTGCCAGATGTATCCAAGATGGTGGCGATGCCGTCATCCAAGATGGCATCATGCAGACTTGGCAACATCACATGACGTCATCCAAGATGGCGGATTTTGGTCGAAAGATAGGTCATTTGGGCTACCTCTACTAACCTAACCCATCCAAAAAAAATGGCGGGAAGTTCAAATTCTAACAGGATAATGCGTCACGCCTAAGAAAAAGGCAGGAAAAAAGGACTTGTCTTTATTATTTAACCAATTTCAAGCAGATGTGTTCGCAATTGGGTCTGGACTCCAACTGGCCTAGTTCATATCCCTGCCACCAGAAAACACCACCGTGACGTCACATCATGACACAAGTACAGTTATTCAAGATGTCGGCGGTAAACAGTGCATTCGCTACTGAATCCAGACCCCAACTGAGTTAGTTCATATCGATGCTACTAGAGGACGCTGTAGTGACGTCAAGTGATGATGCAAGTGCCATAATCTAAGATGGCGCCACCTAGTGGGTTCACCACAAGCTCCAGACCCCAACTGTCTAAGTACATTTCGTCGCTGCCAGAGGACGCCTCCGTGACACCAGCTGATGATGCAAGTACATTTATCCATGATGGCAGCAAACAGTGTGTTCTCCATGAGGTCTAGTACTCAGTACCACCAGCAGAGGACGCTGTCGTCCTTTTCATGACGTTAACCAAGATGGTGAGGGAAAATGGTGGGAAAACGACTCAGCCTGCTCTGGGCTGCTGGGGTGAGTAAGGATGGAGTGCACTCTATTTATTTTCAAACAACTTATTTAAGTATAGAGTATGTCTATCACACTCATAAAAACATCCACCCTGATGTGCCTGGGGTCATGTTGCACAGCCCACAGACACGCAACCAACTCGTAATTTCAGTACACAATAGCAAACTGCTCCCAAATAATTCTTCACACTGATGTGTAGATACCCTCAGTACTCGTAAACTGTCCAAATAGTGCATAACAGAGCCTACAGAGCCACTCGCGAAGTAATGCAATCAATGAGCGCAAGCACAGTCCACCGTCCACTGTCCAGTTGCTCTAATCCAATTTACTCGCTGAATTACTGATGCCGCCAGTATCGAAGCACCATCCACCTATTCTTTCTCGGACCTCCTGCGGTTATTTTACATAGATCGCTAAATTGCATTGACAGTTAAATCCACAAAATTCTCTCCACATTATAAAATACATACTATACTCACAAGAATATTGGAAGCCAGGAACATATCTACCATTCCAGCTACAATTAAATATTACGATTGCTGCTACACTCTGACACCAATCAATGTACAAGTAATCTGTCCTATCTATAGCACATATAATTTTCCACTTAAAAACTCTATCTCATACCCTCGTCGTTATCAGTCTGCTCAATCTATACGTCCTTCACGATAGGACACACAATCATCTTCTCTAGTCATGCCATAACATAAACCATACTATCTTTATGATGCAATATATACACAGTTTACACTCTGTTAGCCACAGTAACTTTACATTACAATATATACACATACCAGACTCTCAAGAATACTGGAGCGTGAAACCGATCACCATCCCAGCAATATATCACCAAGTACCGTGTCGATCTAGTAAACATACAGTTCACATCCGCCACCATACAAAATCATCCCTTTTACATCAGTGATCCGAAGTCACTCTCAGAACTGTTCTATAAATTGGCGATCTTTTCCCCCCTCGACACAAATGGGCTACTCTCTCTGCTTCCTTGCCTGCTCGCTTTTCTATGCACATCTCCAGACTCGGAGATTACAAGAACACACGTATTTTCGCCATAACATTATACCATTTTCCCCATACTTCGCGGTATCAAGTACGCAGCAGTAGCCTCCCGATCGCTAACGCAACATAATTCCCGACATATAGACTCGAAATCATATTTCTACAAACACAAAAAATAGCTACGTGGAGCGTTCGCTAGACCACTGAATAACTAGAAACAAACACATGAAAAATCATATTTCCACCTGCGAATACCGATCTCACTTATCTAACATACTCAAAATCATCCATTTAATTTACAAGCCAACTAAGGTCTTTCCCATGTCTAGAGAACAGGCATATATATCTTCCTCACACCACATTCGATCTTCTCTCTACTAAATAAAACCCCAAAATGTGTATAGTCAACCGGAAAATTTACATGGGAGGGAATAACAATCCATCACAATCAGACAATCTTCTCAAAGTTCCACATGATCACGAAAGCCGCCCAACGCATACTAAGTATTAGTTCGCTATCTGCCCGTCTAGACAAGGGCAAAGTTAACTCATATACATTCCTACAATCCAACAGGCCTCTGCATTCGCACGGATACTGCTGTTAACAGGAGATGTCAGTCATTACCACCACGGACTTTGCATACACGGAATCATACCAGGAAACCGGTCGCATATATCTTTATCATTATACTTACAATAAAATGTCATGATCGCGCCCTAAATTGAACAGCATTCAAGAATGAGCGAAGTATCATAAATACACCCTCTTGTCGGCAGTGGCTCTGGAAATAGCTGTACCGTCCTTACAACTGTACATACTTCCCCTTCCTAACACAGTACTAAAGGTCAAATCCTTACCCCCCCCCCCCCCCAACAACAGGGCATACTCATCTCCTTTCCATAAGCACATCATACTTTATAAACCTGATGCTCAAATGCGAACATACCACGCATCCACTGATACTGCTAAGTATATTACTTCGTCAGTAAGTGATTGCCTACCATATAAAACAATACTGATCGAAAATCAGCGATGGGCATACATGTCTCTTAAGTTCTTCTTTCGAGTCCTACCACTGTGTCCTAGAAGGAGACATTTAACTGGTGAGATGTTTAAAAAAAAAGAAAAGAAAAGAAAAAAAACCGATTCCAGCAACTAGCGAATGTTACTGTCACAATCAGTCATGGTTCTACAGGTGCACACAAGTATCCATGTTAAAACCTACACCCTCTACACGAATCGATGTACGACATTACCTCTGAATGAGATCGTTTTTTCTGGACAAATACCATGACGGTGATCGTAGGTATACGTATTATCAGCCAACTTTGAAAGTGATTCAGCTAAGGAACGTGGTATGCAAGCGCTATTTGCGACTGCATCACACCGCATCCAACTAGATAATTCATTAGTTTTTGCAACACATTCTGTCTCGAGACCATATCAGAGGTTCTGCGATATATCCACTGAGTTATAGGCAATGACAGACAGTAGTAGTAGATGATGGGCTGATTGAGGTCGTGTTGTTGTTGTTGTTGTGGTCTTCAGTCCTGAGACTGGTTTGATGCAGCTCTCCATGCTACTCTATCCTGTGCAAGCTTCTTCATCTCCCAGTACCTACTGCAACCTACATCCTTCTGAATCTGTTTAGTGTATTCATCTCTTGGTCTCCCTCTACGATTTTTACCCTCCACGCTGCCCTCCAATACTAAGTTGGTGATCCCTTGATGCCTCAGAACATGTCCTACCAACCGATCCCTTCTTCTAGACAAGTTGTGCCACAAACTCCTCTTCTCCCCAATCCTATTCAATACCTCCTCATTACTTATATGATCTAACCATCTAATCTTCAGCAATCTTCTGTAGCACCACATTTCGAAAGCTTCTATTCTCTTCTTGTCCAAACTAGTTATTGTCCATGTTTCACGTCCATACATGGCTACGCTCCACACAAATACTTTCAGAAACGACTTCCTGACACTTAAATCTATACTCGATGTTAACAAATTTCTCTTCTTCAGAAAGACTTTCCTTCCCATTGCCAGTCTACATTTTATATCCTCTCTACTTCGACCATCATCAGTTATTTTGCTCCCCAAATAGCAGAACTCCTTTACTACTTTAAGTGTCTCATTTCCTAATTTAATGTCCGCAGCTCGTGGTCGTGCGGTAGCGTTCTCGCTTCCCGCGCCCGGGTTCGATTCCCGGCGGGGTCAGGGATTTTCTCTGCCTCGTGATGACTGGGTGTTGTGTGATGTCCTTAGGTTAGCTAGGTTTAAGTAGTTCTAAGTTCTAGGGGACTGATGACCATAGATGTTAAGTCCCATAGTGCTCAGAGCCTTTTGAACCATTTTGAACCCAATCTAATTCCCTCAGCACCACCCGACTTAATTCGACTACATTCCATTATCCTCGTTTTGCTTTTGTTGATGTTCATCTTATACCTTCTTTTCATGACACTGTCCATTCCATTCAACTGCTCTTCCAAATCCTTTGCTGTCTCTGACAGAATTACAATGTCATTGGCGAACCTCAAAGCTTTTATTTCTTCTCCATGGATTTTAATACCTACTCCGAAATTTTCTTTTGTTCCCTTCACTGCTTGCTCAATATACAGATTGAATAACATCGGGGATAGGCTACAACCCTGTCTCACTCCCTTCCCAACCACAGCTTCCCTTTCGTACCCCTCGACTCTTATAACTGCCATCTGGTTTCTGTACAAATTGTAAATAGCCTTTCGCTCCCTGTATTTTACCCCTGCCATCTTTAGACTTTGAAAAAGAGTATTCCAGTCAACATTGTCAAAAGCTTTCTCTAAGTCTACAAATGCTAGAAACGTAGGTTTGCCTTTCCTTAACCTAGCTTCTAAGATAAGGAGTAGGGTCAGTATTGCCTCATGTGCTCCAATATTTCTACGGAATCCAAACTGATCTTCCCCGAGGTCAGCTTCTACCAGTTTTTCTATTCGCCTGTAGAGAATACGCTTTAGTATTTTGCATCCGTGACTTATTAAACTGATAGTTCGGTAATTTTCACATTTGTCAGCACCTGCTTTCTTTGGGATTGGAATTATTATATTCTTCTTGAAGTCTGAGGGTATTTCGCCTGTCTCATACATCTTGCTCACCAGATGGTAGAGTTTTGTTAGAACTGGCTCTCCCAAGGCCGTCAGTAGTTGTAATGGAATGTTGTCTACTCCCGGGGCCTTGTTTCCACTCAGGTCTTTCAGTGCTCTGTCAAACTCTTCACGCAGTATCGTATCTCCCATTTCATCTTCATCTACATCCTCTTCCATTTCGATAATATTGTCCTTAAGTACATTGCCCTTGTATAGACCTCATTCCAAATTAATGATATAAGTGTAGACCAGATGTGGCTTAAATTCAAAGAAATATTATCGCCAGCAATTGAGAGGATTTGCCAAATAAACTAACAAATGACGGAGCTGATCCTCCTTGGTACACAAAACGGGTTAGAACACTGTTGCAGAAACAACGAAACAAACATGCCAAATTTAAACAGACGCAAAATCCCCAAGATTGGCGATCCTTTACAGAAGCTCGAAACTTAGTGCGGAGTTCAGTGCGAGATACCTATAACAGTTTCCACAACGAAACTTTGTCTCGAAACCTGGCAGAAAATCCAAAGAGATTCTGGTCGTATGTGAAGTATGTTAGCGGCAAGAAACAATAAATGCCTCCTCTTCGCGATAACAATGGAGATACTATCGAAGATAGTGCTGCCAAAGCAGATTTACTAAACACAGCCTTTAGAAATGCTTCACAAAAGAAGACGAAGTAAATATTCCAGAATTCGAATCGAGAACAGCTGCCAACATGAGTAACGCAGAAGTAAATATCCTCGTAGTAGTGAAGCAACTCAAGTCACTTAATAAAAGCAAGTCTTCTGCTCCAGAATGTATACCACTTAGGTTCCTTTCGGAGTATGCTGATGCATTAGCTCCAAACTTAACAATCATATACAACTGTTCGCTCGAAGGAAGATCCGTACGCAAAGACTGGAAAGTTGCACAGGTCACACCAATATTCAAGGAAAGTAGTAGGAGTAATTCACTAAATTACAGGCCCATATCGTTTACGTCGGCATGCAGCATGATTTTAGAACATATATTGTGTTTGAACATTATGAATTACCTCGAAGGAAATGGTCTATTGACACACAGTCAACATGGGTTTAGAAAACATCGTTCCTGTGAAACAAAACTAGCTCTTTATACACATGAAGTGCTGAGTGCTATTGACAAGGGATTTCAGATCGAGTCCGTATTCATGGATTTCCGGAAGGCTTTTGACACTGTACCGCACAAGCGGCTCGTAGTAAATTTGCGTGCTTATGGAATATCGTCTCATTTATGTGACTGGATTTGCGATTTCCTGTCAGAGAGGTCACAGTTCTTAGTAACTGACGGAAAGTCATCGACTAAAACAGGAGTCATTTGAGGAATTCCCAAAGGTAGTGTTATAGGCCCTTTGCTGTTCCTTATCTAAATAAAAGATTTGGAAGACAATCCGAGCAGCCGTCTTCGGTTGTTTGCAGATGACGCTGTCGTTTACCGACTAATAAAGACATCAGAAGATCAAGACTAACTGCAAAACGGTTTAGAAAAATATCTGAATGGTGCGAAAAGTGGCAGTTGACCCTAAATAACGAAAAGTGTGAGGTCATCCAAATGAGTGCGAAAACGAACTCGTTAACTTCGGTTACACGATAAATCAGTCTAATCTAAGAGCCGTAAATTCAACTAAATACGAGGGCTATCCACAAAGTACATTACGTTTTCGTTTGAATCCGTTAGGGGCGGGGCTAGCGCGGCCATCTTGGTGTCATGGCATTCCGCCGCTCAGTCGGCATCCTGCCGTGCTAGCGAGAGGTTCGTGCTGTACTCTGTTGAGTTACTGTGACAGTTTGATATGTCAGCGTTAACTGAAAATGCCGTGAAGTGTGAAGTGCGTGCTGTAATAAGGTTTCTGACTGGAAAAAACTGTACACCGATAGAAATCTATCGGCAGCTTTGTGAAGTGTATGGGGACAACATAATCACTGAAGGTGGAGTGCGTCAATGGGTCATAAAATTTAAAAATGGCCGAACTAACGTTCACGACGAAGAGCGAAGTGGAAGCCCCACCATAGTGACTGCCGAACTTGTCGAAAAAGTCGATGCCGCGGTCCGTGAAAACCGTAATTCCACAATAACGGAACTCTCTATGAGTTTTCCACAAATTTCACGAAGTTTGTTGCACGAAATCATTACCGAAAAGCTTGGTTACTACAAGTTTTGTGCAAGTTGGATACCAAAAATCTTGACAGAGATTCACAAAAATCAGCGAATGGCTGCAGCGTTAACGTTTTTGGACGCTTACGAGAAAGATGACGACTCATTACTCGATCGCATCGTTACTGGTGACGAAACATGGGTTAAGCATGTGAACTGCGAGACAAAATTGCAGTCAATGCACTGGGGGCACACAAATTCCCCCCAAAAACCCAAGAAATGCTTTCAGACAATGTCGGCAAGGAAGGTGATGGCGACTGTCTTTAGGGACAGAAAAGGTGTGATTTTTGTGGATTTCCTGGAAAGAGGCACTACAATAAACTCTGAAAGGTATTGCCAAACTCTGCACAACCTCAGAAGAGCAATAAAAAACAAGCGCAGGGGAAAGTTGGGCTCAAAGATCTTGCTGATTCACGACAACGCCCTGGCCCACACGGCAAATGCCACTCGTGAAGTTCTCGAATCTTTTAAGTGGGAGTTCCTCATCCACCATACAGTCCCGACCTGGCACCGAGCGTTTGCCACTTATTCCCAGCAATGAAGAAGTGTTTGGCTATGCAGTGTTTTGATGATGATGCACAGCTTCAAGAAGAGGTAACCACGTGGTTGAAGGCGCAGGTGGCCGAATTTTACGACGAAGGAATTTCCAAGCTCGTCCATCGCTACGATAAGTGCCTTACTTTAAATGGCAACTATGTAAAAAAGTAGTATTTAAGTGTGGCTTTCATCTGTATATAATAAAAACTTTTTCCAATACTTTATTTATTTTTAATTCCAAAACGTAATGTACTTTGTGGATAGCCCTTGTACCTAGGTATTTTTTATGGACAACTTAAATTCGAGAGAATAACATAGAAAATGTTGTGGGGAAGGCTAAACAAAGGCTGCGTTTTATTGGCAGGAGACTTAGAAAATGTAACAGACCTACTAAGGAGACTGCCTACACTACACTTGTCCGTCCTCATTTAGAATACAGCTGTGCGGTGTGGGATCCTTACCAGGTAGGACTGACGGAGTACATCGAAAAAGTTCAAAGAAAGGCAGCACGTTTCGTATTATCATGGAATATGGGAAAGAGTGTCACAGAAATGATGCAGAATTTGGGCTGGAAATCATTAAAACAAAAGCGCTTTTCGTTGCGACGTAATCTTCTCACGAAATTCTAATCACCAACTTTCTCCTCCGAATGGGAAAATATTTTGTTGACACCCACCTACATAGGGCGGAACGATCATCACGATGAAATAAGGGAAATCAGAGCTCGTACGGAAAGATATAGGTGTTCATTCTTTCCGTGCGCTATACAGGATTGGAATAATAGAGAATTGTGAAAGTAGTTCGATGAACCCTCTACCAGGTACTTAAATGTGATTTGCAGAGTTTCCATGTAGATGTAGATCAAATCCATACTTTCCTTACGACTGGTCATAGTCATTTCCTTTGCACATGTCGCAACACACACACACACACACACACACACACACACACACACACACACACACACATACTTTATAAGCCTGATGTTCAAGGTGAACCTATCATGCACCCCCTACTACTAAGTAATACTGACCAAAAATCAGTTATAGGTAGACATGTGACATAAGTTTTTCCTGCGAGTGGTACCACTGTGTCTTAGAAAGAGAGACATAATCGTTTAAAAAACCGCCAGATGTTAAAAAACATGACCATATTACTATAACAAGCGGTCTTGGTTCTACAGTGCAGACAAGTATCCATGTTAAATGCTATACCAGCTTTATAAATCGAGGTATGGAATTACCTCCAAATGAAAAGGTTTTTCCAGACAAATACCGTGACACAGAATATAGGTGGTGATCGCCGGGATGTATATTATCAGACCAACAGTGCGGTTATACGTCGCTGACAGTGCAACCTCGTAATAAAATTACCCAGTTTATAAAGTGATTCGGCTAAGGAATGTGGTATGAAACTGCAACTCCATCATGCCACTGCTAAATATCTCTCCAGTATATGCAACACATTCTGTCTAAATGCCACATCAGAGGTTCGGTGATATATCGACTGGGTTATAGGCGATGGGTCATTGAGAAGGCTCACAAACAGTAGACGGTGTGCTGATTGACGAAGTAAGAAATGTAGACTAGCTTTTAAGATCTCTAGTGCTATGGTTTCCAGTAGAAATAATGTCTATGATTTGGAATCAAGTCTTCCCATTCAACCACATACCTGTGTTGTATCTGATGGAGAAGTTGTTTAATGATTACAGCCACTAGTGAATTATATTTCTGGCACTCTCATATCTTGTAACGAGTCACCTTTTTCGAACCTATCTGCTACAGTAAAATCTTACATGGTCCCTATGCCTCTTGCAACTGCTGCCATTTCTGCTGCTTTGCAAGTGTGGTCGTTCCAATTTAAGTCGGAACTGAGCAGAAATAGGAGAGAGCTGTATACACCACTGTCTGCAACCCACTTAGAAACAGAGGGACCTAAGTTAGTGCGACAGGACAGTGTTTTGATCATTTGGTGGAAATGGAAACAAGTTGTCATAGCTTTGCCAACAGTGTAGTAATGTTAGATAGCTTCAGTTTTTGACCTATCAGTTGTGTGGAATTGAAACCCATGGAGAAGAAATAAAAACTTTGAGGTTTGCCAATGACATTGTAATTCTGTCAGAGACAGCAAAGGACTTGGAAGAGCAGTTGAACGGAATGGACAGTGTCTTGAAGGGAGGATATAAGATGAACATCAACAAAAGCAAAACGAGGATAATGGAATGTAGTCAAACTAAGTTGGGTGATGCTGAGGGAATTAGTTTAGGAAACGAGACACTTAAAGTAGTAAAGGAGTTTTGCTATTTGGGGAGCAAAATAACTGATGATGGTCGAAGTAGAGAGGATATAAAATGTAGACTGGCAATGGCAAGGAAAGTCTTTCTGAAGAAGAGAAATTTGTTAACATCGAGTATTGATTTAAGTGTCAGGAAGTCGTTTCTGAAAGTATTTGTATGGAGTGTAGCCATGTATGGAAGTGAAACATGGACGATAACTAGTTTGGACAAGAAGAGAATAGAAGCTTTCGAAATGTGGTGCTACAGAAGATTGCTGAAGATTAGATGGTTAGATCATATAAGTAATGAGGAGGTATTGAATAGGCTTGGGGAGAAGAGGAGTTTGTGGCACAACTTGTCTAGAAGAATGGATCGGTTGGTAGGACATGTTCTGAGGCATCAAGGGATCACCAATTTAGTATTGGAGGGCAGCGTGGAGGGTAAAAATCGTAGAGGGAGACCAAGAGATGAATACACTAAACAGATTCTGAAGGATGTAGGTTGCAGTAGGTACTGGGAGATGAAGAAACTTGCACAGGATAGAGTAGCCTGGAGAGCTGCATCAAACCAGTCTCAGGACTGAAGACCAGAACAACAGTTGTGTGGAATTCAGCGCTGTTAATATCCCAATGAAAGAAATATATTTCCAGTGCATGACATACATCCTTCTTGCAGGTTTCTCTACGATAAACTATGGTAACAAACTGTAAAATAAAGAAACTACTGTCTTAACAGATCGGCTCTGTGTGATACATGCGTAATTAGCTTTACAAAGTTGTATAGCGTCCACTGTTCACATCTGATCATGGTTCAGAAATTATACTATGCCCACATCAGTCCTTCATAAAATGATCATTAGTAATGCAGAATACCTCTTACAAAGAAACAGATAAACGCATAGCAGCGGTGTCTGAAATGTGAAATTACATGTCATGCCGCCACTAACTCTATCAACAGCACATTTGTCAAGCAGATGTATACATAGGGATTGCAGTGTCTCACAAGCAGCTATCGGTAACTTAGAATCATCTTAGTTATGAAACTGAGGTCTCGATTTTATACCCAAGAAGCGACAGGGAAATGGAGCACATGAGGTGGAAGTTCTCTGATGACCGAAAGGTTTACTATTATCGGTTGCAAGTAGACAGTGCTCTAAGTCACGACATACAGAGTACGTTATTGTATACGAGTCGAACGCAGGTAATGTCATGCGACTCATGAGTCCTGACAGAACAGCGGAAAAATTGATCAAATGACCTGCAGCAACAGCTCCCTCTCAAGAATGCATCATCAGTCTGCCATTAAATCATACAGCTCCATCTCAATCAATCACCCTGGTCACTCTCTGTTATCCTGTAACACAGATGCATGTAAATTTAGAGGCAGATGGTTCTCTGTTTTTCTGAAAAGTGTCAAATACATTAGTCAGCTCGCGTGTATCACTGTTACCTCGATAGATATACAGTAGAATGCTGACTTGACGAAAAAAATAGTGACGGTTTTCCTGGTCCCCTTCCCTTCCACGTCGACGTTTTCTCAGATGTCTCTCGCTGTCGCATATTTGTTCCCATGTACAAGAATTGTTCTGCGCCAACCAGAAGACACGCAAGTACTTCCTCAATTTCCCCGCATTTCATAGTATTTTCCCTCAATTTATACGTATTTTCCCTCAATTTTCGCAATTATATCGATTTTTTTATCTCACTTCTATCCATTCGATCATGACATAACCTCTCGTTCCGTGTTCTACAATTGCTTGTAAATGTAGTAGAGCTACCAACACCTAGTGCAAATACACTTTTTTTTCTGATCGGGAGGTGTAGTACACCACTGTACTCGATTACATCCAGTCACTTTCACCCACATATTCCACATTTGCAGTGCCTTTGCTCTGTTTTCTGTACCTCTGTGTATGTGCTTCTGTCGCATATGGCTCCCAGGGCTGCAGTAGACCCAAGTTAGCACTCGAGTGTGGATCTGCTGCATGTTATGTCCGGAGTGATGTTGGGATGTGGATCCACAATATGACATGCCTGGGATAGTGTTTGAAAGTAGATCTGCTATGCACAATGTACGGAGTGGTGCTAGGATGCAGATCCGCAATATACCACACCCGAGTTAATGTTCGAGTGTGAATCTGCCTACCTTTACATATCCAGACCGATGTTCAGAGGCGGATCCACTACACATCATATCTGGGGTAGGGCTCACAGGTGGACCACCCCGCGTTATATCTGAAGATGTATTCTATGTTGAAATATGCGTCCATCAGCGGGCGGACAGGGTCTTGGTTCCTGGGCAGTAGTTCCTGCAAATACCAACAATCTCATCACATTCTACTCACAATGAGCCCTGATATAACATTACATTTGAAGATAGTCATTAATACGTCAGGAGTAGCTTGCATGAAATTAGGTTTTACACTTTGGATTGGGTAATTCAGTACTGAATCCTGTCACATACTGGGTGGATAATTTCTATCCTTTTATAGTAGTTAATGTTCAGCTTATATTCTTATGACTGATAAAGAAAAGAAAGATTATTTTCACAAACTGCAGTTACAGTCAGATTTGTGAAGTGCAAGTATTAAAACTAAGAAACTACAAAGGAAATTAAATACAAATACCACTTTATCTACTTTGACAATAACCACAAACTGTGTAAGAGGAGTTGGAATGCCCTATCCCAATAATGTTAAATTTAATGACTTGGCTTCCCTGTATTTCAGGAACCACTGTAGCCATTGACATGAAACTTTTACAGGACATTAAACTTTATGTTCTGATTCTACTGAAATACAATAATAGCATTTCAGCCACTGCTTTCAGAAATACAATTTTTTTAATTACATGCTTAAAATTTTGTGTACTTTTTTGTACATTATCCTAAATAATTTTAATTATACATCACATTATGTTCTTCGTTTAGTTCAGTAGACTCAGGATATATATGTTATTACTCCCTGAAAATCTGGATACTCTAATCAGAGTGGTTTCTGAGATTTATGGAAAAATGCAACAGAAACTGTAATTTTCTGGAACGACTTTTAAAGTTTCAAAAGACTGTAACTGACTTGATATATGCTTAATTTTTTTATTTTTAGTCACTCAGAAGCAGCCTGCACCATACTGTATATCATCCTCTTGATCTTTTTCCAAGTTTTTTCTTCTTTTATTCTTTCTGGACTCCTTAGTGGCCAACAGTACTGCATACTCTGCTTTATCAATGCGAACCTTGTCCATCCATTCAAGTTCTCTGACGTAGTTTACTCCAGGATTAATTCCCATATGCTATAGCAGTTTCACCCTACCAATGTTGCCATCATTAAAAGCAATAATATCATCACTGACCCCCTACTTTAGTTTCTTCATTCCAACAAAAACATTTTTTGGTAAGCGAGTCCATATAAGATTATTGAAAGAGTCGTTGGGATTTTGAGTCTAACCATGCAGACACATCTTCAGTAATTCAGGATTTGCCAGGTCTCTGTAAATAGGTTTTATGATAGCTATGACAGCTGCTGGGATGGAATGTTAATGGCTGTATGAACTGTTTGAGTACTGGGCATTGGAGTAATGAATCAGGTCTAGGAGGGCAACGGTGGTGTACTGGTTTTTAATCAGTTGACAGTCTGTGGAAGAAGGTAGCCCATACTGCCTGCTTCATTTTCAACAAGTCTTCCATATCATTTCTTATGGCCATCCCATAATACTGTTGTAGTTCATCAATCATTTTGTCTGTCAGCCTGCCTCTTATGGTTTTACCATCAGAAAGTTTCTTGTCTCTCAAACTTTGTTTCAACTTCCTCAACCTGGTGCCCATTCTGTTCTGGACATGACCAACACATTCCAGTTTTGTGATAATCTTCTCACCATAAGGCTCAGTTGCTACTACACTGTTATATGCTTTCGAGTCTCCATCACCTGAAAACTTAGTGTAACACAGTCCCCTTCCGTTCACACATCGACTAAAGATTTCAGTAGCTGCAGAGGCGTCCATACCACCACTTGTTCCTACATAATTTCTGTCACCGATATGCACTTCTTCATTTCTTGATTTATACTTATAACAACGTTTGTTTAAAATCTGGAAATCTATTTCCTTTCCAGTATCCACACTGGTCACCATAGCAACAGAATTCTTAGAACTGTAGCTGAACTTCTGCCAAGTGCCATCAAAAACTACTGGTATGTCACTCATACCATCATTTATTTCAACAGCTTCATTTTGTAGTACCCTTCATTGACTCACATGCAACAGATTCCACAGCAGCTCCAATAAATCCTGTATAATTGTCGATTTTACAAGGTGGATGTGGCATATTCATCATGGTACAGATTGTTTCTGCTGCAGTGTGTCCTTTGCCAATAGGTCTCAACACATAAAACCGCCTAACATTTACTTCAAAATAATTATCCTTACACTTATCAGAATTCCAAAATGAGTGGTTCAAATGGCTCTAAGCATTATGGGACTTAACATTTGAGGTTATCAGTCCAAAACGAATGAGTGTATTTACAACTGGCACAATTAATGACAAGTTTCCTGGCTAGTCCATTCGATACCTCACTGTCTTTGTGTAAACTAACTGGCCCTCCACATATTTTACAACAGACACATTCACCTAAGACCCTTGTTAGGATTTGCAAATCTATCAAAATGTATCCTAACCTACCATTCACATCACTTCTGTTTTGGGAAAACTGTGTATCACAACGTTTTATCGTAATCTTCGAAGCACTAATGGGTGTTTCTCTAGATACTGACGAGTTTGCCTGTATTTCATTGTCTGTAGCATCACACGCCACATGTTGAACATAATGTTTCCCTTTATTCGAAAATCTACTACCATGAAACCCACGTTTCTTAAAAACACTTCGTTTTGGCGTTATACTTTACTTTTTGAGAGTATTAACAATCTATTCGTCACTTTTCCTGGGAAAAAAAACTTTGGCACTTCGACATACAACTCGTAATTATAATATGAAACGATATGGTACCGTTTAGACAGTGCTACAAATATATGGTTCGTTTGAGCAGTTACCAGAAAGCGCCAGACAACAGGCTGTACTGCGCATGCGCAGCTACAATGACGTAGGCAGCCCGTGCTTGGTGCTTGCTCTGCTCATACGCTTTTCTTCGTATTTCTGGTGGGGCATCACGTGACCATGTGTAGCCGTGCCGCTCGTGTGGCATGTTGTTGAAAGGACACACTGAGTTGTACTTAGAGCAATTGCTTTATCGTATCCCACACAGATAAAGGATGCAAATAAGGAAGCAGTTCTTGGCAAAATACCATTTCAGTATTAGACTCCACAACTCGAAGTACCATAAAATTTTGCTAAGGGGTGACTGACAGATTTATTTTTTTTTTAAATTCGTACTGTGCAATATTGTTATGTAGCATTTCCAACAGGTTTACATCTACACAGCACTGCAAAAAGCTACTAGGATGGAATACAAATTACTTGAAAGAAAAAAAAGAGACAGTTTCTTGTGTAGCTTACGCCGGAATATGGGACAATAAATTTCAATACTATTTCAAAATGAGAAAAAATTAACATGGTTGTCTGTGAGGCAAAGAAACTGTACAACTGACAGTTTATATTCTACTCTAGGAATAAATATGAAGTCATGTGGGAAGTTAGAACGATGAAACATGGTATGCTGCCAGTATAAAATTTAGCATAGAATGGCATTCTATAAATTTAAGAAGTAAACACAAATTAAGAAATAACTTCAGGCCCTGAGGAAGTACTAGACAAGTGCCTTGTGATCGAAAAACACTTTCACAGAAGGCAGATCTATAAAATTCTGCTACAGCTGTCATTATATTTGAAACAAAATATTTATTTCAAAACTACGACCAAATTTGCCTACTTAGCTTCAAGTCAATGTTTACATATGTTCGTACATATATAGCATTAAGAGATCTTACAGTGCCATAAAAGGAACAGGACATCAGAGACTACTCCAGCAGCATCGGAATTTCATAAACCATTCTAAAATGCTTCATTCCGCTCTAATTGCACATTTCTATGTCCAGATGGACACTGAAGTACCTGATATTCAGCTTTTCATGTGGTTCTCGTGATACCAATTTTCTTGGAGGTCCAGTTCTGTATTCTCATGTTTGGTTCTTTATTGTGGTATAACATCATTCGTCCCAGAAAATGAAAATTTGCACTTTAAATTGAACGAGGTTGAAAGTAGCCAATAGCGCGGGATGAAACACTTCGTTTCATATAAACTAACTGCCTCAGCGGAAAAAAAAATTAACTGAAGCAAATTTCTCTATAAAACAGACAGAAATAGCTTCATTAAGACATTAATGGTTGATTGCTAATAACGTGGAAATAATATAAAATCAGAAAATTGAAACTACTAACTTATTTTGGTCTTTCATGGTTATGAGAATGTATATTAATTCACTTGATGGCTCCCAGCCACAGAAATCTGTTTTGTTTTCATTTGACATGGGAGCTGTAAACGAAGACACGAAACATATACACGGCTACGGGTCACGTGGGGAAGGACTCCCCCACTATAACTCAGCTTGCTCTGCGCATGCGCGAATCTGGCAGCTTGGGCACACCAGGAAAATTTTTCTGGGTAGCTTCTGGCTACTTGCTGCTACTGCTCATACACCAAACAGCCACGCTCCAAGTAGCCAGAAGCGGAAGGAAGGCACTGCTCATACGCGAATTCAGCTCTGCGCATACGCACGAGCCCGCTGGCAACTGCTCATACTAAGCTATAAACACGTAATTTAACCTTCATAACGCAACAATCCACAGCCTTCTATATAAAAAATTACCGATTTTATTAAACCTATATATATATATATATATATATATATATATATATATATATATATATATATATATATATATATATATATAAACAGATGGCGCTATGGATGGCCCACTAGATGGCACTGCCATAGGTCAAATTGATAGAAACTGCATTTTTTAAATAGGTACCCCCATTTTTATTACGTATTCCTACATAAATAAATATGAATGTTTGATTTGGAACATTTGTTTCGATTTGTGATGGATGGCGCTGTAATATTCCAACATTTCTAATACGCCTCACCCATTTAGATGAACGTTTGGTAACAACGTGGTTTTTTAAATTAAAACACAAAAAGTAGTTATGTTTGGACTTTATTTCTGTTGTTCCAATGTGATACATTTCGTTTTGTGATCTTATCGTAAATTACAGGAATGCATGCTGTTACTGCCTGAGCAACTGTCATAACCTCATTAATGTGATAAATGCTCAAAATGATGTCCTTCAACTTGTGCATTTGGCAATATCTGTAACGAAATACCTCTCAACAGTGGGTAGATTGCTATCAGTATTTGTCGCACATGCATTGACAGTGTGCTGATGCATGTTTTCAAGCGTTGTGGTGGATCACGATGACAAATATATTTCAATTTTCCCCAAACAAAGAAGTCTGGAGCGCACACTCTGCTGCAGAGTGAAAATCTCATTCTGGAAGTCTGGAGGTGTAAGGTCTGGTGAATATGCAGGCCATGGTATGGTGCCTTACGACCAATCCACCCACCATAAATATTCTATTTAATACCATTTCAACTGCATGTGTGCTATGTGCCACACATCCATCATGTAGAAAGTGCATTGCCAATTAGATGTCCTCCCATAATTCGACACCATAGATTAACCCACCAGTGTCACTGATGTTCCACTTGTCGCAGCCATCGTGGATTTTCCGTTGCCCAATAGTACATATTATGCCGTTTCACATTACCTCGATTTGTGACTGAAGCTTCATCACTAAATAGAACTCTTGAAAAAACTTGTCATCGTCTCGTAATTTATTTTGTGCCTAGTGTCAAAAATTTACACGGCGATCAAAATCCTGCACCATGCAATTCCTGGTGCACAGAAATATGGTGAGGGTGATATGTATAATGATGCACAATTCTTAAATCCGGCGTTTTTGAAATTCCCGGTTCCCGCTCAGTTTGTCTGCTACTGGTGGGCAGATTAGCCTCAATTGCAGCTAAAACACTTATTTCGGCATCTTCACTTGTTGCAGTTCTTGGTTGTGTTTTCTTCTTTGACTGAACACTTCCAGTTTCTTCAAATACATTAACTATCCGATTAAAGTTCTGGACACTTGTATGATGTCTGTCAGGATAACGATCAACATAGATAGCACAAGCTTGGTTGGGATTTATGTCGCAATAGCCATAAATAAACACCACATCTATCTTTTCTGCTACTGTAAAACGTTCTATTTTAACAAGATTATGTCTTCTGCATAATTATTATGACTGGACAATCGTATTATCATGCCTAATTTAAGTAATGAATTGCACACAGTGATATTGGGTGTGTTACTACAATTGTGAGAATGTTACAACGCCATCCATCACAAAGTGAAACAAATGCTTCAAATCAAACATACCTATTTATCTACTTACTACACGAATACGTAATGAAAAATGAAGGTACCTATTTTAAAAATGCAATTTCTATTAATTTGACCGATGGCAGCTCCATCTAGTGGTCCACCCATAGCACCATCTGTTTTCCCCCGACATGCTCGAACAGATTTGCATTTGCGCTTCTTATTTTTTCGTTTGATGCTAATTTCGTGAGATATTTATCCCGGTCACTATCAATGGACCACCCTGTATATAATAATTATCTTTACACCTAGTACTGTGGTTATGTATATTTTGTTCATCAAAGCTGTACAGTTTATTTTTATGTACACAATTGTTTCATTTATGTACATAGGAAGCACTGTCAGTATTCTCTGAATTTATTTCTTAAGCACTATCTTGGTTTCCAGTGACTTAATCACTCTCTTTTGGAGAGTAAGTAATTTGCTTATGTGTCTATTAGCTGCACTACCCCACACAGGTATACAGTAAGAGATATGTGGATAAATTAGAACATGATACATTTTTAGCAAAGTGTCATGTTCAACAGCTTGTGACACTTTTCTCATGAGAAATATATTTGTGTTAATTTTTGAGCATATTTGATTTATATGAGTCTCCCATGTCATGAGACTGTCCACCATCAACCCCAGAAACTTGCTACAATGAACTTGTGAATTGCTGGAGCCCACAAGCTTGATATCAAGATCATCTGCTTTAACTGCCCTATCTACTTATATTCTCATGTAAGTTGTTTTACATCCATTTATGAAGAGGCTGCACCCCCCCCCCCCCCAAGAAAAAATATTTGTATGCCCTATCCATCTCTAAGCATTTCCTGATTTCAATGTCCTTTGCAAATTTACTTGTGATTAGTAGAGACATATCATCAGCATACATGATTACTGTTTCATTTACAGCTTCTGGCATGTCATTTGCATATGGAATAAAAAGTAATGGTCCCAATACCGAACCTAGTGGTGCGCCAGTTTTACCTCTTTGAATGCTTAGAAGACATTGTCCAGTCTGTTGCTGTTTCTATATTTTATCTCTATGCATTGTTGCCTATTCTTGATAGATGTTTTGATAATTTTTTTGCTCTACTCTTCTGCCATATTGGTTTATTTTTTGTAACAGGTCTCTGTGACATACACAATCAAAGGCTGTTGGTAGGTCGAAGAAAAAATTGTAAGCTTGTTCCTGTTTTCTAATGTCATGACTTCATAAGCTGTGAAATCTGCCACTGCTGTCTTTCTAGACCTACCTTTTCTGAAACCATGCTGTGTGGTACTCATTACATTATGTTTCTCTATGAAATCTACTATCCTATCCTTTATGTCTGTTTCTACAATTTTGGACAGTGACTGTAATAGGTCTGTAGTTTCTGGGATTCACTCTGTTTTCCATTTTATATATCAGAATTACTTTGCTTTTCTTTAAGAAATTTTTTTAAATATTGTTTCTTGTAGTGTTTGATTTATAAAGAATGTGTGAGGCTTCTGTTTGTATGTATTTAGAAATATGCTTAATTATTGTAGGAGACATTCCATCCAGCCCCTCTAAATTATTCTTTTTTTAAGGATCTAATTATATTTATGAATTCTGACTCATCTGCAGGTGATAGGACTATACAGTCTGTTACCGTCTTGGAGCTTTTTATGTTGTGGCGGCAGTGCCGCAAAAATGCGTGAACGGATCAGAGCTCCTCCCCCCCCCCCCCCCCCCCTGCCCACCCGGCCGTCACGAAGTTCGCTGCCTCAGATATCCATCGGCGTGCATACCTGCCGATAGGCGACATTCTGGCAACGTGTGGCGCGCACGGACGCGGGTCAGCCAAAAAAGCAACGGCAGTGCGAAGTGAGTCGCCGTAAGTCCAGACACGTTTTTCGAGAGTCCATAACTTCAATCTGCGAACCACGTGCATCATGCTTAACGCGAGCTCCGCATGTTTGTTTGGCCCTCTCCGTTCGTTTCCGCCTTCGCTTCGTCGCTTCCGTGAAACACACGGCGCCCCGCGATTGCGAGAAAAAGTTCTTTTTTTCTGGACACGCGTTCATTGTCCTCCCTCGCTCACGCGATAGGACGCGACGAGTGTACACCCTCCAGGGTCGGTGTTCGAGTGGAACTGATATGCAGAAACAATTGTCACGATCCCCGGTTATTGAACATTGAGATCTCATTTCATTCTTGTCACTTGTTCATTTACTCATTTGGTAAAATAAATGCGTTTTCGGCAAGTTTACTTATCATTTCCTGTTACCACACCGTCACCATAGCCTACATCCTGAACAAAGTGCGTTGGTGCACAGTAAAGTCGGCTCACTGCAAGACTGACATGTAAGTGGCGATACCCACACGATCCCGCTTCAGTGTTATTTACTATTTGGATGTTTTGGTTTCTGGCCAACCAGTCCAACACATTTATGTAGTTCTGATTGAAAATATCTGGTACGTCATACGAATCATTTAGTTGTGTGCCTTCCTTTGGAAGTGCGGTATTTACATGAGCTGGTACTTCTGTCTCTCTCCTGTTTGTGTTTATGTGTTCCTATACAGTGTTGGAGACATTTGAGGAAGTTTCAATTTTGTGCTTATAGTAGCTGGCTTTTGGTACCCTTTTCATCCTGCTGTACGCTTTCTTGGCGTATCTGTGGAGCTTACCCTTTGCTAAACATTTATCCTCCTGATAATTTTTATATACTTCTTTTAAATCTTCTCTACTCTGAATAATTTTTGCTATGATTCAGTTTTTACTGAGCCTTTTTTGTACTTTCCTAGAGACGAAAGTAACGAGTAACGATACATTTGTAATGAGAACTATTGTTTTAGTAACGAGTGCATACGGGTACACCTTTTTCGTTACTTTCACAGGTCTACTGAGAGAATAGTTTAACCGATCTTGCTTATAGTCGAAATGTTTTATGGCCTACAAAACCATATGGCGAAACGGTATCAGGGCTCTTTAACTAAATAGGAGACATTTCGACTTCTGAATAATTTCTCATTATTATTGTTGTGGAACATTCGATAATGATTTTCCTTCCAGAAAGACATGAGATTTGAATATAATCTGTATTAACTAGAGCCAACGTCGACCCAAAGTCCTCCAATATTTCCTTCAACTTGTGTCAGCAAACATCAGGTGTTACTGTCAGTTTTGAGTAATGCTTGCATATAACTGGCTTTGACTTCACAATTTTTATGGTGACGCTGAAGAATGTAAATCGAGCCCCGTAATTTGAATGTGCTCGGCTTCAGCAAACGATGGAAATTGATTTTAGCCGCACTGCTTGAGGCAGATAAATTGCATCACTTTTAACTGCATTTAAAGACACGGAAGTACACAGGTGGACCTTTTTTTAAGTGTATGATGCTGTATGGTTCTCGGTTTTGCATTCGATTACTTTTTGGTTCCCGAGAATGGATTGCTCGATTCTCCAAAGTTTTCGGTTTTGCGTATCTCTATCCCCAATGCAAGTGAGAACCAGTGAGTACCGTTGGAAGTGCTATGGAAGATATTACACTTTGATGCCGAGAGTCGAGAGTCAATGTGTTTGTGCTGTGGATCTACACAATGTACACAGTGTAGGTGGAATTTCGGTTAGAAGTGAGGCTAGTTTTGTTGATTGGACTTGTTAGCTATTGTAGAACTGAGAAATAAATACGCGCAGTACAGTATATAGTGTTTCTGGAGAAGAATGGCGGCCGCAATGGATGACACTGGGAAATCGGAAGAAAAATTGTCTGATAAAGAGCTCGCTGACGATGTGGACGATGGAGAGGTGGAAGAAGGAGCACCCGATGCTTCGAAAAAGAAGAGAAGAAAAAAGAAGAAGAGGAAAGCAGGTACATATTAACATAGTGAAGGCTATGCGTAACTGCGACATACGTCGTGACTATAAGCTTTCGAAATAATGTTTATATTCACTTGGGATTTCCTGCTGCTGTCTGGTACACGTTTCGACGTGACAGTTTGTTATATATACATATAAATCTTTTGCGTCCGTATTGACAGTGCCATTTTTGTGTTAACTGTAGTGGCTTATTCAGTGGATGGCAGATCCAACATGTAAGAAATTTGCAACACTGATTGAAACATTGTAGAATTTCAACATTGTCATGCAACTGGAAATCTTGGGCCCTTCTTTAAATGTTATATGCCACGCATTTCCAGATTTCAAATATGAAAGAAGGTGTAGAAGGTTAACACAGACTTTGCAGACTTGATTTAGTTTTTAAACTGGGTAATGACACTTTTCTGCATTGACACTTTTCTGCATTTGATGCTTCTTTAAAGATTTTCTGGATTGTTTAGGATGATAGAGCACAACAAAACCAAGGCAGTGTGGAACATCATAAGGAACGAAACAAATCAACAGCCACGTAAACATGAAAACACTATCCTGATCCACAGCAACACCAGAGTTACTAATCCACAAAAAATTGCAAATGTTTTCAACATTTACTATGAGAATATTGTTAAACGTCTGTTACAAAGCATCAACAAACTCACACCCAACAGACAAAACAAAACAACTCCTGAAGAATCTATATTCTTCAGGGAAACTACTCCTGAAGAAATTGTACTAAGTGCAAATTACCTCGAGAATAAATTCTCATCTGGAATCGATGACATCCCACATTTTATCGTCAAAAACTGCATAAATAAAATATCTCTCCCACTCTCAAATGTGTACAACTCATCCTTGATGGCAGGTACATTTCCAAAATGCATGAAAGTGGCTAAAGTAATTCCAACCTTTAAGAAAGGTGAAAAACTCAACGCAGAAAATCAGAGACCCATATCGCTGTTACCTATGTTTGGCAAGCTTTTGGAGAGATTAGATCACCAAAGACTAATAAATTTTCTTGATAAGAACCAGATACTACCTGATGCCCAGCATGGTTTCAGAAAAAACAAATCCACGACAACTGCCATATATGAGTATTTACACTCCACCCTAGATGCTCTAGACAAAAAACAAAAAGCAGTTTGGTCATTCCATGTCAGTTCAATTAGAGGCTCCAGCTCATAGTCTCAGATTTGACTGAAATTCAGTACACTAATTCTACCATGTGTGGAACACTCGTGAACAAAGTATTAGTTTCCCCTGCCAATTAGTTCCAGAATTATGGCTTGTGAAAGAAGATGGTGTGACCCAGAAATTGCAACCCGCATCTGGCAATCTATCTTCAGACCCAACTTCAGGTCTTAATAACTTTGGAAATATTCCACACAGTCCAGTGAAATTTTTACAACCCAGTAACATCCATTTAGCGAACACACTACATGACTCAATACACCAACAACATATTTCTGAGGGAAAATAAAAAATTACAAAATGTGATTTAAAAAATTTAATACGTTTAAAGGTACATATTGTAGGTGCCCTCTATGCCAAATATAATTCGCTCAAAAAGGGTATAAATTTTTTTGTGGTAAGCTTAATGTGGCCTAAACACACAGAACTCATCTTGCCCATATCAGTCACAAAGACTGAGTTACATGCACACAAAAATTTGAAAAATTACCTGAAAAACATGGATTTTCAAAGTGTGGTAGCACAAAAGGGACAAGTGATATCCAAGCCAAATGTCATACACTGCATAAGTAGACCATAATGATATATATCTCAAAATTTCGGCATGTTATTGCAAGAAATTTGTGTACAGTGGAAGTTGACAGATGTATTTGGTGATGTGGCCATTGTTCCACAACACAATTTTGTAAAAACATATTGTAAACTGTTCTGCCTCTTCTTATCCTCTCCCACAACGGTTTAATCACTAAGCAACAACATATAGACAGAGTAACACAACCTATCATTAATGTTTACTGCACCTTAACTGCTAAAAACCAGTCGATTGTGCTTCAAACAGAAGTTCTCTCCCCCACTTTAGCTACTTTTCTCTGTACATTGAGTGGCAAATTGTACTGTCTTCCTGACACTGTGGTAGGAAGTGGAACTGTCATAAGAATATGTTCAAAAGGAATCAAACACCTGTCTGCCAAATGTGGCCAATGAAATGATCTTGCTGGTCCTGCTGGTGCCATGAAGTTCACAAGTACATCACCTTCTGCTTCACAACACTCTGCAACACATCCTAAGTACCATTTGTCATCATAAACAGCAATAACATAGCAACCTGGTTGTATGTTGCTGCTTTCGCTTCTGAATCCTGAGTCAGACACACTGTGAAGAGACATGGTGTGCGTGAACCTATAGTTATAACCGGACAATCTGCTCATCTGCACATAGTGAAAGTCTGCTGGAAAGAAGTGATGATGGCTCCTTGTGCCTGCAAAAGTTTTAACATGTTCTAGTCTGCTTTTTAGCAACTTTTCAACTGATTTCACCTCACATTTCAAAACATAGAATGATTGTATTACAGATATTTTTTCTGTACCCAGGTAAATAATTGAAGAGGTGTTAGAATGTGACCTTCTGTAGGGTGCTGCAGACTAGCTCATGATGCCATGCACTTAATGGTAGCACCAATACCATCACATATATTTTTACCATGACTTGTTGTGAAAAAATTCCATTCTGCATGAATCTGAAAATCATGGTAATGCATGCATAAATTTTTGAGATGTTTACAGTTTTTGTACTGACTAGCTGCCCCATCACTAAAGTATTTGACAAAATGTATGTGAGGCACCTTGTTTTTCACATATGCCATGACAGTGTGAATGTGGGCATGAACTGCTATGGCATCATGAATTAAACAGTCACTAAAAATGCACAGGTTCATGACAGACACATCACCTGATTCACCTCTATAGTAAATCGCAAATGGCTGGAGAGTTGCTTGACTGTTGTCCCAATGATATCCTTGGTTGGCATCTTGAACTATAAATGCATAATTTTCAGAAAAGTCTAGTATTACTATAATTTCATCTTGTTTCAAATTATCCTTACAAAACTGGAGATAAGCTGATTGTGCTGTTGCTGTGTGTGGTCAGTTTGTCGATTTTTTGACAACACATTTCAACAAAATCTTCCACTGTACTATGCTTTGTTTCAAGACTTGTGCGATCCATGTGTGTCCATTGTTTATAAGAAACAAGTTCATTGTCATCCATAAGGAGTTCACCACACAGTTTGTTATTCATGTGTTCTGCAAGATTTGCATTACCAGGACACATTTCACACCTGTGTATCATGCACTGGTAGGAACTGATGTCACACACTAACAGCTTCATTGCACCTTTGTAATCCAGACCAGAATCCTTTATAGCAGCAAACATCAGCTTAGCATTTTGATGGGGGTCACATACACAAACATAGTTCTACCTCTTCCACCATTAGTGTGTCAGCTATTTTGTGTTTAAATTCCATTTGAGCTTCTTGTAGTTTTCTTCTGCCATAGCTGGGCGTGTCTCTTTTCCCAACTTTGTATGTCTTCATGGGAGACAAACCAAGAGCAGTCACTGAAGTATTTAATTGCTCATCCGGTGTGGTGTAGGTGGCTGATACTCTTTGTCACTGTCATGTAAATTATCAGAATATTCTTCATTTTTTAGCAGTGTAACACACCTGGAATATAACTTTTGCCCTGGTTTCATATTAAGTCCCATGCACTGTTTCATTTTCAGTGCTGATTTTATATCAATTTCTCTGAGGCTACACTTCACTGTCTTCTTATGAATCCGAAATGGATCAAAACAACTTCTTTGTAGGAAAGAATACTTATCCAGAAACACTTTCATATGATGATAACAAACACTAAAGTTCCTGGAACTGTACTTCTTGTGCCCACAGGATGTATCCCGGACCTCCATAGCAACAAATCTTGGTCCGATTCACCCAGATCATACAGTACAAAGGGAATGCCACATTTTGTTCCATATGTTGTTTTATGACATTCAGATGCTTGTGCTCTACCAATACTGCAATTTGTTTGAACAAAAGCACCACTAGAACACTCTTCTGTCTCCATACTGACTATCCACAACAGTACTGACCAGTCTGAAGTAGAATCTTAAAAACTTGAGTAACCTGTAATTGTTGCTTGTTTCCTTTGTTGTTCCTGCCTAACAATGACTCATTATGTCCCTAAAAACTAACATTGTTTAACTTTCTGTTGCCTAATGGTTCCCAACAATAGCTGCAGCTTTATCTGAAACAAGCTGTCTGCATCATCACTATTACTTGCTAAATTGTGTTAAAAGAAACGTAACCAAATACATCTCTGTCAACTTTTATTATACACAAATGGCTTGCAATAACAAGTTGAAATTTTTCCACATATTATATTATGGTCTACTTATGCAGTGTTTGAAATTTGGCTGGGATATCACTTGTCGCTTTTGTGCTACCACACTTAGAAAATCCATGTTTTTCAGGTAATTTTTCAAATTTTTTTATTTTCGTGTGCATGTAACTCTGTTTGTGTGACTGATATGGGGAAGATGAGTTCTGTGTGTGTTTAGGCCACATTAAGCTTACGACAAAAAAATTTATACCCTTTTTGAGCTAATTCTATTTGGCATGGAGGGGACCTACAATATTTACCTTTTTAACTTATTACATTTTTTTAATCACATTTTGGTTTTTTTTATTTTCCCCCAGAAATATGATGTTAATGTTTTGTTTAATGGAGTGTGTTCTCTAAATGGATGTTACTGGGTTGTAAAAATTTCACTGGACTGTGTGGAGTAGTTCCAAAGTTATTAAGACCTGAAGTTGGGTCTGAAGATAGGTTGCCAGATGCGGGTTGCAATTTCCGGGACACGCCACCTTCTTTCACAAGCCATAATTCTGGAACTAATTGGCAGGGGAACTTAAAATTTTGTACATGAGTGTTCCACACTTGGTAGCATTGGTGTGCTAAATTTCAGCCAAATCTGAGACTATCAGCTGGAACATTTTCACAAACTAGTTGAATGGACATGGAATGACCCAATTGGGATCTTCCTAGATTTGTCCAAGGCATTTGATGCCATAGACCACAAGATTCTTCTCAACAAACTTTAGTTATATGGCATCAAAGGTACCCCACTAAACTGGTTCAGCTCATACCTGACGAATAGGAATCAAAAAGTGTCAATAAAACTTAACAATTAAGGACATATCGAAACATATTACTCTTGACTACTGCAGTATTACACAAGGTGTGCCCCAAGGCTCAATACTTGGACCAGTGCTCTTCCTTGTGTACATAAACGACCTACTGTCAAACATCAATGCCAGCACCAGTACACTCTTCACAGATGATGCCAGTATCCTTATAACAAGCAAAAATGAACATGAACTCCAAGAGGCCATAAATGGAAATACAGACGAACTTGATGATTGGTTTGAGAAAAACAAGCTCATAGTTAACACAAAGAAAACCACTTACCTAAATTTCCACCTAAGATCCAATAAAATTATGCCTGATAACAATTCTCAAATATCCCCAAATGCAGAAACAAGGTTTCTAGGCCTATGGATTCAGCATAATCTAAAGTGTCAAACACACATTAATAAAACTAATAGTAAGCTAAACCAAGTGTGCTGTGCCCTACGAATACTCGCATACTGCACAAGCCCAGAAATTGTTCACACAGCCTACTGTGCGTAATTCCACAGTGTAATGCTGTATGGTATTATATTCTGGGTAGACTCTACACATAGCCCAAACATTCTCCTCACCCAAAAGAGAGCTATAAGAATAATGAATAAGGCAAAGCCAACTGATAGCTGCAGACCTCTCTTCCAAAAGTTGCTCGTCCTACCCCTTGGCAGCTTGTATATGCTAGAACTATGCAAATTTGTAAAAAGTAATATTACAAAATTTAATAAAAATGTAAATGCCTATGACTATGGTACTAGACAGAAAATGAAACTCCATGTTAAAGAAATGCGCACCTCTGCCTTTAAAAACTCTCCCTTCAACAAAGGCATTAAAATAGACAATAGCCTGATATCAGAAATAAAAAACAGTAAGTCCCTGACTATATTTAATAAAAAAATTAAAATCATTCCTACTTGATCTTTGTTTCTACAGTGCAAGTGAATTTCTGCTCCACATGGGCAGAAAGAAATATGAAACAAATTGCAGCAAAGAATTTTGTGAAGAGTAAAACATTAATGCAAGCATGTGCAAAAATCTTGCATCTGTATCATCTGCTACTAAGCAGATTAAGTGTAGAAAGAATGTCCAACCAGGTACTGTTGTGTATATGTGTCAGAGGAATACAGCACTAAAATACAAATGTGTAACTGAGTATGTAATTTGTGTGTTCATAACTTCTCAGAAAACATGTATGTAAGCTCATGTTTGTATAAACTTTCGCCGAATTACTTCATGCAAGCAAATTATCATAATGTCCAACATCAAATGTATGTTTGTGCATCACCATGTGCATATCATAGGCCAATAAATAAATAAATATTTTTTGTATGAATCAGTACTCTGTAATCGTTCAATTGTTCAGGAGCTGCTGCAGCAGCTGCAGATGCCACACCTGGAGATATCCAGGGAGAAGATGAGGACAAAATAGAACAACGTTTGAGGGATATGAGTATCAATGGATGTATTGATATACTTGCTGGAGCTGATTCTGCAACAGCTTCACAGGGGAACAGTGTGGTGGCAGACACGACCTCTGAAGGTATGAAGAGTACCTCAAGCATATTTTTTAGTTAGTTTCATGTTCCCTGACTAATTTGTAAGATTGATCATAATGATGTAGAACGATTCATTTTACATTCACATCTCAAATTATTTTGTAATTGCAGCTACATGATAAACATTTGTAAGCTTTTGTTTAAATGTACAGATGTTAGTTGCTGTTCCTACCCACCACCTTTCACACCTCACAATAATAGCAATTCTTCTACAAAATAAGAGGAGTTATCAGGGAGAAACAATATCAGTTTGTTTTCAGATTTAACTTGCTCTCTGTCGGACATTTTATATCCTTGGGCAAGTGATTAAAAATTTTGGTGGCGACATTGTGCATCCCCTTTTTGTGCTTAAGATGACATTAATGTGGAGTAATGAATGTCATTTTTCCTTCTTATATTGTAATTATTTACATCATTGTTCCTTTTGCTGCTGGTGATTTTTACAACAAAGTTCATGTGGGAATTAATATACTTTGAGGCAGTAGTAAAAAATCTCTTTAAGCAGTTGTAGGCAAGATGATCGTGGGTGAGCACCACATATTATTCTTACAGTATGGTTTTCCTCAATGAACAATTTCTTTAAAATAGGTTACTGCAGAACTTTATTCCATATGAATTATAAAATGAAAATTTATAAAATATGTCGACTCACTGATTTCTCTCTCCCCAAGATTTGCAATTATTGAAAGTGCAAATGTGGCTAAACTAAGTTGATTGCCATCAATGTGGACACCTAAAAATTTTGAATGTGGCACTCAAGCTGTTGTTCCCTCGCCAAATGTTAGACGTGGCTGTCAGATCTTGAAATTGAGAGTGAGACCATTTGCAGAAAACCACTTGGCAATACTTTCAAGATCATTATTTACCATTTCTTCTATTGCTGTTTGTATGTTTGGATTGATTAGAGGTTAACCGAAAGGCCATATACCACTCATTGTCTTTCACTCGTGATGTTGTGTGATGTCATTGAGGCATGGTGTGTTTTAAATGGATTGTGTATGCAGAGGGTGTGTTGGAGTAAGCAGTGTGGAATGTTTGTGTCTAAATTGTTTGTAAGTGATGTTAGTGTGGAATTGAACTTCATGCTGTGTGTTACTTGGTGTTATGAGAGTTTTTCTGTTTTACTCGGAGTTATGGGAGTTTTTCATTGCCTTGTCAATGAGTTGTTTGAATATCATTAGTTACTGGCCACTGATTTGTTTTCTGTTTTGTAATTGTTAGTTCGTTGTGCTATTAATGATTTGAAAGTTGTTTTCCTTTGGTGTTTTGCTTGATACTAGGTATAGAGTTTACAACAAAATTCACTACTCATTCATTGGTGGGTGCTATGGGTGGAAATATGGGGTCTACAATTAAATTTCGACAGTTATCTGGCTTTGTGGTGGAGTGTGCAAGGTGCCATCAGTGTGCAGGATTTATTAAACTGGGCAAAGTGTGTCTTTTCTGAAACAAGGATGAGTGTATGTTGTGGTGTTTTCAGTGTTTCAGAAATGACTATTTTGTTCTTTTGGTGTGTGTGTGTGTGTGTGTGTGTGTGTGTGTGTGTGTGTGTGTGTGTGTGTGTGTGTGCACATAAAAGTCTAGAATTGTTTGTCAGCTGACTTTGGTTAGTAAGCATGTCTATTTTTGGTCTTTTATTGCAAGAAGTGTAGTCTGTTTCTTTATGTTTGTAATTTTCTTTGAGATGGGCATATCAAAATTTCTGTTGGAGTAGATTTTTATGATTTTGTGGTTTGCGTTGCTAGTGTAAGTTCATATTTAGTAGTTTTTAGTCATGTGTGTCATGGGGTATGTTGTAGTTATTTTGGTCTTGTTAGGTTTTGATAATATTTACTTCTCCTAGTTCTGGGTTGTGTGTACCATGGGCTTCGTGTGAGCTATATAGGCCAAACAAAATTTGCTGTACCAAATTTTCAGGTTGTCTGGGTTCCAGGTTTCACTATCTTGTTCGAGCTGAATCTAGGTCAAGCAAAATGTCCAATATCAAATGTCTGTTTTTTGCGTTTTTTGGTTGAATTGGTTGTTGAGGAATTCATGTGCATAATTTTTTGGTTACTTTTTTTTTGGATAGTGTCACAATTGTTATTGTTTTTTATTTAGTTTGTCCCTGCCAAAACCCCATACTTCTGCAGTTGTTCCGTTACTTTCATTCTATTGCAATGTTTCGCGTGTTACTGATGTTTGTTCATGGGTGTGTGTGTGTTGGCTGCCACCTTCATGATGTCACAGGTCAAATCCGATAGGTAGTATCAACTTTTGTAAGCCTTGATTACAGTACTAGTATCATCTGCAAAGAGAAGAAATTCTGCTTTTTGTATATTAAATAGAAGGTCGTGTGCATGAATGGGAAACAACAGTGGACCTAGAATTGAGTCTTGGGGACCGTTCCTGGAAGTTTCTTATATATAAAAACTATTATTTTAAAGTTCACATGCTTGTTGAGCAGATACTATAGTTTCCCGAACTATATGAAGCCGAAGCAGAAGGGGAGAACTTAAACTGCACAAATATGTTTGTAGAGAGGAGCAGTAGTTTAAAAAAACTACTTCTGTATCATGCAGCAATTACCGTATCTAATGCAGTTCTGCTCATAAAACCTATAGTTGACAAAAGATTTTGCTTTGCTTTGCTTGCACACAAAAGACTTATAAAACATTTTGCTCAATGCTTTGAAAAGTGAATGAGGAAAATACTAATTCTTTGCACAGTATGATACGTAATTTCAATTAGGAAACGTTTCACCATTGTTTACAGGCAGTTTTGTATGTCATGTTTTTTTAGATTGGACTATTGTACCTGTCAGATAGTCACAGGACATGGCAATGCGATGGAACACACAGTGTGACTGTACATTAGATTTTAATCCTGAATTTTTAGGAAGTTGGTAGAAATTGAGAAGGTAAAATCAAAATCTTGAAATGTCCCAGTTTGATGTAACTTGTGATTAACTGCTCATGTACTTTTATCTTCCAGTTTAGTTTACACTCTAGCAATACATCTCAAAACCTTACAGAAAGGTTTATCCTTTCTCATTTTCCCTCTAGTTCTAAGTTCCAAAATTCTCCAACGTAACACCTGCTAAACTGCTTCTGTAAGTACCATCCCTGACTACTCTACTCCTCTTCTTTATAAGTGAAGGCTTTGTGGTGTTAAACTGCAGTCTAATTTCCTGGATGGTAGTCATATTTTGCAACCAGACACTCCAAATATTTGAAATTCTTATACTACTGCCCAGTTTTCAAACCAAGATTTGTAGTGGTATTTCACACTAATTTCTTTATACATATCAAAATTTACATCTATGCCATAGTTCTTGCCTGTTTCATTCAATCTTGTAAGATATTATTTCTCCCCAGTAGTGATAGGCTATTAGTGTATTTAATAGTCTTTATGATTCTCCCTTTGCAGACTTCTGTTTCCAGCCACCCTCCATACAGTTTAGGTGGGTGTGTGGCTCTGTCTCCCTTACATTCGAATCACATACTCGCTTTTATGTGAGATACTGCGTAAAGGATGAGCATTCTGCCCATGAAGTAAATGCAGAATTCTTTCCTATTAGTACTCTTTCAGAGAGAATTGTCATCATTACAGTTACACAATCTGTTTTTGCTCCGAGAGAAAATTGATATTCTCGTGTTATGACTCAATTTTGTTGTAGCTGTCAGTTTAAATGTCTGTGCCATCTTTTCTGCTAGAGATGTTAGACTGATGACACTGTGGACTCTAAATGTCTTCTTCGTTTTTAAGGCAGTGGTACATTGAAAAGCTATTGGCCATTTGCCAGTAATATCTTATATTGGTAAGATAAGTCATCTGGGTCATTCCATGTCAAATTGACACACTGATTCAGACTTGATGTCTCAGATTTCCGTGATTTTTGGTATGCAGCGATATATCATAGACTTGTGGAAAAATACCAGATTTCAGTTATGAAGCACAATTATTTTTGAAGTTATTAATTTTTTAAGATTTAAATTTTTATGAAGAAATTTCATATTTTGGCACCTTTGGATGCCTATAGGCTGGAAACTAGTGATGATATAAATCTGGGAATGGTCTCATTTTAAAGCTGTTGAATGAGGCTTTAATATGATATGCCACAAGATAGGGGTTACAATTAAAAAAATGAACATTTTAAAATTCTAAATTTCTCAAAAAGTGGCAATTTTGAAAATTCCAAAAACTTTTCACATATAGTTTGTAATGTCTTAATACATATATCAAAATTCTATCATGGGATCAGGAGATACAGGACTTCAGAAATACACATTTTGTGAAAAATACCAGAATTAGTATCATTTCAGAAAATTTTTAATAGTTCATTGAATGAAGCAAGCTACACATCACAATGAAACAAGCAGTAGCTATTACTTTTACATTTTTTTTTTTAATGGAGTAAGGTCGCATAGAGACATAAGTGTAACATTAAAAATCCAATATTATGAGTAAAGTTAAGGGTTAACAAATTAATTCATTGAGACTTCAATTGTTGGAAGATACCTACACATTTGTTCACTTCACTGTCTGGTAAACTGTATGTTCAGCCAGTCTGTGTGACGGGATTCACTTTGCATATCACATCTGCAAAAGGGATCCACAGTGTATCGGGTGGTATGGGATATATAAATCAGGGTGATTGACCTAAAGGATGTAGGAATGTAACTTGCACTTTACTGCAGTCTTCATCTTTATCCAGAACATAACTCAACCACCAAGTGTCACCATAGATTGATTTTACATACCCACTAATATCTGCAAATATTATCTGCTGTATGTCCTTTACAACAGGAAATATGCTTGAAACAACTGCAGAAGAAAATAATTTCACATTTACTTTGGTTCCACATTTGAGATGTATGAAGGCATGAAGTTTCTGGGTGCGATATTGTACCGGTTGGCCAGTTGTTCTTCAGTTTTAATGTATTCTTCAAGGGTCACAAATACAAAGTCTATGTTAGATATGTACTGATGTGACCATTCAAACAGTTGCCTTGCATCCATAAATTGGTCCTTATACAGTCTTTGTAGGCTTGCTCTGGCTGCTAGTCTTTTTACTGTGGCTCCCAGCCCACCGCATGGTCCTTTGCCATGTGCTGTTGCTGAAAAATGCCATTCAGCCTCAACTCCAAAATCTTGCTTGTGATTACGCAAGTTAATAAAGATTTTATATTTTTGTATTCGGCCGTAGAGCTGTCAGAGAAACAGAAGAATTTTTTGGGAGGTCTTTGAAACTTACATTTCAGATATTCCATCAACTTTGTCTGGAACAGGTAGACGGCTGTAGTGTTGTGGTTGAGGCAGTCTGATATTATTACAAAATTTAAATGTTTGATTTCTTTCTCTTTAAAATACACCACAAAAGGGTGGGTGGTTGCCTGACTATTTGAGCAATGACATGATTGTGCCTCATCTTGCATAATGATTGAATAAATCTCAGAAAAGTCACAAATGACAGCCACTTCACATTCCAGAAGATTTTCCTTAGTATGTCTCAGAAATGCACTTTGTTCCTTTGCTGTGAAGTTATGACGAAGGAAGACAGGAAGCTTTTCACAAAATACATCAACAAATTCACTTAGGTTTTTGAATTCTTTCCAAGTTACATCTATCCACAGAGATCCACTGTCTGTATGCGACAGTCTCAATTGCATCGTCTTCATATGGTTTTTCCAAAAGTTCTCTAATCCTTTTAGTACCTGGACATGAAACACAATTTGAAAAGAAGCAGTCAGTTGATGGTGGGCTGCAAACCATCATTTGCAGGCAGTCCTTGTATGTTTTAATTTTGCCATCTGTCATTGAACTCATTCTTGCGTTTTCAAACATAAGCTTCACATTCTGATGAGTGGTTCACACACAGACTGAGTGTGTTCGACTCTGACCTGCTAGCACACAATTTTTAGGCCTAAGTTCTGCAAACTTAGAAAATTCCAATTTTACAGCTGGGAATTTTTCTTTGAAAACTATATACACTTCTTTTAAATTATTAAGCATCGACCTTTTTGAAACATGTTATTTACCACCTGTGCTGCCATCTTCCACTGATATAAAGCCCTTCATCCCCGGCATCACTCTGCTCATTTCATCACTTGTAAAAAATCCTTTAACAATATGAATGGTATGATTTGACAGACTTTTTCCTGGTTTCAGACCAGCACAAGACAAGGCACCCTTTTTCTTCAACATTTTGGCTTGTCAAACTAAGTAGTTAGAGGCCGAAAAACCCTGCATTACTTCCCTCACACTCCAGCTGTCGGGCATAAGAGTCAGCAGTTGAAGCTTCTTTTTCTTACTAGTGAAGCTGTTGTACACATTCTTTACATGTGCTAAGAACTCGTCTTGTGAATCATCATTCTCATCATTGCTAGATGCATTCACTAACAGTTTTCTCTTGACAGCCACATTGATTCTGTTGGCCTTCTCAATAGAGTAAATTTTGGATTGCATCCTCTTTTTGTTTACAGGCGATTCTCCCATATCTAAAAGAGAGCTGTTAAGAGAACTCAGAGCTTCACATTCATTAGAAAATGGCATATCAACATCTTCTTCAATTTTAGTATCAGACTGACCTCCTTCATGTATGTTGCTAGTTCAAGTGGAAATTTCTCTATGTTTTTCATTTCTCAACTTTGTCAGCTGCTTCCTACAACTGTCACAGACCCTGGATAACTCAGGTGTTCCTGGAATCAATTCACACATCCATGAAGTAACAAGTATCAAACCTTTTCTTGCATGAGAGTGATTAGGCATATTAAAAGGATTAAAACAAACGATTTTTACTATCTTGTCAGTGGTATCCATCCTGCAAAGGAAAAACAGTGAGAAATTAATAAGTGCAGTGGCCAAGAAATTGGTTGTGTTGTAAACATACAATATCACAGGAAACATCAAATGAACTTCATACAAGCAACTCTGATGCTACACTGGCAATAAATGAATGGTCGTATCTGCTTGACCAATCAACTTCCACCTTGTGAAAGGGGATTTCCCCTGAGGGAAATCCCCATTTTATCTGAGTAAAAAGGATTTCTCTCTATTTGTAGGTCAATCAGCTTCAGTTCTCTTTTAAAGAGAGGTTTCCACACATGGTACACAATAAAGTACTCATTGCATTTTATTAATTTAGTAGTGTCCTGCACACTGCATAACAAAATTAGTAATTCAAAAATAAAATTTTACTAATTTGGTAAATTATTTACAAAACGTGTATTCCTGAAGCCCATTATCTTATGATCCCATTGAGATCCCATGATAGAATTTTGATATATGTATTAAGACATTACAAACTATATTTGATAATTTTTTGAAATTTTTAAAATTTCCACTTTTTGAGAAATTTAAATTTTAAAATTTAATTTTGAAGTTTTCAATTTTTAAAAATTGTAACCCCTATCTTGTGGCATATCATATTAAAGCCCCATTCAACAGCTTTAAAATGAGACCACTCCCAGGTTTATATCATCACTGGTTGCCAGCATATGGACATGTAAGGGTGCAAAAATATGAATTTTTATAAAAAAAAATTTAAATCTTTAAAAATTAATAACTTCAAAAATAATTGTGCTGTATAACTGAAATTTGGTATTTTTTCATAAGTCTATGATATATTGCTGCATACATGAAAATCTGAGACATCAGTTCTGAAAATCTCCCAAAATTGTGTTGATTTAAAATGGAATGACCCATCTGCCTCTTTCAATTCATCCTTATTTTTACTATTATCCTCCTCACTCTTAGTAATTTAAGCCCTTTCTCTTCTTCATGTAACTCAAAATCTACATAAAGTTTGATCCCTTGGTGTCTGTGTTTGCTGTTACAAGTTGTTTTGTGCAACTTATTTACAGATTTACTTAAAGAGCATTCCATTGATCATTATCTTACATCTTGCATGTAACTGAAGTGTGAAGATTTCATCACTAATTTAATGAGCGAGGTGGCGCAGTGGTTAGCACACTGGACTCGCATTCGGGAGGACGATGGTTCAATCCCGCCTCCAGCCATCCTGATTTAGGTTTTCCGTGATTTCCCTAAATCGTTTCAGGCAAATGCCGGGATGGTTCCTTTGAAAGGGCACGGCCGATTTCCTTCCCAATCCTTCCCTAACCCGAGCTTGCGCTCCGTCTCTAATGACCTTGTTGTCGACGGGACGTTAAACACTAACCACCACCACTAATTTAATGTTCTTCTCTTTTGTTGTATCAATTTCCCATATTGGTTAATAGTTCATTGTTTTGAGTTATGAAGCATGCTATTCGAGTCATTAGGGTGATATTTACTGGTAGCTGCCATGAACAATAATATCCAAGACATTTGTCACTTCTGAATCCAAGGACATATTGAGTAATTGGTTATCAGTTTAGCCGTGAAGCCTGCAATAAAAATAATTTTTTGTTCACTAATTTATTTCAAGGTTGTGTACCATGGGTGGTGTCTAATTAAAAGTATTTTGTGCAGGACAAGTGATGGCCCTGAATGATGTCATTGCCATATTGATTGTTTAGACTATTTGGAGTGCCGTTGGTTCATTTTTTAGTAATTTTAAGGAAAAGGTCTCTTACTCAATAAACAAATTCCAGCAAGTCATAGCTATTGTGAGCAGAAACAGGCTTCAGATGATACACAAATACTCAACAGTTTAATAACTGGTTAATTGATAGTTGTTTAAGTGTTTACTTGAAAAATGTAGTGAAACATGACAGACTCTTTCTCCATAACAGCAGCAGTAGCAAATATGAAGTCTGTTCAGAAAATTCTGGAACATTGCCCACAAAATTTTTCTGTGCTTACATTTTACTTATTGTACATGGTCTCCTTCGAAATACTCTGCTCCACAATTGATATACACTGCTCCCAGTGCTGTTTCCACTTCTGGAAGCAGTCTTGGTATGCCTCTTGCTGGATCGCACAAAGTGCCGTCTGTAAATTTTCTTTTATCTTGTATATCATGACAAGTCTTTGTCCTTTAAATAGGGTTTTTTAACTTTGGAAATAAAAAAAAGTCTGCAAGGGCCAGGTCTGGAGAGTACGGAGGATGAGGCAGCATAGTGACCAACAGGGATGAATGTGCGACTGTGTTATTGTGATGCAAGACCCATAAATTGTCTTGCCACATTTTAGGTCATTTCCTTCTCACATTTTCTCGTAGGTGTTGCATGTCTGATAGTACTATCAATTAACAGTTTGTCCCTGTGGCACCAATTAATGATGAATAATCCTTCAGTGTCAGAGAAAACTATTAGCATGGGTGTGACATTTTACCTGACCTGGTAAGCGTGTTTTGGCCATTGAGAACCTTTCCTGACACATTTTGAATACTGAATCTTGGTGTCAACCTCATAACCGTAGACCCATGTCTCATCACCAGTTATGATTCTCTTAAGGAATATCTCATTCTCATTTGCGCAATCCACAAGCTCTTCACAGATTGTGAGGCGAAGGTCTTTCTGGTCTTGACTTGTGAGCCGTGGTATGAACATGGTGGCAACATGATTCATTTCAGGATTTAATGACATGATCCAGATGAAACGTTACATTCTTCTGCAGTCTCTCTGTCGGTCAGTCTTTGATTGGCATTCTTAACTTCATTGACATTCCTGACATGAGTGCCATTGGTAGACATTGGTGTCCTGAGCGAAGATCATCTTTTAACTTCGTCTAGCCATTTTCAAACCATATGAACCATTCATAAAACCTAGTACAACATATGCACTTATTACCGTAGGGTTCCTGCATCATTTGGTGTGTCCGTGTAAAGGTTTCCTTGAG
Organism: Schistocerca piceifrons; assembly: GCF_021461385.2. NCBI lineage: Eukaryota > Metazoa > Arthropoda > Insecta > Orthoptera > Acrididae > Schistocerca > Schistocerca piceifrons. The sequence goes on from NC_060149.1 coordinate 787,260,559, forward strand.
TTTCATGCAAAATTCAATTCAGATGCATTGCTCCCTTTATTCTGCCATCTTGAAATTGGCAAACTGTGCGACACAACATTCTACTCGATACAGCACTGAACAAAAACTAACAGATATACAACAATAAAACTTCTGGCAATTACACGTTAGACACAGGTGTGTGCAGGGATGCCAGTTGCTTTTTGCTCCAACACACCATTGGCATGAAATTACGAATGTTTTGAACACACCTCGCTATTGAGAAGACTGAAATTTCATTACTGATTAGTTGCATTAGACATGCCTGTACGATCTTCATGAGATGATAGAAATTCCCGAAATCTAGGACGATTTGTGACAGTTCAACTGTCACCTAACCTGTCTGAGGTTGCACAGTGATTAAGGCACTAGACTTAACCTTGAGCTCAAATGGAGACCTGACCGTCCTCATTTAAGTTTTCTCTCTTTCCCTAAATTTTTTTAGCTGACTGGCTGGCTTCTATTATAAAACTATGACGGATTTCTTCATATACCCCCTCAAACTGAACTAGTGCTCTACCTCAGTGAGGTATCAATATCTGAGATTCCTGTTATTGACTGGCATTTCAGATGTGTGCAGTAGGACTGAAGTCAGGTGACTTTAGAAGTCAGATAAATACGGGGTGTCCATATTTAAAGTTCCAGTTTCAAATTGCTGTAGAAAGAGAACCACTGCTCAGAATGATATCAAATTCGAACAGCATATTATTGATGCAGGGGGAACTGTCATGGGACAACAAAGTTAAATGAAAGTTTGGCAGTTTACAGTTGCGGCATCTTTAGTTAGATAAGCCTACCCACCACGGTAATGTTGTACCACATTGGATGGGATAAATCGATTTTTAATAGCCCTGTGGTCAAAAACCGCATAAAAAGCAAAATGATATCAGTTTTTAATTGTTGTGAGAATGGCGCAAGACATGTTCAATATGTTGTTCACAGTTTTCTGGCACTAATTGAAATCGAGAAACAGCATGTTCTACAAGAAGTAGGAGTGTCTCAGGGGTCACGTTCAGAATGCATTGCGCAGTGCATGCCTTCAGTTCAGCTAAGTTTGTAATTGGAGCACTGAGCACAACATCTTTCATATAACCCCACAACCAGAAGTCACATGGATTAAGGTCAGGTGATCTGGATCTCCAGTCCATAGGGAAATGACAGTTGATAATAGTAGCATTCCGAAATTCCTCTGCAGCAGTTGCTTCACTGGCTATGTAATGTGTGGAGGAGCACCATGTTGCATAAAAACGATCCTACCCACACATCCATGCTGTTGAGGGTGAGGATGACATTGGTTTTTAAAAGACTCTCCTAGTGTTTACCAGTGGTGGTACAGGTAACAGAACCTGCAGGACTCACATCCTCAAAAACTATGGCCCTTCTGTGAATGAAGCTATCAGCCCACACCACAGAGTCACCTTTGCAGAATATAGTGGTATCGGTTGATGTTCGTGCAGATTTTCTGTTGCCCATATTCTGCAGTTCTACTTATTGATGTGTACTTGCAGATGGAAATTGGCACCCTCTGTCTACAGAATGTTGCATAGCCATTCATTGCCCATGTCCACCCAAGCAAGAAATTCCAGGTTGAACGTTTGTGTTGCTGGCAGGTCAGCAGGAAGCAACTCCTCAACATTGATGATTTTGCGTGGATAGCAGTGCTGAATGTTTTGTAGGATTTTGTGCACCGTGCTCACAGGCATGTCCAGAGTTGCAGCAATTCTTCATGCGCTGTGTGTTTGCACACCACATCTCAACCCCTCCTGCAATGATGTGACCACATTTTTGATAGATATCAGATCAGCTGCTTGCCTCCCTCTCCCACAATGCGTTTCAAAAGAAACTGTCTTTTTGAATTTTGTAATCATTTTCTCCAGACCCTTAGCAGACATCAGGCCAATGCCTCTTTTCATACCCTCGAGTGTCTGGAACTTCTGCAGAGTTATTGGCCCACAGTCACTGTTATAAAAGAACTTTACCAGCAGCGCACAATCCTCCACGGAGACAGTCATGTTGCGCATCTCTTATCTAAACTGAGTAACAGTCATGTGCCGTGCGTCTGTTGGTATGCATATTCTGATGCTTACAATGCCATCTATTGGTAATTTTTTTTATTCCATGATGTTTCCCACGGTGTCAATAATATTCTGTTCAAATTTTACGTCATTCTGAGCACCCGTATTTTCTTTGGATGCTGTAAGCACAGAAATGGGTGTGCAATCTGCAGCCAGCTAGCTGTATCATTTTTTTTTTTTTTTTTTTTTTTTTTTTTTTTTTTTTTTTTTTTTTTTTTTCCCCAGTAACGATGGTAGATTAAACAGAATTTGGCATAAAGTGACAATCTGGAGAGTGATCATGATGTGCATAATTTTTGAGTGTCTTAATTGCAAAGATTTTTTAATAACTTTACTGGTTGTGGCTATACCATACCTATATTCAGAATTTACAATAAAAATGAAAGAAAGTAAATTATTAGATACTACATTAAGAGATTAAAAACAAAAAGTAGTTATACCAAAAACGTGTTATAGCTCTCATTCTGTTGCACCACAAGAAGTTATAAGGTGTAAAAATAACAAAAGTCAAAACTACCATGCATGCTTCATCCAGATATACAGTATATAGCATGCAAATTAATCCTAGAGATCGTTGATACGTACATAACATCAAAATATTTGTACATAGTATTTAAAAGGACGTTCATTTAAAAGTACAGATCTTTAAAATGTTGTTAGTTGTATAAACAAGCAGGATTGTTAAAAAATATTTAACAATATGAAAAATGTATTTGTCTTCTGACAGTTTAAAGCTGGTCAGAATTTAACATAATGTTCAAAAAATAAAAATTGATTACAGAAATCAGCCTAAAATTGAGTAAATTACTATAGCTCTAAAATTAGTCTCATACATGAAGAAAATGGAATAAAATTAGAAAATGTGTGTATTGTCCTGTTTCTTGTATTCAGTTTTGTTTGGATTAGAATAGTCAGTAATAAAAATAAAACAGGACTGGACATAAAGTAATGAAAAGAAGTAAATTACAAAAGTATTTCATTAAAATAAATAAAAGATAGCATAATTTATAGTGGGAAGGTGGTGAAATGTGCCAGCTGTCGCCAGATGGTGCAGGTTACTCATAGTTCTATGTTGTTTACTCTTGGGTACAGTTCTTGTTGTGCTATTTGAGATAACGGAGATTCCTGGAGGGAGCAGCACACTGGCCCGTGTGCCATGCATCCACAAAACTAGATGACAGAGGTACTGTCTTTTTATGCGAGCCTTCGACAGTGCATGATAACACTTCTGTGTGCATGAATTATAAAGTTAATAAATGGGTAAATAACAAACTAAAAGCTGTATATAGTTTTCAAAAATCTTTTAGCATAAAGAATGGTTATGACCTTATGAAAGAGACTGACAACATAGGGCTACCAGAAGAATCAGGATTAGCCTCTCTCGACATTGCTAACTTATACATTGGTGTCACAGTCGATAAGACTGTACAAGTCATTAAAATGAATCTACTTTGATACAAGATGATGTGTACTGCCTAAATCAAATTCATTGAGCTCCTCCAAATAACTCTATTCCTCGGTTACTTTACCTTTAATAATAAAATATATCGACAAAAAGAAGGCTGTCATTGGAAACAGTGGCAGTGGCAGAAATTTGTATTAATCACTTGGAAAATGAGTTGTTTGTAGAGTTCCCTATTTTTAAACAAAACTTAGCCTATTTTAAAAAATAGATGCAATTTTTCTTTACGAAGGACAAGTAAATTACCTTAATAATTTGTCCAAATGAAAAGTTCTAGGCACTTGAAGATTAATTTCAAAATGGAAACAGAGAAAGAGAACAGCATAAATTTTCTTGGCATGAAAATCACGAAAAAAGGCAATAAGCACTTGTCGATCATTCATTAAAACCCACCACCACAGACAGCACAATATGTGACAAATTATGCCGTCTTTGGTGAACCGAAAAAGTCTTCTTTAACTTGGTGATCTGTTGTATGACACAGCTTTCCTTGTCTGAAGAAGAAATAGATAAAGAAGTCGACATGCTGAAACAAATAGCCTGTGCTAATGGTTCTAAAAATAGAGACGTAATGAATATTTATTAAGCGACCAAAAGGTGAGTGACAGCACACGGAAACAGTCTCTTTCACAAGGTCACGACTGTTCCTTATGCTAAAATATTTTTGAAAAGTGCGTTATGTAGCCCGTTATTAACTTCATAATTCGGGCACATAGAAGTGTTAGTGTGCACCATCAAAGGCTTACAGAGACAAACTGTGCAGCTGTCATCTGTTGTTTTCTGTGCAGGCGTGACACACGGGCCAGTGTGCCGCTCCCTCCAGAAATGTCTGTTACCTCAAATAGCACAACAACAACTCTAGCCAAGAGTAACCAACTTCAAGCAGCCTGCGTCACCTGGTGATGACCGCTGCACTTAACTACCTTCCTGCTATGAATTGTGCTATCTGTTTATTTTAATGAAATACTCCTGTAATTTATTTCCTGATTTATTTTCAGTTTATAACAGTTTGAATCAAAAACATAAAATGGAATATGAGAAAAAGGGAAATTTGCATGTTGTTGAATTTTATTCCATCTTCCTTCTCTCCAAGATTAATTTTAGAGCTATCATACTGTATTCAATTTTAGCATTATTTTTGTAAGCAATTTCTATTATTTCAACATTGTGTAAAATTCTTACCAGCTTTAAACTGTCAGAAGACAAATACATTTTTCATATGGTTAAACTTTTTTTCACAATCCTGCTTTCTTATATACAAGGTTTGCCCAGAAAGTGATGCAGCACATTTTTTTTTCTCAGCTGAAAACAATGATATGAACGCAAAACATAACATATGTATTATTTTGAAGTCTCCTGAGTGAGTGCGCCAAGTTTCTGTCACTTCTGACAGATAGCGTAGTTGCAGGACAGTTTCAAATTGGTGTCTGTAGGTGATGTACATTAAAAGCAACGTGCCGTCATTGAATTTCTCACTGCAGTGATAGAAACTGGGTGGAATATTCACAAATGCTTGTGCAAAGTCTATGGAGCATTTGCTGTCAACAGAAGTACAGTTAGTCGCTGGGCACGGAGGGTGAGGTCATCGGAAGGCGGTTCAGTGGAGCTCCACAATTTGCAGCGATCGGGGAGACCATGCACGGCTGTCACACCTGACATGTTGCATTGAGGTGATGATGTCATTTGTGAGGGCAGATGCATTACGACTTGAGAAGACATTTTGAGGACAACGAGGAAGTGATTCACACAGTGAAGCACTGGCTCCGCCACCAGGACAAGGCACCCCCAGGGGGGCTTGCCACTCTCTGGCGGGTTCGTGCTTGGCTACCACGGGTCCCCAGCCTTTGCAGCATCTTTTCCCTTCCATGTTGCTTGTCTATCCTCTTGCTATTCTTTTTTCCCTCCCTTGGGGAACATGTCTGGGTCTGGGGTGTTATTGGAGTGTTCTGCATTGTCTGTCGTTGACATGAGGACAGTTTCACTACTGTCTCTCGTTCCTTTTCCCTTTCTTTGTTTCCCTTCTCCTTTCGTTCCTCTGCTTCATCATTTGAGGTTCCTCTTTTTCTTCTTCCTCCCTGTGCGCTCCTGACTGCCGACCCACACATCTGACATGTAACAGGTGACTGGGTAACGCGTAATTCCTATCCCCGGGTCGGCAGGTAGGGTTCGCACATACCTGCTGGTACAGGCCAGGCCCAGGGAGGGGTGATTGCCTGAGGTCCTCCCATTCCAAATTGCCAGTTGGTCTCTCTTTCAGGTGTTCGGGAGGTGTGACGTGAAGTGTCAGCAGTCACTTGAGGTGGGTGTGTCCCCTTGTTAAAGGAGCCCCCCAGTTGTAAGGAGCATGCCATCAGAGACAGTGGCAATCGTGGGGGAGGTTTCTCTCAATGAGCCAATCATCTTCACAATCAGTGTCAACAAAATGTAAATGGAATGAGGTTAATGATTCGAAAACCCTTCCATCCGCACCACGGTTCCTCGTGGTATCACATACTGGAGACAGTCAGTCCATTGCCACGGTAAATCCATTTATTATTCAGAAAGGTGTTGTTCAGTTGTCAGCCCTGTGAAATCTTGATCATGTTTACAGAATAGGACTTTGCTTTTGGAGACTACTTCTGATTCTCAAGTGCAACAAATGCTTGCTGCCTCGCTTGTCGACAGCTATCCTGTTCGTGTCAAAGCCAGTAGAACTCTGAATTCTTTCTGTGGTGTTATTTACTCTAGGCTGCTCAACTGTCTGACAAAGACAGAAATCCAATCTTACCTCTCTGATCAGGGTGTCATTGCCATCCATTTGGGTGATGGAAAAGATAGATTCCTCCTTAGTGCCCACCTGCACTCTTTTTCTCACCTTTGATAGAGTGGTGCTTCCATCCAAGATCAAAGCAGGCTATGAAATTATCACAGTCCGGCCATACATTTCGAACCCAATGCACTGCTACCAGTGTCATCATTTCAACCACACTACAACGTCTTGTTGAAACACAGCCAAATATGTGACATATGGTAGGGATGCGCATGAGGCAGATTGTCTGCCCCCTTCTCCCCGCTGTATCAACTGCAATGGCAGCCATACCGTCTCCTCTTGGGATTGTCCCGTGTATCTTGATGAATGGGCTGTCTAGGAGATCCAGGTAAAGGAAAAACTGCATTACCCTGTCGCCTGCAAGTTATTGGCCAGTCGCAAACCCTGCGTTCTCCCATCTGGCACTTATAGTTGTCTTCTTGCTACCTCTTGCTCCATGAAGGACATGGCCATGCAGACATGTGACCTCAGATTCAGCACTGAGGTTGTGAAATCGCCCAGTGTCAAGGCAGCATTGCCATCCCCCCGTCCAGCTGTGCAACAGGCCATCAAACTCTCACCTCTAGGGATAAGGCCACCAGCTACACAGCCGGTAGGCCAGAAAGGACAGGAGGAATACTACCGTGAGGGCTACCTGTGTCCCTCCAGCCAACTGGAAAGGCTCGAAAAAGTCCAAGAAAGGCAAACAGTCTTCTCCTTCACCGACTCGAAGATCCTCTTTGATGGTGTTCCCATGTGATACCTTAGTCTGGCCGTACCTCCGTAACGCCGGTGTGCACCACCAGCCGTTTACCGAGCGAGGTGGCGCAGTGGTTAGCACACTGGACTCGCATTCGGGAGGACGACTGTTCAATCCCGCGTCCAGCCATCCTGATTTAGGTTTTCCGTGATTTCCCTAAATCGCTCCAGGCAAATGCCGGGATGGTTCCTTTGAAAGGGCACGGCCGACTTCCTTCCCCATCTTTCCCTAATCCTATGAGACCGATAACCTCGCTGTTTGGTCTCTTCCCCCAAACAACCAACCAACCACCAGCCGTTTTTCTGTGTTTGTCTCCACAGACTGACAGCACAAGCAAGCCGATGTTTCTGTGGACCTCATGGAGCAGAATCCTCTTGCTTGTGTGCTCTGTAGCAGCGAGTCTTCTCATACTGTCACTCGGCAGCTGCCGAGGTGACACCCCTTCATTTTTCCTCCTCATAACTCTCCTCCAGTGAAATGTTTATGGCCTTTGGTCCCACAAAGAGGATTTATGGCTGCTTTTAGCACCACAGTGTCCCTTTGTACTCTGCCTTCAGGAAACAAAATTGCGTCCTCACAACCGCTTTGAGCTATCACATTTCTTCCTGGTTCGTTTTGACCTTCACCCTGAGGTTGACATTCCATGTCATGGGGACGTCATGCTGCTAGTAGGGGATAACGTTCATAGTCGGCCCATCTCCCTGACTACCCATCTTCAAGCTGTTGCAGTTTACCTTTTCATACTTCACCTGATGTTTGCCGTTTGTACAATTTATATCCCTCCATCATTCGTTGTTACCAGGGCAGACTTCCTTCAGCTTATTGGGCAGCTACCTCTCCAATTCCGGTTACTCGATGACTAATGCACATCATTTCCCTCGGGGTTCTCCCAGAAACTGTCAGAGAGTTGCCCTCGTGGCTGATCTTTTTAATCAACTCAACCTCTTCTGCCTTAACACTAGAGCACCTACATTCCTTTCCAACTCCTCGCACACCTATTCCCATTTGGACCTATCCTTCTGCACTGCCCAGGTTGCCCATCGTCTTGAGTGGTCCGTTCTTTCTGGCACCTACTCGAGTGACCATTTCCTGTGTGCTATCCATTTGCTGACGCCTACCCCACCAGCGTGCACACCCAAATGGCAGCTTACTAAGGCTGACTGGCGACTTTACTCCTCCTTGGCAACCTTCAAAGAAAAAGATATCCACAGTTTTGATGACCAGGTGGAATACTCACAAATGTCATCCGTACTGCTGCAGAATGTTCCAGCCCTTGCACTTCCTCTTTACCACACCGTGTCCCAGTCCCTTGGTGGACTGAGGCACGTCACAACGCAATTCACCCGCGGAGATGTACTATCTGCTGTCATCCTACGATGGCAAACTGCATCCATTATAAACAGATGCATGCCAAGTGTCGTCACGTTCTTCATGATAGCAAAAAAGCTAGCTGGATTTCATTCACTTGTTCTTCTAACAGTTCCACCTCTTCCTCTGTCATGTGGACCAACCTCCAACAGCTCTGTGGGACCCAGATCCATTCGTCAGTTTCCGGCCTGACAGTAGTGAGCTATGTCATTGTGGACCCTATTGCTATCTTGAACACCTTGGGCCGCCATTTTGTGGAAATTTCGAACTTTTCCCACTATCGCCTTGCCTTCCTCCATCGGAAACAAGAGGAGGAGGCTGAGGCGATACCCTTCTATTCTCAGAATTGTGATTGCTACAATGCCGCCTTTACTATGAGGGAGCTAGATCATGCTCCCAATTCATCCCGATCCTCCACCCCAGGGCCTGACGCTGTTCACATTCAGATGTTGCAGCACCTTTCTCATGCAGGCAAGCACTTTCTGCTTAATACATACAACCACATCTGTAGCAGAGGACACATTTCGTGGACATTGGCGTGAATCCGCCGTCAGACCCATACCTTAGCCTGGTAAGGACAAAGACCTACTTTGTAGCTACTGCCCCCATCACTCTCACCACTGAGTTTGCAAGGTGGTGGAACTTATGATTTGTGTCCGGTTGTTATGGTGGCTTGAGTCTCGCAATTTACTAATGACTTCACAGTGTGGATTTCGAGCGCGGGCTTTCTGCAGTTGACCATCTCATCCCTTTGTCCATGAAAGGTTTTCTGGGGCAGACCCAGGCTATTGCAGTGTTTTTCGATTTGGAGAAGGCCTACGACACCTGCTGGATGAACTGGTATCCTCTGTATTCATTACCGTGGGGCTCCCATGGCCGCCTTCCCTGTTTCCTTCAGGAATTTTTATAATACTGAGTTTTCAAAGTGCGTGTGGGCTCTGCCTTGCGGACACCTTTATCCAGGAAACCGGTGTGCCTCAGGGTTCCTTCTAAGCGTCGTCCTCTTTGCTATTGCCGTTAATCATATAATGACCTGTCTTCCCCCCCCCCCCCCCCCCCCCCCCCCCCCCCACCCCCCCGGTATCTCTGGCTCCTTTCTTGTTGACGATTTTGCCAACTATTGCAGTTCTCCACAGTCTTGTCTTACCGAGCAGCATCTTCAGTGATGTCTTGATTCTCTTTACTCCTTGAGCATCAACAATGGCTTTCGGTTTTCCACTGGTGAAACCATCTGTATGGATTTCTGATGACACAGTTGGTTTCTCCCACCATCTTTACATCTTGGGCCTGTTGCTCTTCCATTCGTTGAAGCTACGAAATTCCTGGGGCTTATGCTCGACAGGAGACACTCTTGGTCCTCTCAAGTGTCTTACCTGGCAGCCCGTTGTACGTGGTCCCTAAATGTCTGTGTGTCCTCAATGGTACTTCCAGGGGTGCAAATCGGACTACCCTCCTCTGTTTTGTACCGGTCCCTTGTCCATTCTAAACTAGACTATGGGTACTTTTTTATGTATCTGCACATCCATCATCTCAACACTATCCACCATCGTGGCATCTGGCCACCGGCGTCTTTTACACTAGCCTTGTTGAGAGTCTGTATGCTGAAGCTGCTGAATTACCACTGTCCTGCCGTCATGACTTTCTCCTCATCAGATATGCATGCTGTTTATCTGCCATGTGTAGCCACACCTCCTATGCCCTCCTCCTTCGATGATTTCTTTCATCGCCAGTAATGGGGTGCGTCCTCTTGTCTGTTACCTCCTGGCATCCGCTTTCGGCACTTAATGCGGCGGCTTAACTTCACACTACCTGCAACTTTCCTGGTGGGTGTGAACTGTTCACCACCTTGGCTTCGTGAAGCGCCTGTGTTAAACTTGGCCTTCATTCGCTTCCTAAGGGACACTACTCCTAGTCTCACTCTACCGCCCTTCTGTTTCAAGACCTTTGCATGGAACTCAGCAATAGCACCTTTGTGTACACTGAACTCGGCAGTAGTACCTTTGTGTACACTGATGGCTCTCAGACTGACTGTGGTGTTGGATGTGCCTTCCGTCATTGACACCCATGTCTTTCGATTTTGGCTTCTGGCACACTGCTCAGTATTTACAGCTGAGCTCTTCGCATTGTATCAGGCCACGGAGTACATCCGGTGCCACAGACTTTTCATTTGTGTCCTCTGCTCAGACTCTCCCAGTGCCCTTCAAAGTCCCATTTGCGCTGTACACCGCCCATCCCATAGTGCAACGGGTCTAGGAAAACTGTCACTTGCTCACTCTTGGTGGAGCCATTGTGATGTTTATGTGGGTTTCTGGCCATGTCTGTCTGCCAGGAAATGAGGCTGCTGCCAAGGCTGCAGTCCTCGTACCTCAGCCTGCTAGTTCCTATATTCCCTCCAATGATCTCTTTGTTGCCATCTGTCGGGTGGTGGTATCTCTTTGGCATCACTATTGGTCCTCCCGTCATAGGAATAAGCTCTGGCTTATTAAGCCTGTCTCAGCAGCGTGGACGACCACATCTCGGCCCTCCTGCCAGGAGGAGGTAATTTTAACTAGGTTGCGTATTGGTCACTGCCTTTTTAGCCATCGTCGTATGATACATGGTGCTCAATGTCCATTTTTTAAATGTTTTACAATACCCACTTGGGTTTGCTGTCTGAGTTATCGGCCATTTTAGCAAAGGCCTGGGCTGTCGGCCACGTTTTAATTTTTATCCATCAAAGCAATATGGTGAAGGCCATTTAATTTTCAGCTTTGGACATTCGTTTCTGTATGGTGTTTTTGTAGCCCTTTGCCCCACGTCCCTGTTTTTAGCTGTCCTCTCTTATGTCAATTGGGATTGATGTATAGTCCATTCTTTAAATTCTCTGTGTCTTCATGTTGTCTAGTTTTGACTTGGGCACATATGACCCCAGATGTTTTTGCACCCTAAAACAAAACAAAACAAAACCAGAACAAGGATTGATGCTGACAGGGCGTACATGCCCTTGTTCCGCACTGGAGGAAGGTCATGGAATGACAAGGGACATTACGTGGAAAAATAGGATGTGTAGGTAAAACACCATTCTTCCATGTGTGTTCAATAAAGAACTGTTGAAGGAAAAAAATGCAGTGCATTACTTTCTGGGCAACTCTCATACAACTAAATATATCTTAAAAGTTCTGTACTTTTAAATGAACTTCCTTTTAATTACTTTGTATTGGTATTTGTTTGTTACTGTATGAGTATTTGTACGTTATGCGTGCATTGATGACATCTAGGATAACTTTGCATCCTATACATAGCTGGTTGAAGCATGCATGGTGGTTTTTACTTGTGTTACTTTTACATCTTATCAATTGTTGCAGTGTGCCAGAATAAGAGCTATAATGTGTTTTTGTTATACTTATTGTCATTTGTATTTAATGTAAGTAAAGTAATTTACGTTCTTTCACTTTTATTGTAGCTTTTGAAGATGGGTATTGCATAACCGAAACTGGTAATTTTATTCAAAAACTTTGCAATAGAGGCAATTGAATAAAAAAATGGCACATTAAACAGTTCTTCCATTCCTCATTTGAAGGTATTGTCATAGACCTGAACTGTAACCTGCTGCTAACAGATATCAGTTTCCTAATGTAGTGTGCTATGTACTCATATTTTGACATTGAAATTTACCATGATCTATTTCCCATCAGTCAATGTTCTGTTTCTTCCCAACCTTCCTGTGTAGTGATATTTTTGCATCCACAGAAATATCTATGTCCTATTGTACAGGTAAGAGTGATGTTTAGACGAAATGGTGAGTGGTGTATGCAAAAGAAAGAGTGCTGTGAATGTTTTGTAGCATGAAATTTGTTGTACAATATTCTTTTGATTATTCATGATTTGCATGAGAAAAGTTGTAATATCGAAAGTAGTTTTGCAGTGTGTCACTACACACAATATGAATACATACTGGTGACTCCAGGACCATGAACATGCTGTTATGCACTCTGTACGCCCTTCACTATGTTCAGAGAACTGTCGCCAAGTCCGTAAACGTGTTGCTAAGCCACGTGCACTTCTGCATGCACCCCCTTCAGTCTGGCATCCCCCCTTCAGTCAGCATCCCCCCATAATGATTGAGATATTGTGCTCAAAAGGAGGACATTACTGTCATGCACTATAGATGTTTTGATGGAACATGCTGCTTTGAATTTCTTGTTTGTTTTTGCTTTGGTGAATGAAAGTCAAAAATGGCTCTTGTTCCATTATCGTTGTTGTTGTTGTTGTTGTTGTTGTTGTGGTCTTCAGTCCTGAGACTGGTTTGATGCAGCTCTCCATGCTACATAGAGCTATTAGTGAAATACTAAAGTTTTCCCTGATACACACAACAGATTGATAAATGTACTCATTTGATGAAGCAAGTATACAGTTTTGTTAAGATTTCTTTACTACGAGTGTGATTACAACTTTTAGAGTGTGGCTACCACTTTGTTGTTCTTAAGACCCTTTTCTGCAGTTTGGAACTGTGTCCATGTTTTGCACCTTTGATCCCCAGAAAAAAAAAAAAAAGAAATCCCATAGTTAATAATTGAGTGTATGTAGAAATAGTATGTCACCCAAAGAGATTTGGTGTTACAAACTGATTATAGAACCTTGAGAGCATATTGTGCTAATGACATTCTTTTTTTCTGGTATCTTTGTGTCTTCATTTTCTGTTAATCAACACTCAGTATTAATCCCTAAAAACTTTGTGATTTTTACACACGCTATAGGTTTCTCATTTATGCTTAATGCAACAGAGTTGTTTTCCATCTTTGTCCTGACGTGCAAGCTGCTTTTTTGTGTTTAGTACAAATTAATTAATTAATTACATATTGCCCCTTGCTTTCTCTAATAGCAGTTGTGGTGCTTCCTCAGTGACTGTTGCTCTCATCAGCAAAGAAAATTTTTTCTCCATGTCTTATACTGTCTGGAAAGTCATTGATACATGTTAAGAACAGTATTGAACCAACACATGACACTGAGGCACATCTGTGCCTGACAATTGTTTTACTAAAAAGTTATCAGCAGCAGACATTATTAAAGGTGGGACACCTCCATTGTTCATAAAACTTAATGATAACTGATTCCTGTAGTACTTTTGAACTTTAATGTAATTATAATCTTCTCACACTTCAAAAAATGAACTGAAATGTGTTCAAGAAATGTGGGTTATGATCTATGGAACACAACTGGATAGCTCCGTTACATTTTTTCTTCATATTTGGCCAACTCAGCAGCAGCCAATAAAATGACAGGAATATCTCTCTGGCATTCCATACTACAGGGTGATTCAAAAAGAATACCACAACTTTAGGAATTTAAAACTCTGCAACGACAAAAGGCAGAGCTAAGCACTATCTGTCGGCGAATTAAGGGAGCTATAAAGTTTCATTTAGTTGTACATTTGTTCGCTTGAGGCGCTGTTGACTAGGCGTCAGCGTCAGTTGATGCTAAGATGGCGACCGCTCAGCAGAAAGCTTTTTGTGTTATTGAGTACGGCAGAAGTGAATCGAAGACGTTGTTCAGCGTGCATTTCGAACGAAGTATGGTGTTCAACCTCCTGATAGGTGGTGTATTAAACGTTGGTATAAACAGTTTACAGAGAATGGGTGTTTGTGCAAAGGGAAAAGTTCTGGACGGCCGAGAACGAGTGATGAAAATGTAGCACGCATCCAGCAAGCATTTGTTCGCAGCCCAGGAAAATCGACTCGCAGAGCTAGCAGAGAGCTGCAAATTCCACAATCAACTGTATGGAGAGTCCTACGAAAAACGTTAGTTATGAAACCTTATCATCTGAAATTGGTTCAAGCACTGTCTGCAGCTGATAAGTTTAAAAGAATCGATTTCTGTGATTTTATCCTTGCTCAAATGGAAACAGATGAATCTTTCGTTTCAAAGATTGTGTTTAGTGATGAAGCAACTTTCCACACTAACGGGAAAGTCAACCGTCACAATGTCTGTATATGGGGCACTGAGAATCTGCGGGAAACAACTCGGTATGAACGTGACTCGCCTAAGGTGAACGTTTTCTGTGCCATTTCAGCCAATAACGTTTTTGGTCCCTTTTTCTTCGAAGGTGCTACTGTAACTGGACTACAGTATCTGGAGATGTTAGAGAATTGGCTGTTCCCTCAGCTCGAACAAGAAGCACAACAATTCATATTTCAGCAGGATGGAGCGCCACCACATTGGCACTTATCTGTCCGTAACTACCTGAACGTCAACTACCCGAGGCGATGGATCGGCCGCCAGGCAGCCCATGACAGAGCACTTCATCACTGGCCTCCCAAGAAGCCCTGATCTTACCCCCTGCGATTTTTTCTTATGGGGGTATGTTAAGGATATGGTGTTTCGGCCACCTCTCCCAGCCACCATTGATGATTTGAAACGAGAAATAACAGCAGCTATGCAAACTGTTACGCCTGATATGCTACAGAGAGTGTGGAACGAGTTGGAGTATCGGGTTGATGTTGCTCGTGTGTCTGGAGGGGGCCATATTGAACATCTCTGAACTTGTTTTTGAGTGAAAAAAACCTTTTTAAATACTCTTTGTAATAATGTATAACAGAAGGTTATATTATGTTTGTTTCATTAAATACACATTTTTAAAGTTGTGGTATTCTTTTTGAATCACCCTGTACAATGCGTATTCAGTATGGCAGACTGTCTTCTGTCGTAAGACGTTGTATTTTCAGCCATACCTTAAGTGTAGTTGTGGAACACAATGTGCAAGAACTTCATTCATTCTAAAGAAGCAGGAAAAGCTAAAAGATAAAAGCAATTGGAAGGTGGCTGAAGGAGCCTCAAATGTGCAACAAAACAGGACAACTCATAAATTTATTTTCAAATTTCAACTTTTTCCCTCTGATTATGTAGGATAAAGCGAGTGAGGTGGGAATGAGTGCACAAGTGTCATTTGATAGGTTTCCTCCTCACTGTGTGAAACTATTTTCATACTTTTATCCACATTTGTTTCTTTTAATGTGTGTAAAGGTGCTGATAACCTACCATTGAGCACCTGTAAGCTCCAAAATCACACACACACACACACACACACACACACACACACACACACACACACCCACCAAATTTTAACTGAAATTTACTTTCAAGGGATAATAAGAATCACCTGATAAATACTCAGTACTCTACACCATATAGATTGCTATATATTAATGTTTGGTCTCTCCTGTAAAAAAGTGAAAAGTGGAGTTGTCTATCCTTGAAAATGAGCTCCTGAATTATCTCTACCTTTTGCACCCTATTTTCCAAGTAAGACCGAAAGCCCTTGTTTTCAGGAAGTGGCCTGTGGTTTTCTATACTCACCTAATTACCTTTCTTTAGTAAGGACCAGCTTGTGCATGCTTCAGGCAATCTGGAAAAAAATACTTGAATTAAAGTACTAAATCAAACAATGAAAAGTCCATTATGGAATAACAACATTATTACCAAAAGGATAGATTGTGAGTCACCATATGGAGATGTTGAGTCACAGACAGGCACAACAAATAGCCTGCTATACATTTAAGCTTTTTGGTCAAAAGGCCTCTTTCCAAAGTAGGGGAAAACACACACACACACACACACACACACACACACACACACAGACTGTCTCTTGCCACTGGCAGGACTGCAACTGCGGCTGATGGGAACAGCAGTGTGCCATGGGTAGTGGCAATAAAGAGGAGACACGGAGCGAGGAGGGGGAAGAGATGAAAGGGTAGGGGTGGGGAAGGTGTAGTGCTGTTTGTGGAGCATACAGGGATGTGGTGGTGACAGTGTAGGCTGCTGGATGCAGTTGGGAGGTTTTTTTTTTTGGGGGGGGGGGGGGGGGGTAAGGGCAGCAGAGAAATAGGGAAGGGGATAAAAGGAGGAAAACGAAATAGTGAGTGTGTTGATGGAATATAAAGCTTGGTTGTTTTGAAGTTGGAGTAGGGAAGGGGTAGGTAGGTGGGAGAATAGGGATTAGTGAAGGTTCAGGCCAGGGGGTTATGGGAACATACGATATGTTGTGGAGAGATTCCCCACCAGTGTTGTTCAGAAAGATGGGATATGTAGGAAGGCTGCAAATGGTGCAGGCTGTGAAGTAGTCAGTGCAGTGAAGTGAAGTGAAGTGAAGTGAAGTGAAGTGAAGTGCATTGTGTTGGGCAGCGTGTTCAACAGCTGGACGGTCCAGTGCTCTCTGGGCCACAGTTTTCCATGAAAGGCTGTGAAAGCAGTTGTAATCTACAAACTAAAATGTAACCACTGCTGCTTTCTATTTGGGTATGACAGCTAACAAACTGCCTGCCCTCATGAATGGCTGCCAACAAACTATGGCCAAGAGACAGGTGGACCACCCTTGCTGAACACGTTGCCCAACACAGTGAGCTTCAGTTCAGTGACTGCTTCACAGCCTGTGCCATCTAGAACCGTCCTACTCACACCAGCTTCTCTAAATTGCATCGGTGGAAACTCTCCTCGCATATATCCTATGTTCCCTTAAACCTGCTGGCCTCAACATTTAGTTCCAATTGTTCACTTGCCTATCCCCTTCCCTGCTCCCATTCCAGCATTACACAGCCTTATATTGTGCCAACACACCCAAAAGTTCTCCTCACTCTCTACTTCTCTCCTTTAACACTCCCTTTCCCTTCCCATTGCCCCACCCAACTTCCCGATTGCACCTAGTGGTGCTACCCTGTCCCTACCATGTCCGTGCATGCTCCCACAAGCACCACTACACTTTCCCACACCCCTACCTTCCTATCCGTCCCCCTCCCCACCACATGCCCACCTCTTTACCCCCACCAACCACACCAAATGGCTGCTTCCATGATGCGTAATTGCAGTCTGGCCACAGTGGCCAGAGATTGTGGTCATTTTTGTCTGTGTGTTGTGCTTGTGTGACTGTGTCTGTGTTTTCTACTTCGGAAGAAGACCTCCTGGCAAAAGCTTAAATGTATGGCAGTATTTTTGTTGTACCTGTTGGTGATTCAACTTGTCTATATGGTGAGTAGCAATCTGTCTTTTCAAAATGTTGTTGAGTTAAAGGATTCATATTCACTTTCAGAACAGAGACTAGAACCTCATTTACGTCTAAATATCATATTTTATTCCTGGCTTCAAGTTTTATTGTGGAAAGCATCACTATTGTGTGTGCTGTGTAATTCACTTTGGGGATGTTTTAGCAAGAGTTAGTTAAAACTTCTCCACATTTAGTTAAAACTTCTCCACTATACCAGAGAAATATTTGTTTACAAAATCCGCCAGTTTGTGAGGATTTTCTGTTGCTCTACTACCTCTTTTGTTTTTCTTCTTCCTACACTTCAGTATTTTATGACATACCAATACAGCTTTGCTTTTATTTGCTGCATTATCTATTGTTTTGTCATTGAACACCTTTTTTGCAGCAAGCAATACCGTCTCATTTATCTTTTGGTACATGTCATAGAAATCTAGGAATTGTGCATTGGTGGTGTGCTTTTGTAAAGAACTGAGAAATTTAAGGGTGTGGAGGGACTTTCTGATCCTCACAGTTATTAGTTTATTTTCCAAGCTGCTTGAAGTGGTTACTTTCAGAAATGTCTCCTCAAAAATTAATTTAAAAAATGTGCAGCATTAGAGAACTTAGCCATCTATACTGTTTTCCACATGTACTTCATTCCAGGTTTGATTTTCCAGTTCACTAGAAAAAGTATTATTTTATGTTCCGAGAAGATCTCTTGTAGGCCTGCAGTATTGTGGGTTTTATCAAGCCTGTCTTTAGCTCTATGATGTTACAGCAATTATCAGAGTGGCAAAGATCTTTTATAATAGTTTGCCATTTTCCCTGTCTATATGTGTAAGTACATGATGTAAGACGGATGCTAAACTTTTTGATACTCTAGTAGCAGTGTTTACCATTTATGACATTCCAAAAGTATTCAGAATGAATAGGGAGTTATTAATAATTTCACCTTCAACATTTGTCTTTATATTTCTGTCTAAACATATAATAGTGTTATTTTTGGGGCTGACATTCCGTCTAGGACTCCAGTTAGTTTGTTAAAGCAATTGTCCACTCTATCACTCGATGAGCAGTACATGCACAGAATGATTAAACTTTTTATTGATTTCTAAATCTTTCTATGTTCAGTGGCTGCCAATTCTAAATATTTGTCTACACTAATTGCAATCAGAACTTGTAAATAAAAGTCAAGGAGGCATATTCCTTGTGGATATAGAGGAACCAGTTTAAATCTGGCCTTGATGCAAGTTCATAAGACCTCTTGAGTGACTGTTGTAGCAGATTCTTTCTCAGTCAGATACAGAACTGGGAGAACTGCTCTGAAACATAGCTGAACAAAGAAGGCAGGGATGGGCTAAATTACTATTTGATCTGGACATGAAACAGAACAGTTGAAGAGCATGGAAGCTGATAAGGAATGATGAAAGCAAGCAACAGTTGTAGGTCCTACAATACAATAAAAATACAACAATATCAATGAGAAGCCTGTGCCTGTTCATTAATAATTTTCCAAATTGTGGTTTTATTTTTGAGACACAAATAACCATATCCTTTTTTAATTGAAGCCTGTTTCCTCCTCTTAGTCTTATGTTCACCACTGAAGAGAATGCAAATTCATATAGACAGGTAGTGGCGAATGACACTAATAGTTTCAGAGCATCTCTTGCCAGCAGTGGATATCCTTCTTTTCTCTTCCTCCAAAAGATGTGAATTAAACACCATTTTAAGCATGCCATGAGCAGCAAAATCTATGTAGTTTTTCATCCTTGTGCTCAGATCAGCCAGTTGTACAGAAATATCCAGAAAGGGTTTAGTGTCCATCTATGCCCTTTGTCAGCTTCAGAATTCAGCTTTGGAAAGTAACGTAATAGTTTCTTGTCCAAATTATTCAAGCTCTGTATCATGCAGGGAATGTGAGAACTTACTACCACTGATTATTGCTTTGCAATTTCTTGAGCAATCTTTTGTATGTAAGGGAAAGACTCAAATACCATCTTTTGTGAAGACATTGACAGTAAATGAAGTTTTGTGAGGAATCCTTTGATTTTTGTCCTTTGCCATTGTGATGTTTTCTTTTCTGCTATGGAAGCTGTCATTTAAAATTTTTAAGTGATTAAAAAGATCAGTGAGAATGCTAATTTTAATAGCCAAATGTCATCACAAAAATAATTCACATAACCAGATTTAGAATCTTGTAAGAATGTTGACAGTTTAGCTTTTAGTTCAAGAAATTGTGTCAATATATTTCCCTTGGAAAGCCATCTGACCTCTGTGTGACAAAGATTTTCATGGAATGAACCCAAGTCTTAACAGATAATATGAAACAGTTGAGTTGGCAATGCTCTACCTTTAGTAGAGTTCACAAGTTTCATTGCCTCCTTAAATACATAATTTAAATCAGAAGTTAAAACCGTGGATGCCTGAGCTTATTGATGAAGAAAGAATTGTGTCCATGAAACATTTGGTATTATTGATTTTAATTTGGCAATGAGCCTACCTTTATTGCCTGCCATAGCTTTAGCACCATACTACAAATGGCAAAACATTTTGTTCAATGAGTCTGGTAGTTGCAAGTGCTTTCTAAAAACATCGTACAAACACTGGCCCATAATGCTCACAGCTAGTGCTTTACAAAATAAAATGTCTTCCATCAGCTTCAAAGCTCACAATCTGCAATATCTAAACTGCAAAGCAAAATGCGGGCTCTTCATTAATTTAGAGGTTTATTGTTCTCAAATGTAACTGACTGTATTGTTTAATCTGCATACAGTGGTATTATCAGAAAGTGGCATCCTTTTTAGCTCGTCTTCCTCCTGCTTACCTAACATAATTTCAGCCACATCCAGGACTGCTGGCAAAATAAGATTCTTGGCACCTGTATGCGGCGTCCCTGCTTTAGCGACTCTGTAGCTGGCTAATAACGCTTTCTCATTGACAATGGACACACAAAATCAGATTTAAAAATTACTAAATCAAATAAACAACAACATATTATTATTTTCAATCAACAAATAACAATACTATTTTATAACCAGAATTGTAGTAGTTTGCTGCTGATAATTTTCAGTTTCATTTTGAAGAAATCGAATGGTTATAAGCTTCCTTGGATTGTTTAGTTGAGAGATGACTCACAATCTTTGATTATTTCTTTACACTCATGTGACAATACTTCATTGCAAGTTCCACATTGATGTTTATTATTCAAATAATTGTTGTCTATCTTCTTATGGATTTATTTTTTATTTATTTATTTTTGTTTTATTCACATCCATCTCTGCCACTTGTACCAGACGGAAGGCTGCACAAATTTTTTGAGAGACTTCTTTATTTTATTCTTGCTTGGAGCAAAGTGGAAAGACATGATGATCATGTCCTTACTAGCTGGCATACTCTGACAACTGACTGAAGCGAGGGAAAATGCATGTCTATGTGACCACAGACTCACCCTCGCCCACTTTCAGGGGCTCAGCATGTAGTTGCTGGGTATGGGCTTGGCGATCCCAGAATTCCTTAGCTGGGGACTGGTAAGCATCACCAGTCCTCTGTCACCAAAAGCTCTGGGTATGCTTCAGCAACCACATTGTGGCATGGTGGTGGAATGTTGTGTCACAGGGAATGGGGATCTTGGGTTGACTACGCAGATCGCAAGGATGGAATAAACCTGTATTAAAAAAAAAAAAACATCAATCTCAAGGTGTATGGTACGCTGATGAGATGCATGGTTGTTGAGGTGAAATAGTCGTTAGAGGGCAATCTTTGTGGAACCTCCTGCCTCAGTTGTATAGGTGTTACCTTGGCACATGATTGATCCTTCAAAAGTCTCCCTTCCTCCTCCCAGTAGAAAGAGTGGGCTGCTGGAAGGTAACAACACCCAGTCTAACAAGAAAGCTTGGGAAGCCAGTCCTGTCTGTCACTTCTTATAGAACACATGCTGTTCCTCAGAATGAGTTAATAAGTAATTAAAAGAAAAGAGGTCACTTTCCACAAAATTTCACCATATTTTTTTTATATACAAAAAGGATTGGAGGACATTGCTGGAACATTAAAATCTGTCAAGTGCTTGCGAAATGGCACTCTGTTGGTTCAAATGTCAAGTTACCGACAAGTGAAGAATCTCCAAAAAGCTCAATGCCTCAGGGAGTATGCAATTGAAACTGAACTGCACAACACCTTGACCTGGTCGAGATCTATTTGACATTCCCCGAGAAGAACTGAAAGCTGAATGGTCCTGGGAAGGCTTTTTTGATGTGCAAAACATCATGAAAAGGGTGGATGGCAGTCTTATGAAATCAGACTTGTTTATAATGACTTTCAGCAGCACAAAACTTCCAGAGCTCATTAGGGTTTGGCTTCCTTCACCTTAGCATATGGCTTAATTTCCCAAAACCTATGGCTTTATTTCCCAAAACCAGTGTGCTGTTTTAAGTGCCGGTGCTTTGGGCACACTACTGTTTGGTTTAAGGGAGAAGCCACTTGGGGCAAATGTGGGAAGGCTGCACATGGAGTTGGTTGTTCATCTCCCGTCAAGTGTGCCAACTGCTCTGGGACTCACCCTGTTTAGAGTAGGGACTGCAGTGTCTTTCTTGAAGATACAGGAAATAAAAACAAATAAGTGTATCTCTTATGGAGAGGCCAAAAAGATGTATAAGACCATGCAGCCCCCAACATTCACTACCTAATTTGTGTCTGTTCTTAAATAGCCAGTCCCTAAAACTGACGCTGCTACAAAATGGAGGTTGCCAGTGCCAGCCAGCACTAGTACCTGCATCTGCCAGTGCACTTGTTCTGCTTCAGTTATTTTGAAGCTCATACCTTCACCCAGGAATTCAGACAGGACTGTGGTTGCAGCTGTTGTGGAGCTCGCTGCCATTCCGAAGGTTCAGCCTGGTCCACTGTCCAGTGCTGCTACAGTTGTGCCCCCAAAGTCCACTCAGCACAAAAAAAGACAAAACATCAACCACTGACAGTGCCAGAAAGTCAATTGTCCGACAATGTCGAACTCATCCTCTCTGCTGTATCCCTTGATTCTCCATTAGAGCTAGGTGCCAAACTGGGACAATCATCTCACCCCGAAGCTGAGCCTCCTCATATGGTAGGCTCCCCTCCCAGGTGGAAGGACAGGGTGAAAGTACAACTTCCAAGATAAATGGCGCCCATCCTCCAGTGGAATGTTAAATGGGTTCAGGACACTTACGGAGGAACTGATGCTCCTAGCACAGCAATGCCTAGTGTGCATCTGTATGAAGGAAACATATTTCAAAGTATCTGGTGTCCCTGTCCTGTGGGGCTATACAGTCTGTTGCAAGAATGACCTGACTGGGGAAAGAGCCAAGGGAAGTGTTGCCGTGTTTGTAAATAACTCACACCACTCCTCTGCTCTCCCCTTGGGTACTGACTTGCAAGCAGCTGCAGTTGGCATTCACATGTGTCAGAGGATCACAGTTTGCTTGCTGTATTTACCCCCATCTGATGCAATAGACTATGAGGCTCTCACAGATCTTATGGAACAAATCCCCCACCCATATCTCCTCATGGGAGACATCAATGCCATCATGTCTTTTGGGGCTGGACCTCCACTTGTCCTCCTTGTCAGGGGTCAGTTTTTGGAGGGCCTCACGACATCCCAAGAGCTGTGCATCCTAAACACTGGTACTCCCACTCACCTCTGTGCTACTACTGGATCATTTTCAGCCTTCAGCCATCAACGCTACCCCCCTCCCTCCCCTCCCCCCCCCCTCTCTCTCTCTCTCTCTCTCTCTCTCTCTCTCTCTCTCTCTCTCCCTCTCCCTCTCTCTCTCCCTCTCCCTCTCTCTCTCCCTCTCCCTCTCTCTCCAGCCCTTGCAGACTCTGTTCAGTGGGAAGTCATTGATGACCTTCATTCCAGTGACCATTTCCCACTCCGTGTTAACTTACTAGATGGAGCATTGCTTCAACAGAACCCACCAAAATGGGTGGTCAGCAGGGCTAACTGGACACTATTCAGCCATCTGGCTGTGAATGGGTGGACCACATTATACGAGTTATCCAACAAGCTGACTTATCCATCCCAAAGTCCTCAAGTCATCTTGGGAGACAGCCTGTACCTTGGTGGACAGATGAGTGCTGTTCAGAAATCCGGGACAGGTGTGCGGCTCTTTGACAATGTAAATGCCGCCCTACAGCAGACAACCTCATATCCTCTAGAGTCGCAAGAGCCAACGCTCGACGTGTAATTAAGGAGAGCAAGAAAAGGTCGTGGCAAGCATTCCTGGACTCTATAAACCTTTCCACTTGTTTTACAAAAGTACAGGAAGCAATCCGGAGGATTTCCAGTAAACACAGTCGTTTACCAATAGCAGCAGTACTGAAACGGGGGTGTCTCCAAACAACGCCTGGAGATCACAGAGTCGCTGGCAGAGCATTTTGCAAAAACTACTGCCAATGCAAGCCAGGATCCAGTGTTTCGTAGCTACGATACGACTGTAGAGAGGTGCAGGTTGGACTTCAGATTCAACAGTTCTGAGTTCTGCAACTCGGCTTTCTCATGTGGGAGCTGGAATCGGCATTGTCAGAGACTCCTGACACTGCACCCAGTCACAACCAAATCTGATTCTGTGTGCTTCGACATTTGCCAGAAGCATTGAAGGAAATCCTCCTCGAATGTTTTAATCTTATGTGGCAGACAGGCAACTTGGCAACTTGCCCAGCTCATGGAGGGAGGTAATTCTGATACCTCTCCTCAAACCAGGAAAAGACCACACACCTTCCTTTAGTTAGTTCAGGAGTATCGCTTTAATGAGCTGTGTAGGAAACACCCTAGAGTGAATGGTTAGCCGTTGTCTGGTCTTGTTGTTAGAGACCAGGCAAGTCCTTAGCCACTCTGTGTCTGGACTCTGGAGATTTCAGTCCAGTGTGTCTGGAGGTGGCTATTCAGCAGTCTTTTCTATGTAAACATCATTGTATTGGCATATTTGATATTGGTAAGGCATATGACACTACTTGGAGACACAGTGTTCTCGTGCAACTGCATCAGTCTTTCCTGTCTTAGGGGCTTTTAGGGCTTGAGTTGATGCGCTGTCAAACCAATTTGAGCAGGATAATGGTGTCCCTTAGGGCAGTGTTTTAAGTGTTACCCTCTTTGCCATAGTAGTAAGCAGTCTCATGTATATGGTATGAAGTCCTGTACAGTGCTCGTTATTGGTGGAGAATTTTGTGTCTTTTCTGTTCCCCTCCAGTGTTGCAACAGCGAGCCATCAGTTGTAGCTTACAGTGCAGAGAGAATTGGGCTTTAGAGGCAGATTTTCAGTTTTCTGCAGACAAGTAAGTGTGTCTGTGTTCATTTCAGTCATTCTTGTCATATTTTTGATTTATGTGACTTGTATATGATGGACACCATCCCACATTTTAGAGACTCACTGAGGTCTGTTCCTCATTTTTTACTCCAACTTGTCATGGTTGCCACAACTGAGAGACCTGAAAGCCCAGTCTCAAGGCACTAAACATCATAAAGTACCTTAGCTACAGGGCTTGGGGAGTGGCCAGGGTGTATCAGCTCTAGTTTTATAGGGCTTTCGTGCTTTCACAGCCGGGGTATGGATGCATTGTGTATAGATCAGTGAGACCTTGTTATTTGAAGATAATTGACACTGTCCACGATGGGGGGATTTGGCTGGCCATGGGTGCTTGTAGGACCAGTCCCACACGCAGTCTCTGTGCTGAGGCTGGGTAACCACCACTTACCATCCAGTGGCAGCTCCTCATGGTGCATCAGGCATGTAAGTTCCTCGCAGCTTCATCTTCACCCACATACCGTACAACTCTGAAATGCCTTTTCCTCAACTGTCTATGAGGAACAAGCTGTTTCAGATCCGCGTGCAGTGTGTGCTGGGAGTTACTTGGTGTGGAACAATTATGACCCGAAATCCAGGGTTTTAACCATCTGCTGCCCTGGTTACTGCAGAGGCACGGAGTAATTTTGGATTTGTTGCAGTACAGGAGCAGGATTGTCACAAGTTCTTGAAATCAGGGAATTTCAAACATGTCAGGGAAATCAAGGAAATTTCAGGGAAATTTGAAGAAAACACTGGAAAAATCTCATTTTTGAATTAGTAGATGAAATTTTTTGTGTACTGAGATGTAATGCATTGTTGCTGGGTGGGTGCAGCTGAGCACATGCACTACTTCCCAACTCCCTCATTCTTACCACTTCTCCCCTTCCTGCCATTCCCCTCAGCTTGCAGTCAGTGCTACCACTTCTTGCCACTAGCCTTGCAGCTGCCAAGAGGCAGAGAGGCATGAGGAGTGGTTTGTTCAGATCTGATTCTCAGAGACTGGTGATACAGTGGCCGGAGACGGTGGTCATATGTGCATGAGTTGTGTCTGCGTGATTATTGAAGGTGTGTGTGTGTGTGTGTGTGTGTGTGTGTGTGTGTGCGTGCTCTCATTTTCTGAAAAAGGCTATGGCTGAAAATTTAGTTGTGATAGTGTGATTTCTTTCCTACATTCCTGTCTCGGCAATCATCTTCATGGAGAGTTGTTACCTATCCTCACTAGTACTTAATCTCAGAGTATTCAAGCAAGTTATCTGTTGCATGGATTGATCACTGCAGTCTCTTTTTATCAACATTGTGTCTGTGGCATGTGAACAGCTTGCCACATGAGTGGACTTCCAATGACTCGCAATTTCTGTGGGTATCTGTAACGGATCGTGTCTGCTGATCTAAAGCCCATTGTTTCCCACTAATGTGCAAGCTCTGCCCGTTGGATCTAGTCTCATCGATCTGCCCGCAGGCTGGGTTTGTTTTTGTGTGGCGTAATGCGGCAAATTTCCGTTGTTTATCCATGGACCCAGGATTGCAGTGCTCCTCGGCAGGCCAAAGGCCATGGGCACTGGATTTCAGGAATTGTGACTGTCTCACTGCAAGTACGTTGTACATTGCGGTGTTTCATAGACATGTGATTTATTCTAGTACATTTTGGAACTTCGAAAGTAGTTCATATATTGGAAAGCATGGATGGCAAGAAGAAGGCAATTGTGGCAGTTGCTGGCAGTTTCTACACTATGTACTCATATATTTCTCGAAAGAAAAAATACAAAATACCTGTAAAATGAAATGATCGTGTGGCATTGATGGCCAGGAGGCTTATCCGGGGAAGTTTGGCCATCGGGTTGCAAGTCTTTGTTCAGGTGATGTCACATTGGGCAGCTTCCATGTTGGTGATAGTGAAATGATCATGACAACACAACACCCAGTCCACAAGTGTAGAAAATCTCCAACCTGGCCAGGAATCGAACTTGGGCCTGCTGCATGTTAGGAAAACACGTTACCACTCAGTTAAGCAGGTGGGCATACATTACCTTTAAAATAATAGACATAACACAGTGAGTAATAACTGATAATAATGAGCATAGTAGAACTAACATTTTATTGGTGGTCACTTATAGTGTTGGTTTAAACAGCTCTTCCCTGCCTTACACACTTTTTTAAGACGCCTACTTTTTTATGAGATTATTTCTGAAATCAGTGAAGGTATGTATTTTAAAAATGTCTTGTGACTCTAAGAAAATGCAGATTTTCGTCACCAAATGTGTTTCGTTTTCTTGAAACAAAATAACGTCCGTGGTCTTAATGGACCACATGTACTGTTTGGCTTGCTTTCTCCATCTAAAAACAGTTCATTACAAAAGATGTTGATGTTAGTACTTAAGATTTTTGCTCACACATTTAGAAACATGGAAGTCCCTATATTTTTTGTCAATCTAAGACTTTATCCACACTCAAGATCTCAAAATTTGTCAGGGAAAAATGCTAAAACTTGTCTGGAAAGCAGGGAAATATCAGGGAATTTCACTTGGGGAAACTTGAGGCAACCCCGAGGAGGGACTGCACTACTGCTGCTGTTTTCCATACATTGTTTTCTGACATTTTATCTGAGCACCACAACTATGTAGCCGTCCTTATGGATGGGTTGAAACGGGGACTCTGCTGATGGCTCTGTTGTTTTCCCGGATCATGTCCTCAAGGGTCGACTTCTCATGATTTTACTGTGTTTGATGCCAAATTATGTGCAATCTTGCGAGCACTGAAGCAGACCACATGTTCTTCCAGTACTAAATTTCTTCTCTGTTCTGATTCCCTGAGTGCCCTTCACTCTCTGAAACATTTGTACCCAGCAGATAAAGTAGTACGGAATACCCAGGGTGCTCTCCTCCAACTACGACAACTGGGCAAGGAAGTGTTTTTCTGCTGGGTAGCAGGGCACATAGGACTTGCGGGGAATGAAAGGGCAGATCTAGCATTGTCTGTTAGATCCTTCCTTATGTTCCCCGCAAGTTGTCATCAGGTATTTCATTGTGCCATCCCTCTGCATGCTATTACCTCGCTGTTGAGCTCTGGAGTTTTGCGTGAGTGGGAGGATGAGTGGCTGGAAGTGACATACAGTAAGCTCTATCTAATAAAGCCCACAATGCAGCCGTAGCATTCCTCCTTCCAGCCACGTCGATGGGCTGAGGTCCTCCTCATTCTTCTTCACATAGGCCACAGTCCTATGATGGATGGCTTCTTGCTCTGGTAAGGGGACCCTCCAATATGTGCTGCTTGTAGCATACAGATAACAGTGCACCACATTTTGTTGGACTGTGTTGTATATTCTGACTAGCGGGCCGCAGCGGATTTGCTGACGGATCTGCTGTCACTTTTGAGTAATGTTCAAAAAATGTGGATCAAATTTTAAAGTTTTGTGAATTGTCCAACATTTTAGGGTGATGGTTTTAATGTGTTAACTGGGTGACTGTTTTACCCATATTTTAGTAATTGGTCAGCCAGTCACATTTACCTGTTACATTCTTTTAGCTCCATTGTCATTTTACTCGTGTTTTAATCTAATGTATAGCAATTTTTACTCTTTCTCCGTTGTTTTAGAGCATCTCAACTTGAGTGATTGTGTGCTTGATTTGAGTGCACCAGTGTGGAATAATTTTCAAGGTTTTAGCCACATTTGTTTGTTTTAATGAGTGTAAGGGTGCTGATGACCTTTCCGTTGAGTGCCCACAAGCTTCAATAATAATAATAATAATAATAATAATAATAATAATAATAATAATGATCATCATCATCATCACAACCACCACCCTCACCTGCACGCCTTCACTGTGGCAAAGAATATGTCAGTGTCTGCAGAGTGCTGTAACTACCTTGCATAGTGATAATGATTTCTCGATCAGTATAGTATCAATAGAAAGGAATGAAATAAGTTGTTTTTGAGATCACAGACAGTTTTTTTATGGTTTTTACCATCCACAAGAAGTCAATAATATTATACTGGATCAGCATACCTTCTTAATCGAACAGTGGAAAATACAGGGTGGAATAATGACAATATTAGGAAAAGGATTGCTTACTCGCCATGTAGAGGAGATGTTGATCTGCAGACAGGCAGAACAAAAAAAGGCTGAACAAGTGAGCTTTCAGCCAAAAAGCCTTTTTCTAAAGTAGACAACACACACACACACACACACACACCCTCTGTGCGCGCCCAGTCTCTGGCCACTAGCCTCAGTGACTAGAGACAGTAGTCTCTTGGGTCTCTAGCCTGAGGATGTCTTCATTACTAAGTTCTGTAATACAGTAGCTTTTCTTGTCTCAAAATGTATAATAATAATAATAATAATAATAATAATAATAATGGAATCTGTGTACCCCATCTGTCTGCCTTTAGTATCAATCACATGTTCAACTGTGAGAATGTTTTCCAAACATTTGTGTAGCATTTATTGGAGGCAGGACATGTGTTCCTGCCCATTATTTAACTATTTGGATATGGAAAACTGCCTAAAAACACAGTCAGGCTGACTGGCACATGAGCCCTTGTTGTTAATGGCATGGATTTTTTGATTTAGGACAGACATGCCTCCCTGAATCCTGGAAGTGGCAAGTTAACACACTTGGCTATTAATGAAAATTATAAATTAACATTTGTGTTGTGGTAAAGTTAGATATTTTGTATAACAGTCACCTTCACTTCTTTGTTATTCAATCTTTAATTTGTGACTGGTTGACTGCTGTTTTTACTATAGATCAGTAGTGTTATCTTGCTTATTGCAATCATTTGCATGAGATACTGATATATACAGGACGAAGATTCAAATTATGTAACTGGTGTCTCCTCCTTTAATTTTATATTAGCAGTTGAGAAGAAACAATACATGTTAATTTGTCTTACTGTGCCAGAAAATATACTTCTCGTGTTTCATTGTTGTGCTTCAAGTGAAAATTTTTCTGACAGATTTTCAGGTATGTTCTAATGTACTCATGTACCTTTTATGCAAGTGTTGTGCTATTTATCGAAAATTGAGTTATTTTTATAATTCAGTGATCAGCCTAATGTTTGATGGTATTTCAGGTACTTGAATAATTATTGATTAGTCACTGGAAAATAATTATTGTAACTTCCTCATTTAACAGGTGCTAAGGATGGCAAGAAGAAGAAGCGCCGTAACAGAGGAAAGGGCAAGGACAATGACAAGAAAGAAGGGGAAAGAAAGCAGACGGACCCACCATCCATACCTATTGTAGAGCTTTTCCCAAATGGTACAGTAAAGTCCTCTCTCTCTCTCTCTCTCTCTCTCTCTCTCTCTCTCTCTCTTTCTTTTTGTATGTGGGCAGTTATATTTCCATTTAACTGTTCAGTTTAAATTTAAATGTAATTTTATTGACAGTTTAAAATTTTGTTCTGATTTAATACTAAAATATGTTAGACTTTGCTGTAGTCATTGAATTACATGAATCTGCCACACTATGTCAAGCAAGATTGCAATTAGCATTATGATTTGTTTGCTTCAAGTGCCCCCAAAAATCTCATGAAAATTTTGTGGGAAAAAGTTGTACTGGTATGGAGAGAACTTCATGGATGATGTAATTGGTTACAGATTGACTGGAGCAACATTATTTTTGCTTGACAATAAAATGACCATTCGAGAAAACTTGACAGGGACCATTAGTTGAAAATAGTTTCTTCTTCTTAATGATTTTTCCGATTTTGAGTGCAAGTAGCATATTGATTTTTCAAGAAGGTAACACACAGATTATAACTGATCTGTTGTAGTAGAAGCATACAGACATTATCTTCATTTGTGCAAAACATTTATTCTGTGGGTTCCTCTGTCTTCTGCTGCATGGCCTGCAGCTGTCCTCGGTAACATTACTGAAAAGAAAGACATCATCCTAACTTTCCAACAGTACAAAAACTACCTTAATACACTGCAGAGACCAGGTGCAGGACTATTTAAAACTGGGTGCAAAATCCCTAGTGCGGGTGACCGCTTCGGTCGCAGGTTCGAATCCTGCCTCGGACATGGATGTGTGTGATGTCCTTAGGTTGGTTAGGTTTAAGTAGTTACATATAAGTTCTAGGGGACTGATGACCTCAGATGTTAAGTCCCATAGTGCTCAGAGCCATTTGAACCATTTTTAGCTGTGTCGAGTGCTGAATACTACAGGATAAGTTCAATGATTTTCAAAACTGATGCTAGTGCGTGTGAAATTTTTTCAGAATATTTTAGTCAGTTAAACAACAGTAGACTTTCATTTATCGTCGTGGATCCTGACTCCTCTGCATTATTCTTTGAGAGTTAGAACACTTTATTCTTGTTTTGGTGAGGTCAGTTGTAGACCTGTGGACTGAAGATTATTGAAAAGTGTGTTCTCCATTGCTTTCTGACTGTTGCACAAATAGTTCTCAGGCCCTTGTAAAAGACTGCGTTATCCAAAAATCGGACAAGTCTACCAAACATTTCAACTTATAAATACTAAAAAAACAAACTAAATAATTTTTCCCTGTTGCTCCACACTGCATCTGCATTATGCAGAAAATGACACTTCAGCAGTCTTTGTTCACAGTGAAGAAAATGATGTCCACATGGCATATCAAAGATGCCAACAGCAGCTAGAGATCAACTCATCACATAGTGTTATTTCTTTTGTGGCACATATCAGAGTTATAGTAACAAGACCTTACCTGATTCATTTGAATGTTGTGCATCAGAAATTTTGCATTTATCTGAAATTGTACTAATGCTTTCTCCGAAAATTATTTTCGAAAAATAGTTCAGGAACCCACTCAAAGTCTAAATACATGAAATGTATTCACAATTGTGAATATGGACAACCATCAGCTGTATAATGGAATGATGACAATGAAAACTGAAGCTGGGCCATAAGTCAGACCTTGATTTCCCACTTTTTGCTATCGGTCGCCCTATCATTTGGATATACAAGCATGACTCATGGCCAGACCCAACAATCCACATGTTGTCAACCATGCATCTGCATCTTGTACTCATACATCTATTATGTATATTCCTGTACAGGGAAGACATTTTACTTGATAGTCGCTTGCCCAGTGTCAGTGGATAAATATGATATTGCAGTGCTGTGTTGATCCGAATTATGATGCAAAGTTGCTTCGGACATACATGCAAGAACTTCACACGTTTCAAAGATCAAGCATTCATCATCAGAATTGTTATACAAGAATCTCTAAAAGTGATAAAGACAAAATACAAATAAGAACAGTGAAATAATTTGGCCAGTTCCTTCACAACTATATCTTCTTTAAGATTTACATCCATATCACTGTCAGTAGATAAAACAGACTAAAATGAAATAGCATCTTCGGTCTGAGTATTGGCAGCATCACACTAACAGCCATCTGGGTACATGGCCCATATAACTCCATGAAAGCCATACCCAGAATGTCTCCTGTATGGGGATATACATAATGGATGTAAGAGTACAGGTTGCAGACGTATGGATGATGACGTGGAAGTTTGGGACTGACCGTGAGTTGTGCACAGATAGCCAAATGGTAAGGTCACTGCTCACAATTAGTGGGAAATACAGTTTCGAATCTTGGTCCGGCACAAATTTTCAATGTTGTCATTCCAGTGTACAGCTGATGGTTGTCCATATTTGCAACTGTGAATGCTTTTCATGTATTTCATAACTGCTGTAGTCGCCACAGTACCTGTTCCTTCAGACATGCATCCATGTCCCAAGGAATTTTGCATCTTAATTTTGAACAACACAGACACTGCAATATCACACAAAGTGTAAATGGTTGCAAAAACAATATTTGACCTCTTAGCAACAAATAATTCGAACAAATAGGGAACATCATGATAGATACAGGAATTAGTGACCACAAGGTCATTGTGGTAAGACTGAATATTGTAAAATCAAAATCCACCAAATATAAATGCAAAATATGTCTATAGGAAAACTTTAGATAAAAACTGGCTTCATACCTTCCTAAGAAGCCATCTCCTCTCCTTACAAACTGAATATGTAAGAGTAAACCAGATGTTGTAGAAATTGAAAGAAATAGAATCAATGACAATTACACCAAATAAATTAATAAGAATTGGAACTGATCCCCCATAGTATATTAAACAGATCAGAACCTTGGTTCAGTAACAATGAAAAAAGCATGCCAGATTCAAAAAAAGTACATAGAACCTCTAAAATTGGCAATCTTTTACTGAAGCTCAAAGCTTAGCATGGACTTCAATTGTAGCTGCTTTTAATAGTTCCCACATTGAAACTCTGTCTCAAAATCTGGCAGATAATTCAGAGGGATTGTGGTCATGTGTACAGTACACCAGCTGTAAGACGCAATCAGTACCTTCATTGCATGACAGCAATAGTAATGTTACCAGTGACAGTGCCTCCAAAGCAGAGTTGCTAAACATGGTTTTCTGAAATTCCTTCACCAAATGAGACAAAGACACTATTCCAGAATTTGACTCAAGAACAGTTGGCACTGTGAGTAACTTAGAATTAGATGTCCTCGGTGTGGTGAAGCAGGTTAAATCATTTGATGAAGGCAAGGCCTGTGGTCCAAACTGTAGATTCCTTTCAGAATATGCTGATGCAATAGCTCCATACTTAGTGGTCATGTACCCCAACTTGCTTGATGATCCATACTTAAAGTTGCATAGGTCACACCTATGCTCAAGAAAGGCAATATGAATAATCTGCTGAAATGGCAGACACATACCGCTGATGATGATTTGCAGTAGTGTTTTGGAACATATGCTATGTTCAAACATTACAAATTACTGTGTTTACTCAAGTATAAGATGACACTGAATATAAGGCGACCCCCATTTTTTATCAGGTTCCTTAAGAAAAATATTATTTTTTGGCAAATTCTGTCTAATCAAAACTACAGACTTTTATTGACGTAAGGTATCTGCCTAAAAGGTTAACACTACACCTGTTATAAACTTGTGCCATTTATTCATTGTCTACATTTTGATAACATAAGGAGAAATAAAATAAACAAAAACGAATTCTTCCAATAATTTTTATCTTCACTGCATTTTTTGTTTTTCTTAGCTTGTCATCTGTGGTATCAGTATTTTTAATTATCATCCTATCAGGACAACTGTGAATATTATATCTTTGTTGTCACAAATATTTGGCTATTTCTTCTGAAGATGTTGGGATTTCTGAGGTTGTGGTTATGTTGGGATCTGGGAACAAAGCTGTTTCTTTCCTGAACACACAGTGGATTTTGCTTCTGTGTTGAAGTGAGAATAGCAATGTTTATTGCTTCCAAACATATCATGTGCCCACTGCTCTCTTATTGGCTGTGTAGAACCAGCAGCTGACACTCCCCATATCATTCTCCTCATATCTCATGGTGAGCATCAACAACATTGCCAAATGAAATACGGAAGTATGCTACTGGCCTCAGTCTAGACTTCTAACAGAAATGTATGCTATTATTTAGTATTTGGCCAGTCTTAAAGCCAGCTCAATTTCGAGTAAATATAGATTCAGGCAAACTCCAGTTTAAACATGGTAGATGTTTATAAAAAGCCCAGATATGCGATATAGATTCCCATAGTTGGCAGCATGATGAAATTTACTGCCTGCTCGCTCCGGTCCCTGCACTCACCATAGTAGCAACCAGGCTGATTAATACTGACACACGGAAGGCAATATCTTCTAGGTGCTAGTCATATGTAACAACAGCAGCTAATACGTAAATAAAAGATCGCAATCATGGGTCAGACCAAATCTCGAACTTTTGCCCGTTCCATAAGCTAGTGATGTCTGTTGGTAGTATCTCCACAATGAGTCTTTCTGCTGTAATTTATTCTTGCAATGACAATTGCTGTCAGTTCAATGTGATTTATTCTCTTTGTTAGACATTTAACTCTGGGTTAATTTTCTTTCTAGCTTCATCTTAATGTCTCCACCGTGTTCTAAAAGCTGATGACATTTTTCTCTGGTGGTTTAATACATCAAACAGCAACTGAAGTTCTCATTTGCAACCCACTTATTAAATCATTATAGTTTCTCATAACGAAATAGACCACTGACGTGGGTTCAGACTTTCTGGTTTCTGAGGGAAAGATTTTTGCCTTTGAGTGTTACCTTTACTTACAAAGCAGCCTTAATGTACTTATACAGTGCCCATACATGTACGTGAACTTTTATTGCAAACTTGTTCAAATACAACTAAAGTTTTTAAGTTGATAGAATTTAAAGCTATGTTATTTCATCCTGTGTTTCACAAAAATGTCAGTTTTTAAGCAGAGCACTATATTGTTATAGTGCCTAGTTCATAGTTTCTCACGTATGCCTTGCACTAGCGTGATTGCATAAGGCCACTACTGCATGGAGTGTTCTTGTGAATTAGGCAATCATGAGCCTATTCAAATGAAAGTATTGTTTGCTAAGCCCTAACCTTTAGGATTCTTCATAATAAATTTGTACAAAACCTCAATAGCCAAAGCTACATCTGTAAATGTAAGACAACCCTTACATTAATCTATTAGTCAATGTAAAAACATTGACCTCAGCAGCAATAGTTAAATCTGTGAATATAACATGAATCCATATTTTTTGAATGATGATTTTGGGAAAAACCCTTGTCTTATAATCGGATAAATATGGTGCCTAAAAAAAAGTATATTGATACATAGTCAGCATGAGTTTAGAAAATATCCTTTTTGTAAAACACAACTAGCCCATTATTCACATGAAGTAATGAGTGTTTTCAATGGGGATCTCAAAGTGTTTCTGTATTTTTAGATTTCCAATGCCATTCCTCAGAAGCGGCTTCTAACCAAACTGCATGCCTATGGAGTATCGTCTCAGTTGTGGGACTGGATTTGTGATACCCTGTCAGAAAGGTCACAGTTCACAGTAACTGACGAAAAGTCATTGAGTAAAACAAAATTGATAAGTGGCATTCCTGAAAGTAGTGTTACAGGCCCTGAGCGGCCGTCTTAGTTTGTTTGTAGATGATGATGTCACGTAACATTTACTAAAGTCATGAAAAGTGTGATGTCATCCACATGAGTACTAAAGGAAAACCATTAAATTTTGATTACATGATAAATCACACCAATCCAAAGGCT
This sequence comes from Schistocerca piceifrons, assembly GCF_021461385.2. NCBI lineage: Eukaryota > Metazoa > Arthropoda > Insecta > Orthoptera > Acrididae > Schistocerca > Schistocerca piceifrons. The sequence continues at coordinate 787,296,437 of NC_060149.1, forward strand.
GTCAGTTCAGCTAAATGCCTAGGGATTACAGTCACAAACAGCATAAATTGGAAGGATCACACAGATAATGTTACAGGGAAGGTGAACCAAAGACTGTTTTTTATTGGCAGAACACTTAGAAGATGGAACAGGTGTACCAGAGACCGCCTACACCAATCTTGTCTGTCCTCTTCTGGAATATTGCTGCACATTATGGGGTCCATATCAGATAGGACTGATGGAGGGCATATCAAAAGTTCAAAGAAGGGCAGCTCGTTTCGTATTGTATTAAAATAGTGGAGAGAGCGCTACAGATATGGTACATGAGTTGGCATGTAATTAATACAAAGGTGTTTTTTGTTGCACCGAGATGTTTTCATGAAATTTCAATTGACAACTTTATCTTCTGAAAACAAAAATATTTTCTTGCTGCCAGCTATGTAAGAACAACTAATAATCATAATAGAATAAGAGAAATTGGTACTCACATGGAAAGATGTAACTGTTTGTTTCTCCCGTGCATTGTTCAGAAGTGGAACAGTAGAGAAATAATCCAAATGTTGTTTGATGAACCCTCTGCCGTGCACTTAAGTGTGAATTGCAGAGTATTCATGTAGATGTAGATTTATTTTTATTGAAAATTAATTAGTTTTGCCAGTATAAATCTCTAATGGTGTAAGTGTGGTATGAATGAGTGTGCATCTGTTTCAATGCTACATCCACATACTGAACATACTTTAGGCATGTCTTGTATACAATTTGGATAAGACTTTAAGTTCTGGAACACAGATACATGTTAAAGTATTAACCAGTCATGATTTGGAATCAGTCGGTGAAAACCTAATAGCATAAATAACATTATGTAAACTGAATGTATGATTTCTAACCCCGTGTCTGCATGCTTGATTGAATCTAGGCATCTTATTTAAATTCAAGGCTTTTAAGAACTACATTAAATACATGGCAAAGTAAGATAATTATACCATGCCTTAAATAAAACAGTTTCTAATGACTCTAGTGACTTATTATTTTGTCCTTTTATATTCTAAAAAGTGAACAATTACTTAATTTTAACCCATGGCTGTATAGCCCGTGGGGCATAAAGTAGTATTTTGTTACGTTTTAATGCCTTTACAGAATAATGATCACATGGCTTCATCAAAAGGTTTGTCCTCAACACAATAAATGGCTTATGTTTGTAGAAAGTTATGCACACACCCACTGTAAAGGCTCCTTAATTCAAATGTAAATCATTTGCCAACTTTGCATGATTATGAGAACTGTAATATTTTGTGTAATCTGACTTAAGCGCAAGAACATAATTATGCAATAAAGAAATTAAAAACCATTCTTACAGCCAGACTAATTTATTTACAACTGCAAATAACAGTGACATTTCACATAATTAAGTGTGTTTAAAAAACATCTGTGCTTCTGTGATAGGTGTTGATTCGCACAAGAACACTAAGGTTTCAAGATGATTGAAATGTAATTTCATACTTCAGTCTTGCAATCAATCGGCTTGACTTGTTCACGCACCAATACCTGATAGTTCCTGACAATTTGCAAACAAGTTTTTCAGCACATGCATTGTTGAAACAGTTTGAAACAATTAGTGATTTTTGTATTGTAAGGATGATCGTGTTGGAAATTTCAGCCGTACTAAAAATGCTCTTCAGTGAAATGCTCACGGGAGAATAGTGTGTGTATGGAGTGTTATAGGGCTTTATTTCTGTGTGTGTGTGTGTGTGTGTGTGTGTGTGTGTGTGTGTGTGAGAGAGAGAGAGAGAGAGAGAGAGAGAGAGAGAGAGAGTTAGTGTGAATGAGAGTTTAGAGATGTCTGTCATATACACCAATTATCTTTTTCTGTACTCAGGATGTCAAGTGAATGTTAGTTTTTGAAAGACTGAAAATCTTTGAGTGCCTTTCTCCTTTTTATAGGTTTCTATCCAGTAGGACAATGCTTGGACTATCCCGTTATTGGAGACTATCGTACTGCTAGGCAGCGTGTCACTTCAGAAGAACAGAAAGCAATTGACCACATGAACATTGACATTTATAATGAATTTAGAATAGCTGCAGAAGCTCACCGACAGGTAGGTGACATATCATACGTAGATTTATTGTATTTTTAGGTACATATGTGACCACAAAATTAACGTAATGTTCCAACACTGCTCCATTTTTTAGCCGTGATAGCAATGAAAATCCTCAGTTGACATTTTTCCATTTAATTGTATCTTGTAAAGTTATTGTACATTAAATTTAATTAATTACTGAGCAACACTACTGTTTCAGCCTCTATGGTCTTCTGTAGATAAAAAATATAAAAAAGCCAACATAACATTTAACCACACACACACACACACACACACACACACACACACACACACACACACACACAGAGAGAGAGAGAGAGAGAGAGAGAGAGAGAGAGAGAGAGAGAGAGAGAGAGAGAGATGCAGGTTGGTTACAATACAAGAAGTCACATATAATTATGTTAGTTTTGTTCACAAATGAGGAAGAGTGTTTGATATACAACAATTATGACAAAACATGTATCTTACTGTCAACAGAAAGGTGTTTTTAACAAGACATAGCCACTGAAAATGTCACTGAAAAAGCTGTTCCTCTGAACGCTCACATTGCCCACAAAGAGCAGCAAAACAACTATGCCTTCAGAAGAAAAAAAAAGAAAAAAGGTTAAAAATTGGTTGATGCTCTAATATTTTTTTAGATAGATATGTGCAGAGTGAAGTAAAAGTGGACATTCAGGCTCTTACAACTAAACTATCATCTGGCTGGTACAGGTACTGGATACAAGTTGTATGAGACGAGCAGTTCCGCAACAATATCGTGCATACTTCCAGCTTGCAATTGGGTATGGAATAATATGAAACTTCCTGGCAGATTAAAACTGTGTTCCAGACCGAGACTTGTACTCAGGACCTTTGCCTTTTGTAGGGAAGTGTTCTACCATCTGAGCTACCCAAGCATGACTCATGCCCCGTCCTCATAACTTTACTTCTGCCAGTACCTCATCTCCTACCTTCCCAACTATACAGAAGCTCTCCTGTGAACCTTGCAGAACTAGCACTCCTTTTCTCCAGGAGTGCTAGTTCTGCAAGGTTCGCAGGAGAGCTTCTGTGAAGTTTGGAAGGTAGGAGACGAGGTACTGGCTGAAGTAAATCTGTGAGGCTGGGGTGTGAGTCGTGCTTGGATAGCTCAGACGGTAGAGCACTTGCCTGCGAAAGGCAAAGATCCCGAGTTCGAGTCTCGGTCTGGCACACAGTTTTAACCTGCGAGGAAGTTTCATATCAGCGCACACTCTGCAGATCAGGCAAGAAAGAAAGCCCTACTTGGGTTAGCATTGCCCACACGAAAAACATGGAAATGTTGGTGTGACCATGTACTGTAGGAGTCTGAATCTTTAGCCGATTCATCATATGCCAGAAAGGGCGATGATTGCACTGATAGGAGAGTAACCTGCCGCGAACATGCAGATGCCACTGGATTGAGGGCGGTGGCGAGAGCCTGCTGCTGTTGCACAAAAGCTTGCTGTTGGGCAATGATATGTTGGAGGATTTCTTCCATGAAGACGTTTGTTGGGTGACTCAGCACTGACATGAACACTCGGAGAAAATGTAATCCTCACTTGTCATCAAGTTTGTCATAGCAAGAACAAACAAGAAGTACAGGTTCTGTGTAGCACTCAACACAGTGACTGGACAACAGTAATACAGGTTACAGTATAGGCCGAGCACTCGTTTGCGATTGCTTAAATAACACTGTTTCTTTGGCGGCCCACCAGAGTGTGCCAGTAGGCCTGTGAACTGTACAGAGGCATGATCTCTGAAATTGCATGCATTGTGAATGAATGTACATCAGTGATGCCGCAGGGCACCACACTTTTGTACCATTACAGAGGAAGGCTGTAGGCATGTTTGAGCCAAATTTGAAATTAACGTGAAACAGTGAGAGACAGTTACGGGGTTTCAAAAAAGTGATCGTTTAATTCTGTTACACAGTGTAGTTTCATTCAGCAATTCTGATAGTCAGATGTTTTTGCACAACAAATTGTACCAAAAATAATGTGCATTGGGGAGATCTTCAATGCAGCGCGTCAGTCAAACTGCAGGTTTTTGGTGGTTCACACTTATAAATACAAAAAGTGCCAATTACAGCACTCTAGCTTCACGAACGCATAAATCAACATCATACTTGCTCGGTTTGCTCTAATTAGCGAATCAGAGCACAGGCCACATGACTGCATGCAAATGTGCTTCTGGCATTAAAACAGAACAGTGAGAATGCTTATTTCAATATTTATTCGGTATGATTTTAACCATTTGTGTTTGAAGTTTGTGGTGACCGTGTGATCTGTGGTGTAAACTGGGGTCTACGGTAAGGCAAAATATGACCAAACATAGTGTTGATTTACATGTTAACACAACTAAAGTGCGATATTTGGTGTTTTCACATTTGTACTTGTGTACTACAAAAAATATGTAGTTTAATTGATGCAGTGCATTAAACACTTCTCAAAAATGTGCCCCATTTCACGTGGGAGGTTGTGCAAAATTGTCAGGAAATGTTGTGTTGGTAACTAAAGCTGTTACTGGAGGGTGGTCATTGGAAGGAGGATGTTTCAGTTTGATAGCCAATTTAGAGCTAGAGGTCTTTACACAGGAAATCAACTGATAGTTTGATTGTACACAATTCTCAGTGTAATGAAGGAAAAAAAAAATTACAATTTCGCTATTCGATAACAATCGTCTACCAACACTAGTAAACTGCTACATTCATTTACAACATTTTTATGCAGAAATAGGGAATTCTGTGATATTTCACAAAGACTGCTGATTTTGTGTTGTACCACTTAGGGCCAGTGTATAAAGCAATTAGCCTTAGGATAAGACGGAAAACGACCTTAGATCAAGCTTAATCTGGAAATGCCAAGTCACCGAAAATTCGCAATTCAAAGTCGGGTTCAGCTCTGATCATCAGATGATAGTGTAGTGACACTATGATTCATTGCCTTTGTTTTTAGCAGATACCAGCTGACATAACAAAAAAAGTTATTAAAATTAAAATGCCAAGTAAATATGTGACTATGCCATTCCTACGCTGATGACGCTCAAAATACTTTTTTCGGTGTGGTAGTTTAGGTTAAGGAAATTACTGCCTAAAGTGTGTACTTAATGATCAATCTCATAAACAGCTCATGGGAGATGACTCATAATTTATGTGATAAGTTCAGAGGCATTTTATACCCATATGGCAGCAGATTAGGAAAGGAAAATTCAGAATATTTGAAGCGAACAATTAAGTGCGGGAATTTTGACAGCAGCCAATAATGATTCATCACCACTTGTATGTGTTCTCTTTCGGCTCAAGTAACTATGCAATTTGTATTAAGTTTTTAACTACTTAACACGTCCTTAAACTGCGATGACAATTCCACATGCATTGATAAATAGAACATAAGCAAGTACTGTATTTTGGTGTACACTAACCACATACTTGTGCTTCATTCATTTAGATGGCTCAGAGGTTGCATTGTGGACTGCAGTGCAGAAGATCACATGTTCAAACCCATGTCAATTCTGGAATATTTTTCTTCCATTTGTTACTACTTTCTCTACTTTATTGGTCGTAAAGATAATTATAACATCATCACCATGCCATTCCATACCATTGAAACCATACCATACTCTCCATTTTCCAAGTGCTCTTGGCCACTGTTGGGCAAAATTCTGTGTGCAATAAACCTATGTGATGTGAATTACATTGTTTCCTTTCATTTACTTTACAAATATCTGAGCATTCAGATTTGTCCATTGAGGACAATGATGACGAGACCAAACGAGCTCCCCGCACATTCCGTGAAAGAGTGAACCTGCTCTTGGAGTTAAGTAACAAGTCATTTAAGCTGAGGTTTCATGTGGAGAAAAGTATTGTAGAGCAATTGTAACTAAGGATCTCAGACTATCTGTTGAAACTAACCACTGACTGTAATGTGCATGTTGCTGTTAACCTTAAGATTTTACGCCACAGGAACCTTTCAGATATTGCTTGTTGATCTGTTTAAAGCAGACATAGCAACAGCTTGCAGAGCTGTCCATAAGGTATTAAACTTATGAGAGAATTAAAGTCAACAGCAGCTTCTCTCCATGCCTTTACCTTGTTTGTTACAGTGATGTCCCCCCAGAGATATCATTATACTGGCCCAACACAACTTCCAGCAGCAAATCTTTCTTGCATTGAGAGAAATTTGATGATCACTCCTTTTTCTGCCCACTTGTTCCCATGATTATAACATGATACCTTCAAATAAATACTGCATATCTACGATGTATGATAAATATGTGTGGTGGAAGTGCAATAATTGTCTCAGTAGCCGATGTTAGCCATGTTGCAAAGCATGTTGCGTGCTACCTAAGATCAAATCTGAACCTACTTAGGTGGAGCCAAGTTTAGCATTATACAATAGAGCTGAGTCCTGAACGTAGTTCAGTTTCTGATCCAGTGTCAAATTTGATCTCCAGTCAGTGATGTTTATACAGTCGGCCCTGGAAATTGCAGATTTCTATTTATTTTTCACTGTATCATTTCTGCAAAATTTTCTTATCCTTACTTGTTGTGCATAAATATGTAGATTGTTCAGTTACATGATTGTCAATAAATCACTGGCAACAGTAAAATATCTAAGAGTATCAGTTCATGACCACCTGAAGTGGAACTATCATATAAAAGTTTTACAGGAAAAGTAATTGCCAGGTTGAAATTCATTGAGAGAACACTAAGGAATGCATAAAAGAACTTGACGTACAAAACAATGATTTGGCTGGTTCCCAAGAGTTTTTTTGTTAGTGGGGGACCCTTACAAGATGGGATTAAGAAAAGAGGTAAAGAAGAGTGGTGCATTTTGTCATGGGTTCATTTAGTAAAGACGTGAACATTATGGAGATGCTCGTCTAGCTTCAGTGGCAGATACTGCAAGAGAGGTGTTGTGCGTAATGTAGTGGTATATTGTGAAAACTCGAAGAATGAGATTTCTAAGAAATTGGGCAACATATTACGTCCTTCCCCATTCATCTCATGAAACAACAGGAATGAGAAAAATCAGATAAATTTAAGCTTATTATGAAGGCTTGTATGAAGTTGGCAGTGTGTGTGTGTGTGTGTGTGTGTGTGTGTGTGTGTGTGTGCGCGCGCAATTATGGATGTACAATGAAGTACAGTCGAATGGTAACAGGCGTGTTTATGTCACAGGAGAGTGTAATGGAAGTGCTGAAAAATTTAAACTTGTGGACATTCAAAAAAGAAATGTAATAGCTCCTAAAAACATCCACAGAAAGTTCCAAGAAATGCTTTTGCTTTGGAATTTATGAATAATCTACATCCGTTACAGATTCCTTCTTGAAGATAAAATTAGTATGACAGCTCATAAAGAGGCATGTAACCCTCGTTTCCCACTGTGTAGTGTGTGTGTGTGTGTGTGTGTGTGTGTGTGTGTGTGTGTGTGTGGGGGGGGGGGGGGGGGGGATAAACAGTACTATAAAGGGTAATAAAATGTACCATATAGTGAGCACTCTGTAGTGAAGCAGAATCTAGGTGCAGATATGCAGTTACATCAAAATTTCTGTGAGAAGTCAGATTTCTCTGTGTTTGTAGCATATTGTAAAAGTCTTGGTGCCAGGTATACATTATTTGAAGATGATGATCTGCACGAAGGAAGAAAATCGTGCAGATAGTAGAAGCCATTTGTAATTCGATGGTTGTTTTGGAAGGAAGGAAGGAAGGAATATTGGAACCTGTCAACAGTCGAAGATAATGTGGCATTCTGTTGTTCAGAGATAGAAATTGATCCCATATGTGCTTTGTGATGCCATAAATTTTTGAAGATCATGTTGGTATGCAATATAAAATATCACCTCTATAAACAATTTATCTGAGCCATTACATGTTATTAGTGATTTATGTTTTCAGACCAGAGAATACATTCGGCGGTGGGTGAAACCTGGTATGACAATGATACAAATTTGTGAGGAGCTGGAATCAGTAGCTCGCAAATTAATTCAGGAGAATGGTTTGAAGGCAGGTCTGGCCTTCCCTACTGGATGTTCTCGCAACCATTGTGCAGCTCACTATACACCAAACAGTGGTGATTCTACTGTTTTGTTGTACGATGATGTTACGAAGATAGATTTTGGAACTCACATCAATGGTAAGCAACAAGTTTGTCAAGTGCGACAATCCTATTTATCCAAAAACAGTTTATGACTTTAATTTTGAAAGTAAGTTTTGTATTCTTATTTGCATTTAGTCTCATATATGTATCAAATTACTCTGATTTGCCCTAGGAAACACAACAGCACATAATACGTGTAATACTATTATTAACAATACTAAATAAATTCACAAACTCGAGAGGGGATAGTACATTATGCTTGTCGGAGGAGTATAATATTTTCTTTTGTGAAAGTAATTATTATTATCGTTCTGCTGTTGTTAGTGGTGACTGCAGTAATCATCATATTTGTGAATGTGGAATGGATTGTCAAGCAGGATATATGGTTCACAGTTGATAAAATGCTCCTAAGGGTCTTTCTTGTTGAGACGTTTGCAGCAGTTTTGAAAATTAACATTGCAGCACAAACTGTACAATACAACTGCCCTACTAACAAATAAACTCACTGGACAAAATATTAGTCCCCCTCCCCCCTGCCCCCCCAAGAGCACACCAGTCACTCAGGAGCATTTTATAAAGCTTAGAAGTGGTAGGAACCATCTGCCGCTGGCGCAAAGTGTGGCAGTGAAGTGCTGTGTATGCTGTTGTTGGTTGTATCAGATCGGAGCACTAAGATGGGTCGATGTACAGATGTGATATAATAGCAGAAAGTAGCCCTCAGTGAAGTTCCTCGATTTGTCCGTGTGTCAGTACAGACTGTCAGACACGTTTATGAGGAATGGTATATGCCTGGAAGCCTTGTGGTGTATTGTGAGAACAATGTGGTCTTAAGAAAGTTTATAGCTGAGATGACTGGAGACGAGTGTCACTCCTCATCAGTTACAGTCAATTTCAGGCCCAATGGGAATTGCTGTTGTCAGGAAAAGCAGGTATCTCTCAACCGATTACTGAGCGGACGTTACAGAGGGAAGTGCATGCAGTGTACCTTTGGAGTCCAGTATGTTACAAAATGTTGTTGCTGACAGGGGCACATAAAGCTGAGTGTCTCCTCTGGGTCGAGCGATGCGGAAACTGAATGGTAGCTGACTGAAGGCACACAATGTGGTCTGAAGAGTTGTGTCTTTTCAAATGTTGTGAGGTGTCGAGTGCAGGCCAGGTGTGGTTTTGAGATATTTTGGGGGTATTTTCTATATTGTAACTTGTTTCCACTCATTCAGATTACTGTGAACGTGAACTGGGATGTTTCTTTCGACATTATTGCAGAGCAAATGCAGCCCCTTCTTCTGCGTCTTCATGATGAGTATGATGTAGACATTCCAGTCTTCCAAGATCACAACAGCTCTGCTCATGGGGCTGCACATATACATTCTGCTTTGAAAAACGCTTGCAACACCCTATCACATCTACGTTGGCCTGCTGAATCATCCATAGAAAATGTGTGGGACTGTTTGGAACAGCAATCAACATGCCTGGAGTAGTTATTAATGTGATTCTTAAAAAGCATTACTGTTCAGAAACCTCTTTATTGTGTATACAGATTGGGTAATAGCTGGATGATATGTTTCATCGTTCATACTCGTTTTCTCTCTCTCAGTTTCTACTGTCTCATGGTACTCCCACCTATCTTTTTCTTCCAAAGAAAACATTTTTTAGTTTTTTATAATACCTCAAATTAGCATCTGCTGATTTTTTTTAATCATTTTTAAAAGCTTTTATTAATTTTTTTAAAAGTTAGACTGAAAGGAGCTGTCGGTGTTCTAGCTGTTGTCACCACTGGGCAACTACTACATTGTTGGCATGAAATAGAGGTTCTGCGAAAATACTCCGCTAGTGAGAATGACATAACAGAGCCTTATTACTCTGCTTTCTCCACTTGAGCTGCGGAAACACAAAAACCACTTAAACGACGTGATCCATGTAGACCTTTGCCATGTCCACAAAAATATTAGAAAAATCAGCTTTAGGACTACAATGAAACTGACAGGAGCCAACCATATTTATAATCGTATGTGATGTACATTTCCAAGTAGTATGCAGTGGAATGAAATTTTCACCTATTTCGTACGTGGAAAAAACCTTGTTGGTCAGACAATTTATGTACCGTACTGCATGATGACAATGTGAATGTCTACATCTACATACTCTGCATGCTACCACATGGTGCATGGCAAGGGCATCATATACCACTGCTGGAGAAGCAACAGCCTCCTCCGGCTCCTCTCGTGCAGAAGAGGTCCTTTGTGGCCCTTTCTCCTAATGTCTCCACTAATGCCACGGTGGACACTCGCCAGTGGCTCAAGGAGCCAAAAGCTGCAGGATGAACAGCTTCACAGTCTTCCCCTATGCCTGAAGCTGCTTCGGAGAAATCTTCCCAGCAAGCCCCTAGAGAGAAGCAACAGAGCAAGCAAACTAAGAAGTCTGCTAAGAAACAGGACCCTCTGGTGGCCCCAACACCACCACTCCCTATCAGTTCTGTATCTGAGGATGTGGTGGAGAATCTGAGGATGCGGTGGAGATCTTAGCATCCCCTACGGACCTGGATCTCATTGATGCTTCATCCACCATAGAAATGCCTACAAATAGTCAGAGGCAGTAGGTGACCCTGAGGCATAACCTGCCTCCTTGTGCACTTCGTGCCTTCCCAGCCTCACAATAAAGCCATCCTCCAGTGGAATTGCAGTGGTTTTTTCCACCACTCGGCTGAGCTACGGCAACTGTAAAGCTTTACAAGTGCTTTCTGCATTGCCACCCAGGGAACCTGGTTCCTGGCAATGCGGACCCCTGCCCTCTGTGGCTATAAGGGATATTACAGAAACTGTAGCAACTATAATAGTGTGTCAGGTAAAGTTTGTGTCTATGTCCTGAACTCGGTATTCAGTGAACCTGTGCCCGTTCAAACCTCTCTTGAATTTGTAGCTGTCAGGATTTAGATGACGCAAGAAATAACTGTCTGCGACGTATATCTTCCTCCAGATGTTGCAGTACCCCTGATTGCATTGGCTGCACTGATTGATCAACTCCCTAAACCTTTCGTACTTTGGGAAGATTTTAACGCTCATAACCTCTTGTGGGGTTGCACAGTTCTTACTGTCTGAGACAGGGATGTCGAAAATTTACTGTCACAAGTCGACCTCTGCCTCTGAAATACTGGGGCTGCCACACATTTCAGTGTGTCATATGGCACATATTCGGTCATTGATCTCTCGGTTTGCAATCCTGGCTTTCTCCCATCTATCCACTGGAGACTGTGTGGTGGTGACCACTTTCCATCTTCCTGTCACTGCCCTGGCGTCAGACCCACAGACGCCTGCCCAGATGGGCTTTAAACAAGGTGGACTGGGAAACTTTCACCTCTGCTGTCACCGTTGAATTTCCCCCACTACGGTAATATTGATGTGGTGGTTCAGCAGGTAACGACGATGATGATCGTTACTGCGGTTGAAAACGCGATCCCTCGTTCTTTAGGGTGCCCCTGGTGAAAAACAGTCCCTTGGTGACCGCCGGAAGTTGCTAAGGCAATTAAGGAGCGTCAGCGAGCTCTGTAGTGGCATAAGTGGCACCCATCCCTGGAGCACCTCATAGCCTTTAAATGGCTCTGTGCCCGTGTTCACCAGCTTATCAAAATGTGGAAACAGGAGTGTTGGGAGAGGTACGTGTCGACCATTGGGTGCCATACATCACCTTCCCAAGTGTGGGCAAAGATCAAATGAGCTTTTGGGTATCAGACCACAACAGGTGTTCCTGGTGTTAACATAAATGGTGTGTTATCTACTGACGCAAAATGCAATTGCCGAGCACTTTGCTGAGCACATTGCTCGCATCTCTGAGTCGGAGAAATACCCCCCAGCCTTTCACACTCAAACAGCAGAGGGAAGAGAATGTCCTCTCATTCACTACACGCCACAGTGAACCCTATAATGCCCCATTTACAGAGTGGGAACTCCTCAGTGCCCTTGCACATTGCCTCGATGCAGCTCCTGGGTCCGATCTGATCCATAGTCACATGATTAAACATCTCTCATCTGACTACAAGCAACATCTCCTCATGATTTTCAACTGGATGTGGTGCGATAGCATCTTTCCATCACACTGGTGGGAGAGCACCACCATACCAGTGCTCAGACCCGACAAAAACCCACTTGATGGGGATAGCTATCGGCCCATCAGCCTCACCAACATTTGTTGTAAGCTGCTGGTATGTATGGTGTGTCGGCGGTTGGGTTGGGTCCTGGATTCATGTGGCCTACTGGCTCCATGCCAAGGTGGCTTCCGCCTGGGTCGCTCTACTGCTGATAAACTTGTGTCCCTCGAGTCTGCCATCTGAACAGCCTTTTCCAGACACCAACACCTTGTTGCCATCCTTTTTTATTTATGAAAAATGTATGACACCACCTGGCAACGTCATATCCTTGACACATTATACGAGTGTTGTATTCGAGGCTCACTCCCGATTTTTATCCAGAATTTCCTGTCACTTTGTAGTTTCTGTGTCCAAGTTGGTGCCCCCCCCCCCCCTCCCCTCTCCGTATCCAGGAGAATGAGGTCCTGCAGGGCTCTGTATTGAGTGTATATCTATCATGAGGGGCCATTAACGGTGTAGTAGCAGCAGCTGTAGGGCCATCCGCCTCACCCTCTCTGTATGCAGGCAACTTCTGCATTTCGTACTGCTCCACCAGTACTGGTGTTGCTGAGTGGCGCCTACAGGGAGCCATCCACAAGGCGCAGTCATAGTCCCTAGCCCACGGCTTTCAGTTTTCGGCGGCAAAGTCGTGTGTTATGCACTTCTCTCGGTGTCATACCATTCATCCCAACCAGAACTTTACCTTACTGACACTCTCCTCACTGTAGGGGAGACGTATCGATTTTTAGGACTGTTTTTTTTTTCTCCCGATTGACTGGGCTTCCTCACCTTCGTTGTGGATGTGCTGGCAGCGCCTCAATGCCTTCTGCTGCCTGAGCAACACCAACTGGGGTGCAGATCCCTCTATGCTGCTGCAGCTATACAGAGCCCTTGTTCAATCCCCCCTTGACTATGGGAGTCTGTTTTATGGTTCGGTGGCACCCTCAGCATTGCGTTTACTCAACCCAGTGCGCCACTGTGGCGTTCGACTAGCAAGGGGAGCCTTTAGGACAAGTCCGGTGACCAGTGGCCTTGAGGAGGCTGGAGTTCCTCCATTGCAGGTCAGTGCACAACTTCTTGCCAGTTACGTTGGACACATTCGTAGTTCTCCTGCGCATCCAAATTATCGTCTCCTTTTCCCACCCACAGCGGTTCATCTCCCGCATCAGGGGCCCATGTCAGGGCGTACAATTGCAGTTTGCATCCGATTCCTTCTATCCGTACTGGGGTCCTTGCTGTTACCACCTATACTCCAGGTCCAGTCTCGTACACCTCCATGGTGTACACCTAGGCCGCGGCTTTGCCTGGACCTTTCACATGGCCCAAAGGACTCAGTGCACCCCGCAGCTCTCCGCTGTCACTTCATCTCGAATCTTGACATGTACCGAGGCAATGAAGTGATTTACACCGACGGCACGATGGCTGATGGTCACGGCGGTTTTGCGTATGTCCATGGAGGACATATTGAACAGCATTCCTTGCACGATGGCTGCAGTGTTTCACTGCAGAGCTGGTGGCTATATCTTGTGCTCGTGAGCACATCCATTCATAACCTGGGGAGTCACTTCTTCTGTGTACTGACTCCTTGAGCACTCTACAAGCTATCGACCAGTACTACCTTTGTCATCCTTTGATAGCGACCATCCAGGAGTCCATCTATGCCCTGGAATGGTCCGGTCATTCAGTGGTGTTTGTGTGGACCCCAGGACACGTCGGAATCCCAGGCAATGAACATGCTGACAGGCTGACCACGCAGGCAACACGGAAACCGCTTATGGAGATCGGCATTCCAATAACTGACCTGCATTGGTTTTTACGTTACAAGGTTTTTCGGCTTTGGGAGACAGAGTGGCATAGTCTCAGTTCGCACAACAAATTGCGAGCCATTAAGGAGACTACGAATGTGTAGCAGTCCTCCATGCGGGCCTCTTGCAGGGACTCTGTGGTTCTCCATCGCTCGGGCGACCCACGGCTACCTCCTGCGCCATGAATACCCGCCTCAGTGTCGATGCGGCGCCCGGTTGACAGTGGCCCATATTGTGGTGCACTGTCCCACTTTGACTGCCCTGTAGCGAAATCTTCGTTTACCGGACTCGTTTGGAGCGTGACACCGTATTGACTAACTATATGCCAGCTTGACAGTGTTAAAAATGAAAATCTGTGGAGTTCAAAGTAAGTTAGTATACAAGGTAGTTTTGTGGGTAAATTTATAGGCCAAGCAGAAAAACGATGATATCACCGAGGAGAATCTCAAGATGATGTTGGATCATGCAAAACATAGACTGTTGCTCGGTCTCTGTACATTCAGTGAAATCTATACATTGAGCAGATGGACTGCACCTGTTCAAAGTCAAAGTGCTGGACAGCAGTGCAACACTTGTGATCAGTGTAGACAACGTCTAAGGCTGCAAAGCCCTGAAGGATTCAGAAGTAAAATCTGTTGTTCTTCTAAGTACTGAACACAAACCAGTAGTGAAGATGGTGAGGTCCAGGCTGCATAAGCTGTTGTGGTTTTGTTGAGCATTTCATCCATGATGGGCTGGCCTGACTGCAGACCAGGAGAAATGGAAGGAAGCCAGTGTTCTACATCCTGACCATTAAGTTCTTCCACAACAAAGATAAGATAATGTAGAGTGTCAGTGTTTTAGGTGTGGGTGACCTCTGGCTATCCAATTAAAGTGGACCCTTATGTGTCACCAAAGAGTTGTAACTGAAAATTATGGAGATGCCTTGTGAACTAAAGTGGGAATCACGGGAGAAAAGATGAGGCTCTTTTCATGGGCCACTATTGAGAAAACTTAGAGAACCAGCATTTTAAGCTGACAGCCAGAATGATTCTACTGCAACCAATCTGCAATTTGCGTAAGAACCATGAAGGTAAGATAAGAGAGAGTAGGGCCCATACAGAAACATGTAGGCAGTTGTTTTTCCTCGCTCTGCTTGCGAGGGGAACAGGAAAGGAAGTAAGGCACCCTCCGCTCCGCCACACACCATACGGTAGCTTGCGGAGCGTGTATGTTGATGCAGATGAAAGGTAATGACACCAGAAGCTCCAGTGTAGATCTCTAAATGTTTTAGAGTACTGTAAGGCAAATAAATGCTGGAGTTGTCTGTTCAAAATCCTTTCAAATAAATCTCTAGTTGGAAGGTTAAGTAACTCTCTCCTGCTTGCCCTCCCCTTTTTTTGCAGCCTAATCAAACAATGAGGAGTGCCCAAATTAGGGACTGAGCAAAAATTAATGCAATATCCAATATTTTGTGCAAAGTATGGATGATGCTACCCAGCTGAGTTCAAAATCCTCCTTTGCCAGATAACTTTGAATTCCACATATATTACAATAATAACAGTATTACTTGGCTCTTTTTTATTTTTTGAGGGGAGAAAAATTCTTCAGTTTTATTTTATGTACATGTGCAGGGACTATTAGGCAAAGTCTTTCATGCTTCTCTGTATAGCTCCCATTTGCAAATAAGTCAATCTGAAGATCTAAACTTGTAGTAAATAAAGGATCATTTATCAGAAGCTCTTGGTGGTGGAAATATGTTTTTCAAATATATAAAAGATGTATTTTGTTTAACTCTGTTGCAGGTCGAATAATAGACTGTGCTTTCACATTGACTTTCAATCCAAAGTACGATACACTTATTGAAGCTGTACGAGAAGCAACAAATACAGGAATAAGGGTAAGAATCTACTAGTTACAATCAGTAATTACTGGTAATCTTTCGTACAGCACTTTGTTATAGCTGTGTTTGCAGCACTAACCATCTTACAGAAACTTATAGGATTTTGATTTCCTCATCATATCTTTGTCAAAGAGAATAATAATGCCATGTTATCTGAATGTGACAGAAATTATTGAGCAAGAAAATGTATAGCAAATGAAATTTATAAGAATATAGAAACAAACAATAGAAACTCCAAGTTGGAATAACAGTAATATAAGGAATGGGGTAGATTGCTAATCATCACAAAGGTGACCCATTGAGTTGTAGACAAACTCCAATTGGAGTTGCTGGTGGCAGTGGCCAAGTGTGCGTGAGTTGTGCTTGCTTGTGTATATGTTTTCTTTGCTGAGGAAGGCTTTGTCCGATAGCTGCATTTGTAACAGCCTTTTCTTTGTCCCTGTCTGCAACTTAGGGGGTCATATTTGTGGCAAGTAGCAATCTATCCTATTCCTTATATTGTTGTTAAAGATATAGAAACATTTTTCACTTGTATTTCCATATTGTTTTGCTGGTTGATTACAAAATATCTACTTTCAAGTAATTTAATTTGCTCTCCCAACACATCATTCAGTCCTGTAATCCTAGTCACAGTGCCTGCTAGTCCGTGTCCCAAATCCACCTCCACACCTATCCACTTCACTAATCTTCTCTCACACCTTCCACTCTGTAATCACTTAGTCTCCATCTTCTTTTATTCTTCCCCCACCCCTGTTTCCCAGCTACTCCACCATGTCATTGTGTATCTGCCCTCCCCAGAGCAATCTCATCTGTGTCAGATTCCTATCTTAATCTTAATATGTAAACATTCCATTATTTTTTTTTAAAATGTGATTTGTGCATACGTTGATATTATATTTCTAAATATGTCACCTTCTATTTTGTTTATTTCTATTTCATTACAAGGAGCAGGTGATGATATACTTAAAACAGTTGCTCTGTGTTTGCACCTCTTCTGAATAATGTAAAGAAATAAGCTTGAAAATACTACAGGCATACATTGGCAGACTGGTGTTATATTTAATGTTTCATAGTTTGTGACTGTTTTTAAGTTCTATAAATTTGTATATTTGCTAACATTTTTGCTTTTTATCTACATCTAATCATGTGCAAATAATTGGCAGCACAATGGAAATGCAGGATTCACGTGCAGTGCCCACGTTCCTTTCAGACTCCATGCACACCTATTCCCATTTGGACCTCTCCTTCTGCACTGTCCACCTTGCCTGTCATCTCAAGTGGTCCATTCTCTCTGACATGTGCTTGAGTGACTATTTCCTGTGTGCTATCCTTCTGCTGACACCTACCCCGCCTGTAGACACACCTAAATGGGAACCTACCAAGGCTGACTGGAGACTTTATTCCTCCCTGGCGAACTTCATCGAACAACATTTCCCCAGTTGTGATGACCATGTGGACTACCTTGACAGTGTTATCCCTACCGCTGCAGAATGTTCCATTCCTCGCACTTCATCTTTACCTCACCTTGTCCTGGTTTGTTGGTGGACTGAGGCATGCTGTGACGCAATTTGTGCGCGGAGACATGCTCTCAGTGTTTTTAACCATCATCGTATGATGGCAAACTGCATTCATTATAAACAGTTGCGCCTACAGTGTTGTCGCATTCTTTGCGATAACAAAAAAGCTAGCTGGATTTCATTTACTAGTTCTTTTAACAGTTCCACTCTCTCTTCTGTTGTGTGAGCCAACCTCTGATGGCTCTCTGGGGCCAATGTCTATTCCCCAATTTCTGACCTGACCATAGCAGATGTTGTCATAGTGCTATCTCCAACAGGTTGGGCCACTATTTTGTGGAGATTTTGAGCTCCACCTACAATCACCCTGTGTTCCTCTATTTAAAATAAGAAGAGGAACCTCTGGTGATAATCTGCTCTTCTAAGAATAGTGATTGCTACAGTGCCACTTTTACTATGAGGGGCTAGATCATGCTCTTACTTCATCCCGATCCTCTGCCCCCAAGGTCAGGCAATGTTCACATCCAGGTGTTGCATAACCTTTCTCTTGCAGAAAGCACTTTCTCCTTCATACGTAGAATTGCATCTGGGCAGAGGGCATGTTTCCCTCATGCTGGCATGAAGCCACTGTCATACCCATACCTAAGCCCGGCAAGGACAAACACCTTCCTTGTAGCTACCACCCCATTTCTCTGACCAGTTTTGTGTTCACGTTGAGGGAATGTATGATTCATGCCCGGCTGTTATGGTGGCTCAACTCTCACAGTTTACTAACCACTGCACAATGTGGATTTCGAGCGCGCCGTTCTGCAGTTGAACGTCTTGTCACTTTGTCGACCCATGTGATGGAAGGTTTCCTGTGGGAATACCAGACTGTGGCTGTGTTTTGCAATTTGGAGAAAGCCTATGGCACCAGCTAGAGGACTGGTATCCTCCGTGCACAATATACATGGGGTTTCTGAGGTGGCATTTCCTGTTTTCTTCAGGAATTTTTAAATGACAGAGTTTCCAAGGTACATGTGGATTATGCCTTGTTGGACACCTTTATCCAGGAAAACAGGTTGCTTCAGGGTTCCATCCTGAGCGTCATGCTCTTTGCTATCGCCACTAATCCTATTATGGCCTGTCTCCCACTGGGCATCTCTGGCTCTCTTTTTGTTGATGATTTTGTGATCTATTGCAGTCTCCATGGACTTGTCTCTTTGAGCAGCATCTTCAGTGTTGTCTCAATTGCCTTTACTTGTGGAGCATCGACAGTGGCTTTTACTTTTCTGCTGACAAAACTGTTAGTACAAATTTCTGGCCGCACAATTGGTTTCTTCCACCATCTTTACATCTTGGGTCCATTGCTCTTCTGTTCGTTGAAACTACGAAATTCCTGGGGCTTATGCATGATAGGAAGGTCGTCCCATGTCTTACCTGGCCGCTCGATGTACGCGGTCCCTCAGTGTCTTACGTGTCCTCAGTGGTACTTTGTGGAGAGCGGATCAGACCACTTTCCTGTTGTTTTGTGTGTGTGTGTGTGTGTGTGTGTGTGTGTGTGTGTGTGTGTGTGTGTATTTCTCCTTTATTTTCTGAATAAGGCTTTGGCTGAAAGTGTGGTGTGTAACAATCTTTTCTTTGTGCCTGTCTTCACCTCATCACATCATCTTTTCATAATTGTTCAAAATTAAATGTGGTAACTGTAAAAGGTCTACATTAGACAAACAAGATGAAAATTTGCAGTAAGATACAAAGAGCATATAAACAGAAATCAAAACAGCCTCTCCACATTTACTATGTATCTTCAAGGCAATAAACACTCATCTTCAAGACAATAAACACTCTAGAGTTGATACAAACACTAATCCTTCTAGTCTTCATAGTCCTGAAAAAGGAAGCTACATGAGCATCTCGGAGGCAATAGAAATCTACACACATTTTGCAAAAAATCCAAATAACATAATAAACGAATGAACAGAACTCGGAAAGTAAGAATATTGAGAACATTGATGAAATTCTTGTTGATAACAGATAATTCAGAATGAGAACAATCCTTTACGTTATGTATGATAGAAATTGATTTCTAACAAAGAGATAGAGGGGCTGGCCAGTACTTACCTCAGCTCAGTACAGCCGATAGATACACACAAAACAGAACTGAAAATTTACATTCCTAGCTTTCGGAACTTTGTTCCTTCATCAGGGAGGAGAGAGGGGAAAAAAGGGAAGAAGGGAAAGTGGATTCAGTTACTCACAACCCAGGTTATGAAGCAACAGGGAAAACACATCCTTTCATCCCGCCATCCCCCTGGACTGAACCTACGTTAAACAACCTCACTCCCATTCACTCTTCAGTCTTCTCCTCTTTCCCTTTCCTCTTTAGCCATTCACGCATCTTTTCATCCTACATAGTTGTGTTTATCTTTATACTTTACTTCTGTATGCATCCTCTTTGGTTTGAAGCTGGCACAGTACTTACAGTAGAATATCTTTGGCTTCCCTCTGACAACCATGCCTCCATCCTTGCTACCCTCCCTGTTTACCTTTCCCTGTTGCTTCATAACCTGGGTTGTGAGTAACTGAATCCACTTTCCCTTCTTCCCTTTTTTCCCCTCTCTCCTCCCTGATGAAGGAACAAAGTTCCGAAAGCTAGGAATGTAAATTTTCAGTTCTGTTTTGTGTGTATCTATCGGCTGTACTGAGCTGAGGTAAGTACTGGCCAGCCCCTCTATCTCTTTGTTAGTATTTGTTTCACATCTTATATGAGATTTTCCATTAATCATTTAGAAATTGATTTCTGTCAAACATAAAAATTTAAAAACAAACCATATCTCTGATACATTGATTGATAATATAATGATCATGTATGAATATTACAAACAAAAGTACATCCTATTTGAAAAATAGCATTTACAATCTTATTACACAACTGAACTCCTTGTGGCCATTGTGTCAAAACTCGAAATACTCGCACCACTGTGAGTAGTCATACAAAAAAATGTATTGCTTATGAACATAATCTCTACATTCACAGAATAGTTCCTGGAACAAACTGGTATTGATGGAGAAGGTTGAAGCAAATCAGTTTCTGTAACATGTGAAAGATATATGTTAATTTTGTAGTTGAGGGTAAAAAAAAAAAAAAAATAATAATAATCTTGTGTTCATAATTTTATCAACAGTCAACAGTTTTATTTTCTCCTCTGATTTGTTATTTACTGTTCTGGGCAGTGTTTCATTATATCCATACATAATTGTTGCTCCAGTCAGTTATATTTGTGTAATTAATAAATTCAGTTTTGTACTGAAATAACCTCAGACTCTGCTTCATGATTTTTCCCATCATATATGCTCTGTTCGGATCAGAATGTAAAACACTGTGGGTCAGAACATCTACTTTCCACTGGGTTAAAGTTAAATCTGCCATTTAACTAGCAGAACATTCAATTCAAGCAGTTATTGTCAAACTTTATAACATGCAACCATAGTTGTCATTTATAGTAATATGCTATTTACTTTATACTTTTAAATCAAGTAGTGAAGAATGACATATGGTAACATTGCACCATATCAGAGAAACTGCGGTGCTGTGTTGTAATACTTCCAATTGGGTGAAGATAAGTCATTAAAAATTTTCAGTGGTGACATGTCTGTAAGTGGTTTCGATAAATTTTATAGTTAAATTTTTACTCCTAGAAAAAGTTTTGTAAATGATCATTTTAGTTTTCCTGAAATTCTTTCCACAAAACAAATATAGGTACACGTAATACGAAAAATGACTACTGCAATGGGAAGCTGTTTGCAAAATGATGAATGCTTAAAGTCCTGAAAATAATTTATATCACCTGTACATGATAAGAGGACAATAAATTTACTGTACTCCACCACACTGGTCAAAACATGTATCAATCATTTATTTACAGTAGGCAAAAAAGTTATAGAGCATCCTCCTCATAACCTGGATCTACGACATGTGAATTTGTTGTACTACATATGCAGACTCTGGTAGAACAGCGATTGTTTCTGTAAAGCAACAGCTTTGGTAGGTGTATAGTGGTGCATGTGCCAAGATCTTTGAAGCAATTTGGAAGGAAAAACAAAGTTTGGTGACTGCGTTTCGAAGTTAAAGGAAGAGAGCTCAGTTCAATGTCCTGTTGACCTTGAGGTTGTAAAGGATGGAAATTTTGATGAGATGCAATGAGTGTAGTGAAAATTATTTTACATAAGTGTGGCAGCATTGGAAAAGTTAACTGTAATTTTTTGTAATGTTGCCACTGCTCACCCTGTCCTCCATTTTTGGTGTTTTCATTATTGGCATGAGAGGAGGAGATTGTCGAAAGACAAACATATAGAAACTACTGCAATAAGTCGATGGAAGCATCAGTCTCATTATTCTCAATTTCTTTACCTGTATTTCTCAGAGTATTAAATAAATGGTCCTGACAACAAATTCACGTCCTTGACATTTAAAGTGTGTGGAAGAGAGTATCTTGCATGTAAGACTGTGTGTTAATTGAATTGTCAGTTTCAGAATTGTTAGTATTTGGACATGATGCTACAGGTTGAATGTTCCTCGTCTAACATTGATTTTCATTTCATTACAAATCATCTTTTCCTACACATCTTGGGCATGCAAAAATATTATAGTTCATTGTGCCTCAAATTTGTTGATGGAAATTTTCTGCAAGTAGTCTTTAAATAATTGGAGAGAGGGTGAAGAAATAAAATTTTTTTCTTTACAAGCTGGGAATTTTTATTAGTAATAGGAAAAGATCAGATTGGGAGTGGTTGTCACTCATATTTTTCAGGTGCGTAGTACCAATTTTTCAACATATTTTTGTGTACTGAGAAGTCTCATGTTGTTTGCAGTTGCTAGATTTATGTAGAATACTGTGTGATTATTGCTACATCACTTTTTTAATTTAATGACATTCCACACGGTTTTCTTGACAAGCTTCAAAATATTTTTCAGTGTGCCGGTATTGATGTTCCACTTTGTGATGTTGGTGCAGAGATCCAGGAAGTGATGGAATCATATGAGGTGGAAATTGATGGCAAAACATATCCAGTAAAATCAATTCGCAATCTTAATGGTCACTCCATATCACAGTACAGTGAGTAATGTATTTTATTGTTATTGTGAACTACAGTTAAAGTCATAATGTTAATATTGTACAGTAAAACACTGATTGTGCTTGTTTCAAGCAAGAATAGGGATAGGCTTGTTTGTGAAATGCAGACAGAGATCAAAACACAGAAATATTTATGTTGGTGTTAGCTGAGATGGAACATACAATCGTAGGTATTGTTGTGTACTAGACTAAAGAAAATATCAAGTTATGACTCTTTTCACCTCATGTGTTTCAATTCAGTTGAATTACATGAATTGTTTTCTGTGCTTTCCTTTTTTTATGTTATTTGTGTTCAAAATGTGTATCAAATATTATAGATCGATATTTGGTAGACAGTGGTCAGTTTGACCCCTGCTTTATTATGACTGTCATCCTTGTAAAGTTCTAGTATGAGTGAAATGGGATGTCTGTGCTTTCTCTTAGTAAATTCAGAAAAAGACTTGTTGTCCAAACCTAAAATGTGGTCATTTTAAATCTGTTTTTGTTTGTCATCACTCATCACCTGCAAATGGTTTAATACAAAATACAAGTGGCTTTTATTCCTAACAGAGACATCAACATTAGCATGGAACGTGTGTAAAATGGGAAACCCACTCCCAGGAATTATCAACAGAACTTCTTCAGAGATGAATTGTTGCACTCTGGACCAGTTAATGAAACACACAAAATCCTTATGTCTGCTACACTTTCTGAGGGGGGGGGGGGAGGGGGGACCCCACAAACTGACCTTTTCATGAATTACTGTACCTTTCTTCAGATAGAAATTTCCATCATTGCAATCATGATGACCAATGCTATATGCAGAGAGTAGCTTCAGTCACTTCTCACACTGATGTGGCTTCTTGGCAGACAAAATTTGCTGCAATGGTGCCACTGTGGCACAGGGCAGCACCAGAGCGATGGCAGTGCTATTTCAACAAGTGCAGTGAAATTTGCAGTAGCAGCTTCAAGCTTGAAGACTTTGTACATTTCAAAGTAAAATATTGTATGCAATTAGGGGTAATAGTACGTCATTTGACAATGAACGGGCTCTTCTGATTTGCTGCTCAGCAGAATATTTTTGTCCCTAATAATGTGGTTGAGTTTTAAACTGCCTTTTCTTAAATTATTGTACTTTTATTTTTATTTATTTATCAGTTTCGTGGACCCTGTATTTGAAAGTGAAATCTGTTCCTGCTTATTGGCCTCACTTTTCTTGACACATTGCCTTCCATCTAGGTCCTTGGGAAAAAGGCACTTTATATTTTCTGATTGGACTTGCAGATGTAAATGTTGAAACATAATAGCATTGTTTACTAGGAATTATTATACAGGACCCTTATTTTGGCACCAGTCTGTCTTGAGAGTTGAGAGTGTGACAGTGAGTGAAGATGACCATAGTGGTGAGTGTGCAGAGGACAGAAGTGCATTGACCAAGTATTTCGAAACCCCTGCTGTGTGCTGAGACAGACAGGATCACAATTGTAGAGAACAGTGCATACCCCTGGGGCTTAGGCCTCAGTTTTTGCCACAAGCCCTCCTAGTACTCACTAAAGTACTTTTTCTGCAAATGGTTTCTTTGTCAATTTCAAAAGGGCACGTCACATTCAATTCTGCATCTCTGCGGGTAGTATACCAATGGTAAGTGTAAAACATGATGAGGAAGTAATAAATAAGGTGGGAACTTATAAATTCTTAGGTGTCCATATTGACAGGAATTTAAACTGGGAAATGCACATTTTGGAACTCCTAAAACAACTTAGTTCAGCCTCATTTGCACTTCAAATCATTGCAAATGTTGAGGAGAGACATATTTTGCATATTTTCATTCAATATCATATGGAATAATGTTCTGGGGTAACTCACTTTTAAGAAAGGAAATCTATATTGATCAAAAATGTACTGTAAGAATAATATCCAGTTCTCGCTCATAATCATCTTACAGGCATCTGTTTAAGGAGTTGGGAATTCTGACTACTGCCTGAACATTGTTGTAAATAATCCACTGCACGTCAAAAAGAACAGTGAGGTACGTAATTACAATGTCAAAAGGAAAAATGACATTCAGTTCTCCACATTAAGGTTGTCTTTAGCACAAAAGGAGGTGCACAGTGCCACAACCAAAATTTTTGGTAACTTACCCAGTGGTGTAAAATGTCTGACAGACAGCAAAGCAAAATTTGAAAACAAACTGAAAGTTTCTCCTTAACTCCTTCTGTTCCACAGAAGAATTACTATCATTGTAATGTGTAAAAGGCGTTGGATAGGAATTACTAACTCACATCTGTAGATTTAATTTAATTAAAAAAACTTATAAATGTTCAGCATATAGCCATATTTGCAAATTAATGTGAAATGTGAATGTAAAATGACTCATTCTACATCATTACAATTTGCATGAAAGATGATCCATGGGACATAAACTAACTAACTAACTAACTAACTGCAATTTCTGCTGAGGCATTGAGATTGTTGGTGCAGGAAGTGACTCAGCCTCCATGGGTTGCCAGTTCTGCACTGGTTCGCATGTTGGCTGCTGCCATTGCTGGTGGTGATGGTTCAGGTGTAGCTGTGTCTGGCTTGTGAATCTAGGAGCATTGGCAGTGTGTGGGAATGCCCTGAAAGCCTCGTCACCGAGACTGGTTGGGTTTGTAGTCCTGCGCAGGGTTGGAGTGGAGGGTACTCGTGCATGTGTCACGGCTGCAACTGGTTTTGGTGACAGAGCAAATTCTTCTGCCTGGCCACAGTGAGTATATTTGGCACCCCCTCATGGCTCAGAATTATGTCGGGTGCCCAACTCAGCTTACAGTGCAACATGAAACTCGCCCTACCGGTATTGTGGTGTGTAACTTGAGCTCGACATCTGCAGGGCCCTCGTAGCAGATCGAGGAGTGTGCACAGCATGTGCCCGTGCAGTATCTCAGTGAGGTTTTCGTCGGATGGCTGAGGTGAATCGGAAGGCCACGTCAGTGAGCACTGGCACCAGTGCCTTCCTCATTTGTGCCTGGAAGGTTGTGACCACTTAAAGTTCAATGCCTGTTAGACAGAGGCAGCTGTTTTCCTTTACATTCATAGAACTCCTCGAATTCTGCAGAAACAAACTGAGGTCTGTTGTCAGAGACTAAGATAAGAGTGGCTTCCTCTGTGGCGAAAATAGTAGTTAGCACTCTGATCATAGTTTGTGCGCTCGTAGATGAGACTCGTGCCACACAGGGAAAATCAGAACTCATCCACAACGAGGTCACACAGTGAACCCTGAAATGGGCTGGCAAAGTCGATGCATATCCTCTTCCGAAATGCTCAGACCAGTGCCGTAGGGAAATCCTTGCAGGGGAGGCTTTTTTGCGAGTGCACGCCTGATTAGCACGCACTGTGTGCTAGAGTGTACTGGCCAGTAAATGTGCTACCAAATTTAAGGTTTCATCATCGATGACCCCCAATGGAACATATGTAGCAGCTGAAGGATGCATCCACAGAGCAGAGGTGGAACCATGATGCGACATTTAGCATCCTCTGTAGATAACTACTCCACCCTGAACAACATTAAGCCCATGTTTCATAGGAAAATAATTTCATGAGACTGGGTCTGATTCTTTTGGGTGACACTCTGGCCAACCACTTTGCACTACTGACAAGACTACACAGGAGGTGGTACTGGCTAGTAGTCACTGGCAATTCATGAGTAGTGAATAATAAATCTTGGAAGGTGTGGTGTATAGTCTTGCCTAGAGCAAAACACAATTTCCATCCAGTCAAACTCAATGTTGGGGCCATTGTGGAGGCGTGATAATGCGTCGGTTTTTGCATGAGTGCAGTGATCCAAAAATGAATGTCTTAATGGTAATCGCTCAAAAACAGAGCGCAATTGCAAACACTGCACTGTTTTGTCTGTAAGATGAGAATGTGGTCTGTAAGTAACTGGAGCCTTTTCCCATGTAGGAAAACGTGGAAATTTTTAGTGCCATTCAAAGTGGCTAGTCCTAGCTTCTCAATTTGTGAATAATTTTCCCACATTTGCAAGAGTGTCTTTTTAGACACAAAAGCAGTCTGTTGCTTTGTACCCTCAGTATTCTTATCCAAGAAGACAGACCTGAACCTGTATTGTGTCTCATTCGTTGCGAGGGTGGCAGGTTTGTCTTGTCCAGTACGAATGGCACTACTTGTGGAGGTGGCCACAGGTGTGTTTCCAACAGCTTCCTCAAGTGGTTCAAGGGATGGACAAGCGAGCCAACTGGGGAATGAACATTGCATAGTAGT
This sequence comes from Schistocerca piceifrons, assembly GCF_021461385.2. Classification (NCBI taxonomy): domain Eukaryota; kingdom Metazoa; phylum Arthropoda; class Insecta; order Orthoptera; family Acrididae; genus Schistocerca; species Schistocerca piceifrons. The sequence goes on from NC_060149.1 coordinate 787,323,281, forward strand.
TCATTTTCCCCAGAAGAGACTGCAATTCCTTCACATTTTTCGGTGCTGGCTGCTTCTCAGTTGCACCTATGTACTGTGCCATCAGGCTTAATCCCTTTACTGCTGAATATACGCCCCGTATACTGAATGGACAGTACAAAGAACTCGAATTTCCCAAAGTTATAATGGAGTCTGTTCTCCAGCAGCCGCTGAAATAGAGTTGATAAGTTTGCGTGTGGTGTTCACGAGTAGCACCAGTCACCCACACGTCATCCAAATAGTTACACATTTAGGAGTATCGTGAGTTAGTTGCTCTGCATATCTCTTGAAAATTCCCAGTGCCGAGGTGACCCAAAAAGGCAACCTCTTGTATTGATACATTCCAACAGGCAATTTACTACCAGGATTTTCTGCTTATCTGCATGTAGAGGTAACTGCAGGTATGCACCCTTCAAATCAATCTTTGAAAATCCCTGGCCCCTGCTACCTTTCTTGAAAGTTCCTCTGCAGAGGGATTGAGTGAATGTCAGTCTTACTTTGTACAGGGTGTCCCATTTATCTTGACCACCCTAAATAACTGTTTGTCCACATGCAAATTACAAAATGTTCCATGCAAATGTTCTTTAGCCGTCAGTGGGACATCAGTCAGCATCATTGCCTTCATTGTAGCTTTGTTTTTTACAAAGATATGACCAGTGGTATGACTTTTTTAAATGGCACCGCGTATTCTTTACTCGGTAATTCATTTCCTCTCCTAAAGACCTATTCAAAACTGTATCACAGTGTACCATTCACTGAAACACAATGTTATCAATTACATAACACAACATTGACGTTGATGCTCCCAGCGATTAGCGCAGGTACTCGGGGTAATGGAACACATCCACATACTGACGTTGACAGAGGACAGATGTAAACATAAGTGGAAAGCACACCCGTCATTCCGTCAACCATCGTCAGTTGAATAGTTATGCGAGTAGAATGTACATGAACGAAGAGAAGGTAGAAATGCTACTCATCTATGGGGAATGTAAGTTAGCAGAACAGTAATTGCAATACTGTTTTCTTATGTACTGGTACATTTAGTACAGTAGTTTAGTCCCTTTAAATACTGTTGTGTAGAGTAGGCATACAGTAAAGGCTGTCCTTCCTACAAACTGCATCGACATAACGTTTCTTTTATTGTTGTTGTTGAAGGTAGGCAAAATGTTACACAGGCAGCGGAACTGTACAGAGAGAGATATCCAGACAAGAATCCACCTTCCCGATGGATGTTTTCTCGTCTTGTTGCGACGCTTCAGGAAACGGGAAGTTTCAACCCATGACAACGCAGTTGTCGTAGCACTCGCACAAACGAAGCTGCCGAAGTTACTGTTCTCGCTTCAGTTGCTATGAATCCACATGTGAGCACATGACAGCTTGAACACGAGATTGGCATACCTAAAACGAGTGTACATTGTATTCTTACACATCACCGGTTCCATCCTTACCATGTAAACCCACATCAAGAATTGCGTGGGTATGATTTCCAGAATCGGGTACAGTTCTGTCAGTGGGCACAGCAGCAAATCCTCGCCAACCCGAACTTCTCCAATGTTCTATTTACTGATGAATGTTCCTTCTCAAACAAAGGACAGGTAAATACAAGGAACATGCATTGTTGGTCCAACGACAACCCACGATGGCTTAGACAGGTGGAACATCATCGTCACCTGAGAGTTAATTTCTGGTTTGGTATGCTTGGTACTACAATTATTGGCCCTTATTTCATCAATGTTAGTCCAGATGGCACAGCGTATGCTAACTTCCTCAGACGAATTCTTTCTCCTCTTCTGGATGAAGTGCCACTAACAACCAGAATGCTTATGTGGGATCAACACGATGGATGTCCAGCACATAATGCCTTGCATGCACATCGTATTCTGAACCAAAGGTATCCTGCCAGATGGATTGGTCGAGGAGGAACAGTTACTTAGCCTGCTAGGTCTCCTGATTTAAATCCTCTGGACTTTTTTCTTTGGGGATGCATTAAAGATGTTGTCTATTGCGGTATTCCAACAACTCCAGAGGACATGCACGAACGTATTGTGCTTGCTTGTAATTCTCTTCAGCAGGCAACACTAGGAGCAGTAAATAGTTCTTTCATTCGACGAGTGTACCAGTGTATCGGTGTCCAGGATAACCACTTTGAGCACCTTTGAATGTTCTACTCCTGGGCAATGGTACAGGAGAGTCAAAGTCAGTTTTGTGTTATGTTTTTACTTGGTTTTCATTTGTTTTCTGACAACTCCAGCAAGTGGACAAGTTTGAGATCCCGGGCTCAAAGTCAGTGTTGTGTTATGTAATTAATAACGTTGTGTCTCAGTGAATGGTACACTGTGATACATTTTTGAATAGGTCTTTAGGAGAGGAAATGAATTACCAACTAAAAAATACAGGGTGCCATGTAAAAAAGTCATACCACTGTTCATATCTTTGTAAAAAACAAATCTATAACGAAGGAAATCATACTGATTGATGTCCCCCTGACGGCTAAATAACATTTGCTTGGAACATTTTGTAATTTGCATCTGGACAAACAGTTATTTAGGGTGGTGAAGATAAATGGGACACACTTTATGTTAATCATGGTCTTAAAATCACCACAAATCCTGCTGGACCCATTCGCTTTATTTATGATCATCTTGGGAGCTGCCTACTGACTAGTTGAGATTGGTGCAATTACCCTCAATTCATGTAATATGTCTAACTCGGGCTTTACTGCATCTCATGTTGACATCTGAACTGGTTATGCACAACAAAATTTAGACACAACAAAGTTAAATATGCCCTTCAAACTCTTAGATCCTACCAAACATTGTTTTGATTAACTGTTGGTAAGTCTCTAATAATGGTTCTAAATCCTGGAGCGATACTGAACTGGACGTCAGTTTCACCTCATCCAGTATGTGAATACCAAATGTGGCAAACGCATGTAAACCAAAAGTATTTACAGCTGACAGCAAACTTACATTTAGCAAAGTGATTTCCTGTTTCATGGTCTTATATTTTACCCAAACAGTAATTTTCCCTCACAAAGAAATCTTTTGCCAGCTGTACAAAATAACCTGTTCTGCAGTGGCGGTAGAACAGGGTAGCCCAAACGCTGATAAGTTTCTTGGTTAATCAGAGAAACTACTGCCTCCATATCCACCTGGAATTGGGTCATAATACCACTAATATCCAACTCAATTGGGAGTTTATTAGGCACTTAGCTAGCTTCTGCTGAGACTGGAGCTAGCAAACATTGATGGTTGGTGTGGTCCTGCCAGCCACATTGTATTGGAGAACACCTGTATATCGATGCGGAGTGCTGTTTTCTTGCTGTGGCGCGCCACTGCATAGTACCCTGCAACAGGCTAGCATGTTTCAAAGAAATACGGACATTGCCAGAGTTCATGGCACTCCAACAATTGGACAAGATTTACGCAGCAGTGAGGTTGAATCCAGTGCTGAGGGGGAACTTTTCTTACTATCTAACGAACATGAACGAAATCAAGATTCCCGGCATGGATGTATCTGTTTACTAAGTCCATTGAAATCTACTTGTGAGCAAGAAATGTTTCCTTGCACAGAACTCACACCCTGATTGTCATCATGGGGAGTAATTTATCAACATGTGGTAGTAAAGAGATGAGCTATTTGTTAACTATGAGGAGGTAAAAAAAAAAAACTGAAATAGAATCGCTGTGGGTGGAGCTTGTGTAGTATGCATTTCTGCCGCTAGGTATGTATAGCGCAACTCGTTGCCAGTTTAGTGTCGGCTGTATCAATGACCTGGCTTGTTCTGTTCATCTGCAGTGACTGTTTTTGCTAGTGCTCTTTTGTTCTTGTTTCTTTTTAATGATGGGAAGTTTAAATGAATAACATGCTGCTGTGAAATTTTATTTTCTACTTGCTAAAAATGCTGCTGAAACTGTTTTAATATTGAAAACAGCTTACCAAGCTGACGCTATGGGAAAAACTCAAGTATACGAGTGATTTGTTAGATTTAAAAATGGCGACATATCTATTGTTGACAAACCTTGTTCTGGACGTCCATGAACTGTCTGAATCAATGAAAATATTGAAAAAATTTGAGAGCTTTTGATAACAGACCATAGACAGGCAATTGATCAACTGCCAGAGATTAATGTGTTATATTGGAGCTCGGTTCAGCAAATTTAATGGAATATTTGTGAATGAAAAGAGTTGTTACCAAGTTTGTTGCTCGGGTTCTGACCAACAATGAAAAGGAACATTGAGTTGAAATGTCGAGCTTTGAAGCAACAGCTTGACACTGATCCAGATTTTCTGTCATTGGTCATTACTGGTGATAAGTCATGGTGCTATGGCTATGACTCAGAAACAAAACAACAGTCAAGCCAATATAAGACATCGTCACCCCGTCCAAAAAAATTTTGTCAAGTCAAATCAGACATCAAAACAATGCTGATTTACTTTTTTTATGTCAAGGGTGTAGTTCATTCAGGGTTTGTACCCCCAGATCAGGCCATCAATCAAAACTTCTATTCGGAAGTTTTAAGAAGATTGCCAAACAGTGTTTGTCAAAAAGACCCAATTTGTGGCAGACAGGAAACTGGTTTTTCCACCACGACAATGCACTTGCACACACAGCCATCTCGGTAAGACAGTTTTTGGCTAAAAATGGCATGGTTCCACTACCCCATGCACCTTACTCATCTGACCTGGCTCTGTGCAACTTTTTCTTATTTCCATGTGTGAAAAGTAGCATGAAAGGAAATCGATTTGACAGCATTGAAGAAATGGAGAGAAAAAAACGAGGGAGGAGCTGCCAGTCATTTCTAAAGATGACTGCAAAAAATGTTTTGAACAGTGAAAGCACTAGTGGGACAAATGTATTAGTTGTAAGGGAAAGTATTTTTTCAAAAATAATTTTTTTTATTTTTGTTATTATTTTTAGTACTCCTTCATATCTGAAAAGGCATTTTTATCTGCTGCCGACACCTCAAATGTTTTGACAATATTTGAGATTGAACTTATCTTGGGATTGGGCAATTTTAGAGCTCTAGTCTGGACCTCCTTGTCTGTTACTAATCTGACAACTAAATCTCTGATTAAAGACTCAGGGTATGGAATAATTCAGTTCATACATTCAAACTTTCATGTACTGGCGAGGCCTTGCAGACTGCCAACCAGGCCGCATTATTACACTGCCTATATTGGTTAAACTGCAATCAAGCTGCCACAGTATGAGTTTCATGACAGAGATGCTCACTTAATAGAGTGAACAGTTCAGCAAATTCTTATGCTTCAGCAGCTTTTTAATTGTTTCATACAGATTACTACTACTACTACTACTACTACTACTACTTCTAAGTAACAGAGCACTCTGACTACAGGATCTGATATGTTTCTTGTCTTGTAATACAGCATAAATGTATGCAGGTAGTTTCCCCACATTTCTATGGTGTCGTCAAAACAACAAATGGCAGAGATGTTTGTGAAGATTGTCCCATAAGTACTTAACCCACAGGCTGCATGCCCATGTTTTGCACGAGCTCCATGTTCTGCTTCATCAGCTCCTGCATTTGCTCGTACTGAACTTTTTGTTGCAACTGAATCTTATCCTGCAGTGTTATTTGACCCTGCAAAAGCTGCTGTGAGGCACAACCCGGTTGGGATTGTGCCAGGTAGTTTCTGAGAAAAACAGTGAGTAGCTGAAAAGACCAAGTGGACAACGGCAAACCATACACAAATCCGAAAGGACAAACAGAGAGGAATTCAGTTGTGTAGCCAAGAATCGTTGACAATGCACAAATGAAACGTGAAAAGTGAACCAAGAGAAATAACAGAGAACAAGCATGTCACTGTGTGTGAACAGTAGTGTTGGCAACTGGAATCGTTGGGATATATGAACACAACTAGCTGAAGAATGTGTGCGCACTTGCCTCGTTGCCTACTCCGCGACTGACACGGTATCTGTGTTGCCTGCGGTGCAACTGTGAATCTGTACATTTCTGCACAGCCAGCATTGGTGTGTACATCTCAATATCGATGTCCGAATGTGGTGGCAGTAGTAAAGAAGTGGTGGTATCTCTCTTCAGAATGACCTACAGGTATTTGACTTCAATTTAAAAGTTTGTAAAAAGAATACAGATGATGATGAATCAGTACCCTCCAAGAAAAATCACTGGCCATTACCATACCTGACCTTAAATTTCTATTTCATTACTTAGTCAGAAGCTGAATTAATATGAAGCAGATCACATCAATAAAAGAAACAAACCAAACAACCCAACATATTCCTTTCGTTTAATACGACTTTTCCCATACAGATTAACTGGCATGTATTAAACATTATTAAACTCATCTGTACTTGCGGAGAGAAAGGGGGGGGGGGGGGAGGGCGAGAGAGAGAGAGAGAGAGAGAGAGAGAGAGAGAGAGAGAGAGAGAGAGAGAGAGAGAGAAGAAGACAGTGCCTGAGTGTTGCTCAAGCGGTGCGCAAAAATTTCTAGCTGAAAATTGGCAGCACAGAGACTATTGAACTGTACAGCAGGTGGTAAACTTGTATGGTGTGCAGCAGACTTCCCTACCCCCGTGCACCCTTTACAGGAAATATTTGGTCCAGTCACATTAATGTGACCATCACCTACATTCAACATCATCATGCAATAACCACTCATAGGCGGTTGGTGGCAGCCCTAGTAGTGGACGGTATATAAAGCATGCTGGGGGACATGGAAAGCAGTGCAGTTGTTGTCATAATGCAGAAACTGAGCGACTAATCTGATGTCCAAAAGGGCATGATCATTGGCTTTCAGGCCAAGAGTAAAAGCATTTCTGAAATGGCAAGTTTGTAACCTTTTCATGTGCCACTGTAGGTAATGTATACCATATGTATCAATATTGTGTTACCCAAAACCAGTGCCGAGGCACTGTGTTGTGTCAAGGACCGTATGTGACGTGGGTGAATAACAGCTGTAGAGGTGTGGGCAGGTGAATAGATGTGCAACTGTTGAGCAACTAAATGCCCAGATCAGGGCTGGGTGCATGAGCTGCCCATGAGGCTGCCCGTGGGCACACAACTTGTGTTCTCTTATTCATGAATGGGGCCAAAGGCTGCCGACAATACACAGTGGACTCGTGATGCTGAAGTTTGTAGTCACATTCGTATTCTTTGCCTTGTAATAATTATTACATTCTGACAATACAATGAATAATTATGACACAGTATAACATGTTTGTATTATTTTACCAATCATTGCAGGAGCTTCATCTGTTGCAGTCAATGAAGTATCCTCAAAGACCATTCTCGTATTATACAAATGTACACTATGTGATCAAAAGTATCCGGACACCTGGCTGAAAATAACTTACAAGTGGTGCCCTCCATCGGTAATGCTGGAATTCAGTATGGTGTTGGCCCACCATTAGCACTGATGACAGCTTCCACTCTTGCAGGCATACATTCAGTTGGGTGCTTGAATGGTTTCTTGGGGAATGGCAGCCCATTCTTCACGAAGTGCTGCACTGAGGAGAGGTATCGATGTCAGTCAGTGAGGCCTGGCACGAAGTCGGCGTTCCGAAACATCCCAAAGGTGTTCTGTAAGATTCAGGTCTGGACACTGTGCAGGCCAGTCCATTACAGGGATGTTATTGTCATGTAACCACTCCGCTGCAGGCCGTGCATTACGAACAGGTGCTCGATCATGTTGAAAGATGGAGTCACCATCCCCAAATTGCTTTTCAACAGTGGGAAGCAAGAAGGTGCTTAAAACATCAATATAGGCCTGTGCTGTGATAGTGCCACGTAAAACAATGACGAGTGCCTGCCCCTCCATGAAAAACATGACCACAACACCAGCTCCTCCGAATTTTACTGTTGGCACTACACACACTGGCAGATGTCATTCACCAGGCATTCACCATATGCACATCCTCCATAGGATGACGATACTGTGTACCATGATTCGTCACTCCACGCAACGTTTTTCCATTGCTGAATTGTCCAATGTTTATGATCCTTACACCAAGCGAGGTGTCGTTTGGCATTTACCGTCGTTATTTGTAGCTCATGAGCAGCCGCTCGACCGTCAAATCCATGTTTTCCCACATCTCACCTTTTAGTACTTGCAGTGGATCCTGATGTAGTTTGCAATTCCTGTGTGATGGTCTGGATAGATGTCTGCCTATTACACATTACGACCCTCTTCAACTGTTGGCGGTCTCTGTCAGTCAGCAGATGAGGTTGGCCTTTACGCTTTTGTGCTGTACGTGTCCTTTCAGGTTTCCACTTCACTAGCGCATCGAAAACAGTGTACCTAGGGATGTTTAGGAGTGTGGAAATCTCGCGTCGAGACGTATGACACAGGTGACACCCAATCACCTGACCACGTTCAAACTCTGTGAGTTCTGTGGAGTGCCCCATTCTGCTCTCTCATGATCTGTAATGACCACTGAGGTCACTGATATGGAGTACCTGGCAGTAGGTGGCAGCACAATGCACCTAATATGGAAAACGTGTATCTTTAGGGGTGTCCGGATACTTGGGAACCATAATGTATGAACACAGTACACACATTTTAGGATGTAACTGATATCACTGAATAAATTTCACTCAAAACCATTTATACACTGTTTCAAATTATTAACCAAAAAGTTATTTTGACAGCCATGGCTTGTGCATTTTTTTTCTTCCTTGCCATGCTTATTCTGCCTTGCACCACTAACCCACTATATCTTTTACTTTCATCTCGCAGAAGTAAATGAATCCTTGTTGTCACCAAACTTCTAATTATCTTCTCCTGCACATACAACTTTCTGGGAAGATTATTCTTTGCTTCACCATCTCAGCAATGTAAGTGGTTAGATCATCTAGTAGCAATCCACCTGAGAGTAACTTGTTGTTGTTGCTTCTCATCTGCATGTCTGTGTTCAGCAAAACATTGAAAACTGCATTTGATGGCTGAGTAAATGAGGTCTCTGTAAATTATTTCAGATGTAAAAGAATAGATGTCTAGGAATTTTCCTCAGATGCTGGAAGGCTCTTTTGACATGATTTGCAGAGTAACAGTGTGCTCACATAAGCAATAGAGAGGCTGCTGCTCGTTATCACATACCATGCTATCATCTGATTCATCAATTTTCTCAGCATGTTTCTGCTAATTGTCACAGTCTCTCCCATCAAATTTTGCTAAGAAATTACTGTCATCAGTTTCATCACTGTAGTTACTGGTACCTGTAAAAATTCTGAATAAGAGTGATAACTCTTAGTTGCTGATTTGAATTTACCTGGTGTGGGTACTGAATTTTTGAAACGCGTCATGTGTAAATCTCCCTGCCAGTACAAATTAAAACCCGTTCTCCTTCATAAATGTGCCGTGCAATTTTAAAATACCTGCAGTTGACAAAAATACACTAGACTGGACTGGCGTCCAAATGCCCTTCTGATGATCTGGTTTTCAAGTAATGCCTCATTATGTATTTGTTTGTTAATATCACTCAGAGGTATAGATGGAACTTCAAGAGTCATGAATCGAATAAATCCAATTATGAACTTGATTTAAGAACTATGCTGTGGTCAAATCATTCCTTAGAAGTTTCCCTGTCTTCACAAAATAATCAATGGCAGCAGCAGTCTGGTAAGTAATCGGCACAGTGTCCAAACCAACTCTCATTTTGTTACAGTGATTTGGCGTCAAACACCTTTTGCACAGTTTTGGATGCCAGTTTCAAACTTAAACTATTGTCTACCTTAGACAGCTGTGACACAAGACTAATATGTACATTGTTACATGGAAGGTAATGTTTCTAGATAGTGTTGTACGGGGGTGGGGGCTGTAAGGTTGACTGCCCACTGATAAAAAAAGAATGGTGTATCAACAAGAAAGCTGACAGGAGTTTGTCAATTTCAAACATGTACCAACTGTAATTCCCAGTTCTCATCATACAGCTTGATTTTGCCCTCCTATAGGAGATACTAGACAATGAACTTTCATTCCAGGTGCCTCACATTCAGATAAAATTGTTACAGTTGTGTCCTTGACATATGAACTTGAAAAATAAGCTCCTGAATAATGGTAAAATATTGTTTGCTTCCATCTGTACCCAATACGGCCCACATAAAGAAAAATACATGAGAACCTGCAGTGTAAGAAAAAAATTTTGCAGGTGGTATCGGAGCATTACCATCGATACAGCCAGTGCCAGAATTGTGCTCCAACGACGGAGTGGTACTAACATCGTACATCATGAGAACTGTAGGTTGTATCTCTGCTATCAGGAGGTCAAATTTGACTTTTAGGGAACCCACGAGTTCTCTCAGTACACGAAGTTTAACTTCACATTCTGTAATGTACAGCTGAGGGTTATCTCCAAAAGAAATGTTAATTTGTTTTCCAGCAAGGTTTTGTACCCCATTTTTCCACAAGCTTCATGGTTTTCTGCAATATTTCAGCTGACCACTTGCTACCCTTGCAAGTTCCCTGTGCTATAAAACACGGTGATGTATCTGTCCATGTTAAAAGTAATGTGTAATTAATCTATAAAGTTATAGATGTAAGTAAACTTCGTGTAGAGGCAAAAGTTGAAGTTGCAGCCAAAATGTTGCCAGAGCAGGAAATTAATAGTTACTTCATTATACTGCCTCCTGAATCAAAGATGATTTGTTTGTGCAACTGCTGGAGACACTGATGATCTTGTTACTCAAACAGATATTAGACACTAGTAATTTTTGGTAATATAAATATAGACATTTGGTTTAAGAATAGAAATGTTAACCATTTGCTAAATACAGGGTGTTTAAAGAAGAATATACATATTACAAAGTATTATGTTGTCAGACCTATTGATCGCTGTGCCACGGCTCAGTATTGGAGGAACGAATACGTTGCTTAGTTTATATGCATTGCTGCTAGACATCAGTTGTCTTCACATTTCTTGATTAACTTCACCTGTTGCAAAATGGCTACTCCTCAGCAGAAATCATTGTGTGTTCTCAAGTTTGCGAAGTGTATCCTGTGATTACAGTGTAAAGACATTCCATTTTGAGGTACCAAACTGATCAACCATATGGATGGAGCATTTATAAATGGTATCAACAGTTTGTAGACACAGGATGTGTAAGTAAAGGTAAGAGTCTTGGCTACCCTCATGTTTCTGATGGAAAAAGTTACATGAATTCAAACCGCTTTCCAACAAAGTCTTACAATATTGACTCGTCGTGCTAATCGGGAGTTAACTGCCTGCAACAATAATTTGGCACTTGTTGAGACTTCGGTTGGTTATGAAGCCGTACAATGTACAGCTGTTAAAGGCTGTATGTCATGACAACAAACGCAAACGTGTGGCATTTTCTGAGGAGCTTCAGAATACTATTGACAATGATAACAGTTTCACACAATGCATTTTCTTCAGTGATGAAGTGACTTTCCACCTGAGTGGGAAAGTAAACAAATACAATGTTAGAATTTGGGGCCTACAGAACACACATGCACAGACTGAACAGGTAAGAGATTCACCCAAAGTTAATATGTTTTGTGCGATATCCCTCTCGTCTGTTTACAGTTCGTCTGTCCTTTGATGGAAACACGATTAACAGTAAGTAGTATTTTGATGTGTTACAAAATTGGTTGTCCCCAAAATTGAATGAGGTCACCTTCATTTTTTCAACAAGACTGTACACCCTCTCAATGGAGTCGACAAGTGCGTGAATATCTGAATGAAATTACTGAACCGTTGGATTCATCATCAAACAGCCAGCGACTTAGCAATTCTCAACTGGCATTCTTGGACACCCGGTTTGACGCCCTGTGTCTTCTTCATGTGGGGTTTCATTAAGGACAGTGTTTATGCACCAACACTACCACAGAACCAGATCCATGTGCCTAGTTGGAGGTATATTGGCAGTTTTATCTGAACAGCAAACCACAGAATGTGCCTAATGAAAATGATGGTAATGAGAATTGTAAAGTGTTGGAACAAATCATAATTCTGTGTGTGTTGCATTTAGTAACTGTTCTTTACGTTCTGTTTGTAATTTCTCATTAATTACAAACTTCACCAATGTCAGAACACACTACCCACAGAAATATTGTGAATTAATATTAATAAAAAATATAAACCTGAATATTAATTAAATTTTCATAACATGAAGGAGGTACATTATTTTTTCATAGAAAGTATATGATGTCAAGACTTGGTTAAGAAACAAATTAGACCTATAGGGTTGGTGGTTTGTCTACAAATTTGATATTCACAAAAATCTATTTCTCTCAGAACTTTGTTCCTGTGCCTGTGGCCCTTATGATTTTGTGCCTCAATTAATTCACCATACGCTAGGCTGGCTACAAATATCTTGATCTTGTTTACTTCAGCAAATTACCTGAACATGATTACAAATAATATATTCTCCTTCCCTATTTACAGTGGTCTGCCAATGCTGGGGTAACTTTTCGATTCTGCAACTGTAGAAATCATGTAGTTTTGAGGCAAAGAACTCATCAACCCATGTTCCTTGAAGGCTCCTCAGTAGAGAGCAGAAAAGGTGAAAATCTGAGGGTGTAAGGTCAGGTGAATTAGGTGGTTGCGGAATGCCTTCCCAATCTAACTTTTGTGTAGTGTTTTTTGTCCACCTAGCAGAATGTGGGCGGGCATTATGATGGAGTAGGATCACATCATGCAGTCTTTCAGGTCCTTGTTATTTGATTGTATCTGCAAAACATGTCAGTTGTTGACAGTAAATGTCAGCAGTGATGGTTACATCTTGGGATAGCAATTCGTACTACACTACACCATCACTGTTCCACTAGATGCATAACTTTATTTTTTGTGGATGCTTGCAGGTCTTTGTACAGGGAATTGCTGCGTTCTTTGAGTTCAGTGATTCCTTTCTTTTCCGTATGTTAACAGAAATACACCATTTCTTGCCACCAGTAACAATATAGGATGGGAATGGTTGGCGTTGTTTACAAGTCAATTGATGATACGCAAGCAGAGAGGCACATATGGCCAACTGATGATTTATCTTGGAGCATGCAGCACCGAATAACTTGATTTTTGAACCTTCCCCATTGCATGCAAATGTCGATGATGGTGGAATGATCACAGTTTATCACATTTGCCAGTTCTGAAGGACACTTGATAGGGATAATTGTGGATTAGTGCATTTAAATGATCATTAAAAATTCCGAAGGTCTAACTGATCATGGAGAGTCACTAATGTCAAAATGATCCTCCTAAAAATGAGAGAACCATTTTCTTGCTGTGCTCTCTCCAATGGCATTATCCCCATACACAGCAAAAATCTTTCTGGCTGCCTCTTGTTACTGTTGCCTCTCTATTGAACTCATACAGAAGAGTATATTGGAAATGTTCAGATTTCGCCATTCGGCAATGCTAGTGTGCAAAACAAAAACATTATGAACTGACGCACCAACCTAATAAACAACAACTTTATTTTACAACTATATGTATCATGCTGAGTAACTATTTATTGTCATTTACTTAATTCTTCAGTATATGTATCTTGTACATAATGTGCATAAGATTTTTTACATTGAATACACGTAAAGACGCTCAAAGGTGAATAAAGCATTGAACCAAGCATACTTAAAATCACAAATTTTACTTTTTAATGAAGATGCTGTCTTTCAAAAATTATAATGTGCTAATAAACACAACTGAAGCATTACATTGAGGGGATAAAATATCTCTTGGTAACTTCTTAACCACGCTAAAATACTTCCTTTGTCATTTGTCAATCATCAGAAAAACCTAATAGCTGCGGAAATTAACCCATTTTTGTGTCGTATGTTCCTGTTTACAGTATTGCACTTCCATCTTGAATATTTGAATCATAATTCATTTTAACAGTTTTTATAATAAGCATATCATTGAGTTTCCTCATGGCAAACACTAAATGTAGCCAGTATTTTCAACTGAATGCAAGTCAAAAGAAGACATGGTAAAACACTCTACAGTGCATTCTATCCAAGGTATTTTTAGCACACTGGACTCGCATTTGGGAGGATGATGGTTCAAACCCACATCTGACCATCCTGATTTAGGTTTTCCATGATTTCCATTGGTCACCTCAGGAAAATGCTGGGGTGGTTCCTTTGAAAGGGCTTGACAGATTTCCTTCCCCCATCCAACCCTAATCCAAGCTTGTGCTCTCTCTCTAATGATCTCTCTGTCAGTGGGATGTTAAACACTAATATCCTCCTCCCTCCTCCAAGGTATTTGGCACTTGATACCAATAGTTTCCCATTTCAAGCATGTACAGCTGCAAGAAATGCTATATTTGAGTCTACATCCATTGCACACTTCACAGTTAAAATTATCTGACCATGAAATGTTGTCTCCAAAGGAGTACACTCAAAGGTATAATCCTTACTGCAACTGTGAGAAAGCAAAACTTTTGTTCTAATTCATCGACAAAGTATATACAGTGACTATCGATAAGATAGATGTATTTTGCTGTATTTTGCCCCAGCAATATAAAGAGTACTTCAGCTCGCTTTATGTATGTGGTCAATTTATGATCAGCAGCCTGATGGGCCTAAATGTTGTACACTCTGTTGATTAAACCAGTAAATCAGATGTGTTGTTATAGTGTTTCAGACAATTGTGATTCAACAGCAGTTAGTATGATTAAAATTTCAAAGTTACTGAAGGTGTAAAAGTTATTTTTCTGTGTCACCTGGTTCCTTAGGTTGTATTTCAAACATGTTTCCTCTCAGCAGTGGACTTGCGTACCACTGGTGGTTTACGATGGCAGGAAATGGTTGGTACAGCATTGAGCTAAGCTCCATTAATTAATCAGCTCTACTGGTTTCAAATTCGTCTTGAGTGAAGTAATTCTGATTAGACAATGAAATCAGTATTAGATACTCTCATTACGACTGTTGTCATTAAAGGTGCGAAAAATTTCTTAACTGTCCATCAAAATAATTTTTGAAAGTTAAAAAAAAAAAAAAAAAAAGGTCCAACTGTAAAACAACAAAACTTTGCACACATTATTGATAATGGTAACAATCTGCGCAAAATGTTTGAGTAACACACTGTTCATCTATCATATGCTACTTACTAAATGGCTCAAAAGTAATTTAATTTAAAAAAATCATGTATAACAACATTTTACATCTCATTCCTAGTATCTGCATTTGAGACTGTTCCCAGTAGTAAAGACACCTCCATAAAATACTGAGAAGCACTAGTAAACAAATGAGAAAAGCATGCTTCAGGAATTGCACATTAACTACAACTGTCCATAGATAAAGTGTATATACATTAAGAATTTAACCCCACAACATTGTGCAGCAATTTTCATCACAAGTTTGTTCAAGTTAAAACACTGCAGGTCTTTGCTGTGTGATGTACTTGTCGGTGAATTTTGAATCTTATAATTTACATTAATGCACGAAAACTGTATGTACTGCCCACAGTCAAGGTTACCTTGCAAGTTGTCAGTTTGCTCTGCTGATTTTCATCAACCTGATTCTTCTTCTTACTGCATTTCTCCCTTCAGAAGGAAACCTATAAAGTTACTTTCCTTCTTGGTTTGAAAAGTACGGCAGGCACTACACAGCACAAAACTTATGAAAATACTCAATACTTCCTGTGTTACACAAACAAAGTACAGGACTTTATTTCAGCCAATCATGAACTTCCAGTAACATTAAGCAGTAAGGAAAAGGATGGCTACACTTTCCCTGTAAAGAGCTTGAAGTGTACGACAGAACAAAATGCTTCTCTAGTTTGCTTGTGACAACAATCTGATAAATATTTTAAAATCCAGTTTGTTCCTCCTGTAATTTTATGGTGTATTTTTATATTGTTGCTATATTATGAAAATGTAAATATACTTAAATATTATATTTTCAGGAATTCATGCAGGAAAAACTGTGCCTATAGTAAAAGGAGGTGAAGCTACAGTAATGGAAGAAAATGAAGTATACGCAATAGAGACATTTGGATCTACTGGTCGTGGTCAGGTCCATGAAGATATGGAAGTCTCTCACTATATGAAGAATTTTGATGCATCTCCTGGTCACTTACGGTCAGTTAAATTCTTGACTTATTGCTGTTAGTGAATGTCATGATACTATATATATTTATACCAATTATCCCTCTTAAGTGTGGCATTTCTACAGATATTTCCCTTTTGATGTGTGTAGATGGAGTCACTCCTAACAAAAACTGCTCATAAGATTTCTCTTATGATTCACAGGTTCATTGGAAAGTCATTTTTGTTCACATATTAATAAAATAAATTGTCTAGATTGGAATTTTATGTTCCTACTTCATATCAGTCTTGAAATTAGTTTGAGTTCAGTATAGTTATTGATAGTGATGGCAAAACATGAAGAATAATCAGTCTGTCTGGCAACACTGCTGTGCTGCATTGGGTTCATGGTTCTGTCGTACCTGTAACAGAAGAAAAAGCAAAACAAAAGTAGTAGTAGTTGTAGTAGTAGTAGAAGATTGTCAGACTAGCACAGAGATGACATTGATGACAGCTGACTTTTATTCATTCTAGTATATTTTACATAATGACCTTAACAGGATATCCAGAACAGTTTTTAATACTTTTCTGCTCTTCTTGTAATTGTTTATATTTAGTGCTAGTGCTTTTCTTGGATAATACACAACTTTGCTGCTTTTCACCGACTCTATCTCGATCAGAAACACATACAAAAGAAATTCCTCAACTACATTAGGAACATTTTAGTAAGAAATCTGTCTTTGTTTCTTGAGATGTGATTTGCTTCTACATCTTCCCATTAGACAAGGAACAGCAATCAAAGCAATTGATGGAAACCTGGCAGCCCTGCATGGAATAATCCAATTAGATTTTATCTGCTGGAAATACTGTGACCATTGTGGGGCCTTGGAATATCTGCCATATTAACAAGATTTTTTTTATGCGCCTGTAGCCACATACAAAGAAATTTGTTGCTGGGAAACAATTGTTTTGTTTTATTTTTGTAAATGTGCAATAATGGAAAGGATAGATTTCTACTCACCGTGAAGATGACACATTGAGTTGCAGACAGGTACAGCGAAAAGACTTGCATATCAAGCTTTCAGCCAAAGCGTTCATCAGAAAAGAACAACACACATGCGTTCAGACAACAAGCACACCTCACTCTCTCTCTAGAGATAGCAGTCGTGTGTGAGGTGTGCTTGCTGGTGTGAGTGCATGTGTGTTTCTTTTCTGATGATGGCTTTGGCCGAAAGCTTAATATGCAACAGTCTTTCCATTATGCCTGTTTGCAACTCAATGTGTCATCTTTATGGTGAGTAGCAATCTGTTCTTTCCATAATTGTTGGTATTCCAATGTGGACTTTACATTGTTTGCTTTTTGTGGATGGGTGTTCTTGTATAGTATTATATCAGGGATGGAATACACTATCTAGAAAAAATTGATGAAATGTATTGACATAGGAGGAGGCAGTTTTAAGATAGTGCATTTTTTACCTGAAACACGTAAGGAATCCCATAGTCTAGGGGTCAACAAGAATTCTCCCATAAAGTCCAACAATCCCCTCGACTATTTTCCAATGTCTGTAATACAGTATAACTGAAACAGTTACAGGCAGGCATAGGTACCAAATATGTAGGCAAACAAGTTTCTGGATTAAAAGAATAGTTTATTTTGCACTGTTGTCTGTCGTAAACATTTGGCAGTTGAAACATTGGCAAAGTACTTCCAGTTGTGCAAGCATTATGCAGCAACAACACTCAAGTTTGGAGGTAACAGTTAAACTACTACTTCTGCTAAAGGTACATTTAATTCTGACAGCTGTTGCATGACATTTATGTCAGAAATTGTGTCTAATGTAACTGGTGAAGAATTTGTGTCAGAAATTTATATTTTGACCACCAATGGTATGTGTTTACACATCTGTACGAGCAGTTGTAAACACTGTTTGTTTGCAAGTTCGAATTCACCCCAACAATTATCTCGGAAGGTGGCTGCTTGTCTAATTTCCTGGCACCAAGCAGTAAGTGTCGAGCGAACTTGGATGACAAGAAAGAGCAGTTAAAAGTTGAAGAATTAACATGTACTACATATAACCTGAACTTTGGGATGTTACTTGTAAAAGTTGTAAAGACAGCGTGAAGAAATATAATGCCTTAACAGAAATGGTATAAGAATTTAGTACAACTGTAGAAGAGATTCAAGGAAAAATTCCTAACTTGAAAGAAATCAAATTAACAGCGCAAAGACAATATCTGCCAGGGCATTGAAGAATTATTGCATGTATCAAAATGGTTGTACTTCAATTTGCTGTTTCTTATGTAAGAAAGCTTAGCGTGCAAATGGGCAGGAGGAAATTTACCACTAATAAGCAAAGAAAAATTAATTATTTATTTATTTATTCCAGTTTAATTGTTAACATGAATCTGTATTGGATAGGAACTTCGCCTTATCTGCTGACAAAATATTCTCTCCACACTTCACATACTACTATAGCATTCTTCAACTAGTTCTTTAATTACTGCCATGTATTATTTCACTTGTTTCTAAATTTTATTAGTCAAATATGCCTCTAGATGTGTGTAAGTTTGCAGAATATGTTTTAAACAATAACCAGTAACGTGAACTGAAAAGGGCCAAAACTACAGATTCCACACAGTTTGGAGACAGAGAAGCCTTAATACTCCAAGTCTGATAGACTTAATACCAGAGGTGTTTTCCACTATTCACCTTGCTCTAGGGTGTCTGAAGTTATAAATTCTGATGAAACCTGAACTGTTAAATGTGTATGGTTTCATACTATGAGATTGTGAAGGAGAAGCATCATCAGCTACAAAAACATGTGGCACACGCGGTATTCTTCCTGGGAGGGGCGTCAGTTCGAGACCTGATGATGTGGTTTTAATGAAATCTTCAACCCCACTGCCTTTGAAAACTCCCATATCTGTTACTCTTCCATTCCTGCCAACTATGACAATGAGGAATTTGTAAATGGCATCAGAAGTTGCCATTAAGACCACACTATGCTGCTCTTCATGGTTAAAATAATAACTGCCAGTATTGTGTGGAGGAGCTAGGATAAGAGTGTGTTTGCCATCAGTACCAACCAAACATATGGGGAAGGTCAACTTTCATTTAAATTTGTTGGCAACATTAACTGTCTTCTGATGTAGGTAGTGACTGTAACAAAAATTGAAAAGTAATGACATTTGGTACAAGTTGTAATAAACTTAATTCATTTATTTCCTTTACTGTATTTTGAGTAGAATGGTGCAGTGCAGGAGGCGGCAAATGGAAACAAATACACATCTGCCAGTCAAGACACATCACAAAAGACTGAGGAAGTGAATCATTGTAACCTAACACCCATCAAGATGAAGAGTAAATTTGTTAGAATAAGTGATTTATTTGTGCGAGAACTATATGCACATTGAATGAAGAAAAGGATAATTTTGATGTTTTTGCCAAATATGTTGCAGCCAAAATGAGAAGTCTCTCGTCCAAATATTTGGGTAAAAAATGAAAAGAAACTTTCAGTAAGTCGTACTTGAGAGAAATGGAGGAGAATAAGCTACTATCAAATCCCACTTCTTATAGGTTTAGTAACTTGAATTCAGTTGCTTCAGCTAGTGGATTTTTTCAATTTGTCAAACAAATCAGAATAATATATAAATCTACACTTTCCATACTGACAAACTGAATGTAGCTTTTTACTGATTCAACAGTTACCTTACTGTACTCTTCTTTTAAGGCTAACGTGTATTCATTATAAATTATAATGTTTTGGGAGCTATCAGGCACATATCCATTACATAAATTTCAAATGATATCTGTCAGTATGTAAAGAGTCAGAGCGATTTCCTGTGTGACTCTGGAGAAAAGTGTCAGGTGTAAATGCACATTAACACTGAATCATGTGTTTTGACTAAACATTACCAACTTGCCACTCACCTGGAACATGCATTTTCCTCAGCAACTGTCAGTCACCCAAAAACAAGAATCCTGTGTACAGGTAACTGAGCAACCCCTTCTGTGCTCCCAGGAAAACTGTCATTTCCAACCACCATTTACATTCCACACATTCACCAAAGGCTAGGCTTGGAGCCTATAATATCACAACACACAGGCTTTTACTACTATGAAATGTTCTCCTTGTTCTTATAGTTGTATTTGTCAAGCCCATTTATTTTGTGACCATGTCTAAATATCTGAGGGTTCCTTTGTGTTGTCTTCTAGCATGGCGTAATTTACAGTTGTAATAAAATGATTGTATTGTTTTGGAATTTGTACCAATAGAATCCTGACCATTTATTTGTGTATTAATAAATACGAAAAATTTTGAAGACATGAAAAATAATTAACACGTACCAAAAGGCTTTGCTCAATGGAAAAATGTTACTGTAAAATCAAGCATGTAATGATGAGTGGTTCTCCAGAGGAAGTACTGCTAGAAGTCTAAAGGCAGGCAGTATTCTTTTAAAGGATGCAGATAAACCACAATCCATTCATCTTTATTCTTCGTCAGTTGTCTGGTAGTTGCAGGTTCTCTGTTAGTGAGGTGATATATCCTCGAATAGCAATATAGAGTCTGTGGCAGAGCTTTAAAGGACGTACATTTCAGATACAAGATGTCACTAACATTGGCTAGACAAGTAGTCTGTAACTAGTGTAATGGTTTCCTGAGGAATAAAACCTATTGACAATAAGTAGGTACACTTAAGACTTAATACCTTTCTCAATTATTTGCTTGTAGAATGGGTCCACAGCGTCTATAAAATTTTTAAAGGATTTCATTTCGCTCCAGCAATCCTAACAGCCGAAAACAAGATGAAATCCTTCAAAAATAATATCTTTGTGTAGTACTGGGCAATTTAAACCCATGTTGCATCACCATTACAGAGACTGCTAGACTGAACATTGAATGTTTTGTGTTATGCCACATCACATGGTGGAGCAAGGAAATCCTCTTCAAACTTTTTAACCTCATTTGGGTGCCAGGACACTTTCATGACTTGTGGTGAGTTGAAGTTTTAATTCCACTTTTGCAATCTGGGAAGGACCTCACTTATCGAAGTCATTACTATACAGTTATCCTCAATGGCTGTGTGGGAAATATGTTGGGAGCGAATGGTCAACCACTGCATTGTATAGATCTTAGAATCCAACAGCTCCTTAATTGCTTTCAGTATGGTTTCAGGAGATACGCTCCGTTTTTGATAACCTGGCGTTCCTGGAAGCAGCTCTGTAACAAGTATACCTGCACTGGCATCACTTAGTGCATAGACTTTTTGACATCGATAATACCTACTATACAACTCGGAGACACATTATTCTCACACAGTTCCGTGAATGCATTTTTTGAGGCAGTCTTCACATGTTTATGCAGTCCTCCTTGACATGCTATTTTAGGTGTCGAATCAGTGATGTCATGTCTGACCCCTTCGGGCAAGAGAACGATTGTCTATCAAGGTAGTGTTTTGGTGTTAAGTGTGACTGTGTGCAATAGCTATTAATAGTATTGCATCAGTAGGCAAACTTCCTGGTTAGTGTTCTGTGTTTGTTGACAACATCTCTGTCTTTTGTTCCTCCTGGGAGTGGTGCGCTCTGGAGGAATTGAGCTGGCCACTGGTGTAATTAGAACCAGTCTCATATTTAGTTTTTGCTCTGAGGCCATTGAGCGACTGCTTCACATAAGGCAACAAGTCATTGTGCAAGAGGTCTATAGAATACTCTTCACACCGTATGCATCTGCACACCATACAGTGGCTCTTCCACCAATGGAAAGGCTTCTTCATAACTGACAACGAGTGATTAGTTTCTATGTGATTCACAAAAAGGATTGCCTTTTAGAGATGGGTGTTGTTGGTTTGAAAGTTTTACATCAAGGTTGGACCAAATCTCCACCTTGGTTCCTACAGGGGCACAGAATTATTACAGTAAGGATTGAACTCCAGATTTTACATTTCAATCTCTGTGTGTTTCAATTACATTTGAGGTGGCTGGCAATGAGGGAATAAGCTGCACTTGGTAAAGGCAACTATATGGTTATGGGAGATCTGCATGTCAGTCAGGTGGTGTAAAGTGACCCTGACCCACCTCCAAATTGGTCACTGTACGGCAAGAGGATCTCGTGGTCTGTGATGACTGTGGCATGTAAATCATTGAATGTCACATTTTTACTAAGTGCGTTTTATATTGTGATAAGAAAGAAGCAGGTAATTTCGGTGAGGATCTGCCTTCTATTTTAGCTGATGACGAGATCAGTATGATAAAGGTTTTAAAGTTGTGTGAAGTGTCTTGACTCCAGTCAAAGCTTTTAGGCTGGAGATTTTAGTGTGTTGCATAGTGTATGTAAATTGAAGGTGGAGAGAGAGAGGGGGGGGGGGGGAGGAAAGGAAAGGGAGGGGATCACTGCTTCAGGACGTTACGTGGAATCAGCTGCGGATTCTGCATGGTGCCTGTCCTTTCGGACATGTCTGAAAGAACGGACACCACACATGCATGCATACTGTTGCATAGTGGTTGGCTGACCCATTTTGTTTCAGTGATTGGCCAGCCACAGCTATCTGTTGTATTCTTTTACTTCTCTCACTTGCTTTTTTCTTTTTAGTGTTTTCAATCTCGCATATTTCCATTGTGTTTTGTACGTGGGTGGGGATGCGACAGTGATAGGGTTTGTGTGTGTGTGTGTGTGTGTGTGTGTGTGTGTGTGTGTGTGTGCACATTCTTAAGATGTTATTTCTGTTTTTATTTGTAGTTACATTTTTATCATTTTGCACCCTTTAACCACACTCATCTCATGAAATTTTGGTATGGGTGTTAAAAACCTCCCTGTCATGCGCCCACATCAACATACCATCATCATCATGATCATGATCATGATCATGATCATCATCATCACCATCACCATCACCATCGGGATGTTTTGCAGTATAAAAATTCTGGTATTGTAGACATCAGTATCATAGTGAGTTACCTGTGTAACATATTATTTGAGAACTGTTAGTTATCTGTCATTAAAATGTTCATTAGTAATGCATTTAGATGAAAAGAGGAAGACAGACCTCTATAAGGTCTGTATTATGATGACTTTCCCCAGCAAGTATCACTGAAAAAGTTGTACACAATAGAGTCCTGAGTCATGTTATTAAACAAATTATCACTATGGAAACTGAAGAACTGTGTGGGTCATGCCAAACCATCGTTTAACTTACACTGACAGTAAAAAAATTGCAACACTGAGAAAGAGTTTTGCAACATAAACAAAAGTTGGTAGGCATGTTTCCACGTCTCAAAGGTGATGTCCATTAAAATTTTGCACGAGTCATGTAATGTAGTGATAGTAGCACCACTATGCAAATGAGGTTTGCTTTAAATATATGCTGTAAAGGCTGTGTGTGTTACTTACCTTAAAGTTGGACGTGGTGAGTTGATATTATTCAAGAATGCCTTAAAGGTGTCAAAGACACCACTATCAACACGTTACTCAGTTAGGACTAGGTTGTTTAATAGGGTGCTATGAGAAGCTGGATGTTCCTTCTACGATATTGCAGAAAAGCTTGGCAGGAATGTAGCCACTGTACACGATTGCTGGCAGTGGTGGTCATGGGATTGTGCAGTCACAAGATTATGAGGCCTCTGACGGCTGTGTGGCGCTATGGAGAAGGAAGACCATTATGTGTTCAGCTTATAGCTTTGGTACATTGTACTGCATCTGCAGCAGTAATTTGAGCAGCAGTTGGCACCACAGTGACACAACGAACTGTTACAAATTGGTTACTTGAAGGCCAGTTCCGAGCCATAAGCCCTATAGCGTGCATCCCAGTGATTTCAATAGTGTCAAGCGACAGCTCATTGAAGGGCAGGGTGAAGACCTGTTGTGCTTTCTGATGAAAGTTGGTTCCACCCCAGTGCCAATGATGGCCCTGTGTTGGTTAGGAAGAGGCCATTTCGGGGCTTGCAGCCAACATGTCTGCATGCTAGACACACTGGGCCTACACTTGAAGTTACGGTCAGGGATGCGATATCGTATGGGAGCAGGACGGCTCCCAGAGTTATCCTACACATCATCATTGTAAATTTGTACATCACTGTGGTGACTCAACCCTTTGTGGTGCCATTCATGAACAGCGTTCCAGGGTATGTTTTCCAATGGGGTAATGCTTGCTCACATACCACATGTTGTAACCCAACATGCTCTACAGTGTGTCGACATGTTGCCTTGGCCATGCTTGATCTCGAGATCTCTTTCCAATCGAGGACGTATGGGACATCATCAGATGACAACTCTGGCATCATGCGCAACAAGCTTTAACCCTCCCTGTGTTGACTGACCAAGTGCAATAGGCATGGTCTCCATCCCACAAACTGACATCTGGTACCAGTACAACACAGTACATGCACTTTTGCATGCTTGTATTCAACATGCTGGCAGCTACTCTGGTTACTTATGTACTAGCATTTTACGTTTGCAATGGCTTATCTAGTGCTTACATTAACCTGCAATTGTGGAATGTCAATCTCTTAAGTATGTTACCTAGACAAATGTTTTCCCGGAGTTTCATTACTCTTCATCAATTATTTTTTGGTGTTGCAATCTTTTTCTGTTAGTGTAGATAATTGTGAAGTTTTGGTAATAGTTCCATTCCAGTTGAAACAGTATTAAAAAAAAACCTTAATCATCGTTAAATAGAAAATGTTAAAATATGCATCATCAGTGAGAGACTATGTATGGTCGTGTGTGTGTGTGTGTGTGTGTGTGTGTGTGTGTGTGTGTGTGTGGGGGGGGGGGGGTCTAGATGCTGATACAGCATCTAGACCTAACAGAAATTGTAAGCAAGATGATATCATTTGTTATCAAATTAAAAGAGGTGTGTGTGTGTGTGTGTGTGTGTGTGTGTGTGTGTGTGTGTGTGTGTGTGTGTGTGTGTGTGTGTTTTACCATTTAATGTACCTGTGATACTACAGAAACCTGCAATTTTTTTCCTGTTCCAGGTTGCAGTCCTCACAGTCATTACTGAATACAATAAACAAGCATTTTGGCACACTAGCATTTTGCCGTCGCTGGTTAGAAAGAGTCGGTTGTACGAAATACCACATGGCATTGAAGGATCTGAAGGACAAACACATAGTTGATGCATATCCGCCACTTTGTGATGTTAAAGGATCATACACTGCACAGTTTGAGCATACAATTTTGTTGCGTCCAACATGCAAAGAAGTAGTGAGCCGGGGTGAAGATTATTGAATTCTTGCAACAGTACTTTTCATTTTCTTGTTTTGTGATAGTTCCTTTTCTTTACTTGTATGATACACAATGTTGAACTTTTTTTTTATTGTGAAACGCAGCTTCCTGGTAAGAACTGTACCAGATTCCATTGCTCATACAGTGGCATGTTGAAGACTTTCTGTTGTGAAACATTGACACTTTATGTACTCACGTTGTGAAATTTTCAGTAATATGTGCAGACCTTCATATTATGAATGTTGATAAAATGAATAATGTATTGATACCTTTCTTGGTGCTGGAACAAATCAATGCAGTATTTATAACATTAACACCCTAATTTCTGGTTTAAATTTTTCAATGAATTTGATAGCTAATTTTACTGTGTGTCTTCCTTAATGCACTGACTAAATTTCTTAAATGTGTAACACAACAAAATTTAGGATGTAGCATAAATGTCAAGTAAGATAATATAGCTGTTTTTTAGGCTAAAGTGTGCAAAATACAAAGGGGCTGCAATATTTTGATTCTGAGCCTACATATAATTTCCATGTATCAGTTTTTGTGAAAGTGTATGATCTTGATTTTATTCATCATAAATAGTGGATTTACTGATATCACGTCATCCTTACAGTTTACTAGTTGCAATAGCCAGAATTTTTGCTGTAAAAGCAATATACCCCATAACATGAAGAAAATGGAGAAAGTTGGTGCAGTCACCTTGGCCAGGTCCACATGACATGTTAAATAGTACAGTTCAGAGTATATAAAATTGGTGGTGTAAAATCTATAATTGTTTTGTCTGGATATGAACTTTTCAAAGTTCTGTTTGTCTTTATATTCTGTTAATGAATGTCTCTGAAGAAAATTAACAGTGATTTAATTACAAAAAACCCCAATTAAAAAGTACTGAAAATTATCTATATGCTGATGTGCAAAACTTAAGGATGAAAGTACCAAAGTACCTTTCACATGATGGGTCATGGCCATGTAACAGCTCAACGAAACTCGGACCATATATAGAAAGAAATGCTACATTAAAGTACAGAAGGTAATTGAAAGAAATATGCAATGAAATGAATGGAAAGACACTTTCATTTATAATCAGCTATTATACTGAAGTCATTGCGATTCAAGATGGTACCCTGGACATTACAAAAGGCAGAATGTGGTTCTTAATAGGGTTTGTAATGGCCATGAATGGCAATGCACGTTCTGCAATTTGCTCCCATGCTGGCCACAGTGTTGGTAAGGACTTTCTGTATTAGGGTGTTCCGTTCCTTCCTTGACAATTGCTGAATGGTCATTGATGCATGTGTATGTGCTGCAGTATGTTTCCCAAACACATCTCTCGTGTACTCAATGGAATTTATGCCAGAGGAATGAGCAGACCAGTCCAGTCCAGTCCAGTCCATTCACTGAATATCCTCTCTTCCAAGAACACCTCCATCTGCACTGTTCCACACAGTCGCGCATTGCCATCCATAAAAATTAAGTCCAGGCCAAGTGCACACTTGAAAATACACACGTGGGGAAGGCACACAGCATCACAATAATGTTGTCTGATGACTGTACCATGTCTATGCCCAAGATCATATGCCCATGCAACATTATGTCTCTCCACACCATAACACCTGGACAATCAAAACCAGCGTGTTCACCATTGCTGCACATACCATCATATGATGGATGGGAACACGTAATGTACCCAGGAACATTGTCAAAGACCATGGTTTTGTGATCCAGGTGTTATGGTGTGCATAGACAGTCCGTTATGTGGGTGTATGATCTCCAGATCTTTTGACATATTACACTCATTAGTCAATGTTGTTATGATGCTGTACTCCTTCCCCTTGTGTGTCTTTTCAGTGGTTTATTCAACCCTGACACCATTTTTATGGCTGACAATGGGTGACTGAATTGAACATCACGTATAGAATAGTTCTTGGAATGAGAGGATATTTTGCGAATGGACTGGCCTACCCAATCCCCTGACTTAAATCTCATCGAGCGCATGTAAGATGCATTTGCAGGATGTCCATGTGTTCCGACAACAATCCAGCAGTTGTCAACTGCACTGGTGGAGAAATGGAATGCCTGCCACAAGAACTCTTTACCAACCTTGGGGCCAGCATGGGAGCATGTTTCAGAGCATGCAGTGCTGTCCATGGTGATCACACACCCTATCAAGAACTGTAACAAGCCTTTTGTAATGCCCAAGGGACCGTCATGAATCACAGTACTTTGGTGTCTTTGAATGAAAGTGTCATTTCTGTTTATCTCATTGCATACTTCTTTCAATCACCATCTGTACTATACTGCAGCATTTCATTCTATGTATAGTCAAAGTTTCATTTAGCTGTTGTATTTGGCAGTGACACATCATGTGAAAGGTACTTTCTCCTTAAATTTTGCACATCAGTGTAGGTACTTTTCTTACACATGTGTTTAAGTGATTAGTCTTTAAGGCAAAGCATTCATTCAAATTGCTCTGTTCTTCCGTAGACTATAATGTAAGTGCAGACACTATGCACAGCTATTTTTACTGGTCTGGATTTCTACAATTTTCTGGAAAATAACTGGATAGATATGAAGGTGAAGGTGAAGTTTGAGAAAATGGGTCTCTCTCAACACTTACAGTTTTGGTGGTTAACATTATTGTGCATCTTTCTGGATGTATAGTACTCTTGAAGTTTGGGGTTTAGCACAAAAATTTCTTGTCATAATATGTAGTACGTTTGTAGTATAAAATGTGCAGGATATCAGTCTGTGAGAGATGAATTCTGAGTCCACATATTACCCCAATGCTGCAAATTATGGAACTGCCTCTGATTTGGTTAGTCATGTGTCTTCTCTTGCACTGGAATGCATTGTGCTGACAGTTTGTCTGGACATAATTAGAACAAAGAAATACTCTTGCTCTCACTTTATGTGAAATCCTAGTAGTTTGAAAATAGAGGTTGTCATGATGTAATTGCTTGAATGCCTAAGTATTGCCCTGAGTTGCAGATGGGCACAGCGAAAAAGAATGCTAGAAATACGGTCCATTCACATTAAAGTGACCACTTGCCAAAAGCCAGAATAAACACCACTTGCAGTGTGGACTGCTATGGAACATGCGGGAAGAGTGCGTGTAACAGCTTTGAAAAGTCAAAAATTATGATAATGGGAGAAGCCATTGGGTGGCTTTAGGGTACGAGAAGAAAAACTGTCTGTTAACAGACATAATTTTTTGGCAATTCCAGCATATAAAATAATTGCATTCGTAAAAGTTCATAGAGACCCTTACATAATATTTTACAAAATACTGAAATATCACTCGAGGAATGCAGCAATTACATTTAGAAGAACAGTAGATGCCTATGCATTGTCATCTCCACCAATCAAAGCAGAACTCAGTAAAATAGGGGGGAAATACATAAGCACTACATACTATTGATGTTACTGATGTATGGCATTTTCAAGGTTGAGTCTTCTCAATTTGTTGTTTGAATTTCCTTCCTGTGTGGTGCTTATGCATTTGCTCCCTATTTCACTGCACCAAATGTGTGTTGAGTTGTGCTTATGTGTGAGTGTGTGTTCTCTATTTTGGGAGGAGGACTGTGTCTGGAAGCTAAAATATTTTACTGACATTTTTCATTGTACCTGCTCGTGAATCAACGCCTCCCCTATGTGACAAGTAGCAATCAATTCTTTCAATATTGTTGTTATTCCATCTTGGACTTTCTATTGTTTGATTTTGCCTTTCAACAGTGCATTATATTACTTCACTACCATAATTAAAAAATGATACAAAGTCATTGAAATGCATACAATGTTCAGAGGACTTGTAAGTCCCGGCAGGACTATACAGGCAAAGTACATTAGGGACTGAGAAGTCCCAAAAGAAATCAGTTTGTTTTTTTCATTAACACACAAAAAAGTTACACTCTGAACAATTTGAATGAAGTCTAAATTCCACCTTCGTAGATGAGCATAGTTCACACCTGCCTCTCAAATTGATAAATCTTAGCCAGAGAGATCATTCATTTTGAAAACATACATCATTTGATACCAAAAATGGTATCTTCCTTCTCTTTGGAGTTGAAAGAGCAGAATTTTGATCCCTTTTAAAACAATCCCATTTTTTGGACACTTGCTTTCCAAATACGAGTAGACAGAGTGTAGTTCTACATTTGGACTCAATCAATGGAAGTGTCCCTTTTACATCACAGTATGAAATATAGGAACTCACAAGAATCATTTCCACGATTGCATAAAACAGTCGGTACCAATACGTTTCTGACTTTCTATTTAATATCCTTGTGTACATTGTAATCTTGTACAACTGTCAGTGCCCCCACTTCAATCATTGTTCCATCTTTCTGGGTTCTGGATACACTACATACTTCATTTCCATGATAATTTGACAGAAAGTGAAGTCATCGCCTGGACCTGGTGGTATTACCAAGTCCCAGTCATATTTCATGTTATAATTGAATATTACAAGGGTACTGTATTGATATTTTATGCAAGTTAACATTAGCACATATAAAGGTAACTACATAAAAATCATAATTTACCTTACTTTTATTTACGTGACCTTTCAGTGTCATTTCACACACTGAGCAGCCATTTGCGTTACAGGTTTCCACATTCCAGGCTGATGTATAGGCTTCAGAATGGCATGCAGACTGTATTGCCATGCAGCATAGGGAGCATAAACTGTATGAAATATGGAACCTTTGTGTCCCTACAGGTCTAACAGGCTGTTGAGTTACAGAATTCCAGACAGAAGCTGCTGACTCCTAAATCCTGCCAATAAATAAAGAGTTAAACAATATACTTTCATTTCAGTTGAACCAATTCAGTCTTTGTTACATTAAGAGTAGTGATCCAACTACTTGAATGAGAAGGTGAAATGCTGGTGATAACTAACACTTGGTAATCTCATACTTTAATCTACATCGACATCTACACTTCACAGGCCACCTTACAGTGATTGGCAGGGGGTACTTCATGTACGACTGTCACTTCATCCCTTGTTGTTCCATCTGTGAATGGTTTGTGGGAAGAACAATTGTTGGTAAGCCACTGTGTGAGCTCAAATCTCTCTAACTTTATGTTCAACTCTAAGAAGTTTAACAGTAGACCACATTGTGATGCAGAATGCCTCTTGTGCATCATCTTCCTCTGGAGTTGGGTGAGCATCTCTGTGATGCCCTCCACCCTTACTAAATGAACCTGTAATGAAACACAATGCTTTTCTTCAGATCTCCATTTCCTGTATCGATGGTATGTGGTATTGATCCCAGATTGATGAGCATTATTAGAGTATAGGTTGAACGGGGGTTTTGTAAGCTACCTCATTCGTGGGTGAATGGCAGTTCCTGAGGTTTCTTCCAACGAATCTCGGTCTGGCATCTGCCTTACCTATGATTAGTTTTATGTATCTGTTCCTAAATCATTCTATCTGTGTATTCCTAGATCCTTTATGATTACAGTGACTGATCTGCAATATTGAAATAATACAATAATGAATCTGTCTGCCAATTGATGCACAATATGTTACATGTGCTTTATGTTGGGGTCAACTGCCAATATATTTTAGATGTGAGAGCTGAGATGAGAAAAGGATATTGTCATATTTAGTAGTTCTTCCTTGATAGATGTATTATTCACTACATTCTTCCATATTTATTTGTCAGCAGTGGTCTGGTCTGTTGGAAAGGTTGTGTATTAAAAGAAAGTATTAGGAAATGGTACTTACTAGATCTAGTCAAATAAAAGAATTCAGTCAGGACAGGAATGAAGGCAGCAATATTGGAGCAGAGCACTGTATGACAGTTTGTGAAGTAGTCTGGTGAAATTATTGAATTCAATATGGAATGAAATATCTCCTAACACCAGAGTTCAATGAGAGTCCATTCAACAAGATAAATGTCATGAAAATTGTGAAGTTTGAATGCCGATAACATGAATGTCATCTGTAAACCAGGGGCTGGTTGATATTGTACAATTGGGGCTGCAAGATAAGTAAAAACCGACACACACATTACATGATTACAATACCAGACATCTCAGTTCAAAAATGAGAAAATCCAAACAATTGCGTTATGGGTAAATTTAAAAAAATGACTTATCTGGAAATGTGCATTGTCTTCAAACATGGCATCTACAGCCTTTTCAATAATGCATAATTATCACTGAATGTTTGAGGTTTGCTGATAAGTCATTCTTAGTCATGGGATGTTAGATCTGTAAAGTCATTCATGTCATCACCAAATACTAGTTTGCAGACACAGTTTTTAACGTATAAAATGTGGCCAAGAAGGAACCACTTCTCATATTCATGAATTCCCACATTTGAATGAGTTGTTGAGCTAGTGAAAATTTTGATACTTGTGCTGTGTTTGAGTTTATATAGCTTGATTTCTTGAAAACTCCAGCTATGGAAAAATACCAACACATAAGAAATGGGACTGCATAGATGCCAAATGCAAAACATTTTATCTGTTTTCTAGACCAAAAAGAGAGAATTCCAGCTATGAAAAAAAGTCTACACTTAATCAGAACTCAAGAAATACATAACTAAAACTATCACCTACAAGGGATTTCTTTCCATCAAAGGATGTGATAATTTTTGTACAGAAGTTATGGATTGTATCGGCTAACTCTGTGTTTGCTATTAGAGTCCTGCATGACCGAGTAAGCGAGCACAAAATACGAGATGGGGCGAGCACACCCTAACTGGATAGGCTGTCCGCACTAGTTCTAGTGACTGAACATAGAAGCCGTGACCGAATACGTAGCACGTAACTTCAAACACATTACACGTATCATTATCTGTGTGAGACCGCAGCCAGTACGGGCTTCTCATTTGTGGTGTCTCTCTCTCTCTCTGTAATCATGCAGTGCGGGGAAGCCAGTGCAGTAAGACGTAAGATTGAAACCAATGTTTACACATTGAAGAGACAGGAAGGTCTAAAAAGCCAAGTATGGAGCACATTTTTGTTGGTTGTAGACGAAAATAGTGCGTCTACTGGGTACGTATCGTGCATAAACTGCTCCACATTATTGTGTTTCCATTCGGGAACCACTCATTGAAAGAAATACAGTTGCAACAAACCTCACAAAGATACAGCTCCTTCAGGAATACCGGCAATAATAAAAAATAGTATTACAGCAAAGTGTGTTGCAATGCATGCTAAAGATATGAGACCTTTTAATGCTGTTTCTGGTGGTTTCAGAGAACTAGGCCAAGAATTAATACATCTAGGTGCCCATTATGGAGAAGTTAACGTGGCAGATGTCATGCCACATCCCTCTACTATAAGCAGACATGTCAAAGAACAAGCTGATGCAATACGAAACAACATAATGCCTTCTGTTATTGCGGAAGTTATTAAATGGTTCAAATGGCTCTGAGCACTATGGGACTTAACTTCTAAGGTCATCAGTCCCCTAGAACTTAGAACTACTTAAACCTAACTAACCAAAGGACATCACACACATCCATGCCCGGGGCAGGATTCGAACCTGCGACCGTAACGGTCGCACGGTTCCAGACTATAGCGCCTAGAACCGCTCGGCCACACTGGCCGGCGGAAGTTATTAATAAAACATTTGCTGCGAGAGTTGATATGTGGACTGATTCGCATAATCAGATGCACTATATGATGCTTACAACACATTACATTAACACAGATTGGTCTCTTGTGATCAATGTTTTATTTACAACAAAATTCCCGGACGTTAGGTTGGTTGGTTGTTTTGGGGAAAGGAGACCAGACAGCGAGGTCATCGGTCTCATCGGATTAGGGACGGAGGGGGAAGGAAGTCGGCCGTGCCCTTTGAAAGGAACCATCCCGGCATTTGCCTGGAGCGATTTAAGGAAATCACGGAAAACCTAAATCAGGATGGCCGGACGTTAGGAAGACGGGAATAAATATTATAAAAGAAAGTGCTCTATGAATTTAGCTGTGTTACTTATCCGTTCTTGGTAACGTTACTTTTGTATTAAAAGAGAGAGAGAGACAGAGACAGAGATAAATATATAGTGTGTGTGTGTGTGTGTGTGTGTGTGTGTGTGTGTGTGTGTGTGTGTGTGAGAGAGAGAGAGAGAGAGAGAGAGAGAGAGAGAGAGAGAGAGAGAAATAGAAATAGAAAGAGAGAGAGAGAGAGAGGCGTTGGATTTGTACAGTACAGTGCAGCGAGCCGGGACAAGGCGAGGTGAGACGTCAGCGGTGACCGGTCATGCTCGGTTATCCGCGTGTCCGGAATCCGGACATCAGACATGAGACGAGTAAGTGACCGAGCCGAGTCGTGTGGGGCCGGACACGAGAGGTTCGGTCCCCCCGTCAACAGGCGAGCCGTGACCGCTCAAACACTGAGCGTTGCAGCACACTATTTGCTATATTGCAGTTTTACTTACTAACCTCAGTACTACAAGTCAAAGGAGACTTTACTTGTGTGGGCTCTCTCTCTCTCTCTCTCTCTCTCTCTCTCTCTCTCTCTCTCTCTTTAGAGAATGAGCCCTTGTGCATTATCTTTTAGTTTTCAACAACAGTGGTTGGCACCAATCACCTTAACTGTGCTATTGCTTTCTCTAATGCATCTTCAGAACGACTCTAGGGAAGTGGAAATAGGGGCTAAGTCATATTAGTCTGGGAAACTGTTCCAGGAAATACTATTTTTGACCATTCATATCAAAACTGTGCATGATTCAAGGTTGTGAACATGATAAACAAGTGACAAATCTCTATCTGTTGACTTGTGCTGAAGGAGTACACAATTGAGTCTACACTCCAACTCTCAATGACTCTACACCTCCCTTATGTAGGCTGTGATTTTATGACACTTGAAATACAAATCATGTCTCACTGCACTTAAATAAACATTCGAAAATGAATTACTTTGTTGAACCACTTCTACTTCTGGGAGTTTCCTTTACCCGGGAGCATAGCTAATGGATTGAACTAGTCTGTACTAGTTTTTGCAGACTGTCTGTATGTTCTACATTAGATTATGGTCAGTGAGACTGTTATAACTATAAAAACTGCAAAAACAAATGTTGCACCAGTTGCATATCTGTGGAGCAGGGAATAAAATACTAATCCCTATGAAACAAACAACACGACACTGTGAAATAAAACAAAAACAGTAATTAAAATAAAGGCTATATATTTGAAAGTGCACTTATTTGAAGTGAAAATTTGCTGCTGGGTAACATTAAATACCATCTTCTAATAATTTCCGGGTATGCAGCCGGATCCCGTTAGGGATAGTGCGTCGACGGGATCCGGCTGCATACCCGGAAATTATTAGAAGAAGAAATACGCCGGGAAAATTTCAGAAGTCACATTAAATACCATGTTTATCCAACCTGTGCATTGCAACATGCTTGGAGCATCCATTGCACAAACATGCACCCCACCTCCCTCTTCCCCCACTCGGGGAGTGTCATCTCTTTCCTGAGTCTGTGCTTGAGCACCATGGGTCCCCAGCCTTACAGCAATACTTCCCTTTTCCCCTTTCCTTGCTGAAAGTCTGTTCTTCTGCTGTCCTTGTTGCCTCTCTGCCTTTCCATTGAATAGTCTTCTTGGTGCTGATTGTGCTTGGATTTGATTTGTAATTTTGCACACTCATTTTCTTCTCTTCTGGCATGCTACAACTTTCCATGCTTAACTATGTGGTCCTTGTTGGGTTTGACCTGCTATTACTTTTCCAAGTCTTACCAAAGAGCAAATCATTCATAGAAGGCCGCCCAGCGCGGTGTATATTCCCCCTTTTGTGTCTTTCTCTCTGTGCACCCTTCCTTTCTTGCAAAGGTACTATGCCCAGAACCCAACATTGTAGCCATTTTGTGTGTGCGTGTGCACGCGCGTGCGGGATTACCAAATATCTACACAGTGGTAGCCCCCTGACGAGGCGACGATCACACTGTTATACCCAAGCTGGAAACTCCCCACACAAGCAAAGGAGTATGTGCCCGTAGTGCCTGGGCGCAGGGACTCGCAACATCCTCAAAGACGGAACCGCTCATCTGCAGCATTGTCAACAGGACCAATTGTGGACGTTTGGTATAAGGCTGAATGGAGGGTCTGAATCAGAGAATCAGGTGGTACTGTGATTGTGTAGGCTGCAGATTCCTCGACTTACATCATAGAGTGGAGAGGTGTCGAAATATAAGGAATAAATCGGGAGTCTGCTATACACAGGAGGTGGTTACACTGGTGGCAGAGGCTGTGCAAAGTGGACGGGGCAGTTTCTTAGGTTAGAATGTTTCAGAAAACTTCAAACAAGAATACAGTACAGTCTCAAAGAGAGAGTACCAAACACAAGACAGGGGTAGACCTAGGCACCATCAATACCACAGTTGTTTTAGCTGTGTTGGGAAAGAACCAGACCTCATAGCAAGAAGTGAAGCAGAAATCATTGCAGGTATTGAAAGCTGTCTGAAACCAAAGGTAAGTTCACGTGAACAAACTAACAGTGTACAGAAAGGATAGACTAAACTCAGTTGGTGGGGGCGTGTTTGTTGCTGTTGCAAGTAGTCTGTCTTGTAGTGAAATGGAAATAGTTACTGAGAGTTAGTGTGTATGGACATTACACTTGACAACCAAAATAAATTAATAATTGGTTCTTGGATATGTTGGTAGTGGACATAAAACTGTAGTAAATTCTTTGTCTGGAAATTGTTTTGAGCTATTATTTTGGGAACGCATTCAAAGTGTAAATGGTTGTCCACTGTACTATACCTCTGGGTGGCATCATGAAAGATACCGAAATTAATGACCACAAGAGTGTTGTACCGAGATTAAGTACTGTAACATCCCAATAAACACAAAATATATATCTATTTAAAAAAGCTGATGAAAACTTGCAGTATGCTTTCCTAGGATACAGTCTCTATTCCTCTGATATTATGTATCAACAAAATGTGGCTTTAATTTAAAAAAAATAGTGTTGATGGAAATTGAGTGTTACATATATCTAGTAAATTAACAAGAGAGAGAACAGATGCCACATGGTTTGCAAAACAGGTCAGGACACTGTTGCAAAAATAACAAAAAAAGGAAAAAAGCATACCAGATTTAAAAGATTGCTAAGTTTCCAAGACTTTGTCCCCAGTTGATGGCTTGGCGGCCCTGAGTGCCTGGTACAGCGGCAACTGCTGGTGTGGTCAGCGTGACTGCAGTTCTTCCGCTGTCAGCGAACAGTGCATGCTTCACGATCATAAGTGTGTGCAATCGGAAGGCTTTTTTCAGTAGATATGTTCAGTGGAATTATTGGTTTGGGGGAGGTTGCTTGTGTTCACAAATTCTGGTGCATACAAGATGTTCAAATGTTCAAAAAATGTTTTATAATTGAGAAGGATCATCGTAAGGTGGTAGTGAAGGTTTTAAGCAATGTATTTGACTCCTTTATATAACAAATAATTTAGTAGGATACTGCAAATGGACTATTTCCTGCCGTTTTTAATCGCAGTTGTATGGTCTTCCTTTGTCCCCAGCATTAACCAATTGGAAAACAGTATTCCGAGGAGGGATGAAAGCCTCCATCTGCGTGTTTGCAGATGTTGGTTCACACACAAACAGGAAGTGTCACTTAGAGAGGTGGTGGTTTGGTGGGAATCTCTCAGGTATCAAATATTAAAGGATGTCGACTTTTGCTCTGCGGTCGCTGAACTGTCCAGGTGGTGACACTCGCGGTGCTTTCAGGATGGGTAAATTGTGAACTACTTCTCAGTATTTGTTTTGGCTGCCTTCATGATTGCGTGTATTACAAGCAACGAGTGGAGGAAGGTACCTGTGTTCTCAAATGCCTTTGCATACAAGGCCCTCCAATATATGGTGTTCATGAAATTTAATGACTTAATTCGTTTTTGTCTGTCTATATACATGGGGATAGACCACGTCACTCTTTGTGATGTGATCAGCAGCCAGTAGTCCCCACTGATGTCGCTTGGGTCGCTGGGATCACTCACTAGTTGTCTGTGGGTCTGGGCACAAGGCTTTCAGACTCTTTAGGAAGCAGACATATTGTCACGACAGTCCCAGCAGATTGCAGTAAGGGAGTTATTTCTCAAGCACCATGCATCTGCTTGGAGCTGTTAGTGGGTGCTTATTTTATAGAATCTATTTGTGGTATACGTGTAGGGGGGATTTGAATTTTGTGTTGTGAGGTCCTTCCTCTCTAGCACATACTGAGTCATTTTCCTGGCAGTTTCCATATGGGGAGGGGGAGGGGGAGTGGAGAAGGGGACTGGAGGGCTGAGGATTTCCCATAGGGGAGGGGTTACTTAATTGATCAATTAATTTTATATCAAAAGTGTGATTCTACTGGAACGGGATTGGGGATTACCAGAGGGCTGGGGAAGAGGATGGTCGTGGCTAGGGTTGGGGGGGGTTTCTCAGAAGTATGAATTATGTATGTCCACAGGGTCATAAACCAACTCTTAAGGGTTCATAAATCAATTAAAAGAACTGTAGGTTGCCCCCTGAATGTATGCTACCCCTTCAATGTATGGAACCCCTACAAACAAAATGTGCCAGAAAGAACTTTGCCCTACTACTCGGACCAATGCAGTAATGAAGTTTGGGAGTGCTAGATTTACAGTTTAGTTTTTGCGGGATTGTTAGATTGTGGCTGGAAGTATTTGAGAGACGCCACAGCCTCTTAACATAGAACCTTGCGCTCTCTCTCATCTCCCAGTATTTCAGCTGAATGTTTTCATCACTATTTTTTATGTTGTCTCGTGTATGGTTTATTACTCTGTTAACCTGCATTTGCTAAACTTTTGTAAAGTTGAGGGGAGCCTTTTTAAACATTAAAACTGTATTATCCTGGACACCTAATTTAATTTCGTAGCTAGAGTTCACAGCTTACTTGTACTGTATATGGGGACGCCATCGGCATAACTCTGTTACTAGGGCCTAGATTTTCATTACATGAATTTCTTTGCAGTCCGGGTACTAGCTAGAATTTCTGTTCCATGCTGCTTTTACAGTAACAGTTTCATGAGGGTCTGTCGTGGTTTGCATCGACTCTCAGTGACTCCCAAATTGAATAAATTAATCTGTCAACACCTCAGTAGAGTGAAGCTTGTACTAAAATGGGATAAACACTTATGAAAAGAAAAAAGTCCTCGACCCAAGGCATGTTTCTCTGCCTAACACTCAGTCTCCTAATGCTGGAGACATCATAAGAGACTATAAAAACTGAGATATGTTTCAAACTTAAACAAGCTAAGCAGGCCAAACTGTTTCTGAGCTTATGGTGATGGACAGTTGGGGATGTTCACTTTATTTAGCACTAATCCTCACAACTTTCAGTCCTTCAAAATTCCAAAAACAGTGTGAACAGAAAAGAATGTTTCGAAAGTAAACAGGAAAAAAAGCATGGATGTGGACGTATCATAGCTGAAACAAGAATGAGCATCATGGGACAGCAGGTGTGGATTAGAGGATGGGAAGGAATAATGGAGAAATTGAGACCACCACCTTCACTGTTACCTTCAAATCTCCAACTCTCCCTAAAAACCACATGGCAGGGTTCCTCTGACTTAGGGTTAGGCCTTACGTACCTATCCATATGCGATACTACAAATCCCAGCACTTTGACCATATGACGATTAGATGGCATGATGTAGCGACCTGTAGGAAGAGTGGAAAGGCAGCTCATAAAGCTGGGACTGACTGCCCGTCTCCAGCAGTCTGCATTAACTACTCAGGGAGCCACCCAGTCCGAGCCAAGACTGTCCTGTTTTTGCTTAGGAACGCAAAATTCGGGAAATAAACATGATCAAACGGATTCCTTATGCAGAAGTCAAAAGGAATATTAGACGACAAAACCCTCTATCTTTGCCACTTATTCTTCACTGTGCAGAAACCACTTTGACACAAACGGCGTCCAGTGTACCACTATCCACCACCAGCACCTGAACTTGCACCTGTACATCCCAAAGCAAAATTAGTAAAGAGATAGAGATCCAGGCAGCTGTGACAAAAGAGACCAGCAATGTTTTCACAGTGAGCATCACGAACGCACCCCAAAAGCAGAATGCCTCTCAATGCCCACTCTCCACAAAGCAGAGTGCCTCTCAACTCACACTTCCCTCCTCATCCTTGAAGGGCAAGAGAGCAGGGAAAGGCTCTCATCATTTAGTTCGAAAGCTGTCCTAGCGCCATAAGACATCATTCTGGCATGTATGACTGATGAGGACATCATGAATTTGGAAGCCTCATCACCAGGCTCAGGCAGCCCCTCCACCTGCACTCGCTATAAAAGAGCCTTGCCACCCTGGCACAAAGACTGAGTGGGGTAAATTAAAACCGCACCAGTGAAATGGTCCCCATACTCCAGTGGAATATACCTTTCTGCCTCTGTCTTCAAGAGACTCATTTTAAACAGACTGAGGCACCTGTACTTGGAGGATATCATCTCTGCAGAAAAGACAACCTTACTGTTGACAGGGTGAAGGGGTGGTAGTAGCATTCATCAAGGACACTTTCCACTCCTCACCAGTGCCCTTGACCACAAGACTGCAAGTGGTCACTATTCAAACAGCAGCCAATGTTGCTGTTACAGTGTGCTCTGTGTACTCATTGCCCTGTGAACCCATTCCCAGGGAGGTCCTCACACATCTTCTTGATGAATTACCCTATCCCTTCCTTCTTTTAGGGGACTTTAGTGTACAAAGTGCACAATGGGGTTCTAGCACCACTTGCCCCAGGGGTTGGATACTTGAGGACCAGAAAAGTACTACAGATGTCATACTGCTGAACATAGGTAACCCTACACATTTTAGCACCTCTAATGGTTCGTCTATGGCCATAGACCACTCCTTCTGTTCACCTGCCCTTGCAGACACTGCGCAATGGGGAGTGGACGACAACCTTCATGGTAGTGACTACTACCCTATCTTCATCCATCTGCCTGATGGAGCAGATCCCAAAAGAATGCCATCGAGATGATTGTTCAGAAAGGCTAGCTGGATGCTTTACAGGTAATTAGCTGTTTTTGAACAGTGTGACAGTGTCCAGAACTGGGTTAATCACATAACAGCTGTAATTCACGAGGCTGCTGATGCGTCCATTCCAAAGTTAATAGCCACACCTGGGAGGCAACGTATCCCTTGGTGGAATCATGAGTGTCATTCTGCAGTAAGGGACAGGAGGGTGGCTATGTGCTGATTCAATCAGTGCCCTATCGATACGAATCTTATGACCTTTTGAATGATTTGAGCAAAGGCAAGGAGAATAATTTGGGAGAGTAAGCAGAGATTTTGGCAAGGATTCCTGAACTCTATCAATAGGTCAACATCTGCTAGTAATGTATGGGGAGCAATCAAGAGGATCTCAAGGCACAACTCACGATGGCCAATAGCAGCTGTAAAAGAGCAGGGGTCTCTCTTAACATCACCAAGAGACACGGCTCTGACACTGGCTGAATTATATAAGTCCCTTTCGGCCGAACCTATCCAGGATCCAGCTTTCCATCGATAGTGGGAGACATAGAAAAGGGCTGATTTTGATTTACATTCCACCAACGTGGAGGAATACAATCGCCCTTCCCTGTAGGAGTTAGATTCTACATTGTCAGTACCTTGTGATTCATTGCCTGGACATGACATGATAAAGTATTGCACATTGAAACAGTTGGACCCACGGTTGGAGAAGGTCCTCCTCCAGCTCTTCAGTGAAATTTGAATAACAGGAGACTTTCCTAACTTGTGGAAAGAATCTATTTTAACCCCAATTTTAAAACCAGGGAAGGAACGGACTAACACCGATAGTTACCATAGCATTAGCTTGACAAGCTGTGTAGGAAAGGCACTGGAGCGTAGCGCTTAGTGTTGCTTCCCAAAACCAAGTCCATACAAAGTTGCACCCAGTATCAGGAGGTATGCTCAGAGCAGCAGTTCAACAAGCTATCCTTCTAAGCAGCATCTTATCCATGTCTTCTTCGATTTGGAAAAGTCCTATGACACTACATGAAGGTATAATATTATGTTGCAGCTCTATCAGTGCGGATTCTATGGATGTCTACCCACCATCATATGGTACTTCCTCTCGGACAGGTACCTTAGATACAAGGTTGAGGCGCTGCATGTGCCATTGCAATAAACAGTAGTATGACCACAGTGCGTCACATACTGTGTTCCTTGTTTGTGGCCGAATTCTCCATCTTCTGTGCATTCTCCAACCTTGCAGTGGGTACTCGCGAATTGCAATTGACAATCACGTTGTTGGAGGAATGGTCTTACACCACAGATTTAAATTCTCTTTGTAGAAAATTGTTTGTGTTGATTGTAATCGCTTCTGTTCTCTTTTTAATTTACCCATTTTAAAATAGGGAGAAACCTTTTTATCAAAAGGTGAAGTACCTGGACCTCACTTTTGATGATAAGCTTACTCGGTTGTCCACACCTTAAAGAACTAAAACGTAGACGTCTCAAGGCCTTAAACATCCCTAAATGCGTCAATCACAGGTCTTGGAGAGCTAACAGGACACACCTGCACCAACTTTGTAAGACCTTTGTGCGACCTCGACTTTAATACGGATGCCAGGTTAAGGGGTCATAAAGTCCTTCATACCTCAAAATGAAGGATGTGGTTCACCATGTGGATATTAGACTGTCAATAGTGGCCTGTCACAAGAGTCCTGTTGCTAGCCTATGTGCAGTGGCTGAAGAGCTTCTGCTGTCTATTCGATGACTACTTCTCATGGTATGCCAAACATATAGGGCTTTGTACGCTCCTGCATCGCCAGCATCCATCTGCATTGCACAGCCGCCTCTGGAATGGCTGTTCAGTCACCAGCCACAGGCAGTGAGGCCATTTAGGATCTGTACAAGGGGGAACCTTAAGTTATTACAGGTGGAGAGCACTAGGGTCCAAACCAGGGTTGGAGTACGGCATCTGCCTGGCTACTAATGAAGCCCAATTTACTGTTTTCATAGGTAGGTCTAAGCAGGGAGATTTTCTTGGTTGCTCTGTCGTGTTCTCCTACATGACCTCAGGACAGCGCTACAAGAGTAGTTTTCTGTTTATTATTCAGAATTGTTTGCTATCCCGAGGGCAGTGGAGCAGAAGAGACCACATTATGACAAGAAATTACTCATCTGCTCAAATTCTCAGAGTGCCCTTCTCTGTGCCCAGCAACTCAGATGGTTCAAGAAGTGCAGGATGCTCTC
Source organism: Schistocerca piceifrons (assembly GCF_021461385.2). Classification (NCBI taxonomy): domain Eukaryota; kingdom Metazoa; phylum Arthropoda; class Insecta; order Orthoptera; family Acrididae; genus Schistocerca; species Schistocerca piceifrons. Next base: position 787,365,655 of record NC_060149.1, read on the forward strand.
CTTCTCATGCAAGGGGAAGGCAAGGAAATGATTTTGTGCTGGGTTCCCAGACACGCAGGGATGTGGGATAACTAACTAACTGACGTGGCTGCCAATGATGCTCACTTCCTTCCACCTCCTGCTCACTGTTCAGCCCCCTGCAGGCTGTCACCTCATTTGTGACTAGGAAGGCCACCTGATGGTGATAGGATCAGTGGGTGGAAGTGATGAATAATAAACCACGTTCTGTAAAACCTTCAGTGTTACCTTGGCTTACCTCCTTCCACACACGACTGTTTAAAGAACTAGTCCTTACATAGCTTAGTGTGGGACATTGCACATTGACACCTGGCTTCATGTTATGATACAAGGAGCTCCCAGTATGTCACAACTGCGAGGCACAGCTATTAATACGTCGCATTTTAATTGAGTATGCATTATATGCCGACCTCACAGTCGATCTGAGTCTCCCACAAGACCTGAGCTCAAATTTAACTGATAATGAGGTGTTTATTTCGCATTTTTGTTAGATGTCCAGAAATCTTCCCAAAATACTAGGTGTGAGATATGAACATGTCACAGAATGGCTCGGTCGCTCATAACTTACAAGTAGTCATCCAGCCAGTCATCTGACCCTTTTCTTAAGTGTGTGTTTACTGGTATTTTGTCCATGGTTTTATCCAGTTATTCTACTGTGTCTTGTCGAGATTTTATTGCGGCCTTTTCTGATGCTCATCGTATCAGGGTTGCCTTTCGATTCTTGTGTGAGAATGCAATTTGGTTTTCCATTTTATTGTTATTTTTAATTGATTTTCACCATACTTGTCAGTATATCATTAATGCGAGGATGCTGGGAGTAGTGGGACAAAGCCACCGTCACCCCACTCTGCACTGTTGCCAAATTTGTTCAAGATGGCTGATAAAAGATGGCGGCGATAGGTATGGCAACGTCGCAATTACGTCATGATGGGAAGTTCAAATTTTGGCTGAAAAATAGATCAATTGGGCTATCTCCACTAACCTAACACCCTCCCCTCCCCCCAGAAAATGGTGGGAAGTCCAAATTTTGGCGGAAAGAGGTCACTTGGGCTACCTTCACTAACCTAAGAAAATGGCAGGAAGAAAGGTCACTTGGGCTACCTCCACTAACCTAAGTCACCCGACCACCACCTCTTCCTTGGAATCGGCAGGGAAAGCACTCAGCCTGTGCTGGGCTCCTGGAAAGAATGGATTGAAGTCTTTATTTTGCATGCAATGTTTATTTAAACAGTTTGAGGCAGTAGCTTCATCTAGTGTGTTCACCATGAGGTCTGGAGTCCAACTGACCTAGTGCATAACACTGCCACCAGAGGGTGCTGTCGTCCCTTCCCTGACGTAATCCAAGATGGCGGTATGTGGGAAAAATAGTGGGAAAAGGAGTCGGCCTGTTCTGGGCTGCTGGATAGAAACGAATGTACTTTATTTATTTTGGAACAGTTTATTTATGGATAGATTTCATGTAGTTCATTTATTACACCAATACAAAACTCACTCTGATGTGCTTGGGGTCACAATACACAACTTACAGACCTGCAAACTACTCGTAAATTATCTGATTAATGCAGTAGACTGATGTACAGTCACGCAAACAGCTAGTAAATTGTCGAAATAATGCATGTAGAGGACTCTGGAAACACGCTCACAACGCTTAAACAGTCGAAAATAATGCACTGCAGAAACACTCAGTGCACATAAAAAACGCTTTCGAACTATCGTCAACCGCAACGTATTAGCAAACTGCCCCCCACAAAGATTCCAACACCACCGACTACGGACACAAGCCACCACTGGAGAGACGAACGGAGGGGCGTGAGCCATTGCTCTCAGGCCACTGCCGCCTAGAGCCAGCAGGTGAAAGCCGCACATCTATTTTCGGGTATACAGTTAGAATTCTTCGAGTATTATAATGACGTCACATGTCTATGTAAATAAAGCCATGTCACCCCCTGGACGCGCATGTGTTCACCTAACCACCGTGACTTAGGCGTACCTGCCGATCCAGTGCCTAGAGAGATGTTTGCTTAGTGACCGTTAACTATTTCTTTGGCACTTTACTATTTCTGGGAAGGGACTGATGTGTAATGAATGGGCTGTCCCATTAGGATTGCTAGGTAGAATGCATCCTGTGTTATTCTGGGGAGCATCGCAAAAATTTCTATAGCGTGTCTATAACTTGCCTGTTATTTACATAGACATGTGACGTCATTATAACACTGACAACCTTTTAGCTGCACCTGCAAGGGTGAGCCACTATGCAAACCTCTCAGAGGGTGATCTGCTATGCGAACATCTCGCTGGACCGCAAGTTCAACAGCCATGCGTCATCGTGTCAGCAACGGTGTCTAGGTAGACACGTGTTTCCACAGGTATTTCTCAGGTGTCAAGTGTGAAAGGGATGTTGCCGCCTCATTCTTTGTGGGACCCAAATTAACACCTGCATGTGGTTCAACACCTGCCAGCCATGTCATCACTTTGTGGGGGCTGCCGGTGCATCCAGACTCTGGCAGCATGTGTGGCTGCGTTCTATGCAGTCCAGTGCACAGGAGACGATGGGCTGTGCGTGCTTTGTGATCAAAAGATTTTTAACTGTGTAATTATGTGTGATGTGTGTTTCATGACTGTATTCCTTGCGCCATCTGGATAAAAAGATGGGTGATAGATTTAATTACTTCTTACAAGACCTGCATCTTTCCACACAGCAGAGAATGATAAACAAGAGAAATCCAACCCCTGAAAACTGTTTTTTTTTTTTTTTTTTTTTAAAAATCAGTAAACAATATACCCTTGAATTTCCCTTAATGAGATCCTTCCTCTCCACTGCACAGCTGCCAGTTTCCGAGTAGAGGACGCGTGGGGGAGAGGAGGGATGGGGTGGCAGGGAGGGGGATCAATTTCCTAAAAAATTCTTTAAATAAATAAATAAACTATATTCCATACACTACCTTGAATCCCATAATTTTTTTTAAATAAACAATATTCCACACATTGTCTAAATTGTTTAAACAATATTTCATAAACTGAAATCGATTTCGGGACAAAATCTTTAACTAAATAAACAATATTCCATACAGTGTATAAATTGTTTAATCAATATTCAATATATGCAATCGAATTCTCTCCAAATGACTGATCAACTGAGTCTTTTTCCCACCAATTTCTGGGAGGGAGGGTGAGAGGGAAGGGGGTTTACCAGAGGGGGAGAGGTTAATTAATCAATCAATTTAATTAAGTAGTCAATCAAATTGACAACAGAGGGCTATTCCAATAACTCAGACCTAAAATGTACCTGTAGCAGCAATAGGGAGGGGGTGGGTTGAAGGTGTCCTGAGGGGGGGGGGGGAGGGGGAAGGATCCTTTTAGCAGAACAATAGGTTAAGCACCTGTTAATCAAAGGAGAACAATAGGCTTGCCCCCCTGAGTGCATACCTGCCCCTGGTGTGCCCCTGAGCGCATACCTGCCCCTGGTGTAGGCAACCCACACTAACAAAACGCACCAGCTCTCTCTTTGGCCCCCTACTGCTGGGGACCTTGCTGTTTAGCGCCCTCACCCATAAATCATCATCATCATGATCATCATCATCAAAATGTCAACAGTTAGCCAAACATCAGTGGAAATATAGAACACTATGCTGACCCAATAAGGGCTGTCTCGTGCAAAACATAGCCCTTTGGTTGGGACACAACCTGTAAGGACATGCTTCTAGAAGAAGCTGAAGCCATATGTGATTGATGTTTTTACCTGCGGTATTAACTCGTAAAATGAAAAGACTCTTCAAAGTAGCTTCTTGAACTTCACTCCACAAGGGAGTTAATTTGTTTACTGAAGAAGTAGGATGATATATTGCTGCTCCTATTCGAGACTTTGACACACATCACATGTTTACCAGTGATTCAGTTCATAGGTCAACCCATAACCGTGGTGGTCCTTCCCACAACAGGAGAAATGGGCGATTTAATCGGGGAAATGCTCTGGGGCAGGTTCATCCACCCAAACTGGGATCCAGTAGGAACTGTAAACCCTGTAAATTACTGAGGTTTGGACGAGGTTGCAAGTATGATTGTAAAGGAATAGATGCAAGGAAAACCAGTCTGGCTTTTAGTGATTACGGGCACCCAGATAGGTTAGCCACCAAACCGATCCATTGTTGCATTAGTGGTTTGGGCACAGAAATGAAAAATCTCACAGTTATACGTGCAGTTGAATTAACAATTAATGACACCTCTTATGAGTCTGGGATGGAGGCTACAAGGCAGAGTAGCCCAGACTTTGATATCATCCTCAGGAGTGCCTTTCTGTAATGTGAGCAGGTTGTAATGGACTATAGGCCACATAGTGTTAAAATCAGTGAGGTAACCCCTCGTATAGATGGTGATCACACCATGTAGAAGTGAGAAACCGTGGAGAAAAGGTCTATTTCTTGAGTTCTGACTAAATCCTCTATTATGGGATTAAAAGGCCAACACCCCTCTGTGATCAGTGGCAGTACTGGGAAGGTTCTGTAGCTGACCAGCAAAATCCAAGATACTAAAGGGGCCATCAGTTCGTTGTTCTGCTCACCCAAAATAACATCTCAATAGAATGCAGGTGCATGTAAAGAGAAGGATGAAAATGTGTGTATTAGTGAGTGTAGATGAGTTTGGTATATGAGATGCAGTAATACAATGAGAAACTATACTGACCAGTATACAGAAAACACCTGAGGATGAGGAACCCCGTGCTGACGAGAGATGTAAGAGACAAAGCTTACAAAAGTCATTATCTCTCTTAGAAGTACACACAACCATGCCACCATTTGAACAACAGTTGCAAAGTAATCAGTCACATATAACAGATTCTGATCAGAGTCTATTGTATCTGGTTTTGATAGAATATTCATGCTTGTTATGGCATGGCGGTACTTGCTCGCTACTGATCTCATTTACCATGAAATACCTACTGAAAATGTAAGACCAATGGTGCAAAAACCATACCGAATTCCACACAAATTACAGTCTGTTATGGAAGAACCAATCCAGCAACAGATTAACGCAGGAATAATTCGGAGCCTGTTAGTTTGGACATTGCCTGCCGTGATCATACCAAAGAAAATCAATCAGTGGTGAGAACAACTATCGCCTATGTGTAAATATGAAGGCAGGAAACAAGGTCACTGCGCCTAATACTTATTCCTTGTCAAAAACTGACGAAACACTAGACAGATTGGTGAACTGCAAGTTTTTCATTACTCGTGATGTGCACTGACGTACCACCAGATTCCAGTAGACTTCCAGAACTTCCCAAGGACAGATTTGTTAAAGATGCCTTGTTGGCTGTGAAAAACACACACACACACACACACACACACACACACACACACACACACACACACAAAAACCACTTTCCACAGATTTGGTGATTTGTTGTTACGAGGCTTGAAACAAACCACCTGGCTGGTCTGTTTAGATGACACTATATTGTTCTCTCGAACCATTAAAGAGAATGCTGAGTGATTGAGAAAGTATTAGCGAGGTTGCAGAATGCTCATTTACGTCTGAAGTTGCAAAAATGATTTTTTGTCCAGTCACAACTTCAATACTTGGGACACATGATTAGTTCTCTCACACTAAAGCTGGATCCTTGGCTGAGAGAAGCTATTGACAGTTCCATTACTACCATCGATTTGTAAAATACTATACTACGATGACTAAACCTTTAACAAGCCTGTTGAAAAACTGAGTAGCTTTTGAATGGTTTTCCAAGTGTGAAACCGCCAGGGAACAAGTTAAAGAGGTACTAATAAGTGCACCTCTGTTCGTGGACACTGACTTTGAAAAACCATTTATACTCTGGCGTGACACCTCCAACTTCGCCAAGGGCAGTTCTTTGAGTCATGAGCACACTGGCTAAGAAAAAACTATTGGTTACGCTTCTTGCTAGCTCAATAAAGATGAAAGTACCTATAGTTCCATGGAAAAAGAATTGCTAACTTCGATGTTTGCTATTAACTATTTTAAACGTTACTTACATGGCATGAGATTTACTGCGATAACTTACCAGGCTGCCCTTTTATGGCGTTTAAATTTAAAAGACCCCAGTAGCCACATGACATGTTGGGCTTTAAAGTTAGCTGAGTACAAGAGTGAAGTATGCTATAAATCTGGCAGATTCCATAAAAATGCCGATGCCCAAAGTAGAAAGGCCTGTGGGGTGCAAGCAGATGAAGTACTTACAGCAGAATTGAAACACGCTCAGAGAGAAGATGTAGATTGTAAGCAATATGCCACATTGCCTGATTTTGTTTCTGAAAATGCTATATTATACAGCGAAACTCCACTTCAAAACTAGTTAGTAATATCGAAGTCACTCCAGACTCGTATCATCGTTCACTGCTGTGATAGCATCCAAGTTTTCCACTGCAACAGACAGGCCAGAATTGCCTATATTGCTATTTGCTGTTTGGGCGGCTGGGTCGGCCTTGCGTGCAGCGCTCACAAAAAACACAACTGCGAATTCCATTGCAAACCATAACTGAAGCCTCTAGGCTTTTTGAGACTATGGCTGTAGACATAGTTGCGCTACAGTCTGGAACCGCGCGACCGCTACGGTCGCAGGTTCGAATCCTGCCCCGTGCATGGATGTGTGTGATGTCCTTAGGTTAGTTACGTTTAAGTAGTTCTAAGTTCTAGGGGACTGATGACCTCAGAAGTTAAGTCCCATAGTGCTCAGAGCCATTTGAGCCATTTTTGTGATGATGAAACATGTCCGTCGATGCAAAACGTTTTTCAGCACCCTCCTCTAGACGGACGAAAATGTATGGGACGTGTTCCATTTCTCTAGCCCATCTTGGGAGTAAATCGAGCCTTCAGTTTCATAACTATGGTGATTTTAAGTTAGTGCCAGGTGTTTGTGAGGTACTGCAATCCCTGTGTATACATCTGCTTGACAGATGTCATGCTTATGGAGTAAGTGGCAGAATGGCGTGTAATTCTACATGTCAAACATTGCTGCTATGCATTTGTCTGTTTCCTTGTAAGGGGCACTCTCCATTGCTGACGGTCATTTTATAGGACTGATGTGAGCATAGTATAGCTTCTGAACCATGATCAGATGTGAACAGTGGGTATTGTACACCTCTGTAAAGTTATATTGTGCATGTATCACAAAGGTTCTATTTTTTTTTTATGTAGAAGGAAGTAATTTTATCTCCATGAAGTTTGTCACCATAGTGAGTAGGATAAAACTTGCAGGGCAGCTGTATTCAGGCGTTGGACACTTTTGTCCTGCATTAGAGTGCATGTGATTATGTTCTATGATCATTTCTCTCCAACCAATATCTTCTTGGTACTGACCCCAGACACGAGAACAATACTTTAGAATTGTTAGCGTAGTTAATTTACGTAAAATGCTTCAAACTCCGCCTGTCTGGAGCTCCTTCATGTATAAAACCACACGGTTTCTTCTTAACTGTCTGTTGTATCGTCACAGCACTCTCATATCTTCTGTATATAGATAAGGGGTGCTAACGTCCTCAAAATGCACGCACCTGGAGAGATATTGTGCACTTCGATGGGTGCCGTGAGTAAGATTGGTGCAGAACAGTCTTTGATGAACAGCAGTTACGGACTCCACTCGCTCTGTTCCTGTACGAGACGTGGAATATAGCACATATAGTAGCATCCGACTTCTGTTCAGCTGCAAATTAAATCAGTGACAGTGTTGCAGGGAGGATTGGTTAAAGACAGTGCGAGAAGACATTTCAATCTCTAACTTTATCCTAAGAATGCGAGGTTGCTCTGTGACTCCTATCAGCTTAAGGAAAGATGGGCAATCATAATCGTATTACACACTATGAATCGAAGTGGTAGAAACTATCCGTATAGGATGCTGTTTCGTATACTTTGGTATACATATTTTCGAGAATTAACAATGACTGGACGTACTGCACAGTCATCTATCTACATTCGCAGTCTAGATATGGTACTTGCAAAGTGGTGGAGGAGTGGTTTGGCAATGATACAGAAATTGGACAGCATGTTGCCATGTCATTGGTTGGCATTGAAATTATGGAAAAACTGGTAAAATTGCTAAAACTGATCACATTGTCAACTGTGATGCTTATTACAGTACATTGTAATATATTGATGATGTCTTTTCTATTTCATCTGTCCACTGGTACACTGAGACATCTGTTACCCTGAGACTGTGAAAGATGAGGTTAAATGTAGAGGTCATCAGTCACCTTCAGACAGCTGTTTGGAAACGCTCCACAATGCCATAAATCTCTTCCATTTTCCATATGTTGTGATGTCTTCCACATTTTCATCAGAAAGAAACACCATCCCTATCTTTTGTTTCAATCATTCTATGTGTTGTGGATGCAGCAACATAATTTACACTGTGTGATGTCTAGTTTTCTGCGACAGCCAATGGATCAAAATGTGTTAATGTCATCTTAGAATCTGACACAGACCTTGAAGTCGTGGTGGTAAAAACAAAATGTATGATGGTGTACAAAGCTGCAGTATATTTATAAAGTTTGTGTGGTTTTTTTGTTTGGTAGTGTTACGGAAGAGAAAACAATGTGTCAAACAAAAACACAGGGATTCTCTCTTGCGACTGATAGTTTGCGGGATATGGGACTCCTACAGTACAAGTGATGAAACTTTACGCTGGTCTGTGCAAGCGACTTTGATCACTGGCCACCTGCTCCAGTGGATCGATACCTGTGTATTTAATAGGATCGCCACATATGCTCAGTGCCAGCACACAGACAGTATTTTTTTCCTGATATATTGGAAGAAAGACATGAGGTAAAATCTTATTGAGTCCTCTGTCAGATGACGTTAGCGTAGTTTTTCTCTGTTGTACGGTACAAACTAACGATGATGGAATGCTTAGGTGACAGACGTGAATGCATCATGAGGGTCACAGATCTACTCTGGACTGCACTACATGTATGTAGTTTGGAGATGAACCATGATGCAGTAGTAAAATTCTCATCCTTCTTCCAGTTCCCATAACTGCTCATACTGTCTTTTCCTTTTCTACTACCCCATATTGCAAGAGAAAGCTTCATTTGGCATTGGCCTTACACATCGTACACAGTTGGTAGATCTATGACAACCCGTCGGAGCTTTGAGTCCTATCTCGGGAATGGGTGTGTGTGTTGTCCTTATTGTAAATAAGTTTAAGTTAGATTAAGTAGTGTGTAAGCTTAGGGACTGATGACCTCAGCAGTTTGGTCCCATAAGACCTTACCAGAAATTTCCAAATTTCGTTACAGGGACATGATTGCAGTCACGCGGTCACAACATTTACCTGGAGCATTAGCATTGCTTTTCTTCAGTCAACCGTTCGACCGTGTCGACCATTCCTTTCTGATATTGGTCCTCCAACACATGGGTTTTCCGGTTCGTATAATAACGGTGGTAGTGTGGGTCTTGAGTGGCGCGAATTCAAGAATCTCTGTAATGGTCGCCTCACTGCGCCTCTAGCGATCGAGCGCTCTGTCCGACAGGGTTGCCCACTTTCCACGATACTGAATGCTTTGGCATTAGAGCCCCTAATCTAGGGGCTTCGTCAGTGCCTGGTGGGCATGACATTGCATGGGCACCGTTTCTGTTGCACGGCCAATGCTGACGATCTTGTCCTCTACATCCTTCTTGAAGATGATGACCGCGCGGCTCCATCTTGGGTGGCGACATATGGGGAGGCATTGGGCAGTTCTTTTAACATTTCCAAATCGAAGGTTCTGCTCATTGGTGAGGGTCTACCTGAGAGATATGTCGCCCCCTTCTAAGTGTGGCTACCAGCATCCGCTATTTGGGCATTGATTTTATGAATGACCTCCATTGTTCAGTGGCAACCAACGGTAGGAATCTTCTCCAAACTGTCAGGGCTGGCCTTGTGGACCACTGGCTTAGATCCCTCGACATTGTACAGTGTGTGCAATACATGAATGTTTACCGTGCCTCACGCATCTCCCATGTGGCCTAAGTGTTCCTAGTTCCGATTACCCTCGTGTGCTGTATGTTGATGGAGATAGGATTCTTTGTCTGTACCAGGATATTATTTAAAGTTCAATATTCCTCCCTTGCCCTCCTGCAGGAGCATGATGGAGTGGGCTTATTCCATGTTCCAGACAGAGTTACGGCACTTTTTGTTAGCTCCCAACTGAAAGTCTGGTGTCGCTGCCCAACGAGCCTGACCAGACTGCTTTTGCATGAATATGCGCCAGTCTCAATGTCAGTCCCAGTCATGTTATCAGATACTCCACCCTCCCCCCTTTTATCACTTTTGGCACTTCTTTCTTGAATCAAGTTACATCCTGCACTCCTTACCCCTTCCACATATACTCCAGACAAAGGCTGCACGTGACAAATACAAATGTGTCGAACCCCTAACCCCTTCAAACACAAGTTTCCCCAGGTCATATGGCATCGTGTGTGGAAAGTGGTGCCACTATCTTTTTAGAGTCTGTGTTCAAGTGTGGCGGTACACATCACAAAATTGAAGCAAACTACTGTGCAGCGATCTTTCTGAAAGTGTTTTAGAGATGTAGTATTCAATAGGATTTAGTAAATCCTGAAGCAGCTCATGCTTAACGGCAAGGGAAGGATGTGGTATTTCCCACAAAAGCGCCTGAAGTGTCTCAGGGAGGAAAGCTAGGAGGTGTCACAAGTATGCCGTGATCTTTTTAGAGTCCATGTTCAAGTGTGGCTGTGTATTTGTAGTAGAACATGTAATTACATCGCAAATTCTTTAAATATGCTTACATCATCTGCAAAACTGTCTGTCTCTCTCTCTCTCTCTCTCTCTCTCTCTCTCTCTCTCTCTTTGTGCCGTGGCACACTTAGTTCCTGTGACATCTTCAAGATATTTATGTGACAATATTCTGCACATTGCTTAAACACCAAAATCCTAAAGCAGTTCATGTTCAATGACAAGGGGTATCTGTGTGCCACAATGAATGAAAGTGCACCAGAGATGAGGAGGAAGGCTGCAGGTATTTCCAGAGTGACAGGAAGTGCTTATTGCGCATACCCGCAGTTGGTGGTGGCCGGTGGCTGGTGTGAAGAGGCCCCGTGTATGGCAACTTCCAGTGGGTACGACTCTGGTGCACAGAGCACTTGCGAGTAAGTTTTTCAGATATGTTTAGCGCGATCTGGGCAGTGTAGTTATGTGGTTCCTTTCATTATCAGAATAAAGAAATGTAACACAATTGTTTAACATCATCTAAATTGTTTTAAACACCAACATAAATTTCGAGTTGTATTGCGATTTCAGAAATAAATAAACAATATTCTTAAACAAATAGTTTAAACAGTGCTTTGTGCATGTTATATTAGTCTACCATCATGAGATCCTCCCAGTTCAGCAGCTAGACACAGACTGAGTGAATTTCCCGCCATTTCTTTCCCTTTCCAGATGGGGGAGAGAAAGGAAGGGAAGCAACGCATACAAAATAAAGACTTACATCTGTCCTATCCAGCACCCCATCACTGACTGAGTCATTTTCCTGTCAATTTCCAGATGGGAGGGGCGGGGGCTGGGAAGGAGAAGGGAGAGGGAAGTGGGAGGGGAGTGAATTAGGTTAGTGGAGGTAGCCCAGTTCACCTATTTTCCCATCAAAATTTGAACTTCCCACCACGATGTGAGTGCGACATTGCCACATCTATGGCAGCCATCGTGGATCCACCATGTTGAATAAATTTGGCAACAATGCAGAGTGGGGTGACTCCACCATTGCCCCACTAGTGTCGTATACCTGCTGAACATTTGGCAAATTTAGAATGTTTGTTTAACGTGCTTACTGTGGCTTTCTTGAAGTGTAACAAGGAATAGTGCTCAAACTTCCACAGAGAACTTGAGTGTTTAGAATGTATCATAACTGCACAGGATATACATTTGTGTGATTAAGGATTATCTGGTGCGCCATAACATCAAGGAGTTACATGCCATCACAGGCAAATTAATGTATTTCATTAATGTTATTGCAAACGCTGGCCAGATTTTTGCCCTGCTGAATCGGCTGGGCTATGCTGTATGGACAGTGCAAAACTGACAATGTTGGGCCTTTTATGTTGTCCCAAGAACGTCAGGAAGCATTTCAGCGATTAAAGGACGCAATGTTAAGTCATCGTTGTCTCATTGATTTTGATCCAACCAAGCTTGTTGTCTTAGCTGCAAATGCATTCTCTTACGGGATTTGAGCTGTTTTTTTCTCATAGAAGTGGTTAATCTGATAGGCCCATTGCTTTTGCCTCGAAAACTCTCAACAAGAGCAATGCAATTACAGTCAACTTGAAAAATAGGTGCCTGCGTTATCTATGATTTTACCAAGTTCCATCAATATTTGCATGGTCAGAAGTTCTATTTGTTTACTCATCATCGGCCTTTAATGGCTTTGTTTAATCGTTCCAAGCGTCTCCCACCACAGACAATGCAAAAATTGCAGTGTTGGGCTCTGTTGTTTGTTTATCAGTACGGGTTTTTGTACAGACCCACTGTGTAACATTCAATCGCTGATTTGTTGTCTCAGTTACTGGCCGGTGCCAACACAGTATTTGATCTATCTGAGACATCATGTTATAAAATTGATACTCAAAATTTTGAGATTGTTCAAAATATTCCTCTTGACTTTCGGCATACTGTGGAGCAACTGGTTCTGACCTAGCTCTTCAACTAGTTTTGCAATACAGGTACCCACAGTGGCCAACTGGTGCATCACTATTTTTTGCATCATCGCGCACTATCCACACAGTCAGGTGTTCTGCTGTTGCGTACAGAGAGTGATTGTGCATGGGTTGTGATTCCTCATTACCTTCAGCGAGATTTTGTCTTCGTTACATCAAGGTCATTGGGGCCTAGTTCACACAAAGCAAGTCACCCAACGTAATTATACTTGGCAGGGTACTGATGCCCAAATTCAGTATATGACCTCTCGTTGGAATGTTTTCGTAGAGCATCAACCTATTCCACCCAACGAATTTTTCAATGGCCATGTCCATCTGGAGCATGGCAACATACACACATTCATGTTGAGGGTCCATTCTGGAACACGTGATGGTTGTCAGTTGTCAATGCATACTCTAAATTTCCTTTTGTAGTCCCTGTGAAATCCACTACTACTGTTGGTAATGTATCGGCTTTTTTCCTATTTTTTGTCGTGAAGGTTTCCCCCAAAATTCTAGTCTCGGGCAACAGACCACAATTCGTGTAGGTCCATTTTCGACAGTTTCGTGCCGACAACTGTGTACACCATGTAATTATTGCTTCTTTTCGCCCTTGATCTAATGGTGAAGCTGAACAGTACGTTTAAGCATTCAAAAGTCATGTGCATAAACCACACACTGCAGCAGGCCTTAAAGATTTTTCTTTCCTCCTACAATTCCGTATGACATGATGGGTAGTCACCGGTGGAATTATTACACGGTCATCGTCACCTATCGCATCTTCTGCAGCATCAGTGGAAACAGTTCGTTCTATCAGATCAAACAAAGTTTCAGCCATACGACTAAGTTTTGTTTAAAGTATTTGGCAAGAAACAGTGCTGGGTGCACGGTGTCATCACACAAGTATTGGATCATTCCTCTTGCATCGTTCAAGATTCTTCTGGGATACACTGACGTCACCAGAACCAGTTGTGGTGCTCTTATGTCAACGATTCTGATGCAGAGTTTTTGCCCACAGACCCAGAACGCTTCTGGGGCCCACAGCAGCAGTCATCTCTGTCGTGGTCGTCACCATCCAGAGTGTTGCCAGTGGAGATCGACATGCCACTACCACTGCTGCCATCGTCCACATCACCTCCGGTCCTGCAGCCCAAATCGATGTCCGTGAAGGCGCCAGCCCTGGGCAGCCATCACGATGCCCCTGGATTTCGGCCTGCTGTCCTCCCGGCCACAGTGTCCACATCCCCATACATGGACGTACACTCTGTGACCAGTTTTTTGACTGCTGTTCCCAGTCACTCACGAAGTGGATACCGGGGTGTGGAGAGGAAGGTGTCATCAGCCATTGCTACAGTCCTTGTCTCCTCACCTGCATTTGTATTCCGACCTCCTCCCGCCTCCCCCTGCTGTCGCCATGTCACCCAGCACTACACGACGATGGTCGTAGCTGATACCACACAACGGCACCACAGGCTAAAAACGGTTTCTGCCAGATGCAGAAACGAATGAGAGGCGTTGACAATGGTATGTGCTCGGCAGTTTCCACACGCCACCGCATCCAGAAGCTTACTTATGTTAGAGTGCAGTGCTGCTGAGTCCACTCTGTAATCATTGCCTACGACAATAGCACCGTCTTAGCTCAGATCCGGCTGCAACCTAACATAACTATTAGTCGGAATAGTTTATAACAGTTTATAGTCAATTGTATGTTGAGATGTGACTATCAATCTGTATTGTATCAAGTGATAACAGTTATAGCATTCAGCGACAGTAACAAATACACAGCGATATTCATGTGGACATGCATTGTTTCCATGCATCGAAATTAACTAGTTTAGATTGTTTAAAGTCGTCTAATAATTTGTTTGTGTTGTAGTATCTACTCGACCTCCATCAGAAGTGTATCTTGTCTCGCTGTGATGCAATACACACTCTCCGGCCCGTGTGGCTGAGCGGTTCTAGGTGCCTCAGTCTGGAACCGCGCGACCGCTATGGCCGCAGGTTCGAATCCTGCCTCGGGCATGGATCTGTGTGATGTCCTTAGGTTAGTTAGGTTTAAGTAGTTCTAAGTTCTAGGGGACTGATGACCTCAGATGTTAAGTCCCATAGTGCTCAGAGCCATTTGAACCAATACACACTCACTGATGAGAGACACGATGTGAGTGCTATTTATAGTCCCACCATCATGTTTGAAAAACGTTGTGGAAGAAAAACTTTTTGTCTACCAGCGCCATAATTATGGCCTCCCTGTAAGGTGTAAGGACTTTTCTCATCTTTATGCTGGGGTACCACACATCTATCGGTAAAGTCGCAAGCTTTGTAAGGGGTTTCAGAAAGCTATTCCCACTACCGATAGCGTTAGGCTCTTGTAGAGACAACGAATTCGTGTCGACATGCTCCTGTAGCTGTATACATGTACAATAATCATGTTGTCCAGATACCCTAGTAATCCTATTCGTGCGTCTGTGTATCACTGAGGTGGTCAGAAAGAATATTGCTTTTCTTCTGCAAAACGCATATTGGCATGTGCAGTGTATTTCCATGGAAATACACGGTACTCCTTTCTACACACGTAGAACACGTCATCCTGGTGTGACCGAGGAACTTCAAAAAAATGGCTCTGAGAAATATGGGACATAACATCCGTGGTCATCAGTCCCCTACAACTTAGAACTATTTAAACCTAACTAACCTAAGGACATCACACACATCCATGCCTGAGGCAGGATTCGAACCTGCGACCGTAGCAGTCGCGCGGTTCTGGACTGAGCGCCTAGAACCGCTCAGCCACCGCGGCCGGCGACCAAGGAACTGTCACGACCGTGTGGAAAGCGATTCTGGTAAAAAAACAACATTGTCATGCATTTTATTTCTGCGATCGCTTGTAGACGTGTAACTGATACCGCTGTGACCGGCAGCTATCACTCAATCTCGTGAATGTGGCTCTGGTAACATAAAACAGTTACATCCATTTTTACGCAGTTGCTGCTGTGTATACAGGGTGTTACAAAAAGGTACGACCAAACTTTCAGGAAACATTCCTCATGCACAAAGAAAGAAAATATGTTATGTGGACATAACGCCTACCAGTTGCAGTGTTGGCACTACAAATTGCGCGTCATGGTTACACAAAAGCAGACGAAAAGCTTGGAAGTAAAACTCGCTTTAAATGTTGTTTGTGAACAAAACTGAAATCGTCATGTACATTAGAATATATATATATATATATATATATATATATATATATATATATATGTTTGTCTACTATGCGCTCACAAACCTCACAAACCAATCATCTGATTGCAATGAAACTTTGGTGAGTTGTTCTCCGAACTGGAAGCAGTGTTCGCAGGCTCGGCACAATCTTCCGCACTGAATAAAATTCCGCTATCGTGTCGCGAATGACACGCTGGTTGCAATCATCGATCATTACTTCGATTTCTCCACTTCTTTTCCTAAGTTAAGAGAGAGAAAGATTTATAAGAAAATGCCTTCTGCACTGCGTGTATTTTTTTGAATTTGGAAATGTACTGTAATATGAATGTGTTTCGAAATAATACAGTAACCAGTGGTGTTTCCATACAAAGCAATACGGTAGCAAGGAAAAATGACAAATAAGGTAATTCGGACGAAATAGGGGGCTCCTTCAAAGTGATCGCGAACAAAATATCTGAAATGGAAACTGACCTTTTCTTGCCAGGCGTTTGTGGTGATACGCCAGGATGATTCTTGGAAAACTGTTCGAATCTTCCAATGCTACGCATGCTTTGTCCTGTGTATGTAGCAGCTCTCACTGAAGATTTGTAAATGGGGTGAAGCAATTTTTTCTGCTCCCTTTCCCTTTCGCAGCATTCAATCACACGCAATATAATTTTGCGAGCATCGCTACGTAATACTGGTTTCCTGCTAGCCGTAGGCCTACCGGTAGGGGTTGTTGGCGACTCCCGAGATGGGCCAGCAACTGCCTCTTCACGCATTTTCATAATGTTTTGCGCAACTGCACGGTAAAAACACGCAGAACAGTACAGCGCAAAACAATAACGAAGCAGACGACAATGGCTACCTTGTACAACACAGTCAGCTAGTCAGCTACGTAATGTTGGCAGCAGTCGAAACTGCGTGCCTGCCGAAGCCTTCCGACGTTTACCGATTTCTACCGATTCAGGACTAGGGAGAGGTCTGCCATCTAAAAGTTTACACACTGTAACTGCACTGTTGGTCTGATAATAAGATATACTCAGGCTATCACCGTCTATATTCAGTGTCACGGTACTTGTCTGGAAAAACCACTTCATTCGAAGGTAATGCCATACCTTGATTTATAAAGCCAGAATAGCTTTTAACGTGGATACTTGCGTACATCTGTAGAACCAAGACTGAATGTGATAGTAATATGGTCGTGTTTTTTAACATCTGGCTGTTTGTAAGACGGTTACAACTCCTTTCTAAGACACAGTGATACCACTTGCAAGAAAAACTTATGAGACATGTCCACCCATCGCTGATTTTCGGTCAGTATTATTTCGTATCGCCAGCAATCAGTTATTGGTGGATTATTATACTTAGTAGTAAGGGGTGTGTGATAGGTTTGCCTTGAGCATCTGGCTTACAAAGTATGTGTGTGTGTGTGTTCCGAAATGTGCAAGGGGAATGACTATGCCCAGTCGTAAGGAAGGTATGGATCTGACATCGACTACTGTCATAGCATTGGGGAAAGTATGTCAAGGCATAAGAATGGTACAGATATTTCTATTTCCAGAGCCACAGCTGTCAGCAGAGTGTATTCCTGATACTTAGCTCATTGTCAAATGTAGTCCAATTGAGACCGCGATCGTGATATTTAATTGTAAGTACAGTTATAAAATATGTATGTGGCCGGTTACCTAGGAAGATTCTGTCGGCGCCAGTGGCCTGTGGAAGGAATGATTCACGTTTCCAGCTAACGACTGGAGCTGTCCGAATGCAGAGGCCTGTTGGGATCCAGGAATGTAGCTGCCTTAACTGCATCATGCTCAAGACGGACGAATAGCGAACTAATACATAGTATGTTTTGGATACTTTCGTGATCGCAAGGAAATTTGAGAAGATTCAATATGGACGAGTGTTTGTGCTGGACCATTATTCCCTCCCAGGCAAATTGTCCGGTTGACTGCTTGTACACATTTCGCGCCTTTATTTAGTTGATGGGACATTGAATGTGGTGTGTACATCTAGCAGGTGAAAGATGGGTGGAGGACACGTTTTCTGTTTCTCTAGACATGAGAAACACCTTAGTTGGCTTTGTAAATTATAAGAACGATTTGCAGTCTGTTACATCACCGACATCAGTATTCGCGAGTGGAAATATCAGTTTCCTCTACTTTTTTTTTTTCGAGTTTTGACGTAAAGGTCTTCACAGACGGGATAAGTTTCTAATTATTCAGTGGTTTATGGCACGCTCCACCTCGCTAAAATTTCGAATTTCTAGAGAAATAATTTCCACTCTATTTCTTCGGAATTATACTGTGCGAGTGATACTGCTACGCAAGCAATATTGCTGTGTGTCTGTTATCGAGAGGTATCGCATAAGTGGTATAATATTCTGGCTAACTATGTGAAAATACGTATGTTCTTGTAATCCCAAAGTTTGGAGATGTTTGTAGAAAGCTAGCAAGCAAGCAAGCAGGTCAGGGCCAGAAACAGAAACAGAAACGCCTTTGTTCCGAGAGGAACCGAGCCCGACTTTGTACAACAGTTCTGAGTGTGTATATGTATGAGTGTCTGACAGTCGATATCTATATGCATGATGCAAAAGGGTCGATTTCGTATGGCACAGGCAAAGACCTTGTAAAAAATAACTAGATTCATTTATAGCGCTGCAGTCGCGGGATAATTTGAACCTTCGGCTGGACGCCATTATAGTGGTTGTAGTCGGATGTGTTGTGTAGTATTGTTGTTTATGAAGACCCTGATTCAACGTTGTATGTTTGTTGGGGCATACATACAGTATTTGTTACTCGTAATTCTACTGTCTGTACGTTCCAATCAAAAGAAGTACAATGGTGAAGAGTTGTGCATCGATTAATTGTACAAATAAATTCGAGAAAGGAACGAATATTACATTTCACAGGTATGTGGATATTTTAAGTTGTTTTGTATGTCAGTGCACTTGCTTAATAAATGTTTTTGTAACAAGGTTTTAGCATAATGTCTGTGCATCTATTTACAGGTTTACTTTCTCTAAACCACAGGTGTTACAAAAATGGTTACACGCTGTCAGGAGGCAAGATTTCCGACCGACAGAATAACTTTTTATACACTCCTGGAAATGGAAAAAAGAACACATTGACACCGGTGTGTCAGATCCACCATACTTGCTCCGGACACTGCGAGAGGGCTGTACAAGTAATGATCACACGCACGGCACAGCGGACACACCAGGAACCGCGGTGTTGGCCGTCGAATGGCGCTAGCTGCGCAGCATTTGTGCACCGCCGCCGTCAGTGTCAGCCAGTTTGCCGTGGCATACGGAGCTCCATCGCAGTCTTTAACACTGGTAGCATGCCGCGACAGCGTGGACGTGAACCGTATGTGCAGTTGACGGACTTTGAGCGAGGGCGTATAGTGGGCATGCGGGAGGCCGGGTGGATGTACCGCCGAATTGCTCAACACGTGGGGCGTGAGGTCTCCACAGTACATCGATGTTGTCGCCAGTGGTCGGCGGAAGGTGCACGTGCCCGTCGACCTGGGACCGGACCGCAGCGACGCACGGATGCACGCCAAGACCGTAGGATCCTACGCAGTGCCGTAGGGGACCGCACCGCCACTTCCCAGCAAATTAGGGACACTGTTGCTCCTGGGGTATCGGCGAGGACCATTCGCAACCGTCTCCATGAAGCTGGGCTACGGTCCCGCACACCGTTAGGCCGTCTTGCGCTCACGCCCCAACATCGTGCAGCCCGCCTCCAGTGGTGTCGCGACAGGCGTGAATGGAGGGACGAATGGAGACGTGTCGTCTTCAGCGATGAGAGTCGCTTCTGCCTTGGTGCCAATGATGGTCGTATGCGTGTTTGGCGCCGTGCAGGTGAGCGCCACAATCAGGACTGCATACGACCGAGGCACACAGGGCCAACACCCGACATCATGGTGTGGGGAGCGATCTCCTACACTGGCCGTACACCACTGGTGATCGTCGAGGGGACACTGAATAGTGCACGGTACATCCAAACCGTCATCGAACCCATCGTTCTACCATTCCTAGACCGGCAAGGGAACTTGCTGTTCCAACAGGACAATGCACGTCCGCATGTATCCCGTGCCACCCAACGTGCTCTAGAAGGTGTAAGTCAACTACCCTGGCCAGCAAGATCTCCGGATCTGTCCCCCATTGAGCATGTTTGGGACTGGATGAAGCGTCGTCTCACGCGGTCTGCACGTCCAGCACGAACGCTGGTCCAACTGAGGCGCCAGGTGGAAATGGCATGGCAAGCCGTTCCACAGGACTACATCCAGCATCTCTACGATCGTCTCCATGGGAGAATAGCAGCCTGCATTGCTGCGAAAGGTGCATATACACTGTACTAGTGCCGACATTGTGCATGCTCTGTTGCCTGTGTCTATGTGCCTGTGGTTCTGTCAGTGTGATCATGTGATGTATCTGACCCCAGGAATGTGTCAATAAAGTTTCCCCTTCCTGGGACAATGAATTCACGGTGTTCTTATTTCAATTTCCAGGAGTGTATGTTCTGATCATTTTGAAGAAAGTTGGCTGATCGGTAATGTTTTCATGGTCTAGGTTAGATTGAAACTTGATATTTTGGTCGTCAGTTGCCAATCACTATGCCATATATAACGCACTTCTCGTCATAAAATCTAAAGCAAGGTAGAGGCAGAAAATATCTATTAATATAGTGGGCAAATCTTCGAGTATTTTGATGCATTTTGCGTACATCTATCGTAAATGAACTACGAAAAATGCTAGGGGTCCAGTACATAACTTTTAGCAACGGCAGATTCCATGTAGTACGTAAGATAAATTCATAAACAGTGACTAGTTACTGTTTGTTCATAAATTAAAAAATATATTGTAGTAACGTATTTAAATGAGGCATTATCTTTATGACCTAACTGAAGGGAAGGCATTTTATAACCAAAACCGATGTATAAACATTCGAACTCCGCGCGTCAGTTTACCACTCTAATGGCCGCCGCCCAGCTATTCAGTTTGTCCGCTCTTCACGGTCTACCACTCGTGCAGTTGTGGGGGCCTGGGCACAGGATACAAATTGTGTGTTTACTACATTGCTATGGTACGTGGAGCTCGGTTTCACCCTGAAATATTCAAGCTTCCGTTCTCATTGGCAGAACAGTGCAATTGAGTAAGAGTCTTCTGTAGGCCACTTTTGCAGGGTAAAACTGTCAGTGCAATATCGCGATCTGTACATAAGTTTTGCTGCTGAAAGTCTCATCTGCAGAAAGAAAAAGGCGGACAGTGCTTCCACACTGGCAGCATCAGTAATTTGGCGGGTAAATTCAGTAACAGCCAATCACAATGCTCCTTTGATTCACAAGACATCCTTTGTAGCAGCCTCTACATAGTGGTGAGAACATCTGCGTTTTGGAGATGTTTGTTGATAGCAAGACTTTACGATTTTCAGGAAGGGTAACATGAGATGGAGGGAGCATCAGGAGCAATGCATTCCGCGTTATTCTGGGCTATTTTCGTAAACAGGTTCTGTTAAGACAAGAATTTCCATGCGGACAAGCTGAGACATCACGAAAGCTCCTACAAAAGCGATCGTTAAATACTATTTCCGAGAAGTCGACTTGGCTCTTATTTACATAGCCATGTGACGACAGTATAACATTGAGAACCTTTTAGATACGCCTACGATGGTGAGTCACTACACAAACATTTCGCAGCAATGCGTCAGCCACACTGGGCAGGTAAAAGCGCGTGCGGCTAGACGCAGTTCGTGTCCCATTACGATTGTCAGGAACAATGCAGCCTGTGCTGTTCTGGGAAACATTGAAACAGATGTCTATAGCGTGACCTGTGACGTCAGTATAACACTGAGAACCTCTCAGCTGCGTCTGCAAGGGTGAGACGCTATGCAAACATCTCTCTCGGTGCTGGACCAGTAGATATGCCTCAGCCACATTGATTAGGTGAACACATGAGCGTCCAAAGGGTGACTTGGCTTTATTTACATAGACATGTGATGTCAGTATAACAGTCGAATAATTCCAACTGTAGGGCCTATACCCGAAAATAGAGGAGACTTTCACCAGCTGGCTCTAGGCGGCAATGGTCTGAGAGCAATGGCTCACACCCCTGCGTTCGTCTCTCCAGTGGTGGCTTGTGTCCATTGTCGGTGGTGTTGGAACCTTTGTAGGGGGCAGTTTGCTAATATGTTGCAGTTGACGATAGTTTGAAAGCGTTTCTTATGTGCACTGAGTGTTTGTGCAGTGCATTATTTGCGACTGTTTAAGTGTTGTGAGCGTGTTTGCAGAGCCTTTTACATGCATTATTTTGACAATTTACAAGTTGTTTGCGTGCATGTACATCAGTGTACTACATTTTGTCGGTAAATTAAGACTAGTTTGCAGGTCTGTATGCTATGTAATGCATTATTTGGACAGTTTAGAATTAGTGGGCATGTCTGCAGAGCGTTTTACATGCGTTATTTTGATAATGTGAGAGGTGTTTTCGTGTCTGCACATCAGTGCACTGCATTATTTCGGTGATTTACGAGTAGTTTGCAGGTCTGTAAGTTGTGTATTGTGACCCCAAGCACGTCAGAGCGAATATCTTGTATCTACGTGAAATCCGTCCCTAAATAAATTGTTCCAAAGTAACAGCATCCCAGAACAATGGACCTCATGGTGAATACATTGGATGGAGCTACTGCCTCAAATTGTTTAAATAAAGACTGCCTGAAAAATAAAGACTTATGTCCATCATATCCAGTAGCCCAGCATTGTCTGAGTACTTTCCCCGCCAATTCCTAGGAAGAGGTGGCAGTCGGATGACTTAGGTTAGTGGAGGTAGTCCAAGTGACCTTTTCGGCAAAAATTTGAACTTCCCTCTGTTTTCTGAGAGAGGGGAGGGGGGAGAGGATGGGGTTATGTTAGTAGAGATGACCCAATTGACCTATTTTCCCAATATTTTCTTAGGTTTGTGGAGGTAGCCCCAGTGACCTTTTTTCTGCTAAAAATTGAACTTCCCACCATTTTCTGGGGAAGGGGAGGGGGTTAGGTTAGTGGAGATAGCCCAATTGACCAAATTACCGCCAAAATTTAAACTTCCTACCATGACGTTGTCGTGACATTCCCATATCTACCGACGCCATCTTGGATCCGCCATCTTGAATAAATTTGGCAACAATGAAGAGTGGGGTGAAGCTGGCCTTACCCTACCACTAACGTATCCATTAGGACAGTGTTGCGAAATTTGGCATTAATGGGCTTTGGCCGCAGATGACCAATGCGAGTGCCTTTGCTAACAGCATGACATCGCTTGCAGCGCTTCTCCTTGGGCGTGACCACATTGGTTGAATCCTAGATGACTGAAGAACTGTGGCCTGTTCAGATGAACCTCAATTTCAGTTAGTAAGAGCTGATGGTAGGATTAGAGTGTCGCACAAACCCTATGAATTCATGAGCCCAAGTTGTCAATAAGGCACTGTACAAGCAAGTGGTGCTTCCATACCAGTGTGGGCTGTGCTTACATGAAATGGACTGGGCCCTATGGTGCTACTGAAGCGCTTATTGGCTGTAAACTGTTACATTCAGCTACTTGGAGACCAATTGCAGCCATTCATGAACTTCATACAACAATAGAATTTTTATAGATGATAATGCTCATGTGACCCTGTCACAATTGTTCACAATTGGTTTGAAGAACATTCTGGACAATTTGAGCGAATGATTTGGCCACCTAGATTACTCGACATCAATCCCATCAAACTTTTATGGGACATCATCGAGTTCTCCACTGGCAACGCTTTCACAATTGTGGACAGCTGTAGATGTCGGGGCTCTATGTTTCTGCAGAGGACTTGCAACAACTTTTTGACTTCATGTCATGTCGAACTGCTGCACTATGACGTGAAAGGCAGGTCTGACATGGTATTAGGAGGTGTCCCGTGACTTTTATCACTGCAGTTTATTTTAGACTATCAAAGTATCATACTTCACCAACCACTGTAGCATCTGAGCCACTCACTACAGAGCAGAGGTGACCAATGGATAGCAACACCACATGATTGCTAAGAGTTTCATGTAATGTTGAGCTCTAAACTAATTATGGGCATTGCTGTAATGTCACTCTGGTGTGTGTTGCATGTTACATCAACATTATGCATGTTATGCCACTGTTACTCCAGCGTACTTCATTTACCAGTTGTTCAGCCAATACTACAACTCTCCAGATTTGATGCCACTCACTAATATTGTTTTATGGATTATGTTATGATGTCATTATTTTATGCTGTTAAAGTATCATGCCTCACCAACTGCTACGGCATCTGCCCATCACCACAGAGCAAAATGCCTAAGAACAGTGGAGCCCTACACCTTTTGACTGAGGGCAACAATGCATAATTCTAGATAATTCAGGTATTTTTAAGCACTAAATGAAGTATGGACATTGACATGATATGGAGTTTGTTACATGTGAGATGCCCATGTTAGTTGTATGTGAAACTTGTTATATTGGTATTATGCCAGCAGATCCAGTTTACCAATAATACACCCAACACTGCCACTCTGTGGACTTGGCACCACTCAACTAACTTCTTTCTCTTTGCAGTGTATGTCATTATTTTATAGGCCTACAGTAACATACCTCACCACTGCAGCATCTGAACTACTCATTACAGAACAGAGCTGTCCAATGGAGAGCAACACCAATATATATACATTGCAAACCCATCAAGTTATTACTTCTTTCCTCCTCTTCGCTGAGCCACACACACACACATCAATGGCAATCGCTTGCCAGGTGGCCCTGCTTACTGCATATTGTGGAAACCGTCAATGATATATACTGTAGCACTTGAGGGCCCAAGGACCACCCCAATAACATAGTTTGTATCTTAATGGGTAGGCCCCATCCACCTCTCTTGTATTGGCTGTAAATTCCAGATTCAGATAGTCTGTAGCAGTAACAATAAAACCTAAGTGTAAACAGAGAATGTTATAACATAATTAGTTTAAATGTTAGCTGCTGCCCTCACAATAACTGACTTTGTTAATAACAGAAAAGTATTGACCAGATACTTACTGTCAGTATTCTCCTGTACAACTGATCGCTGCTGCTGATGCTGCAGTTGGCAGCCCTTCATGCTGGACAACATATGAAAATGCACAAACACAATCGAATTAAAATTGCTTGATGGTTGGGGAGCTGAACTTGCATAGAATTGGCTGACAGCAAGACAAGCAGGGACGTGCAAGGCAGGATACGGGGGAACAGGCATGTGGGGAGGTGGAGGCCCGGGTAAAGAGGTGGATGCACTGTGGCTTGGCTATGGGGGAAAGGATGGTGGGGTGGAGTGAGGGGTCGAGATGGGGGTTACTTTGATGATAAGAAACTGCTGATGCTGACGTCAGCAAAATATAAGCAGCTCAATTGCCTGAGTATGAGATGTGATGACATCACGATCTGGATGATAGGGAAGTTCTGACGCTGATAAGGAAACACTGATAGTGATATCAGCACTTTTCTGCCCAGAAACAGCCAGTGACCCACTATTTATGTCAGACAACACGGTTTCTTCAAGTCTCTCCATCGAATTGAGGTATTTGTAAGGAACGACCCCCTTCTCCATTACAAGTTGCAACTTTGCATCGTCAGGATACGCAACTCTGGTGATATGCATATCCTCCTGTCACGTCTTCTCAGTAAGATTCTGAATAGGCACTTGAATGAAATGGAGTGTATCCAGGAAACAGAGCGTTATTTTCAGCGTAATTTGTTTGGAATATTAGATGTAATTTTCAACAATGTTGGGTTTGACACTGACCTATTCGTTTATCAAGCTGAAAGTGCTCAACAAGAAAGTGAGTATCAAATGGCTCTAGGCACTATGAGACCTTAACATATGAGGTCATTAGTCCCCTAGACTTAGAACTACTTAAACGTAACTAACCTAAGGACACCACAGACATCCACGCCTGAAGCAGGATTCGAACCTGCGACCACAGCAGCAGCGCGTTTCCGGACTGAAGCTCCTAGAACCGCTCGGTCACAGCGGCCGACCGTGACCATCATACTTGCTCAGATTTAAGACAGTTATGTATTGTGGTACTTGGTAGTTCAAGATGTGCATATCGTGTGTTGCACTGCAAAACTTCCTCATTGGAAGACAGTGCTCTCTAGACGGAGTCTCTGCTTTTCTGTCCAACGTAACCCACAAATATGGTAATCAAATCCCTGTTCGTATAAGATAGCATTCTCCTGCGATTTGTCCAATGAATTTTTTTGCTATAAATAACATCAACACGCCATATGAGTTCTGTGAGCTCTGAGAACAACCAGCTTGCAGGATTATCCCTGACGTATGATTAGATTTGATTCAGATTATAGGAGCATACAGCTTTCATTCAGTGAAAATGGTATGAGAGGCATATGTGATCACCTTCACACTACTCCACAGAGCATGGCATCAATTGGATACCATTCTAGATATTTGCTCTTAGTAAAAGAGCTCAGGCATGTATGGCAAAAATTTCTTACAATTTTCTTTTACTCAGCTGGGCTGGAAGTAGGTGGGATATGCTTAAAATCCAGACCCAGTGATGCTTCTCACCCTCGGAGAATAGTAACAAATACATGTAATTGTGATGCTGACTGGCTACTATGGAGAAGCAAAGGGGTACAACTATTTTATGCTTTACTTGTTTCTGCAAGTGAGCTCCTCATCATGTTCTTCTTTTGGCTTGCTTGTATCCAACCCTAAGCCATAAATGTGAATAGAATAACTATGTTGTATCTCTGGAATTTTTCTTCGTTTGGCTTACTTGCATCTAACGCTAAGACGTAAATGTGAATAGAATAACTGTGTTGTATCTCTGGAATTTTGGTATGTTCTGGAGTTTTATGTACAATGCCTACAGACATTAGACATTTTATACATATCAATATAATATAAAAATGCAGTAAGTGAAACAGGCAAAAAAGAATACAAACATCTCAAAAATGAGATCGACAGGAGGTGCAAAATGGCTAAACAGGGATGGCTAGAGGAGAAATGTAAGGATGTAGAGGCCTATCTCACTAGGGGTAAGATAGATACCGCCTACAGGAAAATTAAAGAGACCTTTGGAGATAAGAGAATGACTTGTATGAATATCAAGAGCTCAGATCGAAACCCAGTTCTAAGCAAAGAAGGGAAAGCAGAAAGGTGGAAGGAGTATATAGAGGGTCTATACAAGGGCGATGTACTTGAGGACAATATTATGGAAGTGGAAGAGGATGTAGACGAAGATGAAATGGGAGATACGATACTGCGTGAAGAGTTTGACAGAGCACTGAAAGACCTGAGTCGAAACAAGGCCCCCGGAGTAGACAATATTCCATTGGAACTACTGACGGCCGTGGGAGAGCCAGTCCTGACAAAACTCTACCATCTAGTGAGCAAGATGTATGAAACAGGCGAAATACCCTCAGACTTCAAGAAGAATATAATAATTTCAATCCCAAAGAAAGCAGGTGTTGACAGATGTGAAAATTACCGAACTATCAGCTTAATAAGTCACAGCTGCAAAATACTAACACGAATTCTTTACAGACGAATGGAAAAACTAGTAGAAGCCAACCTCGGGGAAGATCAGTTTGGATTCCGTAGAAACACTGGAACACGTGAGGCAATACTGACCTTACGACTTATCTTAGAAGAAAGATTAAGGAAAGGCAAACCTACGTTTCTAGCATTTGTAGACTTAGAGAAAGCTTTTGACAATGTTGACTGGAATACTCTCTTTCAAATTCTGAAGGTGGCAGGGGTAAAATACAGGGAGCGAAAGGCTATTTACAATTTGTACAGAAACCAGATGGCAGTTATGAGAGTCGAGGGACATGAAAGGGAAGCAGTGGTTGGGAAGGGAGTAAGACAGGGTTGTAGCCTCTCCCCGATGTTGTTCAATCTGTATATTGAGCAAGGAGTAAAGGAAACAAAAGAAAAATTTGGGGTAGGTATTAAGATTCATGGAGAAGAAATAAAAACTTTGAGGTTCGCCGATGACATTGTAATTCTGTCAGAGACAGCAAAGGACTTGGAAGAGCAGTTGAATGGAATGGACAGTGTCTTGAAAGGAGGATATAAGATGAACATCAACAAAAGCAAAACAAGGATAATGGAATGTAGTCTAATTAAGTCGGGTGATGCTGAGGGAATTAGATTAGGAAATGAGGCACTTAAAGTAGTAAAGGAGTTTTGCTATTTGGGGAGCAAAATAACTGATGATGGTCGAAGTAGAGAGGATATAAAATGTAAGCTGGCAATGGCAAGGAAAGCGTTTCTGAAGAAGAGAAATTTGTTAACATCCAATATTGATTTAAGTGTCAGGAAGTCATTTCTGAAAGTATTCGTATGGAGTGTAGCCATGTATGGAAGTGAAACATGGACGATAAATAGTTTGGACAAGAAGAGAATAGAAGCTTTCGAAATGTGGTGCTACAGAAGAATGCTGAAGATTAGATGGGTAGATCACATAACTAATGAGGAGGTATTGAATAGGATTGGGGAGAAGAGAAGTTTGTGGCACAACTTGACCAGTAGAAGGGATCGGTTGGTAGGACATGTTCTGAGGCATCAAGGGATCACCAATTTAGTATTGGAGGGCAGCGTGGAGGGTAAAAATCGTAGAGGGAGACCAAGAGATGAATACACTAAGCAGATTCAGAAGGATGTAGGTTGCAGTAGGTACTGGGAGATGAAAAAGCTTGCACAGGATAGAGTAGCATGGAGAGCTGCATCAAACCAGTCTCAGGACTGAAGACCACAACAACAACAACAACAATATAATATGCTTGTTGCAGGCAATTTCTGTCACAAGCCAGAAGCGACCACGCCAGTCAATACTCGTCCCCTTCATCTAGTTTCTGGACATTAATACATGTCTGTTCAGCGCAATATCTTCTGGAAGAGGGATGAAACTGGACCCCAAATTTACTGTGGTGAAAACATGTAAGTACACATTGAGGTGAAGTACACAGGTGACTGCCTTACCACACTGTATTTCCAGCATTTCAGAAATATGACCCTGTATGACACTCTTGGTAAAAGTTCTGAACCACTCTGTAATTGACTCATCCTCCGATTTCACGCCATCCCCCCTCCCCCTTCAAAGTTTGACAATGCTCTTTTACTCAGAGTCACTGCCTTCTTTTGGGTGTGGTGGAGGAGGGGGCGGGGGGAGGGAGTGGGGGTGGGAGCTTGAACTCGCAGTGAAGAAGGTGTTGGGATTCATAAGAGCATGCAATGCTCAGCCAATTCACCAATGTCCAGTGCCAATGGTCATGTGCTCATTTCAATGTCAACATTGGCATATGCACGAGTAGTTGGCTGTGGAGGCCCATGATTAGGAGTGTTTGGTGCACTGTGTGTTCAGACACACTCACACTCTTCCCAGCATTAAAGTCTGATGTTCATTCCGCCTCAGTTTGCCACTTGTCCTGTTTTGCCATACTGCCCATCCTATGATGTCTGACACCTGTACTAAGGGGTTGTCGCCCAACCCCATGACGTAAAGGACTTGGTTTCACCACGTGTTGAAGACACTCACCATAGCACCCCTTGAATGAAATGCTCGTGTCAAGCCTCTAGGCCACCATAATCTGCCCTTGGTCAAACTCAGACAGATCATGTGCCTTTCCCATTCTAAACATGAACAGCACACTCACTCACTGATACTACAATGCACCGTGTGTGTGGCTGACTAGTAGTCATTCCTCATCAGGGGACACTGCCATTGCCTGGATGGATTTATATTGATAGTAGATCAGTGGTCATAATGTTCTGGTTGATCAGTGAATATTTCTAAACCGAATATGTTCCCCTGAGCACTTAATCTAAATGTAAACTCTGACCTGAACAAAAACGATACCAGAGAGACAGATCTGTTTTGTCTCATAAGCCAACAAACTGTACTTTATCAGGGAAACTAATATGTGCAGAATTGAGGCTTGTCAGTTAATTTCAGAGTTCAGTCACATCACTCCCCACCGCAAAATTTAAAGCCAAACTAGAAAGAATATTGATCGCCAACCCACGTTAACCACTAGGTGGGTATCTCTGTTTTGCATAGAATAAAGGCAATTTTGTATAGGCTTTATTATGTATGTTTAGCATCATTGAATATATATATATATACTTTATCATCTAGTTTTAAGTTATTTCTTAAATAACTTATCTGAAATAGACCTTAGTTGAAATCAAACAATGGAAACTGTGTGTGTGTGTGTGAGTGTGTGTGTGTGAGAGAGAGAGAGAGAGAGAGAGAGAGAGAGAGAGAGTGTGCGCACGTGTGTGGATGGGGGGGGGGGTGTTCTCTTTTCGTTTCTTTTTTTTTAAAAAAATGATGGATTTGGTTTAAAGTGTCTTTTCGTTACACCTGGCCTGTTTGCAACTCAACATGTCATATTTACAGGAACTAGTAATCTATCTTTTCCGTATATTGTTGATACAGATCTTAGCTGCTAAGGTGAAATGCTCTCTTCCTTCAAATCAAACTTCACTTTTAAGTAAATTACTTGTAGACCTGTGCCTTATTTTATCACAGTTTGTTGTAAGAAAAATTGTACGTATGTGTAGCCATTGGTTATGAACTGTCTAATTCAGCAAAATGATCCTTGTATTGTATGATGTTGAATGAAATAATAATAATAATAATAATAATAATAATAATAATAATAATAATAATAATAATAATAATAATAATAATTATTGTTGTTATCATCATCTTCTTTCCTTTCTCAGACCTTAGGTCTGGTTAAAAATGGAAAGTGACACGGACCTTCATCAAGCGTGACTTCCTTTTAACTGTACGGTATATGTTACATTGCATTTAGGAACTTTCGGGTCATTGAACATGTATCAATAATTACAGATTTTTGTAGTTGTATATATATGTTTGGATGTAGCTGTATTGCGTTGATGTACTGGTGGATATTGTGTGGTATGACTCCTGTAGTTGATAGTATAATTGGTATAATGTCAACTTTATCCTGATGCCACATGTCCTTGACTTCCTCAGCCAGTTGGATGTATTTTTCAATTTTTTCTCCTGTTTTCTTCTGTATATTTGTTGTATTTGGTATGGATATTTCGATTAGTTGTGTTAATTTCTTCTTTTTATTGGTGAGTATGATGTCAGGTTTGTTATGTGGTGTTGTTTTATCTGTTATAATGATTCTGTTCCAGTATAATTTGTATTCATCATTCTCCAGTACATTTTGTGGTGCATACTTGTATGTGGGAACGTGTTGTTTTATTAGTTTATGTTGTATGGCAAGTTGTTGTTGTATTATTTTTGCTACATTGTCATGTCTTCTGGGGTATTCTGTATTTGCTAGTATTGTACATCCGCTTGTGATGTGATCTACTGTTTCTATTTGTTGTTTGCAAAGTCTGCATTTATCTGTTGTGATATTGGGATCTTTAATAATGTGCTTGCTGTAATATCTGGTGTTTATTGTTTGATCCCGTATTGCAATCATGAATCCTTCCGTCTCACTGTATATATTGCCTTTTCTTAGCCATGTGTTGGATGCGTCTTGATCTATGTGTGGCTGTGTTAGATGATACAGGTGCTTGCCATGTAGTGTTTTCTTTTTCCAATAAACTTTCTTCGTATCTGTTGATGTTATGTGATCTGAAGGGTTGTAGAATTGGTTATGAAATTGCAGTGGTGTAGCCGATGTATTTATATGAGTGATTGCTTTGTGTATTTTGCTAGTTTCTGCTCGTTCTATAAAGAATTTTCTTAAATTGTCTACCTGTCCATAATGTAGGTTTTTTATGTCGATAAATCCCCTTCCTCCTTCCTTTCTGCTTAATGTGAATCTTTCTGTTGCTGAATGCATTTGATGTATTCTATATTTGTGGCATTGTGATCGTGTAAGTGTATTGAGTGCTTCTAGGTCTGTGTTACTCCATTTCACTACTCCAAATGAGTAGGTCAATATTGGTATAGCATAAGTTTTTATAGCTTTTGTCTTGTTTCTTGCTGTCAATTCTGTTTTCAGTATTTTTGCTAGTCTTTGTCTATATTTTTCTTTTAGTTCTTCTTTAATATTTGTATTTTCTACTCCCATTTTTTGTCTGTATCCTAGATATTTATAGGCATCTGTTTTTTCCATCGCTTCTATGCAGTCGCTGTGGTTATCCAATATGTAATCTTCTTGTTTAGTGTGTTTTCCCTTGACTATGCTATTTTTCTTACATTTGTCTGTTCCAAAAGCCATATTTATATCATTGCTGAATACTTCTGTTATCTTTAGTAATTAGTTGAGTTGTTGATTTGTTGCTGCCAGTAGTTTTAGATCATCCATGTATAGCAAATGTGTGATTTTGTGTTGGTATGTTCCAGTAATATTGTATCCATAATTTGTATTACTTATCATGTTGGATAGTGGGTTCAGAGCAAGGCAGAACCAGAAAGGACTTAATGAGTCTCCTTGGTATATTCCACGCTTAATCTTTATTGGCTGTGATGTGATAGTATTTGAATTTGTTTGGATATTAAGTGTAGTTTTTGAATTTTTCATTACTATGTTTAGGAACTGTATCAATTTAGGATGTACTTTGTATATTTCCAATATTTGTCGTAACCATGAGTGGGGTACAGTATCAAAAGCTTTTTGATAATCAATGTATGCGTAGTGTAGCGACCTTTGTTTAGTTTTAGCTTGTTATGTCACCTCCGCATCTATTGTCAGTTGCTCTTTACATCCCCGTGCTCCTTTGCAACAGCCCTTTTTGTTCTTCATTCATAATTTTGTTCTGTGTTGTATGTGTCATTAATTTCTGTGTAATGACTGAAGTTAATATTTTGTATATTGTTGGTAGGCATGTTATGGGGCGATATTTAGCTGGGTTTGCTGTGTCTGCTTGATCTTTAGGTTTCAGATAAGTTATTCCATGTGTAAGTGTATCAGGGTGTGTGTATGGGTCTGCAATGTAACTGTTAAATAATTTAGTTAGATGTGAATGTGTTGAGGTGAACTTCTTTAGCCAGAAACTTGCTATTTTATCTTTTCCAGGGGCTTTCCAATTGTGAGTAGAATTAATTGCTTGGGTGACTTCATGTTGCAAAATTACCACTTCAGGCATTTGCGGTACCATCTTGTATGTGTCTGTTTCTGCTTGTATCCACCATGCATGCCTGTTATGTTGTACCGGGTTTGACCATATGTTGCTCCAGAAGTGTTCCATGTCTGTTATGTTTGGTGGATTGTCTATTTTAATGTGTGTGTTATCTATTGTCTGGTAAAATTTCTTTTGGTTTGTGTTGAATGTTTGGTTTTGTTTCCATCTATTTTCACTTTTTTTTGTATCTTCTAAGTCGTTTGGCAAATGCTTGTAATTTCTGCTTCTTTTCATCTAATTGCTCTATCGCTTCTTGTGAGATTTTACCTAACCTTTTTCGTTTTTTTTCTGACATTTCATTTCTTATAAATTGTGTTAGCTGTCCGATGTCTTTTCTCAGTTTTTCTATTCTGATCTGTAGCCTGTGTTGCCATGCTGGTTTTGTGGGTTTCTTCTGTGTGTTGGTTGGTTCTGATCTGTGCCTAGTGTGTATATTTAGTGTAGTGAGTGCTCCTATATAAACCAGTAGTTGTAACTCTTCCATAGTTGTGTTTTCATTTATTTTGTTGTGTGTGATTGTGTTGATAGTTTTTATTGTTGTTTCAACTTGTGGGTTATTTGGCGGTCTATGCAGGAATGGTCTAATTTCTGTATTTGTGTCTTTGTATTCTATATATGTCAGCTGAAATTTTTCTTCTATATCTAACATGTGTGTCACTTCGTGTTCTATTTGTGCTTGTTCTGGTGGCAGTCTTCAGATTTCGTTTTCCTCTGATTGTTTAATTGATGCGTGTTTTTCTTTGTTTGTTTGCTCTGGGATGTTTGAGTCCATTACTGTATTTTCTTCTTCTTCTGATTGCACATTATTTTGTTCCAGTATTTGTTGTACTTGTTGTTTGATGTTTTCTAATTCTGACTGGGGTATCCTGTTATTTTTGATTATTACACGGATCTGATCAGCTAGTCGTTGTTCTGTTACAAATTTTAATTCTGGGTATCTGGTAATAAATGTTGTGTATACTTGTGATCTGTATCCAGTTGTGTTAGTTCCTAGGTTTGTTGCTTGGTAATAACAGAACATGAGGTGTCGATTAACTTCATCTGACCATCTCATCCTCTGTCTTTGTTTTCCTTCTAGGGTGGTTGCAGCAAGCATATCCTGCAAAACACCTCTATTTGGATTTAAATCATTTTCCAGTTGGCTAGCAGTGTCTTAACCATTGTGGGCGGGCATAGGGTTCAAGCGTCATCCCCGACCCTGACGGCACTTGTCCGAGGCTTCTTTAGTTCTGTCCTGAACCAACTAATCACACTAAAAGGGGGGTTAGCCCTATTAGTGGTTTGTTCTTTTCGTCGCCTTTTACGACTGGCAGAACATACCGGAGGCCTATTATTATTATTGTTGAAGAGAACCAGTTATCCACTGTCACATTTCTGCATGACGAAACCATTTTGAAAAACCACTGTAGGTTGTCTGTTTTACTACGCAAGATGCCTTTATAGCATTACTGGCTAGTTTCGATCTTTTGCCAGTTTCAAATGTATAATGTTGGTAATGTGTGTGTCAAAATCTGTTCAAATGGCTCTAAGCACTATGGGACTTAACATCTGAGGTCATCAGTCCCCAAGACTTAGTACTACTTAAACCTAACTAAGCTAAGGACATCACACACATCCATGCCTGGGGCAGGATTCAAACCTGCGACCGTAGCAGCAGTGTGGTTCCAGACTGAAGCACGTAAAATCGCTTGGCCACAATGGCCGGCTCACAATCTGTAACCAGTTTCATGCTACATGGACATACATATACAACAGCTCTTGTACATAGAAACATTACTAACAGCAAACTCCCTCGTCCTCATAAATTCATGTAACAACTCAATGTGTGTGTACTTTTGTATCCTCATACATTAACATATCTGTTCACTTACTTTCATTTCTTTATGAGAATGTAACACCACTTGAGTCTAGGAGAGATATCTCTTAAGCAGGAAGATGGTGTCAGTAGCACCCTAGCTGAAACTAAAATAGGTGTTTTAACAAATTTCCCTGCTGTAAACACGACCAATCTGTTAGACAATTCAGAGCAGGTGGACTGAAAGATTGCAGTGCCACAGTGTTATTAACATTCAAACTAAACAGAAAACAAAGTTCCCTGCACAGTACTAGTTACAGGTAAATATATTAGGCCTGATGACTTGGCAAGCATTTGTCAAAACAATAAAATACAAGGCAGTTAATTGGGGCTGTGAAATAAAAGAACCAACTGAAAGTAAAGAGTAAGTATAACTGAAGTAAAAATGCACTTGAAAACCAAATACAGGAAATAAATTTTGTCTAATAATTGGAATATATTTTGAAATCTCATGTGTTCTAGAAACACCTGAACTTTCAGGTTAAGTTAATAATATATTTGCCTAAATAAACGCTGCCATAATATTGTACACACATTGTCAATAAAAATGTTCTGGATGCTAGAATCTTATAAAGGTCATTGCATCTCACCAAATACAGTGATACACTGTAAAGTGAGGGTTTAAATGATTGTTTTGAGATGTCTATATAAAGTGATCTTAACCACAGTATTAACTCATTCCATAGAATTTCTGGGAGTGCTGTGACTAAACTCTTGTTAGTATTTCAGTGACTCGCATGAATCATCTGCTATGTATTTTTAAATACGCTAAAGATAGCAAAAAATTTTAAAATGATTCAATTAAAAAAGTTAAAAACTGAAACAATGGCAGGAACATTAAACAGAACAAATAAAGGCAGGTTTTCCAACAATGAGGTACCATTATTTCTGAGTTCAGAGTATTTTTAATTATTTCTTTTTTTAAGTTAACACACAAAAAATGGGGCAGAATGTAAGAGTTTAATTGGTGAATCACCAGTATTGTAGATACTTGACTAAATGTAAAACAAGCAGCTAAATATTGTAACTTGAACACAGCAGCTCTTTTGAGATGCAAGATATTTAATTACACTGATAAATTATTGCAGTTTATAGGCCCTGTTTGGTTAAATTTTCAAACTGAAGTCACGTAAGACGCCTGCAATGAGTATATGAGTAACTGTGCATGTTCCTATTACTATTTGAAGTCGGTAATAACAAGAGTCCAATTGTTATTGAAACTTTATTATTAATGCATTTTAGGCAATGCACATCTTCAGAATATCTGTCAAGAAACGTCATAGCTGCCATACAAGCATAAATTATGTATGACATATTAAGAGCAAACATATGGGTTCATCAACAAACAAGTTTACATACCAAAGCAAACCTTACTTCAGAATATCATATCAAGTATTATCTACCGTAACACTGGTGCTCAACTGACAGTGCTATGTCATTACAAAATTAGCTATAACAACATACCACATCAATGTAGGGGTGCTGGGATCTTGTGTCAAATTTTGATGGACAGTTGTTAACAAAAACAACTATAAAACCATAAAATAACTGTAAACCATGCTAAAGGATTTTTTCCTTTATGAAAACTAAGCACCATAAAAGTGCGAAACATCACATTCAAGCAAAAGTTCATCATTAATACGTGTGGTATGAGAAAGGGATGATGGGATGGGAAGGGAGGGAAAGGATGACAAGAGGGACACAGTGAGAGAAGCACAAAATAATTTCAGCTTATATAAATGACAGCCAGGAATCTCTAGCATTGACAAACTTAAAATATGGAAGAGAGACCTACTGTGAGTCTATCAGGTATCACAAAAACACACAATAAGGTGAAAGTGAAATTTCTTTATAGTGTATAAACATGTTATTAAAGTATCGCAGCTGTATACATGTGAGCAGGTAACATATTCCATATAGTATTATTTACAATCGATGAGTAAGTTGGGATAGGAAGAAGCATGGGTGAATATGCACTGGAATGGGTAGAAGAGTTGTGGAGGAGCATAGGGCACTCGGAAGATTTATCTTTATTGACTTATAATGCCACTGCACTAACAAAGTCACAGTACAATAAAATATCTTAAAATTTAAAAACACCAAAAATTTAATGAAGAGCAGCAACAGTGTCCACCAGGCTGTAGAAGGGATCATGTTCTCTGACATTAACCATAGGAAGATGACATGCATTTGAATACACCATGAATAGCATTAAAATTACAGTATTGCTTTTCATATCTAATAAGAAGTCATCTAGTCTATCGGTTAAACTGAAATCAGATTTTATCTGCTTGGGGACTGGATGTTGAGTTGTCCTCATCATCATTTCATCATCAGCAATGTGCATGGTGTCGGAGCGGTGTAAAATAATATGACTTGTACTAGATGACCGAACAGTTCCATATGTGGTCTCCTAGCCATAAATTTGGGAGAATCAATTCATTTTTTGTAACCAATGTCATTTCCAAAACAATCTAAAGCACATGAGTTACACATGGATTGTAAAAAATTGAAGTACTTAACCAGGTTTGTAAAACGTGCCTTAAACTCAATTGAATGTTACACAACGATAATCACACCTCCCACCTCCCCACCATCTGGCCTCCTCATTTTCTAAGGCCCCATATCGACACCACCTGCCAAGGGAACCGTAACATCTAATTAGTTTTGTCACTGTCGACAATTGACTCATGCAGAAGTGGGAAGGGTTGTATGGGAATGACCTGCTTTCAGGGAGTAGGAGCAGGAAATTTCAAAAAAATTTATTGAAAACTTTCATTCTTTTGCTTTGAGTTGAGAGAGTGAAGATTGCTCACAGCCCACCCAGGGCTGCAGAATGTGCTGCTGTCCTGTTATTATTCGTATGGCAGTATACCCACATATGCCAACACCATGACCACAACATTTGTATTCAGGGCTGCCTGTAAGAAGGCAATATGGGGACGCCTGCTTCAATCGATGGCAGTGCAATGCTGGACAAGTGTTCTTAGTGGCACACTGCCAGCACGACCTCGCTCCCTTGTACATCAGCCATACTAGGTGAAGGTTAATCTCACAGACTAGGACAGTAACATGTCATTGTAGGACGAATGGTGCATGCCATCAGTTATGGCCTGGACTTGTATTCTCCAGTTAATGCTCACTCATGCTTGTGTAATTTCAGTACCAGTACTCAGCTCACTGCCATCGTATATAATTGTGCCTTGTTTCTGCCAATAAAGAACTGTTTTTGCTGAAGAGGTTGCTTCATTCCCACACATGTTCCACGAGTATGATGGATTCGGCATTGGTTCATTTGTTACAACAGCAGCAGCAGCAGCTTACTCAGCAGCCACAATAGTTTGAAAAACAGCAACAGTCTGAACAACAACAACAGCAGCAGCTAGATTTGCTTCGCCAGTTGGCTAAGAATTTGCACAGTGCCACGGGCCCTCCACATCTGCCCCCTGCATGCCTTAGTGCACTCCCAGCTTTTCCACCATTCCAGGAAGTGAAAGAAGATTGTGACTCATAAGTGCGCCGTTGGGAGGAATATTTCACAGGGTTTCTGGTAGAGAACCCATCTTTGCAAAAGTCTTTCTTCTTCTCTTGGGGTGAGCCTGAAACATTCGATTAACTTTGAAAACTGGCTCCATTAAATGGCCCAGAACCATGGTCATTTTCTGAATTGTGATAGTTGCTCAGTGCTTATTACCTTAAGCGGACCCACATTGTTGCTTCCCATATAAAGTTTCGCCAGTGACAACAGAAACTGGGGCCGTCCTATCAGGTGTAGATGGCCAACCACCATGGATTAAGAAGGAAATGCAAATTTATTTGTTCTCATTGTCAACATTTATAAGCAGAATGTCTGATATGTGACGTCATTGTCCATTCCGCTCTGTACAGGGAGGTACATCATGACGCTCTGTATTTAGAAGATCTGACACTAGAGTAGGTTTTTTGTATCACTCAGGTTTTTTAGGTGTCTCAGGCTGTGACAGAACAGTTCGAGAACATCTGAGAAGTCTCGGTGTATGCGAATCCACAGCAAAAGTGTCATTCAGTGACACCTTCATCATGATCATTGGGTTCACACTGGTTGCAGCTGGAAAGTGCCCCTTCCAATGCTAGTTCGCCTCATGTCCTGATTCATTCTGTGCACTCTCCTGTAGTTGCTGCTGGCACTGGCAGGCATGGTGCACGGCTTCTCGTAAACAAAGCCGTTTGGCAACTATTTGTCATAGCTGTGTGCACACCCAGTCTTTGGTCACGGATGTGGAGTTTACGGAACTTCATACTGTTATGCCCATGCAAGTCCAAGAGCTCAGCGTTCCTGGCAAGATCTATATATACCACACATTCAGCTACAGCCATTCCATTTCCAGGTCAATACTGGGACGATTTTGTCTCTTTCTTCAACAGATCATCAATTGGTTGGTTATGACAAGCAGTCCATTCCTGTTCATGGACAGTTTGCAATCACCACTGTGTATCAGAGTGTCACAAGGACGATCACACTTTTAGCAGTTGACAGTGTGACATCAGAAAACACTCTTAGTCTTGATGCATGTACGGTTTTGGATTTCATATTCAGGATTCTGTGCACTTGTTACTGACTGCAATCCATTCCAGGCATTGTACAAACTTTGTCACAAGTTCAGATCTCTGTCTTCGTCTGGACTGGCTGCTGCAAAGGATGACAAGGTTCACAATCATTCTCAAATCTATAACTAATACCAAGTTTTGGCATGCTCAGGCTGTCACTTTTGTTCTGCGACAGGCTGTTAAGGATGAGTTGTACAGGTTGCAAGACGTGAGTTTCATCGAAGCAGTTCTTTGTAGCCAGTGGGTTACATCTCTGGTGGTTATCCATAAGTCTACAGGGGTACTACGTTTGTGCGGGGACTTGTAAGACCACTAATAAAGCGCAATCGATAGTTGATTGCTAACCAATTCCATGCACCAATGATATTCTTGCAAGGTTGGTAGGTGGTGAGTGTTTTCCGAAAACTGACTGGGCAGAGGCATACCTGCAGCTTTGTCTCGATTCCGCATCTAAACAAATTATGGTCGTTAACACTCCCTGCGGGATATACCAATATACACACCAGCCTTTCGACCTTGTGAGTGACCCCAACATTTTTCAGAGATTTTTGGGACTTTTGACATGGGATGTACCTTACTGTGCAAACTATCATGATGACATCATTTTCACAAGTTCCTCATGGCAGGAACATCTCGCTAACCTTTGTAACCTTTTCACAAAATTGCAAGATGTGGACGTGAAGTGCAATCTGCAAAAGTCCAAGTTTTTCCAGATGAAAATAGAGTATCTGGGCCACCTTCTTTTGAAGGGCAGCATCATACCTAGGACAGCATGTGGCAGCGATTGACAACCTATCTACACAGTGGAACTGAAGGAACTTTAGTTTTTTCTGTGTAAAGTCAGTTATCATTCCAAATTTCTCCCCAACACAGCAGATATTGTTCACCCACTCAACAACTTGCATAAAGGGTGTTCCTTTTGACTGTGACAGAGCATCTGTCAGCATCAAGTCACTGCTTGAGTCATCACTGTTTCTCAGACTTCTTATGCAGGCCAAACTGCTTGTCCTTGCCACAGATCCCTCCCCATAAGGGGTTAAGGCAGTCTCAATCACAAAAATGTTGACAGTTCTGAACAGCCTGTGGTATCATAGATCTATGCCACCCCCACTGGTGTCTCACAATTGGCAATGGAAATGCATGTTTCTGACAGTCGCCAATAGCATTTGCGTGGGGACCCAGTGAACACAATGATCTGCGCCTTCTGAGCTACACCTTCAGCGGCTCTGACATGGGCGCCCTCTGCCGCTGTGATATATGATGGCTGGTGGCAGCTACACAGTCCAGTCCCAGTAGCAGTCTTTGAGAGTCTTCAGTCTTAGTCAGCTTTCAACAGTTTGCTCATTCATTAGTAGTGGGAGCCTCACACTGCACAATGCTCTTTAGTTTGCTTCTTGTAATAGCTGGACTTTATTACTGTTTCTTCTTTTGTAAAGTTTCTTCACAACTCTTGGAGAAAGCTATAAGATAAACTTCTGTTTACTGTATTTCTGTGTTTCTAATCATATCTGGTCCTGCCTAGTAGCACAACCCCACCTCAGGGCCCAGTGCCACAGTGGGCCTCTGGTTGATGCGCTGTGTGTTACAGTAACATCAAGATGCAGCTGCCAGCCATTCCAGACCATCTGCCAGCATCTCACGGCAGCTGCATGGATGCTGCTTTTCTGCACGAGCACTGAGTGGACCTTTCCCTCTCATCGCAGCCTCTCCTCCACTACCAATGGCATATCTCCTGTATCGTCACCACCTGTGAGGTCATTCCCATGCCCATCTTGCTATCATCCAGGCCACTTATGGTCATATGCCCCACTGGGCCAGACAGAGCTGATTGTCCAGCCTCACGACAGTAACACCACGTCGGGTGAAGACAGACCGATGGAGCTGAACACCATTGATCTCTAGCTGCTGTCAACCTACAGCCGTGGCCATCGGTAACCTGTGTGAACTCTGTCATCCTTGGCTGTGCCAACCCATCGCCAGTGGTCCCGTGTGGTTGGTTCTTTGGTTTTGTTCACTGACGCCTGCAGCACTGAATTCCTGAAGGAGAAGAGGGATGTGGTGATGTCCACAACATTTGTATTCAGTGCTGCCCACAAGAAGGCCATATGAGACTGTCTGCTTTACTTGGTGGCAGTGCCACCAGTGGATGAGCAATC
Source organism: Schistocerca piceifrons (assembly GCF_021461385.2). NCBI lineage: Eukaryota > Metazoa > Arthropoda > Insecta > Orthoptera > Acrididae > Schistocerca > Schistocerca piceifrons. Next base: position 787,407,279 of record NC_060149.1, read on the forward strand.
TCAGGGGCATGCTGCCAGCATGCCCTCACTCTCTTGTGCATCAGCCATGCTGGATAAAGGTGCAGCTCACAGAGATGGACAATTACATGTTATTGTAGGAAGAACATTGCATGTGATTCGACTCAGCCTGGTTTTGTATTCTTCAGTTAATATTCTCTCATGCTTGTGTAATTCCAGTGCTTGGCTCACCACCAGTGTGTATGATTATTGTTGTTGTTAATAAAGAACTGTAGGTACTACAGTTCACATAGTCAGGACTGCTGATGGGGGGGTACCTTGGTGGACTTCTGTCTACAATCCCTGGCCAATAAGGATGCAGGGTGGAGTCACGTGGAGTGCTAGATGCAGCCGGCTAAGGGACACAGTGCTCTCATGGTTGCAGGCATCTGATAAGCTAACACGGTCTTCACTTGCACTCCAGTTCCTTTCTCAGGACTTTGGCCATAGCGGCCACTTGCCATTCAGTTGATTGCTTCCCCATTTGTGTCATTTGTGCTCCTTTATCATGATTAAAACACTCTAGGCTTTTTCTCAATTTTTCTATTACTTCAAAGAACCCTGCTGTTCTGGATGTTCATGCCTAACCCAATCCCACTGTTCTGCACACATCGGAGGTACGAAATCTTATGTAGTTTCCATGTCACAGCTGGTAGAACTTTCACTCCCAGTCCATAAACTCCAGGATGCAACTTTCTTAGTGCCTATTCTTCATGTTCGACATTCGAAGACACTGATTATTCCATTCAGCTGCAGGCAGTTGCCGCCCAAGAGTCTCCTTCCAGTTTTGTTGCTCATTACCTCGGGGACACACATAATTATGCCTACATTAAAGTGTCTGTTTTAAAGTGGCACAAACTTCTGAGTTACACTGCTGGCTGTAGTCGTGCTTACTTCACGTTACATCCAGCTTTCTGGGATATAGGCGTAGTGACTTAATTGACTAGTGACAGGCTAGCTGCTGTGGCTGAGCAGTTCTAGGCACTTCAGTGTGGAACCGCACAACCGCTACGGTCGCAGTTTCGAATCCTGCCTCGGGCATGGATGTGTGTGATGCCCTTAGGTGAGTTAGGTTTCAGTAGTTCTAAGTTCAAGGGGACTGATGACCTCAGATGTTAAGTCCCATAATGCTCTGAGCCATTTGAACCATTTGACTAATGACAGGATATGGGCCATTTCGAACATTACTGTATCTTGAACGAATTTTTCACTCTGCAGTGCAGTGTACACTGATATGAAACTTCCTGGCAGATTAAAACTCTGTGCTAGATCAAGACTTGAACTTGAGACTTTTGCCTTTCATGGGAAAGTGCTTTACCAACTGAGCTACTCAAATGCAACTCATGACTTATCCTCACAGCTTTACTTCCACCAGCATCTCATCTTCTACCTTCCAGACTTCACAACCCTTCTACAAAAATTGCAGGACTAACACTCCTGGAAGAAAGGACATGGTGAAGACATGGCTTAGCCACAGGCTGGGGGATGTTTCCAGTATGAATTTTACACTCAACAGCCATGTGTGTGCTGATATGAAACCCCCTGACAGATTAAAAATGTGTGCTGTACCAACACACACTCTGCAGCAGAGTGAAAATTTCATCCTGGAAATATTCCAGATGCTGTGGCTAAGCCATTTCTCCCCAATATCCTTTCTTCCAGGAGTGCTAGTCCTGCAAGTTTTGTAGGATAACTTCAGTAAAGTTTCAAATGTAGGAGAGAAAGTACTTGCAGAAATACAGTGATGTTAAGTATTTGACTGTCTTTGGTAAAGATTTTAAATAGTGCTAATTTTACTGTGGACTTGTATGGTTATTTTATGAACTGTTGTATTATTAATGATTGGATAACATTTTAATACATAAAAAGGTTTCCTATATCCTGATAGCACAACTCCCTTCCCGAGGTTTCCTTACCACAGGGGAAGGAGTAAACTGTCAGTTATCGGTATGCACTAGGACTCTACTTTACACATTTTTTGACGTCTTCTGAAATGCTATTTTTGACTTATGTTATGTAAATTTAAAACAATATGTCCTGTATCTTTGGCATATGCTAAGGAATTTGATAATAACTGTAATATGCATGCATCTAAATTTGGTTTTCTGCCTTGCAGGTTGATTTTAAAATGGGTCTTGGCTCGAAACTAGTCATCAAATGTAACATAAAATATATGCAGCTTGGAATGGTTTTTCATTCTGTTAATTAACAAAAGTTGCTGACCCAAGTTACTCCAGCATGCTGGAAGTTCATAAACATCTGATTTGTTGCTGCTACTGATCAGTCTGTACATATTTGTTGATCATACAGTATAGTGTCATGACTGTTTTAAGTGTCCAGTGAAGGTGTGTGCACACTTCATTGTACCTCTTGAGCTATTCATTCTTTGCCAAGATAAGGTAACCTGATATTATGTGGTCTATGGTCTCAAGAGCACACACAAAAAAGTTGACATCTACGAGTGTAATCCCAAAATTGTTTCTACAATGGATTACATCAGTTTACAGCTTGAACATTTAGCTATTTTTCGACATAATCACCATTTCTGTCGATGCATTTTTGTAGACCCTGTGGCAGTTTTTGCATGCCCATGTCATACCAGCTCACCGCCATGCTGTTTAGATAGTTATGAACCTCTTCTTTCACCTTGTCGTTGGAGCTGAATCACTTTCCGGCCAAATGTTCTTTTAACCTAGGGAACAGGTGATAGTCACTGGGTGCCAAGTCAGGACTGTAGGGTGGGTGGGTGATTATGTTCCACTGAAACTGGTGCAGGAGAGCAATGGTTTGCCGAGCGATGTGTGGGCGAATGTTCCTCTTATCCAGTTCTGAATTGCCCGTTTGAGTTTTTTTCAGAGTCTCACAGTACCTGTCAGCATTAATTGTGGTCCCAGCGATGCAGCTCCAGTGACGAGGTGAAAGAAGAGGTTCATAACTTTCTAAACAGCATGGCGACAAGCTTGTATGACATGGGCATATAAAAACTGCCACAGTGTCTACAAAACTGCATCGACAGAAATGGTGATTATGTCAAAAAGTAGCTAAATGTTCAAGATGTAAACTGCTGTAAACATTGTAGAAATAAACAGGTCTATGTACTTATAAAAAATAAGAGACCTTACATTTGGGATTACCCTCGTATCATACTGAGTTGTTTTTATGATTACTATTTTGTATATCTTTGTCCTTAAAGCCTGATGATTACTGTTTTGTATATCTTTGTCCTTAAAGCCTGATCTTATACAGCCACTACTGGAACCTCTGACTCTGCTCTCACTCCTCCTCTTTTAAAGCCGCAGATGTGACTATTCTCAGTCAGTGTTTAATTTCACAAGGCAGTTTAGGTGCAGATCATGGAGAGATTCCTGTCTCAGGGATGGTTGTAACTTATTTTGTGTGTCAGATTTGATTGTAAATTGTAGAACTGAGTCTGTCTCAATACTTTCTGCAGTCTGTGGGAACTTTCTTGCAACCTTGTAAGCCTTAGCAATAATTCCTCTGTTTATATTTGATATCTTAGACCATATTGTATGATCAGAATGAATTTTCACTCTGTAGCAGATTGTGTGTTGATTTGAAACTTCTGACACATTAAAACTGTGTGCCGGAGCAGGATTCAAACCCAGGATCTTTGCCTTTTGTGAACAAGTGCCCTGCCAACGAGGCTACCAAAGTGTAAATCACAGCTGTTCATCTGCCAGTACCTCATATCCTACCTTCCAAATTTCACATAAATTCTCCTGCATACCTTATTGGACTAGCAGTCCTGGAAGAAAGGATACTTTGGACACATGGCTTAGCCATTGCCTGGTGCATGGTTTCCAGAATGAAATTTTCACTTTTCAGCAGAGTGAACAGTGATATGAAACTTACTGGCAGATTAAAAGTGTGGGACTTGAACCAAGGATCTTTGCATTTCATGGGCAGGTGCTCTACCAACTGAGCTACATGAGCATGAATCACTGCTTTACTTCCACCAGTACCTCATCTCCTACCTTCCAAACTCCACAGAAGTTTTCCTGCATACCTCACTGGACTAACACTCCTGTAATAAGGGATACAGTAGATACCTGGCTTAGCCACAGTCTAAGAGATTTTCATGAATGAATTTTCACTCTGCAGAAGTATGTGCACCAATTTCAAATTTCCTGCTTGATTAAAACTTCCAGGAGCACTAGTGCCACAATGTATGCAGGAGAACTCCTGTGGAGTTAAGAAGCTAGGAGATGACATACTGGGGGAAGTAAAGCTGTGAGAGCATGTCAGGAGTCGTATCTTGATAGATCTGTTGGTAGAACACTTTTCTGTGAAAGGCAAAAGTCTCAGATTCAAGTCATGGTCTGGCACACTGTTTTAATCTGCCAGGAAGTTTCAGTATCAGATGTAGCTTCCTCTGTACCATGTATAGAACACAACTTTTATGTATTATAGTCTGCAGACAAAATCTCTTGTTAGGTGCAGTGTACCAGACCAAAGTTGCATTTAATCATTGGAGCTGTCAGTGATCCTATAGTTATAATTTTGTTCTTGAAGATGAATTTGGTACTTAGCACTGACTTTGCCCTCCTATAGTATTCTTGGAAAACCAATTTCTTCACAGCTTCTTTTGCAGTTTCATTATTTTCCTCTGTACTGAGATACTTGTACATCTTACCAGGTTCTAGGTTTCAAATACAGGTATCATCTTTATACAAGTGAATATGCTCTGTCTTCTCAATTTTCTTTTTAGTGGTCCTTAATTCCATCCATCTGTCACTGTCAAACTAGATCCAAATGTCATCAGCAAATCTTTTAATGATGCTTAGCATATCATTTAGGGTCTTGCCATTTCTTGCAAGTTTCTTCCAAGTAATTAATATGAAAAAGATGACATTATTTTCTGATTGTCATCAAGCTTATACCTGGAAGAAAATATACCTAGTTGTCTGGGAGGAGGAAATAGGCAAATGCAAAATAATGGGAACAACCTTAAAATATTCCATTTTTATGTGTATAATCATGACTGTAAATGTTGTTGTACATATTGGGAATGTAGATTTTTTCTTGTGTAAGTATACACAAGAAAAGCTCTCTGGTTTCCAGCTGGATGGATGTGTTGAGATACCTGATGTTTCAATAAATGCCACACTAATTCTTATGGCAAAGTAATTCATCAAAATGTCACAGTGTCACAACACTGCCATCTGGCTGGAAAACTGAGAGCTTTTCATCAGCTGTTTCCATTATTTATGTATAATCTGGTGTCCCATTGCTCCATGCTATACTTACATAACTCTAACAATTCTGAGTGCACTTTCTTCTGGAGTTAAAGATATTTTAGTACCAAATCATGTGGTATTCTATCATATGGTTTTTGTGTAATCTAACCATGTCACATTTCACCTCTGTTGCTTCACATTCTTAGGTATTAGCTTATCGAGGACTAATATATCTATATGAATCCTTGAAACACGATTTCTGTTCTACTGGAAGAAGATTATTACTGAAACTTCCTGGCAGATTAAAACTGTGTGCCCGACCGAGACTCGAACTCGGGACCTTTGCCTTTCGCGGGCAAGTGCTCTACCATCTGAGCTACCAAAGCACAACTCACGCCCGGTACTCACAGCTTTACGCCAGGAAGTTTCGTATCAGCGCACACTCCGCTGCAGAGTGAAAATCTCGTTCAAGATTATTACTATTGTATTATTTTGGTAACTCTAGGATTACTGCAACGGTACCTCATCTTCTATGGTCATTGTAATATTAACTGCAAAGAGTAAAGAAAATGGATGTTTAAATGTCATAGATGGCCTAACAATTTTAATTTTGCCAATAAAAGTACATGCATAAATAAATAAGTAAATAAAATTATCTAGCCATGTATTGTGCCTCAACAGAATGCTTTCTGCCAAGTTTATCCACTTAAAAAGTGTGTCCTGCCATGTTTATCTATCACTGTTGCTCTTTCATTACTGTAGCAGCAGTAAGTAAACAAGATGAAACATTTTGCATGGATATGAAAGGAATGATCATACAGTTAGTCATTGGTAAAGCAAGTGTCAGACTTTAGTTGATTGACAGGACACTTGTTATGCATCCCATCTTAGAATATTGTTCAAGTCTGTGAGACCCATACCAAACTGGACTAACTGGGGAAACTGAACATATTCAAATATGGGCAGCATGAATGGTCACAGGTTTACTTGACTCAGGGGAGAGCCATACGCATTTGCTAAAAAAACTGAAATAGCAAGCCCTTGAAGGTAGAAGCAAATTATTCTGAAAAATACTACTCACAAGTTTCAAGAAGCAACTAGTATTAAGAGACGATATCATTCAGCCCCCTATGTATTGCTCATGTAGGAACCCCGAAGACCTGAATAGACTAACTAAAGCACACACGGAGGCATTTAAGCAGTTTTTCTTCCCTTGCTCCATGTTGTATGGGGTTACCCGAAGTTGGTTGGTTCCTTTGAAGCATCCTAGTCCTGTTCTCCTTTTGATATAAAATATGTGAGATAAAATTGAACACATGTCTTGGAGTAAGTCTCCACCATGAAATATACAGAAACTGTGTGTTTCAGTTCAGGCTGCCTGAGAGTGTACACTACATTGGCTAGTTAGCTGTTTATGATTTGGAAAGAACAGCACCCCATTGTTTAATATCTGCTTTACGATGTGGAAAGAACAGCATTGCATTGTGTAATATGCGCTATGGGCATCTTTTGTTTATTTAATGCTACTAATACCTTCCACATCACATTTAAACCTTCTTGAAATATAATCCTGAATGCAAATACAGTTTGTGTTAAGAGTATAACTGCCATAGCTGCTGAATTAAGGAAAACTAGAAGAAGTGATATTCTCTGGATAAATAACTTACAGTTCCTTTTATGATTCACTTAACTAGTTAATACCATTCTATCTATGCCTTCTCTAAAATGTATTGTGAGAGGGGTTGGGTTGTTTTTGTTCAGTTAAAATGAAGAAATATTATATCTGTAAGCTTTATTTCTTTGTCAAAACTCTCAGCCAATAAAAACATCAGCTGTAATCACATTCTGTTCATTCAGTACAATTTCATCATTAGTAGAAATAACATGCATCACTGGAAAACAAAGCACAGTCCATCATAGATTTCTTAGCTAAGAAAACTCTTCTTTTAAAAAATAACAACAGTTCTTTTCTTCTTAACTGCTATCTGATGAATTATTAAATAATTCACAATGCAGCCTTCATTCAACATGCTAGGATATGGGAAACAAACAGGATGAGTTCTGAAATGTGTTGACATTCTTAACTTTAAACTGTTTTCTAAAAACTACCATTTAAGCAAATGTATGCAATGATTATGGTAAAAATATTAATACCAGTTGACACCATTAAAATCATCCAGAATAAATGCTTCCCTTGCAACTCATAGGTTTACATCAGAAGACAATGAACGTTCAGTGATGAGTCCCAAAGCCACTGTTGCTGTGTTTTCTATGCCTAAAGAAATAAAGCAGGTTACCATGACCCATACAATAACATAAATTAGCACAACAGAGACGATTGAATGAGTTAATATCACAATAGAACTTCTTTTTTACATTTTGCCATTTTCCACACCACTGAGAATTATGTCACATATTGTGAAGCTGACAAGATGGATCGTGTTACTTTCCAGGGTAATCACAAGCAAATTTAAAACACATGAAAAATTTTGTTTGGAAGTTATTCTAGGAGATAACACAGAAATTTTAATCTCGTTGTTAACACATTCATTAATAATTGTATTTAATGTTAACTTGTAATTGCAACATTTATAGAATTTCAACATATCCCAGGCATGCCTGATACAGCACAACAAATATGAAGGCAAAATTGATAAATAATTCCTTAGTAATTTAGCAAGTGGAATAGTTCAGTACTTGGCAGTATTTCCACCAGCCTACAAAGAGATTATAGTTAGTAGCTGTACTTGATTTATGATTTATTTCCATTCGCATTAGCCCACTGAGCAAACATTTAAGCATTTTATTGCTTCATAAAATATAAAATTGCGTCCTGAAAAGTTGGTAATTTTTACATACGAATGCAGCATTAAAATTATGTCTGCAGAATTTTATTTTTATATATTTATTTTTTATAGTGTTGTTCAAACTTTCTTGAGCAATCTCATAATATTTTGTCAACTACAAAACCATATGTTTATGAACATATTATGGTACTGTAATAGCTTGTACTGGTGCAAATTTCTTCAGTTCTAAACCTGAACTTGAATTATTTGTAGTCAAATATTACATATCGTTTGTATAACTTCACATTCCTCCTTTCTGCTTAGGTGAGTGGTGTGCTCGTAAGTCTAAGAACATATTCACAATGACAATAACCTTATACTGATAAAAGTTCTTCCACTTTCTTTGTAAAGCACTTTGCAGGTTCAGAATCGTTTTTATCTCACAATGAATGGGCATTATGAATTGGCAGGCCATATTACATTTTTGCTTAATTCATTTGAAATCTCACAAATGAAGAAAATTGTCAGAGTAACAATTGTTTCATGATATGAATAACTGGTAATATCAAGTTTTTTGTGACATGAATAAACTGCCTTTTCATGTTTTAGTTTTTTCACTTTACCACATTGAAGCATCAAAGGATTTGAGATACACTATGCAAAACTATTTACATAGTATCCAGTTTGAATATGAGGATGAGGTTGTATGTTCCAACAACAAAGACAGAGGAAATTATATTAATGCACTCTCTGTATGAATATTACAACAACAAAGAATTTGACAGAGAGAAACTTCTAGGTATAAAAAGGACCATTTGACACAAAGATAGTGTCTAAAATATATTCATTTACATAGTATTTTCACTGGGCCTCTCAGTTTCAGTGACAATAATTGTCACTAGCTGTTACATCACAAACAGTAAATCAGACACAGAAATATTAAAAATTATTGTATGAACAGAGTGTTGTTGTTTAATGTCCTCTGTGTAGATACAGATATGAAGTAATACACAGAAGCAGTTCCATATAGTTAATAATTTTATTATGAAAAATGCATGAAGTTTATTGTTTTATGTGTTTCATCTAAAGTGAGATTATAAGTGATGTCAGGAAAATGCTGTGCATTTTCATTTTATCTGACACACGTTTCTGCCACTTATGATAGAGATCAATGTTATTTCCACAGTAATCGTCTTCACTTTCACTGTGTTCTTTTGTCGTCAGTAATATCTTTCTTGTCAGCTTCTGGTGCTGATGATGAGATGGTTGGTGTTGATGTTCTGTCACTGGGAAAGAAAAACAGAAAAATGTATTGTTTTTTTAGGATTCATTAATGAATGCAACTAAGACTTATGGATATAACAATTCTGCTACAACTTCTTCGATTTTTTCCCCCTGAAATTGTGAAGTAAATGGACATCAAATAATAATTTAGATCTACAATAGACATTGACTGCAAGAAAAATTGATCTCAGTTTTATTTCCACAGCTCTAGTTCAAAATGGATGGTGTTAGTCAAATCTCAGTTATTATATTGAACTTTCTCACTACATGTTATTTCCCCAACCTCTCCACACAACTATATTTCTACCCATGCAAGTGTATGGTTTCAGTATCATACCCCCAGAACATAAAATGTCCATGATCTTACATGCTTTAATTTCATTGCAGCATATGTTGCAAAAGAACACATTTTCTTTGAAATTCAATTTCGAAGTGAACACCGATTGGACTGTAACATTTTTTCAGTAAGATAGTACTATAAAAAGTTACAAAGACTACTGACACAACAAACTGTTGTATATATAAATGGATGACTTGTCAACGCATATACTAGTAATGAGATATGTGCATGTATGCATGCAACAAAGGCAGTATCTTGTTCAACCCCACTGTGCCAATTTATCAAGGAAATAAAAAGTGTCTGAAGAAAAAAGTGTGTGCTGTTTTAAAGAAATCTTAAGTGTGGTACTTCAGAATAACTTCTTCCAATGTAGTGGCAATTGTGTTGTGGAACATGGGTGCTTTGGGTGATAAAAACGGGACACTTTGGCTCTCAATAAAGGAAGATTGTTGGACTGTAGTTAATTGGAGTAAATGTACAAAGACTGTATTTGTGTATCAAGTTTATTATCTGCATCAAGAGCAACAGCTTCTAAGATGATGATGGCATAAATAACTTTCGGTAACACAGCAACAAAGGACTTACATGGATGTAAACTAATCATCTGTGAATAAAACTGATGAGCACAGAAAATGATTGTCACAAAAAGTGTAGTTATTGCACCACTGTTGATGTCAGTAATCCAACAAAGTGTTCAGACAAAGAGTTTCTGCAGTCAGCTTCCAATACAAGATGTCTAAAAAGGACATTGGTACTTAGATACCACAAATAATTCGTTGGTAACAAGCACAAAGAATTTGTTGGCAATAAGCAAAGGTTCAAAATGTTAGCAATATGAACCAATTAGGATAAAAGTGTGATTTTAACCACTGACTCATTCTTCACTTTGTTTTGCATAACCAAGGTATGTAGATGTTTGAAAAATCCTGTGTCAGACAGCTTACTTTGAGTTATTAGTATAATATGCCTCTGTGATGGTATGAACCTGAGTTTTGTGGTATTTCCGTAATATTCCAGTTACTTTCTAAGGATGAACTACGGGCTATATTGTAAGGACAGTTTCGATAACCTAATGCCTTCTGTAGTCCATATATTCTTATTGCCCATGTAGGGTTCTATCTTTAAGGACAACAATTTACCAATTTGTACTGCTAGCTATGTTCACATATTAGTTGATGATCATGAACTTAAACACTTACTCTGGCCTGTTCAATAACTTTAATCAAAGATTACTGAGAATCTGTGGTAAGTTTCACTGTAGAGCATTCCTTGTAAACTTACCCCACATTCTCATGGACAGAAGAAGCTGCAGCACATCAGAATTATTGCTATAACATTTATCCATTCCAGCATTAAAGACAAGCCTATAGAACACCATAACTAGATTCACTTTTTAGATTTTCCAAAACTTTTACTAATATAGGGTAAATGTCACAATGGTCTGTTAAAAAAGCAATGTCAATTTCCTGCCATATCCTTCACCAATACCAGTTTGTGCAACATCTCTAGTCACTTTGTCATCAATTTAATGTTAAAAACTGCTCATCCTTCCTTTTTGACCAGCCTCTTGGTATGAAATATTATTGACTTCTAGGGCAGAAGCAACGGAGACTCGACCAGCCACAGCAAGTTTGGTAGGTATATGGATGGAGTCCATATGCCAGCCTAGCTGATGTTGTACCTTCCTCACTGAACGATAATTAGCATCTATTTATGTCACATCAATAGTCCTCACAAAAAGTGAGATAGAAAAGGAAACAGCTTATGGATGACAAATATCTGACTGAATATGTTTTGGGGAGGGAACTATAGCAGAGGTTTTCAGTTCTAAAAAGAAGAGAGGAACATCAACATCTCTTACAGAGAGCATAATAACCCTGATGAAACATTATCATTGATTATTTTCAAAGAAAACTGTTCTTTACAACCATTGGAATACTAACAGTACAACACCTTTTTCTTAAATAACTGAAATGGTACAATGGATTAGAAATAGTCGACCATCATACTAAGCATGTCTGTTGGAGAATTTCTCATTTCTCATCAGAGGGTTGTCATTGTTATGTCATTTATACATATTACTAAATTGAAGCTCCCCCTTCCCCCCATGTTTTTCTGTCTGTATGTGGAGGGTAATCACAGGTACTAAAGTAGGGATTCCGGTATGGTTCTAACAAACAGAAAGGCTGATTCATAAAAAAGGTTTGTGCATAACATTTATTACTGTTAAGTCAAACAAACTGTCTGACCATGAATACTTAAGGTTACCCATGTGAAGTTGGGGTGGATCACTAGTAGCTTCGCCCGCATCTCGTGGTCGTGCGGTAGCGTTCTCGCTTCCCACGCCCGGGTTCCCGGGTTCGATTCCCAGCGGGGTCAGGGATTTTCTCTGCCTCGTGATGGCTGGGTGTTGTGTGCTGTCCTTAGGTTAGTTAGGTTTAAGTAGTTCTAAGTTCTAGGGGACTGTTGACCATAGCTGTTAAGTCCCATAGTGCTCAGAGCCATTTTCGAACTAGTAGCTTCCAAACACAACTATTATTAGTATTTTCTCGTTTCTCTTCCTCTCTCAATCTTTTTCAATTATATTCTCAATCTTCCTTATTCATCTTCTGTGCTTTTCTGTTCCTTCATGATCTTTGATTTTTCATTGCCTTCTCAGGCAGTCATCATCCACTATACACCCCCAGTTGCATCTGACCGTCCCAATTTTTTTAGTGAAAAAGAATGTAAATGTTTGCTATAGCCATGAGACACATTTGTAATTAAATCATGTGTTTGAGATTTTAAAGCAATGCATTACAAGTGGTATAACATTACATGAGAAAATAACAACATACAAACTCCTGAAGGCTCTTCCATCACACAAATTTAGGTTTTCCATGGTTTCCTTAACTGCTTAAGGTGGATGCCAGGGTGGTTCCTTTGATATGAGCATGTGGTTCATTTCTAATGACATCATCAATAGACTCTTAAAGCCTATTGTTACCTTTTTAAAGTTAACTGACAGCCAAGAGAATCGAAGTGTAATTAAAACAGCAAACATGTGACATAACGTGAGAAGTCGTCGGGGAAAAATATATACTTGCACTGAAATTAGAAGTATGCAGTACAGTAATACAATAAACATATAAAAGACGAATAACAGCAACAATAATAATAAAATATTAGTGTTGATATAATATCAATCTGTAAAAAATAGAAATGACTATACCATTTTCCAGTTTAAAGTGACAAAAGAAGCATAACAGAGGGAAGAGAATAAAGAAGCAGAAGAAGAAGAAGTTTGTTGTGCGGGAACAGAATCAGGAAGAACAAATACATTGTTAGGCATAGCAGTAACGAAAAATGCAACAGCAGTAGTATTATTTCGTGAGATTACACAAAGACATACAGATAACTATCAATAAAAAAAGGAATGTAGGGTAACAAAAGTGATGGAGCATGAAGGTGTGGTCAACCGATGTCCAGAAAAAGATGTGTAATAATCAGGACAGAACAGGGAGGGGCCATTTATACTGAAAGGATGTAGTGGATTTATCAAGAGCACTTGATAATGAATGGGCCTTATATCATTTTTGTGAAGGAGTGTGCTCATATGGTTAGTTACTCTAGTAACAAAGGCTAATCTTACAGAATGAGGGCAAAGTTCTTCATTCTTCTCATTTGCATAATTAATACAGTTTCATTTGGAGGCCCTAAGTTACAGTGGTTTGTGAAGAACCTTCTACCACACACTGTAAGGCAGCATGGAAAATACACATGTAGGTGTAGAATTGCAGTAGAATTTGCATTGGCAGGCTCTCTGTGAACAATTTTGTACTTAGGAAATGAATCTGTCATTTGCTGTCAAACACTGTTTATTTAAATTTTTGCCACTTCTGAGATCAGTATCAACTAACATCTGGCACTGCAACAATTCCATAACTGTTATTGCAGAGGAAGTCTCACAGTGTAGAGATAATGTGAAACAATCTGTACCAGTCATTTGCATAATATGTGAATTACTATCCGCACACTTTTTCTTTGACTCTTAGGTATTTGGTTCTTAATCAGCTGAGGTCTGAAGACTCAGAACAAATTGCATATCTTCTCTGGTAAGCATAAACTTGACAAAGTGTTTTGCTGTAGTAGTTATACGGCATAGGAACCACTTATTTATAATTTAATATTTTTGTAGTGAAGATTATTATTCACTTTATAAGGCACTTTCAGTTTCAGTTATATGACCACTAGTCAGCTCTGCAGATCATATTTTACCTTTGCCAATACTCCCACATGAAACATCTAGTGTGGGCTTCATTTCTCTGACTGTGGCCGTTGTCACTGAAGGTAAAATCTTGTGAATTGTTCGGCCATATCATATTCATCTTCAAACTTTTCCAAAACTCAATTTTTGTTCCCACCACAGGGATCCTCCTCCTGGAGTCTTCCAATATCCTCAAGCAGCTGAAAGCTGTCACAAACGGTGTCACAAGGCTGCAGCAGTCGCACCCTCTGAAACTGCATTTGTTCTTGGAGATTTCAGCTGTTTCCTGGACTATTATTAAAATCTATATCCTGTTCATATTGTTCTTGGTGTTTCACTACTGCAGATTTTACATTCTTTTTCTACCTCGTGTGGCATTTGACCATCTGTCGGTAGACCCCGTATGCCAAACGCTAAAATGAAATCTGACACAAAGGATCATATGAAAATAAAAAAAATAAAAATAGGCTATCAGCCTACAGAAAGTAAAGTTTTATTGGAAAGAGTCTAGCATCCCAAATATCTGTCACACTCAGAAAATACTGTCTTCCAAATGTAGACAATTGAAAGAAGAACTACAGTAAAATCTTCACCAGCATAACAATTACAAAAAATTGAATTAAATGATTTCAGCTTTCTACTCCATTTTGGTGCCAGTATGGTCACTGAGTGATTAGACAGATTGCTTTGATCTATTTACTGACTTAATGTAAGACCAAAACTTCCTAATTTGTTTGTTCACACTGCAAAAAATTGAGAAAATAAATTGTTAAATATTAGGTTATGAAAAAGGAGAGCTACTCTCATACTATTTCTTGTCAACACATCTGCAGTTGTTATTTTTATACATTTTCTATCAATTTTGAAGAAGCTACAACTTCTTCTTCAGGCACTTCAGCAGCACAAGTATACCTGATTAATGTACATCAGGATCCTCTGGTGTGGTAACCATAACACTCAGTCTATCTTAAGCAGTCTAATAAAAACAATAAACAGCTGAATACAATCTAATAAAAGCAATAAACATAGTTGAGTGGAGAAAAAATTGTAAAGAAATAGCCTCTATTCCCCATAACAAAACTTCTTAAGATTTTCTGTCAGATTGATACAGAATTTTACTTTTGAATTTATTGGACACTTCATGACTGGTTCTCCTTACTCTCATTTTGACTTCATTAAGATTCTGTTTATCTAACAGGCTTTGTATATTTAAAGCAATGGTAAAGCTCCCTCTGTTTTCAGAGCAGCTTTCCAGTGAGTCTGTTGAAACACATTGCTCATTCCCTTACCTCACAACTTTGCTCAGCACAAATATGTCTACACGTACCATACAATACTCTTGGAAGTCCATTTATACTCAATTTTTTTCAGTCTCAGAGATGAAAGCTTCATATTTGTTTGCTCAGGTAATCAGAAATCCATTTCTAGTTGCTCTTGCTAATCAGAAACATCTGCATTCTTAGCAAAACCTTCCATTAGTGATGCTGCAGTGGTATTATAAATACTGATTCCCAGCTCTATGTTAACTGAATTGAAAAGTTAGGATTTTTTACAATCAGGAGATCTCAGATGTTACCTCAGGAGTCAGTTCTCCGATTCACTGCTGAAGGTAATTTTCAGATAAGTTATTTACAACAATATTGGATGAGTCCCTGTAACTACCAACTGCCTTACTTACTTGCATCTCCCAGTTAATTGAAATCTCCCCCTAATACTAAAATATGACCAGGAAATTTGTGCATGGTGTCCATTAAGTTTTCACTGAAAAGTTCCATCACTACAGCACTTGAGGTAGGGGTCTCTAAGAGCACCTTATTATCATGTTTGATACACCTTTCATGTTTATCTTCCTCCAAATTATTTCACACTTGTTCTAACCTCACTAGATGTTATCTTAATATTTAGGACTAAAAACATGCCTCCACCACCAGCATCCATTCTATCCTTGTGTTATACATTAAAATCAGAATTTTCGTTCCTCTGCATTCTGTTTCAACAATTTTCCATAAA
The DNA here is from genome assembly GCF_021461385.2 of Schistocerca piceifrons. Classification (NCBI taxonomy): domain Eukaryota; kingdom Metazoa; phylum Arthropoda; class Insecta; order Orthoptera; family Acrididae; genus Schistocerca; species Schistocerca piceifrons. The sequence goes on from NC_060149.1 coordinate 787,423,140, forward strand.
TTCTGATTTTATGCACATGTACATGTGATATTATTCTAAACTGGGTAGTAAAACACTGGAAACAACATACATGTCTCACAAATTGGACATTGTCACCACTGAAGTACCTTCACTTCTTTCACTACTGTTGCATGTGTAGGACTATGAAATTGTTCCCTCCTTCATTGATAACTCATAAAATCTAGTTGAAGAACGTATGCTATTGCATTACATGAAGTACAGGGTGGCACAGTTAAAAGCAGCCCTTCACTCCTTTGAATGTGAATACAATATTTTGACTTCTGAAACAGAGTAAGCAGCTACAACAATGGGCAGTTTTAGGAAATAATCAACTGTTAGCATTTGTGTCAGCATTTCAGTTTATTTAATCAGTTAAGTTAGACATTTCTCTTAGCGACCTGGAAAATGAATTTCTTGATGGAAGAAAGAATTGAAATTATGGAAGCATAAAGAAAACAGGTTCAATTAAGGAAACTCACAAAATTTTTGGGATCAAGTATCCCGATAGAGAAATACCAGCAAAGAGAACAATACAGAGTCTATAAAAATTGGTGCACCTATGGATCTGTGCAAAATGAAAAACGACAAAGAATTCCTTCAGTGCAGACACCAAAAGTTATTGCAGACATTCACCGGAGAATTATTCAGAAGCCAAGTATGTCTACATGTAAATTGGTGCAACAGACGCATGAACGTAGGAAGAGTGCTAGCGGATATTGAAAAGTCTCAATTTGAAGCCCTATAATGTGATGGTTGTGCAGCACTTATGGGAGAATGACAGTCAGAAATGTATAGATTACTGTACATGGCTTTTGGATAACATCAGTGATGGTTTGTTAGACCCTTCCGTTACATCATGAGTGATGAAGCATCGTTTCACCTTTCTGGTCAAGAGACTTCACTGAACATAAGATAGTGGGCAGCAGAGAACCCTAATATAGTGTGTCAGCAACCACTCCACAATGAAAAAATCTGGATATGTTGCGGTGTACCAGGAAAGCGCATCATTAGAGCGACATTTTTTTGACACTACCCTAAAAACGGTTGTATATATTGAAATTTTTGATACATTTTGTGCTCAACTCACTGTATATGAAAGACAACACTGCTTCTTGCAGCGAGATGGAGCAACATGCTACACATGTTAGGTTGCACTGGGAAAATTCCACGATGTCTTCACTGAGGAATGAACTGTCAGCAAATATTTATGGCCACCAAGTTCATCGAATTTAACATGTGATTTTTTTTCCTGTGGGGACACTTGAAGAGCAAGGTCCATGAAGCAAATCCACCCACAATACAGGAACTGAAAGACAGTATCAGCTGTGAAGTTTCCACCATCAGTATCCAAACTTTGTCGGGTGTATCTGAATATGCTTAGACGTGCACAGCTGTGTATTGATGTTTCTGACTGCATGTGTCAGAGGATGATGTCCGATGGATTGAAGAATGTTTTGTGTGCAGTCTCTGTAAGTCTACCAACCATATGGAAAGTTCTGAGAAGATGTTTTCTGTACAAGCCCTACTGATTACAACTTGTGCAGGCTCTCAACCCCAATGACAAAGAGAGGCATCTCACATTTTGTGGTTATGTGCTAGCAAAGATGGAGGATGACGTGTGTAATTTTTAGTCAACAGACACAATGTTCGCATATGGACTTTGGAAAATTCACCTTCACCATTGCAACATGAAAGAGACTCACTGAAGATCAACTTGCTCCATGCTGTATCCTGTACAAAAGCTGATGGACCATATGGACCATTTTTCTTTGCAGAAACACCTGTAACGGGAATCATGTACCTGGACGTGTTGGAACAATGGCTGTTCCTTCAAGTTATGGAAGATTCCCAGTACTTTATTTTCCAATAGGATGGAGCTTCGCCCCATCGGCACTGTGATGTATGAGGCTTCTTAAATGACTCCCTTCCTCAATGCTGGTCAGTCACAGGAGATCTGAGGATTTGGCTCTGCAATTCTGACCATTGAGACCTCCTGATCTCACACTCTGTGACTATTTCTTATGGGGTCATGTGAAGGAAGCTGTTTATGTCCCACCTCTACCAACCACTCTGAATGATCTGTGGAACTGGATCACTGCTGCCATGCACTCAGTAACGGCAGATATGCTTTTGCGTGGCTATCGCGTTGATGTTTTCCATAAACCAACGGTGGCCACATTGAACATTTATTAAATTTCTAATTATTAAATAATTATTAAAAACTAATTAATTACAACTTATTAAATTTGTTATATTGATATCAAACATTATGAAAAAAAACTTTGAAACTTCCTTTTTTCTTTGGTATAAAGCTTGTTTATTTAGGATTTGTACTTGAATAAAGATGAAGTTTTGAAAATGGGTCCATTATCTAGAATAACCCTGTATAATCTCAACTTCTTGTCATTATTTTCTTAGCCTTATTTCATATTTCAATATGCCCATTACATATGTCAAGATAATACTAGTGCTTAACCACATCCTGGATTTTTGACTGTTTTAATACCAATACTTAGCTGATCTACAGAATTAAAAATAATGATAAAAATACTTTTTTAATGATTTTAATTAATGGGTGTGTGGGCTGCAAATGAAATTTTACTGCTTTGGCTGTCTTCTTTGACATAAAATATATTAAACATATTTGTGGCTCAATACAGCTTCAGTGTGAAAATTTAAAGGTATGTTGTTTAAGACCCAATTCTTTCATTTCAGGTAATGACTTGTGTATGGGGTGAAAATACAATGGTTCAGATACCATGTACCTTGTTCAGCTGCCCTTCTGCCTCCCCCTCCCCCCCCCCCCCCCCCCCCCAAATCTCTGCCATTTCATAACATATCAGGTGAACTACTTCACTGGTCAAAAGAATGCAAAAGGAAACTATTAACAATAGGATAATTCTTTGCAAAGCAAGCAATGTTTTGGTGACTGCAGCACTGTAAATTTTTAATAGACCACCACAATTCTTGTGCAACTTTAACTTGGTTTTCTCTTTGGAACAATGAAGTGTGAATATGACACTCCGAGTGTACACTTAATTTCACTGATATATAGGTAAACATCAGATCTTTGGACCGAGAAAAAGAAAGTTTAAAAGTCAAATTACAATGTTCATGTTCTGGTTTATGTACATATCTATCATTCACCACTTCCTCTATATTGTGAGTGGTTCTCTTTCATTCCATTGTTTGTAAATCATTATGTATGTGATAGTAAATTCACACATTTAATTGTAATGTATCAATATAGGAAGTCTTACCCAGCATCTTGCATTTCCCTGCTAGGGCATTCTCCCTGGGATGTTCCTGATTGGGCAAGAGATTCATCTTCCTGCTCATCTGTAAATAAGTCAATATATAATGTTTTTATTTTTTTCTTGCAGAATTTTGTGAGACTTTGTTTTATATAATAAAAATTCACAAAACATGATTCTTCAAAAGACTGTAAATTTAATGCAATATTATATACGCTTCATTGTAAGATACACAAGTTGCAGTAGCACCAGTATAAGAGATAATCAGGAATACCTCTATAGTAACAGCACACTGAATTTCTTTTTCCGAAAAAATAAATAAATATCACCCCAATAGAAAGTCCTGAAAGTAAATGGATAGTCTTCTTTTTTATTTCTTCTAAAATATGGTGTAGATCTAAATTTATGTTTAAATGAGAAAAGGAACTGTTTTATGTATTCATCTCCACAAATTCCTTGGTCAATTAGCAATTGTCTGATTACTTTCTTTTTTACTCTTATACAACTATCTATGCAAAAGCTACACATTTTGTATAAATCAAATAAACAATTGATTTACTGTTGGCTTACATCTTCCTGTCTAAGGCCTCTTCTTTATGTTGGACTAAAAAGTTTCTCAATCAACATTTTTCTAGGCCATCAGCTTGAACATCCCTTTGTTTTATGCAGAATGTCTTTTAGGTTCAAACTCTATCTGTCTATTCTGGCCGTCTCAAAATAAGTTTTTTCTCTACATAAGTACAGATGTATTGCAGGAAACTTTCAACAAGATCACAGTACATTTTCCCCCTCCCCCATGCCACCTTTCATTCTTTTTTCTATGTTAAACTTTATTAATCACCTCAGATGCCAAAAAAGTTTATTAAAAATCATATTCCAACTTCTCTTTTTTCCTTACTGAAATGTATTACTTAATGATATATGTACTTTGATGCCAGGTCTCAACCTTTTTTGTCCATGCTGAATTTTATCCTTCCCTAGTTACTACTTGTACAGAGTAATTTAATTTCTACTACCCACATTTTTCTCTGTCAAAAATATGCTTATTTCCTGTATTTTGTCATCATCATCATCATCATCATTTAAGACTGATTATGCCTTTCAGCGTTCAGTCTGGAGCATAGCCCCCCTTATAAAATTCCTCCATAATCCCCTATTCAGTGCTAACATTGGTGCCTCTTCTGGTGTTAAACCTATTACTTCAAAATCATTCTTAACCGAATCCAGGTACCTTCTCCTTGGTCTGCCCCGACTCCTCCTACCCTCTACTGTTGAACCCATGAGTCTCTTGGGTAACCTTGCTTCTCCCATGCGTGTAACATGACCCCACCATCTAAGCCTGTTCGCCCTGACTGCTACATCTATAGAGTTCATTCTCAGTTTTTCTTTGATTTCCTCATTGTGGACACCCTCCTGCCATTGTTCCCATCTACTAGTGCCTGCAATCATCCTAGCTACTTTCATATCCGTAACCTCAACCTTATTGATAAGGTAACCTGAATCCACCCAGCTTTCGCTCCCATACAACAAAGTTGGTCGAAAGATTGAACGGTGCACAGATAACTTAGTCTTGGTACTGACTTCCTTCTTGCAGAAGAGAGTAGATCGTAGCTGAGCGCTCACTGCATTAGCCTTGCTACACCTCGCTTCCAGTTCTTTCACTATGTTGCCATCCTGTGAGAATATGCATCCTAAGTACTTGAAACCGTCCACCTGTTCTAACTTTGTTCCTCCTATTTGGCACTCAATCCGTTTATATTTCTTTCCCACTGACATTACTTTCGTTTTGGAGATGCTAATCTTCATACCATAGTCCTTACATTTCTGATCTAGCTCTGAAATATTACTCTGCAAACTTTCAATCGAATCTGCCATCACAACTAAGTCATCCGCATATGCAAGACTGCTTATTTTGTGTTCACATATATTAATCTCACCCAGCCAGTCTATTGTTTTCAACATATGATCCATAAATAATATGAACAACAGTGGAGACAGGTTGCAGCCTTGTCTTACCCCTGAAACTACTCTGAACCATGAACTCAGTTTACCGTCAACTCTAACTGCTGCCTGACTATCCATGTAAAGACCTTTAATTGCTTGCAAAAGTTTGCCTCCTATTCCATAATCTCGTAGAACAGACAATAAGTTCCTCCTAGGAACCCGGTCATATGCCTTTTCTAGATCTATAAAGCATAGATACAATTCCCTGTTCCACTCATAACACTTCTCCATTATTTGTCGTAAGCTACAGATCTGGTCCTGACAACATCTAAGAGGCCTAAACCCACACTGATTTTCATCCAATTGCTCCTCAACTAATACTCGCACATTCCTTTCAACAATACCTGAGAAGATTTTACCCACAATGCTGATTAAAGAGATACCTCTGTAGTTGTTAGAATCTTTTCTGTTTCCATGTTTAAAGATTGGTGTGATTACTGCTTTTGTCCAGTCTGATGGAACCTGTCCCGACTCCCAGGCCATTTCAATTATCCTGTGTAGCCATTTAAGACCTGACATTCCACTGTACTTGATGAGTTCCGACTTAATTTCATCCACCCCAGCTGCTTTATTGCACTGCAATATATTGACCATTTTCTCCACTTCCTCAAACGTGATCCTATTTCCATCATCATTCATATCCCATTCTACCTCGAAATCTGAAACATTACTGATCGTATTTTCACCTAGATTGAGCAACTCTTCAAAATATTCCCTCCATCTGCCCAAGGCATCCACAGGATTCACCAGCGGTTTTCCTGACCTGTCCAAAATACTTGTCATTTCCTTCTTACCTCCCTTTCGAAGACTGCTAATTACACTCCAGAATGGTTTTCCAGCAGCTTGACCCAATGTCTCCAACCTGTTTCCAAAGTCTTCCCAAGATTTCTTCTTGGATGCTGCAATTATCTGTTTGGCTTTGTTTCTTTCTTCAACATAACTTTCTCTGTCTACCTGAGTTCTAGTATGTAGCCATTTTTTATACGCCAAGGAATCTCAAAAAGTTTGGCAAATTATAATTTTTATTTTTAGGTGTCAGTCCATGATGTCAGTTTTCAGTATTGTACTATGATGTAATGACTAAAAAATACGAAGTTTGTGATTGGTTCATAGCCTACTTGCTGACTGGAATTTGGCAGATTGTTTTAAGTAACCACTCAAAGGATCAGCTTTTGTACCTCATGTCTCCATCCCCTCTGCCTCCCTCCTTCCCATCCCCCTCCTCCACAGAGACATATAATCTTAGTCTTAGTCTCTCATACTTATATTGTGATCTAGATCATCTCTGCACTATGCTGCCATGAAGTAAAAGCTCATCTTAAAAACAAAGCTAAAGATTATGTTTACATGGAACCAGTACATTTCCCAGTGGATGTTTCACTTTGGTTTGCCTAATACATTTAATGTATAATTAAGTATATTAAGACTCATAGTATTAGGCCAAATCAAATCCCATTTTGGCAGATTCTTGATAAATACTGCATAGAATATGAGCAATAACTCTATGAACAACAGCTGTAATGTAAGTGGAACCTGTAAGTAACAGACATTAATTTGTTTTGGATATTGTAGTGGATCTTTATGGAATTGAGTGTGAACTGCATTTGAAGAAAGGTGATAGTACTTTTATTGTACAAGTATAATCAGGATTTCCTTTTGTGGTAACATGTGAATGCAAAGCCTCTCTCCATTATTTAGTTTCTCAAAGCTTTGCATTTAATTTTCTAAGAGTTCTGGCACAGTGAGTGGAAACTGACAATAAAAATGCATTCAAATTGTATGATCAGAAGAGTAAATGGAGAGGTAAGTTTCAAGAAACAAATGTTATTGTTCAGATCAGTATTAAAGATAGAAATAATCATTATGTTTTGGTGTTTTTTTTTCATTAGAATGTGCTGTAAAGTGCATTTATGTTGTTACAGGTAATACAGTCATGCTACCAGATAAGACTAGCCAGGGGCATAATAGACATGTGACACATGGGTTAAATTATTACACGTTAGTGAAAAACCATCCGTGACTCTTGCCTCCATCTGCAGGTACACCTACAAAGGAATTACAAGAAATTACAGAAAAGCATATTGCTGGTACTTCTGGGTAACAACAGTGCAAGTACTGCACCAGTACAGGTATAATTTCCAATGACACAAATCTCACCTGTGGACATGACTAGTTCATTAAACAATTTTCTATGAACAACTTGTAGCTACATTAGCACAATGAAAGATGTTAAGAAAAAAGAAATTATAACATATGAATGCAACAGACATAGCAAAATATGTATTTTATGTTTATCATGCAAATATGCAAACATATTAAATACACTTCTAAATTTGTTTAAGGAAAGTGGCCAGAACCATCACTTTTATGCACTGAAAATGAAATATTCTCATTGCCCATGATGAGATACTGAAGTGTAATCCATCATAAAACATTATTGTATTTAGATTCACAGTGAAGTAACAGTAAAGAGTTAAGTGACAGAGGACAGATAATTTTAAAATTACTTAAAAATAATATCTTTTGTACAGCTAAATCTGATAAAATTTGTTATGAGCCTAATATCTCTGATATGACCCTAATATCTTTGATATTCAATTTTTCAGAAGAATTTCTTGTAAAAATATTTAAGCATATGCTGCTGAATGAACACTGTGTATACACAATGATACAGTGGAAATTTGGATGTTTATTTTCTGTTTTGTCTTGATGAAAAAGGGAAAATATATCTTGTTACACCTGTGAAAAGTTGAAATTGTGTGCATTACAACACTAGCAGGCAGTTGGTATAAGTGAAATTCCCTGCGCGGGTACCTGGAATTTTAACAATTGCAAACAAAGCCTTCTGCTCCACCTTTCTGTTCATACAACCTTGTGAAAGGAATGCTTTTGAATGGTAAAGGTCAACTGAATTTATAAATGTATTCCATCTCTTTTATCACTTAATTATTGGAAAGTGTTATGCACAAATACAGAAAATGTTGTTTACATTGTACTTTATTCTGTGAATACCAAAGTCAATTCTCCCAGTATGATCCCAGTGGACTTTCAGGGACAGATATAATTAAAAATCGTACTTGTACAAAAAATATCTATTATAGTATATTATCTCATAACAGAACATCTAAATTCATTCAATGCTGTACAGCTACAAGGCAGCTGTTTATTGCCTCTGGGCCTGGTTGAAGCCATGTTGTATCATGCAGTAATTGCTCCAGATTTGGGACCTATCCATCCTGATCACGCAACAAAAATCTATATAAGAAATAGATTTTCTTTCCATGATGATCAACAATATGCAAGATTCTCATTCCACTGAGAGAATCCATGGGCAATGTGGTTAGTGCTGTACCAACAACAAGTATGTGATGGAAATGTTATGCTCTTTGAATTTATTCACAAATTTGCATTATAAATTCTTCTGATAGGTGATTTCAGTTAGATGCTACGTGACAAACACAGCAAAAAGGTCACATAACATGGTTCCACTTTCTGTTACAGTGTGTTCAGTCATGAGTATCCTGTTCATACTTCTGCCTATGGCAATAGAGGGAAAAATTTATTTGTGAATGATGCAATTAAGTGTGAAACTATATATTTCAACTGAAATTACTAATCAGAAACAATGTATTAGTAATGGACACACCAATTATAAACAAATTTAAATTTCACTTTCAATAGGTATTAATTTTAGATACCTACAATACTGAAAAATTATTTTTCTTCTTTCCTTAACTGGTGAATTCCTACATGTGTCTTAGTTTAACCCCAGTGCTTGCATGTGATTAAGTTATATTTGAATATATGTAATTATAATTATGTTGAGTCTACATGATTATTATGATGCACTGACGATAATTGTTCTGTTAGCTGAAACCCAGATCTGCAATAAAAAATACAGATGATATTACAACTGAGGCTGACCTCCTTTCTGTCCTGGAAAATTCAGATTGTCTGAAACAATAATAACTGACCAAGGGACAAATTTTATGTCTGATTTAATGAACCACTTATGCCTACTATTGCACATTAAGAAACTTTGAACCAATGCTTTCCACCAACAGGCAAACAGTCAAATGGAGAAAATCCATCGCACAACTGCAAAAATGTGAAACTAATACAACTTAAATCACAATGACTTCAATGCCCTACTTCCATACATCACAGGAATATATAATTTGAAATTCCACAAAATTGAAATTCCCCTTTTGAGTTCTGAAAGCTTCCCCCAGAAAGTGATATTATGTCAGTGAAAAACGTCTGTAAAAGGTTAAAAACTATTTGGTGACAGGTGAAAAAGATGAGCACCAAAGCTTTCACATGGCAAGACACAACCTGTAATAAGAAAGTAGTGTTATCCAAGTATCATGTGAGCAAATGGGTAATAATGACAAACTTGTATATACCAAAAGGAAAGACAAGAAAGTTTGTGACACTTTAACTTGGACCTTATCAGGTGATAGGAATGACATCACCTGTTAACATCAAATTGCAACTTTCAACTAGCCCCACAGTAGTGTATATCAGTCATATTCATCCTTTTAAGGGAACCATAGAGGTGCTGTATCCATTGTCCAAAGTCTCTTTAGAAGAGGGGAGGGGAATATCTGGGAGAAAGGAAGAAGGAAAAGATTAGGCAAGAAAAAGAAGACAGTCCTGAAGTTATCCTGACACATCGCTACACACTTAGAACATGAGCAAGAATAATAAACTAACAACAGGATTTCCCCTTCCTTTAGGACACATGATTTTACCCCAGGATTAGAAGAAGCAGTTCCAGCACCAGGTATCAGGCTCTGGGTGAAAAGGAAAATGAACATTGGGAACTTCGTTATACTAAATCAACAATGCTGTTGCAGGGTGGTAGAAGCCCTCAAGTTACATCCTCTAACAAGTGGTGTCTTGTTTACATGGCAGCTGGACGTGATGTCAGGCCAATAGTGGACCCTAAGGTTAGATTGCAACATTTCTCAACTGGAGAATGGAATTCAGTGGTTACAAAACACATTTGACAAATTAAAATGCACAATACACAACCAATTTGGTGGTTGGAAAACTCATTTGACAAATTACAATGCACAATACCCAACCGGGCAAGTTTCAGTTATATGTAGGGAGAGTATCAGTTGTGGTGGTCAGCTTTTGCATGACCGCAGAGGCAGCTACATCAGACTACAGAGTTAGTCTCATGAGAGTGCCAAAAAAAAAAAAAAAAAAAAGAGATTGGCTAAACACAGGTGGTTGGATCTTGAAATAGTTTTCAGAACAGCCAATGTGGGGGGACCTAGGTAAGATTAACAAGACATCAGAAGTACAGGCGGAGGTGGATGGGAACTAGGAAACAGTAGAATTACATATTACTCAGCTCACCAGTCTGGAAAAATGCATAGTAAACAATACTACACAGCTGTGTGCCTTCACCACAATGCTAATGTCCCATATTCAGGCACCAGCAGATACAACTAATCATGACTTACGCATACTTAGGGACCGTATGGATAATGTAGATACGCTGATAGTGACTGCAAAATTTTTCCACAACCTTGTAGACAGTATTGCTGATGCATCCACTGACAGCACTGCAGGCTTTTAATACTAATATTGCTACCACCAGATTAATTCCTGGAAGGATTACAGAAAAACAAATGGATGTACCCACTCCTTTAGAGCTACTAACAGCAGTAGAGGAAGAAATTTTATAAGTCTACTACCGTATGGCCACAGTTACCAGTATACAAGTAGGCACTGCTTGAAAATTCATATTCAAATACTGTTAACTTGTAAGGACTGTGGGTTTGAGTATTATGTCCTCCACACATACCACATAGTGCGGAAAGCCCTACAAAAATTCGTACAATTGAAAGTGCACGAAATACTATTGGTGACCCCGAATGGACAATCCCACGCCCTGCTCCCTCTGCAGGAATTACTACACCACCAAGCCAGGCGAATCATCATCTGCCCTGCAAAACAGGTATGTACCATTCCCAGGTCATGTGAGTTTACCTTGTTTCACCACCAGAAATCTGTGATAGAATGTCCAAAGGAAGTAATGACAGACTAATCAGAGTTTTTCTGATGAGTAGATCTACACTGGCTATACTCCGTAGCACACTACACAGCTATTATCTGTACTTTTTATGAGCAAAATTGACAAAGCAGCACACAGTGAATAGAACTACAAAGCTGTAGGATGTTCATCAATGGTAATCAATGTGGTACATCTGGACTGACATTCGAATTACCTGCCATCATAACAGGAACTACCACCCTGAATATAACCCAGACACTGATTTATGTACCTGACCATCAAAATTGTACTTATGGAAAACCTCACTTACCTAAATCACACATCAATCGTGACTCTACTTACCTACTCAAATCAAATGTTAGCTACACAAAACTGACGCATATCTACCGACACCTTTTAGACCACATACAAAAGTACTGTACTGAATATTATCTACTACTAGTAACTATAGGACCCTCAACCTCAGATGCCTGTGTGATTTTAGCAGTAATAGGAATCATATACTACTACTTCAAGTGCAAAGTAGCACAAATCAAATCCCTGTGAACCTTCAACCTACAAGGTCAAACCAGTCATAACAGCACCAACAAGGAGCAGTTTAATGAAGGACAAAGTGAACCATGAACAAAGACCTCTGTATAGGACCATGTGCTGGTGAAGTTGGACAGAAAGTATAAATAGTGCTAAGGATAAAGTCACACCATGAGTGAAGGTGTAAATGTGTAGTATAAATAATTGTAAATAAACCAGTGTCTGTTTCAGCAGAATCCGAGGGCAAATTTTTTCCATAGAGGAAAAAAGTTAACATAGTGGGACTTGGAGCCACAGACAGAGCACCAGGACAGTAATCAGACCACACTTGAGTCACCAAAATGTCAGTCAGCAACCCACATGCTGAGAAGACCAACACCTCCTCTGTGTCACAACCTACCATATGAGAAAACCATGCCACTCACCAGGAAGCACTACAGACCGACCCAGTGCTGGTTATGATAAGTCATTGCCTCTAGTCAAGATAATTCAGCATGACACACAGAAGCTGCCACAACTGCAAAGTCAGTGGGGACTAGCTACATTTAAGCCCACCCAAACTAGTGTTGTATCACTTGAGCAGCTGGGCAGTTAGATAATGCTGAACCTGTATTGCTCAGCACTGTGCTGATGCACACACATCTACCACTGCCAGAATATGAGCTGCTGCCTACTACCTAGGCATCTGGATACCATGGCAGCCTCACACTTCACTGCCATGCTAGGAGCATGGTGTGAAGTTCCAGCCGTCCACTGTCTTGTCAGAGTATTAACAGACGATCTCTACACTTTGGGCACTGGTGTGTGATGCAGCCAGACTTTCTTGTAGCAACTGCTGTCAGCCACACCTTACCTAAATGGGGAACCCAAGAATTTAGCAAAGCTGCAGTAGCAGTAGCAGGGTGCACAGTCAGCAGCTGAGGACTGATGCACTGGGAAACGTTGTGATATTCACCTCGTCCTCCACTGTTACTTGCAGTTTCATGCCAATGATTGTAAACTAACTAAGTTATTGTACATTTGATCAGTTATTTTTCTGCTGCACACCTCATCCTTCTTCAGCAGAGAATCCTCATATCTAGCCATCTTGGAAATCCCATTGTAGCCATTGGTGCAGGAGGCAACCACCCTCGCCACCATTACATCTTGTATGTTGGTTCACTCAACAAGCTGTAAATCTTCTGGTCATAGATGTCACATGGCAACAGCACAACGGCATTTCCCTTATCTGCTGGAAGGACCACCATGTGATGGGTGTTCCCATAACTTGCATAGTACGTCCCTTTCCAGGGACGAAATATTACTCTTCTGAGATGGAGATCTCACAAGTGTGCAACATGTTTCATACATTATTTCTTCTGCTGTGTCACTGAGAAGAGATCTAACAGATTCTTCAACAGCACTACTGAAATAAATTAAAGGCAAGGTTATAGGTGTAGGTGTGAAGTTGAAGCCTTTCCAAAGTAATGACAGCAGCACATAGTCCAAAACATTCTCTGTAAAATTGACTATGGAGTGTCAAAAATCATCTACGTCCAGTGATTTCACTAACATGAGGCCAAACTTTACTGACTGTATTGAAGTTGTCACTCTGACAAACACCAGAATGGGGTCACTGTCCCAGCACTTCAGAAAAAAAAAAAAAATCTTAACAATCTAGCTAATTTACTCCGTAACTTCATGCAGACAGTTCAATGACACATCATGTGTGGAAAAGCATTGTATTGTTGAAGAATTGCATCATGATACCGTTGCACATGAGTAACATGTGAGGACTCAGGATGTCCATGATGTACTGTTGTGCCATTAGAGTTTCTTTCCTCAATACCTACCACCCATGACCTAATGTCACACTTGTGGTTCTCCACACTATGAGGTCAGGAAGACCACTGCACTTATTCTCCAAAACATTGGAACAATGAGACCTCTCTCCAGGTCATGATCACACTTACTGATGATGGTCATCTGGGGTAGTGCAGAACAGTGATTCATTGGTGAAAACAAAGAGATGCCATCGTCAGCATTCCCAGTCATGGTATTCCTCCAAGCACAGTCATCTGTGATGCAGTGTTAATGGCAGGCTATATGCAGGGTAGTAATTACTCAGTGTGACTACTGCTTATCTCTAACCAATGGTGCAGGATGACAGAATGTTGCAAAAAGTCCATTACTCTTTCAGATACAGTCACAAATGTGAAGGGGTTATGGTGTGCTCAGTGCACTCTCCAGTAATGCTCTCTCATTGTGGTCTGAACATTGACATCGATTATACCTGCCCTCACATTCCTGTACAGTCAAACACTGGGCCACTGTCACCGTTGAATGGCCCCCCAACTCTGGATACTGTATGATTCAACCAGGCTGCCAAATGGAGACTCACAATGATGCCTCCATTCCAACTCTGTCAGGTGCTAATAATGCTTTCTCACTTGAGCATACAGCATCTCCCAGTCCTTCACAGTGATCACTCAACATTTGACACTTTTCATGTCCCTTATATACCTTACCAGGCCTGGTAACAATGCTAAACACAAATGACAATGTTCTCTTGTAGTCTTTCTACCTGTCACATTGTTGTTGTGTAGAAGTAAATGTAGGAAGTTACATTGTCATAAGACCATGTTTTCTGTGTGCTTCACTATTTTTGATAGGCAATGTATTCCACAAAAACTAGGTATTCTTACTATGCCAACTGAATACATATACTGTTCTGTTGAGCACGTCAGGGGAAACATAAGTATGTAAGTATTTCACTGATAATTCTGTATGTAATCATGGAACAAGAGGCAGTTTGGATTGTATTTGCCAGGGAAAAACAAACAAGAAATTCAAAACAGCATTTTCTATCAGGGAATAAAATTGTATAATAAACTGCAAAAGGAGATGAAAAGGATTATTAATATACACCTATTTAAAAAAAGCACCTAAAACGTACTTCATAATGCATACTATACAATTAAAGATTACTCAGAGGACTTAGTGTAGAGGTTGTTGATAATGAAAAGGGATAACTCCAACAGCTTGTCACATTACAATACTGTAATGGTTTCGACAGAAAATCATTTGCCAAGATCTATACTGGATAATAATAATGGCTTGTCATTTACCTAAGCTCAGCTTCTCACTCCTCTTGGGGGGGGGGGGGGGGATGCTGACTCTATTTTTCAGGCTGACTATAAGAGGAGGACATGAAGATGTGCATGGACATAGTTGCACATTTACATGCTTCCTAACAGGCTGCAGTTAGTGCATGGGGCATTTCAGCACATTCGTGGTCCAGCATTCACTAGTGTGTGCAGCTATAAAGCGCAAAACTATGTTTTATACTAAATGTCGTCTTGTGCAAATTGTGCGTAATCAAAACAAAGTTGTACAATAGGGACCAACCAAATGAGACAGTACCATTGTTAAGACACTGGCATCATATTTGGGAGAATGGAGTTTTCTCCATCTGGCCATCCAAATATAGATTGTACGTGTTTTGTTTAACTAGACTCTTCCTTTTTTTTAAATCTACATCTGCTACAGTTGTGAGATATCATTATCTATTTTAAAGACATTTTTGATGGGAAAGGACATGGTTGCCAGATATAAAGGTAAGATGTTACAGAGCCTTGAATATTCTAAAATGTCTGCATGGAAAGAAATTTGGAACAAGTAGATCGTATCTCTAACAATTTTACAGTAGTTTTATTTGATCCCAATTAGATTATAGCTGTGCTACACAGGGCGATAAAAAAAGGTCTCCTATATTCTTACAGGAGATAATACTGTTCAAAAGTAGAAAAGAAGTCCTATAAACATATATAGAGAAACAAATCATTTTGAGATGAAGGCTATTATGTTAGTCTCTGTACTTAGTCCTTGACTGTGATGCTGTTGTCAGACAAAACACTTATAAGTGTCTCCCACATCAGCTGTTCTGTAAATGTCATTTGAAGGTTGTGCTAGTTAGGAGTCCTGAAGAGTACGGACAATGTAAACAGTGAAATAGAGTCCTATTGTTCCACATATGAAATGGCAGACACGATATTCTGTAATGGTTTAGCCAACGACATTAATCAACAGGCACATGTTGTGTGTGCCAAATGACATCCTTGATGCTGCATTTCATCTGGAAAAAAAGATGTTCAACAGTGTGTTCCAATGGCTTTCAAACATGGGATCATCTGCAGCAATCATGTTACACCTAGCACAGATTGCACATCATATATGCAGTAGTGTGTGTTGTAACGAGTAGAAGATAATCTTGAAACAACTGTGCAAAGAATTGTAGTTACTGAAGACATAAACCATGCTCCTGCACATTCAGTTCTTATGGGCAGTTACGTTATCTGTGTGTATGCTAGTTCTTAAGCCCCAATACCCCAAAGTCAATGAATTCTAAAATGGGCTGCTGAAACTCCAGAGTTCACAGCT
Organism: Schistocerca piceifrons; assembly: GCF_021461385.2. Classification (NCBI taxonomy): domain Eukaryota; kingdom Metazoa; phylum Arthropoda; class Insecta; order Orthoptera; family Acrididae; genus Schistocerca; species Schistocerca piceifrons. Next base: position 787,439,379 of record NC_060149.1, read on the forward strand.
TGCACTTTATTTATGGATAATGTAGGATTTGTGCAGAGTGAAAAAATATATGACTGAAGTAAACACATGTGAGTAGCTTTTCACAGAAACTAGCAAAAGGTTCACTTTAAGGTCAATGTGTAGGCATTAATGGTGGCTGACTGACTTTTAGGGCCTCACACTTTATTAAGCAAATCACTAATTCCTGTGCAACAGATTACAGGCACTATTGTAGAATGTTACCTCTGGATGTGGTTTATGCACAGTGGCATATCAACCCATTTTCTACACCTCATATGACAGCATCATCTAATAGCACGGTCTACCAGTTCACCTGATCTTAAGCACTTATATTTCTGGCAACGGAGACATGTTAGGGCATTAGTGTCTCGCACATCCGTCGACAATGTTCACATTTACAGGGACGTCTGTCATATCTGTATTACAAAATCTAAGTTGTTTTTACTGTTCCAGAAAGAGGACTCAAAGGTGTGTCAGAATGAGTGGTAACCACAGTGAGCAACCCCTGCAGTGTCCACAAACATACCCATCATAGGATGGAATTGCCATTGCTCAACCAATGTTTGTTTCTGGACATATGTTTATGGTATCTTTTCCTAGTTTTGACCAGTACTCTCTGCTGAAAGCTTATTGGACACTTTTTGAACACCATGTACACTGATCAGTGAGGGTTTCATACCCTAACATGGTCACTTCAGTGTAACATGACAGCATCAGATTAGCTACTGGGGCTTTCAGGGCCACACCCTTACTCAGTCTTTGTACAGAGGCTGGAGAGTCACCGCTAGCATTCGGTGAGGTACTGCTTCACTACAATTGATTATCACTGAATACATGTATAGCAGGTGCCTAAAATCTGTATACCCATTTGGAGTTTGTGATGATACAGCTGACTGAACTGAGGCTGGCAGACAAGAATATCCTCATCTTCATACAAAATTGTAAAAAAAATCACTTTGGTTATTACTAAGTCTTGGTTAATTTTTAATTGGCTGAGCACATAAAATCCTGTAATTTGTATTACCTTTACAGGACAAAATGTTGTAATATTTCAAGTAAATACTGCAACCTTGTGGTAGTGTACACTGATGACGCAACTGGTTATTCCACAGTTTTCCTCAACTGTATCTTCATGGTATGCCTCTCAAATAAATATAGTGGTCTTTAATTGAACTGTGACAAGAGCCTGAACAACAGGTGTAGACGTACTTGGGCATGTATAACAACTCCAAAATACTGCACTGATAATAGCTAGTCACCATCCAAAATCTGAATCTGCTCTAATAAAGCGAGAACTGAAATGATGATTAACTGCTGCTCTTTACCATTTTGAAATATACAGTATTTTATGCTGAACTTTACACAATCTCGATCAGATGAAATGTCGTAAGGCACAAAAATTCCTCATCTTCTTTGATTCGGCAGCTGTTCCCGGCAGGAAAGTCGGACGCTGTTCGCCTTTTTCAGATAGGAATGTCATATCATTCTGCTGGATGCGAGGTCGTGTGGGCATTAGGGGAAATGAACCCACAAATTATAGGCAAGGAGAGATATGATGTAAACTCTAAAACTCACTGTGTCATTCCCCTGTATGCTATGGTATTACTTTTGTGAAGATGGTCCAAGCATCTTTGGGAGTCTGGATGGCTGGAGGTAACAAAAAATGAGTGGTGTTCCGTCAGACTGATAACTTGTCTCCAGCATAATTCCCTTTAGCCAGAGAGATGTACAATGAGGTGAAAAAAGTCATGGGCACCTCCCAAATTTGTGTCAGACCTTATGCAGCACAAACTGGTGTATTTGCCCCATACAGCAATTTCAGGGGGCACCAAGTTCATATTCTTGAAGAAAAAAAAAACCTTGTTTCACAAAATGCCTAGCATTTAGCGCACATCGGTCTATCAATTATTCCTATGATTTTGAAATGCGTCTCAGTTGGTTTTTGAACATTTTTGAACACATTCTAAGTTGATCTTTGAATGCGTGCACAGTGCATGTGATGTCTCTGCCATAGTGTATGTGATGTCTCTGCCAGAGGAAAGCCCGTCGCATCTAGAAATAAAAAACTTTCCCGCAGACAAAAGGAGACAGGGCTGTATGAGCTGAGCCAAATAAACCTGAACAGGTTGACTAGGTGTGCGAATGAACACCATTGTTATAATTATTAGCAAAATCCAGAGATTCAAACCACCAAAGTGGAAATAAATTACTAATAGGAATAACAGGAAAGAACGATCACATATTATCTTCTTGGTGTATCTGAGAAAATGAAATTTTGAAAGAACATTTTTGCCAGATCGCTACACTACTAATGGCCAGTTGCACAGTTGCTGGTTGGCAGCCACTTAAGTTCTGTTCTCAGAATAGCGAGGAAAATGTCTTGTACGAACATATAATAAAGCCTAACCGGAGAACAGATGCAGGATAACTGAACCGGTGATTCTGGCAGGGTTAGTGACGTTAACAGGGGAATAATTTTTGACAATGGCAGGAATAGTTACACAATTACTGGTGACAAGATTGTTAGAATGAGGAAGGAGAAGAAATGAGTACATCACACAAATTATATGGAAGAATATGATTCCAAATTTATATAAAAATTTTGGGCCACTACTTTTTGAACTCATTGTGTCTTGCTTGTCTCTTGTCTTTACTGGTTTTTTGTTTCCTGTATTTAATTTTACATCAAACAAAAGAGAAAGTTATCAGCTAATAGGCAATAAAGAGTGCAAATTTTCTGAAGACTTCTTATTCTCTCAGTCACAAATAATCCCACTCAGTATTAACTGAGTTTTTTTAGGGATGTAGGATGTCAAACCAGCTGACTGGGAGCAGGAGAGGCACCACAGGACATTTTAATTTCCGCTGTCTCAATTCCACAGAGGGAAATACAGTGGCATATCGTAGAAGAATGTTGTATGAAGAGGCATGGCAGTTTGCTTGACTGAATGACATGTTTAACATTTCCTTGAACATATATGTTTTATATATCAAACTCTTCTGAAAGATGTGCACTACATGAACATATTTTTGAAACAAACATATCTTTTTTTTTTCTTTTTTTTTTCCTCCTTGATGTCCTATCTCAAACACTTGAGGGGGAGGGGGAGAGGCCCACTATCAAGTTTTTGCCCCAGTTTCCAAAATATCATAGATCTGGGGCTTGATACTGTTTAATGTTGTTGACACACACAACTGTATAATCAAGGGGAACATTTCTGACTGTCACTGTGAAATCAAGTGCAAGCATGGTTTATGTTCAAAAGGTGTTGAATTTCACAATGTTCCTGAAGAGCTGCAAGTTATTACCTGCAAAATGTACTCAATGTGATATTCATCTATTGCTCTTGAACTTTTAGTGACCACAGTTTTAATGTTTTGGCAAGATGTTTATAATCTAAGGCAAGCCCTTACTTCATTTTACGTAAACAAATTATTTTGAATGAATCTTATCCAACAAGCAATTTCCATTGTGATGAAACAAATGATAAAAACATTATTTTATTTTGAGGAGGTGATAATTTAGAGTTTCTAGGAATTTTTGAAAATAATGGTTTGCACATAGCTGTATTGTCACTTTATTAAACAACCAGTTTTTATCAGAAATGGCTCATCATCAAGTGTAATGTGACATCATTATTGAGATACATGACAAATCATAACTACTAAGAAGAGTAATGTTGGTTTACGGCATGACACATGTTAATAGTTGGTTGGTTGGTTTAAAAGAGTGGGGAAGGGACCAAACTACGAGGTCATTGGTCCCTTGTTGTGAAGAAAACAATACCACAAGGGTGACAATAAGACAATGAGACTTACAACACAAAACAGAGTGAAAGGAAAAACCACAACAATGGCTGAAGGGCAACAAACACTTAAATGGACAAAAGGGGACAAGAAAGATGCAAGATACAAGTAGAAGAGGTTAAAACAAGTAAGCAGGTTACCATGGCTGGCTGACCATGAGGATAAAAAGGAAAAGCCAGCCACTCTGCAACACATTAAAACCTCCACCACGAAAGCACTAGAGTGGAGGACACACAGGGACAAAGGACATGTGCTAAAACTTAGAGCAAATGATAAAACTCAACCTCACGAATAAAATGTAACACTAAAACTGCTGTTGAGGCATTGTCGCCCAAGGTAGGGTGCTGGGAAAGTTAAAAGTCCACCACAGAGTAGCTAAAAGTGGGCAGTCCAGCAAGAGATGGATGACCGTCATTCCTGAGCAACACCGAAGTGAGTCCTCACGACAGAGGAGGTAACCATGCGTCAGCCACATATGGCCAATGCAGAGCCGACAGAGAACTACAGAGGCGTGCAAGGAGGTCTTTCACAAATTCATAATTTCCTTTATGGCACGCAGCTTGTTGTGTGTACAGAGGTTATGCCATTCTGTCTCCCAAAGCCGCAAAACCTTGTGACATAATACTGAACGCAGGTCAGTTTCAGAGAAACCGATCTCCACAAGTGGATTCCGCGTAGCCTGTTTGGCCAGCCTGTCGGCAAGTTCATTCCGACATGACCTGGGGTCCAGACAAACACCACTGAACAACTGGACCATTCCAGGGCATAGATGGACTCCTGGATGGTCACTACCAAAGGATGACAAGGGTAGCAGTGGTCGATAGCTTGTAGGCTGCTCAAGTAGTCAGTACACAGGAGAAATGACTTGCCTGGGCATGAGCGGATGTGCTCAAGAGCATGAGATATGGCCGCCAGCTCTGCAGTGAAAACACTGCAGCCATCTGGTAAGGAGTGATATTCTATATGACCTCCATGAACATAGGCAAAGCCAACGTGACCACCAGCCATCGAGCCATCAGTGTAAACCACTTCATGCCCCCACATGTTAATAGTTAGGATTTGTCATGCAACTGATTAATAATGTCACATTATACTTGAGGATGGTTGGTTTCTGAACAAAACTAGATTAGATTAGATGTACTTTTTGTTTCAATAGATCCATGGTGAGGAGATCCTTCAGGATACAGAACATGTCAGAAAATAAGAATACACAATAAATATTTACAAAGAAAAACAAATTTTCTGACCTATGTTTCATGGGTCTCAAGGATAATAGTCCTCACAGATGCAGAGTAAAAAAAAAAAAAAAAAAAAAAAAAAAAAAAAAAAAAGGAGGAGAAGAAGAAGAAGAAAGTGACAGTACAGCTGTGTGCAAAACATGATTTTCCACAAATAATAAAAAGTAAGTGAACTCCGATAACAGAAATAAAATGGTGTTGTAAATGAACCAAATTATATGCACTGAGATCAAATGGATGGGCCACTGTGGATGAAACCAATGAAGATGGAACGACATGAAATGATATCAGTTAAAATCATTCAGATAAGATGAACTTGCAGTGCAATGAATACGTTGTGACACTTGCAAATTTGTGCCAGACTGGGATTCAAACAAGCACTTAATTGTCAAAATTAAACTATCTGAACATAATTCCAGGCCTGATTCAAACATTTGTAGTCACTGTTGTTTTCACCTATGAGTTCTGAACACTCCTCCCATGTGGTATGTGGGAATAGCACCTATCCTGCACATTGGATTGATATGAATTGAATTCAATACAGTGCCTGGAAATGAGTGGACTGGTGTGGATGAAATCAATGAAGATGAAAAGCACGACATGATATCAGCATAAACTATCCAGATATGCTGAACATACAATGTAATGCATGGGTTGTGACAACTGAAAATTTGTGCCTGACCAGGACTCGAGCCTGAATTTCCTGCTTTTTGCAAGCAGTCATCCTCACCATCAGGCTATCTGAGAATGCCTCCAGGTCTGGCTAAAATGTTCGTGGTCACTGACGTTTCCACCTATTCAGTACATACATGTGGCACTGTAAGCCATGGACCTCCAGTAGCTCCATTTTCTCAGTGGTGCTGTTCCCCCATACCCTATGCAAGAACATCTAGTAATAGTGTTCAGTATTCATATGAAAGCATATATTATAAAACCACATGATAATTTCAGTGTCACTCAACATGAGATATGAACAGTTGAAAGATTTCTCTGCAGTGTGATTCTTATGAACTGCAACTGTTAGGAAATAAATGCATATTTATGGATTCTGTTGTTATAGAATGCTATTTTGAATAATACTGTTAACATGGCAAGCTTAAATATATGTTAAATCTATTTTAGTAAGATTGATAAAATATCAATCAGCACACATTTAAAAAATGTAATATACTTTTTTTGTGAATACTGGTGGTGTTATACTTACATTGGTACTGGTGCAAAGCAACACAGACACAATAATGACAAATTCAAAAGTCATGCAATTTTTGAAACAGCATTCATAGTTTCCCAGTTCCACTGAAGGAATTACATAGATTGACAGTACGGTATCTGACAAAGCCAATGCAATTATGTTCCAAATGCACTAATATTTGCAAACCATAATCAATAAAAAAACTACTGGAAGCAAAATAAAAAAAAATATTAATGCCACTTAACCTGTTTTTAGATAATTGATCAATATAAATGTAAATTAAAGGAACTGAAAGCAAAAGTAACAACTCGGCATACCATAAGCTACCATACTCAAAATATAATCAGTTTACTTTGAGTTGATGCTATACATTTTTTACACTTAGAGAAAGAAGTGTGTAAATAGCTGAATTACTAGAAAGGTAGTAGGCAATGACTAACGGAAAATTCTATACGAACTTTGTGATGCGTTAGCCACATTTCGACCAACTGTATGAATATTATGGAGACAAATTCAGGGATAATCTAAAGATGTCACTGAAAACATTTTTGAGAAAGGTTTTAACCAGTATTATCAGAAAGGAAATGGACACAACAGAGAAGTAATGCACTACAGACAAAATACATTGAGATATAGTGACAAGACAAGTCTTTAATAATTGCAAACATAATGATGTGTAAAAGCCTGCTATCAAATGCACACTTAAAATTAGAAAACACACCCATTCCACATACATAAAACATAGAGATGTTTGAAAATTTGTAATAACCTCGCACAGTGACTTCATGTGAAGGAAGAGGATCCTGCTGCTGTTCTCCAGAAGGCAAATCTTTTGATAAAGTAGAAAATATTAAACACCAAATATTAAAATGTTTTATTATAATGATAATAATAATTATGTGAAGAAAAGTAACTAATTTTTGTGACAGGTTTTGCACTGTATTTATTTATTTTGAGTGATCATTTTAATAAGATTATATATAAATGATAAATATTTTATGCTGAAAACTACACAGAATGGTTCATCACATGCATATACTGATAGCTAATGTATATTAACATAAAAGGGCCAAGTACCAAACTGAAAGTACACAAACACATATCATTTGGCCACAATTTTTCCCCTTTACACTGTCATCAAACATAATAAGCAAATTGGTATCATTTAATAAATAACTTCGTCAAACCAGGAAGCAGGTTTGGACTGCAAATCAAACTGTAGGTTCTCCTATAACTTGTTGGGTAAATTAGGTCAAAGGTCTAAGGAAGTCATGGATCCAATAGGACCAGGCTTATTAAAGCAGTATGGTGTTCAAACCAACCTTTGATCATTGCTTTACTTTTACTGTTCTTTTGCTGGGAAAGAAATCTGCAAATTTTGCTTTCACAAAACATCTAGATCAAGTTGACATTACCAATAAAAAACAAACTACTATTTAACAGTTGACTGAACGACTGAAACACTTAATGATTGTTTATTGTTCAACAGGTTGCAACATACATTACAATCCACTTTGAGATAATCTTCAGTGGCATAGTCACAGGACTATTCAGAAAGATATTGCAGTGCACAGTATGTGTCTCATAACACTCTAGATGGTAGATTGTGTTTAAAGAATACTGAATGGGGAAAAAGCTCATGAAAAGACAAAATTGAAATACAATTTATATCTGGATATACCAAAGATATAAGAATGCATGAAAGAAGAAAACAAAAACTTATAGAAGTTATAACATAACATCACAAACATATACATCAATTGTACTGATTATAAAACTTCAAAGAGCAGAGGTTCATAGACTTCAAGATGAGGAATTTGTAATTTGAGAAGTACTGATCAATTTGATTTGGTATTGATAGATGTTTCACACTGAATATACATGACGGATCTAATTAAGCTCAGTATCATCATAGTGATGAAAACTTATTCTGATTTACAGAAACTGTACATAACAACTCCTTCATGGTCTATTTCTCCAATCATACATTGTAAAATGATCATACTTTTTAACTGTGCTTTTGTGTAGCATGTAGTGACATAAGTTGGCTAATACATACTGCGGAACATTTTTGTTGCAGAGTTCTACATAATAGCTACCAAAATTAATGAAAAAATTTATCCTAAGAAGGCCCCATTAAGTATCTTGATAACTGATCAAAATACAAGGCTTGGAAAATTTATCCTAAGAACGCCCCATTAAGTATCTTGATAACTGATCAAAATACAAGGCTCGGGGGGGGGGGGGGGGGGGACCAGATGACACTAAACATGTAGAATACATTTATTTAAATGGGATAAAAATAAAAATGCAGAGGGTACATTGAAATCAATGCAATAATATCAGCTCTCTCAACATTTTGTCCTATCAGTTTGTATCAAACACACATCTGCTCTTTGAACACGGTCTAGTTGATGTCATTTCTTTCCATAGGCACCATGAGTGCTGAAAAAATTATTTCTCAATTACAAAAGATGTTGGTGCTTTTGCTGGAGTTTAGCTTCTGGGAAACATAAACTACTGTAGGACTTTACAATGGTTGCTTCTTTTAGCTTCAGTCTGTGCTGCAAGGCTTCTCTTTACAACAACATTTATAGTAAAGAACATATGAATTCTGCAGCTATTTCCAATAGATGAAACAAGATTTTTTAAACTTAATTTTTTTCATGCTGAGAAATTAGAGGAGGAAATCTGTTTTACTTGACAACAACTTTTTGCAGCCAAGACTGCATAAATTCTTATTTCTGACAACCAGTTTCAACATATATAACTGTCTTCTTACGGTCTTCAAAAATGTGTGTTACAAAATTTGTTCACTGGGAGGGAGAACCTCATACCATGTTGTCATAATAGTGGATAAAATGTAGCACTTTATGTAAAGATTTGTTAAAAATAAAACATTTGCGATTAAAAAGCACCTAGTACATATAGCTGTGTCTGTACACATAGTGTTCACAGATGATTGTTAAGCCTTAAAAATCACAAAATAACGTAAAATACACATCTGCATATATGATTATGTTTGCTTGACATGTTCCATTCACTGACGATCCACCTCATCGAAGATGAATCATCAATGAATGGAACAAGTTGGAAAATGATTACATGACAGGTGTTGAGCTACACAATGTACTTGATGCACAGCATTGTTGCAGTGAACTATTACTTATCATTACTTGGACGTCTGAATGAACAGACATTAATGACAATTACCAGCCTTCTGAAATTAATTTGAAATCAATATCTTGGCAACATCTGTGTTGGTTATAGACGTGTTATCTATTAGTGACATATGAAAATTTGTGTCAGACTGGGACTCAAACCTGGATTTCTGACTTATTATGACAGATCACCTTAACCACTTTGGGCATCCATGCATGCCTTCTGGACCAGTACGTAGTACATTTGTACCTAACGCAGTTGATGCCAAGATATTTGTATTCAGCAAATTTATTTTGAATTAACTTCAGACAGTTGTTAATCATCATTAATGTCTGTCCATCTAGACATACAAGTAAATATTACATGCTGATGCAGGCGCAATATGATAATATCAAGGTCTTGATTCCTCATAGTCTCATTTTCACTGTTGTGGGAATACAAAGTAAAGCAGCAAGCATGAAGAGAAGAATGTAGTAGACTATGGTACGGGGATGTAGACAGTGTGACATATGGAAGTTTGAGTTAGTCCAGGAAGTGTGCATGGATAGCTGAAGTGGTTAAGATGATTGCTTACGATAAGTGAGAACTCCAGGTTTGAGTCCTTCTCCCCCACAAATTTTCATCTGTCACTAATAGGAAGTACACCTATACCTAACACATCTGATGCTAAGATACTCATATTCAGGGAAAGACTCATGTATTATTAGATCTCTTTCAGGAGTGTTTAATTGCACACATTTTCCTATGGCTTATTAGGTGTAGTCCATGGCTTGTTCAGTTTAAGATGGGGATAACTGTCTGTCTGGATCATATGTTTCATTATTGTAAAAGTGTAAGAATCTTATCCATTGTTTGAATCTATGGAAGAAATTATTTGGTTGCATGAACAATATTGTTGCAATTAAAGTAACTTCATTATGATTTGTAAAATTACAAGTAACAGAAAACTATATATTTATTCACTTTTTGTTGGTCACTACTGTTCTAATGGAAAAACTGGTAGAAGCGGACCTCGGGGAAGATCAGTTTGGATTCTGTAGAAATGTTGGAACACGTGAGGCAATCCTAACCTTACGACTTATCTTAGAAGAAAGATTAAGAAAAGGCAAACCTACGTTTCTAGCATTTGTAGACTTAGAGAAAGCTTTTGACAATGTTAACTGGAATACTCTCTTTCAAATTCTGAAGGTGGCAGGGGCAAAATACAGGGAGCGAAAGGCTATTTACAATTTGTACAGAAACCAGATGGCAGTTATAAGAGTCGAGGGGCATGAAAGGGAAGCAGTGGTTGGGAAAGGAGTGAGACAGGGTTGTAGCCTCTCCCTGATGTTATTCAATCTGTATATTGAGCAAGCAGTAAAGGAAAAAAAAGAAAAATTCGGAGTAGGTATTAAAATTCATGGAGAAGAAGTAAAAACTTTGAGGTTCGCCGATGACATCGTAATTCTGTCAGAGACAGCAAAGGACTTGGAAGAGCAGTTGAACAGAATGGACAGTGTCTTGAAAGGAGGATATAAGATGAATATCAACAAAAGCAAAAGGAGGATAATGGAATGTAGTCAAATTAAATCGGGTGATGCTGAGGGAATTAGATTAGGAAATGAGACACTTAAAGTAGTAAAGGAGTTTTGCTATTTAGGGAGCAAAATAACTGATGATGGTCGAAGTAGAGAGGATATAAAATGTAGACTGGCAATGGCAAGGAAAGCGTTTCTGAAGAAGAGAAATTTGTTAACATCCAGTATTGATTTAAGTGTCAGGAAGTCGTTTCTGAAAGTATTCGTATGGAGTGTAGCCATGTATGGAAGTGAAACATGGACGATAACTAGTTTGGACAAGAAGAGAATAGAAGCTTTCGAAATGTGGTGCTACAGAAGAATGCCGAAGATAAGGTGGGTAGATCATGTAACTAATGAGGAGGTACTGAATAGGATTGGGGAGAAGAGGAGTTTGTGGCACAACTTGACAAGAAGAAGGGATTGGTTGGTAGGACATGTTTTGAGGCATCAAGGGATCACAAATTTAGCATTGGAGGGCAGCGTGGAGGGTAAAAATCGTAGAGGGAGACCAAGAGATGAATACACTAAGCAAATTCAGAAGGATGTAGGTTGCAGTAAGTACTGGGAGATGAAGAAGCTTGCACAGGATAGAGTAGCATGGAGAGCTGCATCAAACCAGTCTCAGGACTGAAGACCACAACAACAACTACTGTTCTGGACTAGAACCTCATTGCTCTGTGTATTTGTTGGTTTCTTCAACTAGCACTCGCTAATTCAACATCCAGAAAGAACAAAGAATTACAAAATACTGCCAACTTCTGACATTTCAAAATACAAAGCCGCAGAGCTAGTTAACAAAAAACAGGGTGATATCAAGACGGGCAAAGATTTGTCAAGCACACAGCAGTGCCAAACCAGTGACAAATTAATGAGCTTTCAGAAATGGAGTTAAATTTGGTAATGCAAATGTCTCAGTCTTGGTCTTTGGCAATGAATTGGTCTCAATCACTTCTAATATCTCTACAATTGAGGGCCATATGAGGGAGTTACTGACATTCCTCGACCACCATGGAATAAGGATTAATGGATCCACATGAAAGGCTCTTCAGTGAGTTTGTCCACCAGGTGTACAGAGATCTGTGGCCGTGAGGGGATATGAACTCTGTTAGGTCTTTATTGACAGCCATTTCAAATATATTGGACAAATGTATGACATATCATGGGTAACCCTCTTTATACCAGAAATCTTCAAGTCGTGTTAGCAATATTAAAACGAGCACCAATAAAACCACAGTGGAAGTTAGATGTTGTGCACCAGTATCTAACACCTACTGTGGGACAGATTTTTCACCTCACATTCATTTCCAGATGAATGTCTAGCACTATCCTTCTATTCAAGTAGTAACAATGGGCAAATCAACATAAAATTCCACACACAGGACTCTAACAATGCTATGAAGTGGTGCAAGAAATGCAAGTTATTTCACCAACTGTACTGTAGTCTAATATATTACATGTCACTCATTACACAGCTTTAGTACCTGTGCCAAGTGTTTTATTTTGGTTGATTAGATGAACAAAAAGGAACATGGAACATGAGATAATTCACAAATAATAATCTGCTAAAACTTGCATCAACACAAGTTAACTCAAGAAAATCATGTATTGGTCAATTAAAAGAAGAAAAGTTCTGAAACAAAAGATATACAATTTTTAAAAATCTGGAAGACCTCTTACATAAAAATGAAACAGTCACTAATGGATATCACTGCCTTAGCTGTCACACATGCTTTGTAGCAATGGCGAATGTGCTTTAAGAAGGGGTCCAGGAACTCTAATACTAGTTCCCTGACCGAGCAAGGTGGCGCAGTGGCTAGCACACTGGACTCGCATTCGAGAGGACGATGCTTCAATCCCACATCCGGCCATCCTGATATATGTTTTCTGTGATTTCCCTAAATCACTCGAGGCAAATGCCGGGATGGTTCCTTTGAAAGGGCACGGCTTACTTTCTTCCCCATCCTTCTCTAATCCGATGAGACCGATGACCTTCCTGTCTGGTCTCTTCCCCCAAACAACCCATCCAACTAGTTCCCTGTCTTGGGAAAGGGTTGGGTAGAGGTCTGAAAGAGCCCATGCTGAAGTTTGTGTCCCCAATGCTTTATAGCATTCAGTTCTAGGCACATTTTTGGCTAGTTCATGTACTGGATATCTTCACCTAAAAGAGATTCATCCACCCAATTTGAATGTAGATGTACATTATCATCTATGAAGATGAACTTTGACTCTATTGCACCCCCCCCCCCCCCCCTCCCTGAAAAGTCACACATGTGATTGCAGTATTTTATCTCACTACCACTGCCCATTAACAATATCCTTCAAACACTAATGAAGATATGGAGTTCCATATGCCCATTCAACATGATCCTGTGAGATCACAAAAATGCTTTATTTGTGTGGTGTTCCTGTGATTATTCTGGCTATCGCATTCCCTAAGACAAATGTGCAACAAAAATTATTCTGAAAACTGGAGAAGTATACATCCATGAAGGGTCCATGTCTCTCTTTAATGTTTGCCCAGTCTTGATATTGCTGACTCTCCCTAATGAAATGAACAAATTAATCAGTGCCACATGTCTGGGACAGATTAACCACTCCGAGTATCCAATATGTAGTTCAGCAACTAACAGGGCCACTGGAAGTTCGGCATGTAAATTTTTTGTGGACAAGATTGGAGTACATTGTGCAGTTAAGTCTAAATGTTTGTCTTATGGAATAGTCAATTTTGTACTGCATCTCACAACCATTTTCTAAACCATGAAATGATATTTTTCAGTGACTTCAATGCTGCTGAGACTATGGAATATTTCTGATGTGCATTAAGGCATTTGAGTATTCATATTTAAAAAAAGTGATAAACATCTCACTTTTTGTAAGCCTCAATAAAAGATTACACCATGCTTTCAACAGGCACAAACATGGCTGAGATGTTTTGGGTCTACTGCACAGCTTTTGGCTATCTGTAAATCATGTACCTAATCGACAAAATTTACAACATAAATAATAACGAAATAAGACTGTGCCAGTAACCAATATCTCCATGGATTCACTAAGAATCATTGCAGGTAAGTGGTAGAAGCAAAATATAGAATACTTGAGTATATCTGCGGAAATAATATTCTTAGTCACTCACAACTTGAATCCAAGAAATCCTGCTCATATAAGATTTCTACCTACCGGTTCACTAGCCATAAAATAAAATATTTAAATAAAAATTGGTACAAACTGGAATTCCTATTATCTGTGTAAGATCTTTGTATAATTAACAGCACTTGTTTGGAGAAGGAAAAATTTTGTGACATAATTAGCTTGCATCTTATTCAATTAAAAGGAAGAAAGGTTAATGTTTATTGTCCCTGTAATGTCAAGATCATTACAGATGATTAACTCTTTCAAAACAGGTAATTGTACAAACAGCTTTAGCATGATGTCATCTTTGAGGTCAAATCGTTATTACAATGCTCCTGGGTTTAATACTGAGCACACTCCTTTGCTGGTATATATAAATGACTTCCCATCTTATACCGATAAAGCAGAAGTAACTGTCTTTGGTGTTAATTCAAGCATGACAATCAAGTTCATCATATAAAGAATAATAAATGAAATTTCCACTGAAAATATTGATTGGTTTTGAGGCAATACTTCTTTCTTTGTACAATACTAGATGCATATCCATCATGAATAACAACAGATTGTGGTGGTGAGGTATTAAACAACATAATTTTCTACATTTTTATGTCTTTCAATTGATTTTAAATCCAAATAAAATATATGGTTCCAGAGACATTTTCAAGTCTCAAATATCAATGATGTTTATATGCATACTGAAGCAATGAACAAAAATTTGTACCAAGGCTAGGATTCAAAACTGGGTCTCCTGATCACTAGGCAACACACTAATCACTATGTCACCCTGGCAAGAGGCTTTGCACAGCTGCATATTCTACCCTAGCATACCTCTCTCATCAGTCCAAGCTTCCCTTCACACCTCAGCCCATTTGATATTTCACCTAAACTCAAACAGCATTGCAGAGTCTTTCCAACTGTATTGGAATAGCAACTCAGCATCGAACAAAATGGAGGATCCTGCCTGAAACCCAGGAATAGGGTCTTTAATCAAACGAAACTGCATGGTTCTGGAGACCTTTCAAGTCTCAAACATCTATGATGTATATACGCAGACTGAAGCAACTAAAAGTTTGTGGGACAAATGTTGCATGGGACAACGGGGACCATAATATGATGTTGTTTTTTTGTTGCTAGGTGGATTCGCATCAGAGATATGAAGTCCCCAATTGGCAGCTATAGTCTGGTACTTATTTTCTGATAGTGGCTATTGAGACAAATCCAATGATGTGCAACAGTAAGGTCTTTGAAGGTCAATGAAGGTCAAAAAGGCGGCATGAACGTCCATTTACAGAAGGTGTTCAAAGTGATGACCATTGATATCAATGCAGTGCTGCAATCTTCTTATGGATTGAGTGGTATTCCTCATGACTTTGGCACTTATCAAAGCACATGCTCCGACAATTCTCTCTTGTATATCATTCAAATAGTAAATATTTGCCGAATATGGCTAATCCCTCTAACGTACCGTTGACATGTAAACACCATTTGATGGTTTCACAATACAGCACTAATAGGAATGGTAAGACTAGTATCACCAAATCAAGCAAATATGAATGATGTATTCCTTTGAAGAAAAGTCGATATGCTTCTCATTTACGGAGTATGCCAACGAAATTCAGTGAGAGCAAGAGACTTATACATTGAAAGATATCCTCAATGTACTGACCCTACATGTCATACATTTAAATATGTGTATGATAAATTGACAACAACTGGATCTTTAATGCATCGGAAACATATCTGGCAAAGGAAAATTACTAACAAGGAAATGGAAGTTGGTACTCTTGCCTCTGTGGTTTCAGATCCTTGTGTTAGTTCACATCAAATCACAAGGGAATCTGGCATGAGCTACAGTAGTGTTGTTCATGTTCTGCATTGCCATAAATATCATCCTTACCATATTGGTCTCCACCAAGAATTAACTGGTACGAATTGTATGAGTTGCATTGAATTCTGCCGGTGGGCTGAACTTCAGAGGGATGACACATTTATTAATTTGATTTTATTTAGTGATGAGGCTACATTCATGAACCATGGAAATGTTAGTTTGAATAACATGCATTACTGGGCAACTGAAAATCCATGTTGGCTGCGGCAAGTTGCACACCAAAACCCGTGGTTGGTGAATGTATGGTGTGGGATCCTGGTGGACAGAATTATAGGCCCCTATTTCATTGGAGGAAATTTTAATGGTAGGAAGTACACCACATTCCTGCAAGAAACATTAGGTCTGTTATTGGAAGAAATACCTTTAGGAACAAGGAACAGAATGTAGTATCAACAAGATGGGTGTCCAGCACATTTTTCAGTGATGGCTAGAAATGAGTTGCAGAGACAATTCCCAAATCACTGGATTGGACGTGGACAATATGTGTCATGTTTGGCTCATTTGCCAGACTTGATGCCTCTGGATTTTTTCTTATGGAGATTCGTAAAAGATATTGTTTATAAAGACATTCCAACTACACCTGCAGATATGCGAGAGGCAATTGTCAGAGCATGTGCTTCGATAAGTGCCAAAGTGATAAGGAATACCACTCAATCCATGATAAGAAGATTGCAGCACTGCATTGATACCAATCGTCATCACTTTGAACACCTTCTGTAAATGGACGTTCATGCCACCTTTGTGACCTTCGTTGACCTTCAAAGACCTTACTGTTACACATCATTGAATTTGTCTTGATAGCTTCTGTCAGAAAATAAGTACGAAACTATAGCATCCCATTTAAAAAACCAAAGTTGACCTTCATATCTCTGAAGCGACCCCACCTAGCAACAAAAAACCAACCTCATATTATGGCCCCTGTTGTCCCACACAACTTTTGCCTCACAAACTTTTCAGCTACTATCATACTTTCGGAGTTATTCTTGGTGGCAATAGTTAGTGACTCGCCCTGTATATTGAGAGGCCAATGTCAGAATACTCAGACTAGACAACAGGGGTCGACAAGAGGTTCATGAATTTACACCACTTATAGCCCGAACTGCCCGTTTCTCAGCCAAAAATATCCTTTGAGAATGGGAAGACTTACCCCAAAATATAATACTACTGAGAAGTTTAATTGTTAAGGAAAATGACCATTCTTAAAGGAACAATTACAAATATGGCTAAGTACAGGACTAACATGTGCAGCACAGTACTTTAATATTCTGCTAGGCACTCCATCACATCCATGATAGTCATTAGTGATTTAATTATTGACTCAATCTCCCCCTCGTTAGTACCACAGAGGAGTGTTTCAGACATCAATCTTGGAAAAGAATTTTCCTAGAGAGTTATATGATTCCCTGCAGAAACTAAGTTTTTATTTAATTCACCAGCAATACTCAGAATATGATTGTTAAATGCTGTACATATATCTGACTTCTCAGTAACAGAAATATCTTTACTATGAACTGACTTTATATCATTGATCTTGGGCTGCTGACCAGACATTTTCTTCGCAACTGACCATATGGTTTTAATTTTATACTGTGACTTAGCTATTCTATTTGCGTATCACATACTCTTTGTCTTCCTAATAAAATACCTTACAATACTGTTTGTAATGGGATACTGTAGCTTGATTGCGACTGCTTTTAACATTTTGATATAATTCCCACTTTGTGTTATCCCACTAGTCAGCCACCCAGGCTGCCTTTTACTGGAAGTACCATGTTTAGTACCTTCCAGTTGAAAGTAACTCTCAAAGAACATGAGAAATGTGTTACAGAAAGCATTATATTTGTCATCTATGTTCTCAGCACTGTAAACATCCTGCCACTCTTGTTCCTTAATGAGGTTTAAAAAACTCTCTATTGCCACTGGGTTATCTTTTATACACAGTTTGTAGTCATATATATAACATTTGTTTGAGTACAAAAACCTTTTAGTGTTAAAATTTGTTCATCATGGTGTATAAGGCCATTCACCCTTTTATTAACAGAGTGCCCATCTAGTAATGAAGAATGAGTAAAAATATTATCTATGGCTGTGCTGCTGTTCCCATGCACCCTGGTTGGAAAGAAAACAATCTGCATCAGGTCATATGAGTTTAGGAGATCTTCCAACATCTTTTTCTTGTACAATCACATACAAAACTAATATTGAAGTCATCAAATATAACTAATTTTTGGTACCTCCTATAAAGTGCAACAAGAACCCTCTCTAATTTGACCAGAAATGCTCTGAAGACAGAGTTAGGGGACCTGTAAACAACAACAATTGTGAGTTTAGTTTCATTCAATTCAACTAACCCTGCACAACATTGAAATACCTGTTCAGTGCAGTGCAGTGATACGTCTACGAACTCAAATGGAATGCTGTTCTTTACGTACATGGCCACTCCCCCACTCCACAAAGAACTTCTTGAAAAACAGTCAGCTAATCTGTATCCTGGTAAAGGAAGCTTCTGAACTGCCAAATTATTTAAGTGTTGCTCCAATATACCCATACTGTCAGAGTCAATATCCATAAGCAGTTCACTAACTTTATCTCTAATACCTTTTATACTTTGATGAAATATGCTAATTCCTTCTCTACTTGGATACCTGACATCCTCTGAAGGTGATTACTTTGTTAGAGGGACTTCCTTTATGCAGGGATGCCTATCAGCTAACTTCAATGTAAAAAACGGTGCAGGTATAACATCAACTGCTACAGGAAGTTTTCCATGAGCGATCCACCACCACCCACTACACTGTCACTTATAAGCTTTGCCAGCCTCCCCTTCCCATACCTACTGAGGTGCAGGCCATGTCTAGTGAAACCCGACCTGTTGATAGACTCAACTGCCACCACTGGAATGTGAGACATGCCCTCCGCCATCAGTGCCTTCTCCAACCCCATGTTAACATGCCTAGCAGCAGCATTAAGATGAGGCTGATCATGACGCTGAAACAGCTGCGTGAAGTGCACCTGCATCATATTCCCCATCCCTATCATGACTACTCCCTGCTGCACCCACAATCACTACCTGATCCTCTGTTGTAAAATTCCTACATAACTCCCCTACGTGAACAGTCACCTGCGCCAACCCTGCACTAGGTTTCACAATGCTGGTGACCTGTTACTCACACTCCAACACTTCCTGAAACTGCTGGCCCACACCTCTGCCATACGAACTGCCTAGCAGCAGAGCCTTCTTCTTTCTGTTACAATTTCCAACTGACTTAGGCTCCGGAACTGCTGAGGGCCGCTGCAAGTTTCTTACACCTACAGCTAAAAGAGGCTCCTCTTCACTAAACTCTGATGGTTTGTCAAATCTATCGGTTATATGCAAAGTACAACTGTCTGAATATCTCCTCCTCCTAGCTGCCTTCTAAACCAACTGCCAGTTCCCATTCCCCAGCGCCCTTCACCTGCCCCAACCTATCTAGTTCCTTCTTTGTGTCTTGTAACTGCACCTGAAGGGTACAGATGTTATGCATCTGCTCCTCTATCGACTTATTTCTGCCACAAATTATGCATTTCCAAGAGAGGATCTCACTAGAATGTCCACTGGCTTCCCCACTGGATTCCCCTCAATGAAAATACTTTGAACAAATCTCATTTGATTATAAGCCTCTATGACTCGGTTTCACATAGGATCCCCCATTTCATTCGATTCTGAGGCGCAATTCCAACACAGTTGATGACCCTCTGCAATGCTGTTCGAGTTTAGGGGAAATATCAACTGGGCTGAGCCATGAACGGGAATTTGGATTGAGGAAGGAAGTGTGCTAGGGTAGTCCATGCAGTTGTGCAAAGCCATTGTGCCAGGGTGGTGTAATGGTTAGCACATGTGCCTCGTGAGCAGGAGACTTGGGTTCGAATCCCCAGCCTTGGTTCAAATTTTCATTCATTGCTTCAGTCTGCATATATACTGCATTTTAAATTCAGTTGGATCTCAAACATAATCCATGCTTAACCTATTCTGCTCTGCTTGTGGCTCCTGATTTAGGCACTGAAAGTGTCAGAAAGTTGGCTTTCTCTGAATACATTCTTTCATTAAGGTAATATACAATAATATCTCGAGGCAAATTTACACTTATTACAGAGTATTTGTATGTGTTTCATTCAATACACTAGTGTACTGTGTACACATGCAAACCACATGTAGATTCAAGCAACAAGGCAGTATTTTGTATGCATGTGTGTTAACAAAAAATGCAGGTTGTATAGCTCAGCCAGGACAATCACTGCTTGGTTTACATGTCTATCTATTCCATAAAACGTATCAGACACAGCGAATGGTTATCTTTCCTTATAAAGCTTTATATTCCATTCACATTTTCCATTGCTATACTACTTACACAGCTGGTCATAATAACAACAGCTGTAGTGTCTGAAGTTTTTTGTTAAGGTGAGTGAACGAAACAACCAGTATCAAATTGAAAACAGTTCTGGAATTATGAATACAACACTAGACATCTACTGTTCATAGCTTAACTTTACTTTGCAAAGAAAAGTGAAAACTATGTAACCATAAATATGTTTCTGCATTTCTGAAGTGAACCAAAAATGCTGATCTAAAATTTTAAAAGTAAATTTTGCTTGATACTTATGTCTGCTCCATGGATTGTGTTAATAAAATTAAAAATCATGGATATACTATGGGAAAAATGAGCTATTATTTGCTTTATTGCATATGCATGTTTCCTATAGGAACAATTTGTGGGGGGTTGGAGAATATTAACAGAATTGATTATGAAAACAGTATCTTAGAATATTTAAAAATTTTTGATATGATTTATTTTTCTAAGAATGTCTGTCAGTTCTAAGTCTACCATATTTCTACATTGTTTTACCCTGTGAGAAAGAAATCTGTGACAATTCACAGCACGCTTCTTCGTATACATATGATGTTTCCTGTTATTCCAAGTGATTAGGATTCCACATATTACATGAGAAATTCATTATCTGTTCTTAAAATATTTAACAGACAAAAACAGTTCCCCAGAATTTGGATAATGAACCTACCAGTCATTTTACCCTCAACTGAATCTTTATTTCATTTGATATGCAGTAGATTTATATTTATGTATGAGAGAACTGACTCCATTTGTGAGTCATTATTTGACTGTTCATGAGACACAAAATATGACATTTAGAGGCAGTTGCTAATCTGTATACCAAGCTGGTGTCTTTTCAGAATCTGACCAGATGTTTGTAAATATTTTTCTAGCTAACCACAGGATCTAAGAATTTTCTCACTAATATTTGGCTGTACATAGATGGAGAACAAATGAAATGAGATCTTGATCAGTAGACACAGATTAAATCCCAAATTTCCTACCAGAGTATAACCATGTGATAGTGTTGGTAGTGATCAATTTGTCAGAATGTTAAATAACATTATGATAAGGTAAGAAAGGATATCCTGCATCAGTATTTCAGTATATAGCACAAACACCTATGGAAATGAGTCACAACATATAGGCAAATACTAAACACCCAGTTTATCAACTACAATAAAAAGTCTCTTTCCAGACCCTATAATCTGTTGCTTTGCTTAAGCTTTTCCCACTGTAATTGGCAAAAAGTAAACAATAAATTGTTGTAAAGTTGCGATTTTACTTTGGGACCACTGGGACACACAGTTTTCAACCACCCACCATTTCATGAGATATATTTGAAATCAATTTTGAATTTCTCCTAGACACAATTTCACATCTCGAAACTTCTGTGAACTCACAATCTCTAAAACAAATTATAGTACTAAATAACTAGCAAAAATTGGAAAAAAATTAATAAATAGCCACAGCTATTTGGGCCACAATTCTGGTTGTATGCAGTTATGACCTTTTGAAAGTACAGATTTTAAATTTTCTGCTCATTTGTCACATGCTCCACCGTACTGCAGCTGCCTGCAGCTTGACTACTAAGTACTATATGGTGGAGTGAATAGGAGGTTTGTGAATTACTGTTGTGACATTGGTAACATGCTTTGTTCATTTTGTCAAAATGTGCAGTTTCTAACCTGTAGTTGGTGCCAGTTTTTATGTTGCTGTTCACCAATGCAGTGTAAGTGCATGAAACAATTTGGTGTGCCATTAAAGAAGTAGTGTTGTGCAATTTAGTCGTTAACATCACTGTTGTGCATTGTTTTCTTTGTATTTTAAAGCTGGTGCTGTTAAAGAGAAGTACATTTGCACGAGATGCCCTACTGTTCAATATGATTGACATGATTAATTTGCAAATCACAAATCATTAACTTCATTTCATAAAATTTCTTCAGTTACTTAGGTTTATTCATTTAGATTTTGAGGTGTATATATAGCTGCAGCCTATCAATACTGTTGAAATAACATTGCATGAATATACCTATTCAAAAAAGCAGATAAAAATTCACTTGACACCTTCCTGAGAGACAATCTCCACTCATTCCAAATTAATAATATAAGTGTAGACCAGATGTGGCTTAAATTCAAAGAAACAGTATCGGCAGCAGTTGAGAGGTTTATACCAAATAAACTAACAAACGATGGAGCTGATCCTCCTTGGTACACAAAACGGGTTAGAACACTGTTGCGGAAACAACGAAACAAACATGCCAAATTTAAACAGATGCAAAATCCCCAAGATTGGTGATCCTGTACAGGAGCTCTAAACTTAGCACGGAGTTCAATGCGAGATGCCTATAACAGTCTCCACAACGAAACTTTGTGCAAAACCTGGCAGAAAATCCAAAGAGATTCTGGTCGTATGTGAAGTATGTTAGCAGCAAGAAACAATCAATGCCTTCTCTGTGCGATAACAATGGAGATACTATCGAAGACAGTGCTGCCAAAGCAGATTTACTAAACACAGCCTTCCGAAATGAAGGCCTTCACAAAAGAAGACGAAGTAAATATTCCAGAATTCGAATCGAGAACAGCTGCCAAAATGAGCAACGTAGAAGTAAATATCCTCGGAGTAGCGAAGCAACTCAAATCACTTAATAAAAGCAAGTCTTCTGGTCCAGACTGTATACCAATTAGGTTCCTTTTGGAGTATGCTGATGCATTAGATCCATACTTAACAATCATATACAACCGTTCGCTTGAAGAAAGATCCGTACCCAGAGACTGGAAAGTTGCACAGGTCACACCAATATTCAAGAATGGTAGTAGGAGTAATCCACTAAATTACAGGCCCATATCCTTAATGTCGATATGCAGCAGGATTTTAGAACATGTATTGTGTTCGAACATTATGAATTACCTAGAAGGAAACGGTCTATTGACACACAGTCAATGTGGGTTTAGAAAACATCGTTCCTGTGAAACACAACTAGACCTTTATTCACATGAAGTGCTGAGTGCTATTGACAAGGGATTACAGATTGATTCCGAAGTAAAACTGCATGCTTATGGAATATTGTCTCAGTTATGTGACTGGATTTGCAATTTCCTGTCAGAGAGGTCACAGTTGATGGAAAGTCATCGAGTAAAACAGAAGTGATTTCAGGCGTTCCCCAAGGTAGTGTTATAGGCCCTTTGCTGTTCCTTATCTATATGAACGATTTGGGAGACAATCTGAGCAGCCGTCTTTGGTTGCTTGCAGATGACACTGTCATTTATCGACTAATAAAGTCATCAGAAAATCAAAACAAACTGCAAAACGATTTAGAAAAAAATATCTGAATGGTGCGAAAAGTGGCAGTTGACCCTAAATAATGAAAAGTGTGAGGTCATCCACATGAGTACTAAAAGGAACTCGTTAAACTTCGGTTACACGATAAATCAATCTAATCTAAAAGCCGTAAATACAACTAAATACCTAGGTATTACAATTACAAACAACTTAAATAGGAAAGAACACATAGAAAATGTGGGGAAGGCTAACCAAAGGCTGCATTTTATTGGCAGGGCACTTAAAAAATGTAACAGACCTACTAAGGAGACTGCCTACACTACACTTGTCCGTCCTCTTTTAGAATACGGCTGCGCGGTGTGGGATCCTTTCCAGGTAAGACTGACGGAGTACATCAAAAAAGTTCAAAGAAAGGCAGCATGTTTGTATTATCACGAAATATGGGGGAGAGTGTCACAGAAATGATAAAGGATTTGGGCTGGAAATCATTACAAGAAAGGCGTTTTTTGTTGCGACGGAATCTTCTCACGAAATTCCAATCACCAACTTTCCCCTTCGAATGCGAAATTATTTTGTTGACACTGACCTAAATAGGGCAGAACGATCACCATGATAAAATAAGGGAAATCAGAGCTTGTACAGAAAGATATAGGTGTTCATTCTTTCTGCACGCTATACGAGATTGGAATAATAGAGAATTCTGAAGGTGGTTTGATGAACCCTCTGCCAGGCACTTAAATGTGATTTGCAGAGTATCCATGTAGATGTAAATGTAGAATGTGTATGTGCGTGAGACTGAAATATTATGTACTCACATTACTTACTATTTTTTGTATGGAATAACATGTTTGTCCATAAGATTTCAAAGCAAATGTGTTCACTTGTCACCTCCTCTTCCCTCACCTGGCTGTGGTTGTCGTCATCCCGTATACAGAATGAGATATTTCACTCTGCAGCAGTGTGTGTGCAGATATGAAACTTCCTGGCTGATTAAAGCTGTGTGCTGGACTGAGACTCAAACTCTGGACCTTTACCTTTCGCGAGCAGAATGAGATTCTGGAAACAACCCCCAGACTGTGGCTAAGCCATGTTTCCGCAATATCCTTTCTTCC
The DNA here is from genome assembly GCF_021461385.2 of Schistocerca piceifrons. NCBI lineage: Eukaryota > Metazoa > Arthropoda > Insecta > Orthoptera > Acrididae > Schistocerca > Schistocerca piceifrons. The sequence continues at coordinate 787,464,116 of NC_060149.1, forward strand.
AGGAGTGCTAGTTCTGCAAGGTTCACAGAAGAGCTTCTGTGAAGTTTGGAAGGTAGGAGACAAGGTACTGGCAGAATTGAAGCTGTGAGGATGGGTTGTGAGTCTTGCTTGGGTAGCTCAGATGGTAGAGCACTTGCCCACAAAAGGCAAAGCTCCAGTGTTCGAGTCTTGGTCCAGCACACAGTTTTAATCTGCCAGGAAGTTTCATCATCCCATATAGCACTTTGCATGTGGGCATTATGAGGATACAGTGGGGCACAATGAGTGATGAGCTACTGGAGCACATGAAAGTTCAAAGCTGAAATTTTAAGAGGTCGTTACTATGCACTGTCTGAATTATGGCCTAAATTTTCATGTGGGATTAATCACTGGGGCTGATACCTTTCAAGTGTGCTTTTTTCTCCTTAAAATCAGAGTTCAAGTTGGTGTTGTTTCCTTGTGAGTATTATCCAAACCTAACTACTTTTCAAAAGCTCTCTACATTTCAGTATTTTTTTGAAGATGCTTCTAGAATTTATCACAAATATTTTAACTGGTAGCAATTCTTTTGCTCCAATACAGTTATTTTTTAGAGTGGTGCAGCAATGTTCAACCCAAACAATAAGAGAGCTACCTAAAGTAATAAACCCTTGTATGGATTTACATGAAATATGCTAAACTGGGCATTGCCTCTCATTCATAATGCACTCAAAGTAATTTAGAACTAATATACAGCTTCCTGCCATTTGGAACAACTCTAAGAAGTCACAACCTGGATTGCCACATAAATACTTAACATTGTCAGTGAGGCATCTCCCTCGGTTCAAAATCAGATGGCATTATCAGTTCTACTGACATTGCTGCAAATTGTGCATTTGGTTAAAATACCATGGATAATACCTGTCATCTCCCCCTTCTCTGCTATTTGGCATAAAGATCAAAGTAGGACCACAGAAATTACATTACATGTACCATTCCTTCTAGTTGGAGCCACAATCTGCAACTCAGTGAATGCTGTGCCATTGATGGCAGCTAGGATAACCACCTGTCATCTCCCCCTTCTCTGCTATTTGGCATAAAGATCAAAGTAGGACCACAGAAATTACATTACATGTACCATTCCTTCTAGTTGGAGCCACAATCTGCAACTCAGTGAATGCTGTGCCATTGATGGCAGCTAGGATAACCACCTTAACATGTCGAACTGGGCCACAGGCTGAGGGTATATTGCGGTTGTTTTCAACACTAATCAGTTGCTATATGTTTGAACATGTAATGGCTGGTTGGTTTGGGGAGTAAAGGGACCAAACTACAGGGTCACCAGTTCCTTACAGCTGTTCTACATATGCTTTACCTTGGTAAGTGTGTCACTTCCCCACATTATCCCTTGCCAATGTTTCCTTCATAGAGAATACCTAGATTTTCCAATCAAGCCTCTCACAGTCAAGTAGGTAGATAACAAAAACAGATAGTACTTGTGCTTATGTATCTCAGGTATGTTATTCGGGGTAATTCACTAAACATACCAACATAAGACAGCCTCCAGACATTCGATAATAGTCAAAGTAACTTTCAATTGCAACAAACAGGGGCCAACTTATCTGTATAAGGAACTGTCATTTACAATAGTGTTGCACTGCACTCTAGCCAATATTGATCTTAGAGTTTGTTGTGAGTAATAAATTTATGCTGTATTCTAATGCAGGATCTTCTTGTGTTTCACCTTAATAGAGTTTCTATCTTGAAGTTTTGCTATTTAAAAGTGCCCATGTAGAAATGATAACAGATAACATGAGTGAGCAGGTATGAAACAAAAGTCTATAATACCAGTTGGAAGGATATTCACTGGGTAAAATATTACATTTAGTGGAAGCAACTATAATCGTTAAATGAACTTACAGACACCTCCATGTCATGTGTCATTAACTGAAAACTCTGATAAGCTCAGAATCCATGATAAGACAAAGTGATAACAAAAATAATAAAGAAATTACTAATTACAATAAGTCAGACTGGAATTATGGAAATAACTCCACTGAAATAAGATAAGATAGTTAAAATGTGCACTTTACAGGTACACAAATACTCATCACAGCAGTTGATTTCATATCAGCTATATTATATGTGCCACTCATCAACATCTGTAAATGTCACAAAAATACACCACCATTCAAAACATGCACAGTTATTTATACAGTGAAGTACAGACTCAAACCATACATTTGGTTGTATGAAAGGTGTTAAAGAAAACTATTATTAAGTTTCTCCATGATTCACATGGCCTTACTTGCACAGAGAATGAAAACCAGCAACTAATAAAAGTATTTTAAAATGACAGAAAGGAATAAATTTACAATTGCTTTCCACATCATGAACATTTTGTGACATCCTCTAAACTGCCTTGTTGATGGTGAATACTGAACTTCAACAGAGTGAGCTGACACAATGGTTAAAACACAAGACTTACAATTAGAAAAGGGGATCACATTCTCATCCAACTATCCTGATTTTCAGTTTCCCATGGTTTCCCAAAAATCACATAACCCTCACTCCCTCAACCCTCCCATCCCCACCTGCACCCCTACAACCTGTTGAACCGAATAATCAGTCTCTGATGACCTTGATTTTACAGGACATTAAACTATAACATTCCTTCCCTTTTTTCTTTTTATAAGGTGTATGCTTGCTGCATGTGTTGTAAATTCTTTCATATTCACCCTTACATGTGTTGCGTCTGTTCTTTCAGACGTATCCAAAAGAACAGACACCATTTGTATGATTCAGCAGCCACATATAAAGAATGAAAGAGAAATTTTCAAATCTCAGCCTCATATGAGCATTGCATTACATGCAACAGCAACATGTGAAAATTTGTGGCAGACTGGGATTGAGCATGCCTTTTGTCCACCTCAAATGTCCAAAGGAACAGACACCACTCAAATAAATATGTACATATATGCACCTTGATGGCAAAATGACATTTTCTCTGTGGATGCACTCACTCATGCAAACTCTTCTGGATCTCAGCAGAACAGCTGTGAGCAAACAGCGGATAATGGGCAGAGAACATTACATCTGTAATGTGGAGCATGTGGAAATGTGGGGTGGATGGAAGGTATTCTTGGATGGCCAAGGTGGTTAAGGCAACTGATCTAGAGAAGCAGAGCATCTGGGTTTGAGCCTCAGTCCAGCACAAAGTTTCACATGTCATTTAATGCAACACCTGTATTCAGCTGATATCTGAAAATTTCTTGTTCACTCTTTGGTATGTTGAGATAGATAGATAAATCAATGGGTAGCATCTTTGCTGCACTGCAGCTTGTTGGTAATGGACCATAAGAATGAAAAATTCCACTTACAGTCGAAGCATATACATGTATCACTCTACACTTATTTACGGAAGCAACAGACTGAGTTTCATGCATTTGTAACTGATTTTTGTGCTTTTCTTTTATTTAATTTCTTTACAGGTGATGGCTGGAGGGAGTCATTCAGAATTTATTTTCTTTAGTGTATATGTGTGACCATACATTTCATGAAAATAAGAACTGTGTAGCTGAGTATACTCAGTTACTATTACTGGCATACTGCTCTCAGGAAATGCTGGCTTATTCACCTAGGATAAAATATTTGTGGTAGGGCAACAACATACAAGTCAAAGATGGGGACAGAATAGCAAGTTATCAGGAGTTGGGAAATTTTGTAATGCAGAGAAGTTGCAACAAAATCTTCCTAAAATGAGCACCCACAATGATTTATAGAGCTTAAAGTCAGGAAGACAAAACAGAATTTTTAAAAAAATAAGCATTCAGCACATGAAGATAATCGTTTCTGTCTCTGTTACAAATGTATGCATAGAGAGCATACAAGCCACATTACCAAATATAATAAATGAATACTTTAGTCAGGTATTTTTCCAGAGTACCTACAGCATACACAATTTGTGCCCTTGCTAAAGAAAGGTAATGTGAAGAGTATTGAAAACTAAATGATGGTTTTGTTACTACCTGCATTCTCAAAAATAACTGAAACTAACTTGAAGGAGAAGTTGCAACAAAATCTTCCTAAAATGAGCACCCACAATGATTTATAGAGCTTAAAGTCAGGAAGACAAAACAGATTTTTTAAAAAAAATAAGCATTCAGCACATGAAGATAATCGTTTCTGTCTCTGTTACAAAGGTATGCATAGAGAGCATACAAGCCACATTACCAAATATAATAAATGAATACTTTAGTCAGGTATTTTTCCAGAGTACCTACAGCATACACAATTTGTGCCCTTGCTAAAGAAAGGTAATGTGAAGAGTATTGAAAACTAAATGATGGTTTTGTTACTACCTGCATTCTCAAAAATAACTGAAACTAACTTGAAGGATAGACTATTGTGTCACACGAATGAATATAGGCTTTCAAACAAAGCACAGTTTGGTTTACAAAGTTGAAGATGTACAATATCAGCCATTACAGACTTCACAAAACTGGTACTTGAAGTTCTTGACGATGACTGTTTTACAGGCATATTCTTTAACTTGTCAAAGGTTTTTGACACTTGACCATAAAATACTACTAAATATGCTAGAAGCACTAAGTGCAGGAAGAATAGATGTCAAATGGTTCCATTCTTACCTGGAAAACAATCAGCAAAATGTAGAGATAGTTCAAACATCTGCTGATGGTACATTTTTAGTAAAGCAACTGTCAGACAAGAAACTTATAATTATAGGTATTCTTCAAGGTAGTATATTGGTATTGGGTCCAGTTCTGTTCTTAATATAAATCAATGACTTTCCAGACAGTATAAGACATGGAGAAAAGTTCCCTTTGCTGACGATAGCAACATCATAGTCACTGATAAAACACCAGAACTCATATTAGAGAAAGCAAATGGAACTCTCAACGATGTTTACAGTTGGGCAGTATGCAATGAATTAACATCGAACATAAAGAAAACGAACAGTATGTGCTTGAGCATACAGAGGAAACACAATTCTGTAACATTAAGCATTGATGATAAATTTATAGATTGTGTAAACAAGCACAAAGTTTTTAGGGCTGAATACTGATTGTCAGATAACATGGAATGACCACACACAGATACTGGCAAAATGGATGTCATCAGCATGTTTTGCTCTGGGGTTCTAACATCAGCTTTTAACAGCCAGTGTCTTGCAGTGACATGCTATTCCTACATCTACATACCTCTTAGCTATGAAATTCTTTTCTGGGGATCGAAGGCACAAAACAAAGATATAATTTTTAAGCTGCATAAAATGGCTGTAAGAATAATAGCTAGAGGTAGTAGTCAGGAATTGTAAAGAACTGTTTAAACAACTGGGTATCCTTGCTGCACCAAATGAGTGCATCTGTCAAGCTGTTGTGTACATCCGGGGAAATATTACTAAGTATTTCACTAATAGTTCTACACCTAATCACATGACAAGTGCCAGTTTTGACTTTCATTTTCTAAGGGGAAAGAAAAAATTAAAATAGCATTTTCTATCAGGGAATAAAATTGTATAATAAATCGCCAATGAGATGCAAAATACTACTAATATATATATATATATATATATATATATATATATATATATATATATATATATATATATATATATATATATATATCTAAAAAGAAAGATGATGAAACTTACCAAACAAAAGCGCTGGCAGGTCGATAGACACACAAACAAACACAAACATACACACAAAATTCTAGCTTTCGCAACCAATGGTTGCCTCGTCAGGAAAGAGGGAAGGAGAAGGGAAGACAAAAGGATATGGGTTTTAAGGGAGAGGGTAAGGAGTCATTCCAATCCCGGGATATATATATATATATATATATATATATATATATATATATATATATATATATATATATATATATATATATATATATATATATATATGTGTGTGTGTGTGTGTGTTCAAAAAAACAGCTATACATTCTTAATAAGTGAGTCATACTGCATAATAAAATATTACTTAGAGGATTCACAGTAGTGGTTAGTAATGAAAGGGGGTATCTACATCACCTTGTTACATTACAATACTTGCAAGAAAATCATATGCCAAGACCTATAGTGCAAGGCAGTAATGTCTTGTCATCCTCCAACATTTCACTTGTTATGAGGGAACGGTGACTCAGTTTTTCACGTGGACTGAGGGGAGGACATGAAGAAGAAAATGGAGAACTGTCAGTTTTCTGAATGGGCTGGACTCAGTTTTCTGAATGGACTTGAGTGAATGAAATGGGTATAGAAGTTAGGTCATGGTTCCTCCGTCATTAATGAGTGCCCTTGATGTACACAGCAATGAAGAGGAAAACTGTGTTATATAAAAGAAAACTGTACAATATGTGCCAGCCAAAAGGTGCATTGCAGTTGATAGATGGCGAACTCATATTCGGGAGAATGTAGCTTTTTCTGTCTGACCATCCTGATTTAGGGTTTCTATGGATTTCCCAAATCATTTCAAGCAAATGCCAGGATGGTTCCTTCATGGAGGCCACAGCTGACCTCCTATTCAATCCTCATAAAGCATACTTATATATTACACATGTATTTATATTTTTTTAGCCATTTATTTTCATTGTATTATTATGACAAATCCTACATCATTGTAAGCTGATCCCTGGATGAATAGATGGATTAGTAAATCAGTATATAAATAAATATGTTATATTAATTAGGAGTCATTGAAAGTCTTCAGTCTATCAATTAGTATGCCTCTGTCTCTGTGCACTAGCCTATTTCTTGCCATTTTTTTATCAAGAGCCGCAAATAATTAATTTTTCTGTCACTTTTCATTTGTCTTGTTTTGTTTGGGTGTATAGCTGCATTAAATTTCTTTAAAAAAGATATCTTTCTGAATGAAGTTATTTTTTATTTGAAACAAATACTTTATTTCATTTCATTTGCAATTACCTGATACTTTCATCCTATTTGATTTTAAGATGTTGTCCACACCATGCGTTTTTATTTGAAGAGATATACTGGCTATTTTAGTGTGTTATGTATGCTGGTATAGTGTCCAAACCAACATTAAGAATGCACTTCTTTCTTTCTAAATACATAACTTCACACCTGTGATTGAAGTGGGTTATAATTACTACAGGTGTATTGCAATTATATTACAGATGCCATTACATGTTCTTTCTCAGACAGCTGTGTAGACCGTGACATGCTGTAAGCATATTACATAATTTTTTGTGCAATGTTGCTTCATAACGTCCAAGAGGCTCAAATTACCTAATTGCAAATGAAATGAAATAAAGTATTTATTTCAAATAAAAAACAGTCATACGGAGGAAAATGACTTCTTTTGAATCAATTACAATTCTTTAATCTTTGGTCATTAATATTTTCATTATGAGGTTACATCATCTATTGTATTCCTCCAGTCAGTCAATACCTAAACGTTCTGGCATCATCTTACTTTTTGTTTTCTTTTAGGACAAGTGGTATAAATGAAATTTCTTCAAATCCTTCTAAGTTAATCAAATGGCAGGAATTGCATCTCAATCATCCTAGTTAGCAAATCATATGAATAAAAAATCAGAAAGGTAGCAGGTTTAGAAAGTCATCACAACTTCACATCTACACAGTATGAAATAGTCTTCCATAACTTTCTGAATAACTTTCCCTCAATTATGGCATTTTAAATACATAACAATCAAAGAAAACCACACTTGAATAAACAAGACAGTTGTTCAAACCCTAGAAAAGGCATATATATGACCATAAAGTGCCACTATGTACATAATGCCCACATAAAACTACTGACATCTTCAAATTAGGGTGACAGATCAGAATAGTAAGCCTAAATATATATGAACCAATCGAATGGCATAGATTTTTCATTGCCATCACTAAATTTATAGAAGACTCATTTTCAGGCTTACTGGCTGTCAGTTACTTTAGCCTCTTTGACAACATTCGTTAACACTCTGTAGCTAGTCAAGTTTAAAAGCAGTCTTCTGATGACTCTGATACAACCGGCCACTCTTCCAATTTATTGTCTCACTATTTGTCTGTTCAGTCACCTTTCATGTATAAAAGTGCATATCCTTCATTTGCAGTGGAGAACTTGTAAAATATGGAGTATACTGTGATAAGTCATTCAGTAACAGTAAAATAAATAGGGTGTTGTACTGATTTATTTGATGTTTCCAGATGAATTGTATCTTCTTGCAAAACCCACACATATTACAGCACAGCTAAATACGTATTTTTATATCTGAAATTTTGCTTAATATATATTTAGTTGGCTGGTAAAAAGGCAAATAACTTTATAGTACCAGGTTTGTTAGTCCATATGAGTACAAAGTTAAGGAAATAATGAGACAAAGCTTTGTAACAAAATACTACTGATTAGTCACACTTTTCTTTTAATCCATGATAGTCTTCAGATTCTCTGTTATAAAATGATGCAGCGAGCTACAAATCTGCAATATGAGACATACATATTGTCATTAGATTTTTGAACCCCTTCATAGAATTAACATGTATATCTGAAATGTACTGAGAATAGATAAAACTGATTACTTTGCATAATAATACTGCCACTGGAAATTAAAGGAATAACCAGCATCTACTGGAGGATACTGTACCATTTACAACCTATATTTTGTGACAATTTCATTCATATGGAAGACTATTATGGAACTACTGCTGGATACACTCAGATTACCTTCACATTAAGATTACACAATTTGCTCTGAGATAAATCTTCATGCCAGCTTTTAAACATTGACTTTGACAACAAAATGTGAAGGTAAAATTGAGCTAGTATTCTTTATGGTAATGAGCAGTTAGTGGGAGATCTACCTGTTAGGTGGGGAGTGCTTTTTCCTTGCTGGGTGACAACTACGGCCCCATGGGTAGAAGGAACAACATGATGAGTAACAGAGGTATGCTGTGTCAGCAGCCCTGAAGGCAAGGAATGGAGCTGGAGGGATGCAAGTCCTGTGCCACTGACTGGTTCTACCAATTTTCCAGTGTCTGATTTCTTCTTATCTTTTATTTGCATACTTCTTTCTGAAAACTCTGAGTCAGTGAATGGTGTCTGGGTACCATCATGTGGCAAATCAGTTAACTGTCCAACAGTAGCTTTGACATCACTTGTAGCTTCAGTATCAGTCCCTTGCAACTGTGATACAGCTGCTTCCAAGACATACTGTTCCACATACTCCTTTAGTGCACTGTGAACATCTGAAGCACGCACAGACATCTGCTGTACTTCAGGAGGTAATGAAACAATCTTTTGCATTGTAAGAGAAACTTTACCTTCTGAGTCTGGCTCAGACCCCTCTGTTATAAAAGTCTTAGAACCACTACTTTCTTCAAACCATAAACCAGAATGTGCTGCAGCACTTACAAGATCAATTGTGTTTATTCCACTAGTAATTGTTGCAGTTGGGTCAAGGGTGTCAGTACTTGAAACCATTGTGTTAGATCCTCCACTAGTAAAACTTGATGACATAACTGAATCAGTTTCATACTGATATGTTGCATGAGTTGCTGTAGAGCTGGACGGTTCCAATGAATCAGTGCTTCCAAGCATTAAATCTGCTCCTGCAGGAGTGGTTACACACTGATCACCACTGTTATCTTCTTTACCAGATGAACTTAGATCCCCTTCACGACCACTGGAGCTGCTTCGGTCATGAGCTCCCGAGCCTGAACCTTGCCCTCCTTGGCCTTGTACAGATGTTTCCTCTTCTTCCTCGACTGAATCTGACATAGTAATTCCAGGAGGTATTGCTGTCGTTTCCAGCACATCTAAGGAGTCAGTAGAAGTAGCTGTGACCATTGTATCAGCTAGTAACTCTATGGAATCAGTCATTAAATCACCTTGTGTGGCATATCCCTTTTGTGCCTGCATCTCTATAGAATCAGTGCTACCTGTCATCAGATCTCCTGACTTCTCTGCAACTGTTTTAAGATCGAGAGAATCTGTGCTGGCACGCGACGAGTCTCGATGTTCGACAGTCCGCAGATCCAGTGAATCGGTACTGCTCTTCATCGAATCTGTTATATCACATGTCGATCGCCTCGGTGATTCTGGAAAAGTGTGTTGGGTAGTCGGTTGGTCAAGGTCAAGCTCAGGGACATGAGCAACTTCTTCCAAGGAATCACCACGATCAACAGATTCGGTTCTCTCCAACACACTGCTCTCAGTCTGATCTTCACCACAAGTTTTATCCCGTTTTTCAGCAAATTTTTCTACATTGGATTGAGCTTGTCGAATAATTTCATCAATTTCAAACATTCTCTTCTCATAGTCGTCAGAGTCAACTGACTCACCTCCAATCTTTCCTTCACCTACAGACATAGTTTCACAACTTTCAGATTCAGACACTTGACTTTCATGACCTTCTTCGATCTCAGATAGCAATGATTCTTCCTCTTCCTTTGCGCGTGATTCAATCTTAGCAGCTTCAATACATGCACTTTCTAACCCTTCAAACTCTTTCAATGAAGAAAGTGATATGTCATCTCCCTGTACACTACGAGCTGACGAGTATCTTTTACTGAGGCTACCATTAAGAGAATCTTGAGACCCGTGTGATTTCTTGCGAGCAGCTTCGAGTGCTAACTGATGTTCTAATTGTTCAAACTCCTGAAGAGAACTCATTGAAACATCATCGTGCTCTCCTGATCTACTAAAAAACTTACGACCAGCCAAGACGTCGTACTCAGGAGTACTGCTGAGTGATTCCTTCATACTGCCAAAACTTCCAATTGTGGATGCTTGATAACTTCCAATACTACCAACTTTGCTGCTACTCTGATCAAACTCACTTACTTCTTCTTCTTTTATGTCCTCAAGTGGTGCACGTTCAAATTCCATTTCATATCCGTAGCTAGATGATGAGCTTGATGCTGTTTCTGTTTGAAACTGCATTTCCATCCACTTCTTATTTGCTTCTACTTCATTTTCATAGCCACTTTCTTCACTTTCATAACTACCAGCTTTTGCTCCATTTTGTTCCTGACTAGTCACAGGCTTCTTTGCAGCACCACCAGTAGGAGGACTGTCTTCAAAAGGAAATGGGCCAACATCATCACCTGCACCAGCTTCTGGATAGTACTTCAGTTGTGTCATTTTGGTTGTTGGTGCCGGTGGTGAAACGACAACTGTGTCATCGTCACAAGGCTTATGTGAATGTGCTTTTATTGTTTGTATTGCTTTTTGTATGCGTACACTTTTTCCTTCAGTGTCATGTTCCTCTGCCTCTTTACCCACTTCTTCCACAACAACATACTCATCAGTTAAATCTGGTTTCTCTAACATTTCAAACGAATCACTTGCAGGTGATTCAGTTGCAGGTGAACCTACTTCACTTTTAGAGACTATCTTCTTTTCGGTTTCATAAATAGTCTTCTCTTCTGCTCCTGATACCTCATCTGCTGAACGTGATTCATGAACTCTATCCTCTACATTTTCATCTTGTTCTGACTCTTCAGAAATGAAATCTGGTGCTCTTTCTTCATCTACTACATATTCCCGTCCTTGGTCAGTCTCTGTTTCTGAAGATGCTTGGCTTGATATGGACACTGGTGTTTGTGGTAATGTTCTGGTTAATTCTTCACATTCTAGATCTGGGTAGTGAAAGTCTCTGTCAACAAGTGGGGTCATGTGCTGTGTAACAGTTATATTTGGAATTGCATTAGGTGATGAAACAGTTATATCACGAGTCTGATATCGTCTCTCTTTAAGAGGACGGTCACCTGTCTCTGTTTCATGTTTTTCAGCTGTTAAATCACCAACACCAGTCCCTGGGTGTACACTTTGTATTGCAGGCAAAAACTGTGGATCTTTCTGAATTGTTATGCCAGCATCTGTCGTCTCTTCCTCAGAGACAACATCATATGACATACGTTCTTCTGGTACTGGACTTACATGTGATGCATATTCTGCTGCACGACTGAAGGCACCTGAATATTCCATTTCTAGTTCAGTTACACTTGCTTGAGCCACTGATGATAATTCTGGAGTATCTCCTTTCAGTTCACATTCTTCTGCTGGTTCTGGTGAAAGTGGCCTTTCCACAGGGTCTTCAAAATCTTTTCCATCTGAAGAACATTGTTTTAGAAGCTCTGCTAATTCAGAATCAGGTCGGTCATCTGAAAAACCTGATGACACAGGCCTATGTCCATCAGAATCTGATTTACTAACTTGAGATTGAGGCCTGCTTGAATCCAACTCTCTGAACTCTATTTCAGTATCTTCATCAATACTAGAAACATCTTCTAGTTGAATTCTGCCCTCTTTCAAATCACGATGGAAACCTTGATCTGCTTCTGTTTGGTATGATTCTTCTTCTGACCTCTCTGACTCGTCAATATCTTTCTTTTCATCACTACTAACTTCTTTGAGTGTCAATGGTCCTGTATCTTTATATTTATCACTTTCAGCCATGTCACCAAATGCATACATGCCAGTTTTTGAAGAAGCAGTTTCTGAATAGCATACCTTCTCGTGCTTAGTATCACTTACAACAGAAGAGAGTGCAAATGCACTAGTACTTTCTTTCCGCCTATGCCCTAAGCCTCTTTTACTGACATCCTCAAAGTCATCATACTCAGGAATGTAGTCAACTTGAGTAGGACCATTACTTTCATGAACACCAGTATCTTCTATTGCTAAATGATCACATGATTCATCAAGAACAGGACTCTGTGACTGTGATGTCACCTGTGTACAGACACTCTGGATACCATATTCATCCACAGATGACGTTGTTATGGTGACTGACGAGAGTTGCGTGTCTTGTTCAGATGAGGGTGGTGGATGTGTGCTTGTACCTGAATCTGCCACATATGATTGTGAAGCATCTACTATCATATCAACATCTTCAAGACTTAACTGTGACACCTGTGACACAGTCATAATGGTTGGTTCTGAAGCCACTGATGCTTCCATCTTATCAATATCTGCTCTTAGTACTTCAATGACAGTTCTTAAAGCACCAGCATCTGAAGTACTTGATGTACTCAACATACTGCTTTCTTCAACACTTGATCCAAGCCTATCATCCTGAATCTCAGTGCCTGTTTCTGATAATGGGCTATCTGTGATAACTGGTCGTGGCTCAGGCTGGAATATCATTTCATGAGAGCGTTTCATACAATGATGTCTTTCTCCTTCATCGGACATGGAACCTAAAGTCTGGTCCCTTACTTCTTCTTCAGGCATAAATATTTGTCCAGTGTAGTCAAGAATATCAGATTCACTAATTACCTCAAATGGACTAATTCTTCCATATTCTTCCCCCTCTGTTTGCCTAGAATCTATATGAAATTCATCAGCTCCAGATTCTTTCCCACTAGCACCATATATGGTGTCAGATGCTTCTGATTCAGCAATGTGGGAAGCAGTTATATGGTGACATGATTGAGTTAGTTTTGCTTCATCCATTTCTGTTGTGAAATCCACATCACGATGATCATCTTCATCCATTACAACAGATCCAACCATACCATCCATATCCCTTTCAAGTTCCAGTGCTGATGGCACTAGGGTCTCTGATGCTTCACTCGATACTTCTATACTTGCCAAGTGACCGGAACTTTCAGAATCTAAAGACTTCATTGATTCCCTAGAACTAAGAGAACTAACTGCAGTATGGTATTCATGTGATGTGGCTGCAGAACGAGCAGAATATTCTGCTGATGTAAGAGCTGACTCATATTCAGAGGATCCAGTTGTTCCACTGCCAACACCAGCAATTAAAACTTCAACATCTGAGGAACAAGGTCTACTGTAGGTGCGACCACTTTCAGAAGTCTGCTCAAAAGACTGATAATGGCTCTCTCCTGAACTTGACCAAGCTTCAAAATCTGCTCCAGATCTCCTATCTGCACGCAAAGTGACTCCTGTCACACACTCTGCAGGGTCTGATGACTCGTGTTGATGACGACGCATTACCACTGGCGTTTCTACATCAGACTGTTCAGTTGAATAATCCCGTTCTTTACTGAAAGGTACTTCTGTTGGCGATTTTGTAGGTTCATCTTGTGTTGAAGAATGTTCCAGTTTTTCACTGTAACTAAATTCTGTCTGATCATGTGTAACCTGTTTTGACAACTCTGGCTGCACCTCAGCAGAATGATCTGCCTGTATTGCCTCTGTTGTTCCACTTTCAGAGACATCTATGCCAGTTTTCAGTTCAATTTCACATGCCTCACTCTTATCTGAATGTAAATTAAACTCCACTGATGGCTTCTGTAATTCACTCACAGTAGCTTCTTGTTTACTAGTTTTTCTTGTCATATCAGGGTCTTCTGATCTACTCTCTTTGTCTGTATCACTTTCCATATCAGTTTGGAATGATTGTGAGCTTGAAGTAGCTTCAAATACATATTCTTGAATCAAGTGTGAGGTAGACTGTTCTTCTGCAGTAATAGTTTTGGACTTAGCCTCACTGAGTGATTCAATGTGTTCTTCGAGCTTATGGTCCTTTTCCTTCCTTAAAACTGACATTTTTGCAAACATTTCTTCATCTCTGTCTCTTATTAAAACACCATCAGTTTCTTCTTCTCTCTGGCTGCTAGTATCAACTCTGTCCTTTGACACCTTATCTGTTTTTTCTGACTCCTTAACAGTTTTACTAGAAAATAAGTCTTTTTTTGATTTCAGCTCAGTCTCCTTGGTCTCACTTGTTAATTTCTGAGCCTCCTCATCTAAAAAGCTTGCAGAAATCTTTTTCCCAACTAATAAATGAGAATCATCCTTTTTGTAAATGGAAATGTCTTCTATTGTGGATTCCACAGTTCTGGTGTCTCTGATGTCTGAGGTTTCAGTTACAGTTTTTTCCTGTTTTTCTGTACCATCCTTTGCAATAGTTGTTTCTTGTTTCTGTATTTTCTCAGCATCAGATTTTAAATCGTATGATTCAGTCAATGCTATGTCAGTAGCTTGCATTTTCATACTGCCATCTTCTTTTGCTTCCATATAATCAACTGAGGCACTAACTTGTTCAGAGTAGGATTCTTCAATTTGTTCATCAAATTTGTTTTCAAAGGTTAGCATTTTAAACTCAAATTCTGATGGTGATTTCTTCTTTTGCATCAAATCTTCTTTCTTCTTATGCTCTTCAATCAACTCTTCTTGTGCTGCCTCCAAGGACTCACGCACTTCTGCTAATGTTTTTTCTACCGCTTCTGCAGCTTCCAGTTTTGCTAAATCGATAGAAGGCTCAAAGCTGTCATCCAGTGCCCCATCACAACTAGTGCTATCATGTGGAATTTCTTCTTTTGAAACTGTTGTATACTTGCCTAACTGTCCTTCAACTGGTGATAAATCAGTATCAACTCCACTGCTTCGTAGATCTTCATCTGTAATTTCTATGCTTGACGTTGTGTCTGTCCTAGAGAACTTTTTTATTTGTTCTCTGTGTTTCCTGGCAAGAACAGATTCCACTAGCTGAACTTCCCTTGGCTCAAGCTGTTCTTTACCAGACAGATGTCGCAAGTACTCAGTAACTTGTGTCTCGGCAATTTCAGGAGGAGGGACTGGAGGTGATGTACTAGCCTCGCTTCGAAAACATAAATCATCACGTTTTGAAACTTCTTCTTCAATGCTATAAATAACTTCTTCTGCTAAAATTCTTGCCTGCTCTTTTGTGATTAGGCGAGGAGCACCACCTCCAATGTGTGTATACTCTTCTGAATGTGTGGATGCTACTGGGATTTGTTTGATGACAGATATTTCTTGGGTCACTTCCTCTTGGATTATTTGTGGTTCTTCTTGCACTGGAACTTCCCACACTGTGTCATGTATGTGCTCTTCAGGCTGGTACAGTGGATGTTCTTCACCTCGTGCCTCTTCTGGTGTAACATCAGATTCTGATGCTGTGTCCTCACTTTCCCCTGGACTATCACTATCAGTTCTTTGCTTTCCTGAGTAAGTTACTCTAATTAAAGGTATTGGTTCTTCTTCAATGACAGTGGAGCTCTTGTACTCATCCTGGACTGATATCTTTCCTTCCTGCACTTCTAGTTCCTTAATTTCCTCTTCAATATCTTTTTCTGTTTCTTCTGTTTCACTTTTATCAACATGTACTTCTAAGGAATCCGATGGTTTTGAAATAGATTCCGTTTTATACTGCAGAACTTCATCTATTTTAAAACCTTGGTCTATATCAGAATCAGGAATAAGCTCAGATTGTTCCTTCTGACCAGATGTCAAATCTCCCATACCAATAGGAGCTTCAGGAGAGTAAATTTCCTGGAAAATTTCTGATGGCACTGTAGTAATTTCCTGATGTGTTTCAACAAAGTCAGTCTCGAATTTCTGTGAAGTGATATGGCTAGCCTTTACTGACTGTGTTTCTTTACATGTATCTTTACTTTCAAAGACACTTCGTATGTCTTTTACACCCTTTTTATAACTGGTTGTATCAGTTTCTTCTGTAATCCATGGAGCATCTTTGCTTTCTGTATCCTTGAGTGCACTCAAATCCACATAATCAACTGTTTTGCCATCAAGCGATTTCACTGTAGCTTCTGCATGTGAAACTTCTGATTTTATATCAGGCATGAAGGACTTTTCAGCAAATGCTTCATGATCAGTATGCTTTTCACTTACATCGGGTGAATGGTGTATCGATTTATGTTCAGGCGAAGATTCCTCCTCTGGCTGTTTCATTAACTGCTCTACAACCATTTCTTTCTTTATATGAGCTTCAAAATACCTTTTTTTAGCCTGTACACTACTGCTGCGATCAAATGGGGTAATGTCTGTCATTGGTAGTGAGACCGACCTCTCATATATTGATTTTCGAACGGGCAATATTCTGGTGCTGACTTCTGAAAGAGGCCCTATTTCAGCAGTGGAATGCGGTATCTTCTCAAAAACTTTGTCTTCAGAGATGCTGTGTCTCTGTTTCGAAATTTTACTCTCAATAAGCTTTGTTTGTGGCTCATGTTCAACATCAGTAGCTTTGTAATCATTTGCTGAAGCATCTGGCTTCACTACACTTTCTTCCTCACCACCATCAACTTCTGGAATGACAGAAGAAATGTCAGTAGTAGGTTGACTAACAACAGTATCTATAACTTCTTTTTCTGAACCTTCCCTGTCTGCACTATCTAAAGAAGTGAAATGTAAGTGCTTGCTCTCCAGTGTTGTTTGATCCATTTGTACTGTAGGATCACTTAAAGTTGTTTCTGAATCACATTTGGATTTGGATTTTGCACACGTCTCCAGCGTAGCTGCATCTGGAGCACTCTGTGCTGGTAGCATTTTTGAGCGAGGCTTTGGAATAGGCAATGGCCCACTATCTTGTTTAGCATCTTGTGTACTAGAGGATTTTGTATGACCGGTTGTCATCTGTTCCCAAAACTTCTTCCTTTCTGAGTAACTCTGCACATCTTCTATGACTTGATCTGGTTGTTTTTCACTGACTGGTTGTTCTGAAACACTTGTGACAGGAAGACTGCTTGACAATAAATTGGTAATGGGAATTGTGGGTACATCTTGGACAGAAGCAGGAGTAAGTCTTGGGCTTGGTTCTGGATGCATTATTAACAAGCTCTCCACTGCTTGCTGATGGTCCACTGTCTGTTTTAGCAGTCTGCTGCTTTCTAGAAGAGATTTCAAGAAGGTTAGTAGAAAGAATATGTACCAACCACTTTCTAACTTACAAATGTTTAAGTAAGTTTTGTTATAACAGGAATTATACAAACACTACATATATAAAAACCACATTCTTGCATACATATTAATCAAAGAGATAAAGGTGTTAATATTACATTTAGTTAATATCTTACTTACACACAGTATCATAGAATATTGCAAAAAAATATTCTTAATTTTTGCCTATGTACAGTAAACTGATGGAACTAGCACAACAGGAGGAATGTCATGTACAAGAGTTTGTAAGCAATCAAACTACAACATTATAAATTGCAGTATAAGTAATAATTTCTGCATCCTACATGCTACATGCATCCATTTTTGATTGTTCCTAAGGAGAACAGCTAGAATAACACATGATATTGGCAGTGTATAATATATCACAGGACACGTAAAAGAGTATTTGAATGTAATACCCTCATGCTCCACTAATTTCAGGAAATTTAAATTAAATAATTAAAAATTAAGAGTTTGCTATAATAATCTGTGTTAATTCTGTAGTCTGAAATATGTAGGAATAAATGAAACTATGGATGTAAATGCTACACTCACTACAAAAGTCAGTGAAATGAACACTTAAAAAACAATTTATTATTCTTTATTTTTTCAGAGAACTTGTGACAGGTATATATAGGTCAGGTCTGAGCAGTTAAAGAGAGAAAAGTTACTGAAATAGCCCTTGTCTCATTGACTTGTAATGATATGGAGATACCACAGAAATGTGAACTGATCATCTGAAAACTGCACAGTTCTCATAGGAAAAATATATACCAATGAAGGTGAGATTAGTAAGCACAAATAGAAAGATTTATGTGTGGTGCAAATGACCATGTTTAATTTACATACAAAGAGCCAAAGAGGGAGATAGAGAGAGAGAGAGAGAGAGATGAGAGAGAGAGAGAGAGAGAGAGAGAGAGAGAGATGGATGGAGGGAGGGAGTGAGACATGAAGTGGATAAATAATTATCTAATATCGCAAAGGCAGTGGAAATGATATTCTAGGTTTCAGAGAGGAATTATTGCTGAATAATATAAGATATTAACTTACATAATAATAATTACTTTTTGAAATCAGGGACCTTCAATTTTGTACCTACAGTTATTCTACTAACTGACCCAAAGATGCTACACAGAATCTGTGGTGACTTTAGTTTTTTGTGTCATGTGACTCACAATGCACAAACTGAACATTTGTAATGTGTTCCAAAAACCTTTTTGAGTTTCCCTTTCTACCAATATCGGTTCCAACATGATTAGTATGAATAGCTGATTTTTGAAGTCAGGAACATATTTCAGACTCACACTCCACAATGATGAACTGACTTTTTATTTCAGACATCAAAACCAGTTCATCCTGTTTTTGATTATGAGAAGCACAAGAATTTATGCAGAAATGATTAAACAAGAAATACAACAAACTGGAATTCTGTGTTTAAGAACTGAGGAAATACGAGGTAAGTCAGAACATCATATTGAGGAAATACAAGGTAAGTCAGAACATCATATTGCAGTATACCATAAAGCAGTTAAATAAAGTATAGAATTGAAGCAATGTTTAATAGAAAATAATATCAATATAAACAGTCCACAAATTTGAATAAATAAATTGTGATATAGTGCAAGAAATTAGATGCTGATGCTTGTATAAACAAATTATTATCAAACAGTGGAAAATCCAGGATAGAATAATGACAGTATTATGAAAAGTATAGAGTGCCATGCCTGATATATCTTCCCACCACCACCTACTCCAGTCCGGTCACAAGCATCACCTATCCCATCAGAGGCAGTGCTATCTGTGAAACCAGTCTTGTGATCCACTAGCTAAGCTACAACCACTGTGCTGTGTTCTTTATGGGTATGACAACCAACAAGCTGCCTGCCTGCATGAGTGGCCACCGGCAAACTGTTGCCAAGAAATAGCTGGACCATCCAGTTGCTGAGCATGCTGCCCAACACAGTGTTCATCATTTTAATGACTGCTTCACAGCCTGTGTCATCTGGATCCTTCATACCAAAACCAGCTTTTCTGAACTGGGCAGGTGAGAACTCTCCCTGCAGTATATCCTACATTCCTATAACCCTCCTGCCCTCATCCTTCATTAGCCATTGTTCTACATCCACCTATCCCCTTCCCTGTTCCCACTCCAGCACTACATAGCCCTCTATTTCACAAACACACCCACAGTCTTTTTACTTCTCTACTTTTCCACTGCCCCCCCCCCCCCCCTCCTGCACATAGCTGCCCTACCCTCTCACCATCTCATTCCTGTGAATTCTCCCACAAGGAGCACTTTACTGTCCCCCACTCCAACTCTGCTATCACTCCTCTTCCCCACTCCAGCCTCATGCTTACCTCCACCACCTAGAATGCTCCTCCCACCATGCACCGCGGCTGGCAGTCTGGCATCAGAAGCCAGAGACTGTGGTCATGTGTCTGATTGAGGTTTGTTTGTGTGTGTGTGTGTGTGTGTGTGTGTGTGTGTGTGTGTGTGTTTTGTCCAATTCTGATGAAGGTCTTTTTGTCTGAAAGCTTACTTGTTTAACAGTTTTTTGTTGTGCATATCTGCAACTCAGCATCTCCACTATATGGTGAGTAGCAATCTACCTTTTTCATAATTTGTCAAATTATTATCAAATGAAACCTATATCTTCACAGGAACTTCACATGATGTTCTGTTCAAATGACATTTAGTATTTCTCATAGAAAGTAGCACAGGTAACAATTAAAGCCAAAGTAGATGACTGCCCACGAAACAGTGAAAATTAGTTGGCACATGGCATGTATATTGTAACAGCAGGGTTCTGAATGTGCATCACACATTCAAAGCATTTGTTATTGTTTTTTGCCATTTCACTCTTTTACCATAGCATATAATGCTTCACTGATACTGAGGTCATTAGAGACCTAAGCTCTTGCTCTATTTGGTTGAGAGCATGGGAAGTAACTGGCTATGGCAATATCTGGAAAGACTGATTTACATACACTGTACAAAAACAATACAAAATGCTTCAGTGACGATTTGAACTTGAGTTCTTTGAAACACAATATTAGTGTTTTGTCACTGCATTATCTTGTGTAGTTCATTCCATACCTACATTTTTCAGTGAATATGAAGCCCACAAGATACATGTACATCTCCAACATATATCTAACTCCCCCACCATCTTTACCAGAAATCAGGAGATAACAGTTTCACACTTGACCAACTTGTGTTATCTTCCTATTCCTCATTACTTTTTTCCTTATTTACCTTAGTACCTGCCCAATTTGAGCAACAAAGTACAAAGATATTAATCCATTTAACTTGCTTATTGTTCACATTGATATGAATCAGTTAATTCATCACCTTGTCTCCTCCTGTGAAGAAGGCACATTAATTAAAAATCTGTAATATGTTAGCAATCTATAACTGAAATTATTAATGTCAATAAATGAAAAAGAAATAAGAGTTTTTAAACAAGAATTACTTGGTGTAATATTAAGGCAACTGATTTCAATATTACATGCTAACAGATCACTCTGTCTTCAGTTAGCAATGCAGCAAATGACAGTGAGAGAATGAATGGAATGGAGTCAAAAGAATGATGCCTTATATCTAATATGTGTTGTATTGCAGGTGCAGTGCACAGTGTTGTGTGAAACTAGTACTAAAATAACTGCTAAAGAGTTTATAGAGACATTCAGTTTCTTACAGACTAAATTGTTGGCTGGCCTGGAAATTGTATTCTGGTGGTGAGTGAAACATTCCATTCATTATAAACTAAGTTTGTCACACTTAATGTAATAGTTAAACTGGGGAAATGGTAATAGTTAAACTGGGCAAATGAATTTAAACTGGGGAATATATGTACATGCAAATTTCATTCATTCTGGGATAAGCTTTTCCCCATATGGATATCAAAATATGTTTCCACAACAACGTTCTTTCTATAGACTTGTAACACACCAAGGAATTCAAGGCAGCTACACTCTCTCCTCTTGGTGACGTGTTCAGAAGCCTGCACAATAAAGTAGATTGGGACAAAAGAATGTCTAAAAGCCCACCTAACTCTGGTGTGATATCAGGCCTATTTCAGGATGAGTTGCTCAAGGTATTTACCTCCATAACAGAGAAATCACTTGAAATACAGACTTGGTTGGAAGATTCAGCCCAATTGTACTATAGGAGATGATTCACAGCCAATAAATTTTAAGATAAAAATGCCATCTCAGATTTATTTGATGTCTTCACAACCAATCTTCAAGTCATTTTCATCTTTCCAACTGTGGCCCTACAATTCAAAAAGCTTTAGTTGGTATGAATTATTTTTTGTTGTTGTAGGTGGGACAATATTTCCATTCATTATGATTGTCATGTATATTAAACACCTTAACTGAAAGCTGCAAGGAGCTCAAAATCAGGAAGTTTGTTTTGGGACAGTATTAGGTAATACAAAAAGTATAAGGTGGCAAATGATCATGGGAAAAGAGGAACACCGCACAATAAAACCTACTTCTTTTATTGAGAGCTTAATTTGCTGTTTGCAAATGAAACTAATTAAATGCCATGCACATGACGTTTACTCTAATTTTCAGATTACCTTCAGGTGAGACATTACAAAATAATGGTCTTATAACAATATAGTGTCATTCTTCTAAATATGCATATAATTAGTTCCATTTGACAAATATCCATGAGTTTACATGTGCAAGGGTGTGCTGAAAAGTAGTGTCCCTGATTTTTTTTTTTTTATTTTGTTCCCAATATTGGTTGAGGTATTACAAGTCATGCATATTACTTGGTTGACTTTCAAACTTCACTGACACAAGTTGCAACCCTCTGTCACAAGAGGGCTCCGAACTGTAGCACGTAACATCACAAAGTGTAATGTAACTATGCCAGTTTATGAGAAACAGTGCGCTGTAATCAAATTTCTAATCTCAGAAAACTTTGTCCACACATGGAGAAACCTCTCCTTCAGCATGACAATGCGAGACCACACATGAGCACTGTGACATCTGCAACAATCCAATGCCTTGGTCCACTGTCACTGATCATCCTCCGAATAGTCCTGACTTCATCTAATCCAATTTTCATCTGTTTCCAAAACTTAACAAACACTGTCAATGAAGTTAAACTTTCTAAAGTGGTCTCTCATTGAGAGAAATGTGTTCGTTGCCAGAATGACTATATTGAGAAAAAAGTATGTAGATGTGAAGAATAAAGATTTAGAATGTTAATACATTTGTATTATTTTAAAGGTTTTAATGGTTTTCACATGAAAAATCTGGAGCTATACTCTTCAGCATGCCCTCATATATGTAATGTAAGCTTAATTGTAAATAGCAGGTGACTGCTATAGTTTTGGTGATCTTGTTTCATGCTGCTGTGTTGATGAAGTTATGATTTACAAATTTCTAATACCATTTCTCATAAATACGTTAATGAACTTGTCATTTTTGGTAATTTGTATCTCTGTAAAAGGCATGTGATATGGTGCATAATTTCAAAATTGAATTATTTCAGATATTTATATCAGTGATGCCATATTGGTTGGCCTGTGTTGCTGTAACACTATTGGGATATTACTTCACTTTGTTAGTGGAGACAAACTTATTTGTGAAAGAGTTAACAGACCAAAGTAAAATTAGGAAAAGAGCATAAATGTGTTGATATCAAAGACAAAAGAAGTAAGTTTCGGAAACAATAATGACCAATATGCTAACGGGTGCTCCAGATGGAGTTATTTTATGCCATATGTAGCTATTAGAGATCTTACTGAAGCTAAACTATCTGACTGAAAGTATCCCGACTATGGGTGTGTGCATCGTTTGCGATTATGATGACTTGCACTCTGCTGGGAACACTTTAAACGAGATGTCAGAATGTCTATGGAGGAATGATAGCCACTTCTTACTCAAGAATTGAAACAATAAAAGATAGTGATGTTGGATGCTGGGGTCTGGAGTGAAGATGATGTTCTAACTCAACCCAAAAGTGTTCCATTGAATTCAGATCACAACTCTGGTCAGGTCACTGCAGTTCAAGGATGTTACCGTCCACAGACCATTGCCTCACAGATGCTGCTTTAGGACATGATGAATTGTCATAATGATACAATCATCTTTTTTGAACTGTTCCTCTACTGTACACAGCACACAATGCTGTACAATGTGTACATATCCTTCCATATTTAGCATGTTCTTCAGTAGAATATGGGGGCATGCCCTAAACAGTGGAACACCTCATATCATAACACCGCCCCTTCAGTGCTTCACAGTGGATACATATGATGGCAGGTAACGTTCTCCAGACCTGACCATATGCAAACCCTTCTATCAGATTGCCACAGGGTATAG
This sequence comes from Schistocerca piceifrons, assembly GCF_021461385.2. NCBI lineage: Eukaryota > Metazoa > Arthropoda > Insecta > Orthoptera > Acrididae > Schistocerca > Schistocerca piceifrons. The sequence continues at coordinate 787,488,082 of NC_060149.1, forward strand.
CATGATTTATCACTCCAAATCACTTATTTCTAATCACCCACTGTCCAGAAGTGTTGCTATTTACACCATTTCAAGCATCACCTAGCACTGACTACAGCAACTTGTGGCTTATGAGGAGCTACTCAAATATTCTACCACCATTCTTCTTAATTCCTGTGCACATTAATTGTGCTAGCTGGACTGCTGATAGTAGTCTGAAACTCATGAGTAGTTACTTCTGATAATTTCATATGATTGTTTACTATCTTCCTCCGCAATGCTCGATGGTCCCTGTTGATCAGTACATGAGGCCTGCTTGGCCTTGATTTAGCTGTGATTGTAACTTCATGTTTCCACTTCACAATAACATCACCAACAATCAACTTGGACAATTTTAGAAGGGCTGAAATGTCCATGATGGATCTGTTACTCAGTTGACATCCAATAGCTAGTTCACATTCAAAGTCACTAAGCTCTACTAATCCAGACCTGCTGTTACTGGTTCTCTACTGACAACAATTGCCTCTCCGCTTCTTTTTATACTGGCAGGTGTGCCTCTCATGACATCTGGTAGTCAATTTTGCATTACATAGGGGTTTCTCGGTACATTTGATCAGATTGTGTACATAGCAGATAAAAGTGGCTTCACACAAAGCCTAAGTTCTGATGTACATTCCAAGATTTACATCCGGCTTCTCTTTTGTATTAGAAAAAGGTTTTAGTGATGTGTCACAGTTCTCATTTAAGTTGCAGCTGCAACAATAAATGAAATGATGAAAATCTAATAACCAAAGAATACAGCAGAAATAAAAGAAAGATAGTGAAAGGAAAAGCGAATAAATAGGTAAGATGACAAAGTGATATAGGAAGCAATGAAAATTGCTGAATAATGGCGAAGACTATGGAGGCCAAAAAGAAAAGAAAATGACAGAAAATACATTGAAAGTACACCAAGTCTCACTAAGTACCACGGAATGCAGGGAGGATGAACAAAATTTGTACACAAGCAAAGCTTCACTGATCAAGAAATAAAAAATGATCAAATGTCATTAATGTGATCGAGCCTCAAGTGGAAAGAGTGCAGAGATATGAGCTCTAAGTAACATAATACTGGAAAGCTGAGAGAGCTATACAAATAAAGCAAACATGTAAAACATTTGTGTTCTGTATTTGTTTTGCAGCATGCACATCCTTCCCATCTGCGATCACCAATCATTATTTATTTAGAAGCTAATACATCATAATCAGGACAGACCCAATTAAGATCAATGATATTCTGTAGTGCAGCATTTGATACCGGTCTCCATACGAGGTAGATGCAGGCTCTACAGAGTACATAAAAACTACCACGAAAGTTCAATAACAATCTGTTCTACTACTTAAGAAACTCAGAAATGTACTTAAGACACTCAGCAATGCATATTTTTGGTCTCAGTTGCTTTCTTTCTGATGGTTTCTGCACTACGTTCACATATAAACATCTTCTTACTGACAAGAATTATAGTTAATGATAACACAATGTCTCTAAACTATGTAGCTCTATTTGCGTACATTTTACACTGCAATTGTCTTATCAATGATTAAATTTCATCTGATGAGTGGGAGGCTGGCTTGGAGAGAGGCAGCTGGTGTGCTGGCTAGGAATGCAGGAGGGTGGGATAGTAGGTGCATGGGCAAGGCATGTGATGCACAGTTCTTGGAGCTGGTGGGGAGAGACACATGCTGAAGGTGACATCTGGACTTGAATTTTTGAAGGGGTGACAGGATAGAGGAAAGGGGTGGGTGGAGTGTGTGGGGACAGTGGGTTACCAGAGATTGAGGCAAGGATGATTAGCGGAGTGAAGGCTGTGCTGCAAGGATAACTCCCATCATCATAGTTCAGAAGAGCTGGTGGTGGAGGGACAGATCCTGATGGCCTTGGTTGTGAAGCGACCACTGAAATCGAGCATGTTAAGCTCAGCTGCATGTTGTGCCACTGGATGATCAACTTTGTTATTGGTCCGGTTTGGCAGTGGTCATTCATCCTGGCGGACAGCTGATTGGTAGTAATGCGAACAGTAAAATCAGTGCAGTGTTTGCAGCAGAGCTGGTATATGACATGGCTGCTTTCACAGGTCACCCAGCCTCTGATGGAGTACGGTATGCCTGTGACAGCACTGGAGCAGGAAGTGATGGGTGTGTGGATAGGGCAGGTCTTGCACCTTCGTCTGTCACAGGGTTATTTCCTGCGGCAAGGGGTTGCATATCGGAGTGACAGGTATGGACTAGTAGGATGCCCCCATTTCAGGGCATGATGAGAGATGTTCAAAGCCCTGATGAAGGATATGCTTCAGTTTTTCTAGTTCCATGTAATATTGGGTGATGAGGGGGGCACTCCTTTGTAGCTGATTGTTGGGGTGGTGGTGTGTGTCATGGGGGTGGCGTGAGATTTGGGGCTGTGTGAAAATATGGCACAGAAAATCTCTTTGTGAACTAGGTTTGGAGGGTAGTGCCTGTCTGTGAAGATCTTCATGAAACCTTCAGCATACTGGACAATGGAGCTCTCGTCACTGCAGATACACCATCAATGTTTAGTCAGCCTGTGTGGGCAGGATATTTTGGTGTCGAATGGATGGTAGCTGTCAAAATGCTGGTGATGTTGGTGGTTAGTGGGTTTAATGTGGACATATGTGTGGATGGAGCCATCAGAGAGGTGGAGATCAATATCCAGAAAGATGGCACGATGAGTTGAGGAGGACAAGGTGAAAGAAGGTGGGAGAGAAGGTGTTGAGGTTGTGAAGGTATGAGGATAGAGTGTCTTCTCCAGCCCAGTTCATTATGATATCATCAATTAACCTGAACCAGACTGGGGCATGGAATTTACGAGGCTAGGAACGTTTCCTCTAGAAGACCCATAAATAGGTTGGCATAGGAGAATACCATTCAGTTGCCCATAGCTGTTTGTTTGCATACCTTAGCTTCAAAGGAAAACTAATTGTGTATCAGGATATAGTTGGTAAGGTGTATAAGGAATGGGGTGGTGTACTTGGAGTCTGAAGGATGATTGGAGAGTTATGGTTTGACTGCAGTAAGGCCATGGGTACGAGGGATGTTCGTATATAGGGGGAGGGGGCAGGGGGGGGGGGGGTGGCAGCAGCATCAACAGATTAACAGTGACAAGTAGGGATCCAGGAGGTAATGCAGTGGGGATGGTGAAGAGTTACTGAAGGAAATGGTTAGTGTCTTTGATTTGAGAGGCTAGGTTTCAGGCAATTGGTTGGAGGTGTTGGTTATACAAGAGTGGAAATTCTTCAGTGGGAGCACAATAACCAACTACAATGGGGCATCCAGAGTTGTTGGGTTTGTGGATGTTGGGGAGTAGGTAGAAAGTGGATATGCAGGGTGTGGTTGGGGTTAGGAGGGAGATGGACTTGGGGGAGAGGTTCTGGGAAAAGCCTATGACTTTCAGTAGGTACTGGAGGTTATGTTGAACTTCCAGGTGGGATGATTATAGAAGAGCTTGTAGGTGGGGGAGTCAGAGAGTTGGCAGAGGCCTTCTGTCAGGTAATGTCTGTGGCTCATCACAACACTGATGGAGTCATTGTCTGCAGGAAGGTTGATCAGGGCAGGATATGTTTTAAGACTGTGCACAGCTGTCCTTTGTTCTGCTGAAAGGTTAGTGTTCTTCGGAAGGACTTGGGGAAGATGGTGATGCCACTTTGGAGGTAAGGAATTTCTGGAAGGTGACCAGGGGTTGGTTAGATGGGAGGGGGGGGGGGGAAGTATCAATATCAGATGGTGGTATGAACCAAGAGAGGCAAAGTTCAACGTTGGGATTAGGTTGGCTTTGGTGGCAGGGATTGGTGGCAAAGAAGTGTTTCCATTGCACGAACTGGGAGAAGCAGAGTAGATCTTTGACAAGTCCAACATGGTTAAACTTGGGTGTGGAGCTGAAGATGAGGCTTTGGACAGAACTGAAACTTATCTCGGCTTGAGGTTTTCGGACGCAAGGTTAACAAGAGTGTTTTGGGTTTGTTTGGGTTCTGGATTTTGTAGAGTGTTGGGAGGGAGATTTGGAAGATGCAAATTGAAAAGGTCAGGTAGGCGGGATCTGGGTGCTGTGAGGGTTTGAGGAAGTGGTTCACTGTGAGTGAGTGAGATGGAACTGATGGATAGTTGTGCCCTGAGGTGGAAGTGAAATGTCAACAGGATGGGCAGTTTATAGAGGTGATGTTGAGAATGCTCTTCCAGGTGTTGGTGTGCAAGGGTTTCAATTTTGGAGATGTGGTGTATGTAGTAACGATTTCACAGCAACAGTATCTTGCAGAGGGAGCAGATGTTGTTCAAGGATGCCTGTGACAAGAAGAAGTGTTTCTGTAGTGCAGGGCAAGTGTTTCTGCAGTGCAGGGTGTGAGGGACAGGGAATAGCAGAAGCTGAAAAGGTGAAGGCTGTTCTGAAAGGAGGGATGAGATCCAGAGAAGGGAATTTTTTATGGTTAGACATTTGGCAGGGGAGGAGGGGGCAGAAGAATTCCATGGCTTAGGCTGCATTTAAGGAACAGTATATGGGAATGGGTTTTAGTGAGGGAAAGGGATACTTTTCTGAAGTGGTGCAGATAGATGGAGCATGGGTCAATTGGGGTATGGATTGTGTTTGGAACATGGGACATGGAAAGCTGAAAGCTAGGTGGTTATATGGGGAAGTGAATAAAAGAGTGTGTGCTCGGAAAGCAAAAAGGAAGGAGGAAATTGTGCTGAAGACAATACAATAGTTTTGTGACTTGAGGATATTTGATCATGCATAAGTTATTGTCACACTTGAGAAAGAGAAAGGAAAGATGTAAAATTGTGACGGGAGCAATGTGTGAGGAGGTGTGGGTGGATTCAGAGGTGAAATGTAATAGTTAGAAGGCATTATAAGTGTGACCTGGTGGCCTGATGGTAGGTAGAACAGCACGCAAAGCAGTTGTAACAGCTGTGTCCAATGTTATAGGGTGTAACAAAATTTGTGTGCAACCATGTTGGTCAGAACTGGCAAAACATGTGCACAATCAAGGCTAGACGGAAATTGTAGGAAAAGATGCAGATGGAAAATACAGGAGAGAAAAAGTGACGTACATTAAGAGACAATAACAAAGGAAGGATGACCAATCGAACTGGTGTCATGCAGGAGCACAGACGTGTGTGTGTGTGTGTGTGTGTGTGTGTGTGTGTGTGTGTGTGTGTGTGTGTGTGTGTGGGTGGGTGGGTGGGTGGATGGGTGGGTGAGTGGATGGGTCGATGTCTGTCTCTAGCTCATAAAAAGATTACTCCAAAAGCCAGCAAATTTTCGTTCTTTTTGTGTGTGTTTGTCAACAACTCAATACTTCTGCTTTTCAGTGAGTGGTCTCCTTTAATCTAAAAATATTTACATTCTATAGGAAATAAGAGACATTTTTAAGCATTTCTTTGAAGTTATATATATATATATATATATATATATATATATATATATATATATATATATATATATATATATATATATATATAACTTCAAAGAAATGCTTAAAAATGTCTCTTATTTCCTATAGAATGTAAAAATATATATATATATATATATATATATATATATATATATATATATATATATATATAAAATTTAAGTGTGCTTGCCTTAATGTAAGTATTATTGTTCTGTTATATAAACTAAAACAAAGTAAAAAGTGCACATTTCTCCTTGAACCAATTAATCAATAGAAGCCTCACCTTACACATAAAAAATAATAGCATTCTGTCATCTAATTTATATTTCATTTATTTTAACTGTTATAGTTTTATGAAACTGATTGACCATGTGCAACATGTTAAAGTGAGAATTATATCCAACAAAATTAGATTTTGGTTTTTCTGGGACAACTGTAGTGGAGAAAAGAACAGGGTGAATATGGCATGATGCAGCAAGAGAACATTTCCCTAGGTATAGTTCCAATGTGTAATGTTTAAAGCATACCAATCTTCTTTTTTTTATTTTTTTTATTAAAAAAAGGGGGTAGTTATTCCATGAAAACATAAGCAAAGAGCTAACAATATTTTCGAACATTTCAACTTCAGTTAATGAACAAGTGAGCCTCATATACACATATAGAGCATCAGGACAATAGCAAGAATTCTTGAAATAAATTTAGAGAAAAACAGCATACAAAATGAAGACGTCAGTTATGGGACAAGTGTAGGCTAACAGTTACAGGAAAAATTGAAATGGAAGTAACCTGACTAAGGACATAAAATATAATGTTAGGTGTGACCATTGCAAAATAATGACAGCTACTGAAAACACAAATTTAGGTTTTATGAAGCTCCTGTGTTGCCACGATCAGCCACGGTTTAACTCAAGTGTCAAATGGCGGAACACAGAACCGAAGGGACTCGTTCAGATGCTGGTAGGATCACTTATCAGGGGTGTTCCACATTGTACGGGGTTATTCGTAAGTACCTCTGTGGTTTTGGGGTGATAACTACAATATGTATAAAAATGACTCATATTGATGGACACAGCATCTCACTGAGTTTCAAATCATTATACGCACTGTGATGTAGTTGCAGACCACACTACTAAGGAGTGGGCATGTGAAGACACTAGCCAAATCTTGGGATCCTTATTGCCACACAGAATTAGTTCGTGCCTGCAGGTAGGCAACCCCATGAACAGATTTCGAAAGCAGGCTGCTGTTGTCATATCATGCCAGACAGATGCAGCAACATTTTCAGTGAAGTTCATGCCTGTATTGATGTTTTCACATCACATACAGTGCCTGTACTGAGCTCCGTAATGTCAGTTAAAAACTTGGAAAGATGTTCTTTCCACTGATATCTATCTATTTTCTGTACATCTTGTAGTTTTGCACCTTCATCTTCTGAAACCCTGGAGGTATTTACAAATAACCCTGTACTATAAGGAGACATAGTTACTTTTAAAGGCCTAAATTAGAATAGGGAGGGTAAACACAAATCATTAGCTCTATTAGCAGAAACCATAACAGGGCCTACAACTACACAAAAACAAGTTTCTGCAATTATTATTATCAGAAGAGAAATCTTATTTTAGACAAGTTTCAGAATCGAGACAACATACAAACAAGCAAAAGAAATTCATGAGAATCCCAAGTTCACCAAGAATGGAGAGAAAGGTGAAATTACCTTACTTCATTGCGTCGGGGAAGTGGTGGGGAAAGGGGGGGGGGGGTATAAAGTAAAAAAGATGTTTATTTGTTTAGAAAAACCTCAATATCTAGAAGCAAATTAATGTAATTTGTCTGTCTCAGACAATAAAACCACTGGAATGAAAAGTCTAAATGTACATCATTACATACATTGAGTTCTAGCGTTGATAAAGAAACAGTCACTACATTAATTAAAAGCAGGAAAATGGTCAACAGTATACAAATAAGGAGAGCCTGAATAAACCCTGGTGTCTGTTCTCTCGGACATGTATTCACACAGTCTCATTACATAACTTACTGGCATGTAGAGTATATAACCAATTAAAGACAACAGTAAATACAGAAATGGCTGATTATGAAAAATTAATTGCAGACTTGAAAGAAAGCTTGAAAAATATTAAATGAAAGTGAAATTAAAACAATACCAGCTTTGAATTTAACATATTTTTAATAAATTTGTTTTAATTTTGGAGAACAAGTTTCTAGAAAATATAATTAAATATAACACTAGGAAGTAATTAACGAAATCTTGAATCAACAAAAGTATAAAAATACCATCAGAACCAGTATCTACATAATAATGAATAAAATGAGCAACAACTCATAGTATTTACAAATTAAAAACAAAATTCTAAAATACAGTATAAAGGAAATTTGTAAAAATAGTTTCTAAACTTATGCAGATCTTGTATGAAATTACAATTTCAGGTTACAGCATCATTATGGAATATTGTTAAAAGACAGAAAGGGAAAGAAGCTGTAGGATATGACACTATTTCTCTTAAAGAGAATGGGGACATTATTGAAGGTAGTTCATGCACAGCAAATAGTTTTAATAATTACCTTTTGGAGGTAGATGAGGAAATTGGTACAAACAGTTCAACAGAGACAGCAAAACACAGAATGATGGAGAGAAAAATCAGAGAAATTAAAGAATCTTTTACATTCCCTACCAGAAAAGGAACATTATCCATCAACAGCTAAAGTTCACAGGGATTGCTAACATTTACAACAGGTCACCATATCATTGTTGGCTTATAATATATAATGTCTATAGTCACATGTGTAGCACACAATTAATTTTGGGTAATCATGTGCACTTATAAAAAAATGTGATTTTCAGTATTAGCTCTAAAGATGATTCCACAGATATCAGTAGTTATTAGCTAGTCACTATGTTTCTATGATTTTGTATGATTTTTGAGAGAAAGCAGTGTACTCAGGAGTTGTTATCCACTTGTGTCGTAGTGGGACCTAAGCTCAACACAAATGGTCTATTCTACTGTAACAGGATTCACACTATAAACTGTTTAAATGGTAAAATATCAACTGTTGTGATATTCTTAAATTTATACAAGGCATGTAATTGTGTCACCCATAACTTACAAAGAGATAAATTATACTTTTATGGTGTACACGGTTAAACACATGCCAGGCATAGGTCTTAAGAAACAGGACGCAGAAAATTACATTAGACTGTTCAGAAAATTCACAGAGCAATGCTGTATCATTTGCCTGGGTAAAGATTATAACAGTCAGTTCATACGGTTCAATGTAAGTTCAGTGACTATTCTTGTCTTACATCAATCATCTACCACCATATTTGAACCAGGAAGCAGAATTAGTTCCTTTCATATATGAAACAAGTATTGCTGTAAAGTTAAATAAAGAGGCATCAACAGAAAGAAAACAGAAACTTTCATTTTTTGTCAGAGTTCTTCCCCTTTCACCCTTGCATACATGGAATTATGGAATTACTTTAAACTTTGAAGGGAAAAAAATCTTCAATTATTGATGTGTATCACACATATCTGACCATCACTGCAATCAAATCATTTACATGATATATCTCAACAATAAAAGAAATTACTGGATGGAGCAATACGTAAAAAAAGGGAAAAGATAGTATGAATACTATTTTCTATTACGTGTTTCTGTGCTCCACACATCAATCTGGTTCACTTGTGCAGTTACATGTTATATCTTGTTTTAAATTGTTTCAGAAATTTTCTAAATAAATGATATACTTATAGAAAAAACTATACTTTTGATATTGCATCTCTTTGTGAGAAGTAATTATCCTATGCAATCCACTAACAATAAATATTTAAAAGATGGGTAAATACGTTATTCAAATAATCTAATTCCTGCAAGAAAACCACTTCTGCACGCCTAAAATATCTGAAAATAAAGGTGCAAATAAACCAACAGCCTAAGGAAATTCTAAAATGGTTGTAGTGTTGGAGAATGAGCAAAACCTATGGTGAAGTGACTGAATAAAAATCATGGGGTGATACATACACAGATGTAGAAAAATATGACCTTTATGACAAAAAAATATGAGAAGAAAGAAATTTATGGAGAAACTTTGGGGACAGCTAGTAGAGCAATACCACTGATGGTATTATTTGCAGTAGTACCAGCTGTAGTATCGGGAGAAACTGTTGGATTGTTTTTGCTATTGCAGTAATGTAAATTAAATGAATTCAGTTCCAGTAATATATTGCAAAAAACCACTTAAATCAGGTAATCACTTTTATGTTGATAATGATATTAGTCATGAATTTTATCTAATGGTAATACTGACCCTAATAGTGTCACTCATGAAACACTTCAACACACAAGATCAATGACAATGGGTATGCAAAACATAAGAGAAGTAGTTGTCTTTTCATTCTAAGGAATGGAAACAGGACATTTGGACCTTTTTTCAATCCTTTTACTGTAGGGAGCTAGAAGAAATTGGATTATCAACTGAAAAAATGCAGTGAGGCAGAAGTAAGAATTCAACCAAACAGATAATTTGCTAGTGAAATAGGGAGACAAATACCATTAATACTTGAACAAAACTAAAATATGAGAAAAATCTAAACACAGCAAAATTACTAAAAATAATAACAACAAACATCACTGTTATAACACACTTGTGGATAATAACATGTGTTACCATGGCAATATGTCATTTCAAAGTGCCTTTCAGTTACGTTTAGTTCTCAAGATTTTGAGCTAGCTGAAAAAATGGGTTTTGTGATTCATTGCAGTGCTTTGTACCCTCATTTACAAGAAGATATTTTCTCTGAGATTGCTAATGCCAATGCTTTCTAATTCTGTGAAAGTAATTCAAATTTTCCATTTCTATACTCCCAGTCCCTTGGGCTGAAAAATAAATAATTTTAGCTATGTTTACAATTATTAGTGTACTGAGACTTAAGACAAAGTGAGAGTGATGATGCTAATATATTTAGCATATCTTTAACTTACCATAAAACTACAAAAATACAAAAAGCTTGAAGAGTAATTTACGGAATATGCCAGGCTGCAGATATCCAGACATAGAAATAAATAATCAGCTAGTTGAAAAATGCATGTTAGAAATCTTGGAGCATAAGGACTTATGGGGAAGCTTCCATGCTTACAACTTAAACAGCACTGATCAACTATCTATAAATTTCCAACAATGACACAAAGATCCATGTATACACTTGTACAAAAATGTCGGCCTTGTATGTACATATTTGACTAAAGAAAGCTGTTTTAATTATGCTACTTAGCATCTTATCATTTCAAATGGGAACTGAAAATGAAGAAAAAATGTAAACTGCTCTGCTAACACATCTTCAGTTCCTCCCTCTCAGTGAAATACTTTCCTGTAACACGTGAACTTTTTTAAAAATAGACAGATATGGCCACCTTTCTCTAGGTCTGTGCTAAGTCTGCCACTACCTGGCCTAGGTTTCTAGGTTGACAATACTTCCCTCTGCCTTGTATGCAGGAAGTCTCTAGCTGGGACAGTGTTTATCTGGAAGTATGCACAGACGCTTTAGTGTCCCTGCCATCAGACGTCACAATGGAGGCAGACAAGCTGGGGTGGGTAGCACAGCAGGATAGTGCAAAAACCTCCCATGAAAAGTGCACATGACACATGGTATGGGCACAGGGCGTACCCACTGGCAGAGGTGTTTACCCACAGGCAGCAGTAGAATGGGCGGGCCAATACTTACGCGGAGTTCAATCACAGCTGATCTCACCGAGCATACAGTGCCGTATGCTGTGCAGACTGACTAGCCATTAGGTGTCTGCAGCAGCCACGTGCTGAGTTCATCCCGTGCTCATCTCTACTTGGGTTTGGATTCTCTGCTTCACAAAAATTGACTCACATGGCTGGTTTGTTTCCTTCTCAGGGGGTTCTGCTCCCTGACTGTTATCGAGCCACTGTTGCCCTGTTAAGTATCCGTGACTACCATGCAGTGAAGTGGAATTGTCACACATGTGAAGATACTGAAGAGAGCAAGTAAGAAAAATGGTAATGGAGCAAGCAGACGGCACAGTGCTGGACAAAGATGGAAGCACAGCTGTGAGATGAAAGTTGGGCCTGTTTGTGTGTGGTTACTGTATGTACATACAGCAGTGTTTGTGCACTGGCTTACATGAGCAGACGTGAGCTACTGGAACCTGTTATAGTGTGTCAAGGCTCCTGGTAGGTCAGAAATGCATGTGTTGTATATGTGGTTAGGTGTGTTAGCGAGCATTCTCTCCTGAACTAGTACTTTAATCTGCTTCTTGCTAAATTGGCATTTTCTGACAGATATCCATGAATAGTACATTGTTAGACTGTGCTTGAACTGAGCACATTAAATTGTCTGCCAACAGAGCATTATGTTGCTGTACACAGTACAGATTTCATTCTGTTGGTGCGTGATTAAGCGGACACTCGCTTGGCTCGATATTTGGTACATTGTGATTAATGTGTTGTATGACTGGACATGGGCAATATATTTAGAACATGACTGTTAAGAGAATAAGAAAAGGTTGTTGCCTCTTTCTAACACTGAACTATCACAGGTTAGTCTGGGGTATTTCCTTGCATCTGTATATGCTAAGGAGAAGTGATGTTCAAATACCGAGATACATGTTACGGGAGAACACAATGGTTTGATGGTCATGGACACACATACGAAGCTACAGTTATATTGATCATTATAGTTCATATAAATTTAGATTTTGCTGAAGTTGCTTTCACCAACCTGCTGTTATTTTATTTATTTATTTATTTTTTAATGGTGTTCCTTAATCATGTTTCTTTACATTTATATAAATTGTAATGTATTAACTGATTGTCATTTCAGTGGAGTTGGTTATAGTATCTTTTAAAAATTTCATTTTTAAACTCAATATGAACTGGAAGAGTATTATTTCAATTTGTTTGTGGTTCTTTTATTATGGTACTCAATTGATTTAAATTTTGTTGGATTTCAGTTTTATTTACAATTCAGTGCTGTGCTACATTACAGTTATTTAGGCAGGTTTTTTCTTAAAATAAATCTGTATATTCTGCTCAAGTGGTCAATAAATGTATGTATGTGTTGTACTTTTAACCAGAACTCATTTAATCAGTTCCACCCTTTAATCCTGCATGTAAAATTTGGTAGCACAGGGTGGTTGATTAATTGTATTAGGGCAAAAATTTCTTGTTGGATTAAGGCAGTTTTCTGTTTACTTATGCTATTGATATTTTCCAAAATGCCAGCCTTTCTGAGGCAAAGAGATTTAATTTATGAATGAGGTAATGATGGAATCTAGAGCCTAAAGGGACTGTCCATAAACTGATTGAACAACTACAAAAGAATAATCATGCATTGATGGAGCAACTTGTGCTGCATTTGAAGAAATGTTAAGAGGTCATGCAAAATGAGGAGTGTTGTACTCTTGGTCAGAAACAGAGGTTGCAGGCCCATTTTAACCACCTTGTGGATGGAATGAATGACACAGTGGGTGTTGACAAGAACCAGGAACAGTGTTTAGAAATATGTAGTAGCTATTAATGAATGATTGCATACCTGTAATAGAAAACTGAGTAACCTTGGGAGTGAATTTGAATCAGAGAGACTGCAATAGGGAGGCAAGGTGAACAATCTATGATACCTTTCTTGCTAGGTTGCAGAACCTGTCACAGGATTTTTGAATGAATGTTCTAATTTAGCTTTGAATTCAGTTACCATGTAGTCAAATTTTTGTATTTTATGGTGGAATTTCAAAACAGAGCATGCATCAAGGAAATGAGTGATTTAGATGCCTTGAGATTTACTGTTGTAATAGTGAAAGATAATTTGCATGAAGAAGTACTGCAAACAACACAGAAAAATAATACATGGAGACAATTACTGGCTAGGATTTGCAGATTAATTCTGCACAGAGCTCTACAAGAGTTAATCTATTGTCAGTATAGTAGGGAACAGGGGATTCAGGAATCATTAATAAATTATGCATAGCCAGTTAAAAGAAGTGTCGTGGCCTTGGAATTGATGTATACTGAAGAACATGTAGTAAGTCATATTTATGGGACAGAGCCTCAAGGGGGGGCAGACAGAGAGTGATATTTTGTCAGGTCTTTTAAGACATTGGCTCAGTTAGATGACATAGTAAAGTAAATACTGGCAATGGAATATGTGGATTCATGCAGGCATAACTATGCCATGAGAAGGAGGGCTTGAAAGAGTAAAGATTTGGATGGGCAAAATATTTATAGAAAGGCACACCAATCAAACAGTAATTCAATACGGCATATGGGAAGGGGGCATCTAAGGTAATGTGTTGGAATGGTGGTAAGCCGGGACATGTAAGGAGGAAATGTATGTGGAACAAAAGTGAAGAGTTATGACTGTAACACCAAGGTAGGGTAGGTCAATCAGTGCCCTCAAGGATGACAGAAGGTGACATTTACCAGTTGTTTGCACGGTATAGAGTAATGGACCAATCTGTGTATTGCTGGATTTAGACAGCATGATCTTCACTGTTGATATAGACAATTTTTGGAGCATCACGGAATCCGTAGGTGGGAAAGTTTGGTAGCAGATAAGTGGTAATATTCAACAGCAGTTAAATCAAGTTGTGAAAGGGTGTTTATGAATCAAGGTCTTGCTTGGTGAGTTTTCTAGGAAGGTTGGCATGAAGGTCATAAAAAATTTGGCCATGAAGTGTATTTTGGGAAGGAATTTTATAGCCAATGTGAGTCAAATTCCTGTTTGGTCAGGACAACAATTTTATTTTAAGTCACAGATGTAGTTTCAGTTTTGCCAGCATGTGCAACAGGGGATAATGATGGTGGCCTGTGACAAACCCTGTAAGGAAGCAGCTAGTGTGTGAAAGTCATATTCATTAGATGACCAGTTAGCTAATTTACGTCAGTTTCTGAAAAAATAAGATTAAAGTTGCGTGTACTGAATTCCCAGATGTCTTGTCTCAGGAAATGGGCATGACCAGAGTGCTAGGAGAGTGTATCTCTTTTCACCATGGCCTGCACGATCATGTAGGTTCAATATTAAATTTGTCCTGGCTTAATTACATCACTTTTCTGCATCATCCCAGACTGCAATGATTGTGTTAGTTCCTGGATTCCATTGGCAACTGTGTTGTTTCATGTTGTGACTACCATAGTGTAACAAATCAATTCAAACTTCCACAAAAAGACAAAGTCATGCGTCACCCAGATAAATACACCATGTTTTCCTACAGTTCATTAGTTTAAGGCAATTCCTGCATTATTTTACTGAGAATGTATCATTGAATGTACTTATGGTGTCTAAACACATGCATGAAGAGCCAGCTGGATTTTATACATGTAACTTCTTGAACAAACTATCACTGTATGAATTATTTCAGTATTTTTACCTGATTCTACAAGTCACAATGTATGGAAATTGGTATATATTAGATCAGGGCTTCCAAGCATGTGGCCTGCAGACCACTAAGGGGTCCACGGGCTATTTCTAGGGTGTCCATGGCCACCTTTGGCAAAAACTTGTAAAAGAATGAGTAAAATTATTAATTTAAAAATGTAAAATGCAAATTCATCAATATCATATTTTTGTTTGTTTGAACAATACATGTATGTATACATCAGGCCACATTCCCAAGCAGTGGCTGCGGTTCCCAAGTGAGGACCCATATGTAGTTTAGTGCTAGTGGATGTGACCTCCCAGGTCAACTGCATCTGCAACACCCCAGATGACACATGTGAGCAGCTCATGGCACTCGATGTGCAGAAACCTTATGTGCATGATATTCTGAAATGGTGCAAGCTTAGTTGACCAACCAGAGCACTCACTGGCATATATGCAGTCTGAAACATCATTCAGTGTTAAACCTCCTTTGTGAGTGCACTACCTGCTCCATCATTTACTTTTTGTCCAGTTTATTACTTTCAACACGGATTGATGGCTGAAGTCTTGATCACTAAAGAAGTGAGCAGTTTCTCCATTTCCTTCATAGCAAGGAAAGCCCCCAGATGAAATTAATGAGGAGGGACAATGGCCAAAGGAAGAACAATCACGTGAAGCACCACACTGGATATATTATGCAAAAACTCTGCAAGTGCTCCATTAGTTGCAATACTGTCTGAACTTAGAGCAAGAATTTATGCCACCACTGAGCAAGTTACACCTGTAATGCTACAGCAAGTTTGGGAAGAAATTGACTTCCAATGCGATGTGTGCAGGACAACCAACAGAAGCAACATACAACATCTTTAGTTTAAGGTAAAAAAGCTTGATGTGTTTCCCTACAAAATAACACTAAACCCAGTTGTAAAGTTGTGAAGTCCATTTTGAAACACCCCTTAGATGAATGTAGTGATGTTGTGGAGTTAGCAAGTTTCTTGGCTTTTGTCCTTTACGAATATTTGCAATGTTTGAAGGAGAAACTCTTATTGTGCAAACCACTACCTGTCAATACAGCAGGTGCTGAAATATTTTGTTTGTTGGATGATTTTGAAAACACCAATAAAATTTTATGGTCTATCTGCATTGATGTGTGGATAGATGGTGCAAAAGCTATGACTGGTCCAACGGTTGGAACGATAACTAAAATAAAAGAGAGCTGAAAGGACTGCAGCAGTAGCCATTGTGCTGTCCACTGACATGCTTCAGCTACAAAAAAAAAATGCCTGCTTCATTCAAGAAAGTTTTGGATGAATCTCTCCAAATTATTAATTACACAACCCCATGGCCATTGAAGTGAAGACATTTTATGATAATGTGTGAAGATATGGGAAGCTTTCATTATTATCTGCTTCTCCATACAGAAGTGAGGTGGCTCTCGCATGGGAATACACTCTCTCAATTATATGAACTACATTTAGAAGTCCTTGCTTTACTTTTAAACTATAATACCAAATTAGCAGACCTTATTAATGATGAAAGTTGGCAGTGTATACTTACTTATTTGGCAGATATTTTCTCAGAAACGAATGAAATGAATATTTCACTGCAAGGGAAAAGTATAACAATGGTCACTGCCAATGACAAAGTTCAGGTGTTCAAGACGAAAATCAATTTTTGGGCAGATAATGTTGAGACAGGGAGATCAAGTGTTTTCCCTCTTTTCAACAATTTTCTGAAAAACAACACACAGGAGCTTGGGAACAATTTGTTTCATGAAATCCTCAAACATCTACAAAGCTTGACATAATCGTTGGGGCATTATTTCCCAACAGCTCAAGATGAGAAGCTGAAGGAATACAAATGGGTGGCCAACCCATTCACTGTATGCAAAAAGCTGACATTCTGTCATTGAATGAATATGAGTTCTTGATAGGAATGGCCACAGACTCAACCTTGAAATGTACTTTTGGTAGTGTGTTTAGACTTTTGGATCTCTTTCGAAAAACATTCTACTCCCTTGTTGAAAGAGCAAAACATGTCCTACTTCCATTTGACACAACATACATACATGAATCTAGATTATTCATCTACGCCACCAACAAAACTAAGTACTAAAGCTGTTCAGTGTTTTCTATCAATTACCTAATATTTAACTGAATTCTCTTGGTATTGATATTTTTGTTCCAAAATTAAAATGATATCCAACCAATGTTACATTTCTTTGCAATATATTCTGCTTCACTCAATCAGAGATATGGCCTGCCTAGTTTGCTGAACAATGGAAGTAAATCCAACAGTAAGTATCTGAATAAAGTGAGAATTTAGACAAATGGGAACATCATTAGTTTTAATTTGTTTCCCTTCACTGTTAAACCAAAGACTATTGATCTGTCATGGGGACTGTGGAAAAATGGCAGTTTCATTAAGAATTTTTCAAATCCAAAGGGTTTTGTGCTGAATTTTAACAGCTATGTGGAAGTGACTGACAAGGGGTCCACTGTGGATTTTTGCTAGAAGAACGGGTCCATCAGCTAAAAAGCTAGAGAAGTACTGTATTAGATAAAGGATTAAGTAATTTTCTCTCATGGCAGAAAGGGTATATAATTAACTGAAGAGATTCCAGCCAAGAAGCCATCCTATAGATTATCACCACTGAGAATGAAAGTATTAAGAGAACTTTTGGAAAGTGTAATTCAACCATAATCACCACTGAGAATGAAAGTATTAAGAGAACATTTGGAAAGGATGTTAGAACTAAGTGTAATCCAACCATCTAAATCTCCATATACTGCTTCAATTATTTTGGTAACTAAATCGAAATGTGAACACCACCTGGTAGCGAAATCCATGAATTAAATAAAAAGGTAGTATTGAAATCAGTGCCAATGCCAGATATGTATTCAAGTTTAAGGTGGATTCATGGAGCACAGGTGTTTACCACGTCAGATCTTAATCAAGCATATAACCAGTTACACCAGGAGAAAGGCTCAAAACCAGTTATAGCAGCATGTAGGTCTGAAACTTATTTGAGTTTAATTGTATCCCTCTTGGAATGGCAACAGTTGATGCTGTCCTCATGCAGCTCACAGATGCCACGTTTTCTAATATAAAATTTAAGTATGTTCACTATTATCTCCCCCCCCAAGAACCATGGACCTTGCCATTGGTGGGAAGGCTTGTGTGCCTCAGCGATACAGACAGCCATACCATGGGTGTAACCACAACAGAGGGGTATCTGTTATGAGGTCAGACAAACATATGGTTCCTGAAGAGGGGCATCAGCCTTTTCAGTAGTTGCTGGGGCAACAGTCTGGATGACTGCAAATGACTGAAAGCATAGCAAAACAACAACCATAATTTTTCACAAGGAAATGCAGCTTACTGTATGGTTAAATGATGATGGAATCCTCTTGTGTAAAATATTCTGGATGTAAAATAGTCCCCCAATCAGATCTCCCGGTGGGGACTTCTCAAGAGAATTTCACCACAAGAAACAAAACTAGTATTCTGCAGACCGGAGCATGGAATGTTAGAACCATTAATAGGACAGGTAGTTTAGAAAATTTAAAAAGGGAAATGGACCGGTTAAAGTTAGATACAGTGCGAATTATTGAAGTTCAGTAGCAGGAGGAACAAGACTTCTGGTGAGGTGAATACGGGGTTGTAAATAGAAAATCGAATAGGGGTAATACAGGAGTAGGTTTAATAATGAATAAGAAAATAGGGATGCACGTTAATTACTATAGACAGCAAAGTGAATGGATTATTCTAGCCAAGCCAGACATGGAGCCCACACCCATCACAGAATTACAAGTTTATATGTCAATTAGCTCCAAAGGTGATGAAGAGATTGAAGAAATGTATGATGAAATCAAAGAAATTATTCAGATAGTTAAGGGAGACAAAAATTTAATAGTGATGAGAGGCTGGAATTCGATGGTAGCAAAAGGAAGATAAGGAAGTATAGCAGTTGAATGAGGACTGGGAGGAGCAGCCTGGTAGAATTTTGCACAGAGCATGATTTAATCATCACTAACACTTTGTTTAAGAATCATGAAAGAAGGTTGTACATGTGGAAGAGACCTGGAGGCACCAGAAGGTTTCAGACCAATTATATAATCGTAAGGCAGAGCTTTTGGAACAAGATTTTAAATTGTAAGACATTTCCAAGGGAAATTGTAGATTAACACTGAAGAAATTGCAAAAAAGTAGGAAATTAAGGAGATGGGACCTGGATAAGTAGAAAGAATCAGAGGTTGTTGATTTCAGGGGGAGCATTGGGCAATGCAAGAGCAAGGGAAAGGAATACAGTGGAACACAAACGAGTAGCTTTGAAAGACAAAATAGTGAAGACCACTGAGGATCAAAGAGGTAAAAAGTCAAGGCCTAATAGAAATCCTTGGACAACACAGGGGATATTGAATTTAATTGGAAGAAGAAAATATAAAAATGCAGTAAATAAAACAGGCAAAAGGAAATATAAGTGTCTAAAAAATGAGATTTACAGGAAGTGCAAAATGGTGAAGAAGGAATGGCTACAGGATAAATGTAAGGATTCAGAAGTATATATCACTAGGGGAAACATAGCTCCACCTACAGGAAAATTAAAGAGACCATTGGTGAAAAGAGAAGAAGCTTTAGGAATATCAAGAGCTCAGATAAAAAACTAGTACTACACAAAGAACGAAAAGCTGAAAAGTTGAAGGAGTATATAGAGCATGGGAGATGTACTTGAGTGCGATATTTTAGATATGGAAGAGGACATATGTGAAGATGAGATGGGAGATATGGTAATGTGAGAAGAGTTTGGTAGAGCACTGAAAGACCTAAGTCAAAATAAGGCCCCAGTAGTTGACAACATTCCATCAGAACTACTGATAGCCTTGGGAGAACCAGCCATGACAAAACTCTTCCATCTGATGCGCAAGATATATGAGACAGGCAAATACTCTCAGACTTCAGGAAGAATATAGTAATTCCAATTTCAAAGAAAGCAGGTGCTGCCAGGTGTGTGCATTAGTGAACTATCAGTTTAGTAAGTTATGGATGCAAAATACTAACACGAATTCTTAAAAAAGACTGGAAAAACTGGTAGAAGCTGACATCTGGATTACAGAAAACTGCAGGAACATGCAAAGCAATACTGATGCTATGACTTCTGTTAGAAGAGAGCTTAAGGAAAGGCAAACCTATGTTTATAACATTTGCAGACTTAGAGAAAGCTTTTGACAGCAGAGATAAAATACAGGTAGCGAAAGGCTATTTACAGCTCGTACAGAAACCAGACAGCAGTTATAAGAGTCGATGGCATGAAAGGAAAGCAACTGTTGAGAGGAGACAGGGTTGTAGCCCATCCCTGATATCATTCGGTCTGTATATTGAGAAAGCCAATATACCAAAGGAAACCAAATAAAAATGTGGAGTAGGAATTAAAGTCCAGGGAAAAGAAATAAAAACTTTGAGGTTTGCTGATGACTTTGTTATTCTGTCAGAGACAGCAAAAGGACTTGGAAGAACAGCTGAATGGAATGGACAGTGTATTGAAAGGAGGATATAAGATGAACATCGACATTAGCAAAACAAGGATAATGGAACATACGTCAAATTAAACCAGGTGATGTGAAGGTAATTAGATTAGGAAATGAGGCCCTTAAACTAGTAGATCAGGTTTGCTAGTTGGGCAGCAAAATAATTGATGATGCACAAAGTAGAGAAGACATAAAATGTAGACTGGTAAAGGCAAGAAAAGTGTTTCTGAAGAAGAGAAATTTGTTAATAATGAATATATATTTAAGTGTTAGGAAGTTTCTTCTGAAATGATTTGTATGGAGTGTAGCTATGTATGGAAGTGAAACATTGGATGATGAATAGTTTGGGCAAGAAGAGAATAGAAGCTTTTGAAATGTGTTGTTACAGAAGAATGCTGAAGATTAGGTGGGTAAGATCATGTAACTAATGAGAAGGTAATGAATAGAAATGGGAAGAAAATAAGTTTGTGGCACAGACCGTCTAGAAGAAAGGATCTGTTGATAGGACACATTATAAGACATCAAGGGATCACCAATTTCATACTGGAGTGTAGTGTAGGGGTAAAAATCATAGAGGGAGTCAAAGGGATGAATATAGTAAGCAGATTCAGAACGATATAGGTTGCAGCAGTTATTTGGAGATGGAGAAGCTTGCACAGGATAGAGTAGCATGGACAGCTGGCTCAAACCAGTCTTCAGACTGAATACCACAACAAGAACAACAACCATTATCTTAACGGTCTTGGGGTACAGTAGCTCAGTCCAAGAACATAGCATATGCAGGAGGTTTTTGAATGATTAAGAAAAGCAGGGCTGACAGTCAATCCACAAGAGGTTATTTTTGCCTGTTCTATTAAGTTTCTTAGTGCACATAGTTTCATGTCAAGGAATGTATAGAGATTCAGAGAGAGTGGAAGCTATTAATCAATACCCAACTGCAGAATGTCAAGCAAGTTGCCAGATTTGTCAGCATGGCAATTTTTTTTTACTAAGTTCATTATTGGTTTTGCAGAGAAGGCACTGCTGTTTAACAAGTTACACTGAAAGGGATGTAAATTTCTATGGAGGCCTTCACAGGAAGCCACAGTTTCGGCATTAAAGCAAGCACAGCGTCAGCCCTAGTATTAGAACTACCAGACTTCAATGTGAAATTCTTTCTTTAGATGGACGTATCAGCTCTAGGGATAGGAGCAGTTCTGTTGCAAGAGCAAGATGGGAATAAGAAGACAGTTGCCTAAATGTCAAGGAGATTAAACAAACTAGAAAAAAAGTATTCTATTTATGAATTGGAAACTCTGGCACTTTTGTTTGGCATTGAGAAGTTTCGATACTATCTCAAACATTGGAAGTTCATCCTGGAAACTGACATAACAACACCTTATTATTCTAAGCCAATGCATTAATAGAAACCTTTAATTTGGCCCTGACAGCCTATCACAGCAATGACCAAAGTGTATGGGACTGCTAGCTCCCTTGGTTAATTATGGTGTCCAACACATCACATCATGGAAATCATCAGATCACACCCAAGAGTCTGCTCCTGGTCTATTGTATAGAAATTCCACCATGCAACTTATATAAAGTCTACTGATGTTGCCTAAGAAGAGAGATGCTCATCAGGTGATTGCACAATGGAAGTTGGCTACGAGAATATTCAGGAAGTTCATAAGAAGGAAGCCATGAGCTGCACTGAGGTGAGAAAAGTCATGCGATAGCGATATGCATGTGCTGTTTGACAGGACATGGACAATAGATGCAGCATATGTCTGTTTAGAGAATAACAAAATTTGTTGTCTCTTTCTAATAATGAACTGTTTCAAGTTGATGGTCTGATGTTCAAGTACAAAGATATATGTTATGGGAGAATGCAATGGTTGAGAGTGATGGGTTACACTAAGGATGCTACACTTGTTTTGGTCATTATAATTTACATACACTCAGATTTTGATGAAATTGCTTTCACCAACTTGTTTTGTCCATGGTGTTTCTTAATCATGTTCATTTAAATTGTGTTAAATGTGAGTCTTCATTAAATAACTGACTGTCATTACAATGGATTTGATTATAGTATCTTTTAAATATTTCATTTTTAAACTCAATATGAATTGGAAGTGGCTTGCTTCAACTTGTTTGTGTTATTTTATTATGGTACTATATTCATTTACATTTTATTTGTTGTGCTACATTACAGTTGTTTTGATGGGTTGTCTGTTAAAATAAATCTGTAGTTTCTGTCCCAGTGGTCAATAAATGTATGTGTTGTACTTTTAACCTGAACTCATTCAATCGATTCCAACCTTTAATCCTAAAGGCCCTACTGCACCTAATAGTACCAGAGATGCTTTAGCTTTATAGCAACAGACAGGTATATCAGAATGTATTTCACAATTTCAGTTTTTTTGTTAACTATTCTGCATATAACTTTTTAGTTTTTCTAATAATTTCCATACTCTTCATGGGAAATGTGTTGGTATTCATTTGACAAGTTCTGCAGGTTACTAAATGAGTGAATACCATCTATTATGTCAAATGCAAGAACATTGAACATATAATTTATATATTAAATCACTGTTTTGTGTAAGTAAAACATAAAAATGATTTATTTGTGTTCAAATTAATGCAAAGGGAAAGCAAATGAACAATATTTGTTGATATGCAGTATGTAAGAATAACTCTTGTTCCTTTACAAGAAGTCAGTGTTGAATTGATACGGAACAGAATATTGTTCTACAGCAGTTCTAGGCACTGTTTACAAGCAATACTGACACTGTTTAGAGTTCATGAAACCCAATAGCATGATGCATAGTGAAACACTATGGTATTCCAAACAACAATAAGGTTGTGGAGAACCTTAGTTTTTAAAAGAAGAGTGTTGGTTTCATGGAAAAAAAATAAAAGCTAGCTAACTACTACATCTCTAATAAATAAACAAAATCAGTTAAACTTGGAAATGTTATCCTAAATTTTACAGCTAGAAAAGTAGAAGAGAGAGATAAAATAAGAAGAAAATGTGTTGTCTGAGGAAACTTTGATAACATTCAATTCCTTGTTCAAATTTTGTGCACCTAAGTAAGCCATTCAAGTACATTTATTTCATCATCAACATCCACTAAATGTGACACCTCCATGAGGCCACTATTCTTTTCTGTCACTTCAAAAGTGTTCGTTATGGTGCAATTATATCTTTTGATGATGCTTTGCAGAAGTGATATTTTGGGATTGTGTCTTGATTTCCTTTGAATATATATTGTATGAAACCATTATCCCAAATTAGATGTACATCAATCTAGGTTTTCTTTTCCATATGGTGTCAGTCAGCAGCAGCTGCATGTTAATTTCTTTCAGTTCTGGATGCCTGTGAGACTCTTTATTTTGTCCACAACTGTACTGCATCTAATTTTTCTTTTTTCCACAACCACAGCTTAAAACATTCCAAATTTGATAAATTTCTACAATTTTTGTATGTTGGTTATTAGATTTATTTTATTTTTGATGAGTTGTTTGATTGTTGTAATTCTTCTTTTAATACCCATCAGACTTCTGTTAACATTTATTTACTGTACTAATCAAGTAAGGTAATTTATTAACTTGCTTCAGAATAACATATTCTGTCTTTCTTTTATTCTCATCTATGCTGTCAATACATCTATCTTGTTTTTGCCCTTTGCTTATGGGTGTCCACAAGGTCAGTCAAAATTATTTACACACATATCTAGTGATTTTCTGAATCTTCTAATATTTCTCATCAAATCTAATGGAAATTGCTTGTTAACTATCCATTTTTAGTGATTTCACGTGGTTTATCATGGTTTCAATTGCACTTTCTATGAGAAAAATATAGGGTCAAAGAGAGAACAACCTGATATGACACCTCTTGTTGCCTTATTTTAGCTATGATAATATTGATTTCTGTATTCTAGCTTTTGTATAAACCAATCCCTCCAGTCTATTCCTATTTCTGTCAATGATCGAAGCTGTTTGTTGCAGCCCCCTCTACCAAAGCCTTTTCCAGCTGAATGCTGATTGAATATTACATACATATTATTTGTTCATTTTGACTCCTCCTTCTGAAATAAGCTGCTGTTATATTGGAGCTTTTCTTGTTTTATTTCTTTCCTAAATCGAAATTGGTCTTTATAAATTTTGCTTTTAACCTTTCTTTAAGAACTTTTAGTAGAACTGCTGAAGCATGGGATAATAATTTTAAAAATTTAAAGTATTTTATTTCTTAAGCATAGTAGTAGCTTTACTATTTATAAATTCTACCAGTAACATTCTGAAGATGATGCAAACACACAAAACTTCCTACAGTTGTTAAGTTACATTGGCTCCAACATTTTTTAATAACTGATGCAGGATATTATCTGTTTCAACTGTTTTTTTGATTATCCACACTGTTTAAAGAGTTGGTGAACTCTGATCTGATAATTGGTAGTACTACAAATTCATTTTGCACACCTCTTCTGATACTTATGTAATCTGAAGCTTATCTAACACCTTCTCATCAATTAGTTCTCAATACATTCCCTATATTTGTTATTACTTTTTCAGATTCAAAGCTAATGCTCTATTTCTTGCACTAACAAAGTCTACACAATCGTTAAAATTTATTTAACAAGGTTCTCCAGTGGTGCTTGATAAAACACAACAATAATATCAAAAAGGGAACACTTTCCACATTTTCTGTAACTGTTAGTGATAATCAAACACATTCCTAACACATTTAACCTCAAAACCTTAAAATTCACTTCACAATGGAGGTGGGAGGCTTTTCTATAAATTTCTCAGAACTAAATATAGATATTAGCACAAAAATACTATTTTAGCATTTACAGAAAAAAACAGTTCTTGATACTGTATTCCTTGCAAGCTCCCAATACCCACAAACTCATCAACATACACCTTTACATTCCATTGTGTGCCATCTTATTTCATTTCCACTGTCCTATGTGCTTTTAATTCAAATTACAGACAAACCAACTTATTACTCTCTGATTTAGTTGATAAATCTCATGAAAAAGGGAAACACACAAAATTATAGTACTTCTTTATGCTGGTACCAATATGAACTCATCAGCAATTGCAAAAACAGCTGCACTGTACCATATGTTGGCCAGATTTCAGATGGGCTTGCGAAAAGTTAAATTTTTGCTAATACAGACTTCTGTTTTACAACGACAACATCACTAAATTGTATTCAATAGTAAAGATGCAATGAAATCTTTGACACAGTGTGGTGTGCATAAAATCACCTGTGAGCACAGTGGAAGTATGTAAAGTCAGATTCAGCCTTTGTGGAACATTTTTTAATGGAGACCACCCATACTTTGTACACTGTGTCATTTTACATATTGTTAAGAAAAGCAGAAAGATGATACTATTGAAATACTTGAAATCAAGAAACATATGACACAGAATGACAGTTTTCTTTCTCTATTCTGCTAAATTGAGTTTCAGCTAGATGAATGTTAGATTCGTAAAATCAACTTCATGACTCATCTTTTATTAAATATAAAAATTTCAATACAGTGTACAAAAATGTAACAGCTTCCTTTGCAAACATTCCGTGTCTCATCATTTTATATATCTTGTCTAATAATTGTGTAAGCCATGCAACATTCTTATCTGCTGTTGTGACATTCATTTGTCATCTTCTGATAGCTTAAGGTATCAAAAACTGGTTTGTTACCAAATACATAATAGTTGCAAAATATGGAAAGCCTTTCATTTTTTGATACTGTAGTGATTTAATTTTAAGTATGTTTGCTTCTGCCAGGTCTTCTTCTTTCTTCCTAGTGATTTGTCTCATTTGCTTTTTTTTAATGTTATGTGGCTGTGTATTTTTATGCACTCTTAAATACAATTTTTTTCCTAATACTAAAGGAGGGAAACTATGAGAGCAATAGTTCCAATATTATGGTTACAGATGCTAAGGGTGGAAGATTTGCTTTTAACAGATTGGAGCATGATGTGAAGGTTCATATACTGTCAAAAGTTGATTTTTGAATCTTCAGAATCTTCGGAATCAGAAACATGCATGCAACAGGGAATTATACACCCAAAAGACAACAAGAAATTATACATTCAAAAAACTTTATCAATATAATGATATCAGTATAAATAAACAAACCATTTAAGCAAAGAAAATTTAGAGCAAATGTATGAGTTCCAACTTTATATTACATGGGTTATAATGAACACTAGGAGATAGTTTATAATGTTGAAATGCTGCTGTGCCAACATGTGATTAGTAGTTTGTTATAAACATAAACTATACTCTGTTTTATCCACAAATAAATTACCTACTAGTATAAATTATTAGAAGGATAACATTTAAACTATATTTCTAAAACCATTACGTATTACTTTAAAACATGTAATCAATTTTTAAGTGTTTCTACCCTCCTTTATTAGCTCATAAAATTACAAGAGCAGTTTGTAAACAATGTTAAAAAGCATCTGATCAGTTTATGTAAGACATTTCAATGCTAAAATAAAATCAGCAATTTTTTCTTATGACAGAAGAGATGGACAAATATGTTTTATGAATACTGAACATATGGGAAATTTAAATAACAAGTTTATAGGTGGCATCACACATTATAATAGATGAAAGTCTTTAATGGAAAGTAGTCAAAAGCGAAAAGCTTCTGTAAATGCCATTGTTAATATTGTGCAGAGAGACTATTAAAATATTAAAAGTAATGATGGGAGTTTTCCACAGGCCACAGAAAAAATTGCTATATGGGACTATATTTTTATATTTATCAATCATACTGGCTCTCCATTTACAAATGAATTAAAATATAATGTTTGTCTCACCTGCTGGTTTATCTTGCTCTTGCTTTTTTCCCTGAGATACATCCCTTTTGTCTGAAACAGAATGAAAAGTCATATTAATTATCTTTTTCAATGAAAATATAAAATTAGCACAACAAATAGGTTTTGTAAAAATTACAGTATTTACAATTTACATTTCAAATACAATTATATTTTTGTTAACACTGAATTTACAAAAGACCACAGTTTAAACATTAAAGCCATAACTAACTGTGTCTATAGCAATAATACTATAAAACAATGAAACAAGGAAGTATACCAATAGTCTTTATGGAGAATTTCATTTATAAATAACAAGGGAATTTACCCCTATGATAAAGTATATCGAACAAGTGTGTGGCCTGCAGTATCAAGTGAATGTAGTGTGCTCTCTCTTCTCTCTTCATATATATGTGTTTGAATGCTGAATTACAGTGCTCAACATTTTGTGGCTAGTCTTTTCTTAAATGTTGATGTGAAGTTCAATTGCCTTACATCTAATGCACATGCAATAATTTTAATTGTTTTGTTTAATTGTTTCAGTTACAGTAACATTGTGATAGTTGAAATTTACACCATTTGATCACAAGCTTAGATTAATAATATGAAACAAATTTATGTTGTGTGGCAGTGAGTAATTTTTCTTGTCTCGCAAAACAAGTAATTTACTGATCTATAGACATTAGGAATGTGTAACATGTCCCTGCCAGTAAGTCTCTGCAGGAGCTGCTAATAAGTTATTACATTTGATTCCTACAGAAGATTGCATCAAATGTTCCTACATTCCTAACTTAAACCACTTAGTGATTGTGGAATGTACCTAACAGAGTTCTTGAATGTTTTGCAATAGTTTGTTATAATTTATCTTTAGAGTGTTATTCCACAGTTTTAAGTGACATTTTCAAAGCACTTCTTTTGCACCCTAATAATTTTATCTGTTTCCTTCTTACCAAATTGAGAGATTTTCCAATTACAGCATGTTTTCCTGTTATACCAGTTATTCCAAGCTTTCTATTTTGTCCAAGTTTTTACTTATTTAAAGAAATATTCAAAATTTAGATTTGAAAATTTGACCCTACTAAATTGTTTATGACTGACACATAACTAGAAAACACTCAATTTTTTCCCTTGTAAAAAAATGTTGTATTCCCTGAAAAATGTACAGTCAAAAAGTTATCTGTATCAAAAATTATTGAACTTGAGAAAATTGATAACTTAAACCATCAACTGATCAAAATTGCAGAGTTGTAGTATTGCAGCGCTGGTTTTCTGTTTCCAAAAATGTATACTTTTATGATAATAACATGTTAGTTAATGAGATATTTCAATTAGAAAATTTTAGTTTCCAGAAAATTCTTGGCAGGCTTTGTGAAAGTCCAAGGTTAAAAGTGCACATCCAAAATTCTGCTTGTACAATATAAAAACCTGTTTATCATGATGTTTTGAGGATATTTGACCAATTGTTAATCAAAATTATTTTGCTCCCTAATGTATGTATGTATGTCTACTTTTCACCATTGAGTATCCACCATGCCAAGGTCTGAAGTCAGCACTGTGTGCAGTCAGTAGTAAAAACTCAGTCCATGCTGAGCTACCTTAGTATATAGTTACTTCTATTAGGCAGCTGTTGAGCACTGACAATATAGCATTGGTACTTGTTAAATTTTGCCATACTCCTCAAAGTCTTTGGTGTTTTCTGATCTGTTGTGTTATAAGCATGAAGTTTACTACACAAAATCTGATCACCAACAAATTGGGGCATTGGTAATAAATATGCATAAAAGTGAACATCTACTTTGATGGTGTCGCATAAAGTTATTTAAAAATTTCTCATAGCACCTAGCAGCCAACAACTGAACTTTAGAAGAAGAGGAGGACTTAAGAGGTGTCCATCTATTCTGACAGGTCAGTAAGCTTCCAAGTTGACTGGATACCATATAGACTTTCTTCTGTTGTATTTCCCCGACAGCAGATAACTCAAAGTTAACTCTGTCAACTGCAAAAAGTCAGAAGATGCAACTAATACTGTATGCCAAGTCAAGAGTAGTTTTATTATATCTCCCTGAGGAACATCTGCAGTTGCTTCTATGCCTCAAGATGACTTTTCTTCTAAGATAACGGGCTTTATGCTGATTTTAAAATCAACACACCACCCATAATTTAGGCTATAACTCTAATAAAAATGTGTTACCTGTATGTGGTACAGCATCAGGAGCAGTTTGACAGCCAAGGAAACTTCAAATACATGTGGTTCCCACAACTTGTGTCTTTTAAAATATCACAAGTGAGGACCAAGAAATGGGTCTCATACAACCAAAGTTTTTGGAGTAAATTGTAATTGTCATGAAGAAGGAAAGTTATATAAATCAACTATTTCCATAACCATATAGAAGATAGAGCTCTTCAAGGACTTATCTTACCCAATAAATTTAGTAAAAATATGAAATTATTGCAGAAAATTTATTAAAAAATGGTGCAGTACATTTCACCTGTGGATTTATGTCACAAAAACTGCCAAATCAGAGTGTTTTAATAATTAAGCAGTACTATCATAATTTAGTGTGATGGGTAACAGTTAAGCTGAAAACAGGAAGTTAGGAGGGTTGAAGATGTTACACTGAACATATATTAAGAATATATTGGCTTTAAAACCATTTCAGTCTGTTTCAGTAATCAGAAAAAACACATCTATTTTTGGCATAATCAGAGTTGAAGGATACAGCATATTACACAAGGAGTACTGCACAGAACAAGAGAACCATGGGAAAAAAACAAGATATGTGAGAAGACTTAGAATGAAGCAACGTATTGGACGAGACCGAGGGTCATAACTGGGAATGGAGAATGAGGTAGGTAGTATAATCCACTACTCCTTCTCTTCATGGATTAGGCTTTAAGTGTGTTCCATCTACACAAATTATATGCCCATCTCTTCTGATGACTTCTCATATAACTTTTACCTGAAATGTTATAACCTAATGCTGAAGCATTGTGCTGTCCATCTTCTGCACATGTTCTTATGAGATATTGTGGAATTTACTCATCTATGTTACTTGATTCTACTTTCAACTAATGTAGCATCTCTTTATTTGTTGTGTGGCTGGTTCTTGAGCAGCAGCCAATTCATCTCAGAAACTTCAATTCTAGATATTGTAGACTACGTGAAGTACTTTTTGTACATATCCTGTATTATTTTTCATGAAATTTTTTTATAAAATATTATTCTTGTTCCCTGTCTGGTCTTAGTTTATAATGTTTTATAAATGATATATATGACAGATCCCCAGTTATGACTCTTGGTCTCATACAACACATTGCTTCATTCTAAGTCTTCTCACATATCTTGTTTTTATTCCCATGGTTCTCTTGCTCTGTGCAGTACTCCTTCTGTAATATGCTGTATCCTTCAACTCTGATTATGCCAAAAATAGATGTGTTTTTTCTGATTACTGAAACAGACTGAAATGATTTTAAAGCCAATATATTCTTAATTTCTGTTCAGTGTAACATGTTCAACAATCGTAACTTCCAGTTTTCAGCTTAACTGTTACCCATTACACTAAATTATGACAGTACTGCTTAATTATTAAAACACATATCTCATCAAAGGCAGGGCTACCTATGAAACCAGTCATGTGATCTATAAGCTAAGCTGCAACCACTGTGCTGCATTCTACGTGGGCATGACAACCAACAAGCTGTCTGTACACATGAATGGCCACCAAAAAACTGTGGCTAAGAAATAGCTAGACCATCCTGTCGCTGAACACACTGCCGAACACAACATTCTTCATTTCAATTACTGCTTCATAGCCAGTGCCATCTCGATCCTTCCCACCAACACCAACTTTTCTGAATTGCACAGGTGGGAACTCTCCCTGCAATATATCTATGACCCCATAACCATCCTGACCTAAATCTTTGTTAGTCATCATCCTTACCCATCAGTCCTTCCCTGTTCCCATTCCAGCACTACACAGCCATCTATTCCATCTAAGCACACGCAGTCCCTTTATTTCTCTAGTTTTCCAATAACTCAACTCACCCTGCACCATCCGTCTGACCACCCAACTGCAGCTAGCTGTCCTACCCTCTGTCCACCTCATCCCTGTATGCTCCCACAAGCAGCACTTTACTGTCCCCCAACCCTTACCCTGTTATCTCTCTACCTGCTTGCCCCAGCCCCCTCCTTACCCTCACCAACCGGTTGCCTCTCCCATCAAGTGCAGCTGCTCGCACTGTGACCTCAGCAGCTAAAGACTGTGATCATGTGTGTGTGTGTGTGTGTGTGTGTGTGTGGTGTCTATTTCTGACAAAGGCCTTGTTGGCCAAAGGCTCACTTTCTGACAGTCTTTTTGCTGTGCCTAGCCGGCCGCGGTGGTCTAGCGGTTCTAGGCGCTCAGTTCGGAACCGCGCGACTGCTACGGTCGCAGGTTCGAATCCTGCCTCGGGCATGGATGTGTGTGATGTCCTTAGGTTAGTTAGGTTTAAGTAGTTCTAAGTTCTAGGGGACTGATGACCACAGATGTTAAGTCCCATAGTGCTCAGAGCCATTTGAACCATTTGCTGTGCCTATAAATGACAGCATAATCTACAGACAAACTAAGAGGATGCTCAGATCGTCCCCTAAATCATTTATATAAATTAATAATAGCAGAGTGCCTGTAACAGTTTCTTGGGGAACCTCTGATATCACTTGTTTCACTAGATGACTTTCTGCCAATTACTACAAACATTGACCCTTCTGAGAGGAAATCACAAATCCCATCACACAAATAAGATGATACTCCAAAAGCACTGCTTGTAAGGAAAAGTGTCAAAAGCCTTTCAGAAACCCAGAAATATGGAGCAATTTGAGATCCTCTCTCAACAACACTTATTACTTCGTATGAATATAGAGGCAGTTGTGTTTCACAAGAATGATATTTTCTGAATCCATGCCTTCTTACATGTCAATATATCACTTTCTTCAAGGTATTTCACAGTTTTGAAATACAGTATATGTTTCAAAATCCTACTGTAAATCGATGTCACTACTGGAGGAAAAAAATATCAGTAAAGACGTTACCATCAGTGAGCAAGGTGATGCTTAGTATTTTTTGGGATGGACATGATGTTATGCTACCATATTATGTTTGAAAGGAGCAAACCATTATAGGAGTATACTACTATAATCTCTTGATGAGGTTACTTGTGACAGAAAAGTCACAGAGTCATAGCAAACTGTCCAATGGGGTATTTTTGCTCCACAATAATAGCCTAGTATATTCTGGGCAAGACACACTATGCCTCACCTCCACTCCACCCAATTCTCCTGACATGGCACACAGTAACTAGTTCTTTTTCTTTTCTTGGATGACGAAATCATTGTATGGTAGGCATTTCCAGAATGACAATGATGTGATTGTTGAGGTGGAACATTTTCTCAGTAGCCAAAATGCAGACTTCTCCAATCAAGGTCTCCATCAAGTCATCCACAATTCAGAAGTATGTATCACATTGAATGGTGAATATGTAGAGCTGTACTGACACCATCACCAAGTTTCATGGTCATTTATTTTTTCATGGTGATAGTTAAAACTTTATGTCTACTCCTCATGTGAAATAAAAGTTTTGTGTAATTACCACAGTTTCTGAAAGTCATATCAACAAAAGTACAGCTATTTTCATGCAGCAACGGCCTTGCTGCAGTGGATACCCCGGTTCCCGTGAGATCACTGAATTTAAGCACTGTTGGGTGTGGCCGGCACTTGGATGGGTGATCATCTGGGCTGCAATGCACTGTTGCCATTTTTCAGGGTGCACTCAGCCTTGCGATGTCAATTGAGGAGCTACTTGACCGAACAGTGGTGGCTCCGGTCAAAGAAAACCATCATAACGACTGGGAGAGCGATGTACTGACCACATGCCCTCCTATCTGCATCCTCAACTGAGGATGACATGGTGGTTGGATGGTCCTGGTGGTCCACTTGTGGCCTGAAGACAGAGTGCTTTATTTTTTATGGGGAAGAAACAAATCCAGTGGAGGTGGACATTACAAAACAATACTCTGCAATATCACCTTTCGTATATCTATAGGTGGCTCATCTTTTGATACTGAGGGCAATGAAGACCTAAAGATTACCGCAAACATACAACTGAGATTTTGGGAAAATATACAATAAGAAAATAAATATCTCCAAAACAAATGTAATGGCTTCTGAAAGAAGATATAATTAAGCTGTAAATTAATAACGGAAATAACATCACAGAAAGATGTATTTATATATTTAGGGGATAATATCACCATGACTGGATACAACAAAGGATAATGATATCCCAATATAATGGTCTTTACCTTACGAAAAGACTTATAGAATCATATGTGCGAAATATGTAGAAGATCAGACTCCATGGTAGTGGTTCTACAGTTTCAATGAAAATGCTACAGGAATGTGCGGGGTGGTGAAATGTCCGAAAACTCTTCTAATGTCTAATGGAAATGATGCACATACTAGAACCATTAAATATTCACTGTGAAATGTCTTTATTGTGCTTTATTTAGTGACTACTGTGCAGCTTTTCCATGATGCCGTCAAAAAGACTAAAAATGCTGGTTGAACAATTAATTATTGAATTTCCTCTGACTGTCTGCTCTTTGTAGGAGATATGTGTAACAAAATGTGTCCCAGTATTATCTAAGTATTTGTGGCTTGTCACCTATCTTTCTTACAGTTAGCTTCAGGATATAATGCCTCCTTCACCTAATAAACTAGTATCCAAATGTTAAGCATAAACTGGGAAAAGGGAAACTGGAAACAAAAAATGAACAATCACTCTAAATAACAATCAAATCAAAAGGAAAAGAGTATTTTCTCCATTATCTAGGCATGTGAGTCAATGATAACTTTCAAAACAGTGCATTAGTTCCATAATGTTTTAGTTCTGTTTGCATTTCCATAATGAGCAGCTTGTAGTCTCTTTGTGACATTTACAATGTAATGTGACAAATACACTATCTAGTTGTTCACAATGGATCCTTAGACTCCTCGAAATGGCCAGATACGGACAGCAGTCTTAGCAGTGTCACGCACCAGAGAGTGTACTTTAAGTGGAGAGCTGATGGTGCAGAAACATATGAAGTATCTGTAGAAGGCCATTAAAAAGTCAGCTGAGGATAATCATTCCACAATAGAACAAATATGTCATATTAACTGCATCATGGAATCCCACGACGTTTGCGTCCTGACAAACCGTTTGTTGACCAGCTTATCCGTATGATAAACATTGAGCAGAGTGGGTCCTGCTGTGTGCCTCCTACAAGAGAGCAAGCTGCAACACACTTGTGTCCTGTCGGTGGCCACTCTTCAGGCACTATTTGCCACAACAGGCACAAGTGCCTGCAAGCCAAACACTGATTTGCACTCATCTCGCATGTTGGTAAATATTCTGGGCCACAACAGCAACAGGCTGATTGTTTGTCCACGGAGTCTCTGGTAGCTGCCCCAAGTGGTGCCAAGTCCACTGGCAGCAGAGTGCATTTTCACAACCACAGCATTGGGATCACGAGCACTATTTTCCTACGGCACGTCACGTGCTTGCCAGCAGCTCGTGCTGTATCTGTGCACTGCAACAGTATTTAAACTGGTGCTCAACCGTGGATTGGGAGTTTGGTCTCAGCTATGAGCTGCATCCACAGCCTATCAATCAGCGTTTTGCTACGAAATCACTTTCAGACAGTCACTGCGCAATATTTATCTTTATCGAGCAATGCAGTGTTAATCTTCAAATCCCTACTGAGCTTAGGGCTGTGACTTTACTTCGTTAGACATTGGCTATATGTCAGGTACTAATTGTGGTAGTAATGCCTGAACATTCCGAGTGAATCTGGACTTGAACTTTTTGATAACTCAGTTTGGCCTTCAGCCACTTAACAATTACTTGTCTTCTATTATTGGGTCTCAAAGCTACATCTTCTGTACCTTGGCCATCATCAGTTATTTTGCTGCTCAAATAGTACAACTCATCTGCTACTTTTGGTGTCCTATTTCTTAACCTAATTCCTTCAGCATTAATTGATTTAATCTGACTACATTCGATTACCCTTATTTTACTTTTATTGATGTTCATTTTATAATCACTTTTCAGGGCCCTATCCATTCTGTTCAACTGCTCTTCCAAGTCCTTTGCCATCTCTGGCAGAATTGCAATGGCCTCTCATTGAACTTCAATTCCCATTTCAAATTTATCTTTGGCTTCCTTCATGGCTTTCTCAATGTACAGATTGAATAACACTGGGGAAAGGCTACAACTCTGTCTCACGCCCTTCTCAACCACTGCTTCCCTTTCATGTCTTTCAACTCTTACAACTGCAGTCTCGGTTCTGTACAAGTTGTAAATAAACTTATGCTTCTGGTATTTTATACCTGCTCAATTCAGAATTTAAAAGAGTGTATTCCAGTCAACACTGCAACAGCTTTCTCTGCTTCTACAAAGCTATAAATATAGGTCTCACATTGTTCACCCTACCTTCTAGGATATGACATAGGGTCAATATTGCCTTCCATATTCCTTCATTTCTAAGGAACCAAAATTGACCTTCACCAAGGTCATCTTCTATCAGTTTCTCCATCCTTTGGTAAGTGGTTGTGCCAATATTCTGCAATCATGACTTATTAAACTAAAGGTTTGGCAGTATCCACACCTGTCAGCACCTGCCTTCTTTGTAATTGGAGTTATTACCTTCTCCCTGAAGTACGAGGGTATTTCTGATGTCTCTTACATCATGCACACCATATGTAATAGTTCTGTCATGGCTGGCTCTCCCACGGATGTCAACAGTAATGAGTGAACGTCACCTACTCCTGTCGTCTCATTTCCATGTAGGTCTTTCAGTCAAATTTTTCTCACAGTATCATATCTCCCATCTCACCTCCATCTACTTTTTCTTTTCTTTCTACAATATTTTCCTCAAGTTTGGTTCCCTTATATAGAACCTCTATACATTCCTTCCACTTTTCAGCTTTCTCGTTCTTCACTTCCTATTGGCGTCCAGCCTAAGCACTCGATATTCGTACAGCAGTTGCTTCAACTTTCGTCAAAGATCTCTTTAATTCTCCTATAGGCACATCTATCTTTCCCCTAGTTACGCATGTTTCTACAGTCTTGTATTTGTGCTCTAGCCATTTCTACTTAGCCACTTTGCATTTCCTGTTAATCTCATTTTTAGATATTGCATTCCCTTTTGTATGTTTCATTTCTATTACTCCTGTTCTTTTACCTATTTACCTCTGTTGCCTTCCTTATTTCATCTCTCAAAGTTACCCATTCATCTTCTACTGTATTGCTGCTTGCGACAGTGACTCAGTGACTGTGCAGGATGCTGCCCAGACACTGCAATCAGCTCCGATTGTGGTATACCTGCCACATGTCTTCACCATACGGAGGGCCAGCACAACAGCAACAGTCCCCGTACTGAGCTCTTCACCAGCTCACTGTAGGTGAAAGAGCCTTTCAACCCCCACCTGTTACACAGGTTCCCCAATGGACGTGGATTCAGCTCCAAAAGGGCTGCCAGTACCAGCATCAGTGCAGCCAGCTTCCGTAGTTCCCTCACTATGTCTATGCCCTCTGGGTTTCACCACCACCATCTGGGAGCAACACCCCACCCTGGAACTGAGCACAGGCTTTTCCTCAACCAATGCCTCCTGCCACCTCACTGCCTCCCCAACATCAGCCTGGCCCATTGTGCCAATTCCAGGGGAGAAGGGACCTCGTAATCCTACCGGATGTATCGACAGAAGATGTGGAGCTGTTGACACGAGTCATTATGCCTAAGTCCAGTGATGGAGCTGTCAGTGAGAAAATCACGGCACCTCTGGCCGAGCGAACGTGCGAGACCAGCTAGCTGGCCAATTTGAGTATGAGCATCCGTGAGCTTACTCTCATTCTTTGTGGGTCAACCAACACAGTGTTCCAATCTTAACCAATACTTCCCTAAATAACAAAGCAATATTTATGGTCTCTGCCGGATAATGAATTGGACTGCTTGTTCTGTCAGTCAAGTCAACAACGCTTGTATGTGAGATAGTGAGAATGAAGTTACAACTATGAACCAGTGTACTTATTCAGCTGAGTGAACTAATTAGTGTTGGCACTATCGTCGCCTTGTGCAACTATCCAGCAACTAGTGCATATCAATTTAACTTAGAGGCATAATGAATTAGTTGTGCAAATTCTTTTAATTTTCTTGTGGCTCAGGAAAATTATTTCATTTTATTCTGAACTTATTGATCTTTTGTTTCATGTTTCAGTGTACTTAAGCAAGTGCAATAAATAACTGTTGCCATAGAAGAACAAGTCACAAAACAAAGCACATGGAAGTGACCCTTCCTTACCTGTGATCTGATTCAAATAAAAACAACACAAGAAGAGACTTTGCTGTTTACTTGACATACAGTATTTCTTTATTTGCCTTAAAAACTCTGAGGACGTGCATAAGTTCCTGGGTACATAATGATTTATAATTATCTAAATAGGACTCCACATACAGAGATGTATTCTGACCATGTTATAGGAACTCACATGTAAAACAATGTGTCTCTTTTTGTCACATCAGTTGGGTAAATGGGTGATAAATAATTATTATCACTTTGTCAATTACTACCTTTATAACAATCCAACTAATGCAATAACAATGCTCAATGTTAACTGATCTTGTAGAAGTGAAGTGGGATTTGAATCATCAGTGGAATAACGGCACTGAGTGTATTATGTGATTTATGTGTTAACGTGGAAAAATATATGCCATTTTAATAACATTTGATCCTAAGTACTGTATAATCTGTATGCTGCTTGGACTTCTCACTTTGTTTTGTTTTGCTGTTAATCTGAAAATGTTGTGTAAACTGGGTACATTTGCCTTACTCGTATACTGCAATAGCTATACACAAAAATACTGCAATTCATCCAGCTTCACATCATAGAAAATGGATTATGAAGTTCTGCTGAAGATGAAATTCCTCAAAATACAGAAGGAAGTAAGGAAGATTAGAGGCTCCGTAAACTTTTCCGGTATAGTAATTGATGATATTCATATCAGGTCTCTTGCTGGAACGTAACAGCATCTTGCCACAATATTTTGGCAGTCCACCTGGCCGCCATCTTCAGATGAGTTAGCTGTCACACTAACTCACCAGAACTGAAATCAAACCATATTGGCGACTCCCTTATACACTGCCTGTAGGTCCACCATGCGTGCGCAAACGTAACTGCACTCTACCGCAAAGCACGACAGTGCATCATTTGTGAAAACTCACAAAAACAATAAATTGATATCAAAGCCTATTTATGACTGAAACAAAGACTATTGTTTTTTAATGTCAAACAAAACAGGGTCCAAATCTTACTTAAAGGATAACCCTTATCTTTTAAACTTCCTGGCAGATTAAAACTGTGTGCCAGACCAAGACTCGAACTCGGGACCTTTGCCTTTCGCAGACAGGTGCTCTACCAACTGAGCTACACCACCACGACTCACAACCCACCCTCACAGCTTCAATTCTGCCAGTATCTCGTCTCCTACCTTCCAAACTTCACAGAAGTTCTTCTGCGAACCTTGCAGAACTAACATTCCTGGAAGAAAGGACTCAAACACTCAAGTGCCCGCGAAAGGCAAAGGTCCTGAGTTCGAGTCTCAGTCTGGCATACAGTTTTCATCTGCCAGTAAGTTTCATATCAGCATACACTCCACTGCAGAGTGAAATCTCATTCTGGAAACATCCTCCAGGCTGTGGCTAAGCCATGTCTCTGCAATATCCTTTCTTCCAGGAGTGCTAGTTCTGCAAGACTTGCAGAAGAGCTTCTATGAAGTTTGGGAAGTAGGAGACGAGATACTGGCAGAATTGAAGCTGTGAGGGTGGGTTGTGAGTAGCGCTTGGGTAGCTCAGTTGGTAGAGCACTTGCCCGTGAAAGGCAAAGGTCCCGAGTTCGAGTCTCGGTCTGGCACACAGTTTTAATCTGCCAGAAGTTTCATATCAGTGCACACACTGCTGAAGAGTGAATATCTCATTCTGGAACCCTTATCTCTGTTTATAATATTGACTGATAGATAGATTTCAATAGTTTCTTTCATTCCACAGTCCCAATAACGCAATGCAGGGGCAACCACTTGTGTCTCATCATACAACATTTTATGCCCTTCAGTAAGACAATGTTCCACAACGGCGGATTTTTCTGGCTGAAATAAATGCATGTGGTGATAATGCTCCACACATCAATCCTGTACTGTACGAATCATTTATCTAATATAGGCTTTCCCATAATAGCAGGGAATTTTGTAGACACGAGGCTTCCTCAAACCCAAATCATCCTTCACAGAGCCAAACAGTGCTCTAGTCTCTGATGGCACATGGAATACATTCATCCGTAACACGTGAGTGTTACAGAGATGTTTTGGGAACTCAAATGGGAATCCCTGGAGGAAAGGCGGTCTTCTTTTCAGGAAACACTATTGTAGCCCTGATTTTTCAGTTTTCAAAAATGCATACTTTCTCTGAAACAATTTGCTAGTTTGTTAGTTATTCCAGTTAAGATATTTGATTTTCTAGCAATTTTAGTGAACTTTGGGAATCATCTTTCACATCAAACTGTTCTCCAATAAAATAGTAATGATTATTTTGCCATTTTCTAATTATACAGCTATTAGCTAAATAAACTTACAGCTCTGCCTATTGTAGCTTTTTCTCTTTTAATTTTGCTACCTTTATGTTCACAAATAAAATGTAATAATCCACTATTTTCTCAGTTTATAGTTTGCTGTACTATGCACGTCTATAAATAGGCATTGCACACAAAGCTACACCATTCAGTGCTCGGGAATGAAAATGTAACCATTACGTAAGAGAGGAGCCCGACAAAGTAGAAGTACATCGCACAACTGATGGAAATGGAGATGTTCAAGTTAATGCTTGTAAGAAATCATAGGCATCCAGTTTGAGCAGGTGGCTAGTAACCAACTATGAGACAAATATTAATTACTATCAGTCTCCAACTTTACATCGGGATCAGTGAAAGAAACATTACACAAGAGAAGAAAATAACGATATAGTATATTTTAAACTTAACAACTTGAAATTTCATTCTACAACCACAATCTATGTATTTTACGCAGATACTAGTTTTTTCACATTAAATATTAAATACTGCATTTATGGACATAAATTCAAGAGTAATCCATATGAACAATTCTAGATTCTCATATGGGTAATTAGGTTTTGCTATAGTCAACACTTAGAATCAGGAGTACAAGAAATCTTTGCATTCCAGTATCTTTCACTGAGGTAACCACTAAAAAATTTTACTTCATCGGCATACTGCGAAACATTTTTTGGAGTAGGGAATGAAAGAACAAGCCCTATGGAGAAAAAAGAAAAGAAAAATAATTACTGTGGAATAAAAACAAAATAATAACTAAAATGAAGGCAGTCTGTTTGAAAGTGTACATCTTTGCACTTATTGCTAGGTAATGTTCAGCACTGTGGACCCTGTTCATCATGCTATTTACAAGATGAGTGAGATGTTGCTGCTCGAGCTGGTCCCACCCGAAATGATGACAGCCCTCTTGCAATCACACAGTGCGTAAGAAGAGCTTTTGTGAGTTGCAACTGGACCCAAACATGCTCATTTCATATTGATAAAATTATTTAATTGAACAGACAAAAAATCTACTCACCGAGCAGTGGCAGAATACACACGTAAAACAGTGTTGTCATTGGCAAGCTTTTGGAGCCAGTTGCTCCTTCTTCAAGCAGAAGGCTTGAAGGGGAAGGAAGAAAGGTGAAGGAAAAGGACTGGAGAGGTCTAGGAAAAGGGGTGGATTTTGGGAAAGTCACTCAGAACATTGGGTCAGGTGATACTTGCCGTAAAGAATGACAAGGAAAGACTGATTGTTGGGGACTCCATTGGATGAGATTTGAAAACATGAGAGCTTAAAGGTGGAAGACAGGGTAATATGCAAGGCAGAGATTACTACCAAAATATCGGGCATGGGTTAGTAAGAGTGAGAAGCTAAGTGCATTGTGCATAACAGAGGTGGGAGGAGGCGGTGAAAAATAGATGGGAAAGACAATGAAAGACGTAGAAAACTAAAACAGAGTGAAGCAAAGAGTAGTTACAGTGAAGAAAAGCTGAGACAGAAGAACTTTACATAAATTAAGGCCAGCACGCACAAAAATTTCAGACACAATGGATCTCATTTTAGGGCATGATTTTAGGATGTCATGGCCCTGTCGAAGTAGCTGATTTACACATTCCAGACCAGGAGAATACTGAGTCACCAATTGTGTGCTCTGAAACTGTTTTATGGAGGGATTAGTAGTACCACAATTGGACGTAATGGCTCAGTAAATCTGCTTTTTAACTAGGCTGGTGGGGTAATTATGTCCAGTGAAGGCTGAGGTGAGAATGGTGATGTATTGCTGTAAAGAGTCTGCATCTGAACAAATATGCTTGCCTCATATGCCAAGGCTGTATGGGAGAGAACGTTTGACATGGAAAGAATGGCAACTGTCAAAATGTAAGTACTGCTGTTTGTTGGTAGGTTTAATGTGGACAGAAGTGTGTAGCTTGCCTCTGGTGAGGACGAGATCAATATCAAAGAAAGTGGCATCGGATTCAGAATGGGACCATGTGAAATTTAATTGGGAGAAGGTATTCAGAGAGTCCAGGAATTTTAGCAGGTCAGTCCCATCATGAGTCCAT
Organism: Schistocerca piceifrons; assembly: GCF_021461385.2. Lineage (NCBI taxonomy): Eukaryota > Metazoa > Arthropoda > Insecta > Orthoptera > Acrididae > Schistocerca > Schistocerca piceifrons. Next base: position 787,529,983 of record NC_060149.1, read on the forward strand.
ATGGTAAAGATGTCATCAATGTATTTAAACCAAACTAGGGGCTGAAGACTTATGGATCCCAGGAAAGCCCCTTCCAAGTGACCCATGAAAAGTTTGGTGTAGGAAGGAGCCATCCCGGTTCCCATGGCCATACCCCTGTTTTGTTTGTATGTCTGTCCCTCAGAGGTGAAGTAGCTGTTGGTAAGTATAAAGTTGATTAAAGTGAGTAGGAAAGATGACACAGGTTTCGAATCAGGTGGGAGCTGACTGAGGAAATGTTCAGCAGGAGACAGACCATGTACGTGGGGGATGTTGGTATAGAGGAATGTGGTATCAATGGTGACAGGCAAGGTGTGTGGTGGGAGTGGGACTGGCACGGATTTTAGCCGATCTAGGAAATGGTTGGAATCTTTATTGTAGGAGGGGGAGTTTTTGTACTATGAGTTGTAGGTGTTGATCAACTAAGGCAGATATATGTTTTTTGGGTTCTTTGAAGCCAGCAACTATGGGATGGCCAGGATGATTGGGTTTGTGGATCTTAGGAAGACGGTAAAAGGTGAGGGTGCTTGGTTTAGGTGGGGTGAGAAGTTCTGTGGATTGCGATGTTAGTCTTTGTGAGGGGCCTGAGGTTTTAAGGAGGGACTGCAGGTAAGTTTGAATCACAGGGATGGGATCTTGATGGCAGACACTCTATGTAGAGATTTCAGACAGCTGATGTAGACCTGCACTAACATACTCCTTTTAGTTAAGTACTGCAGTGGTAGATCCTTTGTCTGCTGGGAGGATAATGATGGAGTCATCAGCTGTTTGGGAATGTAGAGCCCGGAGTTCTGCAGAGGACAAGCACCAACCCTTTCGTGGGTCACTTGGAAGGGGCTTTCCTGGGATCCATAAGTCTTCAGCCCCTGATTTGGTTTAGACACATTGATGACATCTTTACCATATGGAATCACAATGAGGCTGACCTGCTAAAGTTCCTGGAATCTCTGAATACCTTCTACTGATTAAATTTCACATTGTCCTATTCTGAATCCTATGCCACATTCCTTGATGTTGATCTCGTCGACACCGGAGGCCAGCTACACACTTCGGTCCCCATTAAACCTACCAACAAACAATGGTACATACATTTTGACAGTTGTCAACCTTTCCATGTCAAATGTTCCCTCCCATACAGCCTTGGCATCTGAGGCAAATGTATTTGTTCGGATGCAGACTCTTTACAGCAATACACCGCCACTCTCACCTCAGCCTTCACTGCACATAATTACCCCACCAGCCTAGTTAAAAAGCAGATTCCTGGGACATCACATTCAATCTTGGTACTGCTGATGCCTCCACATAATAGCTTTGGAGTGCACCATTGGTGAACTCAGTATTATCCTGGTCTGGAATGTGTAAATCAGCTACTTCGACGGGCCATGACTTCCTACAATCATGCCCTGGAATGAGATCCATTGTGGCTGAAATTTTTGTGGGTGCTGGCCTTAATTTATGTAAAGTTCTTCTGTCTCATCTTTTCTTCACTGTAACTACTCTTTGCTTCACTCCGTTTTAGTTTTCTACATCTTTCATTGTCTTTCCCATCTATTTTTCACCGCCTCCTCCCACATCTGTTACGCACAATGCACTTAGCTTCTCACTCTTATTAACCCATGCCCGATATTTCGTAGTAATCTCTGCCTTGCCCACCACACCTAGAATAGCTTTCCGTTGCCCTCCCAATCTGCACAACATTCTTGTCAGACCCTATACTCCTTCTGCATCCATCTCCCTACTTATGGCTCCTACCCTGTGACCATTCTCGCTGCAAGACTTGCCCTATGCGCCCTCCTACCACCACCTATAACAGCCCTGTAACTGGCAAAACATACACTATCAAAGGGAGAGCCACCTGCAAAATGACAGATTTCATATACCAGCTATTATCTGAACACTGTTCAGCGTTCTATAACGGCATGACTGTCACCAAATTATCAATTAGGATGAATGGGCATAGGCAGAGGGTATATACTGTCAACCTGCAACATCCTGTTGCAGAGCATGCTCTACAACATGACAATTGTGACCTCAGCACCTGTTTCACCACACACGCCATCTGGATTGTTCACCCAGATACCAGTTTCTCAGAACTCCACAGGTGGGAACTAGCACTACAACATGTCCTTGGTTCTCACCACCCACCTGGCCTTAATTTACGTTAATTTCTTCCATCTCAGCTTTTCTTCACTGTAACTACTCTTTGATTCACTCTGTTTTATTTTTCTACATCTTTCATTGTCTTTCCCATCTATTTTTCACTGCCCCCTCCCACCTGTGTTACGTACAATGAACTTATTTTCTCACCCTTAACAACTCATGCACGATGTTTAAGTAGTAATTTCTGTCTTGCATATTACCCTGTCTTCCACCTTTAAGCTCTCAGGTTTTCAAATCTCGTCTAATGCAGTCCCCAACAATTAGTCTTTCCTTCTCATCCTGTACAGTAAGTCTTCCCTGACCAGCTGTTCTGGGTGACTTCTCAAAATCTACCCCTTTTCCTATACCTCTCCAGTCCTTTTCCTTCGCCCTTCTTCTTTCCACTTCAACCCTTCTGCCTGAAGAAGGAGCTACTGGCTCTGAAAGCTTGCCAATCACAACAGTCTTTTATGTGTGTTTTCTGCCGCCACTTGGTGAGTAGATTTTTTGTCTATCTAATTAAATAATTTCATCAGTAGTTGATTGTTTTCATTTCATATTGAGCCATTCCATTTGGCTCTGGAAAAAAGGTAATTCTGGTGTGGTAACGTATGAAATGATCCATTGTCAAAACACTTTTACAGAACTAGGCAACAGGCTGGAGGTTCCTGTCCCCAATACTGCACAGTTGCCACATTACCAATAGGGTGACGAGGATGATTTGATAGATGATAGTAACCCAAAGCACAACCAGTCCACATCCCTGCCATACCTGTTGGGCTGCACCCCTGAGACATGCTTCAGTATACAGTCTTCTCCAGGGTCTCCTTTGATGACTGTTGGACACGGTGTAAATGATACACTAGCCAATGAAGAGAATTTGTTTATTTTGTGAGGTCAAAATAATATTGAGAAAGAGGTTTGTGCTAAAAAAAAATGCTGCAAAACTTTTTTGAGCTGTTTGTGCAATAGAAAGAGAAAACTATTTACAAACTTTTGCTCTCAGCATTTTTATGGATTAAAATTCTAAAAATAGTGTTCTGGGTGTCTTCTCACCTACCTTCTTCACACCTGAAAGTGTTTGCACTGCCATTCATAATGGATAGTGATCAGTTGATACTGCAAATATGGTCATGTACTATGTGAGTCAACAGGGCCCTACCAACTGCCTCCAGAAAAGGAAGCACGCAGTTCTGTCTCATTCTCCTCAGAACTTCTACAAGTCACAGTTTGTAGGTAACGGTTGTCAACTGGTGTCATTGTTCCCAGGTGATCGTAGGGAGGCAGTTTGAAAAAAAAAAAAAAAAAAATTGTCTCATAGTAGCAGTTGACTGTCGGAATATCATTGCCGTAGCATCTGCTAATTCGTGAGACAACTTCCTGATAGCCCTTCTCATCATAAAACAGTCTAAGCTCAAACTAACTCTTTCAGCCACACTGACAGTGTGAATGAGATGCTTTGTCTCATTCAGAATATGCTCTACTGAACTACATCAGTATCCAAGTTTCCTTTTACCTCCCTTTCACACAAGGCTGTATTTAGTGATTTTGTGTGGTTGAAAGAGTATTGAAAAAGAGATTTATCATTTAAAAAAAAGCAATTTATTTGACTCATGAGGATTGTTTGTATAATATAAAGAGAAAACCACTGACACATTTTTGTTCTTGGCAGCTACATGGTATAAAATTCTAAAAGTAATATCCACATAAAATAAATAAATAGCTACCACATAAAACATAAGGAATACATTTAAAGATAACTTAAAGGAAAATTTCTGAAATCACTTTATCTCATACGAGAAATCATCCATGTGTGTACTAACACTTTACACAGTAAAATGATTTATTACAAAAAGTGTATAGAGAATATACACTGACAGAAAAAAAATCACAACACTAAGAAGGAGCTCCCTGACATAAACAAAAGTTGCTAGGTGTGTTTCTACTTCTGAAAGTGTCTATTCAAATTTCATACTACTCGCATAAGAGTGGTACTAGTAGCGCCTCTATAAGGGTGCAAGATTGGGTTTGCTTTAAACACACTTTGTAATGATCACGAGTATTAATTACCTACAAGATCGTACGGGTGAGTTGATGTTAATCAAGAATGCCTTTAAGGCAGAAAAGACGCCATTATCGACACCCCACAGAGTTTGAATGAGGTCGTGCAATAGGGCTACGAGAAGGTGGATGTTCCTACTGCAATGTTTCAGAAAGACATGGAAGGAATGTACCCACTGTACACAGTCACTGGCAGCAGTGGTCACGAGAATGTACAATTGCAATAAGACTTGTTTCCAGATGATCAAGTGGCACTACTGGCAGGGAAGACCATTGTGTTCAGCATATGGTTCTGGCACATCATACTGCAGCTGTCGGCACCACAGAGACACAACAAACTGTTACAAATTGGTTACTGCAAGGACAGCTCCGAGCAAGACTCCCTGTACCGTGCATTCCACTGACCCCAAACCACTGCCATTTGCAACTTCAGTGATGACAAGCGAGAGCACATTGGAGGGCAGGGTGGAGGCCTGTTGTGTATTCTGATGAAAGCTGGTTCTGCCTCAGTGCCTGTGTGTAGTATAGGAGGAAGCCAGTTGAGGGCATGCAATCAACCTGTCCGTAAGCTTGACACACTGGACCAACATCTGAAGCTATGGTCTGGGATGTGATTTTGTACGATAGCAGGAGCACTCTCACGGTTATCCCGTGCACACTGACTGCAAATTTGTATGTCGATCTGGTGATTCGACCTGTCGTGCTGCCATTCGTGAACAACAAATCAGGGGGTATTTTACAGTAGGATAATGCTCACCCACATACTGCTGTTATAACTCGACACACTCTACAGAGTGTCAAGATATTGTCTTGCCCTGCTCGGCCACCAGATCTGTCTCCGACTGAGCACATATGGGACATCATTGGACGACAACTCCAGCATCATCCACAAACAGTATAACCATTCCTGTACTGACCGACCTAGTGAACAGGCACGGAACTCCATCCCGAAAAATGACATTTGGCACCTGTACAACACAATGCACACACATTTGCGTGCTTGCATTCGACATTCTGGTGGTTACACTCGTTATTAATGTACCAGCATTTCACATTTACAATGGTTTTTCTTGCACTTACATTAACCTGTGATCTTGTAATGTTAATTATTTAAAATGTTACCTAGGCAAATCTATTCCTGAAATTTCATTACTCTACATTAATTATTTTCTGGCATTGTAATTTTTTTCGATCGGTGTATTTAAACGTGGTGACTCTACACAATAATCGAGGATTCGTGTGTTGCAGTATATACAGATTTTTTTGAGTCATCAGTCTTCTGACTACTTTGGTGAGACCCGCTATCATCTCTTCTGTGTGAAACTTTTTATTTGACAGTATCAATGGCAAGCTACAGCCTCAATTTATTTTCTGGCTGTATTCCAATCTCTGTCTTCCTCTACAGGTTTTACCCTCTACAGTTCTCTCTAGTACCATGGAAGATACTCCCTGATGTCTTAACAGATGTCCTAACATCATGTCCCTTGTTCTTGTCAGTATCTTCCACATATTCCTTTCCGTCAACTATGCAGAGAACCTCCTCATTCCTTACCTTATCAGTCCACCTAATTTTCAATATTCTCCTGTAGCACCACATCTCAAATGCTTGGATTCTCTTCTATGCCGGTTTCCCGACACCTCATGTTTCACTATCTGCAATGTGCTCCAAACGTACATTCTCAGAAATTTCTTCCTCAAATTAAGGCCTATGTTTGATACTTGTAGATTCTCTTGGCCAGTGTTAGTCTGTTTATTATATCCTCTTTGCTCCATTCATCATGGGTTATTTTGCTGCCTAGTTAGCAAAAGTCCTTAACTTCGTCTACTTCATGATCTCCAATTCTGATGTTAAGTTTCTCACTGTTCTCATTTCTGCCACTTCTCATTACTCTCTTCTTTCCTCAGTTTACACTCAATCAGTATTCTGCACTCATTAGAATGTTAGTTCCACTCAACAGATTCTGTAATAATTCTTCTTCACTTTCACTGAGGATAGCAATATCATCAGTGAAACTTGTCGCTGACATCCATTCACCTTGAACTTTAATCCTACTCTTGAACCTTTCCTGTGTTTCCATCATCGCGTCTTCGATGTATAGATTGAATAGTTGGGGTGAAAGACTCCATTCCTATCTTGTACTCTTTTTAATCTGAGCACTTCATTCTTGGTCTTCCTGTTTTATTGTTCCCTCTTGGTACTTGTACATATTGTATATTATTCATCTTCCCTTATAGCTTACCCTTTTTTCTCAGAATTTTGAACATCTTGCATCATTTGACACTGTCAAACATTTTTTCCAGGTCAACAAATCCTATGGATGTGTCCTGATTTTTCTTCAGTCATGCTTCCATTATCAACAGCAATGTCAGAACTGCCTTTTCATACCTTTACCTTTCCTAAAGCCAAACTGATCATCATCTACCAGATCCTCAATTTTTTTTCCATTCTTCTGATCATCAACTTGAATGCATCAACAGTTAAGGTGATTGTACATTAATTTTCACAGTTGTCGGATCTTGCTATCTTTGCAATTGTGGGATGATGTTTTTATGGAAGTGTGTAGCCAGTCTCTTAGATTCTGCACACCCACATGAATAGTTGCTTCGATGCCACTTCCCCCTACGATTTTAGAAATTCTGATGAAATGTTGTCTATCCCTTCTACCTTATTTGATATTAATGTGTGTGTGTGCGAGTGTATACCCGTCCTTTTTTCCCCCTAAGGTAAGTCTTTCCGCTCCCGGGATTGGAATGACTCCTTACCCTCACCTTTAAAACCCACATCCTTTCGTCTTTCCCTCTCCTTCCCTCTTTCCTGATGAAGCAACCGTTGGTTGCGAAAGCTAGAATTTTGTGTGTATGTATGTGTTTCTTTGTGTTTCTATTGACCTGCCAGCGCTTTTGTATGGTAAGTTTTTAAATTTATTTGATATTAAGTTGTACAGAGCTGATTGTAACACTGGATCCCCTGTCTATTCCCTGTCAACTCCAGTTTATTCTTCTGTCACATCATCAGATCAGACAAGTCTCCTCCCTCCTACCCCCCCCCCCCCCCCCCCCCCCCGTTCCTCACAGGGCTTTTAGTGATCTCTTTCCAACTATCTGCTCTCTCCTCTGCATTTAATGGTGGAATTTCCATTTCACTCGTAATGTTATCATCCTCATTTTTAATTTCACCTGAGGTTGTTTTGACTTTTCTGTATCCTGAGTCAGTCCTTCTGACAATCATTTCTTTTTTTTATTTCTTCATAATTTTCATGCAGCCATTTCACCTTAGTTTCCCCAGACTTTGTATTTATTTCATTCCTAAACAACTTGTAATTTCTGTATTCCTGAATTTCCCTGAACATTTTTGTACTTCCATCTTTCATCAATCAGCTGAAGTATTTCTTCCATTACTTATGGTTTTTTTGCAGTTGCTTTCCTTGTAGGTACTTGTGTTTTCCTTTCCATTCTTATCTCTCTCTCTCTCTCTCTCTCTCTCTCTCTCTCTCTCTCTCTCTCTCTGTGTGTGTGTGTGTGTGTGTGTGTGTGTGTGTGTGTGTGTTCTTTTCAGGAGGGAGTAATGTATTAACCTCATTTTAGCCAAATTAAATATAACTTTGTCCGGTCTTGAGTTTGAGACAGAAAACTGTATTTTTAATGGATATAACACAAAATTCACATAGTCCTGTAGATTTACAGAAATGAACGATAGAGATGGCTTTGCAAGAAAATTCCCTCAACTTGAGAAAGCACAACTGTTGGTTTAACTGGTTAATTTAACTCATTTGTGGTCTTCAAAAGTGAAGAAATACAACTGCAGTGAAGCACAAAAGGAATAAAACATTTTTCTTTATTTACTATGCCTAGGTAGGAGCAACTACCTTGAAATTAATAACATAAACTTTTATCATATTTATGTTAACACCATCAAAGTTTGTGTTTGTACTTGATTCTGTTCTATGGTCTACAGAACTTTGATGAATATACAAGGGTTGGAACTTCAATAGTGGCAACTACTTCTTCACAACCAATACAAGAGTTACATGTATGCCCCTGTTCCTCTACATAAAACTAGTCACCAGCGTTGTGTAGAACCAGTTGCCAGCAATGTGGAAGACGTAGTATACCGTCAGCATAGCCTGTTCTGTTGCTGGTGCAAATCGAGCGGTCTCTGGAACAGTTCTGAAGCAAATGCCATGAAATGGTTCCTTCATCTTTGGAATCAAATCAAAGTCACAAGGACTTAAGTCTGGGGAGTATGGTGGATGGTACAGTACTTCCCAGTCCCATCGACCGAACAGAGCATAGCCACAGCTTGCGCTGTACGCGACCATGCATTGTTGTGCGAAGTGATGGGTGGGTTGTGCAGAAAGTGTCGCTGCTTCTTTCATAAAGCTGGTTGCAGGTGATGCTCCAAGAACTAACAGTAATACTGTGCATTGACAGTCCGCTGTGGAGGAACGTAATGCGTTAGGATAACACCATCACAGTCGTACACACGAGAATCACCATAACTTTAGACCGTTCCATTCACACCATCAACAGAACAGGCTTTGCTAACAGTATGCTACGCCTTCCACATCACTGGCAACGGGTTCTACACAACACTGGTGACTACTTTGAAGGACAGTAACAGGTGCAAACATGTAAATCTTTTGTATCAGTTGTAAATAAATAGTTGCCACTATTTAAGTTCACACCCTCGTATTTTCAGTAAATGTAATATTTTTTTGCCATGGCTTATGACTGTAATGAACGAGAAACATAAAACCTGATGCCAACATGTAGCCTAAAACTGTCCACTGCCGTATTCCACATAGATAGTTTGCAGCAACAAGCTTCAGTATTCCAAAATGTTTCTTTCAAGCATCTGAAGTACAATTTCAATTTTTAAACTCTAAAAATCCTTGTAAATAAATTATTTTTCCTTGCTATAACAAGCAGTTCAATGTCATATGCCTGAGAAGGTTTCTTGTTTGAGAAATTTATCTTTTACACAAATCAAATAGTTTGTTACTGACCACAATACACATTCTGCTAAAAAAAAATTAACATAGTATAACGTACCACAACAGACTGGCAAACTACGTGCATACCATTAAAATGATATTTCAAAAAATATTTAATTTAATAATTAGAGACATATCCACCAATTTATGGCAGTGTTTAAAAATTCAACAATGAGAAAAAATATAGTTTAAGATCTATAATTTATTTTTAATTATCACAGGCATGAGCATTGTATTTTTATTACAGTCTAGAGCAATAAAATCCAAATAACACAGCTGATACAATGAAGATACTACTACAAGAAAAGTACAGGGAAAAAATAGAAGCATGCAAAGCAGTGTTGTGTTAGCAGTTGAGCAGTAATTTATTATTAATACTACTATAAGGAAATTAGTCACTTAAATGCAGGAAACACTTGCATCACAAGCAGTACTAACAGCTTAAATACAAGGTACACTGAAACAACACTACTACACATTCCACTTAAAAATCACAAAACCCATAAAAACAACTGAACATCTCACTTTTTTTATACATGATGGTGAAGAAGATTACTGATCTGGTATCAAGTATACATTAATAGACCATTTTCAGTTCTGGTTTGATCTTGAAGTTACGTAGGATTGGAAGATAATGGTAGTATATTAATTAATGACCCATGCAGAAATACAAGGTGTAAGATGGGGTATGTTTCTTTTGGATCTTCATCTGTAGATGGCTTTGATCTACACTTTCACTGGCACTTTACTAAACTCCCAACACCACACAGAAATAGCTTTATTATCCAGAAATGTAAGCAGCTGAACATAGTATGACTAACAAGAGAATTTTCCACCACAACCTTTTTGCAGCATACACTTCCACCAATTATAGATGAAAGGAACTTCTTATACCTGCACATAATTCCACACATTTCAATTCTGATGAAAGTAAACATGTGTAGCTGTCCCTCCTCTTCAGACTCATATTCGGCACATGAGAAGCATCTTCAACACACTGAAGTAATTTGGACGATTTTTCATGTGTGGTTGATCCTCTAATGTATGAAGTTTCTGGAACAGTTCTTATTGATGGATCATAATGACTATTAGAAATAATAAAATCTTCATCAGAAATCATCTTATTATTACAGAACAATGTATCCGATGTAACTGTGGAAACATCAGTTTTTGTAAGATGCTGCTGCTCCTTCTTCTTCTTCTTCTCCTCTATGCCTGAATGATTTGATGCAGGCTTAGGGTGCTTCAGTTGAAACAGATCATGATTCCCATTTTTATTTTTACTATTCTGGTGAAGGGCAATGTCAGATATAGTGGAAAATATTTTGAATGCTGGAGAATCTTGAATCCTTGAAGGGTCGAGACGACACGGGCTTATGCTTCGATCTTTAAGACAAACTATGCGGACAGTAGGTTTAGAAGCAATGTTTTCTTTTGTGTTTGGAGGATATTTTTTAATGGAATTTTCCTTTGTTAAGAGCTCTCTCACATTTTCAGTTTTTATTTCCCCTCCTATTTGTGAAGATGTATGCTCACATATCAAACCATCTTCAGATGTACTTCTTGTTGACCTGTTGATCTGTACTGTTGTTCCAGTAGTCAAATTTAAATTTACGTGGGAGTCTTTCCTTGCAGACAAAATATTTTCAAACTTTGAAATCAGTTTAGAAACACTTCCAAATCTGCCACGAGCATATAATGGTGTAAAAGGTGTGTCATTGGACTTCCTTCCTCTTGTTGAGAGGCATGTAAAATTCTCTGAGAGAGTCCTCTTTTCAACACATTTTTTAGGGTTCCTTTTCCTAGAAACAGCTTCAGAATCTGTGGACTTCAAAAACTGTGTCAAATTTAAATTGAATGTAGCATTACTTACATCAGAATTTGCTATTGGTATTGTGTGTGTGCTCTTTTCTTCTGACATTACTTCTGCTGTTGCGAGGTAATCAACATAGTGCATTGTCCATGATTGCATGTATAACTTCAAGGCTGCCATAGTTAATAAAGTTTGATATCCTTTAAGAGTCTTCCTTAAGGTAATAGCAAAGCAAACATCATCAGACAAACTACATACATTGATTTTAGCAGACATAGCGTGTACAGCCTGATTAGCAGCATGAGAGGTATTAAAGGAACAAGAAATTGCAAAATTTTCAGTTCCACTATGATCAGTTTCCTTACGACAAAAACAGCTGAAAGCAGCCATTTTCTCATGATCTAAACATGTATTATACAAGCTTCTGTGAGACAAATATATACTACGCACAGAATGGGTAAATATTTTAAGGCGGTAATAAGGTGGTTTGATTTTCTTAATGTGAAGTAACGATACAGGGTATCTATCAGTTACAGCTAAGTAATCCATTTCTACAGATGATGTATTGTTCAAATGTAGGGCTGATGACAATTCTACATTTCGCATACCTTCAGCTTCTTCGCAGATATTCCAATCTGTCTGGTTGGGTACAGGCAGTGTAGAGTTCTCATTTTGCCACACAACTGTAAGTTCACCATGGAGTTTACCAACACAAACACAAACAGAATCATTCTCTAAACAATCTGTTCTTTTTGATGACACACATACACAAACATTTCTTTCTCCATCTAGTATGGTAACTTTATCTTCTGGATGTTCTGATCTATGGTACTCCTCCTCAGAAAATCCAAAATCTTCAACATCTGTTTGGGATTCTCGTAAATCAAATGAACCCTTAACATGTACAGCTTCTAGAGGAGCTTCTAAATCAAATTTTCGTGAGTGTTTATCATGAACAACGGAAGATGTCTGATCATCTAAATAATGGTGCATTTCCATTGGAGTCATAGTTTCAGCCCTCGAATATGAAGCTTCTTCATCTGCTGAAGCTACAACATCTTCAGTATCTGTGTGAGCACTATGGAATATATCTGAAGTAGGGGACATCATGCGAATCACAGGAATAATGGTGTCAGCTGAAGTAGAAATTTGCTCTCTTACTTCATGTGAAAATGGTCCATCACCTTCCTTTAGTGTCACGGTTTGTAAGCCATAGTCTCTCATTATATCTGGAGTGACAGACAAAGGTCGGTCATGAGTCATCACCTGGATCACTGTTCCATCTACTTCTCCATCTGACACTTCAATATCTTCAACATCTGTCTTTGTATCCAGTGTACTCATATCTGAAGGATAGGATTCTTGTATCATCTGTTGCGAGGCAGTCAACAAGTCATCTTTGTCACTTAAAACAATTTCTTCTGTGTCAGTTTCTGCACAGAAGTCAGAACCCATTGTGCTATGTGACAGGAGATGTGACTTAGACTTTATGGCAACTGATTTTGTTCTTGCCTTTTTGTGTTTATTCAATGTGGACTCATCAGTTAGGAAGACTTCTTCAGTTTCTGTTAGTATTTCTGTATATGTTGCATCTGCATGAAGTGTATTTATTTCCTTTCCCGCTTGACTTACATCTGAGGATCCCATAAAACAACCACCTGTGTACATCTGATCAGTGGCTCCCTCATTCTCATTAACAGTGGACTTAAATTCTTTATCAGTTTTCAAACAATAATCACATTTTAAATCGTGTACAGGGATTGGTGGACTTGAAAACTGTTTTTGATGTGGTTTCCCAAGATCAGTCGATTCAGAAACACTGATATATTTCATTTCACATTCTGTTTCTGAATCTGTTGCTATGGGAGCCACAACATTGAAGCTTTCATCTGATGCAGATGAAATGGTATCTTTCCTGCACAGATGGAGAGATGTTTCACTGCTGCATCCTACACAGTCCAGCCCCTCTGCTAAATGTATTGCTTCTTCAGAGATAATTGTTGCTTTCTCTTGGCTATCATCATCACTTGCAACAATTACAGGCAGGTGCTCACCTGCAATGTCAAGGAACTTGATACCCACTACTTCATCACAGTCCTTCTGAACATGAGTATCTCCATCACTACCTTCACAATCATCTTCTTCTGTGCTACTTCCTTTGTCAGGAGACTGTTTCAGATTTTTTAATTTTCTCATTTTATGGTTATTGCCAGTATCAGGATCATCATTAGAGCAGTAATCATCAAGTGTCCCTAGAAAATCTAAATATTGTTCTTTTTTAGGTATCTTTGCTATGTCATGATGAGTTTCTGTAACAGATTCATAAGCGTTTGCCAGACTAAAGTGCTGGAATGAGACACATTCTTTGTCATCACACAAGATGCTATTATCTTCTGAATGTACTTCACATTCTTCACTGTCAGTTGCAGTTTCCTGGATGATTTTTATATCTGGAAATGGCCTCCCCTCCCTTGTTTTAAGATTTCCTTTCAACTTCTCACTTTTTAAGCTATTTTCTGTTTCAGTGAAGCAGTCTTCCTCTAGTAACTGCGTGTTTAACATGTAATGAACAGGTGCATTACTTGGTGCAACTCTCTTCTCAGTTCCTTCATAATCAGAAATTTCTATGTCTTCAACATCTGTTAGAAGACCAGTTTGGTGTTTCACACCTGGGGATTTCAGTCGGCGTCTTCGTAACTGATTGCTTTTTCCATCTTTTGTAGCCACATCTGTGTCTGAGTCAGATGATAAAACTTCACCCTCACCAGCTATGTTCAGCGCTAATGGGAGAAAACTGCTCCCTAAATGTGTTTTAGAAGATGATTTTTGTTTTTGCTTTGAATACTGGTGCATTTTAGACAATGATTTTCCTTTCCGTAATTTGACTGATGCTTTTATGGGATATTCTGGCAGATTCTGTGGTTCAGGAGTTACTGCAGGTGACGTTGCAAGATCTGAGAGATGCTTAACTGTGTCTGAAATTTCTACAGAATCCCCTTCACTTATCAGTTGTGTCAGTGCACATGAACTTGCAAATTCTTCAGATTTGTCAGAAAGGATGTCATCATCAGATAACTGAACTTCTTCAAAATCAGTCAAGCCATTTTTTATCTGCTCATCTGATGTAGAGGCAGCAAATGTTAGTGCACTGTCTGACAATTTTTCAGTTACTCTGATACATTTCATACGAAGATCTTGATTGTCTCCAGCATATTTAACTAATTCTTCAATTGTTCCTTCAATTTCTAAAAACCGATCTATACTGGAAGCATAATTTTGATCTACAGATCCTCCAACATCCTCATCTGATATTTCAACTGATTCATCTTCTGTTACAGCAAGAATTTCATCACTATTTTTAGTAGTTAGAGACCTGTATTCTGCTGTGACAGGGAATTTACAATCCTCTGTCTCACTTAATATGTCTTCCACATCTGTCAGATTCTCTGAAACTAATGAAGACTTATTCTCTTCTGTGTTCTGTAAACCATCACAGGAAGTCCTTAAATCACTATCAGATGTTACTGCAATAACTGGAAGTTTTTTGAGATCAGACTCCATACTGGAGCTTGTTGACAAAACTACAGTGTCAGAGTAATGTAATGAATTACAAGAGCTAAACTGTTGTCCAATGTTGTAATCTTGCAGTGTGGAAATTGGAAAATCTTCTATATCATCGGTTTCAGTTTTGAGAGGAATATTATCCACTGGTATCAAGTCCTGATCTTCATCTGTGGCTGATTCCTCCTCAATCACAGCTAGTAAATTTGAAGACTCTAAAATAGCGTAGTCAACGTCAGAACCAGATGTGGACAGAGTACAGATTTCATCATCATTTTCATCATGAAAGTCTTTTTCCTCTACTTCATATTCTGCTTTCTCTTGTTCTCTTTCTTCTTCACTAGCTGCTTGGTTGTTATTATTCAAATAAGCATATCTGACAAACTGTAATTCTTCATTTGAGTCAGTTGTTGTTTTATGCAGAGGAGAAGTGAAGCCTTGTTTCACAGCTATATCTTGATGACCAGCTGCAGGAACTTCCCTTTCCAAACGTCCCTTGGGATCCTGAATCTGGGAATCAATACCACAGTTTAAATACCTTGAAGAAACTTGGTTACTAGTACATGCAGATGAATCTCCTTGAAATATGCTATTTGTGGGTATGCTTTCTGTATGAAAAGCTAGGTCTGTGTGTTTGATAAAATCCTTAGAATTCTCCCCTTCAAATGACTTACCTTCATTATTATACCCTTTCACTACAAGAATATTTTCTACCGAATATTTAAGGAATTCAGTCTTATCCCATAAATCTGATATTTTAGGTAAAAGAGATTGCAAATTCAAGTCACAATCTGACACAGTATTAATGCGAAGCTCCTTTAACATTTCTTCTATTTCAGAAGCCATGCTCTGAATGAATGCAGCAACTGATGGCATCAGAATATTAGTGCTGGAGTAGGCGTGGAATGTGGGTACAAATATTTTACCTGGAGAGGAGAGGGATGCAGCTTCCGATGGTTCTTCCTCAGCAACATAGTGAAACTTGTGTTTCACTCTGGGAGGGGTTACAGCTCGAACATCCAGGATTGGGGAGAGCTGCTCCTCTGATATCTGTGAACGAGACTGAGAGACTGAAGGCTCTGCACGTCTCTTCACAGGGGATATTGTAGCACTGGAAGTGGTTTCATGTGGAAACAGACTCTCTGGCTTGTGGATGATACCAGAATCTTCATCTTTAGGGACTGTACACAATTCAGGTTCAAGATCTGACAAACGAATTCTCTGTCCTGCACCATCATGAATCATGTCAAGAGATCGGCGTGTTGGTTTAGGAGAAGCTGGTGAACCGTGGAGGTCGTGATCAGAAGAAGACAGAGGAAGTGCTACAGAATCAGACAAGGAAGAGTCTGTAGTGTCTATCACTGACAGTTCTGCTTCAATGCTGCCTGTTTCATGAGATCCCCGAACACTTGAAATAGCTGCAACACGACGTAGTGCCTCAGATGCTGTCGGCTGTCGATATATAACTTCAATAGACCCTGTTGTGTCAATGGTTCTTGTAAACACTTCAGATGTAAGAAGCTGTGTCACACGTGATGCACGGCCAGGGCTTGAAGGCACTGAAGGTGGACTTCGAGCAATTCGAACTGGTGATGCAGATGGTGACTGGCTTGGTTTGTCTGCAGTAAAGCGTTCCACTACTGACTGAACTGAGAGAGAGGGTTCTGGACTGGTTGATGATAACACACTTTGATGATCTTTAATGGATATACTTTCATCATATTCAGATGTTTGGTCAGAGCTATAACCTGTCTCTACAAATGAAGCTTTTGCATCTGGTACTTTCTTTTCTAGTGAGAAGTTACCAGCATCTCTTTTGTGTATGGCATGCCTGCCCTTTTGGTCAGTTTCTCTTTGTTGCTCGTATGTTTTCTGAACTTGAGAAAGTAATTTCTTTGATTTACCACCAACATTCCCAGCTTTTGATGTACTTTTTGAAGAATCTGTATCTATTGACTTTTTGCCTCTTCCAGCTGTTGCATGCATCTCCACCTTTTTAGAAGCAGCCTGATGAAGTACAGATGAAGACATGCCTTCACGTCCAATAGATGGTTTCTTTTTATCAGAAACTACTTTTCTTGAGGTTGACACTCCAACTTGGTTTCCTTCATGATCTGATTTTTCTGCACTTGTTCTTTGTTTCGTACTCACTGTTCTGGTATCAGATATCTCATCTTTAACAGAAATCTTGATTGGTGATGATTTTGGAATAGCCCCTTTAGAATCTGTCACAATCGAAGTTTTTCTCTGTGAACTTTTTGGAGGGGATGCAGTAACTTCTTCCCTCTCTGCACTTCTCCTTCTAAATGAAGTTTCTCTGCTCAGACTGCTGAATCTATCAGTGGATGGGTGACCAACTTTCAGATCCCTTGACAGAGTGGATGCCATATAGCCATATACTCGATTATCATATTTTGAAGATGGTTTGCTACTGCCCTCATCTAATTTCGTATCACTATCCTTACCCTTTCTAGAGATGTGCTCACGAGGCTGTTTCTTTGCAGTAAGTGTTCTCGTATCTGTTCCAGTATCACTTTCTTTAAATAGTTTGGCTCCATCCCACCTGTCATCAACTCTTTTCCTGCCAACATATTTCTGTGTACTGGTATCTGGAAGAGAAATACCTTCTTTTGAATGTTTTGGGGTACTAGTTTTTCTTGTCATAGGTTTATGTGGGTCTGTGCCAAGCTCTTTCAACTGCTTGATCCCATCATATAATGAACTTTTTTCTTGATCTTTCCGTTTGACTTTTTGTTTTAAACCTGTATGATCAATATCATATTTTGAAGGCCTTCTACCGTGTGCATCTTCAGAATGTTTACCAGCAGCTTCCTCAGCAGCCTTCACTGAAGTTTTACTAGAAGACTGGGGAGCTTCAAGAACTACTGATTCACTAACAACAATATCGTCACAAATGCATATTGACTGTTTCCCATGAGACTCAATATTTACATATGACACACCAGAAGCAGTTTCAAGAAAAACTCCTGTTTTAGCCATTTCAGCTTTAATTTCTTCCTCACTGACAGTAACTTCCAGGAGATCATCCTTCATAACAATATCTTCTGAGCTGACATCAAATTTCAATTCTGGTTCTGGAGAAATAGAATAAACTGATTTTGTTTCGTCAAGAAGAGTTGTGGCTTCAACCATTCCCATGGCAGACACGGTTGGGGTTTCATCATAAGAGTGTGTTAATCCTTCTGATATTTCTTCAGAATGGTCACGGAAATGTTCCGCATCTGGTGATAACAGAAATTGTTTGTCTGGCATAGCTGTACCATGTACAGCAATCGTTTCATCATCAACTGCTATTTCTACATGATCTCTCTCATAGCCTTGTTCTGAAGTTGCAGAAGCTGTAATGTCTGTGGAAACACTGATGCTGTCATAAGATCTGTCTGCAGAGTCTACAAAATCAGAGGGTAACACAACAGATTTTGACAGAATTCTGTGTGAATCATCATAGCTTGTAGAAATTTCTTTTTTGAATGAAACATCATATTCAAGGCTTCCCATATCTGCTCTTGGAAGTTTTTCAGTTGTGGGTCTTATCAATCCAGGATAAGAAGAAGTTACAAAAGACATCGTTTGAGGTGGGAAGTGGGAATCAATATCCGGCGCAAGAGCAGACTGCTCTTCTGTTCCTGTTCCATTCGTTTCTTCCACATCATACACCATACCACTGTATTCACCATGAAGTCCTACATCTTCTGCTACTGCTTCAGCTGGCAAAAGTTCCTCCTGGATGGAAACCAGTTCTGAAATTTCACTGGATTCTTTTGAATCTGGTAATGACAAAACAGTGTCTTTGCCTTCAGGGGTTGGTGTAAGATCTGGTTTCATCTCACGAACTTCTTCCTTTATTTTTCTTGTGGCTTCTTTCACACTGTGAATAATTTCCTGTACACTTTTCTTGTCAATTACTTCATGAGAGGGACCAGTGCTTTTCCCTCCTTCAACAGATGATGTTACAGCAGTGACATCAATTAATGATGACAGCATTAGCTTCTGAACTGAGGGCTTTTTAAGTGTTACATACTGAGATGGATATTTTATTTCACCACTTGTCATAGACTCAGCTGCCTTGTCTAACTCCTTGTCTGTCATAGCTAAATCTCTTTCAGTCTGATGTAAGGAGCTTTCTACTCTAACTTCAGAATCATGAAGTATTAACTCAATGGTTTCTTTGGAAACTACTGCTGCATGACGCAACAGGGCTCTATCTTGTATTTCTTCCTCTTCTACAAATGATGTTTGCACTGTACTAAGTTCCTTAGGGAATATCTCTGCTGCTCTTTTGTCTAATGCCTTTGCTACATCTGTTACAGAAATCATGGTTGAAACCACCCTGTAATCCTCTTCAACTGGTGGCTCTTCACGTTTCTCTGTCTCTTCCACAAATGCTCTAGTTGTACTACTTACTTCCAAAACTGGGGAAACAGTTAACTCTTCAAATATATCTTCCTTCTCTATCACAGTTGCCTCTTTAGTGATGGCTGCCAGTGATTCTTCCTCTTTACACGTTTCCTGTATGGAAACTTCTGTATCTCGCCCATCAGATTTATCACATACAGGAAGATCTGTTAGTGGAGAAATTACATCCTTTTCGACGACTTCTTGAGCTTCACTTGTAGCCAGTTGTGAGACAGTTTCACTCCTGGTTCTTGCCACTGATGTTGGCACACCTCTGTCAGCTACCTCAATAGACACCTCATATTTTACCTCCTCAATAACAGCTTCCTCATCTAATGATTCTACCCTTCTTCCATCCTCATCCAATATCTGATCTAGAACTACATCTCTCACTGTGGAAATAACTTCATCTACAGTGGTTTCCTGCAACTCTTTTACATATGACACCAAGGTAATTTCTTGCTCTGCTTCAACAACTGGTACTTTTACCACAGATGGTGCTTTTGTCTCATCCTCCTTGGGAGATATATCCCTAATAGGTGACACAAGTGGTTCTTCTGTTATTTCTGGCATCTCTGTTACCTCTGGTTCAATAGAGAGATCGAGCTTCTCTTCTACACCAGGTCCTACATCAACTGATGACTCCGGAACTGTTTCACGCACATCCAGTTGCTCACTTAGAGTAATTTCTTCAGTTGGAGAAACAATGTCCTTATCAGTTCTATCTGGAACATCTAATGGAGCTAATCTTACAGGGATTTCGGGCTCAGTTATCGATGCAGGTGAGACTACCTCCATCACTGTTTTTCTGATCTCTTCTTCAACTACCTGCTCTCTGACCATATCTATTACTACAGGTGCCACTATGTCTTTTACCATGGTGTCTTGTACATCTGACACAGGTGGTTCAACAGAAACGTCTGGTTCATGATCCTTAAGGGGTAACAGCTGTGCTGAAGGTGCCATTTTCAAAGTCTCCTCATCTACCTTTGCAATATCAGGAATTGCCTTTTCTTGTGGTATAATGTGCTCTTCAGTGATTTCTTCCAAATCTGTGACCTGAGTTTCAATTGAGACCATGGGCCCCTCCTTCAACGCAGATCGTTCTGATTCTGTTTCCTCCAAATAAACTTCCTCCTCAATACGCTCCTCTGTTACATCAACTTCTCTTACTATGGAAACAACCTCCTCTTCTAGAATGTCATGTACAACAGTTAATTCTTGCTCAACTGTCACTTCATATGCACCCTCCACAATAGTTTCCTCCTTTGTGTCTAATTCTTTGTCTCTATCAGCTGCCATATCCAATGTTGTGTCGACTGATACTACTTCAAGTGGGGATTTTACCTCACTTGCCACTATTGCTGGCACAGCTCTGTCAGCTCCCTCAATAGACACCTCAGATTTGTCTTCCTCAATAACAGCTTCCTCATCTAATGATTCTACCCTTCTTCCATCCTCATCCAATATATGATCTAGAACTACATCTCTCACTGTCGATATAACATCATCTACAGTGATTTCCTGCAACTCTTTTACAGATGACACAATGGTAATTTCTTGCTCTGCCTCAACAACTGGTACTTTTGCCACAGATGTTGCTTTTGTCACATCCTCCTTGGGAGATATATCCCAAATAGGAGACATGTCTGGTTCTTTTGTTATTTCTGGCATCTCTGTTACTTCTGGTTGAATAGAGAGATCGAGCTTCACTTCTGCACCTGGTCCTACATCAACTGATGACACCGGCACTGTTTCACGCACACCCAGTTGCTCACTTACTGTAATTTCTTTAGTTGGAGAAACAATGTCTTTATCAGTTCTATCTGGAACTTCTAATGGAGCTAATCTTACAGAGATTTCAGACTCAGTTATCGATGCCGGTGACACTACCTCCATCACTGTTTTTCTGATCTCTTCTTCAACTACCTGCTCCCTGACCATATCTATTACTACAGGTGACACTATGTCTTTTACCACTGTGTCTTGTACATCTGACACAGGTGATTCTACAGAGATGTCTGCCTCATGGTCCTCAACGGGTAATGGCTCTGCTGAAGGTGACATTTTCAAGGTCTCCTCATCTATCTTTGCACTGCCAGGAACTGCCTTTTCTTGTGGTACAATGTGTTCTTCAGTGACTTCTTCCAATTCTGTGACAGGAGGTTTGAGTGAGAACATGGGCTCCTCCTTTAAGGCAGATAGTTCTTCTACTGTCTCTTCCAATGTGACCTCTTCCTCCTCAAGCTCCCGTGTTACATCTACCTCTTTTACTATGGAAACAACTTCCTCCCTTTTAATGTCCTGCACAACTGTAAATGCTTGCTCAATAGGGACCTCATATGCACCCTCCACAATAGTTTCCTCCTTTGTGTCTAATTCTTTGTCTCTATCAGCTGCCATATCCAATGTTGTGTCGACTGATACTACTTCAAGTGGGGATTTTACCTCACTTCCCACTATTGCTGGCACAGCACTGTCAGCTATCTCAATAGACA
Organism: Schistocerca piceifrons; assembly: GCF_021461385.2. NCBI lineage: Eukaryota > Metazoa > Arthropoda > Insecta > Orthoptera > Acrididae > Schistocerca > Schistocerca piceifrons. Next base: position 787,551,483 of record NC_060149.1, read on the forward strand.
CCTCAGATTTGTCTTCCTCAATAACAGCTTCTTCATCCAATGATTCTACCCTACTTCCATCCTCATCCAAGATCTGATCTAGATCTACATCTCTCACTGTCGATATAACTTCATCTACAGTGATTTCCTGCAACTCTTTTGCAGATGACACAATGGTAATTTCTTGCTCTGCCTCAACAACTGGTAATTTTACCACAGATGGTGCTTTTGTCTCATCCTCCTTGGGAGATATATCCCTAATAGGTGACACACCAGGTTCTTCTGTTATTTCTGTTACCTCTGGTTCGATAGAGAGATCGAGCTTCTCTTCTACACCAGGTCCTACATCAACTGATGGCTCCGGCACTGTTTCACGCACATCCAGTTGCTCACTTACAGTAATTTCTTCAGTTGGAGAAACAATGTCTTTATAAGTTCTATCTGGAACATCTAATGGAGCTAATCTTACAGAGATTTCAGGCTCAGTTAGCAACGCGGGTGACACTACCTCCATCACTATTTCTCTGAACTCTTCTTCAACTACCTGCTGTCTGACCATATCTACTACTACAGGTGACACTATGTCTTTTCCCACTGTGTCTTGTACATCTGACACAGGTGATTCTACAGAGATGTGTGCTTCATGGTCCTTAAGGGGTAATGGCTCTGCTGAAGGTGACATTTTCAAGGTCTCCTCATCTATCTTTGCACTGTCAGGAGCTGCCTTTTCTTGTGGTACAATGTGTTCTTCAGTGACTTCTTCCAATTCTGTGACAGGAGTTTTGTGTGAGACCATGGGCTCCTCCTTTAAGGCAGATAGTTCTTCTACTGTCTCTTCCAATGTGACTTCTTCCTCCTCAAGCTCCTGTGTTACGTCTACCTCTTTTACTATGGAAACAACTTCCTCCTTTTTAATGTCCTGCACAACTGTAAATGCTTGCTCAATAGGGACCTCATATGCACCCTCCACAATAGTTTCCTCCTTTGTGTCTAATTCTTTGTCTCTATCAGCTGCCATATCCAATGTTTTGTCGACTGATATTACTTCAAGTGGGGATTTTACCTCACTCGCCACTATTGCTGGCACAGCTGTGTCAGCTACCTCAATAGACACCTCAGATTTGTCTTCCTCAATAACAGCTTCCTCATCTAATGATTCTACCCTACTTCCATCCTCATCCAATATCTGATCTAGAACTACATCTCTCACTGTCGATGTAACATCATCTACAGTGATTTCCTGCAACTCTTTTACAGATGACACTATGGTAATTTCTTGCTCTGCCTCAACAACTGGTACTTTTACCACAGATGGTGCTTTTGTCACATCCTCCTTGGGAGATATAACCATAATAGGTGACACACCAGGTTCTCCTGTCATTTCTGGCATCTGTGTTACTTCTGGTTCAATAGAGAGCTCGAGCTTCTCTTCCACACCAGGTCCTACATCAACTGATGACAGCTGCACTGTTTCACGCACATCCAGTTGCTCACGTGCAGTAATTTCTTCAGTTGGAGAAACAATGTCTTTATCGGTTCTATCTGGAATATCTAATGGAGCTAATCTTACAGAGATTTCAGGCTCAGTTATCGATGCAGGTGACACTACCTCCATCACTGTTTCTCTGATATCTTCTTCAACTACCTGCTTCCTGACCATATCTATTACTACAGGTGCCACTATGTCTTTTACCATTGTGTCTTGTACATCTGACACAGAGATGTCTGCCTCATGGTCCTTAACGGGTAATGGCTCTGTTGAAGGTGACATTTTCAAGGTCTCCTCATCTATCTTTGCACTGCCAGGAGCTGCCTTTTCTTGTGGTACAATGTGTTCTTCAGTGACTTCTTCCAACTGTGTGACAGGAGTTTTGTGTGAGACCATGGGCTCCTCCCTTAAGGCAGATAGTTCTTCTACTGTCTCTACCAATGTGACTTCCTCCTCCTCAAGCTCCCGTGTTACGTCTACCTCTTTTCCTATGGAAACAACTTCCTCCTTTTTAATGTCCTGCACAACTGTAAATGCTTGCTCAATAGGGACCTCATATGCACCCTCCACAATAGTTTCCTCCTTTGTGTCTAATTCTTTGTCTCTATCAGCTGCCATATCCAATGTTGTGTCGACTGATATTACTTCAAGTGGGGATTTTACCTCACTTGCCCCTATTTCTGGCACAGCACTGTCAGCTACCTCAATAGACACCTCAGATTTGTCTTCCTCAATAACAGTTTCTTCATCCAATGATTCTACCCTTCTTCCATCCTCATCCAATATCTGATCTAGAAGTACATCTCTCACTGTCGATGTAACATCATCTACAGTGATTTCCTGCAACTCTTTTACAGATGACACTATGGTAATTTCTTGCTCTGCCTCAACAACGGGTACTTTTACCACAGATGGTGCTTTTGTCTCATCCTCCTTGGGAGATATATCCCTAATAGGTGACACACCAGGTTCTTCTGTTATTTCTGTTACCTCTGGTTCGATAGAGAGATCGAGCTTCTCTTCTACACCAGGTCCTACATCTACTGATGGCACCCGCACTGTTTCACGCACATCCAGTTGCTCACTTACAGTAATTTCTGCAGTTGGAGAAACAATGTCTTTATCAGTTCTATCTGGAACATCTAATGGAGCTAATCGTACAGAGATTTCAGACTCAGTTAGCAACGTGGGTGACACTACCTCCATCACTATTTCTCTGAAATCTTCTTCAACTATCTGCTGTCTGACCATATCTATTACTACAGGTGACACTATGTCTTTTCCCACTGTGTCTTGTACATCTGACACAGGTGATTCTACAGAGATGTCTGCCTCATGGTCCTTAACGGGTAATGGCTCTGCTGAAGGTGACATTTTCAAGGTCTCCTCATCTATCTTTGCACTGTCAGGAGCTGCCATTTCTTGTGATACAATGTGTTCTTCAGTGACTTCTTCCAATTCCGTGACAGGAGTTCTGACTGAGACCGTGGGCTCCTCTTTTAAGGCAGATAGTTCTTCTACTGTCTCTTCCAATGTGACTTGTTCCTCTTCAAGCTCCCGTGTTATGTCTACCTCTTTTACTATAGAAACAACTTCCTCCTTTTTAATGTCCTGCACAACTGTTAATGCTTGCTCAATAGGGACCTCATATGCACCCGGAACAATAGATTCCTCCTTTGTGTCTAATTCTTTGTCTCTATCAGCTGCCATATCCAATGTTGTGTCGACTGATATTACTTCAAGTGGGGATTTTACGTCACTTGCCACTATTGCTGGCACAGCTCTGCCAGCTACCTCAATAGACACCTCAGATTTGTCTCCCTCAATAACAGCTTCCTCATCCAATGATTCTACCCTACTTCCATCCTCATCCAATATCTGATCTAGAACTACATCTCCCACTGTCAATATAACTTCATCTACAGTGATTTCCTGCAACTCTTTTGCAGATGACACAATGGTAATTTCTTGCTCTGCCTCAACAACTGGTACTTTTACCACAGATGGTGCTTTTGTCTCATCCTCCTTGGGAGATATATCCCTAATTGGTGACACACCAGGTTCTTCTGTTATTTCTGTTACCTCTGGTTCGATAGAGAGATCGAGCTTCTCTTCTACACCAGGTCCTACATCAACTGATGGCACCGGCACTGTTTCACGCACATCCAGTTGCTCACTTACAGTAATTTCTTCAGTTGGAGAAACAATGTCTTTATCAGTTCTATCTGGAACATCTAATGGAGCTAATCTTACAGAGATTTCAGGCTCAGTTAGCAATGCGGGTGACACTATCTCCATCACTATTTCTCTGAACTCTTCTTCAACTACCTGCTGTCTGACCATATCTATTACTACAGGTGACACTATGTCTTTTCCCATTGTGTCTTGTACATCTGACACAGGTGATTCTACAGAGATGTCTGCCTCATGGTCCTTAACGGGTAATGGCTCTGCTGAAGGTGACATTTTCAAGATCTCCTCATCTATCTTTGCACTGTCAGGAGCTGCCATTTCTTGTGGTAAAATGTGTTCTTCAGTGACTTCTTCCAATTCTGTGACAGGAGTTCTGACTGAGACCATGGGCTCCTCCTTTAAGGCAGATAGTTCTTCTACTGTCTCTTCCAATGTGACTTCTTCCTCCTCAAGCTCCCGTGTTACGTCTACCTCTTTTACTATGGAAACAACTTCCTCCTTTTTAATGTCCTGCACAACTGTTAATGCTTGCTCAATAGGGACCTCATATGCACCCGGAACAATAGTTTCCTCCTTTGTGTCTAATTCTCTGTCTCTATCAGCTGCAATATCCAATGTTGTGTCGACTGATATTACTTCAAGTGGCGATTTTACGTCACTTGCCACTATTGCTGGCACAGCTATGTCAGCTACCTCAATAGACACCTCAGATTTGTCTTCCTCAATAACAGCTTCCTCATCCAATGATTCTACCCTACTTCCAACCTCATCCAATATCTGATCTAGAACTACATCTCTCACTGTGGAAATAACTTCATCTACAGTGACTTCCTGCAACTCTTTTACAGATGACACAATGGTAATTTCTTGCTCTGCCTCAACAACTGGTACTTTTACCACAGATGGTGCTTTTGTCTCATCCTCCTTGGCAGATATATCCCTAATAGGTGACACACCAGGTTCTTCTGTTATTTTTGTTACCTCTGGTTCGATAGAGAGATCGAGCTTCTCTTCTACACCAGGTCCTACATCAACTGATGGCACCGGCACTGTTTCACGCACATCCAGTTGCTCACTTACAGTAATATCATCAGTTGGAGAAACAATGTCTTTATCAGTTCTATCTGGAACATCTAATGGAGCTAATCTTACAGAGATTTCAGGCTCAGTTAGCAACGCGGGTGACACTACCTCCATCACTATTTCTCTGAACTCTTCTTCAACTACCTGCTGTCTGACCCTATCCATTACTACAGGTGCCACTATGTCTTTTACCACAGTGTCTTGTACATCTGACACAGGTGATTCTACAGAGATGTCTGCCTCATGGTCCTTAACGGGTAATGGCTCTGCTGAAGGTGATATTATCAAGGTCTCCACATCTATTATTGCACTGTCAGGAGCTGCCATTTCTTGTGGTACAATGTGTTCTTCAGTGACTTCTTCCAATTCTGTGACAGGAGTTCTGACTGAGACCATGGGCTCCTCCTTTAAGGCAGATAGTTCATCTACTGTCTGATTCAATGTGACTTCTTCCTCCTCAAGCTCCCGTGTTACGTCCACCTCTTTTACTATAGAAACAACTTCCTCCTTTTTAATGTCCTGCACAACTGTAAATGCTTGCTCAATAGGGACCTCATATGCACCCTCAACAATAGTTTCCTCCTTTGTGTCTAATTCTTTGTCTCTATCAGCTGCCATATCCAATGTTGTGTCGACTGATATTACTTCAAGTGGCGATTTTACGTCACTTGCCACTATTGCTGGCACAGCTCTGTCAGCTACCTCAATAGACACCTCAAATTTGTCTTCCTCAATAATAGCTTCCTCATCCAATGAATCTACCCTACTTCCATCCTCATCCAATATCTGATCTGGAAGTACATCTCTCACTGTCGATATAACTTCATCTACAGTGATTTCCTGCAACTCTTTTACAGATGACACTATGGTAATTTCTTGCTCTGCCTCAACAACTGGTACTTTTACCACAGATGGAGCTTTTGTCTCATCCTCCTTGGCAGATATATCCCTAATAGGTGACACACCAGGTTCTTCTGTTATTTCTGTTACCTCTGGTTCGATAGAGAGATCGAGCTTCTCTTCTACACCAGGTCCTACATCAACTGATGGCACAGGCACTGTTTCACGCACATCCAGTTGCTCACTTACAGTAATTTCTGCAGTTGGAGAAACAATGTCTTTATCAGTTCTATCTGGAACATCTAATGGAGCTAATCTTACAGAGATTTCAGGCTCAGTTAGCAACGCGGGTGACACTACTTCCATCACTATTTCTCTGAACTCTTCTTCAACTACCTGCTGTCTGACCATATCCATTACTACAGGTGCCACTATGTCTTTTACCACTGTGTCATGTACTTCTGACACAGGTGATTCTACAGAGATGTCTGCCTCATGGTCCTTAACGGGTAATGGCTCTTCTGAAGGTGGCATTTTCAAGGTCTCCTCATCTATCTTTGCACTGTCAGGAGCTGCCTTTTCTTGTGGAACAATGTGTTCTTTAGTGACTTCTTCCAATTCTGTGACAGGAGTTTTGAGTGAGACCATGGGCTCCTCCTTTAAGGCAGATAGTTCTTCTACTGTCTCTTCCAATGTGACTTCTTCCTCCTCAAGCTCCTGTGTTACGTCTACCTCTTTTACTATGGAAACAACTTCCTCCTTTTTAATGTCCTGCACAACTGTAAATGCTTGCTCAATAGGGACCTCATATGCACCCTCCACAATAGTTTCCTCCTTTGTGTCTAATTCTTTGTCTCTATCAGCTGCCATATCCAATGTTTTGTCGACTGATATTACTTCAAGTGGGGATTTTACCTCACTCGCCACTATTGCTGGCACAGCTCTGTCAGCTACCTCAATAGACACCTCAGATTTGTCTTCCTCAATAACAGCTTCCTCATCTAATGATTCTACCCTACTTCCATCCTCATCCAATATCTGATCTAGAACTACATCTCTCACTGTCGATGTAACATCATCTACAGTGATTTCCTGCAACTCTTTTACAGATGACACTATGGTAATTTCTTGCTCTGCCTCAACAACTGGTACTTTTACCACAGATGGTGCTTTTGTCACATCCTCCTTGGGAGATATAACCATAATAGGTGACACACCAGGTTCTCCTGTTATTTCTGGCATCTGTGCTACTTCTGGTTCAATAGAGAGCTCGAGCTTCTCTTCCACACCAGGTACTACATCAACTGATGACACCTGCATTGTTTCACGCACATCCAGTTGCTCACGTGCAGTAATTTCTTCAGTTGGAGAAACAATGTCTTTATCAGTTCCATCTGGAACATCTAATGGAGCTAATCTTACAGAGATTTCAGGCTCAGTTAGCAACGCGGGTGACACTACCTCCATCACTATTTCTCTGAACTCTTCTTCAACTACCTGCTCTCTGACCATATCTATTACTACAGGTGCCACTATGTCTTTTACCACTGTGTCTTGTATATCTGACACAGGTGATTCTACAGAGATGTCTCCCTCATGGTCCTTAAGGGGTAATGGCTCTTCTGAAGGTGACATTTTCAAGGTCTCCTCATCTATCTTTGCACTGTCAGGAGCTGCCTTTTCTTGTGGAACAATGTGTTCTTTAGTGACTTCTTCCAATTCTGTGACAGGAGTTTTGAGTGAGACCATGGGCTCCTCCTTTAAGGCAGATAGTTCTTCTACTGTCTCTTCCAATGTGACTTCTTCCTCCTCAAGCTCATGTGTTACGTCTACCTCTTTTACTATGGAAACAACTTCCTCCTTTTTAATGTCCTGCACAACTGTAAAAGCTTGCTCAATAGGGACCTCATATGCACCCTCAACAATAGTTTCCTCCTTTGTGTCTAATTCTTTGTCTCTATCAGCTGCCATATCCAATGTTTTGTCGACTGATATTACTTCAAGTGGGGATTTTACATCACTCGCCACTATTGCTGGCACAGCTCTGTCAGCTGCCTCAATAGACATCTCAGATTTGTCTTCCTTAACAACAGCTTCCTCATCTAATGATTCTACCCTACTTCCATCCTCATCCAATATCTGATCTAGAACTACATCTCTCACTGTGGAAATAACTTCATCTACAGTGATTTCCTGCAACTGTTTTACAGAAGACACTATGGTTATTTCTTGCCCTGCCTCAACAACTGGTATTTTTACCACAGATGGTGCTTTTGTCACATCCTCCTTGGGAGATATAACCCTAATATGTGACACACCAGGTTCTTCCGTTATTTCTGGCATCTGTGATACTTCTGGTTCAATAGAGAGCTCGAGCTTCTCTTCCACACCAGGTCCTACATCAACTGATGACAGCTGCACTGTTTCACGCACATCCAGTTGCTCACATGCAGTAATTTCTTCAGTTGGAGAAACAATGTCTTTATCGGTTCTATCTGGAATATCTAATGGAGCTAATCTTACAGAGATTTCAGGCTCAGTTATCGATGCAGGTGACACTACCTCCATCACTGTTTTTCTGATATCTTCTTCAACTACCTGCTCCCTGACCATATCTATTACTACAGGTGCCACTATGTCTTTTACCATTGTGTCTTGTACATCTGACACAGAGATGTCTGCCTCATGGTCCTTAACGGGTAATGGCTCTGCTGAAGGTGATATTATCAAGGTCTCCTCATCTATCTTTGCACTGTCAGGAGCTGCCTTTTCTTGTGGTACAATGTGTTCTTCAGTGACTTCTTCCAATTCTGTGACAGGAGTTTTGAGTGAGACCATGGGCTCCTCCTTTAAGGCAGATAGATCTTCTAATGTCTCTTCCAATGTGACTTCTTCCTCCTCAAGCTGCTGTGTTACGTCTACCTCTTTTACTATGGAAACAACTTCCACCTTTTTAATGTCCTGCACAACTGTAAATGCTTGCTCAATAGGGACCTCATATGCACCCTCCACAATAGTTTCCTCCTTTGTGTCTAATTCTTTGTCTCTATCAGCTGCCATATCCAATGCTGTGTCGACTGATACTACTTCCAGTGGGGATTTTACCTCACTTGCCACTATTGCTGGCACAGCACTGTCAGCTACCTCAATAGACACCTCAGATTTGTCTTCCTCAATAACAGCTTCCTCATCCAATGATTCTACCCTACTTCCATCCTCATCCAATATCCGATCTAGAACTACATCTCTCACTATGGATATAACTTCATCCACAGTGATTTCTTGCAATTCTTTTACAGATGACACTATGGTAATTTCTTGCTCTGCCTCAACAACTGGTACTTTTACCACAGATGGTGCTTTTGTCTCATCCTCGTTGGGAGATATATCCCTAATAGGTGACACACCAGGTTCTTCTGTTATTTCTGTTACCTCAGGTTCGATAGAGAGATCGAGCTTCTCTTCTACACCAGGTCCTACATCAACTGATGGCACCGGCACTGTTTCACGCACATCCAGTAGCTCACTTACAGTAATTTCTTCAGTTGGAGAAACAATGTCTTTATCAGTTCTATCTGGAACATCTAATGGAGCTAATCTTACAGAGATTTCAGGCTCAGTTAGCAACGCGGGTGACACTACCTCCATCACTATTTCTCTGAACTCTTCTTCAACTACCTGCTCTCTGACCATATCTATTACTACAGGTGACACTATGTCTTTTCCCACTGTGTCTTGTACATCTGACACAGGTGATTCTACAGAGATGTCTGCCTCATGGTCCTTAACGGGTAATGGCTCTGCTGAAGGTGACATTTTCAAGGTCTCCTCATCTATCTTTGCACTGTCAGGAGCAGCCTTTTCTTGTGGTACAATGTGTTCTTCAATGACTTCTTCCAATTCTGTGACAGGAGTTTTGAGTGAGACCATGGGCTCCTCTTTTAAGGCCGATAGTTCTTCTACTGTCTCTTCCAATGTGACTTCTTCCTCCTCAAGCTCCTGTGTTACGTCTACCTCTTTTACTATGGAAACAACTTCCTCCTTTTTAATGTCCTGCACAACTGTAAATGCTTGCTCAATAGGGACCTCATATGCACCCTCCACAATAGTTTCCTCCTTTGTGTCTAATTCTTTGTCTCTATCAGCTGCCATATCCAATGTTTTGTCGACTGATATTACTTCAAGTGGGGATTTTACCTCACTCGCCACTATTGCTGGCACAGCTCTGTCAGCTACCTCAATAGACACCTCAGATTTGTCTTCCTCAATAACAGCTTCCTCATCTAATGATTCTACCCTACTTCCATCCTCATCCAATATCTGATCTAGAACTACATCTCTCACTGTCGATGTAACATCATCTACAGTGATTTCCTGCAACTCTTTTACAGATGACACTATGGTAATTTCTTGCTCTGCCTCAACAACTGGTACTTTTACCACAGATGGTGCTTTTGTCACATCCTCCTTGGGAGATATAACCGAAATAGGTGACACACCAGGTTCTCCTGTTATTTCTGGCATCTGTGTTACTTCTGGTTCAATAGAGAGCTCGAGCTTCTCTTCCACACCACGTCCCACATCAACTGATGACACCTGCATTGTTTCACGCACATCCAGTTGCTCACGTGCAGTAATTTCTTCAGTTGGAGAAACAATGTCTTTATCAGTTCCATCTGGAACATCTAATGGAGCTAATCTTACAGAGATTTCAGGCTCAGTTAGCAACGCGGGTGACACTACCTCCATCACTATTTCTCTGAACTCTTCTTCAACTACCTGCTCTCTGACCATATCTATTACTACAGGTGCCACTATGTCTTTTACCACTGTGTCTTGTATATCTGACACAGGTGATTCTACTGAGATGTCTCCCTCATGGTCCTTAAGGGGTAATGGCTCTGCTGAAGGTGACATTTTCAAGGTCTCCTCATCTATCTTTGCACTGTCAGGAGCTGCCTTTTCTTGTGGTACAATGTGTTCTTCAGTGACTTCTTCCAATTCTGTGACAGGAGTTTTGAGCGAGACCATGGGCTCCTCCTTTAAGGCAGATAGTTCTTCTACTGTCTCTTCCAATGTGACTTCTTCCTCCTCAAGCTCCTGTGTTACGTCTACCTCTTTTACTATGGAAACAACTTCCTCCTTTTTAATGTCCTGCACAACTGTAAATGCTTGCTCAATAGGGACCTCATATGCACCCTCCACAATAGTTTCCTCCTTTGCGTCTAATTCTTTGTCTCTATCAGCTGCCATATCCAATGTTTTGTCGACTGATATTACTTCAAGTGGGGATTTTACATCACTCGCCACTATTGCTGGCACAGCTCTGTCAGCTACCTCAATAGACATCTCAGATTTGCCTTCCTTAATAACAGCTTCCTCATCTAATGTTTCTACCCTACTTCCATCCTCATCCAATATCTGATCTAGAACTACATCTCTCACTGTGGAAATAACTTCATCTACAGTGATTTCCTGCAACTCTTTTACAGAAGACACTATGGTTATTTCTTGCTCTGCCTCAACAACTGGTATTTTTACCACAGATGGTGCTTTTGTCACATCCTCCTTGGGAGATGTAACCCTAATAGGTGCCACACCAGGTTCTTCCGTTATTTCTGGCATCTGTGATACTTCTGGTTCAATAGAGAGCTCGAGCTTCTCTTCCACACCAGGTCCTACATCAACTGATGACAGCTGCACTGTTTCACGCACATCCAGTTGCTCACGTGCAGTAATTTCTTCAGTTGGAGAAACAATGTCTTTATCGGTTCTATCTGGAATATCTAATGGAGCTAATCTTACAGAGATTTCAGGCTCAGTTATCGATGCAGGTGACACTACCTCCATCACTGTTTCTCTGATATCTTCTTCAACTACCTGCTCCCTGACCATATCTATTACTACAGGTGCCACTATGTCTTTTACCATTGTGTCTTGTACATCTGACACAGAGATGTCTGCCTCATGGTCCTTAACGGGTAATGGCTCTGCTGAAGGTGATATAATCAAGGTCTCCTCATCTATCTTTGCACTGTCAGGAGCTGCCTTTTCTTGTGGTACAATGTGTTCTTCAGTGACTTCTTCCAATTCTGTGACAGGAGTTTTGAGTGAGACCATGGGCTCCTCCTTTAAGGCAGATAGTTCTTCTACTGTCTCTTCCAATGTGACTTCTTCCTCCTCAAGCTCCTGTGTTACGTCTACCTCTTTTACTATGGAAACAACTTCCACCTTTTTAATGTCCTGCACAACTGTAAATGCTTGCTCAATAGGGACCTCATATGCACCCTCAACAATAGTTTCCTCCTTTGTGTCTAATTCTTTGTCTCTATCAGCTGCCATATCCAATGCTGTGTCGACTGATACTACTTCCAGTGGGGATTTTACCTCACTTGCCACTATTGCTGGCACAGCACTGTCAGCTACCTCAATAGACACCTCAGATTTGTCTTCCTCAATAACAGCTTCCTCATCCAATGATTCTACCCTACTTCCATCCTCATCCAATATCCGATCTAGAACTACATCTCTCACTATGGATATAACTTCATCCACAGTGATTTCTTGCAATTCTTTTACAGATGACACTATGGTAATTTCTTGCTCTGCCTCAACAACTGGTACTTTTACCACAGATGGTGCTTTTGTCTTATCCTCGTTGGGAGATATATCCCTAATAGGTGACACACCAGGTTCTTCTGTTATTTCTGTTACCTCAGGTTCGATAGAGAGATCGAGCTTCTCTTCTACACCAGGTCCTACATCAACTGATGGCACCGGCACTGTTTCACGCACATCAAGTTGCTCACTTACAGTAATTTCTTCAGTTGGAGAAACAATGTCTTTATCAGTTCTATCTGGAACATCTAATGGAGCTAATCTTACAGAGATTTCAGGCTCAGTTAGCAACGCGGGTGACACTACCTCCATCACTATTTCTCTGAACTCTTCTTCAACTACCTGCTCTCTGACCATATCTATTACTACAGGTGCCACTATGTCTTTTACCACTGTGTCTTGTATATCTGACACAGGTGATTCTACAGAGATGTCTGCCTCATGGTCCTTAACGGGTAATGGCTCTGCTGAAGGTGACATTTTCAAGGTCTCGTCATCTATCTTTGCACTGTCAGGAGCAGCCTTTTCTTGTGGTACAATGTGTTCTTCAGTGACTTCTTCCAATTCTGTGACAGGAGTTTTGAGTGAGACCATGGGCTCCTCTTTTAAGGCAGATAGTTCTTCTACTGTCTCTTCCAATGTGACTTCTTCCTCCTCAAGCTCCTGTGTTACGTCTACCTCTTTTACTATGGAAACAACTTCCTCCTTTTTAATGTCCTGCACAACTGTAAATGCTTGCTCAATAGGGACCTCATATGCACCCTCCACAATAGTTTCCTCCTTTGTGTCTAATTCTTTGTCTCTATCAGCTGCCATATCCAATGTTTTGTCGACTGATATTACTTCAAGTGGGGATTTTACGTCACTTGCCACTATTGCTGGCACAGCTCTGTCAGCTACCTGAATAGACACCTCAGATTTGTCTTCCTCAATAACAGCTTCCTCATCTAATGATTCTACCCTACTTCCATCCTCATCCAATATCTGATCTAGAACTACATCTCTCACTGTGGAAATAACTTCATCTACAGTGATTTCCTGCAACTCTTTTACAGAAGACACTATGGTTATTTCTTGCTCTGCCTCAACAACTGGTATTTTTACCACAGATGGTGCTTTTGTCACATCCTCCTTGGGAGATATAACACTAATAGGTGACACACCAGGTTCTTCCGTTATTTCTGGCATCTGTGTTACTTCTGGTTCAATAGAGAGCTCGAGCTTCTCTTCCACACCAGGTCCTACATCAACTGGTGACACCTGCACTGTTTCACGCACATCCAGTTGCTCACGTGCAGTAATTTCTTCAGTTGGAGAAACAATATCTTTATCGGTTCTATCTGGAATATCTAATGGAGCTAATCTTACAGAGATTTCAGGCTCAGTTATCGATGCAGGTGACAGTACCTCCATCACTGTTTTTCTGATATCTTCTTCAACTACCTGCTCCCTGACCATATCTATTACCACAGGTGCCACTATGTCTTTTACCATTGTGTCTTGTACATCTGACACAGAGATGTCTGCCTCATGGTCCTTAACGGGTAATGGCTCTGCTGAAGGTGATATTATCAAGGTCTCCTCATCTATTATTGCACTATCAGGAGCTGCCTTTTCTTGTTGTACAATGTGTTCTTCAGTGACTTCTTCCAATTCTGTGACAGGAGCTTTGAGTGAAACCATGGGCTCCTCCTTTAAGGCAGAAAGTTCTTCTACTGTCTCTTCCAATGTGACTTCTTCCTCCTCAAGCTCCCGTGTTACGTCTACCTCTTTTACTATGGAAACAACTTTGTCCTTTTTAATGTCCTGCACAACTGTTAATGTTTGCTCTATAGGAACCTCATATGCACCCTCAACAATAGTTTCCTCCTTTGTGTCTAATTCTTTGTCTCTATCAGCTGCCATATCCAATGCTGTGTCGACTGATACTACTTCCAGTGGGGATTTTACCTCACTTGCCACTATTGCTGGAACAGCACTGTCAGCTACCTCAATAGACACCTCAGATTTGTCTTCCTCAATAACAGCTTCCTCATCCAATGATTCTACCCTACTTCCATCCTCATCCAATATCTGATCTAGAACTACATCTCCCACTGTCGATATAACTTCATCTACAGTGATTTCCTGCAACTCTTTTACAGATGACACAAAGGTAATTTCTTGCTCTGCCTCAACAACTGGTACTTTTACCACAGATGGTGCTTTTGTCTCAACCTCCTTGGGAGATATATCCCTAATAGGTGACACACCAAGTTCTTCTGTTATTTCTGTTACCTCTGGTTCGATAGAGAGATCGAGCTTCTCTTCTACACCAGGTCCTACATCAACTGATGGCACCCGCACTGTTTCACGCACATCCAGTTGCTCACTTACAGTAATTTCTGCAGTTGGAGAAACAATGTCTTTATCAGTTCTATCTGGAACATCTAATGGAGCTAATCGTACAGAGATTTCAGACTCAGTTAGCAACGTGGGTGACACTACCTCCATCACTATTTCTCTGAACTCTTCTTCAACTATCTGCTGTCTGACCATATCTATTACTACAGGTGACACTATGTCTTTTCCCACTGTGTCTTGTACATCTGACACAGGTGATTCTACAGAGATGTCTGCCTCATGGTCCTTAACGGGTAATGGCTCTGTTGAAGGTGACAGTTTCAAGGTCTCCTCATCTATCTTTGCACTGCCAGGAGCTGCCTTTTCTTGTGGTACAATGTGTTCTTCAGTGACTTCTTCCAACTGTGTGACAGGAGTTTTGTGTGAGACCATGGGCTCCTCCCTTAAGGCAGATAGTTCTTCTACTGTCTCTACCAATGTGACTTCCTCCTCCTCAAGCTCCCGTGTTACGTCTACCTCTTTTCCTATGGAAACAACTTCCTCCTTTTTAATGTCCTGCACAACTGTAAATGCTTGCTCAATAGGGACCTCATATGCACCCTCAACAATAGTTTCCTCCTTTGTGTCTAATTCTTTGTCTCTATCAGCTGCCATATCCAATGTTTTGTCGACTGATATTACTTCAAGTGGGGATTTTACCTCACTCGCCACTATTGCTGGCACAGCACTGTCAGCTACCTCAACAGACACCTCAGATTTGTCTTCCTCAATAACAGCTTCCTCATCTAATGATTCTACCCTACTTCCATCCTCATCCAATATCTGATCTAGAACTACATCTCTCACTGTGGAAATAACTTCATCTACAGTGATTTCCTGCAACTCTTTTACAGATGACACTATGGTAGTTTCTTGCTCTGCCTCAACAACTGGTACTTTTACCACAGATGGTGCTTTTGTCTCATCTTCCTTGGCAGATATATCCCTAATAGGTGACACACCAGGTTCTTCTGTTATTTCTGTTACCTCTGGTTCGATAGAGAGATCGAGCTTCTCTTCTACACCAGGTCCTACATCAACTGATGGCACCGGCACTGTTTCACGCACGTCCAATTGCTCACTTACAGTAATTTCTTCAGTTGGAGAAACAATGTCTTTATCAGTTCTATCTGGAACATCTAATGGAGCTAATCTTACAGAGATTTCAGGCTCAGTTAGCAACGCGGGTGTCACTACCTCCATCACTATTTCTCTGAACTCTTCTTCAACTACCTGCTCTCTGACCATATCTATTACTACAGGTGCCACTATGTCTTTTACCACTGTGTCTTGTATATCTGACACAGGTGATTCTACAGAGATGTCTGCCTCATGGTCCTTAACGGGTAATGGCTCTGCTGAAGGTGACATTTTCAAGGTCTCCTCATCTATCTTTGCACTGTCAGGAGCAGCCTTTTCTTGTGGTACAATGTGTTCTTCAGTGACTTCTTCCAATTGTGTGACAGGAGTTTTGAGTGAGACCATGGGCTCCTCTTTTAAGGCAGATAGTTCTTCTACTGTCTCTTCCAATGTGACTTCTTCCTCCTCAAGCTCCTGTGTTACGTCTACCTCTTTTACTATGGAAACAACTTCCTCCTTTTTAATGTCCTGCACAACTGTAAATGCTTGCTCAATAGGGACCTCATATGCACCCTCCACAATAGTTTCCTCCTTTGTGTCTAATTCTTTGTCTCTATCAGCTGCCACATCCAATGTTGTGTCGACTGATACTACTTCAAGTGGGGATTTTACCTCACTTGCCACCATTGCTGGCACAGCACCGTCAGCTACCTCAATAGACACCTCAGATTTGTCTTCCTCAATAACAGCTTCCTCATCCAATGATTCTACCCTACTTCCATCCTCATCCAATATCTGATCTAGAACTACATCTCTCACTGTCGATATAACTTCTTGTGCAGTGATTTCCTGCAACTCTTTTACAGATGAGACTATGGTAATTTCTTGCTCTGCCTCAACAACTGGTACTTTTACCACAGCTGGTGCTTTTGTCACATCCTCCTTGGGAGATATATCCCTAATAGGTGACACACCTGGTTCTTCTGTTATTTCTGGCATCTGTGTTACCTCTGGTTCAATAGAGAGCTCGAACTTCTCTTCCACACCAGGTCCTACATCAACTGATGACACCTGCACTGTTTCACGCACATCCAGTTGCTCACGTGCAGTAATTTCTTCAGTTGGAGAAACAATGTCTTCATCGGTTCTATCTGGAATATCTAATGGAGCTAATCTTACAGAGATTTCAGGCTCAGTTATCGATGCAGGTGACACTACCTCCATCACTGTTTTTCTGATATCTTCTTCAACTACCTGCTCCCTGACCATATCTATTACTACAGGTGCCACTATGTCTTTTACCATTGTGTCTTGTACATCTGACACAGAGATGTCTGCCTCATGGTCCTTAACGGGTAATGGCTCTGCTGAAGGTGATATTATCAAGGTCTCCTCATCTATTATTGCACTATCAGGAGCTGCCTTTTCTTGTGGTACAATGTGTTCCACAGTGACTTCTTCCAATTCTGTGACAGGAGTCTTGAGTGAGACCATGGGCTCCTCCTTTAAGGCAGATAGTTCTTCTACTGTCTCTTCCAATATGACTTCTTCCTCCTCAAGCTCCCGTGTTACGTCTACCTCTTTTACTATAGAAACAACTTCCTCCTTTTTAATGTCATGCACAACTGTAAATGCTTGCTCAATAGGGACCTCATGTGCACCCTCAACAATAGTTTCCTCCATTGTGTCTAAATCCTTGTCTCTATCAACTGCCATATCCAATGTTGTGTCGACTGATATTACTTCAAGTGGGGATTTTACGTCTCTTGCCACTATTGCTGGCACAGCTCTGTCAGCTACCTCAATAGACACCTCAAATTTGTCTTCCTGAATAACAGCTTCCTCATCCAATGATTCTACCCTACTTCCATCCTCATCCAATATCTGATCTAGAACTACATCTCTTACTGTGGATATAACTTCATCTACAGTGATTTCCTGCAACTCTTTTACAGATGACACTATGGTAATTTCTTGCTCTGCCTCAACAACTGGTACTTTCACCACAGATGGTGCTTTTGTCTCATCCTCCTTGACAGATATATCCCTAATAGGTGACACACCAGGTTCTTCTGTTATTTCTGTTACCTCTGGTTCGATAGAGAGATCGAGCTTCTCTTCTACACCAGGTCCTACATCAACTGATGGCACCGGCACTGTTTCACGCAAGTCCAATTGCTCACTTACAGTAATTTCTTCAGTTGGAGAAACAATGTCTTTATCAGTTCTATCTGGAACATCTAATGGAGCTAATCTTACAGAGATTTCAGGCTCAGTTAGCAACGCGGGTGACACTACCTCCATCACTATTTCTCTGAACTCTTCTTCAACTACCTGCTCTCTGACCATATCTATTACTACAGGTGCCACTATGTCTTTTACCACTGTGTCTTGTATATTTGACACAGGTGATTCTACAGAGATGTCTGCCTCATGGTCCTTAACGGGTAATGGCTCTGCTGAAGGTGATATTATCAAGGTCTCCTCATCTATTATTGCACTATCAGGAGCTGCCTTTTCTTCTGGTACAATGTGTTCTTCAGTGACTGCTTCCAATTCTGTGACAGGAGTTTTGAGTGAGACCATGGGCTCCTGCTTTAAGGCAGATAGTTCTTCTACTGTCTCTTCCAATGTGACTTCTTCCTGCTCAAGCTCCCGTGTTACATCTACCTCTTTTACTATGGAAACAACTTCCTCCTTTTTAATGTCATGCACAACTGTAAATGCTTGCTCAATAGGGACCTCGTATGCACCCTCAACAATAGTTTCCTCCTTTGTGTCTAATTCTTTGTCTCTATCAGCTGCCATATCCAATGTTGTGTCGACTGATACTACTTCAAGTGGGGATTTTACCTCACTTGCCACTATTGCTGGCACAGCACTGTCAGCTACCTCAATAGACACCTCAGATTTGTCTTTTTCAATAACAGCTTCCACATCCAATGATTCTACCCTACTTCCATCCTCATCCAATATCTGATCTAGAACTACATCTCTCACTGTCGATATAACTTCATCTACAGTGATTTCCTGCAACTGTTTTACAGATGACACAATGGTAATTTCTTGCTCTGCCTCAACAACTGGTACTTTTACCACAGATGGTGCTTTTGTCTCATCCTCCTTGGGAGATATATCCCTAATAGGTGACACACCAGGTTCTTCTGTTATTTCTGTTACCTCTGGTTCGATAGAGAGATCGAGCTTCACTTCTACACCAGGTCCTACATCAACTGATGGCACCGGCACTGTTTCACGCACATCCAGTTGCTCACTTACAGTAATTTCTGCAGTTGGAGAAACAATGTCTTTATCAGTTCTATCTGGAACATCTAATGGAGCTAATCGTACAGAGATTTCAGACTCAGTTAGCAACGTGGGTGACACTACCTCCATCACTATTTCTCTGAACTCTTCTTCAACTATCTGCTGTCTGACCATATCTATTACTACAGGTGACACTATGTCTTTTCCCACTGTGTCTTGTACATCTGACACAGGTGATTCTACAGAGATGTCTGCCTCATGGTCCTTAACGGGTAATGGCTCTGTTGAAGGTGACATTTTCAAGGTCTCCTCATCTATCTTTGCACTGCCAGGAGCTGCCTTTTCTTGTGGTACAATGTGTTCTTCAGTGACTTCTTCCAACTGTGTGACAGGAGTTTTGTGTGAGACCATGGGCTCCTCCCTTAAGGCAGATAGTTCTTCTACTGTCTCTACCAATGTGACTTCCTCCTCCTCAAGCTCCCGTGTTACGTCTACCTCTTTTCCTATGGAAACAACTTCCTCCTTTTTAATGTCCTGCACAACTGTAAATGCTTGCTCAATAGGGACCTCATATGCACCCTCCACAATAGTTTCCTCCTTTGTGTCTAATTCTTTGTCTCTATCAGCTGCCATATCCAATGTTTTGTCGACTGATATTACTTCAAGTGGGGATTTTACCTCACTCGCCACTATTGCTGGCACAGCACTGTCAGCTACCTCAATAGACACCTCAGATTTGTCTTCCTCAATAACAGCTTCCTCATCTAATGATTCTACCCTACTTCCATCCTCATCCAATATCTGATCTAGAACTACATCTCTCACTGTGGAAATAACTTCATCTACAGTGATTTCCTGCAACTCTTTTACAGATGACACTATGGCAGTTTCTTGCTCTGCCTCAACAACTGGTACTTTTACCACAGATGGTGCTTTTGTCTCATCTTCCTTGGCAGATATATCCCTAATAGGTGACACACCAGGTTCTTCTGTTATTTCTGTTACCTCTGGTTCGATAGAGAGATCGAGCTTCTCTTCTACACCAGGTCCTACATCAACTGATGGCACCGGCACTGTTTCACGCACGTCCAATTGCTCACTTACAGTAATTTCTTCAGTTGGAGAAACAATGTCTTTATCAGTTCTATCTGGAACATCTAATGGAGCTAATCTTACAGAGATTTCAGGCTCAGTTAGCAACGCGGGTGTCACTACCTCCATCACTATTTCTCTGAACTCTTCTTCAACTACCTGCTCTCTGACCATATCTATTACTACAGGTGCCACTATGTCTTTTACCACTGTGTCTTGTATATCTGACACAGGTGATTCTACAGAGATGTCTGCCTCATGGTCCTTAACGGGTAATGGCTCTGCTGAAGGTGACATTTTCAAGGTCTCCTCATCTATCTTTGCACTGTCAGGAGCTGCCTTTTCTTGTGGTACAATGTGTTCTTCAGTGACTTCTTCCAATTGTGTGACAGGAGTTTTGAGTGAGACCATGGGCTCCTCTTTTAAGGCAGATAGTTCTTCTACTGTCTCTTCCAATGTGACTTCTTCCTCCTCAAGCTCCTGTGTTACGTCTACCTCTTTTACTATGGAAACAACTTCCTCCTTTTTAATCTCCTGCACAACTGTAAATGCTTGCTCAATAGGGACCTCATATGCACCCTCCACAATAGTTTCCTCCTTAGTGTCTAATTCTTTGTCTCTATCAGCTGCCACATCCAATGTTGTGTCGACTGATACTACTTCAAGTGGGGATTTTACCTCACTTGCCACTATTGCTGGCACAGCACCGTCAGCTACCTCAATAGACACCTCAGATTTGTCTTCCTCAATAACAGCTTCCTCATCCAATGATTCTACCCTACTTCCATCCTCATCCAATATCTGATCTAAAACTACATCTCTCACTGTCGATATAACTTCATCTGCAGTGATTTCCTGCAACTCTTTTACAGATGAGACTATGGTAATTTCTTGCTCTGCCTCAACAACTGGTACTTTTACCACAGCTGGTGCTTTTGTCACATCCTCCTTGGGAGATATATCCCTAATAGGTGACACACCTGGTTCTTCTGTTATTTCTGGCATCTGTGTTACCTCTGGTTCAATAGAGAGCTCGAACTTCTCTTCCACACCAGGTCCTACATCAACTGATGACACCTGCACTGTTTCACGCACATCCAGTTGCTCACGTGCAGTAATTTCTTCAGTTGGAGAAACAATGTCTTCATCGGTTCTATCTGGAATATCTAATGAAGCTAATCTTACAGAGATTTCAGGCTCAGTTATCGATGCAGGTGACACTACCTCCATCACTGTTTTTCTGATATCTTCTTCAACTACCTGCTCCCTGACCATATCTATTACTACAGGTGCCACTATGTCTTTTACCATTGTGTCTTGTACATCTGACACAGAGATGTCTGCCTCATGGTCCTTAACGGGTAATGGCTCTGCTGAAGGTGATATTATCAAGGTCTCCTCATCTATTATTGCACTATCAGGAGCTGCCTTTTCTTGTGGTACAATGTGTTCCACAGTGACTTCTTCCAATTCTGTGACAGGAGTCTTGAGTGAGACCATGGGCTCCTCCTTTAAGGCAGATAGTTCTTCTACTGTCTCTTCCAATATGACTTCTTCCTCCTCGAGGTCCCGTGTTACGTCTACCTCTTTTACAATAGAAACAACTTCCTCCTTTTTAATGTCATGCACAACTGTAAATGCTTGCTCAATAGGGACCTCATGTGCACCCTCAACAATAGTTTCCTCCATTGTGTCTAAATCCTTGTCTCTATCAACTGCCATATCCAATGTTGTGTCGACTGATATTACTTCAAGTGGGGATATTACGTCTCTTGCCACTATTGCTGGCACAGCTCTGTCAGCTACCTCAATAGACACCTCAAATTTGACTTCCTGAATAACAGCTTCCTCATCCAATGATTTTACCCTACTTCCGTCCTCATCCAATATCTGATCTAGAACTACATCTCTTACTGTGGGTATAACTTCATCTACAGTGATTTCCTGCAACTCTTTTACAGATGACACTATGGTAATTTCTTGCTCTGCCTCAACAACTGGTACTTTTACCACAGATGGTGCTTTTGTCTCATCCTCCTTGGCAGATATATCCCTAATAGGTGACACACCAGGTTCTTCTGTTATTTCTGTTACCTCTGGTTCGATAGAGAGATCGAGCTTCTCTTCTACACCAGGTCCTACATCAACTGATGGCACCGGCACTGTTTCACGCAAGTCCAATTGCTCACTTACAGTAATTTCTTCAGTTGGAGAAACAATGTCTTTATCAGTTCTATCTGGAACATCTAATGGAGCTAATCTTACAGAGATTTCAGGCTCAGTTAGCAACGCGGGTGACACTACCTCCATCACTATTTCTCTGAACTCTTCTTCAACTACCTGCTCTCTGACGATATCTATTACTACAGGTGCCACTATGTCT
This sequence comes from Schistocerca piceifrons, assembly GCF_021461385.2. Lineage (NCBI taxonomy): Eukaryota > Metazoa > Arthropoda > Insecta > Orthoptera > Acrididae > Schistocerca > Schistocerca piceifrons. The sequence continues at coordinate 787,573,889 of NC_060149.1, forward strand.
TTTACCACTGTGTCTTGTATATTTGACACAGGTGATTCTACAGAGATGTCTGCCTCATGGTCCTTAACGGGTAATGGCTCTGCTGAAGGTGATATTATCAAGGTCTCCTCATCTATTATTGCACTATCAGGAGCTGCCTTTTCTTCTGGTACAATGTGTTCTTCAGTGACTGCTTCCAATTCTGTGACAGGAGTTTTGAGTGAGACCATGGGCTCCTGCTTTAAGGCAGATAGTTCTTCTACTGTCTCTTCCAATGTGACTTCTTCCTGCTCAAGCTCCCGTGTTACATCTACCTCTTTTACTATGGAAACAACTTCCTCCTTTTTAATGTCATGCACAACTGTAAATGCTTGCTCAATAGGGACCTCATATGCACCCTCAACAATAGTTTCCTCCTTTGTGTCTAATTCATTGTCTCTATCAGCTGCCATATCCAATGTTGTGTCGACTGATACTACTTCAAGTGGGGATTTTACCTCACTCGCCACTATTGCTGGCACAGCTCTGTCAGCTACCTGAATAGACACCTCAGATTTGTCTTCCTCAATAACAGCTTCCTCATCCAATGATTCTACCCTACTTCCATCCTCATCCAATTTCTGATCTAGAACTACATCTCTCACTTTCGATATAACTTCATCTGCAGTGATTTCCTGCAACTCTTTTACATATGACACTATGGTAATTTCTTGCTCTGCCTCAACAACTGGTACTTTTACCACAGCTGGTGCTTTTGTCACATCCTCCTTGGGAGATATATCCCTAATAGGTGACACACCTGGTTCTTCTGTTATTTCTGGCATCTGTGTTACCTCTGGTTCAATAGAGAGCTCGAGCTTCTCTTCCACACCAGGTCCTACATCAACTGATGACACCTGCACTGTTTCACGCACATCCAGTTGCTCACGTGCAGTAAATTCTTCAGTTGGAGAAACAATGTCTTCATCGGTTCTATCTGGAATATCTAATGGAGCTAATCTTACAGAGATTTCAGGCTCAGTTATCGATGCAGGTGACACTACCTCCATCACTGTTTTTCTGATATCTTCTTCAACTACCTGCTCCCTGACCATATCTATCACTACAGGTGCCACTATGTCTTTTACCATTGTGTCTTGTACATCTGACACAGAGATGTCTGCCTCATGGTCCTTAACGGGTAATGGCTCTGCTGAAGGTGATATTATCAAGGTCTCCTCATCTATTATTGCACTATCAGGAGCTGCCTTTTCTTGTGGTACAATGTGTTCCTCAGTGACTTCTTCCAATTCTGTGACAGGAGTCTTGAGTGAGACCATGGGCTCCTCCTTTAAGGCAGATAGTTCTTCTACTGTCTCTTCCAATGTGACTTCTTCCTCCTCAAGCTCCCGTGTTACATCTACCTCTTTTACTATGGAAACAACTTCCTCCTTTTTAATGTCCTGCACAACTGTAAATGCTTGCTCAATAGGGACCTCGTATGCACCCTCAACAATAGTTTCCTCCTTTGTGTCTAATTCTTTGTCTCTATCAGCTGCCATATCCAATGTTGTGTCGACTGATACTACTTCAAGTGGGGATTTTACCTCACTTGCCACTATTGCTGGCACAGCACTGTCAGCTACCTCAATAGACACCTCAGATTTGTCTTCCTCAATAACAGCTTCCACATCCAATGATTCTACCCTACTTCCATCCTCATCCAATATCTGATCTAGAACTACATCTCTCACTGTCGATATAACTTCATCTACAGTGATTTCCTGCAACTGTTTTACAGATGACACAATGGTAATTTCTTGCTCTGCCTCAACAACTGGTACTTTTACCACAGATGGTGCTTTTGTCTCATCCTCCTTGGGAGATATATCCCTAATAGGTGACACACCAGGTTCTTCTGTTATTTCTGTTACCTCTGGTTCGATAGAGAGATCGAGCTTCACTTCTACACCAGGTCCTACATCAACTGATGGCACCGGCACTGTTTCACGCACATCCAGTTGCTCACTTACAGTAATTTCTTCATTTGGAGAAACAATATCTTTATCAGTTCTATCTGGAACATCTAATGGAGCTAATCTTACAGAGATTTCAGGCTCAGTTAGCAACGCGGGTGACACTACCTCCATCACTATTTCTCTGAACTCTTCTTCAACTACCTGCTCTTTGACCATATCTATTACTACAGGTGCCACTATGTCTTTTACCCATTTGTCTTGTACATCTGACACAGGTGATTCTACAGAGATGTCTGCCTCATGGTCCTTAACGGGTAATGGCTCTGCTGAAGGTGACATTTTCAAGGTCTCCTCATCTATCTTTGCACTGTCAGGAGCTGCCTTTTCTTGTGGTACAATGTGTTCTTCAGTGACTTCTTCCAATTCTGTGACAAGAGTTTTGAGTGAGACCATGGGCTCCTCCTTTAAGGCAGATAGTTCTTCTACTGTCTCTTCCAATGTGACTTCTTCCTCCTCAAGCTCCTGTGTTACGTCTACCTCTTTTACTATGGAAACAACTTCCTCCTTTTTAATGTCCTGCACAACTGTAAATGCTTGCTCAATAGGGACCTCATATGCACCCTCAACAATAGGTTCCTCCTTTGTGTCTAATTCTTTGTCTCTATCAGCTGCCATATCCAATGTTTTGTCGACTGATATTACTTCAAGTGGGGATTTTACCTCACTTGCCACTATTGCTGGCACAGCTCTGTCAGGTACCTCAATAGACACCTCAGATTTTTCTTCCTCAATAACAGCTTCCTCATCTAATGATTCTACCCTACCTCCATCCTCATCCAATATCTGATCTAGAACTACATCTCTCACTGTCGATATAACTTCATCTACAGTGATTTCCTGCAACTCTTTTACAGATGACATTATGGTAATTTCTTGCTCTGCCTCAACAGCTGGTACTTTTACCACAGATGGTGCTTTTGTCTCATCTTCCTTGGCAGATATATCCCTAATAGGTGACACACCAGGTTCTTGTGTTATTTCTGTTACCTCTGATTTGATAGAGAGAGCGGGCTTCTCTTCTACACCAGGTCCTACATCAACTGATGGCACCGGCACTGTTTCACGCACATCCAGTTGCTCACTTACAGTAATTTCTTCAGTTGGAGAAACAATGTCTTTATCAGTTCTATCTGGAACATCTAATGGAGCTAATCTTACAGATATTTCCGGCTCAGTTATCGATGCAGGTGACACTACCTCCATCACTGTTTTTCTGATCTCTTCTTCAACTACCTGCTCACTGACCATATCTATTACTACAGGTGCCACTATGTCTTTTACCATTGTGTCTTGTACATCTGACACAGGTGATTCTACAGAGATGTCTGCCTCATGGTCCTCAACGTGTAATGGCTCTGCTGAAGGTGATATTTTGAAGGTCTCCTCTTCTATTATTCCACCATCAGGAGCTGCCTTTTCTTGTGGTACAATGTGTTCTTCAGTGACTTCTTCCAATTCTGTGACAGGAGTTCTGACTGAGACCATGGGCTCCTCCTTTAAGGCAGATAGTTCATCTACTGTCTGTTTCAAAGTGACTTCTTCCTCCTCAAGCTCCCGTGTTACGTCCACCTCTTTTACTATAGAAACAACTTCCTCCTTTTTAATGTCCTGCACAACTGTAAATGCTTGCTCAATAGGGACCTCATATGCACCCGGAACAATAGGTTCCTCCTTTGTGTCTAATTCTTTGTCTCTATCAGCTGCCATATCGAATGTTGTGTCGACTGATATTACTTCAAGTGGGGATTTTACCTCACTTGCCACTATTGCTGGCACAGCTCTGTCAGCTACCTGAATAGACACCTCAGATTTGTCTTCCTCAATAACAGCTTCCTCATCTAATGATTCTACCCTACCTCCATCCTCATCCAATATCTGATCTAGAACTACATCTCTCACTGTGGAAATAACTTCATCTACAGTGATTTCCTGCAACTCTTTTACAGATGACACTACGGTAATTTCTTGCTCTGCCTCAACAACTGGTACTTTTCCCACAGATGGTGCTTTTGTCTCATCCTCCTTGGCAGATATATCCCTAATAGGTGACACACCAGGTTCTTCTGTTATTTCTGTTACCTCTGGTTCGATAGAGAGATCGAGCTTCTCTTCTACACCAGGTCCTACATCAACTGATGGCACCGGCACTGTTTCACGCACATCCAGTTGCTCACTTACAGTAATTTCTTCAGTTGGAGAAACAATGTCTTTATCAGTTCCATCTGGAACATCTAATGGAGCTAATCTTACAGAGATTTCAGGCTCAGTTAGCAACGCGGGTGACACTATCTCCATCACTATTTCTCTGAACTCTTCTTCAACTACCTGCTCTTTGACCATATCTATTACTACAGGTGCCACTATGTCTTTTACCATAGTGTCTTGTACATCTGACACAGGTGATTCTACAGAGGTGTCTGCCTCATGGTCCTTAACGGGTAATGGCTCTGCTGAAGGGGACATTTTCAAGGTCTGCTCATCTATCTTTGCACTGTCAGGAGCTGCCTTTTCTTGTGGTACAATGTGTTCTTCAGTGACTTCTTCCAATTCTGTGACAGGAGTTCTGACTGAGACCATGGGCTCCTCCTTTAAGGCAGATAGTTCATCTACTGTCTGTTTCAATGTGACTTCTTCCTCCTCAAGCTCCCGTGTTACGTCCACCTCTTTTACTATAGAAACAACTTCCTCCTTTTTAATGTCCTGCACAACTGTAAATGCTTGCTCAATAGGGACCTCGTATGCACCCTCAACAATAGTTTCCTCCTTTGTGTCTAATTCTTTGTCAGTTTCCTCCTTTCTGTCTAATTCTTTGTCTCTATCAGCTGCCATATCCAATGTTGTGACAAGTGATATTACCTCAAGTGGGGATTTTACCTCAATTGCCACAATTGCTGGCACAGCTCTGTCAGCTACCTCAATAGACACCTCAGATTTGCGTTCCTCAATAACAGCTTCCTCATCTGATGATTCTACCCTACTTTCAGCCTCATCCAATATCTGTTCTAGAACTACATCTCTCACTGTGGAAATAACCTCATCTACAGTGATTTCCTGCAACTCTTTTACAGATGACACTATGGTAATTTCTTGCTCTGCCTCAACAACTGGTACTTTTACCACTGATGGTGCTTTTGTCTCATCCTCCTTGGCAGATATATCCCTAATAGGTGACACACCAGGTTCTTCTGTTATTTCTGTTACCTCTGGTTCGATAGAGAGATCGAGCTTCTCTTCTACACTAGGTCCTACATCAACTGATGGCACCGGCACTGTTTCACGCACATCCAGTTGCTCACTTACAGTAATTTCTTCAGTTGCAGGAACAATGTCTTTATCAGTTCTATCTGGAACATCTAATGGAGCTAATCTTACAGAGATTTCAGGCTCAGTTAGCAACGCGGGTGACACTACCTCCATCACTATTTCTCTGAACTCTTCTTCAACTACCTGCTCTCTGACCATATCTATTACTACAGGTGCCACTATGTCTTTTACCATTGTGTCTTGTACAGCTGACACAGGTGATTCTACAGACATGTCTGTCTCATGGTCCTTAAGGGTTAACGGCTCTGCTGAAGGTGACATTTTCAAGGTCTCATCATCTACCTTTGCAGTATCAGGAACTGGCTTTTCTTGTTGTATAATGTGTTCTGGAGTGATTTCTTGCAAATCTGTCACTCGAGTTTCAACTGAGACCACGGGCTCCTCCTTCAATGCAGATCGCTTTGATTCTGTTTCCTCTAAAGTATCTTCCTCCTTGCCATGCTCCTGTGTTACGTCAACTTCTCTTACTATGGAAACCACCTCCTCTTCTAGAATGTCATGTGCAACAGTTAATTCTTGGGTTGGAGAAACAATGTATTTTTCCGTAATATCTAGTACATCAAATGTAGCTGATCTCTCAGAGACTTCATGCTCACTTTTCAATTCATGTGGCTCTAGCTCCATCAGTGTTTCCCTGACGTCTTCTTTTACTAACTGATCTTTGACCATATCTATTACAGGTGTCACTATGTCTTTTACCATGCTGTCTTGAACTTCTGACACAGGTGATTCAACAGAAACCGCCGCCTCATGTTCCTTAAGGTATACCTTCTCTGCTGGAGGCAGCATTTTTATGGCCTCCTGATCTATCTTTGCACTATCAGGAACTGTCTCCTGTGGTACAATATATTCTTCAGTGGTTTCACCAAACTCTGTGATCCTCGATTCAATTGATGCTGAGAGCTTCTCCTTTAAGGCAGATGGCGCTGTTTCTTTTTTCTCAAATGTCACTTCTTCCTCTTGATGCTCTCCTGCTGAATAAACTTCTCTTCCTTTGGAAAACACTTTCTCTTCTACAGTATCTTCCACAACAGTTATTGCTTGCTCAATACAGACGTCATATGCACCCTCTGCAACAGGTTTCTCCTTTGTGTCCCATTCTTTATCTCTAGCAGCTGCCTCTTCCAATGTTGTGTCTGCTAATATTACTGTAAGTGGGGATTTTAGCTCACTTTCCTTGACTGCTGGTTCGCTACCTTCATCCTCGTCCAATTTCTGCTCAAAAACTACTTCTCTCACAGGGACAATAACTTCATGTACAGTTATTTTCTGCAACTCTTTTGCAGATGACACTGTGGTAACTTCCTGGTCATCCTCAAAAACAGGAACCTTTATCAGTGCTGGTGCTTTTGTAACATCCTCATAGGTAGATGTATCTGCAAGAAGAGATACAACAGGTTTTTCTAATATTTCTGGCATATCTGTTACCTCAGGTTCAACAGACAGATCAAGCTTATCATCCAAAACAGCTGCTACCTCAACTGATGGTTTTATTATTGTTTCACACACATCCTGTCTCTCAATTACAGTCATTTCTGTAGTTGGAGTACCAACATCTTTTTCGGTGGTATATAGCACGTCAAAGGCAGCTAAGCCTACAGAGACTGCAGGTTCTATTTTCAATTCAGGTGATTCTTCCTTTGTCACTGTTTCTTTGACTTCTTCTCCAACTAACTGCTTTTTGACAATTTCTGTAGGTGGTGACACTCTGTCTTTTACAGTAATGTCTTGTATATCAGACACAGGTGATTCAACAGAGACCCCTGGCTTCTGCTCCTTAAGGGGTACCTGCTCAGCTGAAGGTTCCATTTTCATGTCCTCGTCTAACTCTGCACTGCCAGGAACTACCCGATCTTGTCGTACAATATGTTCTTTAGTGATTTCTTTCAACTCTGTGACTTGAGATTGAATTGAGGCCATGGGCTCTTCCTTTAAGACAGGTGACACTTTTTTTGTCACTGTTTCTCTGACTTCTTCTTCTACTATCTGCTCTTTCTCTGTATCTATGATGGGTGCCACAAGTTCTTTTACCAAGCTATCTTGCATATCTGACACTTGTGACTCAACAGATGCCCCGAGCTGATGCCTCTTAAGGGATACCTGCTCTAATGAAGGTTCTATTTTCACATCCTCCTCATCTGTCTTTGCAGTATCACGAGTTGCTTTCTCTTGTGAGACATGTTCTTCAATGGTTTCTTCCAACTCTGTCACATGAGATTCAATTGAGACCATGGTTTCATCCTGTAAGGCTGAAGTCACGTCCTCCTCATGCACCTGTGTTACGTCCACTGCTCGTACTATGGAAACCGTTTCCTTTTGTATAAGATCTTGCACATCTGTTTTTACCAGCTGAATAGATACCTCATGTGCCCTCTCTACAACAGGTTTCTCCTTTGTGTCCAATTCTTTATCTCTGTCTGCTGTGTCAACAAATTTTTTGTCTACTGGTCTTACTCCAATTGGGGATTTTAACTGATTTTCCATGATTGCTGGCACAGCTTCGTGAGTTATATCAGTAGACACCCCAGATTTATCCTCCTGGAGAAAAGCTTCCTCCTGTAATAGTTCTACTGTACTTTTATGCTCATCTGATTTCTCCCCCACAATAACCTCTCTGAATGGAGAAATAACGTCGCATACAGTGATTTCCTGCAACTCTTTTAGAGACGACACTACGGTGACTTCCTGTTCTGCTATGACTGCTGGTAATTTTCTATCTGCTGGTGCTTGTGTCACTCCTTCCTCAGCATATACATCCTTAAGTGAAGAAACATCCTCTTTTACTACTGACATAATGAAAACTTGTGGCTCTCTCTCCAAAACTGGTTCCTTCCCTTGTGATGGTTTGACTAATACTTCAAGCTCATCTCCAAAACCTAAAATTGTTTCCTTGTATGGTTCTCCTATCTTTTCCTTCTTGTCTAATTTAGCTGACTCAATAGAAATCATAATCTCATCTTCCAAAATTGGTGCCTCTTTCTTTGCTGGTGCTACTTTTATATCTGCCTGATGTGCTGTCTCTATTATAGTATCCTGTTTGAATGTTTCAATTATGGCCTGAGACTTACCCAGTAAATCAGGTTCCTTCTCTTTTGTTGTGTCCAGAATAATTTCTTGGTTCTGATCTTTTTCTCCTACTGAAACCTCTCTGAGTGCACCAACAACCTTTTCTTTGGTGATTTCCTCAAGTACTAGTACACCTGTATCAATGGAAACCCCTGGTTCTGTTTCAAACACTGTCTCCTCATGTGACAACTTTCTTGCAACAACTTTTCTAATAGGGGAAACCAATTTCTCATAAGTTTCTTGCACAATGTCAACATCTTTGAGTGGAGAGACATGCTCTTTTTCAAAGGCTTCTTGCACCTCTGATAAAGCTAACTCTGTAGAAACCAGATGCTTCCTCTCTGGAAACAGTGCCTTCTCCTTTGCTGGTAATGTGGTCACTACTTTGTCATCAGGCCCCTTTTCCACTTCTAACTCAGTGTCTATTAATATTTCATGCACTGTGATAGATTTCTTACACTCATGTGGTGGTGGTTCTTTTTCTACTGGTTGTTGTATTAACTCTCCTACTCTTTCACTTAGATCATGGACCTCATTCACCTCAGCAGGCGTTTCAGCTTCAACAATATCAATATCTTTTGCACTGTGAATTGTTGTTGTTTCCTGTATTCCATTAAGTTTTGATTTTTCTTCTACAATGTGAATTACTTCTGCAATCTTCTGAAGAACCTGTTTTTCTGCTTGGACAACCTGAGTTAACTTTTCTTCTACCATTGATGGCTTGTCTTCATATGAAACAATTGCCTTCTTGGCCTCATCTTTCATCACATCGAGGCCCTTATGGTCACTCAGTTTCATATGTTCTGGCTTGGTTGCCTTAGCTATGCGTTTTTCTATTTTTTCTATGACTTCAGAAATGTGGGGATAGCTTTCTTCAGCTGTCACCTCTTTAATTGTAGAAGCCTCATGGTCTTGGAGTTCATGGCTTTTCACAAGTTCACTTTTTGTTATTTCAATACCAAGACCACTGATTTCACAAGTGTAGTCACTCAAAGACTTTTTCCTCTCTTTCTTGTCTAAATTATCATATATTAATTGAGATTTTTTTTCTATAATACCCATTTTGTTATCTTCATCATGTATGTAAGGCAATCTTTTATCTAATTCTTCCTCCATAGATGACTGACTGAATATTTTCTGGAGTTCTTTAATTTTTGGACCAATATGTTTAGTGGAAAGAGATTTAGCAATTTTTTCATCAGTAAGAGAAACTGAAGTTAACTGTTCAGATTTATCACTATAAGAAACAGGTTTTTGAGTAAATTCATCGTACTCAGCCACTGATTTATCATGCCTAATACGTGTCTTTTCTTCTTTTAGTTTTGTAAATGTTTGAAAATCATCTCGAACTTTTACTTTCTCTTTTTGTACTGCTATTTCTACTCTCTCAGCTGGTCTCTGAAGATGAGCACCTTCCTCAAGAAACTTTATCATTGCTCTAACATCACCTGAATCTCGACGGGTTCTTACAATTTCACCTTCTGAAACTACATGTTTTCCCATAAACTTCAAAGCATCACTAGGAAATGCTGCAGCTTCCTTCACTGGCTGCAACACTTCCTCGGAGTAAACCGGGCTGACACTAGCATCTTTTGTGTCCACCTTGTCTGTTAGTACACTAGCTTCTGATGTGTCAATCTGGAATGGGGACAAAGCTACTGATGTTGACTCTCCTTTGAAATAAACAGGGCTACTTGCTGTATCACAGTATTGTGAAAGAACAGCTTCATCTTCCATAAACAATTCTGTGCTTGGAACTCCTATGGCTATTTCATCAGCCTGAATAGGGCTTAAACCTGCATCTGTAAGCTCCGCTTCTTCTGCTCCCACATCTACAGCTGTGTCTGACAAAACTCCTCTCTCGTCAGTATAAAGATCTCCACGAGGAGGATGTGCAGAGCTTGTAATTGTATCTGTTGTTGTGCCCCTAGTCAGACTTATACCAGTATCTGTAATATGGTGAGATGCACTATCTTCTGTTGTAGGACTCTCAAATGCAGGTGAGCCTGTAGCTTCTACTGACTCATACCGATACACACTTTTCTTACCACTGAATATAACAGTGTCTTCACGTTTTTTCTCTTTATTTATGTCAGTAAAAGATGGTACATTTGTGTCTGCTACTGATGGTGGAGGAATGATATAAACTTCATGAGGAGTAGCAACTGTTTCACTAGTGACACCTGTATCATGTTCAGGAACGAGCTCCACTTTTCCACCAGTACCTGCCGTTGCTGTCATACCAACATCAACCCTTTCTGATGTTTCTTTCCCACCGGCTTCTCGTCTTGTAGTTGTTACACTGATATGAGACTGAGATCGTATAGAAATTTCAACATCGCGTGCCCCGTACAAAGTAAGACGACTTTCTGCACTTGCACTAGCTTCCCTTGTTCTTACCTCTTTTCTCCCAATGACTAACTCAAGTGTAGGTGGGGGGAAAGTTGACTTGCCGCCTGATGAATGACTTGGAGGAAGTTCGCTTGGATGTGGATTTGGGCTTATCATAATTTTGCCCTCAAGTGGACTAGTGCCACGATCAATATGTTTACCATCTTCTGTTGTGCTCTGTATGCCTTGACTTTCTGCTGGTTTCTCATACTGCTTCTTAATTCCCCTTACATTAATGCCTCTTTGGGCACCTTCCTCACGCCTTTTATCACTTCCCATGCTTTCTTGATTTGACAAGTCACTCTGTGTGTCTTCTACACCTGTCTGGGCACTTCTGATATTTTCTTCTTCACCAACTTTGTCAGATGACTTCAAAACATTTTTGTCACTTAGTTTTCCAACTCCAACACCACCAGATAATCTTTCTACAGGTCTGAATGTTATTCGTCTACTTGTAGTCTCTAAAAAGAGTTTTTCTTGTGGTTTTCCACTAAAATCATCTTGCCTTTTCAAGTTTTCTTGCTTCTTGGAGTCTTTTGAGCCTTTCTCTTCCTCTGGCGATTTTATACTTTTGATGTTTAGGTTTGCTGGTCGACCCCTATCAAACTCATGAGGCCGTTGTTTCAAAATGTGCTCAGCAGTGTGATAGTCGTATCTTTTCTCAAATCTAGAATCTTGTACTGGTTCAAATTCCTCTAACCTTTCTGCTTCATCCCCAAGTTCTGAGTCTTCACCTGAAGCTAATCCTCCCACTACTAGGTTTTCAGCTCTTGACTGAGCTGCCTTCTCCAAGACTTGCCTAACTGCTTTATATTCTGATGATACGTCTTTCTGTATAAATTTTTTTGAGGATTTTTCCCTGCTATCATCAATAGGTGGAGGCGTCTCCAAAAGAAACTGCTCTTGAAAGCCCTCTGTATCAAGAGAGTCATCGTCATCTTGAGGAGAAGTGGAAGCAACTGGGGTATGTCCGAGAAGGCATGAAATAAACAGGATAAACACAAATTAATGTGTTAGGCAAGAACAAAGAGAAACTGGTCTGTGGTGAAAGTAATTTTAATGATTTCAGAGTCTTATATATTAAGGACGCCAGTGGCCAGGACTTCTAGTGCCTAAACTGCTATTCTTCAGAAACATGGACAAGGGAATGATAAGCAAAAAATTAAAACATATAGTTTCCTCTCCCACTAAGGCAGTTATCATCCTAATAAATCTTTATACCCATCACATACCACTTAACTTCATCTAAGCATATTGTTTACTGTACATAAACTCTAAATACAGATAATGAAGCCAACACCATGAAAACAGGAATGAATACTGTAAGACAAGGGCATGAAAAATCAATGGAAGAAAAACTGTAAACTGGATTTGAGTAATATGAATATTCATGGTGTTAACTTTCATGATATTCTTTCTTATATATAATTACTAACCTCCCCAGTAGATGATCTCCATCAGTCGATAGTTGATTCCTGAAATACAAACAGCCCAATCCACAGCTTTCTAGTAAATACTGACCAATTAACTGCAGTTGTATTATGGAGTGATCTATACTGAAATGATGTAAAGAAAAAGAACACAACTGCATAAATGGAGTATGTGTATTATGAATGTTTGTGAAGACAGCAATAGAGAGAGAGGGAGGAAGGCTGTTAATTACCTATTTGGATGAGCAGTTTTGTAATTGGGTATTTTAATACCTTGAACTGTCATAAAATTTAGACAACCCAACTAAAATTTAAATACATATTTTTAATGGGCCTCACTAATATCTTCAAGCATATGTTTGTCTCTATACACCTTATTAATGATATTGCAATCATAGGTCACTCATAGCATTTTTTTCTTTCATTTATTTTTACTTTTATCTTAAGATATGGTTTATGTGTCAAAATACCAAACTGTTCAATACTTTGGATGCCATATTATACTGTTTGTTTCCAAATAACTAGATGGGAAATAAGCCCACAATCATTCTCCAAGGGCAATGTCCATAAAGATTCTCTGGAAAACAACTGAATGGGGAGGATCTGCCAAAGGTGGCTCAATGTTGGACCTTTTCAGTCTTACCCTTTTACAGGTATGAGAGAATTAGACATATAGTACAGTCAGTCACAACAGTGAAGACAGAATACTACATCTGAGTTACTGTAACTGTAAAAGCATGCTTACATGAACTTTAGGTTAAAAAATAAAAGTTTAAAAGCCAAAACAGCAGACAGCTAACATATCTTCTGCGTTTTCTGCTCATGCCCTCTCTACTCTTGTATGTAAGTGCTTGCTATTTTGCTTTGTCAGTTGACTCCATGAAAAACAAATACTGCTGTGGCTTGGGCGTATTTGTACCATATAGAAAACATCAAACATCATGCCCCTACACACAGTATACAAATATTACTGCTCATAACATGCCCAATAAAAGGAGGTGTTACTGCCACATGATTTCAGTATTTAGGTTCAGATCAATGGTTAAAAGAGGTCATAATCACACAAGTTATTATGGTTATTTAATTTTTGGGAGAACACTTGACATAAAATGACTAGCAATCAGTTACTGAGAATATGAATCAAATAAATGCTGTCAATACTCTGGGAAAGATTTTTTTCTTTTTCTACAAACCAGATACATGAAAACATGTGGCATTCACCCTTTCTCTCTGAGCACATTCAGTTGATACACAATCGCCATGCGGTGTATGTAACACAAATATTAGGTTTGGATAAAAAGGAACAGACAAAAGAGTGGCACATAAAATGAGGAAATAAATACAAATAATCACTGCCTGTAACATATAACATGAAGTAGCAATACAATACACTGTACATGAAACAATATGTGTCATTTACATCTCACTCATTCCATCACAATGTTCGCTCAGGTAAGTGTGTAGACCCTATGGCTGATAAGAATATATGAAGCAACATACATAAAATGTGGAAGATGCAACACTGACAGTAGAGCATGTGGTTATTTTCTAACAATTTTTAAATTACATTGGCAAATCAATCAAATGAACATATGTTAAATTCACCCTTTTTACTTGGTAATGACTATTTACTTTCTGCACAAAGAGTAAAAGTATGAAACTAATCCATAAGGCAGAGGCAAATGGTGAGCTTGTTTGCGATGCTAAGAGGAGCACTGTGTTGCACTAATGCTCAGACATTTAAAGCAAAGAACATCTTATGTTCCAATAATTTCTGCTTTCAGAATGCCAAGATATATTTCAGGATCCAACAAATGTGTGAACAAGCAAAATGGCACATTGGTTAAGACCCTAAACACACATTTTGAATGAATGGTCATTAAATTCATGTCTAGCCATCCTGATCTAACTTTCTCACGGCTTCCCAAAACTGAATTAGATGAATGTCAAGGAAGTTGCTTCAGAAAGGCTTGGCTGATTTTCTGCAACATTCTTACCAAACTGGAGTTTGTGGGTGATTGACAATGACCTCTTAATTGATGGGATTTTAAACATTATTCTCCTGCCTTCTTCCTTACCACAAGTGTCAAGGTTCTTGCAGCCTTCAGTAATACATACTTATCTTCTGTTTCCAGAAGATATAATACCTTCAAACTTAACCAATTTATGACAATTATAGCTGCATATGGTCAAAATTCATCACAGATGCAATATTATTATTATTTAGAAAAACAGTTACATTCACCCTCTGTGCTGTTCTGTGGACAGGAAAATGGACAATGTCATGTCGAGCTATTTATTTTTTGAGAGCTGACACTCATATTTCATGTTATCCCCAGCTTTCAGCAGAACCATAAAAGTTTTTACCTGTGCATTCTGTAAGAAGTGAGGTTTAAAATGCATGCTTTCATTCCTTTGCAGAGATTACATTAGAAACATATGGAATAAGTATACTCTAGGAGGTATCTTGACATCTCAACTGTTGGGGACATTATATTACATAAAAGCAGAACATAAATAACACAACAGGGGCCTGTGTGAATGAATTTTTTTTTTGACAAAGTATTCTCTATCTGTCACTACTCAGAATTCATTGTGCAGCCACTCTATTATGGACACACCATTTATGCAGGCCCTAGTTTTATCATGATTCAACCAAGATGCTGACATGTGTTCATTGCAGAGTCACAAGATGAATATAGCAAAATTCACTGATTATGATTCATACATAGTTGTATGAGTATGGTCACATCAATCACGAACATGGTTCAATGAAAAATAAGGCAAAAGATTACAGAACGGTGAAAAAAAAAAAAAAAAGAAAAGAAAAGAAAAGAAAAGAAAAGAAAGAACTGAAGGAGGGAGAGTAATTCTAAGAATCTGGTGAAGTGGGCCAAACAATATAGTTACACTGGAACTTTACAACAAATTTAAATCCATTATAATTTGGATCAGATACTTCACGGTTTGTGTTTTAATCTTAAAATGCAGCTTCATTGAGTTTATTCTTCTCTTCTCCTACATAACTTCTAGATGAGGCAAAGAATCCACTCCTCTTTGTCATTTTGTACTTTTGTAAGACATATCCAATTTTAAATTGTAAGATATTTCCAGGGTCAGATGGGGACTCTGGCCACAAATTATTGGTTATGAACTCTAGAGTAAAACTGAAGAAATTGGAAAATAGGTAGCAAATTAAGGAGAAGGGACCTGGATAACTTGAAAGAACCAGAGGTTGCTGAGAGTTTCAGACGGATCATTAGGCAATGGTTACCTAGAGTGGGCAAAACGAATACAGTAGAAGATGAATGGGTAGCTTTAAGAGTGAAATAGTGTTGACAGCAGAGGATGAAATAGGTAAAAAGACAAGGCCTAGTAGAATCCTTGGATAATACAAGAGATACTGAATTTAATTGATGAAAGAAGAAAATACAGAAATGCAGCAAATGAAGCAGGCAAAAGGGAACACAAATGTTTAAAAAATGGGACTAACAATAAGTGCAAAATGGCTAAGCAGGAATGGCTAGAGGACAAGCATATTTCACTAGGGGAAAGATAGATAGTGCCTACAGGAAAATTAAAGAGACCTTTGGGGAAAAGAGAACCACCAGTATGAATATCAAGTGCTCAGATGGAAAACGAGTCCTAAGCAATGAAGAGAAAGGTTAAAGATGGAAGGAGTATATAGAGGGTTTTTACACGAGAAATAAATGTGAATGCAATATTATAAAAAAAAGTGAACATAGGTGAAGATGAGATGGGAGATATGCGAGAAGAATTTGACAGAGCTCTGAAAGATCTAAGTCAAAACAAGATCCCAGGAGTAGATGATATTCTGTCAGGACTACTGATTGCCTTTGGAGAGCCAGCATGACAAAATTCTTCCATCTGGTGTGCAAGATGTATGACATAGGCAAAATACCCTCAGACTTTGAGAAGAATATAATAATTCCAATCGCAAAGAAAGCAATTGCTGAAATGTGTGAAAATTACTGAACTATCAGTTTAATGAGTCATGGCTGCAAAATACTAACATGAATTCTTTACAGAAGAATGGACGAAATGGTAGAAGGCAACCTCAGGAAAAATCAGTTTGGATTTTGGAGAAATGTTGGAACACGTGAGGCAATACTGACCCAACGACTTATCTTTGAAGACAGATTAAGGAAAGGCAAACCTGCATTTCTAGCATTTATAGACTTAGAGAAAGCTTTTGACAATGTTGACTGGAGTACTCTCTTTCAAATTCAGAAGGCGACAGGGGTCAAATACAGAGAGCAAAAGGCTATCTACTGTGCAGAAACCAGATGGCAGTTATAAGAGTTGAGGGGCATGAAAGGGAAGCAGTAGTTGGGAAGGGAGTGAGACAGGTTTGTAGCCTCTCCCTGATGTTATTCAATCTGTATATTGAACAAGCAGTAAAGGAAACAAAAGAAAAATTCGGAGTAGGTATTAAAATCCATGGAGAAGAAATAAAAACTTTGTGGTTTACCTGTGACACTGTAACTCTGTTAGAGACAGCAAAGGACTTGGAAGAGCAGTTGTATGGAATGGACATTGTCTTGAAAGGAGGATATAATATGAATATCAACAAAAGCAAACAAGTAAATTAAATCAGGTGATGCTAAGGAAATTAGATTAGGCAACAAGACACTTACAGTAGCAGATGAGTTTTGCTATTTGGGCAGCACAATAACTGATAATGGCTGAAGTAGAGAGGGTATGAAATGCAGATTGGCAATGGCAGAAAAAGGATTTTTGACGAAGAGAAATTTGTTAACATTAAGTATAGATTTAAGTGTTGGGATGTCTTTTTTTTAAAATAATTTTAAGTGTATCCATGTATGGAAGTGAAACATGGATAATAAACTGTTCAGACAAGAAGGTAACAGAAGCTTTCAAAATGTGGTGCTAGAGAAGAATGTTGAAGATTAGATGGGTAGATCACGTAACCAGTAAGGAGGTCCTGAATAGGATTGGGGAGACAAGAAATTTGTAGCACAGTTTGAACAAAGGAGGTGATTAGTGGATTGTGAGCATCAATTTAGTATTGGAGGGAAGTGTGGGGGATAAAATTGTAGAGGGAGAGCAAGATGTGAATACAATAAGCAGATTCAGAAGCATATATGTTGCTGTAGTTTTTCAGAGATGAAGAGACTTACACAGTACAGAGTAGCATGCAGAGCTGTATCAAACCAGTCTTTGGACTGAAGACTACAACAACATCCCAATTCCATTTAAATATGTAATTTGTAGATGCATTGTACTGCCACCTACTGCTAGGTACTCCATATCAGTGACCTCAGTAGTCATTAGACATCGTGAGAGAGCAGAATGGGGTGGTCCGCAGAACTCACTGACTTCGAACATAGTCAGGTGATTAGGTGTCACTTCTGTCATACGTCTGCACATGAGATTTCCACACTTCTAAACATCCCAAGGTCCACTATTTCTGATGTGATAGTGAAGTGGAAACATGAAGGGGCACGTACAGCACAAAAGCGTACAGGTAGACCTTGTCTGTTGACTGACAGAGACTGTCAACAGTTGAAGAGGGTCGTAATGTGTAATAGGCAGACATCTATCCAGACCATCACACAGGAATTCCAAACTGCATCACGATCCACTGCAAGTACTATGACAGTTAGGTAGGAGGTGAGAAAACTTGGATTTCATGGTGGAGTAGCATGTGCATGTGGAGTGACAAATCATGATACACAGTGTAGCGATTCGATGGCAGGGTGTGGGTATGGCAAATGCCCAGTGAATGTCTTCTGCCAGTATGTGTAGTGCCAACAGTAAAATTTGGAGGAGGTGGTGTTACAGTGCGGTTATGTTTTTCTTGGAGGGGACTTGCACCCCTTGATGTTTTGCATGGCACTATCACAGAACCTTCTTGCTTCCTACTGTTGAAGAGCAATTCGTGGATGGCGACTGCATCTTTCAACCTGATCAAGCACCTGTTCATAATGTACGGTCTGTGGCAGAGTGGTTACACGACAATAACATCCCTGTACTGGACTGGCCTGACCAGAGTCCTGACCTGAATCCTATAGAACACTTCTGGGATATTTCGGAACTCCAACTTCACGCCAGGCCTCACCGACCGACATCAGTACCTCTCCTCAGTGTAGCACTCCATGAAGAATGGGCTGCCATTCCCCAAGAAACCTTCCAGCACCTGATTGAAAGTATGCCTGCAAGAGTGGAAGCTGTCATCAAGGCTAAGGGTGGGCCAACACCACACTGAATTCCAGCATTACCGATGGAGGGCGCCAAGAACTTGTAAGTCATTTTCAGCCAGGTGTCCGGATACTTTTGATCACATAGTGTATTTGTGGGTACCCCTCTACCACAAATGGTTGATAACTTAATGTCTGTCCAAGAATAATGTTGAGCTGGAAGTTATTTTTAAGATCTTGTTTATGTTTACTTTAAACAGCATTGTTTATGTTTAGTTTAAACTCCAAGTTTAGATATGAAAGGCTGCATTTTTCATTTGGGAATGAAATTATTTAAGCAAATTATTACAGTCTGAGTTTTTTAATTAAACTTGTAATTCAAACCTCAGTAGATACTAAATATTTAAAGTGTGAGACTAGAGTAGAGTATTTAAAAAACATTAAATAACAAACCAATATAAAGTATGATCTTTAAGTAGTTAAAAATGTAAACATGAATTAAAAATTTATGGAAAGGTCTTACTCTACAATCTAAGCAGAAAATTCCAGGTATGTTCATCAGCAAAAGATCTAAGATATTACCTTCACAAGTTGACTCTGTAAGTAATGGGCAAAGTTAGTTTTTTGATCCGAAATTCAGTACAATAATATCTCTACTAACCTATGTAGTCTCTCAGTCTACAACCGTTAAGATAAAACCTCCATCAGCACTTGAGTATGATCAGAAAATTTACCATACTACATTATCAAAGCTTTCCCTGAAGTATTCAGTCACTGTAGTTCCAAAGATAAGAGGTTTATAGCACCATCCAATTGCTGTATTTGGCCAAACCTCTGAGATTACACGTTAGCAAGTTATTTCATATTAAGAATTTGTAATGATCACTGATAGATGTGCCCAAGGACTACAATACTGGATTTGCATTCAGAAGTTGCGTGATTCAAATCCCTGTCTGACTATCAAGTTTTTATTTTTGTGACATTTCCCTCAACTGTTCACAGTTGGGATTCTTTCTTTGAAAAGGACACAGACAATTTCCTTCCCTATCCTTTTCCAATTCAAGAATATCATTGAAACATTTATACCAGGTGGAATTTAAAGTTTTTCAGCTATTCACTTTTGGTTTCAGATGGATTTCTGTTCCTAGTAGTTATGTGGAGATTAATGGCAATAATAAGTGATACTAACAATGGGAATTTTTCATGGAAGCTTCTAAATTGATTAACCCCAGTGTAACACATCTTTCTGACATGCAAGAGCAAGTATTCCCTTTTGTAATGAATGCAACAGATCTATTCCCATCTCTGTATACAAGTTACTGTCAATGGGGAATACAGTGGAGTTTTTCTAATCTTAAAAAGTAACATGTGCACACCACAATTCTACAAAATCTGAGCAGCTACTTTTTGGGTGGGGCACATGCTAAAGGTGGGCGAACTCATTCATTGATTTCATTTATACTTAATCACCATTTAAAAAAAAAAGTCCAAATGTGTGTGAAATCTTATGGGACCTAACTGCTAAGGTCATCAGTCCCTAAGCTTACACACTACTTAACCTAAATTATCCTAAGGACAAACACACACACCCATGCCCAAGGTAGGACTCGAACCTCCGCCGAGACCAGCCGCACAGTCCATGACTGCAGCGCCTAAGACCGCTCGGCTAATCCCGTGCGGCAATCACCATTACTTTAATGCTGTGTGGGTTTTACAAATCTCAAAATGGAAAACTGTAAGTACTGTATCCAATAAGAAGAGTGTGCCCAGGATCCAGGATCCGAGTTTTAGGGGTGGGATTGGGATCACAGGGGGAAAAATGTGTCATGCTGAATAATTTCTTCAGTTAAATTCATTTAATTTCATCTTTATATTTTATTTTTTAGGAACTCATAGACCATATCTGTACATACTTGATATTGATAAATATTATTTGTGCAAGCTAAGGTGGAAATTATGGCACTTTGCTTTCAAAAACACAGACTAGCATGCTGAAAAGCAAGTTCCAATGAACTGAGACTTCTACAGCTACATCTATATACATACTCTGCAAGTCACCATAGGGTGGATGGCACAGGGTACCCTGTCCCACTACTAGTCATTTTCTTTCCTGTTCCACACGCAAACAAAGGGAAAAATGACTACCTATATGCCTGACAGAAGTCCTAATTTTTCCTATCTTCATGGTCTTTATGCAAAATGTATGTTGGTGGCAGCAGAATCGTTCTGCAGTCATCTTCAAAAGCCAGTGCTCTCAATTTTCTCAGTAGTGTTCCTCAAAAGGAATGTTGCCTTCCCTCCAAGGATTCCCATTTCAGTTCATGGAGCATCTCCATAATACTTGCATGTTGTTCGAACCTAATGGTAATAAATGAAGTAGCCCAACTCTGAACTGCTTCAGTGTCTTCCTTTAATCTGACCTGATATGGATCCCAAACACCCAAGCAGTACTCAAGAATGGGCTGTCTTAATGTTCTGTATGTGATCTCCTTTACAGATGAACCACGCTTTCCTAAAATTCTTCCAGTAAAGCTAAGTGAAACATTTGCCTTCTCTACAACATTCCTTACATTCACATGCTGTTTCATACCATTTTGTAATGTTATGCGTAGATATTTATTCAGAATACCTGTGTCAAGGGGCACACTATTAATGCTGCAGTCGAACATTACGTATTTGTTTTTCCCACTCATCTGCATTAACTTACATTTTTCTACATTTAGTGCTAGCTGCCATTCATGCCACCAACTAGAAATTTTGTCTAGGTCCTCTTGTATCCTCCTACAGTCACTCAACAACAACACCTTCAATAACCCATAGCATCATCAGCAAATAATCACAAATTGCTTCTCACTCTGTCTGCCAGATAATTTATATGTATAGAAAATAACAGCAGTCCTGTAACACTTCCTGATGATGACTTTGTCTCTGATGGACACCCACCATCAAGGACAATGTACTAGGTTCTGCTACTCAACAAGTCTTTGAGCCACTCACATATCTGGGAACCTATTTCGTATGCTCATACCTTTGTTAACAGTCTGCAGTGGTGCACCATGCAAATGCATTTCGTAAATCTGGGAATATAGAATCTGCCAGTTGCCCATCATCCATAGTTCATATGATATGATGTAAGAAGAGGGTAAGCTGAGTTTTGCACAAGTGATGCTTTCTAAAACCATGCTGATTCACAGACAGAAGCTTTTCCATCTCAAGGAAATTTATTATATAAGAACTGAGAATATGTTCAAGAATCTGCAGGCAAACTGATGTTAAGGATTTTGTTCTGTAATTTTGTAGATCTGTTCTTTTACCCTTCTTAAATACAGGAGTCATCTGCTCTTTTTTCCAAGTACTTGGAGCTTCACATTTGGTGAGAGAGTCATGATAAATGCAAACTAAGTACAGGGCTAATGCCATAGAGTACTCTTGGTAAAACCCAACTGGGATTTCATACAGACCTGGCAACTCACTTGCTTTCATCTCTTTCAGTTGTTTCTCTATTCCAGAAATGCTTATTACTATGTCCTCCATGTGCCACGGTCAAATGACAGTATGTTTGTACAGTTCACCCATGTGAACAGTTACTTAAATGCAAAATTTAATACTTTGACTTTCTTTTGCTATCTGTTACTGCCGCACCAAATGGACTGATGAGTGACTGGATAGAAGACTTAGACCCATTTAGCAATTTTACATAGGACCAGAATTTTTTACAGATGCACAAATTTCTATTAGCTTTGAACCAAGAGTGCAACAGCCTTTCCTTTCTCAGCATTTTCTGAATTTTGTTGTTAAACAACAGTGGGTCTTTTCTGTCCTCAATCCACTTACTTGACACATACTTCTCCAAAACATGGTTTACAATCAATTCAAACTTTCCCATAATTCCTCTATGCCCATCATACTGGAAGTAAATGATGATACATACATGTAAACAAAAAAGTTATAAATTACTAGTCATGGATGTTGAATGGCATACACAAATAACAAGAAGTCATGACTTCGAGAATGGTTTAAAGCTGAACAAGAATGTGTGAACTCAATGAACAAAAGAAACTAAAACTTGGTGCTGAAAGAAGAACAGTGGAGCATGGAATGAGGGACCTCTTGAAAAATAATGAGACAGAGGTGGGAATGAGGAATGGCAGAACTGGAATGCGGAATGAATGACAACCAGAAAAAAAGAACAAGACCAACCAAGTGAGACAGAGGCGAGAAATATGATCTGGATCAAGGAATGAGTGACTGCCTGAAAAAGAACAAGACTAAATGAATGAGACCAAGGCAGGAGCGAAACTGAATGAATGAGACATAGGTGTGAATCAAGCCACCTGGAGGGAAAGATGAATGACCATTACTTACAAGTTGTTCCCAGTCCTTCTGTTCAATTTAGTGAACCATTCCTCTTAACCCTTTACTTTGCAAATGAACCACCTCCAGCACAGGCTTTACCTATTAGAAGTGTCACTACAATTCTCCATCTGTAAGAGAAGTAAAAAATTATGCATCCATTGTTGTTGCATAATCATCTGAGCCACTGATGGAAATCTTCACATCTGACTGCAAACCAAAGGTGTTTGATTGGTTTTGGAATGGTACTCCAAATTGCAAACTGTAGTTTCACCATTTCTGTGAAACTAAACACAGACTAGCACATCGAAAAGCAAGTTCCAGTACCACCACTTCAGTCTCCTGTCTAATGGAGCAAGGTAAGGCATACTGGAAGATGTGGCTACATCAGGTGCACAGCCTTTGCCCCAAGTACCTCAAGATTGCTACAGCCCATAATAACAGCCTAAAGTATATCAAAACTGTACAACAGTCAGTGGATAAATCCCTTTCTCAGTGCGCTCTGAACAAAGCCTGAATGGTTTTGTTGTTAGAGGATTTTAGTGACAAGTCATTCCTTTGTTAGACACAGAATCACATGAAATGCAGGTGACAGTGGAACAAGATTCCAAATGTTTAAGAGGGCATGATGAGATGACAACTGTTTATTCCAGATGGCAGCTGAGCTGAATCCAGTTCTCACGAACTGCCCAGTGCAATTTCATTTTTGATGGCCGCCTACAAAAAGTGAGACTGTTGATTAATTTAACACTTTCTGCTCAGTACTTAATGAAATTCACATGAGCACTGTCACTACAGGGTGTTCATTGAGTGAATCCTGTAGGTGCTAAAGAACTTAAATCTGTTGACATCAAATCACAAGAAGTAGTACAAGACTGACATGTCAAGATCCTGTACAGTTTCCCATCTATCACTAATGCTAGGGGATACAGATGTGCATAATCACAGTGGCTTCTTGTCTATGTTGAAGGAATAAATGAAACATTTGATTTACATTTGTAGCAGGAAATGATAATGTCATGTATTACAGGAGTCATCTATTTGTTGTGTGCCATGTACTGATCCTATTCAGTGCCCTATTTGAGACATCTTTTATAGACTGTTAGACTATGTCAGACAAAATAAAATTTATCTTTGACCCAAATCAACACATTCCTGTGCCAGGAAAATACTTTCCACATGGGAGTTAAACTTTATAACAAACTTCTCAAAAATATTAAAGCAAATATTTAGTTCAAAACCTTTGGGTAACCCTTAAAGTCATATTTGTAATCTTCATCAAATCTACATAGATACTCCAGAAGACACCATCATAGATCAAGGGAAAAATGACTGTCTATATACCTTACATATGCTGGCAGTACAGTCATTCGGCATTCAGCTTCAGATGCTTGTTCTCTAAATTTTCTCAATACTGTTTCTTGAAAAGAATGTCACCTTGTCGCCTTCTCTCAAGGGATTCCCATTTGAGTTCCCAAAGCATCTCTATAAGACTTACGTGTTGTTTGAACCTACCGGTAACAAATCTACCAGCTCACCTCTGAATTGCTTCGAAATCTGCCTTTAATTTGAGCTGGCACAGATCCCAAACACTTGAGCAGTACTCAAGAACAGGTTGCACAAGTGTCCTCCATGTGGTCTCCTTTACAGGTGAATCACTCTCTCTTAAAATTATCCCAATAAACTGAACCATTTACCTTCCCTACAACAGTTCTCACACACTTGTTGCACCTCACATCGCTTTGGAACATTATGCCCAGATATTTAAACGACTTACTGTGTCAAGCAGGACTCTAGTAATACTGTATCTGATCATTACAGGTTTGATATTCCTATTCATCCACATTTTTCCACATTTAGGGTTATCTGTAATTCATCACACCAACTGGAAATTTTGTCTGTCATCTTGTATCTTCCAACAGTCACTCAACTTTGACACCTTACCATACACCATGGCATCATCGGCAAACAATTGCAGGTTTCTGTCCATCTTGTCCGCCAAATCATTTACGTATATAGAGAACAACAGCAGTCCTATCACACTTTCATGGGGCAATCCTGACGATACCCTTGCCTCTGATGAACATTCACCATTGAGGACAACATACTGGGTTCTATTATTAAAGAAGTATTTGAGCCATTCAGATATCTGTGGACTTATTCCATATGCTCGTACCTTCATTAACAGCCTGCAATGAGGCCTGTAACAAATGTTATAGAAGAATGTAAGGATTGATACTATTAATTCAGTAACTCAGGGGGGATTCCAGTTAGCTTCACCTTCTTTCCCTACTGAGGCTGTTATCTACATCAACCACAAAGCCTTTTTGATGGATGAGGCATTCCTCGATCCTTATCGAGACATAGAATGCAAACATTTTCAACTAAAAGGTGTAACCACGTTGTATGAACTGCCTCTTCAACACCTTGAGAACGATGTTAGCACTAAAAAAAAAAAAAAAAAACTATAGAGCAGCCTATATGATACGTTCCTCCATTTTATATAGTGGTCTAAAAAACAGTAGAAATCTTACAGGAATTGACATTGTATAGTTGCACACATTGTGCTTCTCTGTAATTTTATATATTAGTTTCACAAATCTAGACTTTAACTGTTACATAAATGATTCAATGGAGGACTAATGTCAAGCACAGAGAGCTTTAATAGTTTATTAGATACCCAATCAGACATATTTGAGTCATTGCACTTCAGCACTTTGGCAATTAATTCAGTTTTCTTGCTGTTCACACACAAACCACTCATATGGGAAACCTGTAACAATGTTGTATTGCTGATGTTCTCAATGAAAAAGAAAAAAAAAGTCTTTGGTGGAGATACATACTAAACTCACACTGACAATGTCTAGGGACTTACTCAAGGTACAGAACAGATAATGTAGGGGTTATCTTTAAGGTGTCTGCTAAGTACTGAGAGATAAACTACAGTAACTCTTGGAACAAGGAAGTTTCTTTGGAAGTTTCAGAACACTATCCTCAATGAGTCAGAAATTCTTCCCTTTAGCAACATTTTCCAAATTTTCTTGGTTGCAGAGTGTACTGCACCGATTGACAGCCTGCTAGAATGCTATGAGCCTTAGAAAATGTAGGTCCCAGCTCTCAAACAGAGGAAGAATATTTCCACAATCCAACATTAGTTAAACAGTAGTCCCAACCCCATCTGTCTGTTACAGTAATTACAGAAAAACACTGCACTACAATTAGGGCAATGGGACCACAAATGTTTGGAAATACCACCAACCTCAGTACAGCAATCTGGCTTCCTCATATATATGAAAAATAATCTTCCTGGTTTCTCACACATTTATTGAACTTGGAAACCTTTTTAATTATTGGCCAGTCAACTGAGCACAATGTAGGGAGACAGGTATGTGCATGTGAGTGTGTGTGTGTATGTGTGTGTGTGTGTGTGTGTGTGTGTGTGTTTGTGTGCATGTTTCTCCTACAGCTAGAAAAAGGACATGCATTTCAAAAGCTAATCAAGCTCTGTACCTTTTGTTTGCGTGCCTTTTGATGACACAGTGCTTCTGGCTTTCGGTTCTGTCTTTATTTCTAAATAGTTCGTAATTTTCAGCCATTAATGGGAACTGTTTTTGTAAGTTGAAAGCTGTAATCCTCTCTTTAATTACTGTGTGGCTATATCCACTGTCGCCTGCAAGTGTCTGGTTTGTAATGTACCTGATTATGACTGCAGTGTGGCAGTCTTCACTACATCATGGCACATGCCTTCTGCAGGTAGTGTGAGCACGTTGTGCATGTATATTATCAGAATGCAATTTTTCTGTTTGTGGTGGCACTCAAGAGTCCTTAATCTTGCCATAGCTTTCAAAATGCTGTCAATAGGCTGCTCAGCATGCAGGTTGTGCCACAGAGCAAACTTTTTTTTCCCTATGGTGTTTGGCAAGTGATCTGCTGGTGAAAATGACCACTTAAATCCAGGCCATTACCCACTTTACCAAGCAGAATTTTGGAGGAAATGAGAACAAAAAAAACTGATCAGTGGCAGTAAATGACAGCATAGCAGTAGTGTGATCAATAGATAAGACCAAACAAAATTCAACTGTAGGAGACATTAAACAAATCAGCTCCTAGCAACAAAGTTCCACACATCTGCATCTACGGGACAACTTTGCAGTTCACACTTAAGTGCCTGGCAGAGGGTTCATCAAATCACTTTCACACTATTCCCCTACCATTCCACTCTCGAACAGCACACAGGCTAAACAAATGCTTAAAAATTTCCTTGTGAGCTCTGACTTCCCTTATTTTATTATGATTATCTCATCTCCCTGTGTGTCATCAAAATATTTTCCCATTTGCAGGAGAAAGCTGGTAATTGAAATTTTGGGAAAAGATCTCTACACAATGAAAAACACCTTTGTTTTAATGATTACCACCGCAAGTCACATACCATATCTGTGACACTCTGTACCCTGTTTCACAATAGTACAAAACAAGCTGCCCTTCTTTGAACTAGTTTTATGTCCTCCAGCAATCCTATCTGACAAGGATCTCATACTATACAGCATTATTCTAGCACAGGATGGGCAAACATAGGGCACGCAGTCAGTGGATTTGTTGCATCTTCTAAGTGTTGTGCCAATAAAATGCAGTCTTTGGATCACTTTACCCACATTGCATCATACAGATATCATGTCTAAGTCATTTTAAACTTGGTTTTGATCTTCTGATGATTGAACCGGGCAGTAAATGACAGCATCATCTGGAAGTAATCTAAGATGGCTGTTCAGATAGTCTCCCAACTCATTTATATAGATTAGGAGCAGCAGAGGGCCTGCAACACTTCCTTGGAGAATGCCAGATATCATTTCAGTTTTATTCGATGACTTTCCATCAGTTACTACAAACTGTTTCTTTTCTGACAGAAAATCACAAATCCAGTCACACAACTGAGATGATAGTCAATGGGCACACAATTTGGTTAGAAGATATTTGTGAGCAGTGGTATAAAAAGCCTTCAGAAAAAGCTAGAAATACACAGACGATTTGAGACTCCTTGTCAACAGCACTCATTTCTCCATGAGGATAAACAGCTAGTTGTGTTGCACACCAGCAATATTTTCTGAATCAGTGCTGAGTATGCTGAGTATGTGTCAGCAGATAACTTTATTTGAGGTAATTCATAACATTCTAACACAGTATATATTGCAAAATCCGGCTGCAAATGGATGTCACTGATATGGGTCTGTAATTGCAGGGATAACTGCTACATTCTTTCTTGTGTATTGGTGTGACTTGCACAACTTCCTAGTCTTTAGGCATGGATCTTTGGTCAAGCAAGCAGCTGTACATAACTGCTAAATATGGAACTATTACATCAGCATACTCTAAAAGGAACTTAACTAATATTAAATCTGGACTGCAAGCTGTTTTTGAATTGATTTGCTACACTGAGGATATCTACCTGTAAGTTACTCATATTGACAGCTGTTCTTGGAATATTTACTTGATCCTGTTAGG
Source organism: Schistocerca piceifrons (assembly GCF_021461385.2). Lineage (NCBI taxonomy): Eukaryota > Metazoa > Arthropoda > Insecta > Orthoptera > Acrididae > Schistocerca > Schistocerca piceifrons. The sequence continues at coordinate 787,602,131 of NC_060149.1, forward strand.
TGAAGGAATTTTGGAAAACTGAATTCAGTAACTCTGCTTTTGTGCCATTGTCATCAGTCACACTGCCATCACTATTGCTCCATGAAGGTATTGAGTGTGTCTTGCTGCTGGTGTACTCTAAATATGATGAAGATTTCTATGGATTCTCTGCCAGATTTTGAGACTGACTCTCATTAAGGAAAATATTAAAATCATTTGTATTGAAGCCTGTGCTAAATTTTGAGTTTCTGAAAAATTTCATGAATCTTGGGGCTTTTGCGTTCTTTTAAATTTGGTATGGTGTTTTTCTTGCATCTACAACAGTGTTCTGACCTATTTTGTATGCCATCATGGATCAGTTCCATATCTTATTCATTTATTTGGTATAAATCTGTCAATTGTTGTTGATACTGTTTCCTTGAAGTCAAGGCATATCCAGTGTACATATACACAGTTAGTTCAGAAGGTATGCAGACTATTCTCAGCAAGGTGTCAAGTGAATTTTTATCTGCATCTGTAAATAGGTATATTCTACACTTCTTTTTGGTGGGTCTGAAAGTTATTGCACTTGTTGTCACTAATCCCTGTAGCAATTGTGATGCTTTCTATTTGCTCAGGATTTGCTAAAAGATCAAGTATGTTCCTGAACTAATTGCTCAAAATAATTCTCAGAGAAAGCTTTTAGTACAGATTTGAAGTTTTATGCCTAACACTAGCACTGAACATGAATTTTTGCCACCATGACATAGATTGAAATCACTGAATGAGAGGGTAGATGATACTCAAATGTTTTCTTTGAATCTTTCAGCAACTGTATAATCTAATTCAGGGGTTCTGTAAAAGGAACCAATTATTACTTTATGTTGGTTGTCAAGTATAGCCTTTAACCGTACTAACTCACAGGAATTACCTATTTCAGTTTCACTACAAGGTAAACTGCTTCTAACAGCAATAAACCTCCATCACCAACTTTATTTAGTCTACCCTTTCTGAATACCATTAGGTCCTCTGCAAAGATTTTGGCTGAACTTATCTCTGACTTTAGCCAGCTTTCAGTACCTATAACAATTTGAGCCATAGTGTTTTCTACTAGTGCTTGGAGCTTTGGTTCTTTCCCAACACAGCTACAACAATTTGCAACTATAATATCTATGGTTCCTTGATCTACCATTGTCCTGTGTTTGATTTGCACCCTTTGAAACAAAAAAAAAAAAAAAAAAATACCATGACCATCCAGTCAATACAGTCCCTGCTGATACCCAAGTGGACACCTCCTGTGTGTAATGGACTCCTAATCTACTAAACAGAATGTGATACCCCAGCAGCACCCTATGGTGCAAGTCCAAGAATCTGCAGCCCACATAGTCACAGAACCGCGTGATCTCTAAATTCAGACCCTCCACTTGTCTCTGCATCGAAGGTCCATAGTCTATCCTGTCAATGATGCCACAGATATTAAGCTCTCCCTTCATCTTACAAGTAATATCGGCACTCTTTACCTATTCAGACTTCACATATTATTCATTCATTGCTTTACCCTATTTGATAATATGTTTACCCTGCACTTCCCCTCTATTCCTTCTAGTCACTGGCTGATATTATCCACAGATGGAAACCCAACCTAACACAAAAATAACTGATTTACTGACCACTTGGTTACAAAAACTGACTTTATTGATATGGATATTAAAGTAAAAACAGTCTAAATACGGATTCAGATTTCTCATTAGGAAAGAAGTGTCAAAAAGCATTTTTTAAAATCTGATCCCCACCATCACCATAGCCAGCCAGCTCACACCTATTTGGTATTCTAATTGTAATCAATATCAAAAACACACAATTATATAATAATAATAATCACGAAAATCACTGCAGATTATTACAATAATATGGAGATGCTGCAATTCACCATTAAATCTAAAACTAGAAAAAGATTTAAAGTGCATCTGCACAGTACCATTTTCAGAATAACACAAAAAAATATTCACAACTTTTAATTTTTAAATGTAATGTGGAAAGTTGTCAAGCTTTCTTTACAAAATTTGGTCGTTAAGTTTCACTTTAATTTTGTTTCTTTGAAGAAAATGTTGTAATAACACTACTTTTCTGGGTATCGGCTGCTTTCTGTACCTTGTCTATGTCTTTAATTTGCTTCACTTCTTGTTCCCTAGCTTTCAAAGCTCTGTCCAACATTGCTTGGCCCCCACTAATTTCCACCAAGTTCTTTTTATTTATTTCTTCTTTTAAGTACTTGTTTGCATCATACAGTTATCTGTCAGCATTCAATATTCTCTCCTTTTATTCCTCTTTCATTGTCTTCACTGACTATTCACCATATTCAACAATTATTTTTCCTTTCTGGAACTTACTGTAAAGGCTTCCTTGACACTTTATCCTGTTCTTGTTTCCTCAATTTTCCCTCAGTCACTCTGTTCTCATCTTCACATTACTGCTTGTATCCAGTATGAGCTGTGCATGCAAATTAAAGAAGTTCCTGAGTGATAATTACAAAGTGAGCCTTAGCCTCAGACACATTCACCACAGCATCTCTTGCTGTCAAATGAGGACCCATTGTTATTTCATACATATTTGTGGCATCTTCAACCAAGATGTTCCCCAACCATGAGAATCCCCTTTCTACATCTGTTTTTCCAGATGGAAGATTAAGCACAGCCTTCAGAATTTTCTTAACAGTAGGGTTTCTCCTCTCTCTAGTGGTATATGTCTTCTAAAAAAAAAACAGAGTCAATAGTTTTCACTCATCATTCAGTGTATGTTCACTGTACTCAACTGGGAGAACTAACTGAAACTAATTTCACTAAGTTTTTGTATGATCCTTCTTTCATCCTCTTTGCAGGATTTAAACATCGAAGATACCATGGCACAGGTTCATCCAAAGAAGACTTTCCTGAAATATGTATGCATGCAGACTCATTGCTTGTGTGGAAATATAGCATCATTCTTGAGTTCTTAGCTCCTTGAAATATTCACTTTCTCTAGTATCAAACACTATGTTTTTCAATGGCACGTAATACTTATCACAAAATACGTCCACACTAAATGGAGTGTCACTAAAACAAAATTGATTCATGAGGGTTCTGATGAAGTTTGTGAGCTCACTGTAGATCAGATGTACAACAGGATCTCTCTTCCAAAAGAAACCAGTGAATCTTGAACATGTATGAACACTTGCACAAGCAAACATAATTTCTGCTTTGATAGTTTTGTCTTTTCATAGTTCAACAATATTCCTGTATTCAAAATAATTCATCAACTTACTTTTGTGCTGGAAATGAACCAAAGAAGGTATTTTTTAACAGTGAACCATTGTTCTAAAAGTCTCTCTCCAGCTGGTTCTAATGTCAGCCACTTAGAGGATACATGTTTCATAAATCAGTGACCTGGAAGTTTCATACCTGATAGTATTTTTTCAAAATCTTCCCAACAAGATGTTTGGCCATAAAAAGATTATAGAGAAACAATATTATGTCCAAAGCATTTTTCACCAAAGTTTTGTTATCCTTTTTGGAATGCATTATGGATTATGTGTACAGTACACTTCTGAAAGCAACGGTAGGTAGAGGGTGAGATTTTGTAGTTGAAATCAAAAAATCAAAACCACAACTGAGACACAGACTGAATCAGTAATGGGCAGTGCAGACACATCCACTATCATGTTTATAACCTTTCAGCAGTTAACATATTTCTTACTTTTGGGAAACTGTAATTACAATACATTTAATCATACTTGGACAATTTTATAACACACTTATTGTGACAAATTATTTAATATTTTTGTCTGAATTTGTTAACGTTGGATTATTTCACAATTTTGAACTCTCTCATATAAAAATGTGACCTTTTTATACGATTTATGCATCTTTTTCTTTTGTAAAATTTCAGACTTATCTTGAGTTTGTCTAATGTTTTGTTGTTTTCAATGACTTCATATCATTTACATAGCATTCCCCACACAGAAACTGGAAATTGGTGGTAAGGTACTATGGGACCAAACTGCTGAGGCCATTGGTCCCTAGGCCTACACACTATGTAACCTGACTTAAACTAACTTACGCTAAGGACAACACACACACCCATGCCCGAGGGAGGACTTGGACCTCCGATAGGGGGAGCCGCGTGAACCGTGACTAGGTGCCTCTAGACCATGTGGCTACCTTGCGTGGCCCCCATACAGAGGTCAAGAATCACTCTCTGGTACCCAAGGTTGTTAACAAAGTTATAACTCAGAGCATTTTCAATGACATTTTTTAATTTTTCAATCCATCTATCACATAAAACATTACTTTACCAGCCACAAACTGTTTTTTTCTCATATCACATAAATCTTTTTTAAAAAACCATAATATAAAACTGACTTCACAGACCAAAATTGAAAAATACAGACTAAAACTGATTAATCTAAAAAATACTGGATTTTACTTTCCATTAAAAACCACCGCAACATTTGAACATTCTTCATTACTTCCTTTCCTTTGGTGTCTTTGTTAACGTTGCCTTTCCATTTATTTTGGGGCCTACCTCAGTTTTCTTGCCATTTAATGCTTTCCTGAATGTATATACCAGTAGTGTTTCATTTTTCCTCAGTTGTGAGTACCACTATATCAACAGTTTTATTTTAATATTCACAGTTCTTTTTAATTCCAAGGTTTTCTATAAGACCAAAAAATTATCATTGAAAAGTTCCCATTGAATGCTGCCGGATTGAATATTTTAATTTTTTACCTTACAGTTAATGTTTTGTATTTAAGAACTTAATAGTTGTAGAGAATAACGTAATTTTGAAGCTTTTTGTAGGTCTTCTGCCATATTAGTAGCTGATTGTGATGTCTAAAAATTAATTTATGAGCTATTGCAATCAAACAGGATTCTTTCCAGGTAGCGACATTAATTTTGAATTTTACATCATCAGCTATTAAAAATTGAATTTTACAATCTTTCAGAAAGGAGACCATCTATTAGAGTCCCCCTCCCCTAATACATTTGCAATCCTACTTTTAGACTGAAGTATTCACTTATGAAGGCAACATGATTTGCATAAGAAGGCAGCTTGTGAGTTTGGAATTTACTATCAAATATATTTCTACATTAAAGCACATTGAAAAAATATCTCCTTGTCTGAGACCAGCTTCCATCTTGAACAGACTAATTTTGGATATTGTTTGTCCTAACTACACTATGAGTAGACGAAGCAGCTTTGCAGCAGCTGTTATTTCCCTTCTTGTGTAACTGCAAATTGCAGAGAGAAGCAAAGACGTAAACTGACACATTTTGCAATTTTTATTCAATACTAACCCAACATTCATTTTAGAAAGAAGGTTATCATTGTACAAAAATGTGCAGTAATAATAATGTGTGTTACACGCTCACAACCTCCTTTTACAAGTAGTACTAACTCCCAATCATCTTATAACACAAAACCGTTTAAGTAGCTAGAAATTTTTATTACTGATTCACAATACATGTACTTTCTCATGAAATTTGTTGTAACTACTCTGTTACATTTCTAAAAGAAGAATTATGTCCACAATTACTTCACTAGACAGAAAAGTGACCTTAATTTCCCTTAATTGAAATGGGTATAAGTTCAGAAGTGGTGGACGATTTCTTTGATCACACATATAATTACACAACGTGTATGAGAGATAATAAAGGTAAATTCAAAAGCAAGCGATCAAGCTATCACCATCAAAGTGATGCTATGAACAGAATGAAAATGGGGCCTTAGGTTTTAATCAAGCTACTTGCTTGAAAGCTTGTATGATTAATTGAACAATATTGTTGGTTCTGAGTCAAGTGGAAGGACAGAACCAGAGACTTCAAAGGTTCTTTGACAAGCCAGACTGCAACCTCCTGGACTTGTGCCATAGGTTTGGTAACCGTGGGGTTCCACTAAGTGGGTCAGGTGTGTATTACACATCAGAGGCTGCCATCCAGGTAGCTGAATGTGTGTGGTGTGCACCCAATGGTTCTTTAGATTAGGTGACTCTCCATCCAGTCCAGATAACAACAGCTGGAGGAAACCCAGAAGTATCAGTGTAAGATCAAAAGAAATGCCTCCCACAGGTGAGAGTATTAAAATCTTAATGGTAAACTGCTGAAGCATTCAAAACAAAGTTCCAGAGTTGCTGATGAAAAGCACTGAAGCTCATATAATACTAAGAACAGAAAGCTGGTTGAAATCTGAAATTGATAGCAGTGACACTTTTGAGAAAAATTTTAGCATATATCAAAAGGACAGGAAAATGGAAAATGGAGGTCATGTATTTGTCACAGCAGACTAGAAACTCAAATCCACTGAGATACAAATTTACGCTGCATGTGAGATTGTTTGGGCAAGACTCAGTATCAAGGGTGGGTATAAAATGATAACTGGACCCTTCTATCGCCCACCAGACTCATCTCCTGATGTAACTGGAAACTTTAGAGAAAATTTCATTCAGTTCACTTGTACGTAAGTTCCCCAATCATATTGTAATCACTGGTGGAGACTTTAATCATCCAGTAATTAATAGGGAAAATTACAGTTTTGTTAGTAGTGGGCATGTAAGACACCCAGTGAAACATTACTAAATGCCTTCTCTCAAAAATACCTCGAACAGGTATGTATCCAGTACAACAGTGCATAATGGGAGGGACCCTCTGTAGTATACAGACACACTACAGAAACTTCAATAAAAACAGAGATTATTGCGTAATAGGTGTAAAGCAAAGTGTAGGACTACAGAGAGTTGCTGAATGAAACATGTTTGGCTGTCAAGAGACAAACACATGATGCCTTCAATGACTACTGTAGCAGAATATTGTCAAATGATATTTCACAAAACACAAATAAAATCTGGTCATACACGAGGGCTGTTAGTGGCACCAAAATTAGCGTACAGTCCCTGGCAAATGAAACACTGAAATTGAGGGTAGCAAAGCATCTGCAATGCTTAACTCAATTTTCAAATGTTCCTTTGCAAAGCAAAACCCAGAAGAATTGCCACAATTTAATTCTTGTACCTCTGAAAATATGAATGAAATAAGTATTAGTGTCAGTGGTGTTGAAAAACAGCTAAAATTGCTAAAACTGAACAAAGCTCCAGAGCCCAATGGGATCATTATCAGGTTCTGTACTGAATTGTTAGCTGAGTTAGCCCGTCTTCTAATTAAAACCTATTGTAGATCCCTCGAACAAAAAACCATGCTCAGTTCTTGGAAAAAAGGTCTGGTCATACCCCTCTACAAGAAGGGTAGTAGAAGTGTTCTACAAAAATACCGTCCAATATACTTGACATCAATTTGTTGCAGAATCTTAAACATATTCTGAGCTCAAACATAATGAGGTATCTTGAACAGAATGATGTCCTCAATGCTAACCAACGTGGATTCCGGAAACATCGATCATGTGAAAACCAACTCGCACTTTTCTCGCATGACACATTGAAAGCTTTGGATCAAAGTAGTCAGAAAGATGCAGTATTTCTTGATTTCCAAAAAGCGTTTGACTCAGAACAACACCTACACTTACAGTCTAAAGTATAATCATATGGGGTAACAAGTTAAATTGGTGACTGGATTCAGGACTTTTTGGTAGGGAGGTTGCAGCCTGTTATCTTGGATGGAGAATTATCGTCAGATGTGTAAGTAGGACTGATGACCTCAGATGTTAAGTCCCATAGTGCTCAGAGCCATTTGAACGAGATGCGGAAGTAACTTTTTGTGTGCCCCAGGGAAGTGTTTTTTGGCCCTTGTTGTTCATATCTTATATTAATGACCGAGCAGGCAATATTAATAGTAACCTCAAACTTTCTTCAGATGATGCAGTTATCTATAATGAAGTACTATTTAAAGAAGCTGCATACATATTCACTCATATCTTGATAGGATTTCAGCGTGGTGTAAAACTGGCAACTTGCTTTAAATACTGGTGAAATTCAATTAGTCTAAAAAGAAGATTGTTTACAAATCCCTGAGTGATCAGTTCTAGAGTATTGGTCAAGTGTGTGGGGTCCATACCAATGAGAACTAGCAGGGGATATTGAGCATATACAGAGAAGGGCAGCATGAATGGTCACAGATTTGTCTGATCTGTGAGAGAGCGTCACAGAGATACTGAAGGAACTGAACCTGCAGACTCTTGAAGATAGACACAAATTATCCCAAGAAAGAATAATATGGGGTGCTCACCCATGATCATCTTGTAGATATCTGTTTAAGGAGTTGGACATTCTGACTACTGCTTCACAGTGCATTTATTCCCTCATGAAGTTTGTTGCAAATAATCTACTACAGTTCAGAAGGAACAACAAGGAACATAATTACAATACTAGAAGAAAAAATGACATTCATTATTCAACATTTAGGTTCTCTTCAGCACAGAAAGGGGTGCACAACACAGCAACAAAAATTTTTGACCACTTACCCAGTGATATAAAATGCCTAACAGACAGCAAGGTAAAATTTGAAAATAAGTTGAAGAAGTTTCGCCTTGACAGCTCCTTCCATTCTGTAGAGGAATTGCTATGTTTGTCATGTGTAAAAGGTGGTTGGTAGGAATTGCTAACTTGATCTGTATATCTTGTTTCCATTTTTGAGGAAATTATATGGTGATGTACAAATATATGTATATATTAATTTGCAATATGAATGTAAAACGACTCGTTCCACATCATGAGGATTTATCGTGCAAAATGATCCATGGAACATGAAAGTAACTAACTAACTAATGCTAGAATAAGTGATGCGAGCTGATCAGGATCAAAAGAGCCCACTGTAATTTCTATAAGCTGTCTGTCTCCACAGACTGATAATGTTGAAGTATTTAGCACTAGCACTGAAAGTAATGCACCATGTAACAAATGTAACACCATGCTTCAGGACAAAAATCTCTACTTCAATGAATTCAACCAACATGTGACCTAAGCACAGAATAAGTGCCACTGATTTATATACTTGATGATAGAACAATTAATTTTTGTATTTTTACATAAGTAAGTGTTTCTTAAACCAAAATTCCTGTGGATTGTTTATATTTATGCCAGTGAGGTCTCTGAAGATGACGAAACAATCACTAAAATAGCTACAATGCAGTTTTCTGTCAATTGTGCAACTGCTTAGTAATTTAGACTTGAAAAGTTTAGCACAATAATGTAATGCTAATTGTTCTCTTAAAAAGGATCCTTGAAGATTCAAGCAAAGTATGGGTACTGACGGAAAAAATTAAGGGAATTGGTGTTTAATATCTCATTGATGAAGAGGTTACTAGAGAAGAGCAAACCTTGGATGGGAAACAATAAAGAAGGATATAGACAGTGACATTATCAAAGGAAATATCCCAAAATTTTCCTTAAGGAGTTTCAAGAAATCATGGAAAACCTGGATCTGAATGAATGGATGGGGATTTGAACCACCATTCTTTGAAATCTGAGTCTAGTGACTCACTCAGTAGTAATTATGTCATTCAATGGTGTGATTTTGTAGATACTGCTTGTTCTCTTTTCACAATCATAGCAAAAATTCTGAAAACACACACGTTTATTATATTAGTCTGCAGCATGATTACAAGCACTTGGTGAGAGATTGTGATTGCCAGAAAAGCAATAGCATTCCGACATACTCTATGCAAATTACAGAAGGTTGGATAGATAGTAGTGGTTGAGATGCTACAGAAATCAATATTCACTCTAGAAGTGCTAAGTAAGTCCAAGATAACCATGCTTTATAACATGCTCTGAAGATAGTGCAAGTTTCTCCACCACATCCATACGTTTCATTACCAAATCATTTAACTTGGATCTGTGGAATTTTTGTATTAGTTCTACAACTTCGCTTTTGCCCTTTTGCAACAATGGGAGTAGCAGCAAGTGGTCGTGCAGGTGGTACGTCATAGGTGTCATACAAAGAGCTTAGGCATTTGTACACATAATACCATCAAAATATTAGTTGATTTGTCATTGTATCATATAGTTATTCTCGAATGAATATGTCAACTTACGAGCCCAATTTTTGCCATTTGCAGGAAGTTTTAATTTTCTACTTTAACATGACAAAAGTGTGTGGCTGAGGCTCATGAAGTGCTGAGTAAGATCTATGGTGAGACACCTATCAGTGAAAGAACATGAAAAAGAATGATTCCAACACTTCAAGAACGGTGATTTCGATGTCAAAGACAGGCATGGCAGTGGAAGGTTGTTTTCAAAGCTACTGAAACTGACAGAAACAGTCACAGATGGTGATTAATAAAAACAAATGATGCACTTGAGCTGAGCACTGAAAGAAAAAAGATCACAATACAGAGATAGATATGATTTCGCAGCATGACAGCACTCCACTCGATGTCACAAAACCCATCACAACATACTTGGAACTCTGGAAATGAGAAATTCTTCCCCTACCATATTCTCTGCACAATGCACCCTCTGCCTACCACCTTTCCCAATCAGTGGCACACGTCCTGGCTGATCAGCATATGAACAAGTGCAAAACGGGATGGATTCAAGGATCTCCTCAAAAGATGTGCAGTTCTTCCACCGGTGAGATTCATATATGGCCCGAAAGATGGGAGAAAGTAGTGGCCAGTACTGGGAAATACTTTGGATCATAAATGTTTTGTACATTTTTCACAATAAAGCCTCATACTTTGAAAAAATGGTGGAAAAAAATTTGTACGCCTAACAGATGGTTGAAGATTCCCTACAATTCATAAAATAAAGTCAATATTGCCTGCCATCCTGCTCTTTGTAATGTAATAGCCCACCTCTGCATCTAAAAACAGCAGTTGTTGAAGTGAAGTATGTATTCAGTTTACATTGATACAAAATCAGCTCCGCAATAGTGCACTCACTGCTGGGTCTTGGGGCTGCCAAGCCAAAACTCTGTTAATAGTGGCCAAGATCCCTGACTGATCTTTTGTATAGCTTAATAAATGCTGTGTATATTATGAAGTTTACACAGAAATACTACTTCAGTTATCTTTAGAGATTTAATGATCAATTCCTTAATGCATTCGTATAACATGAAAGAGTGCTACATTAGAAAACTTTATAATTTGCAGAACAATATTTTTTGACACTTGTGACTTATCATACTTTTTTTAAGTTTTATTTATTCATATGGAGCACTTGCACTCCTTTGTTGAAGCTGTCATCCTTAAAATGTGAACAAGAGAAACAAAGCTAGGGCTTAGGCAGATAGTGTATATATAAAAATATTACGATTTTCAGAAGCACACCAATCAATTTGCTTTATCCTATATGTACCATAATGCTCTGTTATTTCATACACACAGTTTTCTTAATTTACCCAACAAGAGCACAAGACTTGGTAAATTCAACCTTCTCAATATACTGCCCTAGGTGTGTCCAGAATTCATAATAATTTTTAAGGCTGATTTACTGTACTCCAGATGATTGTATACTTCCATTACAGCCTCAGTTGCCATTACACTTCATAAACCACATTTGTCCATTGATTTGGTAAACTATTGCGTAAAACCAATGTTCACATGTACTGATAGTGGATAAAAACATGGAAACACCATGAGAAATGCATGCCCGAACATAAATGTAGGTGCTAGCTGAGCCTGCAAGTTCCACTGTTATATGCAACCATGAACAGTACCTGTGCAATGTCCTTAATTGTTGAAAGTGTAAGTCATGGTTAGAACAGTGTTCCATCCAACTGTGAATTATGTCAGAGCTCAGTGCAGTAGAATGTGTGAGAATTGTTTGTGTTTGTGTGTTGGATGCTTCCATAGTCATGGTAGCCAAAGTATTTGATGCTTTAAGAGACACTGTATTGAAGATTTATAACCCATACAGTGAAAGAGGAAAAACATCATCTGCTAAGTCAATGCAGATGGAAGTGTTTGTTGAGTGATCATGTAAGATGTCATCGAAGAGGATAGTGATGAAAAATATGAAGATGACAGCTGCAGAATTCACTGCAGAATTAAATGTTGAACGCAATAAGCAGCAAATTACAGGGCATGCTGGAATTCTGAAACCATTCATCAGTGATGCTAATGCCCTTGACAGAAAAAAGTGGTGCCACAGCCATAAAATCTGGGCCATGGAGCCATGGAAGAAAGCTGTTTGGTCTGATGATCTTGTTTCACAGTGTTTCCCACTGCCGGCCAAGTATATGTCCCAAGAGTGAAACATGGCACAGATTTCATGACAATATGGGCAGCCAGATAATGGTATTCCATTAACAGCTACTCCCTAACAGAGAGCTGCTATGTTATTGTAATATTGTGGTCTCTATCATGAAGACTGGAAGTTTACACATACTCTAGATGTGCCTGTGCTTAGCTTTCAGCTGTTCATATTAATAAATGCTGCAAAATATAACAATAAGGGAAATTCCAGGATGGAAGAATACATAAAATAAGAGAAAGGAACTGCTCACTTATAGCATACTGATGTGTGGATTGTAGAAACACATAACAGAAAACAGTAATCACAGCAGTTTTTGAGCTTTTGATCTATTTCTTAGCAAAAGTACACACATTCAAAAAACATGACCACATAGGCATGCAAACACACATCCCTGCAGCCATGGCAAGAGCTCAAAAACTATGGTCAATACTGTTTCCTGTTGCATGTTTCTGTGCTACACACAGCAGTCTGCAGTACATAAGGGATTGCCTTTCCCTTATTTCATGAATTAAACACTACTACAACAAATTTACTAGTAAATCAGTGTGTGATGAGTGAAAAGTTCGTTATTTGTGGTAGTGATTCAACACAGAAGAAATTTGTTAATGGCATCAGGCCCAAAGTCTTACAGAAATCTTGTAAACAGGCATGCAAATTTAAAGTAACTGATCAATTTTACAAAACACTAGGGATAGGTTCTTTTATTAGGTGGCAACACAGGGGTGGAAAATGGAGGTAAATATGGAAGATCAGACAAATATAGTCCCATGGCTTGAAATGATATTTTGAAGGAAAATAATGGAAGAAAGAAAGATGGAAATAAAGAGAGAAAAAAAAGAAAAGAAATCAAATGAAATAATTGTAAGAACTGGAGAACACTGTCTTCAAATACCATACTCATTCTACCACATGATGCTGCTCCATTCATAGTTTTAGAAGAGGATAAAAATTTCAATTAAATTCAAGTCAGTCCAAGGAGAAAAAACACGAATATTTTGTAACACCACTTACAGCCCTGATAATAGCATCAACAAGGTGAAGAAGAGAGTACATGAGTTTCTTTTGGTAGGGAATATTTAGCTGAAGACACTCAGTGATGATTAGATCCCCTAGAGCTACCAAATTGTGGGTATGTTGACTGCTATGTTGCACTGTCTGTTCCAAATAGTCCCACACATACTATGGGATTAAGACAGGGGGATTTAAGATGCCAGTCAAGCTGCAATAGGTTGCCTGAGTGTTTGTCAAATATGGAATGTATGTGTGCAATCCTGAGAACACAGTTGTTGTCATCTTGGAAGATTGGAGTGTCCACAGTGTACTCATCATAAAGATGTGTAAGAAGAGCAACACTCAGTCACTGAGAATGTTGACATTAACATCCTGGCTCTTGCTAGTGCTAAACTGCACATATGGGCTCAAGTCCTGGTATGAAAAACGCCAGAAAACCACCTTCAACCTGAAATACACCCTCCACTGTGGGTTAAATACCTCATTGGATCAACAGAGCACCCAATACCTTACATCATTTGCAAGAAACAAAAGAATAACTTGGAAAATTGCCCTGCAATGGCCTTGCCACAGTGGTAACACTGGTTTCTGTCAGATCGCGAAAGTTAAGCACTGTCGGGCTGGGCTAGCACTCGGATGGGTGACCATCCGGTCTGCTGAGCGCCGTTGGCAAGCAGGGTGCACTCAATCCTTGTGAGGCAAACTGAGGAGGTACTTGATTGAGAAGTAGCAGATCCGGTCTCATAAACTGATGTATGGCTAGGAGAGCTGACCACATGCTCCTCGATATCAGCATTCAGTGATGCCTGTGACAACTATGGGCTGAGGATGATACAGCAGCCGGTAGGTACCATTGGGCCTCTGAGGTCTGTTTGAGCAGAGTTTAGTTTTTTAAACTGCACAGCATCACACTGTCCAGTTTCTGTGTTGTTCAGTCCATTGAAAATATGAAGGAATAGCTTTTCATATGAGATACCTGCCTCCAAATGTCTATTTCACACAGTTCCCTTAGCAATACTCACTGAGAAACTGGTTCATATGGACCCGCATTCACTGACAATTGCATTTTCTGTCTGGTTTATAACCTGTTGTCATTGACAAGGTGTCACACTCATCTCCAGCCCCAGTCAGTTAGATTCTTTTTACGGCCACCGTTCTTATGTTGTGTTACATGGCTGTACATGATATACTATTCCTTGCTGACACATTGGCTAGTCCACATTGGTACACCAACAAATTGGGCAACTTCATTTGAGATGTCACAAGCATGTCCAAACATGATAGCTTCTTTCTGCCATTCTGCCGAGTCATACTACCACCTGGTATCAGTTCTATATCATCTATAGCACTTCAAAGCAATCTGTGTGCTCTTTTGAGGGGGTGACTAATATACTGCAGAAGAAAGGACAACACACAGACACCAAAGTGTCAACAAAAACAGCCCAGTTTGTGTTCACGGTAACCTGAATGTATGGGCTAGAACATGGTATGGCAAGATTACTTTACGTGTCCCACTCATCAAAAATTTTGTAACAAATGTGTGATGCAGTTTCTCTTTATAGGCTCATTTGCTTTAGCATTTGAACCTCATCACTTCGCAAAAAGTAAGAAACAACACCCACACTGTTTTCATCTCATAGATCAAAATATTGTTTCACATGAAGCACAAGTATAGTGAAAAGTTTTATACAAATTTATATACTACAGTGTTCTTTCAAATAGAAAGAACATTATTTCTTTAAAAAATCCTGTAGAGAGGCACTGTTTTGAAACAGAAAGCACGTAAGCTTATGAAAATATGAGATTTCAATATAAAACCCTATAGATGTGTTTTACAGCTATTTTGCTATTAACACGTGACATCACTGCAAGCAAGCAGAACAAATATGAAGTATCTGAGAGCAGATGGGAATTCTACTTCTGCTACAAATGAATGTCTCCCTAATTCTGTTTTTAAATAGATGCACATGCATGTTAAAAAAACCAGAGATAGATCCCCATTCTAATGTTCCATTTTTAAAAGTACGTCCTCACCCTACTGTTAATGGTTTTCACTTAACTTATAGGCAACCCAAACAAAGATAATAATGAAAAAAGCTAATGGCAAATGACAAAGCGATGCAAAGTATCCTACAAGGGACAGGCAACCACACACCTGTAGCAGATCGATGTGTGGAGCACAGAAACATGCAACAGAAAAAAGCATTCACACTAGCTTTTGAGCAATACCTTTTTTCTAGCAATAGCACACACATTTACACACATAACCACACAGACACCCAATCACACACCTCTGTGGCCACAGTCCTGCCAAATGCTAGTGCTCGAAAGCTACTGTAAATGCTGTGTTCCGTTACCAGTGTCTATGATCCACGCATTGATCTGCTATAGGTAAGTGGCTGCTTTTCCCATATTTTGCATACTACTCCATCCAGAAATTTCCATTATTGTTAAAACAATCAATTCAATAATTAAAATCACAAAAATATAGGCAATCTGGCAAGAACATACTTCCAGGAGACCCAAGGCTCTGTTCTGGTGATAGAAACACTTGTAACAGAATAGTGTACTGCTAGTTTTTGGAACAATAAGTTCTGTCCTCACTGAGTGAAGAGAAATTGGTTAGATGAAAGAACATGAGGAAGTACAGAAGGTAGTTTAGACTGTGAACTTATTTATTTCCCCCTGTAATACAAAATAAGAGTGACAAAGCTGAAAGAAAAGGCATTAAAAAGAGTAGGTGGTCAAAATTAGTACATTAGTAATCACTCTGCTAGCTACAGTTTTCAGACGACAGAAGAGACAGAGTGAAAAGAGCAGATGCATAAGAAGAGGAAGAGAAAAAAGTGAGAGAATAGCGCACTTACAGAATGGAAGGGTTACACAGGAAGGCAAGTTTCCATCACAGGAGTCCAGGGAATCCAGTGCTGGGAGGAGGAACAAATGGTATTCAGGCCTCTGAGTATGCTCACAAATTAGGCTCTGGACCTGACAGATTCTGTGTGTCCATTCAACCATTCTGGTAGCCTGGTAGTATTCATCCCTATACAGAAAGCATGATTAGGCACAGAAAAAGAGATCTGAGTGCCTTCTATAACACACAGGTTTTTAGGATTTTCCCATTTAATTTCCCTGAGTTCAATGAATTCTGTGAACTTAACATCCAGTAGCCTAAATCTCACGTGCTGTTCCTATTTGGTGTTTGTTAGAATTCTATCTAATTCTCCCCCTCCCCAATTCAAGTTCTACCTAAATATCCAACCTCCCACCTTCTCTTTCCCATTTGTAATTGGACTATTTTCTTCTTTTATATTTTCTCTTTCTCTTTTAATACACATTTATTTTTTTCACTTCATCCATTCTGTTATATCTCAAATAAAGCTGACACAGGACTTATTAATATACTATCTTTGACATCTTACTCTGTCTCATGCCTTTTCGCTTATTTTTTTCACTTCATCCATTCTGTTACATCTGAAATGAAGCTCACACAGGACTTATTAATATACTATCTTTGACATCTTACTCTGTCTCATGCCTGTTCGCTTATCTTTGCCTCCATTCCTCCTCACAACAGGTGGGACCTCTCATCCTAGTGTCTGAGCAATCGGGCCCTCTTTCTAAACTACCCTAACAACTCTCTCTCTCTCTCTCCTCCCCAAAGAAAGAATGTATGATTCATGAAGGTAATAATATGATTTCTTACTTTAAGTATTTCTGTTGTCTGTATTAACTGCAGTTGGTGAAGACAAGACGTGGCTAATCTTACTACTTCTTTGTAATTTTTAAAAATTCCTCAGATGTTTTTTTACAAAGAACATTTTTAAATTCAGAATTAGTTTCTGAATGCCAGTTTTACAGTATTTCAAACAAATTTCATAATTATTAATTTGGATGGATAAAATATCTCCTCACCAAGTGCCGGCAGAACACACACACAAAAGAGGATTGTAATTAGGCAAGCTTTCAGAGCCAGTGGCTCCTTCTTCAGGCAGAAGGGTTGAACGGGAAGAAAGAGGGGTAAAGGAAAAGGACTGGAGAAGTCTAGGAAAAGGGGGCAGATTTTGGGAAAGTCATTCAAAACTGCAGGTCAGGGGGACTTACTGTGCGGGATGAGAAGGAAAGACTGATTGTCGGAGACTGCGTCAGACGAGATTTGAAAATATGAGAGCTTAAAGTTGGAAGAAAGGGTAATATGCAAGACAGAGATTACTGCTTAAACATCATGTGTGAGTTAATAAGAGTTAAAAGCTATGTGCATGGTGTGTAACAGAGGTGAGAGGGGGCAGTGAAAAATAGATTGATAAGAAAATGGAAGATGTAGAAAACTAAAACAGAGTGAAGAAAAGAGTAGTTACAGTGAAGAAATGCTGAGACGGAAGTTATTAACATAAATTAATGCCAGGTGGGTGGCGAGACCTAAGGACATATTGTAGTGCTACTTCCACCGGGCGGAGTTCTAAGAAACTGGTGTCCAGGGGAAGAATCCATTATGTGTGTGTGGTGAAGCAGGCACCAAGTCATGATTGCCATGTTGTAGAGCATGCTCTGCAACAGGATATTGTGTGTTGCCAGCGCACCCTCTGCCTATGCCAATTTCATCCAAATTGATAATTTGGTGGTAGTCATACCGATGTAAAAGTCCGAACAATGTTTACATAATGGCTGATATATGATGTATCATTTCACAGGTGGCTCTCCCTTTGATAGTATATGTTTTGCCAGTTACAGGGCTGCTGCAAGTGGTGGTAGGAGGGTGTATAGGGCAGGTCTTGCAGCAGAGACGGTCACAGGGGTAGCAGCCATAGGATAGGGAGATGGGTGAAGAAGATGTATAGAGTCTGATAAGAATATTGCAGAGATTGGGAGGGCAACAAAAGGCTATTCTAGGTGTGGTTGGCAAGATTTCAGACAGAATGGATCACACTTCAGGGTATGATTTTAGGAAGTCATGGCCCTCTTGAAGTAACTGATTAATACATTCCAGACCAGGATAATACTGAGTCACAAGTGGTGTGCTCTAAAGTTGTTTTTTCGGAGGGATCAGCAGTACCAGGATTGGATGTGATGGCTTGGGAAATCTGCTTTTGAACTACGCTCATGGGGTAATTATGTGCAGTGAAGGGTGAAGTGAGAATGGTGGTGTATTGCTGTAAAGAGTCTGCATCCAAACAAATACATTTGCCTCGAATGCCAAGGCTGTATGGGAGGGAACATTTTACATGGAAAAGATGGCAACTGTCAAAATGTAAGTACTGTTGTTTGTTGGTAGGTTTGATGTGGACAGATGTGTGTAGATGGCCTTCGGTAAGGTCGAGATCAACATCAAGGAAAGTGGCATAGGATTCAGACTGGGACCATGTGAAATTTAATTGGGAGAGGTATTCAGAGAGTCTAGGAATATTCTCAAGTCAGACTCACCATGAGTCCATATGGTAAATATGTCATCAATATATCTAAAACAAACCAGGGACTGAAGACTTATGGAGCCCAGGAAAGCCCCCTTCAAGCGACCCATGAAAAGGTTGGCATAGGAAGGAAACATCCTGCTTCCCATGGCCGTACCCCTGATCTGTCTGTAAGTCTGCCTCTTAAAGGTGAAGTAGATGTTGGTAAGTAGTTGATTAAGGTGAGTAGGAAGGATGTCATAGGTTTGGAATCAGGTGGGCACTGAATGAGGAAATGTTCAGCAGCAGACAGACCATGTACATGGGGCATATTGGTATAGAGGGAGGTGGCATCAATGGTGACAAGCAAGGTGTGTAGTGGAAAAGGGACGGGCACAGATTTCATAAAATCTATGAAATGGCTGTTGTTTTTTATATAGGAGGGGAGTCTTTTAACTATGGGTTGCAGGTACTTATCAACTAAGGCAGCTCCTACAATTCATAGTACAAAGGCCCCCCTGCTATATCAAAGATACCAACCATTTCCTAGATGTCTGTCGGTCCAATATGGCCAGGGGACATCGGCTGATATATATTTCTTGGTTCAAAAAACTTTACCATCAGCCATATATTTGAGATATTTTATTTTTTATAACAAATGCTACCAGTTTTGGCAACTCAATATTGCCATCTTCAGGCCCCATATGTTTTTTTCGTATTAACAAACTTATCATATGGTGTCATAAAACTGGAACCATAAATCTGAACCATTATGCAACTGATTCATATGAGAGGGTGTGGACGCAGACTATTTACAGCAATACACTACCATTTTCACCTCAGCCTTCACTGCACGTAATTACCCCACCAGCCTAGTTCAAAAGCAGATTTCACAAGCCATCACATTCAAAAAAACAACTTTGAAGCACACCACTGGTGACTAGAACGTATTAATCAGCTACTTTGAAAGGGCCATGACTTCCTAAAATCATTCCCCGAATTGAGATCCATTCTGTCTGAAATCTCGTCCACCACACGAGAATAGCTTTTGTCGCCCTCCCAATCTCTGCAATATTCTTGCCAGACTCTATGCACCTCCTTCACCCATCTCCCTACCCTATGGCTCCTATCCCTGTGACCATCCCTGCTGTAAGACTTGCCCTATTCACCCTCCTACCACCACCTACAGCAGCCCTGTAACTCTCAAAGCATATACTATGAAAGGGAGAGCTACCTGGGAAACGACACGTCATATACCAGCTGTTATGCAAACACTGTTTGGCATTTCATATCGGCGTGACTACCACCAAATTATCAATTAGGATGAATGGGCACAGGCATAGGGTGTATACTGGCAACACACAATATCCTGTTGCAGAGCATGCTCTACAACATAACAATCATGACCTCAGTGCCTGCTTCACCACACACGCCATCTGGATTCTTCCCTCAGACACCAGTTTCTTAGAACTCCACAGGTGGGAAGTAGCACTACAACATGTCCTTGGTTCTCGCCACCCACCTGGCCTTAATTTATGTTAATTTCTTCTGTCTCAGCATTTCTTCACTGTAACTACTCTTTTCTTCACTCCGTTTTAGTTTTCTACACCTTTCATTGTCTTACCTGTCTATTTTTCACTACCCCCTTCCCACCTCTGTTATGCACACTGCACTTAGCTTTTCACTCTAATTAACTCATGCATGATGTTTAAGCAGTAATCTCTGTTTTGCATATTACCCTTTCTTCCACCCTTAAGCTCTCTGGTTTTCAAACCTCATCCCCTTCTTATGCCGTGCAGTAAGTCTCCCATGACCCGCAGTTTTGGTGACTGTCCCAAAATTTACCCTTTTCCTAGACCTCTCCAGTCCTTTTCCTTCACCCCTCTTCCTTCCCCTTCAACCCTTCTGCCTGAAGAAGGAGCCAGGGGTTCCAAAAGCTTGCCTAATTACAAGCCTCTTTTATGTGTATGTTCTGCATCACTTGATGAGTAGATTTTTTATTTATCCAATTAAATTATTTTGTCAAAAATTGATTGTTTTCATGTTATATTTCATAATTATACAACTTTGATGTGAAATGGAAATATCCTGTGACTCTTACCGACAAATTTTAGAAAGAGATACAGTGGGTGTAAGACTCTGTGCCTCCCCCATTCTCCCTATAAGGGTGTGCCTTTAGTATCTACATTCTGCATGAACTCTCCTCCCACCCCAATTCCCATCACTTTCCTATCTCCCTCCATAAGTTCCTCTATCCTTTCTGAAGAAGGAACTTATTTTTCCCAAATCTACAGGCGCTGTGCTCTTTTTAAGTGTTTCTCCCAGAAACAGTTGGGGTTCTGCCTTCTGAAGATAAGAAATGCCCAGCTGTAATGTCCATCTGTGACTTTAACAGAGAGTGATTGCAACAGTCAAGCAAAATATGACAGAAATTGATGTCTCAGGAAACTGTTTTAAAATGCTATAGTAATAATCAGCGGTGGTTATTAATGAGTGCATGGTGCACTCTCTACAAAGGATTTTATAGCCTTTTTTTATAGTTCATAGATTAAAGCTATAGCTGAAACAGATCATACAGTAATACTAATTTTATAACTTGAAATGTAGTAATGTGGCACAGATGCACTTGCTCTGAAGTCATTCCTAACATCAATACTATTCTTTCCTTTTCATTATCTCATCTACATACAATAGTTGTCTAAAATTTCAAATTTTTTTAACAGTTTTATTTTTCTGATTATTATTTTATTTAAGAAATCTACTCATCAAGCAGTGGCAGGAGAACATACATATAAAAAAAAAGTTTTACATATGCAAGTTTTCGGAGGCAGTGGTTCCTTCTTCTGGCAGAAGGGTTAACGGTGACAGGTCAGAAAATAAAAAATGTATAGAACTAAAAGGAAGTGAATAAAGGAATAGTTACTGAGAAGAAATGTTGAGACCAAAAAAATTAATAAATATTGTGGCCAGGTAGGTGACGAGAACAAAGTACATGTTGTAATGCCAGTTTCCACCTATGAAGTTCTGAGACACTAGATTCTGTGGGAAGAATTCCAATTTGCAGTTGAGGTTGAACAAGCGCCGAGCTTACAACTGTCCTGATGTAGAGTATGCTATGCTACAGGATGCTGTGCGTTGCCATTATACATCCTCTGCCTATGCAAATTCATCCTAACTGATAACTTGGTGGTTGTCATGCCTATGTTAAAGACAGCACAGTTTTTACATACCAGTTGATACATAAAGTGTCATTTCACAAGTGGTTCTCGCTTTGATAGTATATATTTTGCCAGTAGGTGGTGGTAGCTGGGTGCATACAGCAAATGATCACAGGGTCAGAAGCCACAGGTCAGAGAAATGGGTGCATAAGGAACATGCTGTGAGATAAGGATATTGTGAAGATTGGGAGGGTAATGAAAACCATTCTAGGTATAGTGGACAAACTGTCAGACAGAAGGGACCTCATTTCATGGCATGATTTTAGAAAGTCATGGCCTTGGTGAAGAAGCTGATTAACACATTCAAGACCAGGGTAATACTGAGTGACAAGAGGTGTACTCTTAAGTTGTTTTCTGGAATACCAGGATTGAATGTCATGGTCCAGAAAATCTGCTTTTGAACTGGGCTGGTGGGGTAATTACATCCAATGAAGGCTGAGGTGAGAATGGTGTTGTATTTCTGTAAAGAGTTTGCATCTAAACAAATACATTTGCCTTGAATGCCAAGGCTGTATTTGGGGGAATGTTTGACATAGAAAGGGTAGCAACTGACAGAATATAAGTAATATTGCTTGTTAGTATGTTTAATGTGAACAGAAGCATGTAGCTGACTCTCGGTGAGGATGAGATCAACATGAAGGGAAGTGGCATGGCATTCATGTGAAATTTAATTTGGAGAATATATTTAGAGACGCCAACAAAAATGTCATCAATGTATCTAAACCAAACTAGGGGATGAATGATTATGGATCCCAGGAAATACCCCTCCAAATGACCCATGAAGAGGTTGGCACAGACAAAAGGCATCCTGGTTCCCATAATTGTGTCCCTGATCTGTTTATACGTCTGCCGCTCAAAGGTAAAGTAATTGCTGCTAAGTACAAAGTTGATTAAGGTCAGCAGGAAGAATGTCACAGATTTGGAATCAGGTGGGCACTGACTGAGTAAATGTTCAGCAGCAGACAGACCATGAACGTGAGGGATGTTGGTCCAGACGTGGGTGGCATCAGTGATGACAAGCAAGGTGTGTGGTGGGAATGGGATGGGCACAGATTTCAGATAATCTAGGAAGTGGTTTGTGTCTTCAATATAGGAGGGAAGCCTTTGTACTATGGTTAAATGTTCACATGCTACTGTTGTGAGCATCTATGGATTGCTACTGTCGTGAGCATCTATGGAAAGAGGTAGGGTCGTGATACTATCACTAGGTGCTAAATGATTGGATGTCCACAGCTACTCATGTAATGTGGAGTTTGGAGGCTTGTCTCCTCAGTAAAGTTGGATAGATGGTGAACTGTGGCATCTCTGCTGAACGAGAACAATGCTGGTGCACACACATGTGTTTCCAAGCACACCATTCATCGTAATTTGGTGCATATGGAGTTTCGCAGCGGACCACCACTATCTGTTCACATGTTGACCCAACAACATCATCAGTTGTGTTCACAGTGGGCATGGGACCATCAAGATTTGACTGTCAATCAATGGAAATCTGCTAGCTCTTTGGTTGAATCACATTTTTGCTACACTAGATTGATGGTTGTCTCCACAAACACCGTCATTGAAGTGAACAGTGGCTTGAAGTGTGCAGCATGCCATGGATACAGGCTGGTGGGAGCAGGACTATGCTATGGTAAACATTTACCTGCACTTGCATGGGACCTGTGGTAGTAATCGAAGACACAGTGACAGCTGCGAACCACCAACATTCCTTCATGCTTGAAGTCTTTCCCAATGATGATGTCATCTTTCAGCAGTATAACTGTTCATGTCTCAAAGCCAGAACCAAGCTACAGTGGTTTGAGGGGCATAATACTGAACTCATGTTGATGTCTTGGTGAGCAAATTTGCCTGATGTAAATCCTATGGAACCCATCTGGGTCACTATCAGACACCATCATCATGTACGCAAATCAGAGGCCCTTCCTTTATTCGAATTACATGACCTCTGCATAAACATCTAATGCCACATACCTCCACAAACCTACCAACAAACTGTTGGATCCCTGGCATGCAGAAGCAGTGATGTATTTCATTCCAAAGCTGGAGAAACAAGCTGTTAAGCAGGTGGACTTAATGTTTTGGTTCATCAGTGTACGTTCGGCGGGTGCTTTGAAGCCAGCAACTATGAGACGGCCAGGGTGATTGGGTTTATCTATCTTTGGAAGAAGGTAAAAAAACATGGGGTTCATGGTTTTGGTGGGATATGAAGTTCCATGGATTGAGGTGTTAGTCCTTGTAAGGGGGCAACTGTAGGTCAGTTTGCATCACAGGGATGGGATCTCGATGGCAGATGTTATGTAATCACTGTTTGGCCTTTTACATTGGCACGACTACCAGCAAGTTATCAGCAGGAAGAATGGGCATAGGCAGAGGGTGCATACTGGCAACACACAATATCCTGTCGCAGAGCACATTCTACAACATGACAGTCGTGACCTCGGTGCCCGTTCCATCACATGTGACATCTGGGTTCTTCTCCCAGACTCCAGTTTCTCAGAACTCCACAGGTGGCAATGCACATTACAACACGTCCTCAGTTCTCACCAACCACCTGGCCTTAATTCGAGTTAATTTTAATGAAATTATAAGCAACTAGTTCCATAAAAGAAACTTAATTTCTTTAGCAGTTTTGGGAATTTAGTGTCCTTTTTCAGGATGTTATACTTCTCATACTGTTTGTGAGTGTCAACAATAAGATGCATACAGCAAATGCCATGGCCATGTGGTTCATAGTGTATGTTCAAAATTAGTATAAAGAAGTGAAACAACAAGTGCAGACATGATGACAGAAAGGAACTAATAAGCTTCAGTCTCAGCATTTCTTCTCCGTAACTATTCCTTTCTTCAGTCACTTTTAGTTTTTTATACCTTTTATTTTCTGACAAGTCTATTTTTTCCCACTCCCTACCTCTACAACATACAATACACTTAGTTTTACGCTCTTATTATCTCATGCACGATGTACTGTGAGTAACCTCTGTCTTGCGTATTACCCTATCGTCCACCTTTAAGCTCTCATTAAATGTATCTGCGACTGCAAATAATGGCAACCATCAGTTGTACAGTGGAAACACAACAATGAAAATATGTGCTGGACTGGGACTCAAACCCAGATTTCCCACTATATTTTCATTGTTGTCATTCTATTGTACTGCTGATGGTGTCATTATTTGCAATTGCAAATACATTTAATGCATTTCATAGCGGCTGTAGTTGCTGCAGTGCCTGTTCCTTTGGACATGCATGCGTGTACAAAGGAACTTTGCATCATCATCAGAATAACACAGGCACTGCAGTATCGTATTTAAGCACTCAATCTTTTCTTCTCATCCCATCCAGTGAGTCTCCTCCGACCCGTGGTCCTAGGCAACTTTTCAAAACTCACCCCATTTCCTAAGCCTCACCAGTCCTTTTAATTCCCCCTTCTTCCTTTCTCTTCAATGCTTCTGCCAGAAGAAGGAGCCAGTGACTCCAAAAGCTTGCACATTTGAATAACTGTATATGGGATGTGCTGCTGCTTGGTAAGTAGATTTTTTAAAATATGTCCAATCACATTGTAAGTTAGAGACCTGGTATTTTTGATGGATTCTGACTAGATTAAACCACCATTTCAGTGCAATTGCTAAAATAATTGACTCTCAAAAATATTTTATGTATCTACAGTGTCAATTAGACTGCAGAACATTTCCAAACCTCATTTACTATATAATCAATCGAGGCCAAAAGACGATTTCAAATGAGATTTGTAGGGCAGTAGCTTCACAAACTATACAAAAATTGCTAAAATGTTTTGTCAATAAAGTGTAAAAAAAGGTATAACAACAAATCATGATAAGGTTACCTTTCATTATGAACATGGGTGCACTTAATGACTGTGATATGACTTTCAAATGATAGAGCACAGCAATCAGTCATCCTTTTCTTGCGGGTTTTATTCACCAAATCTAGATTTCAGCTTGTGCCTAGCCATTATCAATGCACCATTTCACAGTATGAATGCATGTTTTAGTACATCAGTCCCCTGTTGTTCGGGCTTCTGTCACAGTTCTTTCAATACTACTGTATAATGACAGTATGTATTAGTACAGTGTAATTAATCTAGCAATTGAAATAAAAATCCCTGACAACACACTTAATCAGGACAGCTCAATGCAGAATGGATCCAGCAATCACAAGGTTGAAGTGGGTACACTGAACACAGAGTCAATGTATGTCCATATATATGGAGATACCATTGACACCAGTGACATCAAAGCCTGCAGCTATATTATATAAGATAACTGTGTAGCCCATCAGCAGTTTAGTTAATGATGGCTGGGGAGTACTGTCAGAAGCTTGTGACATTTTTCTCAACTGATGTGGCTGGAAGCATGAGAACATTTTATTCAGTTTTCTGCCACAAGACTGCATTCTTACGTCATAAAGGGTTAGTGGTTACATGTCCATTTGAAGTTTCATCTTACAGTGAACTTATTTTGGATTCCCCTACATAGTTACTGAGAAGCTTTAGTACACACGTCCTCACTAACAATAAAATAAGATCCCTACAACTGGGCAGAAAATGTATTTTATTATTTAGTTAAACAATGGAAACTCCAAGCTGGAATAACAACAATATTAGGAAAAGGATAGACTGCTAATCAACGTAAAGATGACCTGTTGAACTGAAGATAGGCACAACGAAAAGATTGTTACACATTACAGCTTTTGGCCAAAGCCTTCTTCAGCAAAGAATACACACACACACACACACACACACACACACACACACACACACACACACATTCACACAAGCAAGCACACCTCATGCGTACAAGACTGCTACCGCTATCGGAGCTGCCAGCGGTTGCAGTCAAGTGTTCATGAGGTGTGCTTGCTTGTGTGTGTATATATATATGTGTGTGTGTGTATTCTTTGCTGAAGAAGGCTTTGGCCAAAAGCTATAATGTGTAATAGTCTTTTTTTTTTGGGTCATCGTTATGGTGAGCAGCAATCTATCCTTTACCTAGTATTGTTATTATTTAGTTATATGCATAGTAGAATTACTGTGGTTACAGTTGCAAGAGGTGAGGCATTTTTAGCTAGGATACCTCACTAAGACAAAATGATTTAGAAGAGGTCAAGATAACTAAGTACCACACACAAACATAGTTTGTGATGTGAATATCACTATGTTGAATGGGCATGTTTGATGGTGGTCAGGGGAACATTGTTACTTGCCATAGGTATGTACATGAGATACTCCAATCACATATTTGACAGTCTATACAGACTCCCTCTTTGTTAACGGTATCCCCCCTGCACATTAAAATGGTCTACTGGATAACTTTTGATAAAGTTATATTTACTGCACTGAAGTGCAGACATGTCTTTGGATCGTAATTGTATAGTGCATGTCAGGGCTGCATTGGATAGGAGAAGAGCAGTCTGCCTAATGCCGTCAAAGACTTTTTGAAGCCTCTACATAGTTTTTTCTCAGTAATGGCAACACAGCCTTTGAAGCACTTCATTGAGAAGATGCCACAGTACTTGCAGGAATTTGCAGCAGATAATCATCTAATAACACTTTTGCTTTTGCAGAAGAGATTTTTGCAGTTTAGTTACTTTTTAAAAAGTGCATTTTCAAATTTAGAACTCTTTACTACATCTGTATTCTTGACACCGTTGTATGCCAAATGTGTTGTGATTAAGTTTTACTTTGTTCATACCATTCTAATATTTTAATTTCAAAACAATATTTCATTTCTTCATTATGCAAACTTTTGGATATTAATTTACTTAGAGTTGCTGAGTGAAATGGTAATGATTTAAGATTTTTCTTCTGAATTTTGGGTGGAAAGCTTAAATGAAGAAATAATCATCTCTTACAGAAAGGGTAAGAAAAATGAGTAATTTGTCAGATGTAACTGTCCAAGATAAGGTAGTGTTAGCTAATAACAGTACAGAAGTTTTGGATCACAATTTCAAAGTTTTCCTTCCTAACAATGATCCTACCCAAAGTCAAATACAGTTTCTCAGAATACCTGTAGCGCTGCAGGATATACGTCCTCTTAGTATTCCTTTGAAGTGTCGGATATCTCTTAATAATTAAAGTTGCAATTTTAAAAATATGTCAATAATCCCATCATGTATTCACACACACACACACACACACACACACACACACACACACACACACACACACACACACCTTTTCTGTGTGTTTATCTGTTGCTCAACACCTATTCAGTGAATTCTGTATGTGTCTCTTGATCTTTCAAAGCTACTCAACAAAGCAGTTTTTTTTACATGGTTTCTGGAATCTGAGCACACTCATGTCTATACGAGCTCTAAGAGTTTTTCATTTTTAGGTGAATGCCTTTTGTACATATTTTCACTTGTGAAAAAAGAACGATTTGCATTAGACAATTCTGAAGAAGAAGGTAGGGATCTAGTGGGCTTCAGTGCCTATTGCAGGTAAGTAGGCATTAAACTTAATGATTGGTTTACTGGAATGTTGTTGTGTTTTAATCTTGGACAAAAGATTTCAACGCCTTTGTAGCTTGAAGCAAGTGTTGTTTGCAAACCACTCCTAAGTGACTATACTGAAATTTGAAATCTTCTTCACAGTGAAGAAAACATCCTATCTTCTCTTCTTGAGAGAATAAGATTTTTGAACAGCAAGAGACACATCCTAATTGTTTAACATCTGTTTCTAATTTTGTAGCTTGGTTAGAATGTGATGACATTGATGTGAGATTTCATGTTTGGGAAAATGTTTCCACCCAGCAAGGTGTACTTTAAGTATTTACCTGAGCCACAAAACATAGTGTGCAGACTGATTCTCTATCCAGTAAAGTGGTATCCACAAAGACTAAGGCTTTCGTAATTACTGTTAACTGCAGATGCATATAGATCTAATGATTCCTTTAAATAGTGGTATGACACACACCAGCCTTTGTTCATTAATTTCCAAACTGCAGCAACATTTTCTTGGGCCTACTGTCAGCCCTCAAGAAAAACCATGTTCCGTGCTCTTAATCATAACAAGGGATGTCACCTGGAAGCTCCAGTTACTGCTCAGAACTGAAATGGAAATAATTCTCAGTATATTTTGTAAAATAATTTAATTACCATATTTCTTTCCTCTACAGTTAGGGCACCATGCATGACTTTCATCAGTGAAACTATACATGAAATATTCACAGTTCCAGAGCAGTCTTCCATTACTGCTACACTATCAAGATAAGGAAGCTGTCCCCAAGTTTACTGTGTTTAAATTCACAAATGTCTCACAGAAGCTGACCTGTCAATTATGAAATAAAATATACGGAAATAACTGAACTGGAAGTCAGTGTAAACTGTTCAAATGACAGCCACTTTTTTCCTGCAGCTCACATACTTTTCAAGTCGGATGGATTAGTATGATCACAACAGCCCGTAAGAGAAAAATATGAGGAATATAATACTGAAATAAACAAATAAGTTTACGCGTATATGCATAAGGACCTGTGTCAGTTTTCTCAACTTGTAAGACAAGAGTCATTCATACAGGAACTGTTTCTGTCCTGAACAATGATGCAAATTTCTGGTCCAACCCCAAGTAATTTACTTGTGAACCACATCTGATAGGATGTTGCCAATGAGGTAAGGCTCATCACAAATTGCATTGAGTAGCTGCCAAGCCTACCTGTAGATCAAAGAAGAAAGAGCACAATGCTTTGAGGAAAGACAAAGATCTAATTTTGTTGTTGACTGATAAGAGAAATGTCACCTTTGCTCTTAACACTTCAAACTGTCATTGCTATTAGGGGGCAACATGTTAAGAGCTTTACACCATGATATTACTCTATCATTTAACAGGAGAATGATGGGGGTTACTGAAGAATTAGCCTATTTGATGATATGGTACAGAATATAAGTGCCCCAGCTTCTAGACCTCCAGGTCAGACAGTTAGTCTTTTCTCCATAAATAGGATATTAGATTGAGCTCTTGCTGATGCAAACAACAAGGAAAGTTGCCACTTTGTGCGATTACTCGGCAACTTTGTATTATGCAAGCCAATGAATAACGATTTACACATCAGTAGACTGATGACCATAGATGTTAAGTCCCATAGTGCTCAGAGCCACACATCAGTATGCAGAGCTTTCATCACCCAGTCCTGAATAGAGTTGTTGTAAACAAGTTGATTCACAGAGCTACAACAAATTATGAGAATCATGTACTGGATTCCAATATTAAACATTTGAAGTGCTTTATGAAAGAAAAGCTATTGTGAACAAGGTATTAAGCATATGATCTCTAATAAACAAAAACACAAAGGTATTAAACGATTACAAGATGGTTCACCCACTGCTCCTTTTTCTCTACATAGCTATTTCTAGCAAGTTAGATAAGATGCTGGAGAGAGAAGGTGCTGGATGTGTTTTCAGACCACCTAGGAAGAGAAAGGAGATGCTGTTCCTCATAGTCTAGGGACTAAAGTGCATAGAATCTATACTATTCCTTGGGAGTGCAGCAACAACTTTATTGGCAAGCCCATATACAAGTATATAGTTTCAGAACATTGTGTAGAACATTAGTGGCATATTACAATTTGAAATTGGACTAATTCAACTTTTGTTGAGTGCAAATTGACAAAGAGAATTCAGTTGTTGCTAAGTGCAACTTGACGAAGAAGATTTATCGAAACAAAATTTTTGTGTTGAGCATCAGCCTAGTGTGGTTCCATCATCAAAAAGGCATTTGAGTTCAGAATATGTACACAGAAACATCTTTAACAGAGACAGTTGCTACAATCTCAGTCATGAATATGGCCCATCAACACCAATTTGTTTCTTTCCATTGAGAGCTTTGTGCCAATTCCTTGAGTAATGCATGATATGATGGTAATGTAAGTCAACCGAACATAAACTAACTACTGATTATGAAAGGCCACCACAGTGGCAGCTATGACAGTCATTTGCTCTTACATATGAAAATAGAGGCATTAATCAAAAGCTGAAATTCTTACTCAAAACTGTTTCAGAGAAAAGACTGGGAATATTTTATCCATACAGGAAAATTGCTTGGTGCTCTTCTGTTTTGTGATGAGTGACACTGATAAATGAACAGCTAGAGAAAATGTGGAGGTCAGGAATGTTTTTGAGGTGGAAGTTCCAATTTAATGGAGTTTTAAAAGTTTTTACAGGATAACAACTCATTTAGTAATGTGTAACTGTTACTCCATTTAAAGATACTTGCGAGTTTTTGGTCTATAAATTATAAGTGTATTTTCACATGTTAATATATTTGTCCCAAAAATAATAAAATTGATATGAAAATGATTGACACTCATTTAGGATTGGAGAAATTTAACAATGCTTCAAATAGTTCCAACTAGTCTAAGAAAAAAGAACTAAACTATTCATTGATGGGTAATGGTTACACAATTTGTAAGGAGGAAAGATAAACTGATTGTCAAACAATAAATTGAAAACATTAATATCTACAAGAGTAACCATTTGTAAAAGACACACAACTGTTCTTTAGTTATGGTTTCAGGTCCTATCAATAGCCAGGGCATTATAATGACTGAGTTTTGCAATAGCTGTGGTAGTATGGAAGAGACTTTATAAAACAATCAAGGATTATCTAAGCAAAGTATTTCACTCAAAAACAAAGAGTGTCCTGTGTGACAGAGTAAGAACTTGATATCAAGAGTCTAGAAGATTCCTAACAAATGTGCAACAGAATTTGCAATCCTGGTATAGCCTAAATTCAGTTACTAGATAAACTTAGCTGCATGGAAAAGGAGTGTCCAACGTAATAACTGTGTGTTGGATAAGGGTTTATATGCATATCTATGTGTTTTCACTACTAAATGGAAGATTTTATTCTCTGAGTGACTTTGAAATGTGCCATAGAATAGGTATCAGGAACAAAATATCTCAGGATATACGTTGACACACAACTAAAGTGGAATGAGCATATTACTGCTCTCAGGAAGATAATAGCTTCAGCATGCTATGCACTTAGAATAATAAATTCAGTGTTTCATACCTGGTGCACTAGAGCAATATTTTTTTGTACACATTCATTCTATAATTAGTAACTGCATAACTTTCTGGGGAACAAATAAGCAGAACACAAAAACAATTTTTAAGCTATAAAAAAGGGTTGTACAAATTGCAATAAAAAGTAGCAAGAACATTCACTACATTGATTTGTTTAAATCTATGGAAATCTTGACTGTTCCAAGTGAATATATTTTGTGAACAGGGATCCACATAAAGGTATCAATCAGTACCCAATGAAAAGGTCTTTACATGAACATGACACTAGATCCAGCCACTACTTCCATCTCAGTCAGAAAAACAAAACAAAAACCCAAAATAGTGTGTTATATTGGAATTAAATTAAACAATAAACTTCCACAAGTGATGAAAGACAAAAGTAAAAATACGCCTTTGGGAATACTCTAAAAGTTATCTACAAGAAAAATGTTTTTATACTGTCAATGATTACCTTGACTGATACATAAATTTTATGGACAATTATGTTAAGAGCTAATGGAGCTCTGATTAAGAGGCGTTTTACAACATGGTCAATAGGATAGTGAAATATGATGTTCAAACACATAACATAGTAAAGCAAACAATGTATGTATCTCTTTGTATCTGTGCTTGTATACATGTGTGTATTTGTGTCCGTATTGTACATACTTATGTGCCGACAACATTCATACAATTTATATGGTCTGAGAATGGATAAATAAATAAATAAATAAGTAAATGTTCCACCAGATGTTTGACTATAGAATTAAAGAGTTTAGGGCCAGTAACAGTAGATTCAAGCTTTTAATTATTCTGTACAATAAATGCTTCGCCACATATTTTGGTTACATAACCGAGTTGAGACTGGGCCAGTGACAATAGATTCAGGCTTTGAATTAACTGCCAGCTTGTATGGCTCAGATGGTTACACACACACACACACACACACACACACACACACACACACACACACAAGTTGGATTGAGTCGCACCCCACAAGATATTGTCATAATCTGTTAGAGTGTTTCACCTTCATATCATTATCAGTAAGACATGAAAACAGCCTGTAACCTGAATCAAAGTGAACAGACTAAGACATAAATGCCAATTCCTACAGCTATGAGACTAGAATTTTATTAATGCAGAACTACATCCAGAAGATACCTCGCAAAATGTGAGCAAAAATGTAAAGTAGGAAGAACTGGGGATTGCAACTCAACTTTGGGTACATGGAGTGAATCTTTTGATTCATCAGAATAACTACTGTGTGAAGTCACACAGGAAGATGAAAACAAAATCAGATATGTAAATATATTTCTCAACATGACAGTAGAGTACAACAACATTAATTGCCGAATGCATAGTGATGATACCTTATGGCTATGGAACAAGAACTGAAAAATAATTATTCCAAAAGAAAATGGAAAGAAAGGTTTGCTGTGCATTACTCTGAGTGACAGTAACCAACAGAAACTCACAAAAAATAATCACACGACATATCAGCATTATATTTCAGCAGAATTATCTTTTGTCATCATCCACTTGTCTGAAAGACTGAATTAGCTAATATCATTTCCACTGATGCCAATCAACTGAATCTAACAGCTCATATCGGTTCAGTGCAATTCATCAACAACAATCCAACAAGTCCCATAACAGATAATGTGAATAGGGCTGGGTGTATAGTAGATAGTCCATCAACAATAACAAGAGGGCAAAGTTGACACATGATGAATGTACACATATAACCTACAGCAAATGTAAGATGAAAATGAAACTCTACACTTAATTGTCTAGAATTGATTTTTATGTGAAGCTGGACAACTGGCACAAGGAATACACAAGCATGGAAATTATTCACTGTACATTCTAGGAATTACTGAGGAGATAAGCACCTGGAATGACAAGGTCTAACTAAAAGAGTAGGTAATTAATAAACAGGTGGTAAGGACTCCCACAAATGTGGAGTCATGCCACTACTAAATGAGGAGATTAAGCTAGTTATAATTAGCTGGAAGGCTGCAATACTCAACCAGGTAATAACCAATTCATGATAGAAGTTATAGCTGCTCAAACTTACATACTAACAAAACAGGAAAAAATTCAGATAATATGCATTCTGTGATCTGTGAACAATAAAAGATGGTAATCTATGATGGTACGTGTGCACAAAGATCTCAACAGCAATTACTTGCAGGACATAATTAGACAGTATAATTTTTTAGTGAAGGATATCAGTTTCTAATATTAATCGCCATAAATTGGTTTTACATAAAAATATTAACTTTGAATGCAAGAACACAAGAACACAAAAAAAGGAAACCATGGCAGTCTCCAAGCAACACACTTGTGATTGAGAATGACTTTATCTGTGAAAGTCAGGATGCCACTCATTCTTACTAGACATAGATGCCTACTACTTAACAGACTTTTTTTCAGGCCACTACCTTACACACCATGTTGATCAGTGCACTTATAGTGATCCCTGACCACAGTGAATTAGTTATGGAACTATATACAAAAAGAGATAAAAATAATCAACTGTTACCCAGCATTCTAATTATGTATTCGCAAAAACATAAATAAACATTAAATGCTTTGAGACAGCAGTGTTTGCTGTAAAGTGGCAGCCTGGACTGGGGGAAATGGCAGTGACTAATGCATTGACAGAGATTTTTTCGAACCATCAAAGCCCAATTTGACTACATCTATCCACAGAAGAGCAAAAAATGTCCTGCAAGCATGTCACAACACAGCCACAGTGTGGAAGGAAAAAAATTGAAATGCACAGTACTGCTATTACATGATCACTACAAAACAGCAACAGATCCCAGTGCAAAGGAAGTGTTCTACAGCAGATATTTACAAGCAAAAAGACATTACAGAAAGAATGTGGAAGAAGCCGAAATGAAATGCAATGATAGGTTCATTGAAGGAGTTCACAACCCACACAAGGCAACCTGGAACCTGATCAATGAACATAGAAAGAAAACCATTTCTGCCTTAAGCTTGTGTAATCCAGATGACTTTAATAATTATTTTATTGACATTGTGGAAAACACTGTAAGTACAGTCCCAGACCTCAATATAGACCCTGCAGTTGCTGCAATAAATGACAAAAGATGCGTCATGATGAACCTAAGGGAACTGCAAAAAAATGGAATAATAAAAATTGTACAATCTATAAACGTTCTGATAGTCAGGATATATACGGGATGTCTAATAATGTCCTCAAGATAATTATGAATGATATTGCTGAACCATTCATTATGGTAATTAATAAGGGTTTCACTGCTGCTATATTTCCTGACTCTGAAATTTGCATGAACAGTGGCAGTTCATAAAAAGGGTGACAGAGTCATTGTAGCGAGCTTCAGAACAATCTCAATCATTCTAGTCTTCCCTAAAGTGACTGCATTGACAGACCAAATATCAAATTACTTTGAAATTAATGAACTTTTCACAGATGTGCAACATGGTTTCTAAAAATGTAAAATCACAACAACAGCAGCACTAGACTTGGTTACTAGGATAAAGCAGAGTTTTCAGAAAAAAGAATCTGTAGCACTGACACTTTGTGACCTTAGACGGCATTTGACTGAATTCCTAGTAAGATACTACTAAACAAGCTCAGTAAATATGGAGTTGGAGGCATTGTTCTAGCAACCATCAAATTTTACTTGGAAAACAGAAGCCAGATTTTATCAGTTCAAGGAGCACTATCATGTAAATTGAAGTTGGAATATGGTGTGCCACAGGGTTTGGTAATGACACCCTCCCATTCCTATTATTTGCAAATGATTTAAGCTCTCATGGACAGTACTTGCAATTCATAGGTGACACAAGTCTGTACTTGAAAAGCACTGATGCCAGCAAGGCTCAAGAAGAAGTAGATGCTTTGTTTGATTCTACAAAGGAATGGTTCATAATAAACAAAATAAAAATAAATGAAGAAAAAAATGGGAAGTAGCCTCAGTGATAAGGTGCAGGAACTGTGAAGCTTCTGGGGCTCATGGTGGATAGTAAACTCATTTGGCAAGAATACAATGTGCATGTGTGCGACAAACTGTCATGAGTCATATACCTTCTGAGGAAACAGAACCTTGTGATAACTGATCAGTATCTGCTGATGGTATATTATTCACTGTTCCACAGCCATATCAGCTATGGTCCAGTACTATGGGATCACTCTACAGGATGCAAGAAAATTCTACTACTACTACTACTACTACTACTACTACTACTACACACACACACACACACACACACACACAAAACAATAGGGATAAAAGCATCCAGTAGGAAACTGGACCATTGAAAACCTATCTTCACAAGTCTTGGAGTGATGACAATTTTCAGTCAATGTATCTTCACCTGTCTCTTTTATGTGAAAGAAAATCACTAAAAATTCACCAACAGGAGTGACATCCACAATTATAGCACATCCAACAAGAAATAGCTGTTGACTCTCTATGACACGGGACAGATTTTCAACAGTAGATATTAAAATGTTCTACTATTTAAATACAAAAATGCAGTCCTCTGAACTTGTTGAAATTTTGAGGAAAGGTGTCACAAAATCTACACCAAAAGCCAGTGTAGAGTTTAAATGAGTTCTTCGATAGTGAAACAGCAAACTAGACTCCCTAAACAGCGCAGTGCCATGTGAAATGAAGTGAATATATACTTGTTAAAAAGTTCTCGCCATATATGTCATTAAGTGTTATGATGCACTTAGGCAAATATGTTCTGTATTATTATGCATACTTATGCTTGTGTAATTTTAACGTGATACCACTGATACAGTCTATCCAGTCTTGACTAGCAAAGGATGTAGTTATGATAATAAACAGTAATGGTAATATATTGGTGACATTATTTTCAGTGGGTCATACAAGTCAACTGGTATAAACTATGGAAACTTAATGAAGCTGATGATATTCCAGAGCATGAAACTAAAAGTAGTCATTACTATAAAGGTAAAAATATAGTTTTTGAAAAGAAGTATTGTGGTAACCACTTCAGTGGCACATGAATATTCAGAAACTTAGTAAAGCACTTAAATGCTTTACAAAACCTCAATTCTTGGAGTCTTCTATTGAAACCACTTTACAAATTAAGACACATGAAAAGACCAGATTCAAAATATCTCTTGGCAGACTTAATACAACTAGTCTGAACGTTTAATCACAGTACTGATAACTGTTATCCAAAGCAAAATTGTCAGCAGCTATATTTTTTTCATCTTTTATCTTAGGCTTGAATTCTATTGACCTAGTAAATTTAATTTTTTTTCGTTGATGCTATTACTATCTAGATTTTTTTTTTATTTGCATTTAATCTACTCTGTAAATAAAAAGGTGTTGTTTAAGTTTCTTACATATTTTGTAATCATTAACTAACTTTTCACTTGGCTGTACAATTGTTCTATTTTCATCTTCTTACATATCTCTTGCTTAACAGAGTTGATGTTTGAGGGTCACAACTAATGCCAGAACAAGAAGTATGCCCACTGCAAGGAAATATAGAATAGGCTATATCAAAGGGAAATACATTTCAGAAGAAGGAGTTGGTTATAAGAATACAACAGTGATGTAATTGACAATGGAGAGAACTAAAATACTCAGTTTCATGTTTAACATAAAAATTTCGCACAGCGAAAAGAATTGTGGAATAATAGAAATTGCTTAGCATAAAATTGGGCTCACTGTTTGCTTTTTCTAGTATTTAAGCAAGCGTCATGTTTGTAATCCCATATACAAACTGAAAGCATATTTCCCCTTCTCCAGGCAGCCATATTTAAATGATGTGAATCTTGCACTGACAATCAGGGTTTTGATATATGTGGAAATGTATCATTTAAAATATCACCTTTTGGTATTTTTAATGTCTGTGTATGAAAGGGTGAGTGATTTGAGGAAACTGATAGTGAATTTATATAAATGGCATTTTTTTAGATATTTAACTACATTTGTTTAATTATATTTTATTATGAAAACTGATGACAAAATAACCATGTGGGCTAGTAAAAAGCTAGCATATGTAGCCATTAATCAGTACACTGACAATGTATGGTGAAGGAAAAACTGTATACTATGATGTTTCTTGTTTACAAAAAGTAACAGCTGCCTCTACAACAGTTGAATAGATCTGTTAACACTGAAGTGAACACTGATTCTTCAGAGTACAATAAATATTTTGTCATGAATGTAAGAAAGACTAACAGATTTTACTTAGATCTACTTACAGCAGTATTCAGCCTTTAAATTCAAAATGATGAAAATCTGCAACAGAATACAAACACACCAGCTGTGCCTGCACTTTACAAGCCACATCACTCATGTAGTAACTGTAACACACTACTAAGTAATCTACAAATATATCTCATCATCCCATTGTGTAAACACTAAAAAATCCCTTGATCAATTATTTGTTCCCCTCTTTCTCAAAAACCTAGGAAGTCACCCATGAAAGTGATTAAAATAAACTGTTTTTCAGGATAGTACTCTCAGTTCAGCTTGCCTACTTTAGTTCAATACAATGTTTGATACAAATATACAAACAAAAGATTTGTGTTACTGTTTCACTGAGACCTTATGTGCTACTACAGACCAGGCCGAAAAATGGCTCGCCTACTAATGAGGTTACTGGGATGCCACAGGAGAAGACTTTAAAATGCTTGGGAGGGATAAACATATGTATGGCTTTACAAATGGTGGCAGGAGGAGGGAAAACAGTAAACCATCCTGCAATGTGTAAACAGTAAAGCATTTCCATATGGTAATAACATTGCTCATAATTGCTACATGTATTTGTTAGTAACTTAAATAATTCCTAACAACTCGAAGCACGAAGGAGCAGCTGTTAACCCTTTTATTGTTACACTGATATAGAAAGAGGAATGTGATGACACCTGTCACTGAATTTATCTGTGATGTGCTCATGTAAATGTATTAACATAACGTATTAATTATGTTTAGAT
Source organism: Schistocerca piceifrons (assembly GCF_021461385.2). Lineage (NCBI taxonomy): Eukaryota > Metazoa > Arthropoda > Insecta > Orthoptera > Acrididae > Schistocerca > Schistocerca piceifrons. The sequence continues at coordinate 787,640,889 of NC_060149.1, forward strand.
AGTTACTAGTGCCAGAGAGAAGGGCTTCTTTATGTTGAATTAATCATTTGCATAGAAAATATTAAGGGGTAAAAGTTAACTAATTTTCAACATAGTACATGATGAAAAATGTAGTAGTAAATTGAGCTTGAGGAACAAGTATAGTAAAGGATTCTGAGAAAAGAAAAATTAAACTCTTTGTCTGATTAGATTATTAGAGGATTGAAACTTATATTAACATGCAGTAACTGTATGCAGCAACACTGATGTTGAATAAAATGTTTACAAAATTAGCAGACCACTGTTTTAGAAATTGGGGAGCAGGGAGGAATTATATGTTGTCATTTTGGTGAAAAATAACAAGTTCCTATGGATAAAATGTTTTTAAGCAGCTTCTGACATTGCATAACAATTTTGCACTAAAATTTATTATTTGTGGAAAATTTTAACACAAAAAGAGACTTTTAACTATCATAGGCAAAGGGGCACCATGGACGACTAGCTTCATACCTATATTTTATGAACCTAACCTATTAATCATGAATAAAGACTCCCTTTTCCCATTATCTTATTACAAATATCATTTTAAATTTTTTAAAAGCACTTGTTAACTGGATAACTTGTATACAGCATTGGCACAGATAATAATAGTGACCACAGTAGTAGTCCCCTTATTGCTAGCAGACATACAAGCTGACTTTTCTAAATGAATATACTTTCTGAAATGACAAACACATTTGTCATTGTTACCATGAATTGTGATTTACCTATTGCTTCTATGGCCTAACATGCTTACATAAAGTACGAAGTGCAATTAAAATTTCAAAATGCAGTTAGAGGTTATTGTGGCCTTAGTGTCACATCAGGTAAGAAGCAAACACTACATTCTAGCCTATACATTTCACATTTATTTACGCCTTTGTATTTTATATATTTTTATTTCTCATTAAACTTCTCTTCAACAACAGATAAATGTAAATAGTATGATCAAAAGTTATAAATTACAAGCATTTGATGACAGTCAAATATTGACATGAACAGCAAATTGCATTTCTTTACTTTTTTTATTTCGTATTTGGTGTTTTTATTTTCTCATTAAGTATTAACTTTTGTCAGCAACAGAGTGGTGTAAATACAACTGTCACAAACAATAAATGAGAAGTTTATGATTCCGTGCACAAGAACATTTGAAACGGTCAGTGAGAAGCACCTCTCCAAAAGGATGGCTGCAGCTGAAACACCTGTTCAGCGAGAAAGGAGCATTCCCACAGATACCCTTACCACAACAACTATACTTATTCCAAATACTGTCATTATTTAAAACTATAAATGTGCAAAAGTTTCACATGACTTCCCTGGTTATTTATATTAATTTTCCTGTAAAAACTATGCATGGCAATGGAACCTTCAGAAACAACAGAATTTCATGTATGAATACAACCAATTAAGGCAATATTTACTATGCACAAAGGAATTCTCTGGAATGAATGATCAACTAGCAGTAGCGAGCATTTGATAAGCTCACATTGAAGTGAGGGCTAGGTAAAAAATACAGCTATTTATGACTTTGTTACATGATAACCTTGCAGTGTCGTGTAAAGATAGACAGAAGTATGTAAATGGTCTCGTTTTTAAAAGTTTACCACCCTCCAGTTATTAAAAAATTTGCTTTGTATTATATGTGTGGAATGAACACTTGTGAATAATCAATTCACTTGAATTAAATAAATCAGTATATGAAGATACAGAACATATTTATTTAAACTGTCAAAGAAATTGACTAAATGATAAATGACAACAACATGTCTCAGAAATTTTAATACTCACCTCCTAACTGTAACAGAAAACACTACAGTACCTAGCTCAAAGCAGGAAGCATCATTATAAAGACAGCTGTTGAATGAATATTCGCTCTGTTTGAGTTTACATAATGTTCTCTTGTAGAAGTCGACAAAATGATTAGTCCCCTAAAAAGTGACAACTACAATGAGATTTGGAACACTTACAAAGAACTGAACACCAAATTCTTCTTGTATCACCATATTATACTATTTTTAGATGCCTATGAAGGTATGAAGACAAGTGGTACTATTTATTGGTTTCCTTATGAACATTTTTTAATATGCTTTGGAGATTATGATAATTGGATGTGATCAAAAAAATAAACCACACTTTGGAATAGTAAAAAACCAACAACTGGTATGTGCATGATCCATTTAAGCACGTTATTGCATGAATCACAATATACTCTTGAACAAACTAAGCTTTAGATCTTAAAGGTACTACTGGTAATTACTTCACTTCTCATTTAACAGCATAGATGGCAGGTATAATCAGTATTCATATATGCACACAATAATATGGACCTCAGAAACTCAGTTACTTCTACTACATTTTAATTAGGAAGAATGCATTTGGTCGAAAGGCAAGTTGGTGAAGTTGAGAAATGGAATAAAATGAAATGGGATACAGAAGTGTTATTGCAAGTTCAGAGTAAAAGTCAGATAGAATAAAAATCATGACATGTCTTAGAACAGAGGAACAGGGGAAAAATACAAGTGTAGCTTTTTTCTAATCAAAGTAAATAAATAAATAAATAAATAAAAACCAACATTATTGATACTTTAAAAACAAACAAAAGATATTCCTTCTAAGTTAATGACATCTAAGCACCAAGATCTTCAAATACTGATAAGCCAGTAGAACACTGATACAAAACATTACAGTATCTGTTATGACAGCAAAACCCACAACAAAGTGATAATCAGATATTTTAATGAGGATTCTCAATGGAGAAACATCAGATATTATAATAGAAATGGCAGAGGGCATAATAATAGTATAATTTACTGAGATGGACATGTTTGTCCTAGACACATTGTTACAGAAGAAAAGAAACAATAAATTGAGCTTGCAAGGACCAGGTAGAATCAAAAATGAAAATGATTATATTTGATATAAAGAAAGAGAAAAAAGGAATTCCAACACGATGTGAGGGTCCTACACCATTACTGTACAGCTAGTGATCACTGACTCATAAGATACAGAGGGAAAATATATACTAAGCTATAAAGAGACAGGCATTGGGAACCGAAAGCTATTCGAGAGCTAGGAGGCATACCAGATTAAACTAAGCAAAATGTCCAGCATGTTAGAAAGTGAAGGTTAAACAGGCACAGATGAAAGGCACAATTACTTAATGAAGATACATATGCCAAAAGCAAAGGCTGTTACTGGTATGACGAGAGGAAAAGGAAATAAACTCTCAAATTGCACAATGCAGCTATCGAAGATACAGTACGAATTTCGAATTTCAAGCAAAAAATAACAGGAAGGTTATAGAACACACTGAATTAATCATAAATATTCAGAAATGTCTTTGGGAGAATGTGAGAACGTACAATTAATTATGATCAGGGGAACAATGAAATCAATAACAGCATGAAGTAAAAAAAAAAAAAAAAAAAAAGGTTCTGTTCAGCAGGCACCACATTTCACAAGTTATTATGTCAGGTGGCACAATGAATAAGAGCAGACAGAAAATTGTACAAGAATTCCAAGACTTCTGTAAGTGTTTGTAAAGTTTAAGAAGTGAATCAGAAAGGAAGATACCAAGGAGACCAATTACAATCATATCACAAATGTGCAAGATATTCATTAAAATTACCAATCATTACATAGGAAAAAAATGATGGATTTTAATTAGGCAAGATATGAAGTTGTCTTTAGAGGCACTACCACAATGGATCATTTGGATGTCAAGAATGACTTTATGGAATGTAGTAATGCATATGAATTACCACACTGAGTGGTATGACTGGCTTAAGGTTGCACATGGTCCAAGGACTGATAAATGAGTGGGCCCCCATTCAGCAATATGCAGTCAAATATTTGCATGTAATATGTGAAGGTAGTGTTTAAAAATTACTTAACTAATTTAATCACTAATAGATGCTATGCACCATGATTTTTGAACCATTATCTGATAAAGGTAATCAAAAGTGTGCAAGACACTAAAGCTACCTGTACAACTGACTCTTGCAAAATCACTGTTTACGATAAAATGTTTGGACCAATAGCCATACATACACTGAACATCATGTGCAGCAGTCAGGTAGAAGCAATACATCTCAACTTCCTTCAAGCATTTGACTCGGTACTAGCCCGCTTGTTATCGAAAGTACAATCATGTGGGATACTGAGCAAAATTTGTGACTGTATTCACAATTTCTTGGTAGGAATGATGCATCATATTTTCTTGGATGGAGAGTCACTGTCAGATGTAGAAGTAACTTCAGGCATGAATGTTTTACAATTATAGTGTTACGTACATTATTAATAGTAACTTCAAATTTTATGCAGATGATGCTGTTATCTATAATGAAGTGCTGTCTGGAAAAGCTGCACAAATATTCTGTCAGATCCTGATAATGATTCAAAGTATTGAAAAGATTGTCAAACTGCTCTGAATGATCAGGAAAGTAAAGCTGCGCTCTTTAAAAAGTGAAACAATCTAGTAGCCTGTTACTATAATGTCAATTGGTCACAACTGTAGTCAGTCAGCTTATACAAATACCAGGATGTAACAATTTGTAGCCTATGAAAGTGAGCAATCACATTGGTTAATTTTTAGGTACAACAGAAGGCAGACTTTGGTTAACTTTGAAAGATACAAGGAAAATTCATTCACTATACGAAGGAGAGTGCTTACAAAACACTTGTGGGGCCCATACCAGAACACTGCTCAAGTGTGTGGGGCTTGTACGAAATAGGACTAGTGGGGAATGGAATATTGAAAGTATATAAAGCAGGTCAGCATGAATGGTCATGGGTTTGTTGGACCCATGGAAAAGTATCACAGAGCAGCTGAATAACCTGAACTGGGAGACATCTGAAAGTAGATGCAAACACCCCATGAAAGCCTACTTGCATAGTTCCAAGAATCACCTTTCAGTCATAAATCTAGAAATATTCAACAAGCAGCTGCATACTGCTCTCACAGGAATTGTGAAGACAAGATTAGTTTAATTACAGTGCACACAGAGGCATTTAAGCAATCATTCTTCACACATTGCATATTCTAATGGAATAGGACAAAGCCTTAATGAGTGACATAATGGGAAATATCCTCTGCCATGCAGTGCAGAGTATAGATGCATCAGTTACTGGGCCATTTCTGAACTGTCTTTGTTAGGTTGTTCACATTTTACTGATTATCACTAGTGCACACACATACATGAACAGTGAATGGAAGAACTTAATAGAGTAAGCTTCAAGGTAGATCTGAAAACTGATTATACTAAGCCTAGAATGATGCATAACCCAAATACAAAAAAGTAGATAGTAAAATTACTGACAAGTCACAGAACAAGTTGTTGAGTTGTTTTATTTTGGACAGTTGAGAACAACTGGATGGACTGCATAATAAATAAACAGGAGACTAAAGGAGGCCCGTGGTACTTTTGGAAACTTAAACACTGTTTCAGAACAATGCTTGTGATGTGTCTGATAAGGAGAGTTTACAAGCTGTGTATTTTACCAGCTGTCACTCATGGAAGTGAGACTGCAGCCTTAAATGTGAAAATCATTCAAAAAGTGAAGGTTGCTTGCTTGATAACCAGTGGAGCAATGCATGTTGGAAATTACTACCAGAGAGACGAAAACAAATAAATTGTTGCCAAGTCTCTTGTGAAGATGTAATTATAACCACAATGAAAATCAAATGGAGGTGCACAAGATACATATCCAGACAAATGGATTTACATGCAGCAAGGAAGTTCTTCACTGGATTCTAAGAAATAAGGAAAAGGTAAGAAAAGATTGACTTGACAGATGGTGGACAGATGCTGTTGTTGTGGTCTTCAGGCTGAAGACTTACTTACTGAAGCTCTCCATGCTATTCTATCCTGTTCAAGTATATTCATCTCTGCACAACTACCAGTTGGAATCTTCTGTGATCTGTCTAAAGTATTCGACTGTGTAGAACACAAAATTCTACGTACAAAGGCTGAGCACTATGGATTAAATGGTAAAGTAAGGATGTGGCTCAAGTCATATCTAGACAACAGAAGGCTGAAGGTAGTATTGAATAATTCTGCAATGGCACCTGCCTGCTCTGACTGGGGCACAGTAAAATGTAGAGTGCTACAGGGCTTGGTGCTTGGTCCCTTACTGTTCCGTGCTGAATGACACAAAAAGGCTTGGTGCTTGGTCCCTTACTGTTCCATGCTGAATGACACAAAAAGCACACTTCACCCTGTTTGCTGATGACACAACCATTACGATTGACAAAACACTCAACTGCAGTCTAGAGAAGACTGCAACCACTGTATTCAAAGAAGCTCTAGATTGGTTCACTTCAAATGGTCTGTCACTCAATGTTAACAAAACTCAGTTCATTCAGTTTCAAACAGCAAATAAAAAGAAACACAAAAATATTGAAATAAAATGTGGTGACAAGGAAATATTGACAGCTGAGTCTTCCAGATTCCTGCGATTACATGTAAACAACAATCTAAACTGCTCAGTTCACATCAACGACCTATGTAAGAGATTGAATTCAGCAGCATTTGCCATTTGCTCAATTTCATCTATTTGTGATTTGTAAACAATTAAAACTGCGTGCATAGGATATTTCCATTCACTCATGGCATATGGCATCATATTTTGGGGTAACGAGTCACGAGCAAACGAAGTCTTTATTGTACAGAAAAGAGTTATTAGAATTATGGCTAGAGTGCATCCCAGATGTTCTTGCAGAAACTTATTCAAAAAGCTCAGGCCCCTCACCATGCCATCTCAGTACATTTTTTCACTAATGTGCTTTCTGAGCAATAATCATACAATTTATAAAACAGACAGTGAATATCATGATAATGATACAAAAGTAAACATGATCTTCACAAATATATAAAAAATCTCAGCATGGTTCAGAAAGCAGTACACTATGCAAGCATAAAATTATACAATAAACTTCCATTTCATGTTATATCAGTCATTGGGGACACAACTAAATTCAAAAAACAACTGAAACTTTATAATTTCAATAGTCCTTTCTATTCTTTACAGGAATGTTTGGCATGTGTAACAATTAGTACAATCTGTTTTATTTTAAGTGTTCCTATAAGAACTGACTATGTAGCACTGGCATATCAACTGATGACAGAATGCTTTTCATATGTATTAGAATGCAGGACTTATAATTTGTTTGTGTAATCATTATTACTACTATAATCAGTATTATTGTTTAAACACTTTGAACCTCATATATCTGTTTATATATGATTTAGTTTGTAAGCCTCATGACCATTTATATATGGTTATTACTGTAATAATCTGACACGTTCTACATGGTAGTGATATAGTTACATCAAGAATCTAAGGAACATGAAAATAGATAAATAAAAATAAAATAACTGCAACCTGTATCAATTTAAACCTGCTTACTGTAATAATGCCTTGGTCTCCCTCTATAATTTTGACCCCTCACAACTCCCTGCATTACTAAACTGATGATGATTCCTTGATGCCTCAGGATGTAATCTATCAATCAATCTCTTCTTTTAGTCAGGTTGTGCCATAAATGTATTTTCCTGAATTCAATTCAGTCTCTCCTCCATTAGTTGCCCAACAGACCCATCTAATCTTTAGCATTCTTCTGTAACAGCACATTTAAAAAACTTCTCTTCTCTTACTGCTTGAAATGTTTATTTTCCATTATTTCAATTCCATAGAAGGCTACATGTCACACAAATAACTCCCAAAAAGACTGTGTAACACTTTAATTTATATTAGATGTTAACAAATTCCTCATTTTTAGAAATACTATTCTTGCTATTGTCAACCTGGATATTATATTCTCTCTACTTCCATCACGATCAGTTATTTTACTGCCCAAATAGCTAAACTCATCTCCTACTTTTAGTTTCTCATTTCCTAGTCCAATTGCCTGTACATCTCCTCATTTATTTAATTTTTTTCCACTACTTTCATTTTACTTTTGTTGATGTTCATCTTATGACCACTTTACAAGACACTAAAGCACAGAGTGAGTAAAAAGGGGGATGTGCTACACCCCTATCTTAGTTCTTTCTGAACCACTGCCTCTCTCTCATCTCCTTCAGCTCATACAACTCCAGTCTGATTTCTGTACACATTGTGAATAACCTCTTATTTCCTATATTTTACCACTGCTACTTTCCAAATTTCAAAGAGCGTATTCCGGTCAACATTATCAAAAGCTTTCTCTAAATCTCCAAATGCTATAAACATACATGTTCCTTTCTTCATTCTAAGATAAGTTGCATGGATAGTATTGTTTCACATGTACCTACATTTCTCCCAGAGCCAAATTGATATTCTCCAATGTTGGCCTCTTCCAGTATTTCCAATCTTCTGTAAATAATTCATGTCCGTATTTTGCAATAATGGATTATTAAGCTGACAGTTCAGTAATTTTCACATCTATAAGCACATGCCTTTTTTGGAATTGGAATTCTTCTTCAGGTCTGAGGGTACATCAACTGTCTCAAATATCTAGCACACTATATGGAATAGTTTTGTCACAGGTGGATCTGCAAAGGATCTCAATAATTCTGAGGAAATGTTGTCTACTCCAGGCACCTCATGTCGACTAAGTTGCTACACTGTTCTCTTAAATTTTTCACACTCTTTCACATAACCCAATTCATCTTCATTTACTTCCACTTCCTTTTCTATAATATTGCCTTCAAGTTCATTTTTCTTCTATATATTTCTTACACTTTACAGCTTCTACAGTCTCATCTGCACTTACTTCCTCTTCCTTTTCTAAAAATCTGTCTTCAGTGCCATTTTCCTTGTACAGTGCTTCTATACATTGCTTTCATTTTTCAGGTTTCACTTCTTTGCTTTTTATTGGTTTGCAATCTGAGCTCTTGGTATTCATACAGCTGCTCCTTTTTTCTCCAGAAGAGTCTTTTCCTACAGGCAGCATCTATCTTTTCCCTAACAATTAATGTTTCTGCAGCCCTTACATTTGTCCTCTAGCTACAGCTGCTGATCTATTTAGCACTTTCTGTCAATCTCATTTTTTAATATGTTTGTGTTCCATCTTGCCAGAAGCATTTGCTGCATTTTTATATGTTTTCTCTTTCATCAATTAAATTCAATATATAATGTGTTAGTAAAGGATTTTTTTGCCTATTTGACACTCTGCTGCCTTTGATATTCATCTCTCAGAGCTACCCATTTGTCTGTATCGTGCTGGGTGAGTATAATTAAGCTCTCAAAACGCCGTAGAAATAACACCACTGGTCAGAATGACATCAAATTGCAATGGAATATTATCGGAGAAAGGGGAAAACAAAGGGCAGAAGAAAAAAATAATGTGAAAATTGATCATAGATGGTGCTGTATGTGTTAGGACATGAAAATGAAAACACCTGCCATGCGCACGACCCACTAAAGTTGGTATAAACATACCAGATACCCGGCTTTTCCTCCTTTCATGTCTGGGACGTTCGCCATGACTGTCTCAATGCTGTATCGAGGTCTGCTTGTAGAGCTGCATTACAAGAATGATGACTGTGCACATGTTGCTCTGAAGAAATTCTGGACTCTGAAGGGTTTGAAAAAAGGCGTTGATCCGATGACTGCCATGGGTCTGGGGAATATGATTCAGAAATTCAAAAAGATGGGTTCTTGTGGTGTGCAACCAGGTAGAGGGAGAAAACGAATTGATTTGATGTCAGTGGAAGCAGTGGTGAGATGAGTGGTGATGTGCAAACGTGTAGTGCATGGAAAATTGCCTAAACATTGGAAATACCCATGAGCATGGTGCGCAAAATCCTATGAAACATCCTCCTTTGCTATCTATTCAAAATTGTCCATGTGCACCAGTTGCTTCCTGTTGACCTGCCAGCAAGTGACACCTTTGCTTTAGAATTTCTTGCTCACATGGAAGTGGACAATGATTGGTCATGGAATATTTTGTGGACAGACGAAGCCCACTTCCACCTGAAAGGATATGTCAATACACAGAATTGTCGAATATAGGTATTGGAAAATCCACACGCAAATCAACCAGTACCACTTCATCCCGAACAGGTCGCTGTGTGAAGTGGGTTTATGGCATCATTTATCATAGGGCCATATTTTTTCAAAGAGACAGGTGCTTCGGTTCCTGTTACCTGTACTGTCACTGGTAAGTGCTATGAGTGTCTTCTGCACAACCAAGTCATTCCAACTCTCCAACAGCGTGGATGGGATCATTTTTATGCAAGATGGCGCACCTCTACACATTGCAAATCCTGTTAAGCAGCTGCTGAAGCACCATTTCAGAAATGCTAGAATTATCAGCCGCCATTTCCTTACAGCCTGGGCATGCCGATCACCTGACCTTAATATTTGTGACTTCTGGCTGTGGGGCTATCTGAAAGATGTTGTGTTCAGTGCTCCCACTGCAAACTTAGCTGAACTGAAGGCATGCATTGCACAACACATTCTGAACATGACCCTGGAAACGCTTCGATCAGTTGTGGAACATGCTGTTTCTCGATTTCATTGCAGAAAACAAGAACAGCATATTGAACATGTTTTGTGCCAGTCACACAGAAATTAATAATCTGATTTGATTTTGATTGATGCTTTTTATGTGGTTTTTGGTCTCAGGACTATTAAAAACCAATGTGATTGATGCTTTTTATGTAGTTTTTGGCCTCAGGGCAATTAAAAACTGATATGATTGATGCTTTTTATGCAGTTTTTAGTGTCAGATTTTTCCCATCTGATGTGATATAACCTTGCCGTGGTGGATGGGCTTATGTAACTAATAATATCACACCATACACACATCCACACTGAATAGTACAGTTTGTTTAACGTCAAACATACACCTTAGGCATTGTTATACGATTCATTTGTCATTTGTAGTTGACCACTATTAAACTATGATGCTTACAGCACCATCTATTGCTACTTTTTGTAACTATTTATTTTTCTACTGCCGTACATTTTCCCCCTTCTCCAATAACTTTAATTATAATCACCCTGTATTTCTTTCCCCAGTTTCAGTCAATCATCGCCTAATCTTCCGTTAGAAACTTTCAACAACATCTTATTCTTTCAATTTATTCAAATGCCATCTCCTTAATTTCCTACCTTTCTGCAGTTTCTTCAGTTTGAAGCTGTCGCTTGTAACTAATACATTATTGTCAGAGTATATATATCTGCCACAGGAAATGTTTTGCAGTTTAAAATCTAGTTTCAAAAACTCTGTCAAAAACCTTACAGTGTATCCAGGCCTCTTCTGCATATGCAAATTCAATTCAGGATTCTTAGACCAAGTGTTTGAAATGATTAAATTATGCTCTGTGTAAAATGCTACCATGTGGGTTCCTCTTTCAATAGTTTCCCAACCATCCTCGTTCTCCTACTATTTTTATGAGTGGTGTTCAATAAGTAAAGTAACACTTTTTTTCTTGGCCAATTTCAGTTGAAAAAATGCAAAATTTGTTGTGGGACATTGTGGAATATCCTGCTTCAGCACCTATAGTTTCAAGAAGTTCTGATAGGGGCAGGACTGAACGTAGCCTTCAAAATGGGAGTATGTAATGAAGGTGCATTATAAGGAGAGAGCTGCCATTGAGTTTGATTTGGCAGAAAACCAGAGTATCACAGATATTCATAGGTGGTTGCAGAATGTCTACAGAGACCTGGCGATGAACAAAAGCATGTTGAGTCATTGGCACTTGCCATCATCGCAGTGAGGTTGTATAAACCTGTTCAATCTCTCACATTCTGGCTGTCCCACACAGCTGTGACTTCTGCAGTGTTGGAATGCACAAACTCTCTCATTTGAGGTGATCAACAGATGTAAATGAACTTCTCCTTCTCTATGACAATATAAGGCTGCACACAAGACTACACACCTGAGAGGAGCTCACAAAAGTTCACTAGACTGCTCTTCCTCATCCAACCTACAGCCCAGATCTCACACCTTCCAACTTCCATCTGTTTGGCCCAATGAAGGATGCACTCTGTGAAAAGTAGTATGTGGATGATGGGGAGTTTATTGATGAAGCAAGACATTGTCTGCAGCACAGACCAGTAGAGTTGTGCTGTGCAGGCATACAGGGCCTCCCATTAAGGTGGTGTAAGGCTGTCTCATTGAGTGAAGATTATGTTGAAAAATAGGGTTTTGTAACCAAAAGAGTTGGGAATAATATGGCATATTGGATTCCTGAGTTAAAACCAACCTTCTTTCAGAAAAAGAGTTGCATTACTTACTGAACGCCCCTCATACTTCTCTTCCTTTTCCTACAATCAAATACTAGGTCCCCATAACAATTAAACTCTCATTTTCGTTTAACTATCTGAATAGCTTCTTTTATCTTATCATACATTGTTTCAATCTCTTCACCATTTGTGGATTTTGTAGGCATATAAATTTGTTCTAGCATGGTGGGTTGACTTTGTGTGTTAACTTGGCTATGATAATGTTGTCATTATGCTGGTCATAGCATCTTACTTGCATTCCTATTTCCTTCTTCACTTTTACACATGGTTCTGTATTACCCCTACTTGATTTTGTATTAATAACTCTGTACACACAATACCATAAAAGCTGTTTTCCCTGCTACTGCACTTCACTAATTCCCACTATATCTGGCGTGTAATGGTTCTGCTATATTTGGACACAATTTGTTTTTTTCTTTTTTTTTTCCAGAAGTTATCAAATATCGTGCAATGTTGTCAGTGAGTTCAAAGATGGATGCCGTCCAGTCTTTTATGCTGCACACAAAGAAATATTGCAGTTAGTGTCACTAAAATCAAAAAAGAAGTCTGTTGTGAGTGGAAAATCTATGAAGCATATTCCAACTGAGATACCTTTCTTATATCATGTAAAGTCTTACACTATTAAATTTTCAACTAAATAACAGTGTAATGATTAATTATAGACAAAGATAATATTTTCATATTTTTTCTACAATTCTGAACTGTGCAAGATTTTAAAATATTAGCATAACAAATCAGGGTAAAGGACCACCAATGAGAGCATTTCTAGGTTGGGAGAGCAGAGTGGATCCTTTGTGACAAAAGCAGTCATAAGGTTGCCAGACGTGAAAGGTCACCACTGTGTGTAGGCAGGAAATGAGAAGGCAGTAGCAGCCAGTGGGAAGTCTAATTCATTAGTTATTTAACCTCTTAACCAACGAAATTCAGTTCCCATTGCTCTGTCTGCAATCAATGATTTTGCTGACATACCAATCGAAATGTGGTTTTGCTTGATATATTGACGAACTGAGACATAAAACTGTGGGCAGTTTACACTCTCAAATACAAAGTAAAACATGTATTACAGAATATAATACGTAAAATATGTGAAATATAACTTCATACTTCTAACAGGCAATTCTTGAAACAATTAGCAATACAGATAGGGTCACAGTCAATGTAATCTCAAACAGAATTTTGAAACAACAGCAGCATTCACAATTATATAATGAAAAGGAAAATATGGTCAGTATTTTTTTTACCTTATTTTGGCATTAACACGTAGAAATTATGGTAACATAAAGCTATCTGTCAGTACTGTGAGTGAATTTTAAGTTCCTGACAGACCAAAAAAAGCTAATAATTTTAGAAATAAATTGCAATCATTTCTTTCAAAGAAACCCATTAAACTTCAGAACACTTTAAGTACTACATTCCAGCCCCCTCCCTGTCCAAGGTGTAAGAACTAAGTGTGGCCTCATGCACACTTTCACAACAAGCACTCACCTCATACATCTACATCTGTTCTGCATGCCACATTACCTTGTGAGACACAGGGTATTTCTAGAACCACAATTTTTTGCCCCTTCCCCTTTCCACTCAAGAAAGGCCCATGGGAAGAATTATTGTCAGTAAAGCTCCATATGAACTCTAATTTCCCTGATTTTCTCATTGTAGACGTTTCGAGAAACATATGTGGGAGGAACTAATGATGTCCAACTCTTCTTGGAATAAACACCCTTGAAATTTCAACAGTAAACCTCTCTGTGATACACAATGCATCTCTTGTGGCATCTGCCTGTGGAGTTCGTTGAACATCTGCATAATGCCCTTGCATCAAGTAAGCAATCCTGTGACGAAACGTGCTACTTTTTGTTGGATCTTCTAACCTCTTCTGTTAATCTTAATTGGTGAGGGTCCCAGACTGATGAAGAACACATCAGAATTGGTGAACAATTGTTTTGTAAATCACTTCTTTTGTGGATGAATTACATTTCCTTAAGATTCTCCCAATGAACCTCTGCCTCGCATCTACCTTTTCTACTATTTTTAAACAAAGTAATGACCAGCTGACTGACATGAGACAGTATCACTGAGTTTCCATACTTGCAGTCTTACATTCATATTCGAAGCAGACCGGAAGCATTTCTCTCTCTCCCTGACACACACACACACACACACACACACACACACACACACACACATGCGTGCGCATGCACACACCTTCAGAAACCGAGAATTGTAAACCTGCTGTTTGCTGTTCATAACTTCTGTGTTTAAAGTGAGTGAACATCTGCAATACCGTTTGTTATTTTCATTGCAACCAGGTCACCCCTTTGCCACATAAATTAATAAATATAATCCTAAATTAAGTAAATTTATATACAATTCACAAGTCAGCATGTGTCACGAAGTGGGACAATGAATTATTTCTGCAAAGGGAGGGCACAATCCACATATCATTACTTTTTTAAGTACAGTTTAAATCACTTTTCTTAATACCTGTTTTGTCTTAGGTTAATCATCTTCAGAAATATTAAATGTTACTGTATCAGTCAGTGTGGCACAAGATTGTATCATACATTAAGTCATTCTGCTAAGTACTTTATGTAATTATACAGCCAGATATCAGACACTGGTCTGATTGACAAAATGATACATATGACAACTGAAGATGACTAACAAAAATCAAAACTGGAACTGTTTGTGCTAGAAGTAAGTGATTTGGACTACATTTATGTAAAATACTTTGTAACATCCAATTCCTAAAGTTCTTCCAGGCATGATGTCTAAACTTACTTGCATTCAACAAAATAATAAGTATCTGTGCATAATAACAAAAGAACATGCAGGTAACCAACTATCTGTTGCTAGCAATGTGCATTTTTTTGTACAGTGTATCAATGTAGAAGCATACACAATGGCTTCTATAACTTTTAGTCAAATAGAAAAGTAAAAATATGATGGTGAGGAGAAGCCTAATACATAGGACAATATATGCAACAGCACTCACTCTGTTGACAGAAACAATGAATGAAAAAAATTAGCACACACTATTTTCTTAGAACAACCTTATAAGAGGCAACTTTGTAAAGGGGTAACACTTTTTGTGTGTAGGAACTGTGTCAACAATGTGGATTCTGTACTTGCATATTTGTTTTAAATAAAATATACCATGTAACACTGTTTCTCACCAATGCACATTGCATTATATCTAAGTAGTTTACTTGTGAATCTGCACAAGTGTGTAGCTGCTCACATTGTAAGTCACGACTTTGATCATCCTATTTAGTACTAATCCACACACAGCTGAACTTTACAGTCCATGTAACATCCTAATAAAATGCTCCAGTAGTTTTATTTACTGCATGGACGTTAGCAGTCTCTGGTAATGAACACTGCAAGGCGACACTGAATAAAGAAACTTTTGAAAGTCAATACGTGCTATCTGTAGTGTCATGAAGTAACAATGCGTTGCTCAACAACAAAAACAGCCTTTGCCTTTCAGATTGAAACTGAAGATTCTCCTGTCAGAAATGTCACTTTGCTTTTATTATTAGACATTTGTCACAGTTGTCCATTTGTCTCCTGAATCTATTTTAAAGGGTTGTAAATACAATATGCTCATTGTACATATTGTTACTGAAAATGAAAATTGGCTTTGTTATTCATCTCTTTAAACAAAATTTCACATTGTGTTTCAATAACAGTTGGTATACATGATCCTGAGCACAATCTTCCCTATGAGAAATTATAGTGAATATGTGTTGAGAGTGTTGGACATAATTTTTGTCTTGAAATATTACTAATGATTCTGAGAACTACTGTACAACAACATTCTCACAAGACTTCAATCATATCAAAAAAATTATAACTTCTGATTAAAAAAGTGTGCATTGCCTGTGTGGTTTATGGGCATTCAATGTTGAGGTTATCAGAAATTAGAAATCTAGTTACTACATAAAGTTATTATTGCTGTTATATTTCTGTCAAGTAAAAATGTACAAAATTTTGACCATTATTGTGTAGTTTCCGTGTTCAATGGAAAATATAATTCACTTTCTGTAGTGTGCATTTCTTCCATCCAGAAATTCTATGTACAATACATTATTCCTATTGGGTTGTTCTCCTTGAATTGCAGTATACACTGTTGAGCCAAAACATTATAACCACGAATCTGAATATCAAATGAACACATTGTCAGCAGGTGACTCAGTGAGAAAAGTATACAGGGTGATTTTTTCCACGGTTTACAAACTCTAGGGGTTAATTGATGAGTGGATACCAATCAAAAAAGGTCTAAGGAACTTATGTCTGGAAATGCATGGTTTCCATGCTAGAGACCATTTATTCAATCATACATTGTTACAGAGACTGCAGTCTAATACACGCTGTACCATACAGCCACAGTTACATACATGTTGAAAATGGTTTCCACGTGCCTCAACTCATGCGTGTATACACCATTGCATGTTCTGTCTCACATGTTCACATCGGTTATGCTGCATCTGAACAGTGTCAAAGGCAGCATGCTGCTCCAGTGTCTCCACATCTGGAATGGGCGCTGCAGACATGATACTTTTGAGATGACCCCCCAACCAGAAATCAAACAGTTTGAAATCTCGTGAATGAGCAGGCCATGCAACTGGAATACCTCGTCTGATCCATTGACCAGGAAAGACACAATTGAGATGCATCTCGATGTTAACAGTGAAATGGGCTGAAGCACCATCATGTATCAGCCACATAACACTTTGAATCATCAATGGCACTTCTTCCAGCAGGGGAGGCAAAGTCACCCACAAGAAATGCCAGTAGTTTCAGCCTGTTAGACAATGTGGAAGCAAGACTGGTTCCAAAATACGGTCGTCAATTATCTCATCCGACACATTCTGGCTGCGCCAATGATGATTTGCTGTCACCGTACCACTGGGGTTCTGCATACGATCGTACAGATGACTGTTATGAAAGTTGAAAATACCACTCCACGTAAATGTGGCCTCATCTGTGAATAGGATGGATGACACAAATCCCAGAATCGTGGTTGCCTGGTGAAGAAACCAGTGACAAAACTGTTCCTGATGCAGAAAGTCTGTTGCAAGTAAGCCCTGCACATGCTGTAAGTGATAAGGATAGTAACAACTGTCATGGAGAATGTTCCACACAGTCGTCTGGCTTACCCTATACTGGCGAGCCAACTGCCTGGTACTGACACCGTGGTCACCTTCCACAGTGTTAATCACATTTTCCGCCAAGTCTGGTGTCGAAACATTTCGGGTACGTCCTTCACGATTTCCTGCTTCCTGTTGCAAACATTGAATGTCACGGTTGTTGTCGGCAGGGATAGGTCTCCTGATACAACCTTGCCACCCATTGTCATTTGCCTTTCTGTAAGTAAAGACCATGTCGGCAAGCTCTCGATTCAAATATGGAACCATTGTGTACAATGCTGCATCACATCCACTGTAAGGTGAATCAATAAGAGAAGTGAATCAGACACAACATTACCAATTACTATGGGACAAGAGGGCAATAGAACATGACATATAAGGAACAGTACCACCCTCTAGGAGGAAGGAGACCGCAGTCTCTGTAACAAAGTATGACTGAATAAATGATCTCAAGCACGAAAACCAAGCATTTCAGGACATAAGTTCATTAGAACTTTTTTGTTGTGTATCCTCTCATCGATCAATCCTGAGTTTGTACATGGTGGGAAAAATCACCCTGTATAAGCAGAGAAGAGATGAATGGGGTATCGTTCTAGCAATGACACAGGTCCCAAAAGGGAAAACCCACTGGCATAGGCAACTTTGGCACAAAACAGATTGTTACGGCCCAGCACCTGCGAATGAGCATCTCGGAAACAGCAAAGCTGCTTTGCTGTTCATGTGCTACCATTTTGAGCATCTACAGAAAGTAATTGAAGTATGGTGAAGCCTTAAGTGGGCAACAAGGTGTTGGATTTCCATGCTGTATCAAGTAATGTCAAGGTTGTAGGCTTGTTCTGTGAAGCAAGATAGGTGGTGATCTGTGCATATCAGATGACAGAGTATGATGCTGGTAAAAATAAAAGTGCTTCAGACTACACCATACAGTGCACATTATTGAACACGTGACTTCACAACATATGACCCCTACCTGTTCCCATGTTGACCCAACAACATGATCAATTATGATTTCAGTAAGCAGGGAGTCATTGAGATTGGACCATGGATCAATGGAAAAGTGTTGTCTGATCAGATGTATCATGTCCTTGTTAAAGCAGAACGATGGTCATGTCCGGATATGCCTTCATCCAGGAAAATGGTGCATCATGCCATGGATGCAGGCCAGCAGTCAGTATTATGCTATGGGAGGCAATCCCTTGGCTTCCGTGGGACCCATGGCAATAATCAAGGGCAGTGTGACAGCTGTGGATACATGAACGTTATTGCATACCACTTGTATCCCCTCATGCTTGATGTGTTTCCCAGTGATGATGGCATCTTCCAGTGGGATAACTGTTAATATCACAAGGCCAGGATCATGTTGCAGTGATTTTAGGATCATGATAGTGAAACAGGTTGATGGCTTGGGAATCAAATTTACCTGATCTGAACTTGAAGGAGCACATCTGGGATGCTTTTGGATGCTAGCTCCTTGTCCACAAGCCACCAGTATGTATTTTATTGAAACTGAATGATGTGTGCATAGACATCAAGTGCCACATACTTCTGGAAACCTAATAAGGACTTGTTGAATCCTTTCAATGCAGAATTGCTGCCATATTGCATTTCAAAGGTGAAAAAACATACTATTCAGTAGGTGCTCATAATGTCTTGGCTCATCTGTGTATTTCTATACATGCACACTCTGTCCGAACAGGCCTCGGAAGGCCCAATGGTACCGACTGGCTGTCGTGTCATCCTCTCAGTCCAGGGGCATTACTGGATGAGGATACAGAGGGGCATGTGGTCAGCACACCACTCTCCCAGCCATTGTCAGTTTTCGTAACCAGAGCTGCTACTTCTCAGTCAAGTAGCTCCTCAGTTTACCTCACAAGGGCTGAGTGCATCCTACTTGCCAGCAGCACTCGGCAGGCCGGATGACCACTCGTCCAAGTGCTAGCCCAGCCCAACAGCGCTTAACTACGGTGATCTGACGGGAACTGGTGTTACCACTGTGGCAAGGCCATTGGCGTACATTTATACGGTTGATGATAATGTTTTCCTATCGTGAATATACAGTTTTGAAGACTTTCAAAAAGTATATTTTCATTCCGAGGTTTTCAAACATAATGAAGCTCATTGTTGATTCCAGAAGTCATCTCATATCATAGAACTCTATATTTATGTGATTGGTATCCCAAATATACATATTACTGCTGTTTTTGTACATGGGTTATCATACTTCTCCAATCTTTTTTTCGCAAAATCTCAAAATAAATGCTCATGACAAAACTGAACCTATGTTCTCCACCTAAAATATTTAAAAAATAAACTATTTCCATAGATTTGTGAGACTCATTAATTGTTTTATATAGGAGTTACAGTGCTACTGCACTTAGATGAAAAGAAAAACACCCATCAAGTAAAGTTCATATGTTATTGAATATGATACCTAAATCCAAATAATGATTAGAAAGGAATACCTTTGCAAATTGTATTTCAACATGCAAAATGAAATAGATATCATTTATGAGCAATGGAATGTGTCTGAAAAATGTTGTAAGTTAGTGTCTTGAATGAAATATCATTAATAATAAAACTTCTTCACATACTAAAGCTATGTTCTTAAAAAAGTATGAACTTGTTTAAAATGCTTCATTTGACTGTTCCATTTCTGTGACTTTCAATAATGGCATCACGTATGGCATACACCTTAAAATATCCATTTCACTTTTCACCTCCACTTTTATTCAGTATAGAGTTCCCAATTGTTGTATACATATGAGTAATATCTTTTATAGTTATCAGTTACATTCTCTTAGAGTGCATTTACCTGACCTGAATTATCTCGAAAAAGATTTTCATTATTTGTATGAATAAAAATAGTGGACAGAGGCTTGAAGTTTCACAGAGATTACTACTGTGTGACTTGCAGTTGGGCATTAAACAAACATTTGGCCTCCGTTTCCTGTTAGAATGTGTGTTTTTAAATAATTAATCTTGTTTGCACTCCATTACTACTTGCAATACAACTTTACAAAGCACAGTGAAACTTGCCTTGTAGCTAAGAGAACTTTTAAATTCTTATTTGTTGATATTCAGATAATACATAGAAAGAGAGACTAATGAAGTACATATTTAATTTTATTTTGAACTAATTGGAATTCCCAATTTCTTTCTTTATATTAGGTGGGGGATAGTTGACTACCTTTGCACTAGAGTATGCAAGTTCACTCTGAACCCAAAACAGGGAAGCAAAGCCAACATGAAAATTATTTTGTGTCTCACAGTTTAAATGAATGATTTTTAGTGTCAATAACAAAGTTCATTAACAGGTAAATGTATTGAGAAATGAGTGTAAGGATTCTAAATCACAAAGGATGCTTCTGTACACAGTGTGGTATCTACATTACATTACATGCTTATTGCAAGCTTTTTATGAATAAACATGATTTACTTTAGGTGCACCATCTCGGATGATAATTTTGGAAACAACAGGGAGCACAAATATCCAAAACAAGGCAGCACTCTTGTCTTTAGGTCAACAAAATGAGAGACGCTTCTAATGGCAAAACATGCTGATAAGAGCTTCCTGATTGTTGTATCTATATGTTGACTTTATTTTAACTTGTTGACAAGATTGATCCCAAAGAAATTTACACACAGAGTTTCATTTAATGTATGTTCCTTAATGCCCGATTCTGCTGCTAGAAAGTCACCTTCATTTTTTGGACCCACACGATAGGAGTCTTTGTGAGATTAAGACTTAAACTGTTTGCTGTGAACAAGTTGCAGTCCTATTCGGCTACCATCTGAGCTGTGTTAGACAAGTTTGAGTTTGTGTCCTTGATTATTATTGTTATTGTGGCATCAGTAAACATTATAGTTGAACTGCCCTTTAAGGTCATTAGAAGTTCATTTATGTAGGTTAAGAAAAAGAGTTGGTCCAGTTTTGATCCTTGTGCGAAGCTCACAGTTTTTTCACCCATTCAGAGGTTAGTTTCATTCCAGTGATACAGTCTGTCAATGAATCCTCTACTTTCTAAAAGTGTCTCTACCCATGCAAGATGGATGCCATTAATGACATAACACTTTATTTTTCCAGGCAGAATCCACACAATCAAAGACTTTGACATGGCCACAAAATATACGAGGTTTGGAACTTTCATAGTGGCAACTATTTATTTACAGCTCGTACAAAATAGATACGTGTTTCAAAGTTTTACTGACATTCAAAGTAGTCACCAGCATTGTGTATAACCTGTTGTCAGCAATGTGGAAGTCATAGGATACTATTAGCAGTGCCAGTTGCGTTGACAGTTCGAGCGGCGTGGTCTATTGCCTGACGAATTTGTAGCAGTTGTGAAGCAAATGCCGTGTAGTGTTTTCTTCAGTTTAGAAATTGAGTTGAACTTCTGTCTCTACACTGTTCATTTTTGGTACAAAACCTATGACCAGCTTAAAGACAGAAGTGATGACACTTTCTGCAGGACCTGACCATCATTTTGCAGGACAATGCTCAAGCACGTACAGTGCAAGCTGTTATTGATTTGTTTGACTGATCGGGCTGCTAAGTGCTATACCACCTACAGCATTCCTTTGACTTAGACCCTCGTAAGTTCAACTCGATTCCTAAACTGAAGGAAACACTTCATGACATTCACTTCAGAACTGCTAAAAATTCATCAGGCAATAGACCGCGCCGCTCTGGATGATTCTAGACTCAATTCTTCTGGAGTCAGTATGCACATAATTTTTACATTTAATAAAGTGTAAATTTTTTTCTACATTTTAATCCAGCTGCAGGAGTTATTTTTGTACATGCACTATGCATAGCATAATATTCTTGGAAGTCACAGAAACTGAACAGATGCACCAAGAAGGCTATAAGCTGGTATCATATTACTATAGGAATTGTAAGAACAAATGACTGACTGTAGGTTGCCTGGCTTTTGCAGATGACATGGCACTGATAGCTAATTCTCTTGAAATGGCAACAGTGTAGGTAAAGTACCTCAGATAACGGACAGGGAAAGTGGAGGTAAACTGCCTCAGAAAACAGGCAGAGAAAGTGGGTCTTCAGGCATCACTGGAGGAAACAAGAGTTCTTCGCCAGCATCAAAGAAGCTAACAGAGAGATGTTACTAGACCAGGGAAACATCAAAAGGACTGATAAGTTCAAGTATCTCACCGAATGGCTTGAACCCAACTTATAAGAAATAATGTCATTATCCACGAGAGTCAACAAGTTGGAACTAACCTATTGACTAACTATGAACAGCTACAACAAAAAATGCCTGTAACGCAACCTGAAACTTAAGCACTACATATCAGTCATACAAGCAGAAGCCTTGTACGCCACAGAATATCTTTCCATGAGCTGCAGAGGTCTGGGAGTCAGAGAGAGGAGAATCCTCATGAAGATCCTAGGCCCAATAGAAGAAGATGTGGAATTCAGAAGGCGACATAACTTGGAGCTCTATGAACATATCAAGAGGCTCTCTGACTGTGCAAGAAAAATAAGGGTAGTTTTCTATAGCCATGTTGCAAGATTGCCTCCAAACAGATTGACCAACCATCTGTTCATCTTCTGGCAAAACAAGAAGGTTCACACAACTTGGCTGACAGAAAATGAAGAGGACAATAAAGAACTGGGAATAACTGATCTCCAGAACAGACAGCATGTGAGATGTACCCTGAAGGAAGTCCGAGGATTTCAGAAAAAGCCCTGAAGGAAAAGTACCCCTTGGACAGAAGAAGGGAAGGAGTTACATCGGCAGAGGATGTGACAATACTGGGCAAAGATCAAAGTCCAACAGCAGAACAAGTGTGGTCCAAAGTAGGCAGATTTGAAACAAGAATAAGAAAGTAGGAATTGTGTAAGGAAAGGGGAGTGGCTATTTAAACAAGAAGTGGAAAAAAGACCTAAGCCACTGAACTAAACCAGTACCACAGTGCACAGTTCTTCAAGCACTTCACTTTAGTAATTGGCTTGGAAACATACAGGATTGTGGTGTACAGGCTACCAATAGGATATTTTACAAACAATTAGAGATGATATTAATACGGCTTAGTATAAATAACTATGAAGTAATTATACATACAGATTTTAAGTCTAATATCATGTAAAATAATTATGATCAAGAAAACCTTTGGTTTCCAATGACAATAGAAATACACAGTGCAAAATAAATTGATTATTTATTTCTAAGTCCAACTGTATTTTATTAAATAGATGAATCTCATAATAAAAGGTTTATCTGATCATGACAGTCAAATGACAGAAATGAACATCGAATCAATCAGAATTAGCTTAGAAGGAAAAGGTATAGTTCCAGAGAATTGTAAATGCTATCTCGGTTACACTACTCAGAGAGAATTTACCACGTGAAAAATGGAAAGAAATTTGCCAAAGATGCACATCAGATGAGACATTTAATTCTTTCCTAAAAATATTCTGAAACACTATGAATCCAATTTTCCTTTTGCAGTGAGTCAGGGACAATAGTGGATGCTGAGGGACAGGTTAACGACTATTTAGGATGAAAGTGTCTAATGCAAGGGTTAGAGATCTTTATTTAACACAGGGAGCTAGCACTAAGTGATAACTAATGGGGCTTTATAAGCAGTATTAATAATATCCTTTCTGGTGCCATCAAAGAGGCTAAAACCATGTACTCTGTACTATGCACAAGAAACACATCAACATATAAACACGTAAACATAGGTGTTCCTAAGGGTCCATTTCTGTTCTTAATATATAAATGACTTTCCGGATAGTATATGACATGGAGAACAAGTTCTCTTCACTGAAGACAGCAACATCATAGTCACTGATCAGAGCTCCTATTAGAGAAAACAAATCAAACTCCCAAGATGTTTCCAGTTGGGCATTATGTAACAAACTGACATTTAACATAAAGGAAACTACCAGTGCGCACTTCAGCATAACGAGGGAAAACCACAAGCACAACTTTTCACAAATGAATTTAGATTATCAAAACCAGCAAAAAGAATGTCATCAGCGCGTTATGTTCTTAAGTGTTTATCATTTGTTGTTATAGCCAGTGTCTTGTGACATAGTATTCCTGTGTAGATTAAATTCTTATCTATGGGATTCTTTTCTGGGGAGCGAAGGCACGAAATGTGGATACAGTTTTTAAACTGAAAAAAGGGTCATAAGAATAATAACAAGAAGTAGTAGCCGAGCTCATTGTTAAGAGTTATTTAGAGAGCTGGGCATCCTTACTGCACCATGTGAGTGCATCTACCAATCTGTTGTGCACATCAAGCATTATACTGCTAAATATTCAACTAATAGTTGTATACATAATCCTGGAACCAGAGCCAGTCTGGACTTACATTTACCAAACTTAAACAGCATTTTCTATAAGGGATTATGATTGTATAATAAACTGCCTAAGGAGATGAAAAAGATTACTAAAATATGTCTACTTAAAAAGGCAGTTAAAGCAACCTTCATAAGTAAATCATACTACAAATTAAAAATTACTTAGAGAACTCAGAGTACGTGCTAATAACAAAAGAGGATGACTACAACATCCTGCTACATTACAGTACATGATCACAATGAACTGCTTTTACATTAAATTCATGTTCCAAGATCTTCATTACATAATATTAACATCTTGTCATTCTCCTGGGCTCAACATTACACTCATCATGGGCGATACTGACTCAGTTTTTCAGAAGGACTGAAGGAGGACATGGAGACATGCATGTTTGTGGTCCTGGAGTCACCAGCGGATGTGTGTGGTGATGCAAAACTACACTTTATATATAAATTATCTGATACAAATTGTGTATGATCAAAATAATGTTGTATAATAGGGACCAACCAAATGAGGCAGTGATGTGGGTTAGACACTGATAAAAAAAAAAATCACAACACCAAAATATAACTGATGTACAGTAGCAAAATTTCGTTAATATGTTTGTCTAGGTAACATATTCAAGTGATTAACATTGCAAGGTCACAAGTTAATGTAAGTTTGAGATAAGCCATCGCAAATGTGGAATGCTCGTACATTAATTACTGCTGTAACCACCAGCATGTTGCATGCACTGAGTTGTACAGGGCATGTCAGTTTGTTACATTGAGTTCCACGACTGCTGCACTTGGTCGATCAATACAGGGACAGTTGATGCTGTTTGTGGATGATGCTGGAGTTACTGTCCAACGATGTCCCATATTTGCTCAATTGGAGACAGATCTGAAGATTGTGCAGGCCGAGGCAACATATTGACACTCTGTACAGCATGTTGGGTTACAACAGCAGTATGCTGGCAAGTGTTAGCCTATAGAAAAACACCCCTGGAATGCTTTTCATGAATGGCAGCACAACAGGTCAAATCACCAGTGTGACATACAAATTTGCGGTCAGGGTGCGTGCGATAACTGCAAGAATGCTCCTGCTGTCATCTGAAATAGCACCCAAGACCATAATCACAGGTGTAGGTCCAAGGTGTCTAGCATGCAGGCAGGTTATATGCAGGCCCTCAACTGGCCTCCTTCTAACTAACACACGGCCATCACTGGCACCGAGGCAGAACCAGTTTTCAACAGAAAACACAACAGACCTCCACTCTGCCCTACAATGAGCTCTTGCTCGAATGGTGCCGGTTTGGGGCAGTGGAATGCATGCTACAGGGTGTCTGTCCATGAAGTGACTGATTTGTAACAGTTTGCTGTATGATTGCAGTACTACCTGATGTTCAAATTGCTCCTGCAGATGCAAAATGACGTGCCAGAGCCATACGCTGAACACGGTAGTATTCCCTCTCAGTAGTGCCATGTGGCCATCTGGAGCCTGGTCTTCTTGTGAACAAGCATTCTCGTGACCACTGCTGCCAGCAATTGTGTACAGTGGCTACAACCCTGCCAAGACTTTCTGCAAATATCATAGAAGGAACATCCATCTTCCTGTAGTCCCATTATATGACCTTGTTCAAACCCAATGAGGTGTTGACAATGGTGTCTTTGTTGCCTTAAAGACATTCTTGACTTACATCAACTCCCCACGTCCAGTCTCAAGTGTAACTATGCTCACAACCATTACAGCATGTATTTAAAACAAACCTGACTTGCATCCTCATAGTGGCATTACTAGCACCACTCTTCTGCAACTGGCATGAAATTTGAATATACATAATCTTTCAGATGTAGAAACACACCTATAAGATATCATGTATATTGCAAAACTCCTTGGTGCTGCAATTTTTTTTTTTTTTCAGTGTATTTGAGAGGATGGCATTTCTCTGTCCAGCCATCCTGATGTAGGTTTTCCTAAGTAATTTCAGGCAAAAGCTAGGATGGTTCCTTCAGCAGGACCACAGCCGACTGCCTTGTAAAACATACTTATATAATCTGTATGTACATAAATTAGAACAATTTATTTTCATTTTATTATGATTACCAATCCTACATCACTATAAGATGATCTCTGGATAAATAAATTAATCAATAAACAGGAGAAATGACAAAAAATCTGCAGCAGCTAATGATGTGTACAAAACAGGCCTCCATTTAAAGGCAAGATGACTTAGAAATTCTGAACACACAAAAGAAAGGACAAAAATTTGACTTTGTTGAAAGTGTTAGAAATAGTTACTCACAATAGGAAATTCGACAATGTTCTTATCATACAGACAAAAGACAATGGAACAAGACTTTTTAACAGATTTTTGGAGTTTTTAAATGCCTAATTCTGTTTTGTACTTATGGCAAGTTGTACAAACTACAGTTAACAGCTGGTTAAGCTCTATTATCAGAAAAGCACAGAAAACATGCTGTACCACCCTGGAATAACATCTAACTGAAGTATAAACTCAGAATTACTTAACCAACGATTTCACACCTGGCTAGTGAGTTTATCTGGAGAACAAGTTTTGACAATGCAGGAATAATTATAGAGTCAGACTGTAGTGGTGAGATTTTGACAAAATTATTTGTTAGATTGAAAATGCAAAAAAAAGTGAGATATCGCCACAATTATTTTTAAGAATGAGATGATTCCAAATTTATATCTAGATTGTATCTGTCAAAAAGAGTTGTACTTCAACCTTAATATCTTGTAAGTGAGGAACTGCGGCATATGACTGACAGATAAGACAATTTCATTGTTTCATAATGTATACTGTTTGTTTGTTTGTGTTATGTATATAAACTAGGTGCATGAAAATGAACATTTGTACCAAAATAGCTTCACTTATGTGGCAAGTGTTAGGACTTTGTTTTATTTAGCAGACAAAATAGACCTAATGAAATTGAAAAACTGCACCAGTCTTGGGCATTTTTGTGTTAACACCTTTTTCAGACAGAGTTCTTTGATAAATAATAATGAACCAATACCAATAATTATGAATTGGTATTATCAACTGAAACCATAGTAGCATTGTAATCACTGAACAAATACTAATAATAATGTAGCAATAATCTGTATTGTAACCATGAGCAATTAATTATGTTTTATAATGATAGAGACAGTAGGCCTACTGTGTTAACTTACTTAAAGATAATAAACACCAACAGCCATAAATTACAGCTGTCAGTATTTATTTTCTTCAAGTCTTTGACCAGGCACAGTCCTGTTCTGTTTGGACAATATAGAACTACAGAAATTTGTGTCACATTATATCCAGTGTCATACTGTACATTCTATGTACCTACAAGATCTCACAGACAAATTAATAAGGCAATGTTTTTAAGTTTGTCTTGGATTGTTATATAAATTGTCTCATGCAAATTTTTTCTTTCTTTCAGAAATGGCTCTGTCCCACCAATGAACCAGCTGCTACTGACACTAAGATACTTTTCCTCTGGGGATTTCCTTCTGTCCACTGGAGACTTAATTGGTATTGACAAGGGGACAACCAGCAGAATTAATAAAAGGATGTTTATGACAGTGGACAACATGCTAAAGAGACAGTTTTGTTAATTATCCCAGTTCTCTTTTATAATTAAATGAAAAAAATAAACTAGTGTACATGAATTAATTTATGTTTGTTGTGAAATCATATGTTTTAATTTTTCTTTTATAATCCTAATTTTGTGCTCTATGCTCTTTTTTTTTTTTAACAATTCTTCCTCCCACCTTTGGGTCTTGTCAGGCTAATTTTGAAGCAACACCATCTGCAATTTTACTAATTATTTCACATTTGAGAATAGGTATTTTTACCCTGAAAACAAAATTGACAGTTGTACAAAACAAGGAAGTACACAGTGAAGGTGTTATATGTCCAGTTACTCTCCCCTCCCTCCCAGACTACATATAGCTGCTAGAGACGATTGAACAACCCAAAATTATGTATGGAATAGTTACTGTTCTTAAAACATTTATGTTAGATGCAATAACAACAGCATGTGCCATAGATACATTTCTACCCTAGCAAGATAAAAAGGATTATGGTTGTTCATTGTAAATGTTGGCAATTTGTTCTCCATACATGCCCCTAATAGAATTATCAATAACCATCAAATCATAGAAACAAGATTTGTATATGCCCAAGAACTGCAAAAGTGTATGCACAAATAGTGTTCAATAATTCAGCAAATGTAACTTATATGGAATACCTACAGCTGCTGTAATGAATTAATCATAACAGCAAGCTAGCCAGTGAGTAATGCATCGAACAGAACAGCCAGGCAAATCAATCTCCATGTAACAGGTATGAGTTAGTAATTGTACATGTCAGAATGCAAGCAGCATCTTTGGAAATGAGGGAAAAGTAAGTGAGCAATGGAATGGCATTTTGGTTTAGGCAGTACCTGCTCACCACCTAGATATCAGCAGAATGGTCAAATGGACACTCTTGACTCCCACAGCTGAAGAGGAACTGCCTGATGTGAGATTGGCAAACATGATGGGATATTTCACAACAGAAACCAGCAGCCTTAAGATAAGCTGAGGACCAGTGGTCCAACGTGTTTTTATTTCCCAAATGCCACAAATGTTTTGTTAGGGTTCAAATGGTTCAAATGACTCTGAGCACTATGGGACTCAACTGCTGTGGTCGTAAGTCCCCTAGAACTTAGAACTACTTAAACCTAACTAACCTAAGGACGTCACACACATCCATGCCCGAGGCAGGATTCGAACCTGCGGCCATAGCGGTCGTGCGGTTCCAGACTGTAGCGCCTTTAACCGCTCGGCCACTCTGGCCGGCTTTTGTTAGGGTTTTAGTGTTTTAACCTGACTGTTTTGTCCCTCCCTCGAATCAATCAACCAACCAACTACATGTGTTGACTTTCGACAACCTCATGATGGGAGCATTGTCTCTAAAAACCCATTGTCGACTTGTGTTAAGTACAATTAAAATGGTTAAATGTTACAATCACTACTTCTTAACACTGACACGATATTATTTGATAATCGAAAATGTCAAGTTTTGGGTCTTTTCTTTGATAATTTGTACAATTCCATTAGTGAATATTCCTTTATCGTAAACATCACTTCATTACTCTTCCTGTTCAGATACCATTGTGTGGCTTCACTACACTTGAATATAAACATAAATTGATTCATGATGACTTTTAGAAATATTTTCACCCTTTACTCTTACATCAATGCAAAATAACTATTCTGTCAACAAGATCTTTGGCCCTTCCTCAAACCGATGAGTCTCAATGAGAAAGTAATTTGGAACTACTCGAAGCTAAAAAAATCCTAAATTCTGGTGCTTAAACAAATGAGATGCAAGGAGACAATATACTTATTGCAATTTTTTTAAAGTTACTTATTCAAAATTGGAGATAGCAAGACTAGACATGCCTGATTCCATTGCAGATGCTGTGGACTGTTGATAAATTGGTGTAGGAACCTATTCTGTCCAATAGTGTCATTCAAGTAAAGTACAAGCCAAAAGAAGTGAAATAATAGGGTTTGACTGAACAAGGATAACACTACTTTCTTTGGCACCACAGATGGCAAAAAGACAAATTTGTACACAGTGGACAGCTGTGTAACATAATGAAATTTCTATTCACTGAAGTGTATATTTTTATAAGAAATTTTCTGCAGAGGACCATAATATGATACGGCAACAGACTGGAAACAGTACTGTCAGAAATCAGGGCTCCAGTATTGAGAGTGGCCATGTAAAAATCACTTAGAAAATGAACGTACAAATATTTAAAGTTCATTTTTATTTTCAGGTACTGCTGTCAAACTGAACTGAACAGCTCTTCAAGGAAGGTGAACATGAAGTTATGACAGTCACTTATGTCAGTTACTAGGCCAAACAGAAGTTCAGCTACTTGCAGAAAAACTTAATGTTTTAGTAAGCTTTTAAACACCTATACATATGAAGTAGTACTACATGGAGACACTGATTTAAATTTTCTAGAGGACAGCTATTCTAGGGCCATTCCTCCTACAATTTGGAACACATATTATGGGAACATGAATCAGTGACATCGATAGCACATTTGTACAGCAGATTCATTGTGCAAAATCAGTCAGTCGAGACTTTCAACAACTGGCATTTAGTGTCACGGTGCTTGACATAAATAAACTGCAGGCCATTAAAACTGCAGAACCTAGGAGGACGACAAGAAACAAAATTTTATTTATCCTGTGTATGCAGTATAATAGGACGTACAGTAGGGAGAATCTGTGGCTAAATTTCATTTGTAGGTACACAGGGTGCACAGATTTATCATCTCTGGCAGCAACATAGCTCTAACCTGGGTGGGCATAGAGTCGAACTGGTCTCGAGCAACAGATGTAAGTACATCATTCCATGCTGCTTCAATTCTGTGACAGTGTTCGTCAATTGTAGTGGCTAGTGAGAGGTGGCAAGCCAGTCTCTCGGCAATCTGCGACCGAATGTTTTCGAGAGGTGAGATACTGGAGAATGAGCTGGCCGGGGCAACATTCAACACCTTCCATAGCAAAATAGGTCAGAAGAGCATGGACGACATGTGATCTCATGTTATCTAGTCAAAAGATAGTGTCACGGAGACCTTTAGAATATGGAGTGACCACTGGTCTGAACAGTCACAAATATAATGGCAGATGCCCTATTACTGGCAACAAAAACTGGAGGTGACAGTGTCGTGCACTCGATGGCAACTGATTCCATCACTTCAGGTGCTGGGCACATACAATGGTCATGAACACAATCCGTTAACATCTGTTCTCCTTGGAGTCTCTTCAAAGAGTGATCATGGTGCTAACAGTCTGCAGTGCTCTGGACTCTGTCATACTGTCCACGTAGATACTCATCTGGCCATAAATGGTCCCGTTTCCTGAACTGAGAGACATGACATGGCCATACGATCTTGCATGGCCAAACGCTATGTATCTCCTCTCAGCCGCCAATCACAGTGGGCCATCAATATTCCGCATAACAGTGAGCATGGCTCAACCAAACCTGTCAATCCCATATTTGCATGACAGTCGCGGTATTCCAACTGATGGGAGCGGCAATATCGTGCAATGGTAAACTGAGGTCTTGATAGGGCATAGCATCTTGTGGTTGTTAAATTCTGACTCATGCTGGTAGATGTTTCTCCTTCTTACATGAGGTGTAAAACCATCTTCTCACAAATGTACAAAATTCAAATGCAGTTTCAGAATGAGAAACTTGTTGCATAATCTTTCCTTACATACAGAATGTAGATGGCATTACTCCTATCTACATCATGTAGTTGTGCTGAAAGGCTTATCGTATGCATAGTGACATATGTAGTACACTTGACTACTGTTCCATGCCACTTTCATGGTGTTGAAGTTTTAATGGCCTGCATTGTAGTAACAGAAAGAGAAAAACCACACCTAAAATAAAAGGAATTGAGTAATTCAAGAATTTTTTAAGGAATATGCAGGAAAGATGCACACAACACATCTGGTGAAATTTAAAATATAACATATTTCTGTACAAACATGTTGTTCTCAAGCCACTTCACAGGAAAAGCATATACAGCAATGGTAAAGGATAACAGACCAATGTCATTGCTGCCATAAAACTGAAAAATGAGAATGTTGAAAAACATGCACAGTAACATACAGACTGAATTTTGAAAAGCAATGCCAGATGAACAGGTTTCATTCACATTCATCTGAGTCACATTTTACTTCAAATTATTGCCATTGAGAAAAATTTGTGACTTACCTAAGGATTTTGACTACATGAAACATAATATCCTCAAGCAAAAGTTAAGGGTTGCTATAACTGATTCATAGATTATGTATGGTGTGTCATATGGACTTATCTTGAGACCTTTTTGTTCCTTGTATACGTATGTAAACATCAACAGATGACTGAAGCAAATGGATTATCATTAAATTCTGACTAAACTTAGTACACAAGTCAGTGTTTCTAACACCCAACAACTACAGTTTGGTAACACTATAGAATATTAGAAATAGGTACTAAAACTTTGAATTGGAAGAAATAGGTAGAGTTTGTGTTTTGTGATCAGAAATGGATTATAGCCTCAACTGGAAAACCATCAGCCTACAATTAACAAAGTGCCTTTATTTGCAGTACATGTGGTTACAGATATAGTAGATTTAAGATGGCAACATTACTTCAATCTGACTGTTTCCCTTCACTAGCACATTGTGGAAACTTTTATTTTTATTTATCTTTAAAATTCACTTAGGGTTGCAGAAATTTTTTTTTACAGTAATTATATCTGATATTAGTCCTACAATATCCTGCATTGACCTCTTTAAAAACTTGCAATTTTACCCATTAACATCCTTTGCCTCATCTGTATTTCCCTTTTAGCAAACGAGTAAAAAACGTGATTATAAGACAATGACTAAAATGAAATCTAAAAAAAGTCAAATGTTTAACATTAGTAGAGAACAGACTGTGACATACAGATATGCAGACATTTTTCAACTTGTCTGAGTATAATAATTGTCTTGTGGGTAATAGTTGGAGTTCAAGAGTGAAAGAAAAATGTTCTTGGTGATCAACTCCCGCTACTCTAAATAGCATATTCTTTGGAACTCTGGTATCTCATGTATTTTGTCATACTATAATTAATATTTGCACTGTGTTATTATTATGTTTCACTGTTTTATGTCATTTTATTGTACAGTAATTAAGTAAATTCTACATCTTTTATTTCTGTCCATAGCTCAGGGACTCTTCTCCATTAAGTAAACTGTACGTCTGGAATTTCTGTGCATATCCCAGGGGCTCTTCTCCATCCAATTCATAGATTAAGACCCAGAGAGTATAATATCTTCAGGGAGTATAATATTGTCATCATTCATCATCTCTTTTATTTTCTAATTTGTTTGAATTTTTATGTATCATGAACATTTCTGACTTATTCTTTCTTGTATAGACTTTCAAATTAGCCTACTTCTATCTGACAGGAGTTTTAAATGCATATATAATAGTGAAAATCACTCCTACCACCTACAGTCAGCTATAATTTCACAGAAACTCTTTGGTTCTAAGTATGCACATCTTTCTAGTATGTATCAGGCATACAACGTATTGATCCACATGTCACTTCGTTTTGTTATTTATTACCTTCACATTCTAAAGTTTGTTTCCACTTCATTTACCTTGGTCACATAATATCATTTCAAATTCTTCTCCCTCACAGTGCCACACATTAAGAGTTTACATCCCACAATGTTACAGTTATTAATTGTGGGTTGGATTACACCCCATGACATGATATTTCATTGTAACAACTAAACAGAAATTCAACGACATTAGTGGGGTTAACAATGAGCTAGTTACTGAAACACTTTTGAAGCAGTTCTGTCTCAAACACAATGCAAAGTTACATTGTGTACACAAATATTAATTAATTTGTTGGTTTAAAGTTATCAGCAGACCACCTCCATAGCTAGATAGTCATCATCACTGCCTTTGGTGCGGAAGGACCCTAGTGTAATACACAGGACCCACTCACATTTTTTCATCGATATGGAGATCTGGTATGGGGTTCACTCAGTCCTCATGTGGCCGAATGGGTAACTGCTCAAATAAGCAGTGGCATCATCAGTATTCATCTACTGGCAATAGTGGCTGAAGGGTTTGGTGACATGCTGATGCATGTCCCACAATCACACATTGCTCCTCATATTGCCTTGTAGGCGGCGGTCAGCCAGTCGAGACAGGCCTAACACCTATTCCACAAGTGGTGTTTAATTTGTTAATAAACTATTAATACCTCTAAGCTGTGCTTGACGTGCTATAACAGCATAATCAGTGCAATAATCTTGCTTTCCTGTAAGTGCAAGTCAGGGATCCATGTTAGAACAAAAGGACAGAAAAAAGGTAATGCACTTTCAAATCAAAACTCAAGAATTTCCTCATGGGTCACACCTTCTATTCTGTCGAGGAGTTCCTTGAAAAATTAAGCTGATTCTTGTTGTATTGTTGATTGCTTGTACTTAAACTTATGGACTGACTTTTTTTTTTTTTGTTCATAAACATTTATTTTTATCTGTTATTACTTTTATGTTGTAACTTCATGTACTGACATGTTCCATGACGTTGGAGATTTGCTCCTCAATTTGGTCCTACGGAACTTGACGTGTAAATAAAAATAAAACTCCCACCAACAAAATCTGAATGTCTCTATGGGCATAATGACTCTGACCCTCCCATAACTGGAACCCCTTCTATCAACAGTTTTCTTCAGACAGAGTAAAATTATTCTAATAAAGTTGGAAAAGAACATTCTTCATGTATTTGTACAAGTATTTTATGAGATTATGTCTTCCAAAATATCACCATATTTTTATGGAATATTTTAAGGACTTATACATTAACATGGTTTATGCCTGAGAAACCTATTTTTATAAGGATGTTAAGGTCTTTTTGTTTTTAACGCTTTTAACACGTAGCATGGGACCATTAAATGCTTTCACTGTCCACACAATACGTATATATCTGAGTGTTACATCTGTTATCGAGGTAAAGAGTGATCACATGCTTCTGTTTCATTTCTCCTTTTCCTGGTTTTTACTCTTTACATTACAATGAAATCCAAATAAAACTGCAACTGCATTCACTACTTCCACTGCATATTATGAATTTTAGGCTCTTTAGAACTGAATGGTTCTCAATTTCAATGGTAACAACACCATTAATTTTCCACTGATTGTATGCACTTTCCATGTGCATTTAAGACCGTCTGTCAATCTAATATACTCGAGAGAGAAGGAGAATTTTTAAATCTCCTGTTGCTGTAATTATATAAACTGCAAAGTAAGGTACTTAATTAATACTAGCATGTGAGTTTCCCAAGTCAGGTCACAATTTATGGCTATGAAGTCTTGTGTGATGGAGTCCTCAGTAAACCTGGCACATTAAATTGAAATAAAAGCCCAAGCTTTCAACTACTGCCTCCATCATCAACATCAGGATCTACATCTGACATAGCCCCTGATGAAAATAATGGAGGTAGTCATCATAAACTAGGGACTTTATGCAACAAGTTTACCAGTTAGTGATTTATTTGCAATCTGTGTCATTGTGATACTCTTCTTTGGTTTTTACTCTGATCTTCGAGTCAAGTTGACACAATATTTTGACAACCTGCCTGCCCATCATCTTCAGATGAGCTGTTGATGTTGCTGAGTCTCATCAAACTAATCCTCCCCTATGTGAGCCAACAGAAAGTGCTCAGCGCATATGCCAAGTGCTGCTCTACCACAAAAATACCAGCCATGATGCCAGTGGTGAAAGCAAACTAAAACAAGGTAATGACTAACTGACATAATATTCTGCAGATTGAGAACATTCAGGTTTAATCCAGGTCAGCGTAAGGTTCCACGATTTGCTCATGGGATAGCCCTTGTCCCTATTACTAAGATTATCAGCCTAATTTCAACAGATTATTTGGGAAACAACCACAGTAATGAGAAGTAGCAGCAACCACCTGTATCTCATTATGCTTCATTGTGCGTCCCTTGGTTAGCAATGCTCTTCCACTGCAGAGTTGCCATAACTCTGTATGAAAACAATGTTCCACGCACCTGTCCTCCACAGTACAAATAGTCTGACTAATGTATGCTTTACAACAGTGAGATGATATCTTATAAACACCAGACTTCCTTAGGTCCAGATCATCTTAAACAGAACTCAAAAGGGCATTTATATTAGCAGGCAGACAAAACACAGTCTTGATCTTAAAATTTCTCAGAATTCTCCATATTTTGGGTGATATGCTCTCCAAATTTTGTAGGAAAGCAAGTGATGTAGACTCATTTTGCTGTACTTCTGGTGACGGTTTCACACTCCGATACCCCATTTATGTTTGAAGTGGGGGTAGTACTACCACTACACCACTTGGCATATGCACTGAGTACTCTCCGATGGCCTAAACAGCACCCCATCCCAAGAGTAGAATCAGTCTGATGGGACTCAGTAACAGCAGCTCCTCAGCTGAGGATGACCCAGGTGGTGCACTGAAATACAGTCAATTTGACTTGAAGATCCAGCTACGAACTCAAAGAGTATAACAAGTTATTGTACTGGAAAGCTAACAAAGCCCATCCAAGCCAGTGTTCTTTTTGTCAACAAGAAGTACTCAATTGTACGTACAGAGTCTTATCAAAATACAACAATAGTCAATTTGCCTCGAACCATCTGTTGACGTTTTCAAATATTTCATTAGCTGCGTTTATAGTGAGATGATTCATATTATCTATCACCTACAAAAATGGCAAAATCTGTATTTTCTGACAATTAAAATGAATGATCAATTACATATATTAGAAACAGCAAGGCACCCAATAGATAACTTTGTGGTACACCATCTCTCATTCCTTCAAATTTCAAGTACCTATTGATATGTGATGGATATGTAACTCATACACAACTGCTTTCTTTTATTCAGAAAAGACAGAAATAATTTAACTTTTAAGTCATATTATGATTCACACAATAAAAGGCCTTCAATTAGTCACAATTTTTTCCAATTTACGATTATTTATTCTAATATGTCATCTGTCAGCCTGTTCAATTGACAATCATTTCTGAAATCTATACTGTTTTCTACGGATATTTCTTCTGAACTAAGAGTTTATAAATTCTCCTGTACATGACTTCAAAAAGTTTAGGAGCTGTGACAGTAATGAGATGAGTCAACAATTCTTCACTAATGTTTTATCTCCTTTTCCTGAACTGGGGCACAGAACAGTAACCCCCCCCCCCACACACACACACACACACACACACGAAGCTGAGATGAACAACATCTGATTATCTTACTACTGATTTCACCATAATCCAAACAGTATATCAGTTTCAATACTGTTGATCATACTGTAAATTTCATTTGGTGGTGTATAAGAAAATTGAATTTTACCAAATTTGTTTTGGATCATTTTTCTTAAAAGGACTGTTCAAAACCAGAAAACAATTATTAAAAGTATCTGCAGTCTAGTGCTATCTTTGATCAGCTCATTATTACCTTCACAAAAATTCCCTCATAAATAATGATATCACTAACACATTAGCTAGCCTACGAATCATTTATTGTCTTCTGTTAAACAGTAATAAAATTTTTCAGGAATACAAATATCATCTGTTGTACTCACAGTTTTTATCATCTGATGCACCAACAGATGATATATGACTAATATATTCCTCCTGCAGTTCTTTTATTACTGCATTATAAATAAAACTATCTATACAACTCCCCAAATGAACCACCAACCTTGCTCTGGTAGGGTGGCTTGTGCACCTCAACCACACAGATAGCTGTAGGTAGGTGTAACCACACAGGAGGGAAATCTGTGAAGAGGCCAGACAGAGAGGTGGTTTCTGAAGGTGCGCAGCAGCCTTCTCAATAGCTGCAGGGGCAACAGTCTAGATGATTGATCTGTCCTCATAACATCAGCCAACATGGCCTTACTGTGATGGTAATGCAAATGGCTGAAAGCAAAGGGGAAACTACAGCTCCTATTTTCCTGAGGGCACACAGCTCTACTGTACTGTTACATGATGATGGCTTCCTCTTGGGTAAAATATTCTGGAAATAAAATAGTCCCCTACTTGGAAATCTTGGCAGGGAATACTCAGGAGGATCTCATCATCAAGAAAAACAAAACTGGCGTTCTACAGGTCGAAGTATGTAATTTTTGATCCCTTGTTGAGTAGGTAGGTTAGATAATTTAAAAATGGAAATTGACAGGCTGAAGTTAGATAGAGTGGAAATTGGTAAAGTGTGGTGGCAGGAAGAACACGTCTTCTGTTCAGATCAGTTACAGGGTTATGAATATAAAATCAAGTAAGGAAATGCAGCATTACGTCTAACAATGAATAATAAAATACGAAAGTGGATAAGCTAATATGAACAACATAGCAAATGCATCATAGCCGAGACAGAAACGTGGCCAATACCCATCACAATTTAGTACAAGTTATACACCATCTAGCACACCGGATAATTAAGATATTGAAAAAAATGTATGATGAGATAAAATAAATTATTCAGATACTTCAGGGAGAGAAAAATGTAATTATGATGGGGACTGGAATTCAGTGGTGCAGGATGTATAAGCTGACAAGGGGGAAAAATATACACACATCAAAAAAAGTTTTGCCTCACCCCAGTTCCCAGAACTCTTGAAGATAGACATTGACTGTGGATACTGTATCACAGACACAGCCCCTTGGTTCAGAGATGTCACTCAACCTACCCAAAGATGTAAATGACCATGGATGAGCAGCACCTATTAGATGGAGGGGGTCCTACAGCCGATCAGTTCCAGCCATTCCACCACCGAAGGAGGTACACTGCTCGTGTTGTCTGTACTTCAACCACGCCTAGATGATCAATACCGCAGTTCGTCACATCTGCATTGTTACTTTGTGCCAGGAAGGCCTCTCAACAAGGGAAGTGTCCAGGTGTTTCAGAGTGAACCAAAGTGATGTTGTTTGGACTTGGAGGAGATACAGAGAGACAGGAACTGTCGATGACATGCCTCGCTGAGGCTGCTCAAGGGCTATTACTGCAGTGGATGACTGCTACCTATGGGTTATGTCTCTGAGTAACCCTGACAGCAACGCCACCATGTTGAATAATGCTTTTCATGCAGCCACAGGATGTCATGTTACGACTCAAACTGTGCATAATAGGACGCATGATGCGCAACTTCACTCCCAATGTCCATGGCGAGGTCCATCTTTGCAACCATGACACCATGCAGCGTGGTACAGATGGGGCCAACAACATGCCGAATGGACCGCTCAGGATTGGCATCATGTTCCCACATATGCCTTCAACCAGATAATTATTGGAGACGTGTTTGGTGGCAACCTGGTCAGGCTGAACGCCTTAGACACACTGTCTAGTGAGTGCAGAGTGTTCCCCGCTCTTATGTGGGGCCAACATACACCACTGGGGGTCATGGGAGGCACCGTAACGGCTACACAATATGTGAATGCCATCCTCTGGCCGATTTTTTTTTTTGGTCATCAGTCTACTGACTGGTTTGATGCGGCCCACCATGAATTCCTTTCCTGTGCTAACCTCTTCATCTCAGAGTAGCACTTGCAACCTACGTCCTCAATTATTTGCTTGACGTATTCCAATCTCTGTCTTCCTCTGCAGTTTTTGCCCTCTACAGCTCCCTCTAGTACAATGGAAGTCATTCCCTCATGTCTTAGCAGATGTCCTATCATCCTGTCCTTTCTCCTTATCAGTGTTTTCCACATATTCCTTTCCTCTCCGATTCTGCGTAGAACCTCCTCATTCCTTACCTTATCAGTCCACCTAATTTTCAACATTCGTCTATAGCACCACATCTCAAATTCTTCGATTCTCTTCTGTTCCGGTTTTCCCACAATCCATATTTCACTACCATACAATGCTGTACTCCAGACGTACATCCTCAGAAATTTCTTCCTCAAATTAAGCCCGGTATTTGATATTAGTAGACTTCTCTTGGCCAGAAATGCCTTTTTTGCCATAGCGAGTCTGCTTTTGATGTCCTCTTCGCTCCGTCCGTCATTGGTTATTTTACTGCCTAGGTAGCAGAATTCCTTAACTTCATTGACTTCATGACCATCAATCCTGATGTTAAGTTTCTCGCTGTTCTCATTTCTACTCCTTCTCATTACCTTCGTCTTTCTCCGATTTACTCTCAAACCATACTGTGTACTCATTAGACTGTTCATTCCGTTCAGCAGATCATTTAATTCTTCTTCACTTTCACTCAGGATAGCAATGTCATCAGCGAATCGTATCATTGATATCCTTTCACTTTGTATTTTAATTGCACTCCTGAACCTTTCTTTTATTTCCATCATTGCTTCCTCGATGTACAGATTGAAGAGTAGGGGCGAAAGGTTGCAACCTTGTCTTACACCCTTCTTAATACGAGCACTTCGTTCTTGATCGTCCACTCTTATTATTCACTCTTGGTTGTTGTACATATTGTATATGACCCGTCTCTCCCTATAGCTTACCCCTACTTTTTTCAGAATCTCGAACAGCTTGCACCATTTTATATTGTCGAACGCTTTTTCCAGGTCGACAAATCCTATGAAAGTGTCTTGATTTTTCTTTAGCCTTGCTTCCATTATTATCCGTAACGTCAGAATTGCCTCTCTCGTCCCTTTACTTTTCCTAAAGCCAAACTGATCATCACCTAGCGCATTCTCAATTTTCTTTAGCATTCTTCTGTATATTATTCTTGTAAGCAGCTTCGATGCATGAGCTGTTAAGCTGATTGTGCGATAATTCACGCACTTGTCAGCTCTTGCCGTCTTCGGAATTGTTTGGATGATGCTTTTCCGAAAATCAGATGGTATATCGCCAGACTCATATATTCTACACACAAACGTGAATAGTCGTTTTGTTGCCACTTCCCCCAATGATTTTAGAAATTCTGATGGAATGTTATCTATCCCTTCTGCCTTATTTGACCGTAAGTCCTCCAAAGCTCTTTTAAATTCCGATTCTAATACTGGATCCCCTATCTCTTCTAAATCGACTCCTGTTTCTTCTTCTATCACATCAGACAAATCTTCACCCTCATAGAGGCTTTCAATGTATTCTTTCCACCTATCTGCTCTCTCCTCTGCATTTAACAGTGGAATTCCCGTTGCACTCTTAATGTTACCACCGCTGCTTTTAATGTCACCAAAGGTTGTTTTGACTTTCCTGTATGCTGAGTCTGTCCTTCCGACAATCATATCTTTTTCGATGTCTTCACATTTTTCCTGCAGCCATTTCGTCTTAGCTTCCCTGCACTTCCTATTTATTTCATTCCTCAGCGACTTGTATTTCTGTATTCCTGATTTTCCCGGAACATGTTTGTACTTCCTCCTTTCATCAATCAACTGAAGTATTTCTTCTGTTACCCATGGTTTCTTCGCAGCTACCTTCTTTGTACCTATGTTTTCCTTCCCAACTTCTGTGATGGCCCTTTTTAGAGATGTCCATTCCTCTTCAACTGTACTGCCTACTGCGCTATTCCTTATTGCTGTATCTATAGCGTTAGAGAACTTCAAACGTATCTCGTCATTCCTTAGTACTTCCGTATCCCACTTCTTTGCGTATTGATTCTTCCTGACTAATATCTTGAACTTCAGCCTACTCTTCATCACTACTATATTGTGATCTGAGTCTATATCTGCTCCTGGGTACGCCTTACAATACAGTATGTGATTTCGGAATCTCTGTCTGACCATGATGTAATCTAATTGAAATCTTCCCGTATCTCCCGGCCTTTTCCAAGTATACCTCCTCCTCTTGTGATTCTTGAACAGGGTATTCGCTATTACTAGCTGAAACTTGTTACAGAACTCAATTAGTCTTTCTCCTCTTTCATTCCTTGTCCCAAGCCCATATTCTCCTGTAACCTTTTCTTCTACTCCTTCCCCTACAACTGCATTCTAGTCGCCCATGACTATTAGATTTTCGTCCCCCTTTACATACTGCATTACCCTTTCAATATCCTCATACAATTTCTCTATCTGTTTATCTTCAGCTTGCGACGTCGGCATGTATACCTGAACTATCGTTGTCGGTGTTGGTCTGCTGTCGATTCTGATTAGAATAACCCGTTCACTGAACTGTTCACAGTAACACACCCTCTGCCCTACCTTCCTATTCATAACGAATCCTACACCTGTTATACCATTTTATGCTGTTGTTGATATTACCCGATACTCATCTGACCAGAAATCCTTGTCTTCCTTCCACTTCACTTCACTGACCCCTAGTATATCTAGATTGAGCCTTTGCATTTCCCTTTTCAGATTTTCTAGTTTCCCTACCACGTTCAAGCTTCTGACATTCCACGCCTCGACTCGTAGAACGTTATCCTTTCGTTGATTATTCAATCTTTTTCTCATGGTAAACTCCCCCTTGGCAGTCCCCTCCCGCAGATCCGAATGGGGGACTATTCCGGAATCTTTTGCCAATGGAGAGATCATCATGACACTTCTTCAATTACAGGCCACATGTCCTGTGGATACACGTTACGTGTCTTTAATGCAGTGGTTTCCATTGCCTTCTGCATCCTCATGTCGTTGATCATTG
Source organism: Schistocerca piceifrons (assembly GCF_021461385.2). Lineage (NCBI taxonomy): Eukaryota > Metazoa > Arthropoda > Insecta > Orthoptera > Acrididae > Schistocerca > Schistocerca piceifrons. The sequence goes on from NC_060149.1 coordinate 787,683,777, forward strand.
CTGATTCTTCCGCCTTTAGGGGCAATTTCCCACCCCTAGGACAAGAGAGTGCCCTGAACCTCTATCCGCTCCTCCGCTCTCTTTGACAAGGCCATTGGCAGAATGAGGCTGACTTCTTATGCCGGAAGTCTTCGGCCGCCAATGCTGATTATTTATCAAAATTTAGGTAGTGGCAGGGATCGAACCCGGGACTGAAGACGTTTTGATTATGAATCGAAGACGCTACCCCTAGACCACAGGTCTAGCCCCTGGCCGATAGTGGAACCATATCGGCAGCATTTTGGCGAGGCATTCATCTTCATGGATGACAATTCGCACCCACATCATGCAAATCTTGTGAATGGCCTCCTTTGGATAATGACATTGCATGTTCTCCAGACATGAACCCCATCGAACATGCCTGCAATAGGTTATGGATGACGTGACCCACCAACAACTCTGTTGGATCTCTGCCAAATCACCATTGAGGAGTGGGTCAATCTGGACAAACACTGCCTTGATGAAATTGTGGCTATTATGTGATGACGAATATGGGTATGCATCAATGCAAGAGGACACACTACTGGGTATTAGAGGTAGTGGTGTGTAAAGCAATCTGGACCACCACCTCTGAAGGTCTCACTGTGGTTTTCATGAGCAATAAAAAGGGTGGAAATGACATTAATGTTGATCTCTGTTCCAATTTTCTGTACAGGTTCTGGAACTCTTGGAAATGAGGCGATGCAAATCTTTTTTGGATGTGTGAATTATTCCTCATGTGAAAATACACTTTTTTCCACTTGAAAAAAACATTTTTTCCTTGCATATCTTTTGAATGGTAGCGGTGTTTTATATCGGCATACAACTTCCCAGCACTAAGGAAATGGAAAAAAGACCTGCATATTTTCATATTACAAAAGTATATATACAAATTCCATCAATTACAGCATGGTAGCTTTGGAACCACTGAAATAAAGATTGTGATGTGCTTTTGTCAGTCAATTATAGCTTACGTTACTTGATTTGCCGGCCAATGACAGCTGATATTCAGAGCCTAATACTTGTGATGTAGTCAGCCAATACCAACATCACTGTTAGGTACTGGTAGTGTGAAGAGAAATAGGAAAAGCTAATGGTTTAAATTAATATTCATTTAGTATGACTACATGACAAGCTAAGCTTTCACCCATAATTCTGACTGTCAAAATTTTTTCGCTGTTTTCTGCTAGGCTGTGATTATGCAGTATCTTAAGGTAGCAGCTTAAATTGCAGCAGCTGAATATTTCTGACAAGCACAATTATAAATTTCACGGCTGTGCACCGAACATTTTGTGGGTTATCTGACTGAATAAATCGTCTGGCGATCACTTTGGCTTTTCCTGTCGATAACTTTGGCTTTTCCATGGAAAAGTCAATTATGTGTGAAATTGCTCTAGCATTCACCTCAAACTTTTTGCACGAGACAAAAATAATAAATACAATAATTATTGGGCTGTCTGAACTCCCCTGCCCCCATGAAATAGCTACTTGATAGGTTCTTGGGTGTTGTGTCAGGTAGTATTTGCTAAATCACATAATATTTCTATGAGGCAGCTGCTCATCATTTCCAGGTGCAACTGTGGTTAGCTATTATAGCTCATATAGATTGATGAGCCACAACAGCTAGGCACAGTCATACCGAAAAGCTGACGAGTAGCAGTCTCACAGAAATATTTTGCAGTTTAGATGATACCATCTGATACGATGCCTGAGATCTTATCAAGCACAGTAATTATTACTATAGTGTTTATTTAGAAGATATAGCTGCACTCACTGAAAATCTTTCACATGATGAAATACACAGATCATTCAAAACAAGGTAACAACAACTCTGTGGGAAAAGCTTTCTTTGGAAATTGAAGAGGCATGCAAAGATACTACTTTTTCACACAGTCATCAAACAGTTTCCTGATCTTTGGCACTGGTTCTGAAGTGTCAACTGGCCAGGTGCTTCTTTAACATTCCAAAGGGATAAAAATCATTTAGTGTCTGACCTGGGCAGTACAGAGAATATACTGACACAGTCAGTCAGAAACTCTGGTCGAAATCACACATAACAGAGGCTGTAGACCCTCAGGTATCATTATGCAATAACATGACCCCTTTCGAAAGCAATCCCAACTGTTTCCTGCAAATTACCTTTTGCAAAAAATTCCATTGTGGACAATAACTAGCAGTATTCAGTCTCCTCGTAGGTGATGAAATCGACTAACAGCACACCCTGCATACCCCAAAGGACTATGGCCATAACTTTCTTTACAAATAGCACAGTTTTGAACTTATCTCAGGTTCCAAATGATGCACCCATATTTTGTTTACCGTGATGTTACGGTGCAAGAATGGAGCATTCTCTGACTGATACCATATTAAGTGCTGAAAAGACAATGTTATTCATTCAGCTTCATGCTGGTCAGCAAGAACACATCTTTTGGTGATCCATTGTGTTGTGCATGATATCCACTACACTGCCAATAGAGATGTTGAGTTCATGTGCACTCTGCCTCAGAAAAATGTGACAATCACCTTGAATTGGCCCTCTGATGCAGCACTTCTTATCATCTATGGTGGAATTTGCTCTGTCATCCTGATCTCTGCACGTCCTGTACACCTACTCCGTCCTCATCAAATCACTTGTACCAAAATCCTAAATTTATTTCATAAAGATCCACTTGTTGGCTATGAACTGCAACTGGTGACACTTTCTTTAAATACAAGAACATTTGTACATTTTGCACTTCAGTTACCACCCGTGTATCAGTAAATACACAGCTCAAAATTGTATTTCGAAGATCAGTGAGAAAGTTATCTTCACCTACCAATGGCATTCGAAATCTTTGATATCTCTTCTATGTAGACATGTAATTTAATTTGCATGAGGTACCCATGGAAACTCTTGTTTCTTTACTTATTGAACCACAATTGTAACTGAAAACCCATCCAAACTGCAAACCCATCCATTTACACACCTACATCTGTACAATGAAAACCACTGTGAGGTGTACAGTAGAGGGTACATCCCACTGTACCAGTTATTGGGGCTTCTTCCCATTTCATTCGCATGTGAACTACAAGAGGAATGATTGTTTGAATGTCTCTGTGCATGCAGAATTATTCTAGTCATATTCTCATGATCTCTATGTGAGCGATACATAGGGGATTGTAGTATATTCCTAGAGTCGTCATTTAAAGCCGGTTCCTTTGACTTTGTTAACAGACTTTCTTGAGGTAGTTTACGTTTATCTTCAAGAGTCTGCCAGCTCAGTTCCTTCACGTAAACCTGTGACCTTTCATGCTGCCTTTCTCTGTATACATTCAATATTCCCTTTTAGTCATATCTGGCACAGCTCTCACACATTTGAACAATATTCTAGAACTGAATGCACAAGTGATTTTAAGCAATCTCCTTTGTAGACCGATTGTGTTTCCCCAGTACTCTATCAATAAACCAAAGTCTACCACCTGTTTTACACAAAGTAAGCCTATATGACCATTCCATTTCATATCCCTACAAGCGTTACACTCATGTATTTGTAAGAGCTGGCTGATTCCAACAGTGATTCACCGGTATTATAGTCATAGGATACTACGTTTTTTTCATTTCTTGAAGTGCACAGTTTTACATTTCTGAACAGGTAAAGCAAGTTGCCAATCTTTGCACCACTTTGAAAAGTTATCAAGATCTGACTGAATATTTATGCAGCTCCTTTCAGACAGTACTTCATCATAGATAACTGCATCATATGCAAAAAGTCTGGTGTTACTATTAATATTGTCTGCAAAGTAATTAATATACAGTATGAACAGCAAGGGACCTAACACACTTCCCTGGAGCACACCTGAAGTTACTACTACGTCTGATGATGGCTCTCCATCCAAGATAACAGGCTGCATCCTCCCTACCAAAAATTCCTCAATCCAGTCACAAATTTCACTTGATACTCCCTAAGAGTATACTTTATAAAGTAAGTGTAGGTGTGGTACTGAGTCAAATACTTTTTGGAAAACAAGAAATACTGCATCTACCTGACTGGTATGATCCAAAGCTTTCAGTGTGTCATGTGAGAAAAGTGAGAGATGGGTTTCACATGATCCATGTTTTCAGAATCCATGCTCGTGAGCATTGAGGAGGTCATTCTGTTAAAGATACCTCATTACGTTTGAGCTCAGAATATGTTTAAGATTCTGCAACAAATTGAAGTCAAGTGTACTGGACGGTAGTTTTATGGACCAATTCTACGAGCATTGCCCAGAAAGTAATGCACCACATTTTTTTTCTCAGCCGAAAACAATGCCACAAATGTGAAAGATTACATATGTATTATTTGAAGTCTCCTGAGTGAGCGCACCAAGTTTCCGTCACTTCTGACAGATAGCGCAGCTGCAGGACAGTTTCAAAATGGCTTCTGTAGGTAATGTACATTACAAGCAACATTCCATCATTGAATTTCTCACTGTAGTGAAAGAAACTGTGGGGATTATTCACAAATACTTGTGCAAAGTCTATGGAGCATCTGCTGTAGACAGAAGTACAGTTAGTCACTGGGCACAGAGGGTGAGGTCATCAGAAGACGGTTGGGCGGGGCTCCACAATTTGCAGCAGTCGGGAAGACCATCCACGGCTGTCACACCTGACATGTTGTAGTGAGCTGATGTCATTCATGAGGACAAACACATTAGACTCGGCAGTTGGTGCTGCATCTGTCAATCAGCAAAGGAAGTTCACACAGTGAAGCTCTGGCTCCACCACCAGGACAAGGGTTGGTACTGAAAGGGCATATGTACCCTTGTTTCGTGCTGGAAGAAGGCCACGGAATGGGATGGAAAAATAGGGTGTGTAGATGAAACACTATTCTTTCGTGTGTGTAATTCTCATTGTGTTCAATAAAGAACTGTTGAAGAAAAAAATGTGGTGCATTACTTTCTGGGCAACCCTCGCACTACCCTTCTTGTAGGTGGGTGTGACCTGTGCTTTTTTCCAAGAACTGTAGAAGAGGGGCTAACTCAGCTGCCAATTCAGTAGAGCATCTGATAGTGATTCCATTGGGCCCTGGAGCTTTGTTCAGTTTTAATGATTTCAGCTGTTCATCAACACCACTGTTGCTAATACTTAGTTCATTCATCGCTTCAGTGGTACAATGATGAAATTGGAGCAGTTCTCCTGGGTGTTCCTTTGTAAAGGAACATTTGAAAATGGAGTTATGCATTTCAGCTTTTGCTTTGCCACCCTCAAAATCAGTTCCTGTTTCATTCACTAGGGACTGTACACTAACTTTGGTGCCGCTAACAGCCTTTATATAAGACCACAATGTCTTTGGGTTTTGTGAAAGACCATTTGACAATATTCTGCTACAGTAGTCATTGAAGGTATCACGCATTGCTCTCTTGACAGCCAAACACGTTTCATTCTGCATCTCTCTATCTAATGCCCTACCCTTCGCTTTACACTTACTATGCAGTAATCTCTGTTTCTGTAGGAGTTTCTTTGGACTGATTGTATGCCATGGAGTGTCCCTCCCATTATGAACTGTTCTACAGGGTACATATATATCCAGTGCATGAGCAACTATTCTTTTAAACTTGAGCTATAGTTCCTCTGCATGCTTCAGCCTTATGCTGAAAGTTTCAAGTTCCTCACTGAGATATGACACTACTGAACATATATATCTTTCTTCTTGTTTTAGTTGTCCTTTGTACTTTCGTTATCATTGTTGCCATAAACTTGTCATAGTCACTGATAATCAGTTTTGATGTGAGCACTCCCAAAGAGGTCTGGTCTATTTGTTGCCATTAGATCCAATATATTCTTATAAAGTGTGGGGTTCATCACTATCTGTTCTAGGTAGTTTTGGGAGAAGGCATTTAGTAATATTTCACAACATGTCTTGTCACACCCATCACTAACAAAACTGTAATTTTCCCTATTAAGTGTTGGACAATTAAAGTCTCTACCGATGATTACAGTATGATTGGGGAAATTATATACAAGTGAGCTGAGTGAGATTTCTGTAAAGTTTTTGGTTACATCAGGAGATGAGTCTGCTGGGCGACAGAAGGATCTAATTATCATTTTATGCCCACCCCTGATACTGTGTCTTGCTGAAACAATCTCACATGCAGCTTCAATTTCTGTCTCAGTGAATTTGAGTTTCTTGTCTGCAAGCATATTTAGATTTAAAAGGATATAAAACTTGTCACCAAATATAAATGTTCAATACACTTAGGCACTTAGGTGCATATGATAATTCTTAGGCTATTGTAGCCACACATCATACAGTAACATAAAATAAACATTTTACAGCACTTATTTAGAATGATCACATTACCACAAAAACTTTGTACAGAAGTCAGATTGTACACAGTATTCATCTCATTTTTTGGGTCTATGGAATGAAAACTGAATGTAATCTAATTCACATTATGTGATATTATTCATAACGTACACACATCAATCAGTTCTGCCAAGAAATTCATCAGTGCAGTAGGAGTTGGCCACCAATAAATCCTTTAGACTCTTCTCAAACTGAACTTTATTCTTAGTTAAACTTTTGTAGCTGCTGACATGTTATTGAAAATGTGTATGGGATAATAGTGGACACCTTTCTGAACCAAAGTAAGTGACTTTAAATCTTTTTTAAAGTTATTCTTATTTCTATTATTGATTCCATGAAATGATGTGTTGGTTAAAAATATCTTTTTAGTGACAAATTTCATCATGGAATAAATATATTGGGAAGCAGTAGATATTACACCCACTTGATCTGTCAGTGTCATTTTCACAAATAAATGGGTAGCTCTATGTAAGATTTCATAGTGACTTATAGCAGGGTATTAAGTTTCAATACACACAGTTTCTGGCAACACAGTCTGACAGACAAGGAAACCTTAGCATTATCTCCCCCCCCCCCCCCCCCCCTGCACTCACACACACACACACACACACACACACACAAACACACACACACACACACACACACACACACACACACACACACACACACACACACAGAGCCTGCATTGGATGGTTTTCCAGCAACCACAAACAGCAAGCAGACAACTCACAGCAAAAACTTTTACAAGTATTTGCATTGTGGAAACAGTTTCTATCTTGTAATCTTGTACGTAATTATTTAGCTCAAAAATGAAAACACTATTTAATGTACTTCCCTCCACAGCCAACAAACGCATATATCACACTCCTGCAAGAAAAGTGACATAATTTAAAAAATAGTTTTGTGTTTTATTCCACTAATAGGTCTGACTTTGTTGCATCTTGCTACAGTAGAAGTGTCATGAGTGGAGTTATTTGGAAAACTGCTAGACTGGGTGATTACTTCACTGACACAGAAAATATCAATTGTTGGAATAATAACAGTGGCACTTCTCAGTTGTGTTGGGAACAGGTGCAACGTGTTGCATGAATCAAGAATATTGTCATTTTTAGTTGTGACAGTAGTCCTGTTTGCATTCTGACAGTTTTCGTGGTCCATGCATCACATCTTGAATTAGGACACTTTTCTTGTTTGTAAGGTACGCATTTCATGGTGCCATTTAAATTAAGAACGTCAAATTTTGAGTATGTTTGAAGAATGTAACCTTGAAATATGTTGTTATTGCCAGAAGTATGAGTACCGCAATTTTAATAATATTATTAGGTATTTACCATTACTGTTTGAAATTAATTAAAATAATAGTTACATATTTTTTGTTTTTATACACTCTGAAAATGATTTACTCATCTACTGGGAAGATGATGGTGCAGATAGCCACATCAGAAATGCCACTCAAGTCAAGTATCACGGAATCTACAGTTTCTGAGGAAAATCGTGAAGCTACAGGGGTATAAGATGAAGGTAATAACCAAAAGGCTGTGACTGGAAATTTAACTTTCTATTGTAATGAAGTTCATGCTTCGAGTGATATAAGACTCATTTTGAGAAAGTGCAGCCCCTCACTGCTAATTGTGGGACCTCTTTGAAAAGAAATCATGTTTCCTTCATTAAAATGTGTAATAAAGACAGTGATAATTTAATATCACCTGTCCATGACTCGAACTGTGATCCAGAGTATGAAGTTTCCTCGGAGAGTGAAGCTTCATATACAGAAGACTTTCTGTCTGATGCTGAGGATAAAATTTCTTTCCAATTTGACGACAGACCCTTTACCGTGGTTCATATATCACAAGTATCTGATGTCCAGCCTATGTCTTCAGATATGGTGGAGACTAGTTTTTCCTCACTACCCCCACCTTCTCAATGGAGTAATAAAGAAAATACATCAACAAAAATATAATCATCCCCAAGAAACCACAGCAACAAAGACCTCTAAAAAAAAATCTGTTTGGATTAAAAGAATTTCAAAATGCCAATGCAATGCAGGCAATGAATATGTCTATTCCTCGAGACTAAAAAAGTGTTTTCTGGAGGAAAATTACTTCCAGCTTGTATGTCAAAGTGTAGGCTCCAGTGCATTGCTAAGTTCACTGAGGAAGAACGAAAAGTAATTTTCGATACTTGGCGTTAGTGAATTGGAGAAACAACATTCTTTCGCAGCTGAAAATGTTCAGCCAGTGCTTCCCAAATATATCTACAATAACTCAAATAAGAACTGTCTAGTGAACTATGCACTTTGTCATTACAATAAAGATTCCAAGGTACATGTCTGCGAACAGTTTTTTTGAAGCATCCGTACATCTCTCAGCAAAGAAGTCAATGACTTTGCAGGCAGTGAAAGGAGGGGAAAACGTGACCATCACTGACAAATCGACCCATTAAATAAAGACACAGTGATACAACACACAGATTCAAGACCGAGAGTGTTGAGTCATTACGTGCAAGCTGAGACCAATTGTAACTTTATTCTAGAGAATAAAAATTTGGCAGATCTCCATTGAGACTATGTAAAACTGCAGAAAAGAAGGGTCACTCAACCGGCAAATTAATGATGTACGGTATTAAGGAATTTTTAGTAACGAATGCAATATTTTATTCTTCATACCAAAAAAAAAGGCTCCGGTAATCTGTGTGAAGTGTACAAAATGCACCAGATGATGCAGAACTGCAAACTAAGTTTCAGGAACATGAACAAGAGCCAAGCCAAAGATAATGATAAATATAAAATTAATAACAAAGTCATTATGGCTACCTTTGACCTTCAGGCCGTAATGCCGCGTCCTACAGGTGAAAGCTCTGTATTTTACTACAAGTCAAAAATTAATTGTTGTAACTTGACAAGTTTGTCAGCTAGGAAGTAATACTGTCGAATGTCACTTTTGGAGTGAATGTCAGGGCAGCATGGTTCAAATGAGATAGGTATTGTTTATCCACGATAAGTTGACGATTGGCGCAGTGGCTACCCTGATCACTGGAGAGTAGGGAGGGCGGGGGTGTAGCGTCCGTCGGCTTCTTGTAGCAGGCCTGGCGCGTTTTGTGTTCGAAACGAAATCGGAGGCGACACTCGCGGAAATACTGCCCGCGTAAGTGACGGATCGGAAATCACCTAATTCCTTGATATATTCATGCTCGTGAGTTTTAACTACAGCATATATATTATTTATTTATCGAAAATAACGAAAAATGAAAGCAGATGAATGAACAACTTATTTTAACCACAATGTACACTATCACGGCTGGTTTGTTTTCCTTTATTTTAGATGAAATGAAATGTCGTGTGACGAGGGCCTCCCGTCAGGTAGACCGTTCGCCTGGTGCAAGTCTTTCGATGTGACGCCACTTCGGCGATGGGGATGAAATGATGATGATTAGGACAACAAGACACCCAGTCCCTGAGCGGAGAAAATCTCCGACCCAGCCGGGAATCGAACCCGGGCCCTTTGGATTGACAGTTTGTCGCGCTGACAACTTTTTTTTTTTTTTTTTTTTCGATACAGTTCGTTGCGTTTGGTCTAGGCGGACGTCACAAGACATGGGTTCAAGTTCATCGTTGATTCCTGGAATCAGTTTTTTTATTACAGAGAGCACACAGCCCTCTGACCGAACACACTGAGCTACCGTGCCGGCTCCACTCAGCTACCGGGGGCGGACCTTTATTTTAGATAACAGTTCAGCTTTCCTTATTGCGTCGTTCCGGTTTATTTGCCTCTCTCGAGCCACTCTAACACCGTAATCCCGAAATCATATTTATTAGTCATTCTGTCGAACTTCCTATTGTGATATGGCGCATTATCCATACAATCACAGAATTTGGTGGAGTATTAGGAACCACAATATCTGCAACCTCTCTCTCCCCTCCCGTCGACATCCACGAAACAGTTTCTTGCATGAAACTTCCTGACAAATGAAAACAGTGTGCCAGACCGGGTTCCCATGTCCGAGTCCCGGCCTGGCACAAAATTTTAATTTTTCAAGAAGTTTCATATCAGCGCACACTCCACTCCAGGGTGAAAATTTGTTCTAGTGTATGACATCGGAAGTTCACTGAGGCTTTTTGCGGATGATGCTGTGGTATATCGAGAGGTTGTAACAATGGAAAATTGTACTGAAATGCAGGAGGATCTGCAGCGAATTGACGCATGGTGCAGGGAATGGCAATTGAATCTCAATGTAGACAAGGGTAATGTGCTGCGAATACATAGAAAGAAAGATCCCTTATCATTTGGCTACAATATAACAGGTCAGCAACTGGAAGCAGTTAATTCCATTAATTATCTGGGAATACGCATTAGGAGTGATTTAAAATAGAATGATCATATAAAGTTGATCGTCGGAAAAGCAGATGTCAGACTGAGATTCATTGGAAGAATCCTAAGGAAATGCAATCCGAAAACAAAGGAAGTTGGTTACAGTACGCTTGTTCGCCCACTGCTTGAATACTGCTCAGCAATGTGGGATCTGTACCAGATAGGGTTGATAGAAGAGATAGAGAAGATCCAACGGAGAGCAGCTCGCTTCGTTACAGGATGATTTAGTAATCGCGAAAGCGTTATGGAGATGATAGGTAAACTCCAGTGGAAGACTCTGCAGGAGAGACGCTCAGTAGGTCGGTACGGGCTTTTGTTGAAGTCTCGAGAACATACCTTCACCGAAGAGTCAGGCAGTATATTGCTCCCTCCTACGTATATCTCGCGAAGAGACCATGAGGATAAAATCAGAGAGATTAGAGCCCACACAGAGGCATACCAACAATCCTTCTTTCCACGAACAATACGAGACTGGAATAGAAGGGAGAACCGATAGAGGTACTCAAGGTACCCTCCGCCACACACCGTCAGGTGGCTTGCGGAGTATGGATGTAGATGTAGCTGTAGTTTCTTGCATCTTGCTGCAAGTACTTAACGTATTTGTAATTTCGTGGAAGTTTTTCTCAAACTTACAGAAGTTGTTTGTGTTCAGCAACGGTGTGAAAATTTCAGTGTCGGAAAGGAGAATGGGACAAAGATAGATGGGCTGAAACAAATGTGCCTTGCAACCCCGAAGCACATATAATTGACACCATCAGTCAAACAAGTGCGAAATGAGTTTCCAATCAATTCGATTTACCAGAAGGGAAAGTAGAATGACACGACAAATGTCAAAATTTTTTTAAATGGTACTGTAAACATAAATGCATTACATCTGTGATAAAAGTAGTAAATACTGCTTGCAAAAATCGCTTTTTTGTTTCCTGTTATCGAATATTTGGTTATACAATAGAAAAGAGATGTTTGAAATTTGCATACGATATCCTCAAGTTTTTAATCGAAGCTAAGTTGTCTGATTTTAGTTAACTGAATAGTATTTCTTGGTAACATCAGTATGTACTCTAACATTTTTTCTACTTTTTGTGTCATTCCACGATTTTTATTCATTAATAGTGATGCAAAAACGTTGGCGACAGCTCTGGTTTTAAGAATAACTGCACTTCTATAACAAGAAGTTGCATCAAGTGCCTGAAATAAACTTGCCCCAGTGACCTGAAGAAGTAAACTTGAGTAAGTTTTTGTTCCGATGTAAACACCTCAGCAAGTGCTTAGGGAAGTTACTTGCTAGTGGACACACGCCTTTCGTAATACTTCGCGTCTGGGCACAGCTTGACGTCGGCAGCGCTGAGAGACAAATAAGTATCTTTCAACCAGCGACATCGTCAAGTTATCTTGGCCAGACAGTACTTGCCTGTGGATGTAATCTGCAAAAACTTCCGCCACTTGTTAATGAAAAAAATTTGCAGTTAACTTTTTACTGTGATAACTGCCGCAGACACAATAAAAGTAAATACGTTATTTCATTATTCATACATGCTCTCAAAACACTAAAAAATTAAACAGAATAACTCTAAAATTTTGATCTGTGGACACACAGAAAGAAGGCGATGTCGCTCATTCAGTCACAGAAAAAACAAATTAAAAAAGTAAATATAACTGACTGACACTAATTAGAACCGCAAAGAAGAAGGGGAATCCTTTCGCTGTGAATGAGTTAGTTCATTCTGATTTTTTGGATCTATAACGACTGAGTGGCGAAATAGGTTGTGCTGTGCTTCTAATAGATTATGAAGGTAATGCTCTTGAGATTTCCAGAATCAAAATTTGATATTTATTAAATAAAAAAGCTTCTTCATTCAGCTTGAAGCACTGTTATGAACAGTCTGCTTTTTCTAAAGTTGAAATAAGACAGAGCTCTCTTTACATAAAGAATATTCGAGGCCATTTCCTTTGAGTGAATAGAACAAACAATATTGTTCGTCCCTAATTGTTTCCAAGCATATTCCGCAAACTTATGCAGCTTTTTTCTGTGAACTTGTAACATTCACAACATAGAGAGAAGACTGTTCTGTTGCACTCATACAAATTTGTTTTAAACAATGGTCCAATATGTGAAAGTTCTTTATAATTCAGAATAATTAATTCATTTTTAATACAAAAAGGACTGACAATATAATTGTATTTTTTGTTGTATTAAGTAAGGTTTTCATTTTGTAATAACGCAGTTAATAGATTCATGTACTACTACATAGATATTGTAACACTGAATTCTGTAAAATAACTTGCTTCATTCTATTTCCAATTGTTACCAACAATTCCGTTATATAGTTAAGAGAACATGACTCATTTGTAAGACAATAACTTCTGTACATGCATATGTTGTACTAGTATTTTTTGCTGAAATTTGACTGTAAGACTAAAAATTCTTTGTAATGTGATTAAACACACCAAAGATTTGGTAAATGGTCATTTTTTCTTACATTTAAATTCCCTGCTTTGTGAATTTGTCTTTGTACATGTTGTTATAAAGTTTCAAATACTCTGAATGAGCGAAATTCACATTGTTGTATGTAGCTACTACTTTGAGGGAGAACTGGAATTTGATAAACTGCGCTACAAGAAAAATTTCATAAGTCCAAATGGGGTTACATAATGCAGTTGGAGGGGGTGGGACGGTCAAATTTACACGTCTCTTCTAAGTCATGGTGTTTAAAGGTTTTACGCTTTTATGTACGCTTTTACAGCTACATACAGAGTTAAACGACATGGCCTTATGCCGCAGAAAATAAATAAATAAAATTTAAGTTTTTATGTTGTGTTACTTTTCTTTTGGATGAGCAATATTATATGAATTAATATCTGATTTATCATGGAGTAAAAGTCATGTAGTTCAAAGATTTTAGTCAAGTGCAACAACATAAAATTGTTACGATTCTTTCCTTTTAAAAATAACTACAGTGCGGTTCCAAAACGAATAATTGCTACTTCATGTCACAAATGTACGTGGCAGTGTTTGAAACTGGAAAGCAATAGTGAAATCGCATTTCTCACTTGAATGGAATTTTATAGCATTTTTCTAAATCTCATCGATAATCGCTAGTAACTAGTTTAATGGATTCTTACCTGACCGTGTTACAGCTCTTAAGACTCGCACTGTCCAACTGACAAGGCTTGCACGCCAGCGTGCACTTGATATATGATCTTGTTAGTGAAACCTTACAAAGCATTGTATACTGCCTTGACGGGTTTCCGCTTTGTGCTTCCACGCGCTTACATTTCTTCAGTCCTGTAGAATGTCTTCTACGGACGTCCCCCAATTTGCTAATGCTTGTCACGAGCGCTTCAATAAATAAGAAACGTAATTTGCCTATGTTTCGAATTTTCATTGTGAGGCAGTGTGCACACAGTAAAGTATTACCTTTTTTTATTTTGTTTTAAAAAAAGCATTCCGCTATTCACAGTAACATTGTCATAGCCCGCAGTTTTTCTTGGTCTCTAAATTCGTTTTATTCTATGCACTCTAAAGGGCGACGGATAACATGCCATCGCGTGCAGTTAAAAGTTTTGTGGCTTGTTATATCTATAAGAGCTTCTCGCGTTCTAACCGCCAGGAAATTGCAATAAATGTCGAGAAAGTCACCGTTACGGTGCCTATTTTTCTCTGTTGTATGCACTTAGTGACACAAATGCACAACTTAAGCTACCATATGTAGTTCTGTCAGTATTTATCGTTGCAGAAATAAAATAAAACTAGTCCTATTTCCCTGGTTATGACGAACGTTTTCGAGGAGGAAGGGGGTTTCAACTGATTGTAATGCAAGTGAATTTATCAAAGTCAATTCGCAGCAGGTTTCGAGATGAATATCCCTTCGTCCCATATTCTAACTTCATCGATCTCTTAGCTTCACTAGAAAATGGGAAGGCAGACCAGCCTCCCCAATTACACATTTGAGGACCTCTAAAACTGTTCAGAAGATACATAACCTAAACCACGAAGTAATTAATGAGGGTACGGTAACTGCACATTGAGCCCTATGTATGTGTTCCAGCACACATAGTAAACCACAAAAAATTTGCACCCCTTTTCTTTGTAAAGGGTTCAAGGTATCGAAACGAGGTTTTCAGCAAAAGATGATCGGCAGACGGGCATAAAATTTCGTTATGTCGGCAGTACTTCAGTTGCGCGGTAACGAATGGTAACGCCATTCCCAGATACATTCATCCGATAGCATGCTATACAAATTTTATCGCAATCAACAATCAGGAATGTACGACAGTGAGTCGAAAATCGGTGTTACTCGTATGTTCGAGGTGATCTCTTTCCGAGGGCGAGGGAGGAGCCATAATCCTTTTTTTAATTGAAAAAGGTGAGTTCTCATGAATGTTTTATTCCAACTAAAGCACTGTGGATGGGAAATATTGTTTTTAACTTATGCATCAATCGAGATACTATAGCAAGGATCTATATCAAACGGAACAGTGTACCAGTACTTTTTTTAACGGCATTCCAAGGCTCTTGAAAGCACGAGTTCAGTTGTATACCAGTAACACTTGTTAACGTTGGAGCTGAAATTTTTCTCAAAAAAGTCTATGAAATGGGCTCAAAAGGCAAGGCGGCCAGAAGCAGCTTTTACAGTGTGAATCTTAAGCCAGGATCAGCCGTTGTGTTAAGGCTTTCAACTCCTTACGTGTTTCAACAAACACTGTTTACTTAAACATGAGCATCTGCACACGCGTGAAACTGGTTTACTAGGCACATTCTGATAGCTGTACGCTAGAAATTAGCATACAGTCCCTTTTAAAACTATCGAAGCTGAGCCATGAATTAATGAAGAAATATATTTTCGTAATAATAGCAGGCGTTTTAAATACAGATACGCTGAAAGACAATGGCAACACTAGAAGTTTTCATGACATCTTGCACGAGGACATAATCTCTAGTTCCATGTAAAAAAATCCAACTGAAACGTCAAGTACATTAATAAACCATGTTTTCTCAAATTTCCCTACAGACAGGCTAAAAGTTCAGGTTGTGAATACTGTTATGCTGACCATTCTGAACAAACAACTGAACAGTGAGCTCATATAAAAAGTGCGGACAACATAATGGTTGAATTTAGACAAAATAAAACTTGGAAATTCGAGTAGGCTAAAAGTTTTGCATGCCTGTATTCATCATGGTATACTATCCACAAGTACATCAAGGTACTGTTGGTCCTGACTTTCCCCTTTCCTCAACGGCGATTCGGCATGGATCCCTCAGAATTGTTGGTGGGTCATGTTGTCCATAAAGAGCCCTTTTCGATCAATCCCAGACATTTTCGATTGAGTTCATGTCTAGAGAACATGCTGGCCATTCTAGTCGAGCGATGTCGTTATCTTGAAGGAATTCATTCACAAGATGTGCACAATGAGGTCGCAAATTGTCATCCGTGAAGACAAATGCCTCACCAATATGATACCGATATGGTTGCACTATCAGTTGGCGGATGGCATTCACTTATTGTACAGCTGTTACAGCACCTTCCATGACCACTAGCGGCGTATGTCGGCCCCACGTTTTGCCACCCCAAAACAGCAGGGATTGCTGCACTCGCTGGACAGTGTGTCTAAGGCGTTCAGCCTGACCAGGTTGCCTCCAAACAAGTCTCCAACGATTTTCTGGTTGAAGGCATATGTGACCCTCATCGGTGAAGAGAACATGATACCATTTGGCATGTTGTTGTCGCCATCTGTACCGTGCTGCATGGTGTCGTGGTAGCAAAGATGGACCTCACAGTGGACATCGGGAGTGAAGTTGCACATCATGCAGTCTATTGCACACAGTTTGAGTTGTAACACAGCGTCCTGTGGGTGCAAGATAAGCATTATTCAACCTGGTGGCATTGCTGTCAGGGTTCCTCCGAGCCATAGTCTGTAGGCAGCGGTCATCCACTGCAGTAATAGCCCTTGGGTGGCCTGAGCGAGGCATGTCATTGACAGTTCCTGTCTCTCTGTATCTCCTCCAAGTCTGAACAACATCGCTTTGGTTCACTCCGAAATGCCTTGACACTTCCTTCGTTGAGAGGCCTTCCTGGCACAAAGTAGCAGTGCAGATGCGACGAACCACGGTATTGACCATCTAGGTATCGTTGAGCTACAGACAACACGAGCCGTGCATCTCCTTCCTGGTGGAATGACTGGAACTGATTGGCTGTCAGACCCCCTCCATCTAATAGGCACTGCTCATGCATGGTTGTTTACATATTTGGGGGGGTTTAGTGACAAATCTGAACAGTCAACGGTACTGTGTCTGTGATATAATATTCACAGTCAAAGTCTATCTTCAGGAGTTCTGGGAATCGGGGTGATGCAAAACTTTTTTTGACGTGTGTATTAATTTGTATTGTCCTTTACAATAAGTAAACACTGACAACCACTTGTTTGAGGCATCTTCTGTACTCTCCAAAATAATGGCAGGCGTGTACCCAACAAGACAAAACTCATCATACACTTCCTGCATATCAATTATTTCAGTTTACAATAGAACAGTGGAAGTGGTCAAAATGACCCCTGTCATATTTTTTTCCTTCCTTGTCATATATAATTTATTTACTTTGTTAATAAAATCATATGACTTTTTCTAATTTTCTCCTTTTTACGATTATGTGTCAGGATTTACAAAATATTTATATTTTCTTCAACATTTCATTCTGTATAGGCCTATCTAGAATGGCAGAAGGGGTTAATTTTACCCCATTGTAATTTATCTTCTGAATATATGCAAATTATCCAACACTGAAACAGTGACAGTCAGCAGTCTTGCAGCACAGTTGCCAACTTGCTACATGTAAATTCCAATTTACCACGGTTTATATTGTGTCACTCATGCAATAGTCTTTGTCCGCAAAACACGCTTTCAAACATGTATCATCAAGGTGGACTTACTGATAAGAAGTGTTACATCTCTTGGGGAATTTAGAAGTTGAAACAGAAACTGCCTTCACCGATAAAGACGATTATATGCACCAGAGACAAGTGATGATGAAGGCACTGTGAACGAGGAGCTATTAGTGGAAGAGGATTCATATGACGATCTACATCAGTCATCACCTCTTTCATCACAGCAGGCACAGTTGGAAGTTCTAGAGAGATCATTTACAGGGATGGAACTGTATGGGAGAGTGCTAACTTTTCATCATCTGGAAGGTGGTCAGCTTTGAACGTTCTGAAGGAGAGAGGAGGCTCCACTGCTTGCACTTGCCAATGAGTAGGTGATTCTGTCACCAGTGCCTTCCGTCTTATTTTTGATGAAGCAGTGTTATGTCTGATGAAGAAATACGCAGAATCAAATGCTCAAAAAGTACTAAAAAATGACTGGACTGTGTCCCTTGAGGTACTGAAGAAACTGATAGCCATTTTGTATGCCCGGGGTGTCATTTGTATAAAAAGTACGTCTGCGGATGTTCTCTGGTCACACTCTTGGGAGCCTGTTTTTCTCAAGGACTTTATGCCAAGGAACAGATTTCAGGAGCTTCTCCAATTTCTCCATTTTGATGAAAAATCAACCTGAGCTGAACACCTGAGAGCCAAAAACTTTGCTCTTGCATCGGAAATTTGATGACAGTTCATTAAAACAGAATTCATTCTTACTGCCCTCCTGTCTGAATATTTGTCCAACTTTTAATCTGACAGTACTTCATTATAGATAACTGACTCGTTTGCAAAGTTCTCAGATTACTGTATTATTTTCAATCAGGTAATTAATAAACAATATGAACAGCAATCGTCGCAACACATTTCCTTGGGACAAGGCTGAAAGTGCTACTGCTTCCTCCCTACCGTGATATCCTCAAGCAAGTCAAATTTTTCTTGATATCCCATGTGATCATACTGCCAGCTATAAGTGTAGCTGTGGTACTGAGTCAAATGCTTTTCAGAAGTCAAGAAATACTGCATCTACAAGACTACCTTGACCCATGGTTTTCAGGGTGTCACGTGAGATAAGTTCAAGTTGGGTTCTACATGACCAAAGTTTTCTTGAATCACTGCTTGTTGGCATGGAAGAGTTATTCCAGGTAACTCATTACGTTTGAGCTCAGAATATGTTCTAAGATTTTACAACAGATGGATGTCAAAGATATTGGGTGGTAGTTTTGCAGATCACTTTAGCTACCCTTCTTGTAGAAGGGTGTAGCCTGTGCTTTCTTCTAACTATTGGACACAGTTCTTTTGTTGGGGAATTATGATTAAAGAGGGGCTAACTCAGCTGCAAATTGTTTGTAGAACTGGATGGGGATTGAATGGGGTCCTGAAGCCTTGTTCAGTTTTAACAATTTTAGGTATTTCTCAACATCATTGCTACAAATAACTATTTCACTCATTTTTCAGTGGTATGCAAATTATATTGATGCACTATTCCTGGATTTTCCTTTGTAACAGAACATTTGGAAATAGAGTTAAGCATTTCTGCTTTTACTTTGTTTCCCTCAATTTCAGTTCCTGCCTCCTATGTGAGTGAATGGACACTAAGTTTGCAACTTCAACTATTTTTCAATGACACTTACCCCAATATCCCAATAAACTGATACAGTATTTCTGTATCTCCTTTATTAAAGAAACATTTGAAAATGGAATTCAGAAATTCTGCTTATTCTTTGCTACCCCCAGTTTCAGTTTCTGTGTAATCCTCGAGTGTATAGATACCGACTTTGGTGTCACTAACAGCCTCTACACACTACCATAATTTCCTTTGGTTTGTGAGAGGTCTTTGAATAAGATGCCATTAAAGGCTTCAGGCATTTCCTTCTGTATAGATATCATGAACGTTTGTGGTAGCTACTTGTGTAGTCAGTGCTTGGTCAACTATTTTCCTAAACTTCAGCCACAGCTCCTCTACATGCTCCTAAGCTAAATGTTTCAAATTCGTTATTGAGATATGGCATTACTACCACTGTATCTAGTTTGTTGAACACATACATCTTTCTACTTATTTTAACTGCTCTTTTACTTTCATATTCATTGTTACTACCAACAATCTCATGGTGACTGCAACAGTCTCATGGTGACTGATACAAGTTTCAATGTGGACATCGTCAAAGAGGCCAGGTCTCCTTGTTGCCATTAGATCCATTCTATGAGGGTATCCTGAAAATTACTGTCTCTGAATCTTTTTATGTGAAAACTCTTAAAGTTTTTTAAATGAAACAGATGTCATTAACATTCTACATCTTTATTCAATTCCTTTTATATATCTGAAGACAACATTGTTGTTGCATGAAACATAGTGTATGAAAAAATGCGAAATAGGCCATTAGGAGGACGTCTAAATTGACACAGCTTTTTAATTTTCTCATCAGACACACCACTTCAGATGATTTATTGTGAACCTTTTCTGTCTGGGTATTCCAGCCTAACTTATTGCCTACATGGATGCTTAACAATTTCACTGACTTTTTCTTGAGATTGTACAGTTCAGTATCAAGATTCTTGAGGGAGAAAGGTATATGCTCCATTTTGTTATGATTTAGCTTTAATCTATTATCCTTGAACCACAAGTTGACTCTTTCATCAAGAGGTCATTCATTTGTGCCAAGACCAGTTTGAAAGTGGTTTCATCTGCATACATCACTGTTTTACATGGCACAAGACTAGGCAAGTCATTTACATATATCACAAACAGAAAAGGTCCCCACACAGATCTCTGTAGAATTCCATACCTTACATTTAGAATATCAGATTTTTTCCTGGATTTATGATCAGGACTTGTTTTCTGTTAGTTAAATATGATCTCAGAACTTCTAGTTCATTGTCTTTTATTCCACAATGTTCTATTTTGTTTATTAAGAGATTGATTCCACAAATAAAGGATTATACTTCTCATAGCACACACAACGACATTTAAGCAATCATATGAGGTTCTGGAAGGTAGTGACAGGGATGTGGAGCCATGGTGACCCTAACGCCATGGCCAGCTGCACTAGGTTTCTTAGCAGAGGATCCGTGGCACGAACATCCAAATTCGGATGGTCCCACAGTTTCTTGATTGGGTTTAAATCTGGAGAATTTGGTGGCCAGGGGAGTACGGTAAACTCATCCTGACACTCTTTGAACCATGCAAGTATACTGTGAGCTGTGTGAGATGCTGCATTGTTTTGCTGGCAGATGCCATTGTGCCAAGGAAAAACAAACTGCACGTAGGGGATGGACATGGTGCCCAACAATAGATGCATAGTTATCTTGATATGTTGTGCATTCCAGAATGATGAGACCACACAGGAAATGCCATAAAAATGTTTCCTGAACATAACAATCTGTCCTGGTTGCAGGGTGTTTGCTTTCAGCTGTTTCACACCGTACACTCTGATAGCCACCTGTCCGATGGAGCAAAAAATGTGATTCATATGAAAAGGTCACCTTTTGCCACTAAGTGGATATTCTGTTGCTGTACTGGCATGTTAATTCTAGCGTTTGTCACCAATGAACAGCAATCATGATGGGTCAATGAACAAGGCACCTGCTGCAGGTGCCTATATGCAGCAACTTACGCTGAAAAGTTGCTGAGGTGACAATGTTGGGAGCCCCTCAGTTCATCTGGGTGGTCAGTTGCTCAACAGTTGCACGTCTGTTCACCCATACACATTTCCACAGCTGTTGCTCATCCCTGTCATCTATGGCACGCGGTGCACCACACTTGCCTCAGTGCCGGTTTTGGGTAGTGCCAATTTGCCATGCACAGTATACTATAACCACGGTGGCAGGTGAACATTTTAAAACTCAGTCATTTTGGAAATGCTTCCACCCTTGGCCCGAAACCCAATGATTGTGCCCTTTTGGACATCAAATAAATTGTTCCGTTTCCTCATTACAACGACGACTGCACTGTTTTCTGCTTCCCAGTGACATGCTTTATATATACAGGGTTATTACAAATGATTGAAGCGATTTCACAGCTCTACAATAACTTTACTATTTGAGATATTTTCACAATGCTTTGCACACACATACAAAAACTCAAAAAGTTTTTTTAGGCATTCACAAATGTTCGATATGTGCCCCTTTAGTGATTCGGCAGACATCAAGCCGATAATCAAGTTCCTCCCACACTCGGTGCAGCATGTCCCCATCAATGAGTTCGAAAGTGTCGTTGATGCGAGCTCGCAGTTCTGGCACGTTTCTTGGTAGAGGAGGTTTAAACACTGAATCTTTCACGTAACCCCACAGAAAGAAATCACACGGGATTAAGTCGGGAGAGTGTGGAGGCCATGACATGAATTGCTGATCATGATCTCCACCACGACCAATCCATCGGTTTTCCAATCTCCTGTTTAAGAAATGCCGAACATCATGATGGAAGTGCGGTGGAGCACCATCCTCTTGAAAGATGAAGTCGGCGCTGTCGGTCTCCAGTTGTGGCATGAGCCAATTTTCCAGCATGCCCAGATACACGTGTCCTGTAATGTTTTTTTCGCAGAAGAAAAAGGGGCCGTAAACTTTAAAACTGTGAGATTGCACAAAACACGTTAACTTTTGGTGAATTGCGAATTTGCTGCACGAGTGCGTGAGGATTCTCTACTGCCCAGATTCGCACATTGTGTCTGTTCACTTCACCATTAAGAAAAAATGTTGCTTCATCACTGAAAACAAGTTTCGCACTGAACGCATCCTCTTCCATGAGCTGTTGCAACCGCGCCGAAAATTCAAAGTGTTTGACTTTGTCATCGGGTGTCAGGGCTTGTAGCAATTGTAAACGGTAAGGCTTCTGCTTTAGCCTTTTCCGTAAGATTTTCCATATCGTCGGCTGTGGTACGTTTAGCTCCTTGCTTGCTTTATTTGTCGACTTCCGCGGGCTACGCATGAAACTTGCCCGCACGCGTTCAACCATTTCTTCGCTCACTGCAGGCCGACCCGTTGATTTCCCCTTACAGAGGCATCCAGAAGCTTTAAACTGCGCATACCATCGCCGAATGAAGTTAGCAGTTGGCGGTTCTTTGTTGAAATTCATCCTGAAGTGTCGTTGCACTGTTATGACTGACTGATGTGAGTGCATTTCAAGCACGAAATACGCTTTCTCGGCTCCTGTCGCCATTTTGTCTCACTGCGCTCTCGAGTGCTCTGGCGGCAGAAACCTGAAGTGCGGCTTCAGTCAAGCAAAACTTTGTGAGTTTTTCTAGGTATCTGTAGTGTGTCGTGACCATATGTCAATGAATGGAACTACAGTGAATTTATGAAATCGCTTCAATCATTTGTAATAGCCCTGTACTGCACTACTCGCACTGTCCCCTCCCATCTTTGAGTGGTTATTGCAAGCTGACATTGGGCATAAGTGGTGATCATGTTGATATGACTGGACCGTGTATTAGGAACTTATCATAATTACCACTTTTGGTTGGAGCTGTATGGCAAAAGGTGTTGGTAGACAAAGTTTTTGAGATTC
Source organism: Schistocerca piceifrons (assembly GCF_021461385.2). Taxonomy (NCBI): domain Eukaryota; kingdom Metazoa; phylum Arthropoda; class Insecta; order Orthoptera; family Acrididae; genus Schistocerca; species Schistocerca piceifrons. Next base: position 787,706,906 of record NC_060149.1, read on the forward strand.
AAGTGAATGGTATGAGAACATGTTTCAGCAAAAAAATAACCAATGACAACAAACGGTGTTCAACAGCTTTGATAGAAAGGCACTAGATGACACAGTCCACCTAGCAAGCCATGAGCAGTACTGTCTAGCTCCATGGGCTCATGGATTGGCATGAGATTTGAATTATGAGACTTCACTATGTGCCATAATGCAACCTTTACTATGAGAAAGTAGTCCCAGTCATGAAGTAATGGAAGTTCACAGTATATTCAAAATGACCTGCCCTTTGCCCTTCCTTTTTTTCTCTAATTTCTCAAGAAATAGTCCTTGGTTTTAAAAGTTGCAAACTCTTTTTTATATGCATAAGCATGATTTCTCAACAATAATCAACATTTTTTTCATATGATTACATAACAACAGTTGATTAAATAATCGGTTAGAACATTATATCGATAGTAGAGTCAGCAGGGAAGATCCCTGCCAGTTGCACAATACATGGCAAGGCTACTTCACATGTCTTGTTCAACCAATAGTTTAGTTCGGGTACCACCTCAGTGTTGTTACAACTCTATAGATGTCTATTGTTTTTGCCAGAGCTGTTTGTGCTTTGTAGCTGGAAGATGGCAATAACACTGTCAGCCGTCACATACCATCTTTTAATGACTCTACTATAGTCAGATATACAGGTTGGTTATAATTAAACTATCACTACTTGAGCCACTTTTGATGAAAAACTGTTTAATGTATGGGTACCCAACATTATAGGAATAATGTTCAGACTGTGCACTGCGGGATTTGTGTTGTTAATAGTGTTAGTGTCATCACTTGCCATTAGGCAACGGTGCTAGTACAGTGACATAGGGTTGAAACACAAGCATCAGCGTGCATTACAGTTGCAGTCAATGTGGGTCAGAACAAGGTGACTAGGGCTTTACCCATAAAGCCACTTTATTAAAACAAAAGCAATGGCACTGCTGGACTAATATGGACAAGTCGTCTTTCTGCACTGGGGTTGAAAAACCTGATTTGGAAGTTTGAATTGACTGGTGATTTGAGAATTAATCCTGGGAGAGCCCAATGGCCAAATGTGCCACAAATTGTTGAAAAAGTTACTGTTGGCATGGCTGAGAATGCTGGATGCAGTGTGTAATTTTTGAGCAGTGCACAAGCTGTGTAACAACAGCTGAACATTCTATAGTCCAGCATTCAAAAAGTGCTGCAAACAATTGTGAAATGGTATCTCTGGTGCAGTTACAGGCTGTTGTGGATGTAGAGAGTCATCACATTGAACAATTTATTTAACCTGTAATGCAAACATTGTACACAATTAACAAATGTGACTTTCTCATTTGGAAATTAAAATTTGTGTATTTCAGTGGTTTGTTCAGTATTGATCTTCTGAATATCTTTACAAATGTTAACACAAATTTTTGTTGTGCTGTGATCACTTATTTTTGATGTGGGCTGTCTAAAGCAGCAAAAGTGTAATTACAACCACCCTGTATTTTAACAGATACATTTTCTTGTAGAGAAAAAACAGTATGTTATGCTGAACCTTTAATCATCCATAGAAAAGCAAGTGTTAGCCAATGTGCCTCAGAATAGTTCTATAGGAAAACTGTTAATCACATATTCTATTGCCAAGGAAAATAGGAATGGTTGAAACAATATCACATACAGTTTCTGAAAGAAAGCTGCCTGAGATTTATAATACTGTAGCTTAATGAGGAAACTGATGGCTGAACTTTACTCTTAGCATTGCTACACAAGCAGTGTGTGACAAATTTCAGCTAAGAAAGATAGTTGCCTGGAGAAATGATACAGAGCTCATATTCTTCTTAAACTTGTTGGTCCCTGATTTTGTCATGAATTCAGGGTCTAATGGTAGAAATCTATGAAGTGACAACTCCACAGAATGGGAAAAAATGTGGATGTAATTTTGAACACTGTGACTCTGATTAACTAAAATAACATATAATGACTAACTCATGAAAGCTGGCACAGCAGAAAATGTAAGATGTTTTTATCACATAGCATAGGAATACAGGAGATAATTTTTTATGTCATAGCAGAACAAATGTGATTGTGCTTAACAGTATAACAGAAACAGTCAGTGCAGATCACAGAGAACCGACTCGTGGCGATAGCATATTAGACCTTCTGGTGACAAACAGACCCAAACTATTTGAAACAGTTAACGCAGAACAGGGAATCAGCGATCATAAATCGGTTACGGCATCAATGATTTCAGCCGTAAATAGAAATATTAAAAAAGGTAGGAAGATTTTTCTGTTTAGCAAAAGTGACAAAAAGCAGATTTCAGAGTACCTGACGGCTCAACACAAAAGTTTTGTCTCAAGTACAGATGGTGTTGAGGATCAGTGGACAAAGTTCAAAACCATCGTACAATATGCGTTAGATGAGTATGTGCCAAGCAAGATCATAAGAGGTGGAAAAGAGCCACTGTGGTACAACAACCAAGTTAGAAAGCTGCTGCGGAAGCAAAGGGAACTTCACAGCAAACATAAACATAGCCAAAGCCTTGCAGACAAACAAAAATTACGCAAAGCGAAATGTAGTGTGAGGAGGGCTATGCGAGAGGCGTTCAATGAATTCGAAAGTAAAGTTCTATGTACTGACTTGGCAGAAAATCCTAAGAAATGTTGGTCTTACGTCAAAGCGGTAGGTGGATCAAAACAAAATGTCCAGACACTCTGTGACCAAAATGGTACTAAAACAGAGGATGACAGACTAAAGGCCGAAATACTAAATGTCTTTTTCCAAAGCTGTTTCACAGAGGAAGACTGCACTGCAGTTCCTTCTCTAGATTGTTGCACAGATGACAAAATGGTAGATATCGAAATAGATGACAGAGGGATAGAGAAACAATTAAAATTGCTCAAAAGAGGAAAGGCCGCTGGACCTGATGGGATACCAGTTCGATTTCACACAGAGTACGCGAAGAAACTTGCCCCCCTTCTTCCAGCGGTGTATCGTAGGTCTCTAGAAGAGCGTAGCGTTCCAAAGGATTGGAAAAGGGCACAGGTCATCCCCGTTTTCAAGAAGGGACGTCGAACAGATGTGCAAAACTATAGACCTATATCTCTAATGTCGATCAGTTGTAGAATTTTGGAACACATATTATGTTCGAGTATAATGACTTTTCTGGAGACTAGAAATCTACTCTGTAGGAATCAGCATGGGTTTCGAAAAAGACGGTCATGTGAAACCCAGCTCGTGCTATTCGTCCACGAGTCTCAGCTCGTACTATTCGTCCACGAGACTCAGAGGGCCATAGACACGGGTTCAGAGGTAGATGCCGTGTTTCTTGACTTCCACAAGGCGTTCGATACAGTTCCCCACAGTCGTTTAATGAACAAAGTAAGAGCATATGGACTATCAGACCAATTGTGTGATTGGATTGAGGAGTTCCTAGATAACAGAACGCAGCATGTCATTCTCAATGGAGAGAAGTCTTCCGAAGTAAGAGTGATTTCAGGTGTGCCGCAGGGGAGTGTCATAGGACCGTTGCTATTCACAATATACATAAATGACCTGGTGGATGACATCAGAAGTTCACTGAGGCTTTTTGCAGATAATGCTGTGGTGTATTGAGAGGTTGTAACAATGGAAAATTGTACTGAAATGCAGGAGGATCTGCAGCGAATTGACGCATGGTGCAGGGAATGGCAATTGAATCCCAATGTAGACAAGTGTAATGTGCTGCGAATACAAAGAAAGAAAGATCCCTTATCATTTAGCTACAATATAGCAGGTCAGCAACTGGAAGCAGTTAATTCCATAAATTATCTAGGAGTACGCATTAGGAGTGATTTAAAATGGAATGATCGTATAAAGTTGATCCTCGGTAAAGCAGATGCCAGAGATTCATTGGAAGAATCCTAAGGAAATGCAATCCGAAAACAAAGGAAGTAGGGTACAGTATGCTTGTTCGCCCACTGCTTGAATACTGCTCAGCAGTGTGGGATCCGTACAAGATACGGTTGATAGAAGAGATAGAGAAGATCCAACGGAGAGCAGCGCGCTTCGTTACAGGATGATTTAGTAATTGCGAAAGCGTTACAGAGATGATAGGTAAACTCCAGTGGAAGACTCTGCAGGAGAGACGCTCAGTAGCTCTGTACGGGCATTTGTTAAAGTTTCGAGAACATACCTTCACCGAAGAGTCAAGCAGTATATTGCTCCCTCCTACGTATATCTCGCGAAGAGACCATGAGGATAAAATCAGAGAGATTAGAGCCCACACAGAAGTATACCGACAATCCTTCTTTCCACGAACAATACGAGACTGGAATAGAAGGGAGAACCAGTAGAGGTACTCAGGGTACGCTCCGCCACACACCGTCAGGTGGCTTGCGGAGTACGGATGTAGATGTAGATGTAGATCACAACAATTTAATTATTAATTCTGGTACCTGGATTCAGTCTAAGTGAGCATCTTCATACCAGAATCTCCTTGATGACATATTATCAGAATTAATAAATGAATAACTGTTGCAATCCATATTGACTGTCTGTGTTATACATGATGTTAATAAGAAACTGATGATGAAGACGAAATACTATTGAAGGTATGGATCCATTATAACACTTCACATTTTATGTCTGTGGTGTGATATGAAACAAAATATGTGTGTATTCAAAACTGAGCCTTCTAAATATATTTTTGGGATATCTGCCCCAGTAAATTATGTAATTAAACAGTTACAACTTGATATAGACATTATGTATAGAGATATGAACTTGAATAATCAGAATGTATCAGCTTTGGAGAAAATGAGTCAAACAGCTCTGTCTATCATTTGAATGTTGTGAATTTCCAATATTTCTGTGAAGGATTTGGCTTAGTAAATTGTTGCACAACCTGTATTTGTAAGTGATCAGACCAGAGAACATGTATGCTGATCTTCTGGCATGTCATCCTCTGCCATATGGCTTCATTTAGATATGGTATGGAGTGGATAGGGTCAGCATAATTTGGCCTCACAAGTCAGAATGTGCCTCATTCCAGATCTCTCAAAGAAAAATTCCTGGCGGTATGTGGCGTTGAACCTGAGTCCTACAATAGTGGTCTGATATGCTGACCCTTCAGCTACAAAGGCAAAGTCAACGTGTGCCACATTACAGTGAATAGGTGCACCATCACTTGCTATTAGTTCAGAGTAATGGAAGATACAAAATTAATATTGAGAATTTTAGTATGTGTGCTTTATCTTTGGTGAGTACTATGGGAAATCTGAACAATGTGAAAATGAAGGAGTTCTAACAAATATGCTAATTATTTGATGAAGAGGACAGTTCTTTATTTGCTTGCATATTGATGGTTCTGTGATGAAGAAGATCATATTACATTATTATGATATGTGTATGGCATAATTCTCACAATACTATATCTGTGAGTGGAACGAGCAGCTGATAGCAGTGATACTAAAGCAACTGTCTTCTGTCCTGAACATTATAGTGCCTTGCAAGCTTTAGATTGTTAAGTCCTCCAAAGTGACATTTCATGAGAATGCTGTACAGTGTACATAGTTTATTTTTTATTTTACGGCTGACTTTATATTGAAATGAATGCGTTTACAGATTAAAACTTTGTGCCAGAACACTATTGAAGGACTAAAACTTTGCCTTTCCCATGTTACACATTATAATGTCCAGACTAGGTTAAATTCTATGACTAATTTTAATTCTCCTCTCCAGCTTTACTAGTGAGGTTTTTGATGGACATGTTCAGTTGCAACTACTTATCTCGTACCAGTAGTCTGCAAGTCCTTATTCATCAAATTTATTTGTGAATACTCTTGGCTACCTAGTAATACTTGTCATGAGTTATTAGAATGCTTGCAGAATAACTGCACAGTAGTAGAACTTCTTCATTTTGGAACCTTTGTTATAGTTTAGCATGACACCACTAACAAGCTTTCATAAGATATCTGTGAATACCGTTTTTAAGGTGAAATGTCAGAGGGCCACAAATAAATTGAAACTGAACTATAGTTCTGCATGCTATATCCATTTGAAACTGCTTACTGTACTGAAGCCTTGGTCTCCCACTATGGTTTTTTCCTCCACACTTCCCTCCATTATGAAATTAAGCATTCCTTGAAGCCTCAAGTGTGTTTCCTGTTTTAGTTCAGCTGTATCGTAAATTTCTTTTTTCCCCAATTCTATTCACTACCTCTTATAATGGGACATCCTCCTCTAGCATTACTTTTCGTCAACAGTAGTTGTCGATACCAGTATTATTTTTCGAATTTTGAACATGTCAGTATTATTTCAGTTTCTTTTCTGAAAACTTTCATATAATTTTATACACAGTATGTTATATTTCAAGCTAAATTTGATGAAAATGATTTACTTTATAAAATGTTTTAGTCCTGATGTTATAATCAATAAGTACTAGTTCTGAACGTACAGTTAAAATTATTTTTTTAGAAACATTTGGAATTACAAACATGAAATAGAAACCGAAATTAATAATGAAACAGAAACTAGTAGAAATTCATTTGTTAAGAAAAATTGTAGACCCTTTGGAATATAGTTACTTCCACAGAGCGTGAGAGTCGTAAGCATGCCTCTGATGTGATTGGACATATTTTTGTGTTTTATGAGAACAATGTAATTTCGGCTTTCTTAAAGTGAAAAATGAAATTACTGTATGATATACTAAAATGTGAGGAAATATAATTACGTAAAAACAAAAATTCTTCAACAACAACCTTCAAATTAATTTAGATCAATCCAACCATGAGGACCTAAAAGGTGACGTTTTCAGCTTCAAGAATCAGACCCCTAGACAAGAACTGGAGCCAAATCTACATGAAAAGCTATGTAAACTAGAAAATTTATTATAATCTTCACTCTTCTCAAATCTTCATAAAAGACTTTCATGTGGACAAAAGATGGAATTAGGAAGGAGGGGTTAGATTAAACTCTTCATTAGTTATTCAATGTACTCATTCTATCTTCAGCATTCTTCTGTCACATCACATTTCAAGAGTTTCCATTCTCTTCTTGTCTGCACTGTTTTTATATCACCTGACTCATTTCCATATAAAACTACACTCCAGACAAATATGTTCAGGAAAGGCTTCCTAACATTTAAATTTATATTCTATGTTAACAATTTTCTCATTTTCAGATAAGCTTTTCTTGCCATTGCAAGTCTGCACTTTATATCCTCTCTACTTCTGCCACCTTCAGTTATTGTATTACCCAAATAGTAAACCTTGCCCAACATAATTCCCTCAGCATCATGTGATTTGATTTGGCTACCCCCCCCCCCCCCACTACCCTTTTATTTTTTGCTGATTTTTATCTCATATTATTTTGTTTCTCAAGACACTATCCATTCCATTCAACAGATCTTCTAAGTCCTCGGTCATCTCTGACAGAATTATCATGTCAATTGCAGATCTTAAAGCTTCTATTTCTTCTGCCTGTACATTAATTCCCTTTCCAAATTTCTCATTGGTTTCCTTTGTTTGCTGCTCATTGTACAGACTGAATAACATGGAGAACACACTACAACCTTGGGTCACTCCATTCAATGTTACTTCTTCTCTTTCATGCCCGATGACTCTATGATCGCAGTCTGGTACCTGTACAACTTTTTGGTCCCTATATTTTATTCCTCCAACATTTAGAATTTCAGAGAGGTATTCCAGCCAATATTGTCAAAAGCTTTCTGTGAATCTACAAATGCTTTAGCTGTAGGTTTGCATTTTTTAAATCTATTTTCTAAGATAAGTTGTAGGATCACTACTGCTTCACATACTCCAACATTTATCTATAAACATGGCTTCTACCAGTCTTTTGATTCTTCTGGAAATAATTCACATTGGCATTTTGCGACAACGATTTATTGAATTTATTTCACTAATGTGATGTTTCCTGGCACTTTCGAAAAACAATTCATATTAAAAAAGGCTCAGTTTGATGAGATATTTAATGCTGTGCATGAACTGAACTGTATACTTTCATATAACATATGCAAATATAATTACAAAATAAAACATGAAAAATGGCACTTAAGTTTACAGATGTGTAAGTCAACATGGAATCTGCTCGGTTTGCTTCTGTCAACTGAGCACAGCAAAGGATACTTGAAGTCACACAAAAATCACTATCATCATTTATGACTGACTAAAGAATTAAACTCTTTGAGTACCATGTCCATAATAGGCCCGTAAAATTACAGGTGTGGCATTCTTCCCAATTTTATATTACAAGCATGGCACTAAAATTGTTAAATAGTGCTAAATAAGTAGCATGATTGCTGTTTAGTGGCCGGCCAGGGTGGGTGAGTGGTTCTAGGCGCTACAGTCTGGAACCACGCGACTGCTATGGACGCAGGTTCAAATCCTGCCTCGGGCATGGATGTGTGTGATGTCCTTAGGTTAGTTAGGTTTAAGTAGTTCTAAGTTCTAGGGGACTGATGACCTCAGAAGTTAAGTCCCATAGTGCTCAGAGCCATTTGAACCTTTTTTTTTTTTTTTTAGTCAATCACAAACTAATCATCACCTTTCAGTCTAACATAGACCTCAGCTAAGCTACAGATCAGTGTTTGTTTGAAGATGGCTTCACTATTGTGGGAAAAGGAATACTTGGTGATAAAACCACTAAGTTTAAAAAAAAAAAAAATGTTAGAGACAACCTCTTCAAGGAAAAGTGAAGGAAAAATTGAAATATGATGGACTGCAGGCTTAGGTTCTTCTTTCAAATGTAAGGTGATAATGATGACCTCTATTAATGCTGACATGGCAAACGGAGTGTCATGTATACTGTGGAATAGCGGGTCTCAGTAGTGTATATATTCTAACAGAATACAAATCCCTTCAAAATTTAGTGGAAAAGCAATTTTGCATGAAATGTGGAATTATCAAATGCCTCCAGTTGTGCAGAAAGCAAATTATCTGTTGTGTTCAAATATGTAAAATGTTGGCAATTAGTGATGTGATGTCTTGGAAGGGAAATTTGATATTTTGAAAAACTCTGTTGCATAGTTACTTGATTAGATTTGTTGGGTTCAACATATTTTTTTCTTTTTCTTTGATGTAAAATAATTGTGGCATATAATGTCAATGAATATAATATAAATAAATGTAGTGAGTGATGTCAATGAACTATAATATAACTGATAGGCATATTATAATTTTTAATGTTACACTGTGTAACGATGAAACAAGACAGAGAAAGGAAGGATACTTGAAAAATCAGCTCCCAAAAAATAATGACAAAATTGTCAAAAAATAACACCAACACTAGCAAATGATAACTCTGAAATTGGCAAAAAATAACAGAATAAATAGTTTTCCCTTCTGTAAGTTTGACTAACAGTTGCACACACTGGAACAGACAATCTCAAAATGCATTCCAGATCCCCTGATTCACAAAATTCCTAATCAAAGACCATGAAACCAAGCGAGAGAATTACCATACTTTGTTACTGGAATATTCACATTCACAGCTTGCACACTTCCTTGTTTCTGGAAGATGTTTGCATATCCTCCAAACCAAAAATTGTTTGGCATCTACATACACACATTAAATCACCCAACTGATGGTAAATAAACAGAAATAATATAGAACATCATTGTACTATGTGTGAGAGGACCTAGTTTAAAATTAAAGCTAGTGTCATAAACAATGGTATACGTGATCGAAGGAGCTCCTATCATAATTGGTCTCTGTTTGAATTACTGATTACAACAGGATCTAGACATTATGCTTCATGACTCAGGTGCAAAGCATCAACTACAAATGAAAATAAACATTCAGTGTCCACTGCAGTATGAGGACAAGTTAACATTTGAAATATCACCAATAAATGACAGTGCACATTTGCACCCTCCTCCACCATGAAATTACTGCTAATTTACAAAGGCTCAAACTACTTACTATACTCTGTCACAAATGGCCACAATAATTCTGCATATTTAAGGATAGAAGAGCAGTTGAACGGAATTGATGGTGTCTTGAAGGGAGGATATAAGATGAACATCAACAAAGGCAAACGAGGATAATGGAATGTAGTCGAATTAAGTCGGGTGATGTTGAGGGTATTAGATTAGGAAATGAAACACTTAAAGTAGTAAAGGAGTTTTGCTATTTGGGGAGCAAAATAACTGATGATGGTCGAAGTAGAGAGGATATAAAATGTAGACTGGCAATGGCAAGGAAAGCGTTTCTGAAGAAGAGAAATTTGTTAACATTGAGTATAGATTTAAGTGTGAGGAAGTCATTTCTGAAAGTATTTGTATGGAGTGTAGCCATGTATGGAAGTGAAACATGGACGGTAAATAGTTTGGACAAGAAGAGAATAGAAGCTTTCGAAATGTGGTGCTACAGAAGAATGCTGAAGATTAGATGGGTAGATCACATAACTAATGAGGAGATACTGAATAGGATTGGGGAGAAGAGGAGTTTGTGGCACAACTTGACCAGAAGAAGGGATCGGTTGGTAGGACATGTTCTGAGGCATCAAGGGATCACCAATTTAGTATTGGAGGGCAGCGTGGAGGGTAAAAATCGTAGGGGGAGACCAAGAGATGAATACACTAAGCAGATTCAGAAGGATGTAGGTTGCAGTAGGTACTGGGAGATGAAGAAGCTTGCACAGGATAGAATAGCATGGAGAGCTGCATCAAACCAGTCTCAGGACTGAAGACCACAACAACAACAACATTTAAGCTGAGGGTACCTTAATAACACATAAATTATTGACTTGTTATTTCAGTTGAGAAATTTGTTGTATTTCACCTTACGTTCGATATTCATCTCATTTGATTCAACTGCTGTCTTTGTCATCTTCTTACATATAGTGATTAAGCATCTGCTTGTTCCGTCTCCACAACTTTCATGTCCATTGTTTCCTTGGTCAACTTGGTCAATGTATGTCTCTACTCTCTTTGGGGTCGTAGTTCAGGATTGTCTTCGGTATAAATATATTTTATTTGTTTCGCTTTAATTGTAGCCAGTCTCTCATATGCTTAGTAACTATTGTGCATCATGTTATTTTAAAAATAAGTTTGTCTTTAAAACTGAGAATTTAATTTTTATCGGTTCAGATGGTGATTAATTGTGCCTGTGTTACTTTACCTCAGATAATTTTCTACAGACTCATCACAGTTTAGATAATTATTTGGTCATAATTTTAAGCAAATTAGGTTTAAATGCAATGAATGCTGTTGGATCATGAAGTAGATACAGTTTCGCTTGTTGGAAAATGAGCTGACACATACAAAATTAGTGTATTATAATAAGTCATGATCAGTCTCATTCTTGAGGGTAAAGATGCCAAAAAAAGTAATATTTGTCATGTCTTTCAGCATTAATTTGTCTGATCATATTTTAATGTTGAGAGTTGCATTTTAACTATGTTCTACAATGCACTCCATACTATCATTTTCCACAAATTTTACTATATTTTTGAATATCACATGTTAAATAACCCAAGTGAACAGTATCTGAAGAAAAGTGTGCCCCACAACAATTACAGTTTAAGCCTTGTAACTGCACTAATATATGCTGCTACTGTAGCACAAATGTGATGTGACCCACAAGAAGAAAATGCAACAAAGATGATGCAGCAATATGAACCATTTTTATATACATGGTTGTTTTAATTAAACTTTTGCTATTTAGAGGGTCCCAATGAAAAACAAGTGATCATAGCACAATGCAGATCAGTGGAAACATTTGTAAGAATATGTGGAAGAGAAACAATGTATAAACCTTTGAAAGAAACACATTTTAATTTCCACATGAGATGTAATATTTGTTAATTGCATTCATGTTTACCTTCCAGCTTACAAACATTGCTCAATGTGATGACTATCTGCATCCATGACAGTTAGAAGCACACCAGAGATATCATGTCACAATTGTTTGTAGCATTTTTTGAATGGTGGACCATGGAATGTCATGACACAACACTTGTACTGCTCAGAGATCACACATTGTGTCCAGTATTTTCAGCTATGCCAAGAGTAACTTCCTGGAACACTTTATGGTGCAATTCACTGCTAGCCTCTCTCAATCAGATCCAAACCATCAATTAATTCGAACTTCCGAATCATGTTCTTGAACTCCGGTACAGGAAGAGGACCTCTCCATATCCCTTTAACGTGTTGATTCTTGCAGCAGCATTGTTGCTGTTGCTGATAAAACAGCTTTGCGAATGAAGTCCTGCTCAACTTTTCCAGACTCAAGTAGACTATCTGCAGCTGTATTGCACATGACGCTTGTATTTCAGTCATACATCACAGTACCAGTACTGGCATCTAATGGAAAGTGATGGCATTACCCCTACTAGCAATGCAAATCCAGCAGTGCACAGTCTGAACATTATTCCTATAAAGTTGGGTACCCATATGATAAATAGTTTTTCATCTATACTGGCTCAAGTAGCAAAAGTTTGATTATAACCACCCTGTATTTTACAAAGCCATTCAGTAGTGAAGCCCAGCCATTAATCAGAGATAGGCACAGAGAGGCACTTAAACAAAAAATAATAATTGTGATAGACATTGATAGTTAACTGCAAATGTATCTTCAGAGACTTATAGAGGAAGGATATGTGCTTCCAAAAGCAATGACAGTGGTTACAGACTAAAGTGTGCAATGTAAGATGAACAGTTAGCATTTGAGTCCTCTATACTGGATAAAATATGGAAAAGTAGAAGACTGAAACATACAATGTCTTTCACTATGTATAATAAAGATATTAACAATGACGTCAAACAAGATATGACTGTTCATGCTCCATGTATTCACAGATAATTGAGATCTGTCTTTATTCTCTAGAAACTCTGTAAGGCTTACATTTTCGATGTTTATATACAAGACAGTGCCATAAGTGTTGAACTCCATTGTGTATCATTCTGATAACTTTTTTGTCCACTAGTCACTCTAATATGTATTGTAGGTTTATGAATCAATGAGTTTATTTCCTCTGTTTGTTTATATTGTCATGAAATGATAGACAATGTATTTATTAATACTTATCTACTTACAAATAATGGATTTTCTGTAATAACTGAGTAATTGATAAACTTTTTGAACAACTGATACAAAATATTTGTATGAAAAAAAAGAAGAAAAAAAACAGAAAACAGTGATGAAACCCACTATCTGAAAGCCAATTGCTAGTGTCAGCTCCATCAAGGTTCATAGTGACACATGTGATTGTTACTTTAAAAGTAGGTAGATGATAACTTCATAGTGGGTACTCATCAGGTTATAGATGATTTTATTTGTTTTGAAATTTCAATGAAACAAAATGTTGTGCAGAAAGTACAGCATAAAACATCTACAGTGTGAATTTAGTGTTTCAGTGTTGTGCAAACTCACTCAATTCACACACTTCATCTCCTCTAGCATTCCACAAATTTCACACATTTTTCTCTGAATGGCAACATGCTGTGGTACTATTTATATATGTTATAATGATGCTGGCTCCTGAAAAGACATGTTTTAGAGACTCTCCTCCACACTACAATATTACCAAAATATAAACAGTCTAAATGGCTATGGAAATTTAGGAAAAATACTGAAAACTACAAAAAACTAAAAAGCAGGAACTACTTGTGCATCATCCTACCTTGTGCAGGAGGCTGATGTTCAGCTGTTAACAGTGGACCTTCCTGCCATATCGCTGTTCCTGGAAACACACACACACACACATTAGTTATAAAATTTTAATGTTGGAACCAATATGAAAGTTATGAAAAGTCAGAAGATTATGTTTTATGCACTCTTCAGCAGTTTGTTTAGGGGAAAACTATAACTGGATTTATTGGCAGACGCACTAATACCTTCATCCATGTCACTTTTTCTTATTTATTGATGCACATAATATAATACAAAACCATCTTCTCAGTTTGCGATTTCTTCTTGTTCAAAATCTACCACTTTTAGTAAAATACCTTACAGCCTTACCCTAAAGACAAATGCCCTTTAAGTGAGTGAGTGTTGAGTGAATAAAAGAGCTGCTTATGAACTTCAATGAGGTTGCAGCTACTAAAATTACAACAGGACTGATAATCCCATGTCATCATATCTTTGGTGTATTCTCAAATTAGAAAAAAAACATATATCTTTTGATATATGTTTTGAATAGGTGTCTTTTGCATTAACTATAATATTTTGTTCTCTATGGAGTTCTTGTTCATGGAAATCTGCTAACTTTGGCATCTGTTAATGATTCCTGAAGAGCTTTTCCTTTTTAAACTGTATAAATGCCACTGACATTCCAATTTATCCAAGCATCTGTTAGCAAACAGTTCTCAAGGATCAATTTTTTAACTGTAAGGCTACATCATTTTGTAGATGTACACAGGAATAAATTAAATAAATTTTTGTAATCATCACATAAATAAGGAACAATCATGTATACATTTTTTGATGTTAGTTTGCAAAAGATTTTGGAAGCACATAATTAACTTAAGACAAAATACATATTTTCTTCAAATCATTTTTTATTAATACTCTGAAGATTGAAAGAGCTTATACTGCTTAATATGTTTTGAATTATGTGCTGTCGTTGGACACTCAACTAAACTGAAGCAGTACATCATATTTTCTGTGACTTCTTTCTTTTGTCATCTTTATTCTTCTTTGCTTTTAGTGTCCTACTGGAATGCACTTACTGAAATCAGAACACTTGCTCCATATCAAAGTATCAATTAGGCTCCGTGTTAATATTACCTCCGTGTAGCAGCTAAACTACATGGTAGCTCACATATTTTTTATTATATATATATCACCTTCTACATCTATGAATGCTTACAACAATCAAAATCTTTGAAAACAATAACTGAATTCTCCACTGGTGCTTTATAGAATACGCAGAAAATTACAAAAAGGAAATACTTACATAATATTTTCAAACATATTTGATAAGTGCTTCATTTTTTACTAATATCTTCTACACCTATAACACATATTTCAGTCTTTGTTTCATATTATAATTTTAAGTCCCATGATGTGTTTGTTGAACAGTTCCAAGGATTCTGTGAGCCTCAATGCCCGCTGTACTATTCCTCTTGATCATACTCCTTAAGAACGACACTTTTGAGCTTGATCTAAAATGTCTTCAGTTAGTTTCTTCAGTTAATATTTAATATCATTATGGAGCATCATGTTCCAGATCTTCCAGCCTCTTCTTCTCATTATTTATTTTTGTATAATGTTGCGCTCTGAAGTCAGTTTTTCTCTGTGTAGACCTTGTGCTTATGCAGACTGCTTTCCTCCATGTTGACCTTGTGTTTGTATCTTCAATATTCACTTATCTTGTCGACTTCACTCTGTGTATTATAGAAATTGTTGAATCTGTTCCATTAACTACACATAGAAAACAATGTAATGTAATCGCCCCTTTGGTTGGTAGTCATCTTCTTCATAGTTTTGGTTGGTAGTCATCTTCTTCATGTCTTTCACAGCACCTTTCCCAATTATAACTTTCTTTGTTTATATCTGACTCAAATTCTTTGTTAAACAATCTTTAATTTTGAACTGATCAGCTGTACACAAATTAATTACAGCAGAGTGGCACTGTAAAAAAATTTAGTAATGTAAAGTTTCTTTACACTTTGTCCTTATCCGAAATCATTTCTCAATGCTTTTCCAACAGACAATCTGTAAATTAGATGTCTGAATTTGTAATAGCTTCTGAATAAGTACTTCACATCATTATTTTACACTTTCATTATATTTACCTGCTGTATATAAATCCCGTTACTTCTTATTTGTCTCTGTACTAGATTACCTTTCTCTCAAGATTACAGACATTTATTCCTTTCTTCAAAGATATGTATAGAGTGCAAACATATTGATTGCTCTCACACAGCCTTTCTGTAACTGCATGTTAATATTAGACTTCTTTCGTTAGTGTCTTTGTAATTCCTGAACCTTGCTTTCTAGCTTTGCTTAGTGTCTTCATTATTCCTAATTCTACCTGATATCTGCCCAAAGTACTGCAAATAATAATCAGTTTCTCTATTGGTTTTAAACATTTTTCTGCCATTGATAGTAAGCCATCTCAAACTGAATTTGTGAAATCTGTTTCACATGCTACACATTGTCCTTTTCACAT
The DNA here is from genome assembly GCF_021461385.2 of Schistocerca piceifrons. NCBI lineage: Eukaryota > Metazoa > Arthropoda > Insecta > Orthoptera > Acrididae > Schistocerca > Schistocerca piceifrons. The sequence goes on from NC_060149.1 coordinate 787,723,002, forward strand.
TTCAAGAATGTACTTTCTCAGAATTATTTATTGTGTAGCATTTACTTCACAAATTACTGCAGAAAGAATTAATTGCCTTCTGATTCCTAAAACTTCCAGGTTATAATATTTGCAAAAGTGTCACATCATTTCTTGTGGTTTGCATCATTAATGATGTTTTATGATGTGGTCGATACAAAATGTTCCTTTGTCTTGCATACATTTCCACAACTACACTTTCAAACATTTTATGTTTTGAAAGTTATTTCATAAAACTAATAGCCATGTTGCCTGAATATTCAATATTTTATACTTTCCCATTCTCTTGAAAATTTCAGCTTCTTACATACACATGTGTATGCATATTTTATTTTTCCTAACATTTCCTAACTTAGTTCTGAAAGGCTGTGATGTGGTTTCCTAAAGTTATCCAGCGATGCCAGTATTTGCTTTTGAGAATTATGTTTTACTATTATAGTCTATGGTATGATATTTCAGTTTGAGAAGTAGTTTAACCTACAGCCTTTCACTAAGAAGGAAATGAATATGGAATTAAAATGAATACACACTGTGGAGTTACAATTTATGTTGTATCCTGCTGTCCTAGAACACTGATCATCAAAGATGTGTCTCCTTAATGGCCAGTTTCCCAAAGCAATGACCACAGGGTGTACTAAACCTCTAACTGTTCCACTTTCTTCGTATTAACATACCACTGCCACAAACTCAACTCTTGAAGATGAGTTTAGCATTTTGTTGGAAGAAGAGGATACCAGACCTTATAAACAATGATCACTATGGAAATGTTGCTGCACGATGAGGAAACTTGTGTATACCATCGCTGTTGGGCATATTAATTGAAAACTTTATGAGATGATCTATACATCTTCCCATATCACTCATAATCCATAATATTAGGCATCTTCTTTTGAAGACATTTGCGCTATCTCAATCGTTTCAAAAGGTATGTAATACGATGGCAGTCATACGACTGGAGAACTCCTTTGGCAACCTCAATGCTTGTTCATCACCTTGAAATTTGGAGCCCTATTTTCTGAGAAGTTCTTAATAATCACTTTTTCTTAAAATCAGTCGATGACAGAAGAGAATGCACTACCACTGTACATTTTAGTCACAATGCCATTGCATCTTATGATACATGCACTTCAACCCATGTTGTATAACAATGAGACCGATTTTTTAAAATTAATTTATCCTCTGTCCTCTCAGATTTGAATAATTAAATTCCAATAAAACTGACTTATACTGTGCTCTTCAGCTTGTATATAAAAGTCATTATCATGCCAGTTTTGTTCATACAATATTAAGTTATTATCTTGAAGTGTGTTACATGAACTGTTAATAATTTCATATGGAAAGGGCAATAATTAATTAAATCATTCACATATAACTGTTAGCAACTGATATAGCAGTGTCCTCATTACAGACCTTTAAGAAAGTGAAAATTTAAGTTTCCAGTATCATATAATGAAAGACCATACTTGAAAAACATTGCTAATGTCTTCTGAGTCTGCTTGTAATAATAAACTGGTTCACTTAGAGATAGCGTCAATAGCTGAATTTAAAAGAAGTGACGAGTAGCTCTATTGTGTCTTCTTGGTTACTTTGTACAACACTACTTTACACAACATGTGAAATTATTTTTGTTTTGGTTTTTATTCAACTCTGTATGCTTTTTGCATAGGATTATTTCCATTTTACGAACACTGCAGACAATGATAGTTTAGTCAAGATTTTCTTCTCCATGAAGTAGTAAAAATAGTTGGTACAAATATGAGTAACAAGTTTATGAATAATGATTATACATTTGTATGGAGCCACAGTCATACAAAAAGTTTTACTCTTACTTCTGTCCTTTTTCTGTAGGTATTCCTTTAGTAAATATAATAACACTTCTATAACCTAATGGTAACACAGTGTATCAAAATTTTCATCTTCAAAATTTCTTGGCTGTTTTATCATTGATACTGCACTTACACATGTAATGTAAAGGAATAGATACTTCATTTCAAATTATTTTCTGTGATAAAATGATACTTTCAGCTAAACATAAGTCCAGCTTACAGTTGGTGCACCATGTTATCAATGTTATCACACAGAGCAGACAACATGTATCTGCTGGGGATCTGGGGTATTTAAGCAACTGAAAGTGCTAATATTCATATACTATTTGATGCTTATAGAGACGTCGAAAACACAAAGGAGGCACAGAATGAGCTTTAATAATTTTTATACAACAGCCATCCTGATGTGAGTGCTGAAACTTTACTTTCTATTTGGATAGTCATCTAGTGCAGAAACATCACTACTGTAATGAATAAATTATTTTATGCGTTGATACAGCAGCATGTCTGAAATGATGGTAGTGTTACAACATTGTCTGTCTTCATGGCTAGGCAGTCACTGTGTTTGATTGTAAGCAAGAATACTCCATTTTGATTCTCAAGAATGGTAATGTACAGTAGTGAGTCTATCCCACTTTTATTGGGCACACACAAACTTAATTGCATGCATATGAAAAGCCAAAAATCACTTTTTATCTTGACAGTAGCTTTTAAGATATTGTGTATGAAATGAATGTACAAACATTAGACAACCATACTGGAAGTCACAGGGCAGATCATTTCATTAAGGCAGGTCATTATGTTTAAACTTCCATCATGTTCTGGTTTCATATTGTGGCTATTGAGTGGTAGTTTCATGCATCTGTGTTACACCTCTTCTTAAGATGAGTTTACCCCTACTCTTCAAATCAACTGGTCCAGTTACAAATTCAGTAGGCGACTTGATAGGGATTCCATGGACTTTATAACATTTTAGTGACTTCAGCTCTTTTTCAGCACTGATATTTAAATAATTAATATATCTTTGCAATCATACAACAACTGAAGTGGGTTTGTAGTGGAACACGTTTGGAAGTTGTCTCTTTCCAATTACAAGCAATAAAAATTGCCATACTGTCTTCATTCTTTTTGTAAGACACAGAGTGAATACTTATCCTTAATGCTCATATAGTCACTCCTTTCTTTGTCCTTTTATTGTGTTAAAAATGGGAAAACAAGTTATAATATCATTAAATAGTCTTTTTAATCAGCTGATCTAGAGAGGTTTCGAAACCATGGTACTGAGTTTAAGTTGAATGTATAGCTCCAGGAACACAGCTAGCTATATAATTCAAACACTATTATTTCATCTTCTTATTTCATATGTCTCCTTACTCATGTTTATTCATGTAAAACACAACCAATTTTCATTTTATTTTATTCTAGATGTGTTCCACATCAACAAGGACTTTCTTAATATATGTTCATGGTAAAAACAATGCTTCTTTCCTAAACTCATATACAGCTGATTAAGTATCAATAAAGCATTTTACAGATTCAAAATGTTTTCTGGGATTTTGTTGGAGCAAGGATTTGAAGTCCAAACCCAAAAATTATTAACAACTCATAACAAATTTTTATGTTCTGAGTTTCACCACTTCCCCGAAGAAATATTAAGATGTTTTGCACTAAGATGAACCTATAACATAAGTGAAATGAACCACCAGTATTGAGTGAGAAACAATGCATATAGTGTAGGTGTTCAGTGAGGACAAATCTTCACTTGAGCAGTTTCAAGAGTCAACAATATTTCTTATATCTTCTTCACTTAAACTTCAACTGATTGGATGCATATTAAGTCTCAGATTGCGAAACTCACCTGTTTGCTCCTTGAACTCAGCTGGACTTGGGGGCGGGGTTTTCGAAACTTTTGGTGACAGGATTTCTGAAAAAATGTGTGCAAGTTGTGAGACTCAGTAGCATTAGTGGCACTTGTTCCAAGCACAAGTCTACTAAATTTCAAATGTTGGTAAAATATTCTGCACATAACATTAGTGGATTAGGTGAATTACATTTTGAACTGCCACTACAAGGAAGTGAACACACATTAAGGTAGTTATTGTAGTCATTGCATAATAACAGCTCCTAAAAAAAAAAAAAAAAAAAAAAAAAAAAATATATCCACGAAAATGTGTACTGAGATGAACTTAGCATTTAAAATAATAATCAAAAGTAATTTACACCATATAAAAACAAGAATGAACAGAATAAAAATTATGATAATGTCAAAAACATTATTTTAAAATACAATTGTTGTTTTAATATTAGTAACTATTCTCAAACAGCTGGAAATCACTCATTATAATTTAACTAAATGTTATGGATAACACACTGTTTTAGTACAAAGGAAATGGAAAACTCATAAGAAACACTAATCATTGATATTCATGTAATATGGAGATGACAACAAAAACATTACCTGTGCATACACAGATAAGGGAACTTGCTATATTCATATGGGGTAGAGTACAAAGGCAAAAAGGAAGTGATTGATTGCAATAACTCAGCAACATAGGGCCAGTTACTGTATTATTTGCTTAAATAAAGCATTAATTTGTTCAGGATATGAATTACCATATAAAGAATGGGATGTCCTACAAGGTGAGACTGTGTGATGAGCTTTAGAAGTTATAAAAAGTAGTTATGATTCGAATTTATACTTAATTGACCATTTAATAATTTGTTTTCTAACAAGCATAATGATGTGGTAGAAAATAAATATTTGGTATCTATTTCAGTCTCTGTCCATCATGATGGAGAAAATTTGGTTGTTTTAGTGTACAAAAGTCATGTTGCTATGTTCTACGGGTAATAGTAGTACATGATAAGAAATGCATACTCAAAGTCTGGTTCAGAGTATGTGAGAAAAATAAAATTTTATGACTTAGGAAACTGAAAACACAACAATTATGTGAACATTCCTGTTAAATAACAATGAAAATCTATCAATAGCAAAGTTATAACACCATAAATAACACTGTACAATATTCAAGTTGTGTACCACCCACTAGTTTGAACATGAGCAAATTTTGGCACTGTTTTATTGAAATCTGTGTGGACACAGAGTAACATAGTAGGTGGAATAAATTTGGTAGACCCACTGATATTATTATTTGCATTGTACAGCGAAAGAATCATTAAAAGCTCCAGTCTGCGCATGATATGACATGGATTGCACGAATTCAGAGAAGTGATGCAACACACAGTTTCCTCAGTCATAGCTATTCACTCAAACATAAATTACATCACTACTGTCCTAATGCATGAATTTAAGTTGAATTCAGTTAGGTAGTCACTTTCATATTTACATAGCTAACAGGTCATTTAAAATGTCCCATCATCTCTTCTATTTACATATGTCTATATTTCAATCATTTCCATTTCCTGTGATATTTTGTGTCACAAATTGCTCAGATTTGGCTTTGGGACCCACTGTATTATATTTTTGGTCATAAGGCAGTCAGAAAATTTCCATTAGTGTAGTTCTGTAGCTTTGCAAGAAGCACTAGAGGTTATCATGGATATGGTTTATAATTTTTTTAGTATAGGATGACACTTGGTACTGAGTTTCATGAGAAAAGTAATTACTGATAGCTGCAACTTAAGATTTCAGGAAAATTATCACTAGCTTGTGAATTTGAGAATGCTGATGAAAATGGGAGAAGATAAAGGAAAAAGAAAGAAACTGAGGAGCTACCTAGTATACATGTAAATCTTTTAACCACACTTTTCAAAGAAATTTTCTCATTCGACTTTGTCATTTTGGTTTCATCACTACACAAAATTTTCAGTATGAGCTAACTAATTTCTTCCCTTGCAATAATGTATATAGTTATGCCTATATCAGTATTTTTCCAATACCCAATTATCAGTGTTCATCTAGGTCTAAGAATTTCATTTAGTAAAATGCTGACAAAAGTTTTTGTAGTGAAACAAATATTGGTAAGCACTGAAAAATCTGTAACTAATTCTGCACTTACTAAATAACAAATTTAATCATGCATGAGAGTAAGTAAATGAAAAGAAATCACACTTATTGAGAAGTTATGTATTACTGTTACAATCATTACAACATTAATTCAAATGGACAAAGTAGTTGGTAATGCATGCATTTCACCAGTCCCATATATCTAGGGTATAAAGCTGCCATACCTTGAAGCAAGCTTGACCTCAGCTGTCAGCACTAACCTTTCATATCAAGGAGACTGACATTGCACTGATAGTCTGTTGACACAGGAGAAGTTCTGATAAAATTCTCTTGAACTTCCGGTCATGTCAAGTGGTTTAAAACCCATGAGCATTTGGCTGAGTACTCATTAGCCATTGTCAAGTGGTGACAGTCTTTTTGTTTCTGCAGCTATAGCAGCAATCAAAAGACAACCATTGCTTGACAATGTTTGAGGAGTACTTGGCTGAGAGCTTGTGGATTTTAAACCACTTGACATGGCTGGAAGCCTGAGAGAACATTATCCGTACCTCTGGCCCGAAACCATACACTGGTATACACAAGATGTTCTTCCAGACATTTCCTATCCAGCACAGGATAAAGGTGTGTGTTGACTGTGGATATAAGTCAACATAATGCAGGCAGCTTGTAAACAAATGTAGTGTGTGTAGGTATTGAAAGCCAGTCCAGTTTGTTGTCTCCTGGAGGTAATAAATGATGGCCAAGGGTGTTGTCATTGTGAAATCAGATTTACCAAAGCATTATCAAACAGACATGAAATAAAAGCCACTGACTACTGCTGCAGTATTACTCAAAATTGCTGATAGAATCTGTCCATTCCTCTTAATGCTCTTTTGCTCAGGCATGATGGTAATCTATAACAAAACTGAACTTGAATCTTTCACTGAAAATTATGCTGGATACTCATGAGCACTTCATGCATACCCAGTTATTGTGCTCTTCTTGACAGGCACAGTAACACTGTGGTGAGACTTAATTTATCATGACTGTTGTTAATGTCTCCTCAAAATTAGGCAACTCTGACACTACTGTGGCATTCTATCTGGATACTAACATTTTTTTATCATTGTATGTAAAATTCTGTACAAATAACAAAGATAGCAGTACCAAAGATTTTCATTCATGGATCAAAACCCACTAATAGTGCTTCAAATAGAGAATGCTTTCATGATGATATGAACAGGCAATCCAGAAATAACGAGACAGGGCTTTCTCTGGGGAATGCTGGTTTCAAATTCAGACCTGGTCATTCCAGTTATCCACAGTTTCCTTAAATCATGTAAGACTCCTTGGAAATTAGCTGTGAGAGGATGTATGATATATGCTAGTAGATGGTGGCTATAATTAAACATTTTTACATTGCTGGTATTTCAACACAGAGGTTCCATTCTTTGGTAATTAAACTTGTGAGGGTTCCCATGAAAAACAAGTGACTGTAGGGTAATGAAACTTTGTAGAAACATTTGTAAGGACCTGCAGAAGAGAAATACTGAATAAACCATTGAAAGACACGCATTTTATTGTTCATATGAGAGGGTAATATTTTTTAATTGCATACCATGTTTACATTCCAGCTTACGAACATTGCTCAATGTAATGACCATACGTATCCATGACAGCCTGGGACCAATCTAGAGATATCATTTCACAGCTGCTTGCAGCAAGTTTTGAACGTTGGACCATGGAATGTTCACCCGTCAAGACACAGCTCATGCATTGATTGAAGATCGCACATTGTATCCACTATTCTCAGCCATGGCAACAGTAAGTTCTTCAGTATTTTGTGGCACAGTTCTGCCATTGGCCTCTTTCGTGATCAGTTTCCGAATCTCCAGTTGATTCAGACTTCTGAAACATGTTCTTCAACCCTGATGTGAAAAGAGAATCTTTCCATATTCCTTTAATGTGTGGATACAAACAGCAGCAGCACTACTGCTGTAGTTTTGATAAAACAACTTTACAAGTAAATCCCTGCTCACATTGTCCAGACCCATGTTGACTGTCCGCAACTGTATTTCACACTGATGCTTGTGTTTAAATGCTATGTTGCTATACCAGTACCAGTGCCGAACAGCAACTCATGGCACTGACACTACTAACAATGCAAATCCTGCAGCTCAGTCTGAACATCAAACCTATAACGTTGGGTGTCCATGTAGTAAATAGTTTTCCATCCACACTGACTCAAGTAGTGAAAGTTTAAGTACAACCATCTAGTATATAGTGCAAACACATCTACGTTAAACCAGATAAGTTGAAGTATTTTCCAATATTTGTATCAGTTTTTCAAATGGGGCTAGTTACTGGTACACAAAAAGTCTTGGTTGAAGTACTATGTGGAACATATTAATGCAGAACTTGGGGAATCACTTAGAAGAGAGTGCTATTAACTGATAGATGTGATTGATGCACCTTCCTTTAGTCCTTTGCACCACAAAGAGGCTACCAGCAGCTCTACCTGCTAGTAGTACACAATCTGTCCAAAGCAGTGTCCACTGAATCCCAGCAATTTTCAATTATCTAAACAGGCCTTTCTACGGGACATGGTTATAGCAGCAGCTATAGGAGTGCAAAGCACTGAAGGTTGAACAACAGCATAAATGAGAAACAACATTTGTTTAGTATATTCCACAAAGAATTATTATAAAATGATGAAATGATAATATGAACACTGGAAAATAAAATAGCAAGTGGAATGCCAACAGCCTTGTTATGCTTATCAGAATACTGCTGGAAGGCACTGAAACTGGACAGATACTTCCAGATATTATACAGAAACAATAAGAGAAAATGTGGAATGGCTGTATACAGGAGAAAATGTGGAGTGGCTGTATACAGAAGAATTAGAGCTGAGTTCCAGTTTCACAAATTAATGAATACTGCATTGAAAATGTTTTGAATGTTGTGCTACAATGGTTGGTAGTATCAATAATTTAACATACCACAATTTTAGATTATGTTGTTAGAGAAATGTTACTAAAGGTATGTGCTCTTGGTAGACTTAACTGGAGACTTGTTGTTTGTGAATATTTAATTTTTGATTTTCTGCCAGACAGTAGTAGCTGAGGATACATGCAGGTTTTCTTTATATCTAACTTTGATTTATTTTTTATGGTTATCTTCCCTTTGAGGTTTGAAAGTGATGATGACATCTGGTTTGAATAAGACTGAACTATTGTACTGGTACCTTCAGTGATTTGGATGGAAAAAGTGGGTTAATCAACATGCTGGTCAAATGTTAATAAAGAAACATACAACCAGAATTAAACAAAAATTATTATATAACAGAAAAATAACCCACGATTCAGTCCCAATGTTGACATACAACTTGAAGAAGAATTCTGGGGTGAAATCTCATAATACTGACAGCATATGTTAGGTTATACAATATTTGTACCACCATTTTTCGTACATTAAAGGCATAGTGGTAAAATACTGAACATAGTAACTGCAAAGGCCTGGCTATTCCAACATGAAGGTATGTTCCATGTACCACTTATTGTAAGGGAGATCATAGTCCCACCTATGGCCAAGAGAGGTGAGAAATTGCTTTGCTTTATGTGGTTAATCTGTAGCGGTCTTTCCATCACATGCCAGTACTACATGTTTCTGTCTTTATGTTCATAACTGGTAAGTACATACTTTCATGTGTCAACATTCCTACAATAGATATGGCACACCAGGTTACAAAGCATAAAATTTTTTCTATATTGTCTATACAGTTTAATTGTGTGTAAATCCATCCTCTTATACATTACACATGTAGGCATTGTAAATGATTTTCTGTTTCAAAAGGAATGAAAGTTGAAAGAATGTTGGTAATGAACTTTCAGGGGAAAATATACAGGATCTTGTGAGCAATACACTGGTTCATTTAAAATTAGTTAACAAACTGGAATCTTATGACATCAGAGGAATGTTTACCGATATGTTACAACCACAACTACCAGTCAGATTCCAGTTACACAAATTGATGACAGAGAGGCCAAGACTGATAAGATTTGCAGTCATAGTTAAATTATTCTAACATGCACTTTCCCCAAAGGATTAGTTTTGGGGCCTTGTTTTTCATATTATGTACAGAATGGTTCTGTGATGATGATAGAAAAGTTCACGATCATGGAGAAGAGACTCTGGTCCAGAAATGACAGAGCTGAAAGTTATAAGAGAAAATCATTCTGATACCTCTTCTACTGCAAGCTCTTTGTTCAAATGTTCAAATGTGTGTGAAATCTTAAGGGACTTAACTGCTAAGGTCATCAGTCCCTAAGCTTACACACTACTTAACCTAAATTATCCTAAGGACAACACACACACCCATGCCCGAGGGAGGACTCAAACCTCTGCCGGGACCAGTCGCACAGTCCATCCGTGACTGCAGCGCCTTAGACCGCTCGGCTAATCCCTTGCGGCTGCAAGCTCTTTACTTTTCATATTTTGGGAGGAGATAGTGTGGACCAAAACACAGAAAAAAGTCCAGTAAACATACACACTAAAGCACATACCTTAAGAGCTATGAGCAACTGTTCGTCTTTGGCACTGTGAAAAACATCTCTTTTACTGGACGCTCGTTCATAGCTCTTAAGGGATGCATTTTAGAGCCCATTTTTATTAGACAATTTTTTCTTGTTTTTGGTCCATACTACCTCCTCTGAAAATATGGAAAGCAAAGAGCTTGCAGTAGAAGAGGTCCATAGTCAAAGGTATCAGACCAATTTTCACTTATAACTTTTGACTCGGTCGTTTACCTCAAATTGATACATTTACCATTCACCATCATCCCTGAAAGTTTGTAACATCATCAGAGAATTACCCTGTATAAACAATTTATCCTTACTCCATGAGAGTAAGGTATTCAATTATGAAGATAATAAAACAGTTGTTGGCTGGCACATAATGAGTATGAACTATACCTAACTCTCTAAGTGCTTTATTTGTCATGAGTAATTAACTTGAAAATAATGACATAAGCTGAACCATTTGGAAGACATGTCTTCTGTACTTTCATCTGAACTACCAACTTGAAAGAGTGCAATGGGATGTCATATCTGGAGAATATAGAGACATAAAATTGGATTGAACAACAGTGTTTCTTGGTGTAATGTAAGAAAACAATCTCTCCTGGGAACATCATGTTTACCTTTTATGCCAAAAATTAATAAAATCAGTTTATGTATTGAAGACAGTGTTACAAAATCTGAATTATGAGCAAATGGTTGTGATGCATTTTGCACCAGTGGATCTGTCTCACATGTGTAACTGCAGTGTGGGATGGACTGTAGCTAAGCATATTAAGAAAGTGGTTGTCCTATAAAACAGGCAGTAAGGATTCTGTGGAATCTCACTTATAATAAGTCATGTAATGTGAGACTCAAGTGTTGAAAAAAATATCACATTGGTTTCACTATATATCTATAAAACTGCACAGTTACTTTTGAAATACAAGTACTACAATAATCTAAACAACGGTATCTGTACTTAAAATACAAGGAGAAATTGTGACTATCAGCTGGCACATAACAAAATTTACAGACAACAGCTCCCATAACATGGATATAAAATTGTATAAAAACATTTGAGGTACTTCAAACAATTCAAAGGAAACTACCTTCAAATGGAATTAGAGTTCTTTAGTACATTTATATTATCAAAGTATTTCTTTTGAGAGAGTAGATTATTTTCACATTATTACCACATCATTTAAAGGTAAATGACATATCACCGGTGTTCAGAGATAACCTCATATTTTGACATTTAACACCAAATTATGTTTCTGCATCATGTGTTTTAAAACCTTGTATCTCATCTACTCATGTAAGCAAGTGTTCCTACACTGTTGGTTTGGTGGCAAGAAAACCTCAAATGTTGTGTATATCTTATGCATTTCAGTGAAACCTGACAAGCAGAATTCATTAGTGAAACTTCCTGGCAGATTAAAACTGTGCGCCAGACCGAGACTGGAACTCGGGACCTTTGCCTTTCACGTGCAAGTACTCTACCATCTGAGCTACTCAAGCACGACTCACAACATGTCCTCACAGCTTTACTTCCGCCAGTACCTTGTCTCCTACCTTCCAAACTTCACAGAAGTTCTCCTGCGAATCTTGCAAGACTGGCACTTCTGGAAGAAAGGATACTGCGAGGACATGGCTTAGCCACAATCTGTGGGATGTATCCAGAATGGAATTTTCGCTCTGCAGCGGAGTGTGTGCTGATATGAAACTACATGGAAGATTAAAACTAGAATTCACTAGTTTCATTTACTTAAGGTGAGATTTTAACACCAACTGTTAACTATTATTACTGTTTTAATCATTAAACATATGAAGTTATTAAATTTCTGTGTTCTACAAAAATGCAACATAATGTTAAACAACATGACTTCTAGGCTTCATTAGCAACAAATACCTTGGTATGCTGTTTTTGTTTCAGATTTATGAGGATTTATAAATATGATAATGTAGTTGTGTGTGTGTTTGTTCGTTCTGTAGTACACTGGTGGGCAACACTTAAGGACAAAAGTAACTGTTGCATGATGTGCAACTGCGAAGTAACATAGCTCGATGAAATTTGGACCACACAGTACTGTACAGGAAGTAACTTAAACAAATATGCAATGTGGCAGACAGAAATGACACATTTATTCATGGACAATAATTACACTGAAGTGACTGTGACTTATGATGGGCCCCATACATTAAAAAAGTCAGGACATGGTTCTTAAAGGGAATATCATCACCATAGATGGAAATACATGCTCTGCGATCGAAATACATGCTCTGCAATGTGCACACAGTTCTTAAGGAGTTCTCATGGCAGGGTGAGCCATTCCTACACCATCGCAGTTGACAATTGGTGGATGGTCATTGGTGTTGGTGGATGGTCGTTGGTGCATGTGGATGTGCTGCAATATGTCTGCCCAATGCATCCCTCAATTTGAATCAGGGGAATGGGCAGGTCAGTCATTTTTCCAATATCCTCTTGCTCTAAGAGCTCCTCTTTAAGTGCAGTTCGAAGGCAGGTGCGCATTGTCATCCATAAAAATTAAGTCAGGGCCGAATGCACCCCTGAAGAGACACCCCTGGGGAAGGAGTACTGTGTCACAGTGAGTGTATTGTGTTCAAAGATTCAGAGGTCAGTATGCCAATGTAACATTATACCCTCCCACCCTGTAATACCTTCACCGCCAAAACAATCACGTTCGGCAATGTTCCTCGGAGCATTATGTACCCTCATATGGTAAGAGGTGGGAACATGTAATGCACGGTCATTTCAGTCAACCACATGGAGGAGGAATGGAATGCCCCACAAAAAGAACTCCTTACTAACCCTGTGACCAGTATGGAAGTATGAGCAGGCACTGCCATCTGTGGTGATCACACAGCCTTTAAGATCCATGTCCCGCCTTTTTTTAATGTCCAGGGGACCAACATAAATCATGGTGACTTCAGTATAATTATTGTCTTAGAATAAACGTTTCATTTCTTTCTTCACGTTGTGTATTTCTTTAACTGTTACCCTCTGTACTGTACTACTGTACCGTACCTCACCAGGTCTATTTGTGTGTGGTCTATGTTTCATTGAGCTGTATTACTTGGCTGTGACAAAGCCTACAAAAGTTATTTTTATGCTTCAAGTTTTGCACACCATTGTAGTTAGCTATGATGAAATACATTGTCCAAAAGGATAACCTAATTTCCATTCTTGTTTATGTGCCTATTGACCTCTCAATTACTGAATTATATGCTGAGTTGTTACCTTACCCTTCCCATTACTTACATCAATTTCAGTTATGAGATAAGTGTTTTTGATGACCAAAAATATTTTATTCGTCATACCAGATTTATTTGATGGGGACCATATAATTATATTGCAACAGGAACTAAAGAACCAGTGTTATGCTGCAACAGAATGAAATTCCAGAAGCAGAGAAGGACTCAGTGAGGATGAATTTACCACAACAGTTCACAATTATCTCATTTCCCAAGCATCAACATAACTTAAAATAATAATTTTCAGTGGCAGATACATCTATCAAAACAGGAATGCCATACTTTCCAATGACCTTCTATTTGCCTATATCCTGATAAGTGTACCAATAAATTTTTATTATTTTGTTTTTATTTTTACAGAAAGGCCACACCATGCTCTAATACAACATGAGGCAATCAACCTTTGAGTAGAAACTTTGCAGTTGACAGTTTTTTTCACCTTCGTGATACTACAAAGTATGTCCAACAGTGAGAATAAACCCAAAGCTTTATGTGCCAACACTGCTATGATACACTTATTCCAAGAGGTTTATTGCATTGTCAGCTCAGAAATCTGTTATGTCTGGATGAAAATCTGGTGATTCAAGAGGTACAGGCATACAAGCACTAAAATATTGCCTTGTGGTAGCACAAAAGTGAAAAATTTTGTGCCATTTGTTTGACTTTCAGGAACTTCTGTGAAGGGTAGAGAAAGTAAATATGGGTGAATATGTGCTAGCTTTTGACATTCACAGACTGAAGAAACAAATTTCAACACATAAATTCTCTGGAATTGATGTATATTTTTCTAAACGAGATTCACCAATATTGTGATGATCTCACACATGAATTTTGACTTCAGTATTCTGTAACTGTGTAGCTTTTGGAGAACCAGGACTTCCATGTTGCTTGAAAAATTGTAGTGTAGATTACACACCATGATTTTAAACAAGGTAAACTTCAGATAGAAATATCAACAATGTAAGAAAAGATAGATTGTTACTTAGCATAGAGATGACACGTTAAGTTGCAGACAGGTGCAATTAAAAGACACTTACACATAAGCTTTTGGCCACAGCCTTTGTCAGAAAGAACGAAACACACACCATTCATTCACACTCATTCACACAAGCAAGCACATCTCACGCACACATGACTGCCGACTCCAGCACCTAGGGCCAGAATGCAACTATCACATGGGATGGACGCAGCAATCTGATAGCAGTGTACGGATGGGGCAGGGGGGGGGGGGGGGGGGGGAAGAGAGAATCTGGTGGATTGTGCAGGGACTAGAATGCCAAGAGGCACTGTGGCAGAAGGTTGTGGGGCTGAGAGGTGAGGATAACAGAACGAAAAAGGAAAGGAGTAGCTAAAGATGGGTGCATGCATCGGTAGAAGGCAGCAAACAAAGAGGGTGGGAGACAAGACTGGGGAGGAGGTGATAGGACAGAGGGGTTGGAAACTGTTGGGTGGTGAGTGTGGGGACAGAATGTTAGGACAGGTTGAGGCCAGGATAATTACAGGAGCAGAGAATGTATTGTAATGATAACACCCATCTGTGCAGTTCAGAAAAGATGGTGGTGGTATGGATGATCCAAATGGCTTGGGTAATGAAGCAACCACTGATATCAAGCATGTTATATTCAGCTGCATGTTGTGCCACATCGTGGTCTACTTTGCTTTTGGCCACAGTTTGGCAATGGCCTTTCATCCTGGTGGACAGCTGGTTGGTAGTAATACAGTACCAGTATAAGAAACTGTGCAATGATTGCAGCAGAGCTGGTAAATGGCTTGGCTGCCTTCACAGGAGGCCCGATCCCTGATGGGGCTGGATAAACCAGTGACCGGACTGGAACAGGAAACACAGGGTGGGTGGGTTTGGCAGGTCTTGTATCTGAGCCATCCACAGGGATGCGATCCTTACGGCAAGGGGTTGGGATTGGGAGTAACACAGGGATGGACTAGGATGTTGTCGAGGTTGTGTGGGTGCTGAAACTCCACTTGAGGTGGAGTGGGGAGGATGTCCCTCATTTCAGGGCATGATGATAGGTAATCAAAGCACTGGTGAAGGATGTATTTCAGTTGCTCCAGTCCTGGGTGATACTGAGTGATGAAGGGGGCACTCCTTTGTGGCTGCTTTTTGGGGTTGGTGGGGGGATTTGGGGTGTGAGGGGAAATGGCATGGGAGATCTGTTTGTGAACTAGGTCTGGGGGATAGTGCCAGTCTGTGAAGGCCCTGGTGAGACCCTCAGCATACTGGGCAAGGGAGTTCTTGTTGCAGATACATCATCCCCAAGTGTCCAGGCTGTATGAGAGGGATTTTTTGATATGACAGGGATGACATCTGTTGAAATGCAGATAATGTTGATGATTGGTGGATTTAATGTGGACAGAGGTGCAGATGGAGCCATCAGACAGGAGAAGAGCAACATCTAGGAAGGTGGCATGCTGGGTTGAGGTAGACAATGTGAAGTGGATGGGGGAGAAGGTGTTGAGATTAGTGAGGGAATGAAGATAAGGTCTATTGGCCCTGAGTCCAGATCATAAAGATATCATCAATGCACCTGAACCGGACTAGTGGTTTGGCATTGTGGGAGGCTAGGAAGGGGGTGCCATGTGGGTGCCCATGACTGTGCTGCAGGTTTGTTTTATACCTTCCCTTCAAAGAAGAATTATGTTCAGGTGCATGCAGCCCAAAACTACTTGTGCTTTGAAGGAAAGGTATACAAACATATCTGCAGCACAGCCATGGGCAACCACTTGGCAACCTCCTACGCCAAACATTTTATGGGCCATCCAGAGGAGACCTTCCTAGCCTCCCAAAACCCCACACCCCAAGCCTGGTTCAGGTTCATTGATGCTATCATTATGATCTGGACTCAGAGCCAACCTTATCTTCATTCCTTCACATCTTCAACACCTTCTCTTCCATCTCCTTCACACTGGTCCTCCTCAACCCAGAGTGTCACCTTCGTAGACGTTGATATCCTCCTGTCTGATGGCTCCGGCCATACCTCTGTCCACATAAAACCCACCAACCACCAAAAGTACCTGCATTTTGACAGCTTTCATCCCTTTCAAATCAAAAAATCCCTCCCATGCAGCCTGGACACCCTGGGATGATGATCTGTCATGACAAGAACTCCCTCGCCCAGTCTGCCGAGGGTCTTGCCGTGGCCTTCACAGACAGGCACTATTCCCCAGATGTAGGCTGCAAACAGATCTCCCTTGCTGTTTGTTTTCCCTCACATACCCAATTCTCCCACCAACCCCAAGAATCATCCACAAAGGAGTGCCCCCTTCATACCCAGTACCACCCCAGACTGGAACAAGTGAGCCACATCCTTTGTGAGGCCTTTGATTACCTGTCGCCATGCCCCGATATGGGGAACATCCTACCCAACATCCTTCCCACCCCTCCTAAAGTGGTGTTCCATCACTCACCCAACCTCCACAATATCCTAGCCCACCCCTATGCCAATCCCAATACCAACCCCTTGCCACAAGGATCATATCCATGGGGAAGACCCAGGTGCAAGACCTGCCCAATCCACCCACCCAACACTTCGTATTCCAGTCCTGTCACAGAGTATCTTACCCCATCTGAGATGGTGCCACCTGTTAAAGCAGCCTTGTCATTAGCAGCTCTGCTGCATTCATTGGGCAGCATTGTATATTGTTATGACCACCAACCAGCTGTCCACCAGGATGAAAGGCCACCACTAAACTGTGACCAAGAGCAAAGTAGGTCACCCTGTGGCACAACATTGAGCTGAACATAACATGCTTGTTTCAAATGGCTGCTTCACGACCCAAGCCATTTGGATCTTCCATCCACCATCAGCTTTTCTGAACTGCACAGGTGGGAGTTATCCTTATAACACATTCTCTGGTAGTGTAATTATCCCGGCCTCAACCTACAGTAACATACTGTCCCCACACTGTCCACCCAACAGCTGGCACCCCCTCTGTCCTATCACCTTCTCCCCATTCTTGTCTGCTACCCTCTGCCAATGTAATCACCCATCCTTCCCTGCCCCTTTCCTTTTTCTCTCTGTTTTCACCACCTCCCTGCCCCAAAATCTCCTGACACTGCACCTGTTGGCATTCTGGTCCCTGCACACTCTGCCAGACAGTTCTCCTTCCTCCTCCACCCATACACACTGCTATCACTTTCCCTTTCCCATCTCCTCAAGATTGCTGCTTCCACCCCATTTGACAGCTGCATTCTGGCCCGAAGTGCTGGAGTTGGTGGTCATGTGTGTGTGAGGTGTGCTTGCTTGTGTAATGAATTGTGTGTGTTTCTCTTTTTCTGACAGAGACTGAGGCCTAAAGCTTATGTGAAAGTGTCTTTCGGTAATGGTAAGTAGCAGTCTATATTTTTCCTACATTATTGATACTCCATGATTTTAGTTTCATAAATCAAAGTAATAGTAATTATATTGTTATTCAACTGCAACTATTTATCCTTTTCATCACTGTATAATTCTTGAATAAACAAATGTTTATGAAAGAGCTAAATATATCTTTGTGGCACAATAAATACCATTTATGCATGAAATAGACAAGGGTAAATTTCAACTGAAGCAAAAACAAAACATACGTAATGCAACTTACTGAAGTATCGCAGCATAGATATAGAGGATAATTTGTAAATGTGCTCTAAAAATATGACATGTACTAACAACATGCTTTGTTTTATTAAAATAAATGGGTGAGTAAATATATCAACAAAAACCTTCAAGAATAAAGCTGAATTGCGCTGGTGCATTATCATTATATGTGACAAATATGAAGTACTAAAAACAATGAGGTGAATGAAATTGAATTTACAGGCAACAGCTGTCAAAAAATGATAACACACTGATTTATTGGCCACTAAATTCAATGACTGGATTTCTAACGTGGCAGCAAACATTGGACCTACTCATGCATTAGATTTCATGCACTAG
Source organism: Schistocerca piceifrons (assembly GCF_021461385.2). Lineage (NCBI taxonomy): Eukaryota > Metazoa > Arthropoda > Insecta > Orthoptera > Acrididae > Schistocerca > Schistocerca piceifrons. The sequence goes on from NC_060149.1 coordinate 787,741,555, forward strand.
ACATTGTACTCAGTATCAACAGAAATTAATTTAGAAGAACACCAGCACACAGAGATTATAGAAAGTGACATTTATTGTTTTTATGTTTGTGTTTGTAGCAGAGTATTACTGCTTTGTATTCAATGGAAACTCCCTGCCCCCTGTAGTCTGTCACATAATCAGTGGATGCAGCAAGACATATTTAATGATAAACTTAAATGTGAAGTAACTGCAGACATTAAAAAACAGAGATATGAAAATCACCTCTAGAAACAGAACCACTTTATTCCTATCAATCTTTTCAAAATTTCTTGAAGCAAGTGATCTACACTAAATACTGACTCATATCATCTACATCAACATGGTTGCTCTGCAATTCACACTTAAGTGCCTGGCAGAGGGTTCATCAAAACATTTTCATACTACTTCTCTACCATTCCACTCTTGAATGGCGCGTGGGAAAAAGGAACACCTAAATCTTTCCGTTTGAGCTCTGATTTCTCTTATCTTATTATGATGATCATTCCTCCCTACGTAGGTGGGTGTCAACAAAATATTTTCGCATTCGGAAGAGAAAGTTGGTGATTGAATTTCGTAAATAGATCTCACCGCAAAGAAAACTACCTTTGTTTCAGTGACTGCCACTCCAATTCGCTGCCCTTCTTTGCACTTTTTCAATGTCCTCCGTCAATCCTACCTGGTAAGGATCCCACACCATGCAGCAAAATTCCAGCAGAGGATGGACAGGTGTAATGTAGGCTGTCTCTTTAGTGGCTTTGTTGCATCTTCTAAGTGTTCTGCCAACAAAGCGCAGTCTTTGTTTTGCCTTCCCCACAATATTATCTATGTGGTCTTTCCAATTTAAGTTGCTCATAATTGTAATTCCTAGGTATTTAGTCGAATTCACAGCCCTCAGATTTGTGTAATTTATCCTATACCCAAAATTTATCAGATTTCCTTTAGCACCCATGTCTTTGTTTTGTGCCAATTGCCACTTTTCACACCAAACAGAAGTTCTCTCGAGATCATTTTGTTATTGGAATTGATCGTATGATGATTTTACTAGATGGTAAATTACAGCATCATCTGCAAACAATCTAAGGGGGCTGCTCAGATTATCACCTATGTCAATCAGGAACAGCAGACGGCCTAGGACGCTACCTTGCGGAACGCCAGATATCACTTCTGTTCTACTCAATAATGTACCATCTATCACTATGTACTGTGACCTCTCTGAGAGGAAATCACAAATCCAGTCACACATCTGAGATGATACTCATTATGCATGCAATTTGATTAATAGTCGCTTGTGAGGAACGGTATCAAGAGCCTTCTGGAAATCTAGGAATATGGAATCGATCTGAGATCCCTTGTCGACAGCACTCATTAGTTCATGGGAATAGAGAGCTAGCTGTGTTGCACAAGAACAATATTTTCTGAATCTGTGTTGGTTATGTTTCAATAAGTCATTTTCTTTAAGGTGATTCATAATCTTCAAGTACATTATATGCTCCAAAATCCTACTGCAAATTGAGGTCAGAGATATGGGTCTGTAATTCAATGGGTTACTCCTATTTCCTTTCTTGAATATTGGTGTGACCTGTGCTACTTTCCAATCTTTAGGAACAGACCTTTCATCAAGTTAGCGGTTGTATATGATTTCTAAGAAAGGTGCTATTGTGTCTGCATACTCTGAAAGGAACCTGATTGGTATACCATCTGGACTGGAAGACTTGCCTTTCTTAAATGATTTGAGTTGTTTTGCAGCACCTAAAATATCTACTTTTATGTCACTCATGCTAACAACTGTTCTGGTTTTGAATTCTGGAATATTTACTTCATCTTCTTTCATGAAGTAATTACGGAAAACTGTCCAGTTTAGAATTCTGGGATATTTACTTCATCTTCTTTCTTGAAGCAATTACAGAAAACTGTGTTTAATAACTCTGCTTTAGTGGCACCATCATCGGTAACATTTCCATCGCTATCGTGCAGTGACAGTATTGACTGTTTTTTGCCACTGGTGTAATTTACATACGACCAGAATCTCTTTGGGTTTTCTACCATATTTTGAGACAATGTTTCATTGTGAAAATTATTAAAAGCATCTCGCATTGACATTCACACTGAGTCGATGGAATCTTACCTTTACACCAGAAAGCAGAGAGCCTCATTGACAAACCACACCAAATGAATAAAACAAAAATCAGAAATGAGGAACATAAAATAAGGAGGATATGAGCATAACATTGAGTCATAGGAGCAATGACATACATGGCATAAAAAATAATCCATAAAGTAAGTTATAATCCACCTAGTATATCTACAGATATGACTTATTCCTACATCAAAATCACAAGTGTCACTAATGTATCCAATGCATAATGCTTTCATTTCAGATACTTGAAAATGGCCTACGGCCAAAATTGTACAATCATACTTGAAATAAAAAGAATGGTAGCTGAAGGCATCATGAAATCTTTCAAAAAATAGAATAAGGAGTTCCGCAAAATCTGGTACACTGCAGTTTTTTACTTACTGTATTTAACTGAGCATTAGAAGACCCAGAATGTAAGATGACCCTCTGTTTTTTAAGAGGATCCTTGAGAAAAATTTATTTTGTAACATATTCTGACTAATCAAAATTACATACTTTTACTGATGTAAGGTACATATGCCAAAAAAGTTTCCATTACACGTATTCTAAACTTATACCATTTATTGGTAGTCCACATTTTGATAATACAAGGAGAAATAAAATGAACAAAAAGAAATTATTTAAATTAATTTTTATCTTCAGTGCCTCTTTCGTTTAGCCTGTAATCTGTGGTACTACTATTTTTAATTAGCATCATCATCATCATCCTCACAGGGAAGCTGTGAAAACACAAATATTTGGCTGTTCTTCCAAATATGATGTGGTTTTTTTTTCTTCTTTTTAACACACAGCTATACTGACGTGAGAATGTTACAATACCTTTTGCTATAAAATCATATTGCATGTCCACTGCTCCCTCATTGTCTGTGGCACATGCCCTTTCGATTGTGTCGTATCTCACGGTGAGCTTCAACAACATTACTGCACAAAACACATAAGTCTGTCACTGGCCCCAGTCTAGAATTTTAGTGTCTTTCGATTCCGAGTACAAATGGATTCAGGCAAACTGCAGTTTAAAAATGAATGGCAGATGTTCACAAAAAGCCAAAGTAAGCAGTATACATTTCCATGGTTGACAGGAAATGAAATTTGCTGCCTCTCACCATTCACCTCCACACACTCATTATAGTTCTCGGCTAAGCTCATGTCACTGTTTTCCCTCCATGCCTTCCACTGCATTGTACTGGAGAAACAGTGAAACACAGATGTCTATATCTTCTAGGGTGCAGTTCAATGTAACAACAGCAACTAATACATAAATAATCAATTGCAATGGCAATTCTGTCCAATCCTCAAACTTTTGCTCATTCTGCGATCTAGTGCTGTCTGTTGGTACTATCTCCACAAAAGTCTTCCAATATAATCTATTCTTGCACTAACAATTGCAGTCAGCTTACTGTGATTTGTTTCATTTGTTAAACATTTAATTCTGGATTAATTTTATTTCTCATTTCATCTGAATGTCATCATCTTGTTCTAAAGCTGATTAAAAGCTGTTAATGTTTTGCCCCAGTATCTTAATAGGTGAACAACCGAATTTTGATTAGTTTTCCATGACCAAATTAGATACCGAGTAGGATTCAGAATCAGTAATGGTTTTACAAGGCCAAGACTTTTGTCTTTGAATGTTACCTTTACTTAAAGAGCAGCATAAATATATGTCATCCATACATCTATTAGAACAATTGAAAACCTATCCAAATACAATAGAAGTTTGTGAGTTGATAGAATTTAATTCTGTTTCCTCCTGTGTTTCACAAAATTGCCGATTTTTTAAACAGAGCATTAGACTGTTGTTGTGCTTAGTTCATAGTTTGTCATGTAGCCATCCATTGCACCAGTGCCATGAGTCAAATGTCACATGACTGACAGAACAGGATCGATACTGTATCGAGCGCTTCTGCATATTGGGAAATCTTGAGACTTGAGCCTATTTGAACAAATGTATTGTTTGCTATTTTCTACTCTTCAGAACTCTTCAAAATAAATTTGTACGAAACTTCAATAGCCAAAGCTTCCTCTGTAAATGGAAGATGAAAACACTGCAAAAACATTTACCTCAGCAACAATAGTTTAATGTGAATATAAGATGACGCAATATTTTTTGAATGATGAGTTCAGGAAAAAACCTCGTCTTATAATCAGATAAATATGGTACGCAAGTAATCTTCCTATGAGCTTAAAGGAATGTTCAAAAATTGAAATGTTTGGTGATGACAGAAGCATTCAATGCAAAGGCCAAACTTAATCATACCAGATGCAGTCAGATGATAACTGAACAAGCCACAATGATTTCACAGTAAACAGACGAACATTTAAAGCAAAATAGATCATATTATTTAATCTGAAACACATGACAACCTGATGGTACTATAAGTAGAAATTAATGACCAAATACTAAAGAAAATACTACATACAAAATTCCTTTGTGTCAAACTTAGGGTGGCATGCTAAAATTTAAACAGTATATGAATAAGCTAATGATAACACTCAAACTGGCAGATTTTTCACTTAAAAATATATCTGATTGTGTTACCAAGTGAAGTGCACAGAAATTTCTCAGAAATAGTATGAAAAACTGTGTAGGTTAATGAAATTCTTGGAAAAAACACAACTGTTATTGATAGCTTCAACAAATGTCAACCTATGACTAATGCTTCTATTAAATTCTAAAAAAAGCTTTACACATATTGGATAAAAAAGAAAACATTACTAGTATTTTGTTAGACTTAAGTGATCTGTCAACTTTTTGGACTGTAAATTACAGTTTGAAAATATTCAAATGTGTGGAATTAGAGGCACTGCACCAGAACAGTTCTTTTGATGCATGACAAATGAAGAGTGTAAAGTAGAAATAAAACCTGAGGTAAATGAAACTACCAGAACATATGTCTCAGAAGTAAAAATGTACTACAAATTGTGCTGTAGAAATTCACAATAGTCCCCCACATAAAATAAAAGTTATTCTTTCATTACAACTGATTATGAAACACTAAGACAGTTCTTATTGGATCACTACTTCTTCTCAGTGTGAAAAATTTTACAGCAATAAAAATTAAAGAAATCTGAAAAAAGCAAATGCAAGAACTGCAATCGCAAGGTATCCAGTATGTAGAAGAAAAAAAATCATTATTTATTTCATTCATTGACATACGTGGTTCAAATATTTATGCTTTAAGTTACTTGAATTATGCGTGTGTGAGTTTGTGTGAGATTGATCTTCTATTGCTTTCTGCCACCCTTTGAAGTGATTTATCCAGCCAATTATAGAAGAATCTACAGTATAACAAAATTTGGAAGCAGCTGTGGAAGTGAGACTGTTGCATTCCCAGGTCAAAAAAGAATGCAGAAATGTTAACAGGCAAAGGTTAGTAGAAATTCATGCAGCTATAACAATATTGATGCAGAAAGCACACAACAGCTTCCACCATCATACCTTAGTGAAAGATCCTGTCAAGAACCTGAGAAAATTCTGGTTGTATATAAAATGAGTTAGTGGGTCAAAGGCATCTACCAAGTCACTCATCAAATGTTTTGGTGTGGCAGTAGAAGACCCTAAAAGGAAAGCTTAAGTTTTAAATTTCACATTTAAAAATTGTCCACAAAGGATGATTGTATGGAAATACCTTCATTAGACTGCTGCACCACCAGACCCCTACATGAAGGACATAGAGATAGTCATTTCTGGTGTTGAGCAGCAACTGAAGGAGTTCAAAACTAATAAGTCACATGGAATCCCAATTTGGTTTTACAGAGAGTAGTCTTCAGCATTGGAACATTACTTAAATTGCATTTATCACAACTCTTCCATCCACCAGAAAGTACCAAGCAACTGCAGGGAACTCCTTCACATTAGAAGTGTAAAAGACATGACCCACAAAACTACAGACCTTTATCCTTAACACTGCTTTACTGCAGAATTCATGAGAATATTCTCAGTTCAAATAAAATAAATTTTCTTGAGACAGAAAAGCTACTGTACACAAATTAGTAGGGACTTAGAAAGCATCACCTGTGCAGTGCTCAGCTTGTAATTTGCTTGCACAATACCCTGCGAACCATGCAACAGGCAGATTCCATATTCTTACATGTCTGGAAAATGTTTGATAGAATGCACCACTGCAGACTGTTGATGAAGATCTGAGCATATGGAATACAATTCCTGATATGTGAATGAGTTGAAGACTTCTTAAGTAATAGAACCCTGTACATTGTCGTGGATGACAAATGATCAGTAGTGCATCAGGGAAGTGTGATGTGTACAGGAGAGCCATACACAACTATGCAGAATCTCGACGACCCCATATGACTAGCACCTGAGAGAACAGACATTGTTTCTAGTCTGTGGAGGAGTATGTAGCCATGTCACATATCTCAAGTATGGAAATGTGCTCATTTGCGACAAGGCAAATACCTCCACAGGCAGTGCGATTATGTCTGGAGCACCACAGATGGTTAGGAGCACCACAGATGGTTAACACAGTTCTAACTTTCCGTGATAAATAGAGCAGCTGGCTGATGTGGAACACCCAATGAGAACACTGGCCACAGAAATGGCACATCATCTTTTCAGATGGGTCTCTGTTCTGTGTACAGTATTTTACTTAATGTATCTGTGTGAGGAGGCCCTGAGGGAAGAGACATTGTCAGACGTATTTATCATTCTCACATGGGTCCAGTACCTGGTATGATTAAGGGGTGCCACTGGGTACATACTACAATCATTCCTGGTTTGCAGAGCCAATAATTGAGACAATAGGCACCATATTTCTGAGGTATTAAGGCTGATGACTGTCCTATCTTCAAGGTCCGTACAAAGTTACCTTCTGGTAAGATAATGCAAGACTACATTTTGTCCATGGTGTCATGATCTATCTCAGTGCAGAGGGTGTTTTATTGTCGCCCTCATAAGTATGTTTTCGTGCTCTCTCACCTATTGAAAACATCTAGACATAAGTTGCTGAGAGACTGGCACACCACCTCCAGATTGCTACTACGATTGATAAAATCTGTCATAGACCTGAAGGAGCATGGAGTGATGTATCCACATATGTCAGTGGAGCTCAGTTCAAATTAGTGCCCAGCCAGTTTAGGGCCATTGTCACTGTCTTAGGTGACAGCTCTGTGTACAAACTTTCACACTCTGTACGCACCCAACACACCCACTTACTTAATCATGTATTCTTCCTGCTATACTGTATACTCAAAAGAAGTAAAATTTATTTATTTTCTATTCTGTCTGATGTTGCAGTTTTAATGGTTAGCAGTGCATATGTTTTGTTTTCATTTAAACAGACCCACTACTGAGCACTGCTGAGAAGATTGACACCAGTGTAATCTAACTGTGGTCAGCAGAACTCTTTTACAGGACAGAAGTGACATGGAACAATGGCTGTTGTGGTGTATACACATGGGCTAATGGATGATTTTCCCCACCTGTTTAATTTTGCACTGCCTGACTCATCATTAAGAAATTAGTTTTTATTTATGGTTATATTAAACAGGCATCAAACTATGTATGATATTAAGTTCTATCTTTGTTGAGCTGTAAACATAAGCTGCAGATAGAAAAATCATCTCTGTTTTGTTATAAATTGTCTAGCTCAAGTCTCTACTACTGTATTAGTTTGTTTAGCAATGAAATAACTGAAATATTATTATGTTCAATGAAATATTGTGAAGGAGAGGCAGAGAAATGAATTTTTTGAAGTGAAGTTCTCAATCTTGTTTACGTGCCTTTTAATGACTCAGCTCCTCAACTGTTCAGTGTGTTGTACTTCTTACATTATTTACAATGCTCAAAGGACTTTTCATTAACATAAAGCTCAAAAGTTCTTTGTTTAACTGTAGAAGGATATTTAGTTACATAACAAATGAATGCAACTGGTTGGATGACATTGCTGCTGTTGTGTTTTAAGAACCTAGAAATGTGTTATGATAATTGTTTATCCTCAAAGTTGGATTCTGTTAAATGTGCATTATGATTTTATTGTTATATAGGGAGATATAATTTTGTATATATTGTATTCTACAAAATATACACTATTTCACGTCATTTGCTTTTTTTCATTCTCCCCATTGCAAATAGTCATTTACTGAAACTTTATTAATAGTGTTTAACAAAGTATTTGGCATAAGTATAACTGATATATTGGAGAGTAAAATGGTGTTGCCTGGTTGGATGGATCTGAAAGTGCTGGTGCAAGAATGAAGTTTGCTACAGTGAGAATTCCATTTATCTTGAGGAGTGACTGGGGAAGGAGATTTTTTTGTGTGTGTCCAATAATGACATTCTGATTACATGGTTCTGACACAAGTGGTTTTATGTTATGACATAGTTAGTTATGGTTCTTTACATGTAACTAAAGTGGAGGAAGTGGTCATGAGATTTGTAGAAACCGAAATTCCCATTGTTGCAATAATAGTAGAGGACTCATTCATAGAAGTGGGATTGAAAATAGAGCGTCTGCATGCTTTCTTGTAATTCATAGTAGTGGTTGCCTTGTAATATGTGATGTTGGAGGTGCAACCAATTTCAGCTTGAATGTACATGGTGAAGCTTTGTGCACAGAATATTATTTTCTCTTAAACCACTACACCAATATCTTTGAAAACTTTTCTCTCATAAAATACACTTCAGATAGTGTTTTCATCATTTTATTATTCTGCTGTAGTATCCACTTCGTGGATTGTTTCAGGTCTGAATGTCGGTATCAGAAATACTCACAGTATTTTGGATACAGATCTGTTGACCACAGGTATTGTAGTGACCAAATTGTTTATTTTAAATCTTTTTGTTATGTGCAGTAATACTATTGTCACTTGTGTCACACACAGACATTCTGATGAGTTTAGAATTTATTGATTTTACAAAAAAGTTTACATAAATATCCATTATTAGAGACTTGAAAAATGCTACTACTCAATAGGAGAATTAATGAATGATGGGATGATTATTTTCTGTAAGTTTGTTGATTCAGGATTCAATTCTTGGTTTCTCCTAGGGTTTTCTGTCACTTATTCCTACTTTCAATTTGGTAAATATTTGTTAATGTAAAAATGCCAGGGTCTTCCAAGGTTTGGAGACCAAGTTAAGCAGTGTGCTCCATTATAACTGACTGAATAAGTCAGTTCACAGATTGGAGAAAGGCAAGAGCATACCATCCCAAATATAACCATGCCTAGTAAAATATTTTGTTGTTAAAGACAAACTTCAGATTGAGGAAAGCTCAGTTTTTTATGAATGTTGTTGATACATTAGAGGTTAATGATGTTTTTACAAATACAAAGCTAATTAGGCTTATTGTTAGCGGCCTTTTCTCAAGTGTCCCAGTGAAAGAACACATTGGCACCATTTGTCTCAAAGGCTGACAGTAGTTCAGATATTTGAAGAAATTTCTCCAGCTGTTATAAAAGACTGTTCATCAAAGACACTCACTGGACATTCTGCATTTGTCATTAAACAGAATGTTGCCACAGTATGGAAACTATGGAACAAAGACTGGTGTGTATCATACAATTAGATAAAGGTATCCTTGGAATTTTATGCATCTGCAGTTCGCACTGCTCTACACAGTGAAGTGTGGAAGTTTTATTCTCGACAGATAGGCTGATGGGATACCATTTCTCATTTTTTAAAACAGCCTAAGTTGATAAAATTTAGCTTCATCTTTATGATCAGCCAAGTCACAAAAGAGAAATGAGTATTTAAAAATGGTAACATAACCTTCACAATCTTAAAATCCTGCTTGTCAAGAAGAGACCACTGAAATGTCAGTGCTCAAACAGATGTTACTCAGCTCTAATAAATCAGTCACAGGAAAGTGGTAAACAGAAGAGTAAGTGCCTCAACTTGCAGAGGCACTTCCGACAATACAGTCAAAATTCAGATCCAAGAGTTTGTTTGTGATGATAAAGTTATAAACACTGTGTTAAAAAAATCTTTATTGCCTGTTTAATTGCAGTATGTTCAAATGTTCTCGAGCACTCTCTCTGCTGCACATGAGTTTTTGAACTCACAAAGAACATTTTCAGCTGTCAGTAAAGACTTAGCAAAAATGATCTAATGACTCTGAAGAGATGTGCGATTGTTAGCCATAATCATTTTGAAAAATATATGTGGTGTTACTGAAAATTTGCCTCCTACTCTTCTTAGTGATGAACTGATAATCTAAAATTCAGAATGTGAGGCAGCACATAAATAATAAATATGAAAAAGTTTAATTATTGTAATTTATCAGCAGTCCAGTCAACTGTAATGAGAAAGCGAAGGATAAATATTTCAAGTGTACCATCTACAGACATGTAAGAATGTTACAGAAAGCATCATGCTACATAAAATCCAAATGAGTATCTTACCAACAAATGGCTACCAAGGCAGAAGCGATATGTTAAGCTACTGCAACTGGTCATAGTAATAGCACAAGAAAAAATCTCTCTCAAGCTACAAAGAATTTCTTCTATACAGCACTCCAAATAGAAGATACGTCTTCTTAAAGTTTTTATAAATTCAAAGTTTCTTCTGAACTCAATATCATCAATGGAACTTATGGGATCTATTTAAAGAGAACTGTTTCCACTTTTATATACTGAATGTTGTTTCTAATTTATATATAATGTCATAAATTGTCTTAGAATAGTGTGAAAAATGTTTAAGCTTATTTGTATCAGTAGGATGGATTTATGTCTACTGACTTGGAAGTTAGCTTCATCTTCCTGAATGGGACAGTATAACTGACAGGTGTGAAACAGCATACTGCCAACCATAAAAACACTGTGACCTGTTTTTGCAGTAAAATATGGTGAGACCTACAATTAATAAAGTAAATGGAACTGTCACAATTTAATCAACAAATACAAATGGGAACCTAAAATTATTCTCCAACTATATGTATAATATTCATAAGAAGATACCTAGATCAAGACGGTGTATTGTGCACAGTGGTAAGTTCTGAAGACTGTATCCAAATAAATATTCACATTTCTGCCAATACTCAATTGCCTGTATCCAAGGGTGCTCATACCTGTGAGTAAAGGGTCGCCCCCCCCCACCCCCACCCCCCTCCCCAGCTCTCAGGGAAAAGAAAAAATAAAGTGTTGTCAGGTGTTTTTCACTCAAAGCTTATGTTTGAATGCCTCTGACATGAGGTGGAGACAAACAGCAAGACCTATTTGACAAATGTGTGTATCATGTTGGGGCAGTGATGGGGCAAGGGACATTTGTATGTGTGAATCGACAACCATAGCACTGCCGTCAATCGTTGAACAGCAACAGGGCAATCCCATGGCCAATTGGAGTGTGTGGTGCCAAGTTTCCATAGTTTAAGAATGGTGCATTGTCAACCTACACAACATTAGTAATTTTGGTTCCTACTGGCATCAGCTATCCAGGGTTAAAATTTCGTGACACAATTTTTCTCCACCCTATATATGTATGTATTTTCCACATCTTCCCCTAAGCAACTGGGCCAATTTCAACCAAACTTGGTATACATATCACTTATGGCCTGAAAAGAATTGCTGTGGGGTTAAGCACCACCTATTTATCAAAGAATGGTGGTGGGGGTGAAAAAGCAGTGTAGCCCATGATGCGTGAAATACCCATACTTTAGTCATCCAGTACTGGAGACTGAGAACAGTTAGTGACTTGCAACAAACTTTACACATAATTTTAAACCTTTACAAAACTTTTTCTGGATGACAATGCCCACAAATCAATGAAAGGAAAACTGTTCATTGCTTATCATATTTTTACTGTTCATGCGGTAAATCAGGTGCATGAAACATGGTGATTTAATTTGTTACTTCTTTATTCCTAACTGTAATTGTGAAACATTTCGCAGACAGTATTCAAATATACCTCTGAATGTACCATCAAAATTGTATCAGTGTAAAACCCAGAGTTCAGGAGATATATACCACAAACACTGAGATGTGTGAAAAACTGCCTCATCATGCATGGTGTTTAAATTTTGCAGACAGTATCCACATACACTGCTAAATATACTTTAAAAATATATTATTGTATGACACATAGTTCAGGGGATCTGAGATCATAAACACTAAGATACATGAAAATCTGCTGTATCATGCATGGTGTTTTAATTTATTACTTCTTTATGATAAGCTACTTGACAATGATACTGCAGGGCAAAATTTTCTGGAGATACAGGTGAAATACGTGTGAAATATTTTAAATACATGTGAAAGACGTCTGATGTGTGTGCATGTGGATAAAAATGTGATTAGAAATCTCATTCTAAACCCATGGAACAATTTCAACCAAATTTGGTACCCGTATTAATTACAATCTGGAAAGAAATACTATGGGGGTAAGAGCCATCAGCATCCTATTGGGATGGGGCTTATAATGTGGAGAGAGAAGAGGTGGGGAGGAGTGGACAAATAGAGAGGCGGAAGGAGGAAGTGGACACAGATAGAAGGGGCAGGAATAGATAGACATGGAGAGGGGAGGGGGAAATGGAGGGAGAGGGGGAGAGGAGCAGATGGACAGGAAAAGGAGAGAGAGTGATATGGACAGACACAGAGGGAGTGGGAAATGGACATAGAAAGGGAAGGGGAGATGGCCAGTGGGGGGATTGAAAGGGAGAGAGGATGTTCATATGTGTGTGAAATCTTATGGGACTTAACTAGGGAGAGAGGGAACAAAGAGATTGTAGACAAAGCAGAAGGAGGAAATGAACAAAGAGAGGGGGAGGAGGAGATGGAATTAGAGGGGGAGGAGGAGGTGGACAGAAGGGGAAGGACTGGATGGACAGAGAGAGGAGGAGAAGCAGGTGTACAGAGAGATAGGTACAAGGAGATGGACAGAGAGAAGGGCAGGAGGAGACAGACGGAGAGGGGGGAAGTTGGAAGAGGTGAACAGAGAGGGGAAAGGAGGAGATGGACTAAGAGAAAATTGGAATAAGTACATACCCAGGCAACACTGGGTACTCAGCTAGTTTCATTCTATTTAGGCCATGTCAGTCAGTAGTATACTGGTAGCACAGCATAAATGATAGGTATATTTTCCTATATTTAATAGTGATAGTTAGATATAAGCAGGGATAAGACAAAACACTGCACATAAATGCTAGATAAAATTATAAATGTAGTCAATAATGATACTTTTTTTAATACCAGGACAGAGTTTGGGTCACTATAGCTAATGCCCTATATCCTTGACATTAGAACAATAAACATATGAGGTACTGTGTAGTATGATGCCTGATAACCATCTGAGTTCATTTCTTTATAATGAGCTTGTGCAAACACAACATGAAAATCCAGTCAAAAAAGTATGATCTCATTGGCCAAATAAATGATTGTAATAAATATTTATTTACAGTAATTTCAGCTTTTGTTTTCAGAGTTTTCTGACATAATAATGCAGCAGGTTCTAGATATTAACAAGAGATGTCAATCCACATAAGTAAGGTCTCATAAAAGTCTTACCAAACCAAAATTATTTTCAGTGTGAGCCTTCACAATTGTTAAAAGATATTAGGGTCTACTCTGTTATTTTGTGCAAGTACATATTGAAAATATTCTTGAACATCTTTTAGCATAAATGTAAATGAGACCAAGCTTCTATATTAACAACACAGAAAAGAGTTTTTGGGCTCATATTAATTAAAAAGGGCAGCTTCATAATTAATTTAGTATGCCATAAAACCAGTTGTTTTCATGCAACAGAACTATACCTTTTGGCAATTATTACACTACATGTGGCAGAATAACATGTGACAGTGACACAGCCAAAGTGCACTTAGGCAAACTGTCGGTGCCAGATATTTCTTAGACCTTCTTCTAATAAATGAAATAAAAAGAAAATTGGAAGGAGAAAAAGTTATGATACCATGCTTAGAAATGTAACAGTGTTAATACATTGAGACAAAAAATTCTTACCTTCTCCAGTTGGAATCACCTTGTAGGAATCATCCAGTCTGACCAGCCCTTCACTAACACCCTGAAAAAGTTCGGAATCTCGTCTCTGATCCTCTTTTAGTGTAACTTTAATAGGAACGGCTTCCTCTGGTAACTGTTCAGGAGAGGACACTTGCTTCTGTGACATTTCATCTTCCATTGTGCTATCCTCAAAAGTGGAGGTTGACAGCCGTGACGTGTCATCTTCAGTTTTTGATGGAGGTATAGGTGAATCACTTTCAGTAATTACTGATGTGTGCCTCTTCATTGCCTCTTCGTCTGATATAATTATTGGCTGTCTTTCATACTGACGATCACGCTTATCTTGAGCAAATATTTCTTTCAGCTGAGCAACTGTTCGTCTTTCTTCTTCAACAACTTTTTCTTCACCAATATACTTCCTTTCTTCTGATTCATCAACATCATCTCTCTCCTTCAGAGGCCAGTCCTTTAGTATTACATCTGTTTTTTGTATCTGAAAGTCTAAAAACAAGTAAATGAATGGCATCAGAATAAATTACTTCATGTTAACAGTGTAAGTAATAGTTTCTCAATAATGCATAGCAATTTACTCACTTCTGCTAAAGTAAAATACATTTTCTTTCTGACAATGGTCCTAATATAAATCAAGTAATATATAAAATATGTAAGATATTCATTGTTACCAAAAGAAAGAATGGCAAAAATTAAGTGCTCCATTTAAAATGACTTAAAAAATAAGAAATATATGTTTGCCTGAGACTAATCTGCTGTAATACTGGTATGTAATATCTACTTTTAGTATCACAGTACATTGATGTATACTAGTTAGTTACTTTCATGTTCCATGGTTCATTTTGCACAACATATTATAATGATGTGGACTGAGTCATTTTACATCCACGTTGCAAAGTAATTTGTACATATTGTTACATTCTGAACATTTAAAGGTTTTTTAAAGGGAAAAAAGATATAAAGATGGTGTGAGTTGGTAATCCTACCCACCATCTTTTACTCATTACAGTAATAGAAATTCTCCTACAGAATAGAAAGAGTTGTCCAGGAGAAACTTTCTCAGTTTGTTTTCAAATTTTACTTTGCTTTCTGTTAGACATTTCATATCGGTGGGTAAATGATCAAATCTAGTTAATGCGGCATTGTGCACCTCTTTTTACACTGAAGACAACTTTAATGTGGAATAATGGATGTCGTTTTTCCTTCTGGTAGTGTAATTATGTACATCAGTGTTCCTTTTGAACTGTAATCGATTATTTACAACAAACTTCATGAGGGAATAATTATACTGTGAAGCAGTAGTCAGTATGCCCAACTCCTCGAAGAGATTTGTCCAAGATGATCACGGGCAAGCACCAAATATTATTCCTACAGCACAATTTTGCACAATGGAGGCTTTCTTTCTTAAAGATGAGTTACCTCAACACATTATTCCATATGACATTACTGAATGAAAATATGCAAAATAAGCCAGCTTACTGATTTTTCTCTTCCCAAGATTTGCTTTGATTCTAAGTGTAAGTGTGGCTGAACTAACTTGTTTTAGGAGTTCCAAAATGTGCTTATTCCAATTTAAATTCCTATTAGTATGGATACCTATGTTATTGTTATTTGCTTGCCATGTGTTACACTTATCATTGGTGTAGTACCCCTAGATGTGCAGCACCGAATATCTTGTTTCTTTTTAAAATTGAGGGTGAGACTATTTGCAGGAAACGAGTCAATGATACTTTGAAGAGCTATGTTTACCATGTCTTCTGTTTCTGTATGTATGCGTGGATTAATTCTGCTTGTTGTATATTAGACAGAAGATCATTTACTTATGTGAAGAACTATAGTGACCTAAGACTGTGCCTTGGGGAATCCCATACATGATACATTATTTCTCTCCAGTCAGAATTATGTTCCCAGACTATATTGGTTGAATTACTGAGAACAACTTCCTGCATTCTTTGGTTGGATATGACAGCATCCATTGGTTGGCTATAGTACCAATCCTATAAAACTTCAATTTATCTAGGACAATATTGTAACTCACACAGTCAAATGCCATAGATAGTTTGCAGAAAATACCAACTGGCACTACTGTGTTTGCAGAAAATATCAACCGGCACTATTGTATTATTTATGCTTGTAAAATCTGGTGACGGAACATGTAAATGGCATTCTGAAACCCAAATTGTGATTTACTGGGGATATTATTGCTGCTAAGGTGAATTACTATCCTAGAATACATCACCTTATCAAAAAGTTTGGAAAATGATGTCAGCAGTGAAACAGGTCAGTAGCTATTGACACCTCTCTTATCACCATTCTTAAAGAGGAGTTTAACAATGACATATTCAGTCTCTCTGGAAAAATTCCTTGAGTCTGTGATGCATTACATGTTTCAGATCAGACTGGGTTTATTAAATGGGAACAAATCCTCAGTACTCTATTGGAAACACCATGAAACCCACATGAGCTTTGATTTCTGAGAGACTATAATTTTCTTACTTTCATATGGAGAAGTTGGTGGTACATTCATATGATTGAATTTTATGAGTTACTTTTTCAACATACTGCTGCGATTTTTCTCTTGACTTGTTTCTCCCTGTGCTTTCTACTATATTTGAGAAGTGATTATTAAATACATTTACTTCCTGTGACTCATCATTCCATTCCTTCGCTTGAGTTCAATAGCGATGTAATCCTGTTCCATGGCTGGTTGACCTGTCTCTCATTTCACTACATTCCATATAGCCTTAAGTCTGTTGTCGGAATTATTTTGACATTATGTGCATCTTCTTTGATTTTTAATAACCTTTCTTAGTAATTTTGAGTAGCTTTTGTAGTGAGCAGCTACTGCAGGATCCCTACTCATTCTTGGCAAAAGATACATTTCCCTTTTCCTTTCACAAGATACTTTAAGCCCTCTAGTCATCCATCGGCTTTTACATCACTGTTTAGTATCCTTTCTGATTAGCTCACTCAGAAAGTTGTCTTCAAATAATAATATGACTTTCTCATGGAGTATATTAAATTTGATGTTAGCATTTGGTTTATTATAAAGTTCATCCCAAGTCATCCCCTGTATACTGTGCTTAAAAACATTTGTCGTGGAGTCACTCATTATTCTCACTGATCTCCACTAAACAGCATACATACCTAAAGGCAATATGTTATTTATCCTAATTAACTGTGCATCATGATCAGAGAGGGCATTTGTTACTGGATAAACAGTTATTTTCCTACTTTAAGCTTTACAAAAGAAAACATGATCACTTAGGGTCTTAATGTCTTTATCCACCTGTGCTGGAAAGTTAATGGCTGAAATTATATTTTAGAATCCAAATAAGGTTTCTAGATAATTTTTCCTATTAGAATCCTTAAGAAAATTAATGCTGAAGTCATCACAGACTACTATCTGCTTGCTGCTGCCTGACAGTTTACTTCATTCTGTTTGTATAGGTTTCTAATGTAATATAACACAACACCAGATGATTGGGAAGTCCTACAACTAAATACTGTGACACCAGCTATTCAGGAATGAATACCAACCAGTGTTCTGTGCGTGAAATACAATATACAAATGTAGTACCATGTGCCATTCCACAAAACAATGCACCTGTTTAATAGATCTTGGCAGTCTGGAAATCACTGAAGGTAATGGAAAGACCAAACTGAGTTCTTAAACTATTCTGTCACTTGGTATATATATGTATATATATATATATATAAGATTTTGTAATAATACTGAATGCACTCAGTCTCATATTTACAACACTTTCTTTTTACTTTTATCTATTGATGCTCTCATTCCAGTTTTTCCTTGCCTTCTTTCTACCTTGTCAGTAATCACTGTGGTGCCTCTAAATTATCAGATTCCCAAATATGATGTGATTATGATATTTCACACTTGATTTCCTACTTGTCAAGAACTGATCAATAAATTATGATATTGACATTTGTGAATCACTTGCAATGTCATGCCAGTAATAATGGTCATAATGACATTTATTCAGCTTGTAACTCTTCTGTTTTCTTTATTATTAATAACTAGCAAATATAACTGGTAAATTGCTGTAGTAATCTCAAAAAGTAAAAAAAATAAATACACTGTAGCATGATTTGTTCCCAGTAAACTACTTAATGGCTTCCTATACCCTTTTCTCTGTGAGGTATTGCATATTATACTCAATAATTTGCTTTTAATGCAAGAATTCTATAGACACTGATATCCTGGTCTTATGGTGAAAATCAGTATCTGTAATTTGCAATAAACTAAAGCAGTTGTGTGTTCAACTGGCACACTGCAGGTGTGCAAGTGTGTGTGTGTTTTTCTTTTTTTCCTTGTGTGTATACATTTATACTCTAGCTGGTCAAAGATTTTCTTCCAAAAGCTACTAAAGTCTTCATTCTCTTTTGTCTGTGCCTATCAATGACTCAATACTTCTGCCATTTGGTCAGTGGTCTCCTTTACGCCTAAATTATTTACATTCTTCCAGAATATTTCCTACCATATTTTAAATGAAAATAAGACTTTCTTACCTTCATGTGATTTCTTCTTCTCTGCTTGCACAAGCTCTTCAACAGATTCTGATTCCTAAAATGGGGTATACATCATTACAGGCAAAACTCATAAAAGCTAGATAAAAACAAATATAAGGTGAAAATTAAAAAGTCTAGTGTACCAGAATTACTTGTATTTATTCCATTATTCAATAGCTGTTTACTAATTTAAATAAGATCTCAAACTCTCCAATAGGTAAGAGAAAATTATTGGATTATAACTAATTTGAGCATTATTTTCAGAACATGATGTGCTACTCATTTACCTCTACTGGCAATAAGTCCTTAATATTGTTATACAACTTTTTTATGGTACAAGTATAATATTTAAGTTATTAACTGCAAATAGCGTTGTTTTGGTTCATAAAACATGGATTTAAAATTCAGATATTAATGGGGCACAATACTTATGAGAGTTTCAGCAACTGAGAAAATTGTGTTGGGCTCAGTTAATACATAAATATATTGCTCACAAAAGGTATCATGACTGTATACAGTTTGGACAGCAGGGTACATAAAGCATACAAAAAATACGGCACCTGTAACAAGATATGTGCTAAATGTGAACCAGGTATTATTCATGAGAATTAGAGAAGCTACTTTTGATGTTTCTATATACAAAAGATGTCCACAATACTGATGGACTTATCTCAATTGCAGCTCAGAATTCTTAATTCATTATTAGTGGGCAGGAGATCAACTATAGTACTTCTGAGCATAAGTCAAGAATGAGACACAAGTAATAAATCAGGTGTCAAGAATCCTATTTTCATTGGCAACAACAGTATCATTTCACACAAACTGCATTTATGGAAAAATATAGACTGTGCAATTCCTTATTAAAAAATAAAGACTTATGTGATCCAGACTTTCTTGTAACTGCGATTTGTTTCAAATGTGGATGGTCTCCTACCTCTACTACAGAAGAATTCCTGGATCAAGTAATGGAAATATCACAGTTAAACGATAATGGCCAACTGTGGCCATCAATGTTGTGGTCATTAGACTGCGGACAAGATATTACAGATGCCTATCATATAGCAGAAATAATATTGCAAATGGAGACAGAATAAGACCTGTGGTATTTTGTAGATAATGGGATCAGTCTTGTTCTCATAGAGTCTGTTACACTCAGTACAGCATATCTGAATTCTCTTGCTGTTCTCTTGATATCTTCTTTTCAAATTATGTAATGTTGAATGTATTATCAAATGTAAATTGACTTTGACATGTCTGACCTATTGAAGCTACGTGTAAAATCAAAATTCTATGTGTATGACACAAGTCTTGCGTCAATAATGAAATTAACACTTTGAAGACAAAAAGTACGCATCATAACAGAATTTATAGTGAATAATGCTACAGGGATGTCTAATTTGGGGCCCAACAACCTGTTGCATGCGTAATAGATACTGGTGGGTGAGTTTTCATGGACCATTGCATAAAACAACTTCTTCAGCCTTGGTATAGAGGTGTGGTCTACTTCTCTGCATTATTCTTGCAGAATCACAAAATGGCCTCAGGGCCAGCTTAAGGACCAAGCTACATAAGCTGTCACTTGGGGCACCAAGCTGAGAGGAGCACCAGAGGCACCTACAGCTGTAAGGTTTCTGTACAGGATGTATCACAATTAGCAGTGGTCAGTTGGAGCACCAAGCTGAGGGGGTGCCAAGTGCAAGATTTATATACAGTATGTATCACAATTAGTGATGACAATTGACATGAAGAAAATGTGTGAGTGGAAAGGGGGGGGGGGGGGGGGGAGTACCAATTCATAAGTCACTTGGATGGAAGAATCTTCTCAAACCAGCAAGGAATGGTTTGTATATTTATGAAGGCTGTTAGTATTTTCAAATCTCTTCCAGCTTAGCAAATGTCTTTTGCAAACAAGTCCGATTACAGTGACCCATGATGACTTTTTTTTTAAATATTTATACCAAACGCATCATGCATGATATCATATCTATTGTTTGTAAAAATTATTACTTCTTCACGTGAACAGCATTTCCACTCATCAATAAATAAAATAAATGTGCAGTGGGCTGTGTACCACAGTATGAATTCACTGCCTTTAAATTTATAACATTATTTCAATCTAGTGGAGTGTCCAAGGGGGAAAAAAAATAAAGTTCTCTGTGAGAATGTTATGCATTAAAGCACATTTAGGATGTGTTTCCATTGTCTCAATTACATGATTTCAGACACAGTCATTGATGCAGTTATGAAAAATATCTTGAGAAAATTACTCTGACAATGGTAGGCAATCATAACTGAAACTTGTTGGAAACAGTGAATGTAATGATATACAGAAGTATAATACTATATTTTTAAGCAATTTATTAGTCAACCCACACATACTGGACACTAAACTTGGGACGCTATGTACGTATGTGTGTGTATGCTATAGAACTGCAGATACGCTTATGTGGATGTTCTAAAGAAAACAGATGAGATACCGTAACATACAGTAAATTTATTTAGAAACTTACAATAAATAAGTTCTGAAATACCTTCATTAAATCTTGTTCATCATATGCTGTAATGTCCACTGCAGTTTCTCGATGTAATGATGCATTTCTTGATGGTCCTAACTCTTCTTTCAAGAGGTCAAATCCTGATTGGTCTTGCCGAACTTTCTCAACAGCTTCATCCATCTCATCAACATTGAAAATGCACTGTTGAATGATATCATCACGACCAATTTTCCTCAGTGCTTTCTCCAGTGTGTTAGCTTTAATGGAATAAAAATTAATTTGAATTTTTTAAATAATGTTACACATCTGAGCCAAGTTTTAAACAAAAATGTGATGTTCTGATAAAAAAATTACCACAATTTTTCACTTTTAATGTTATCACTCACCTGTTGCTTTATTTCCTGACTGTTGTACCCAGAGTCTCAACATTGCCATTGCTTGTTGAGCTACACTACTGGGAAATTCTGTTTTTATTATATTTACATCGGATGTAGAAACTCCAAGTTCATTGGCCAGAATCACCCAATCTTCCGCCAGCAAGTTACTAATATCTGATAAACGTAAATTCATGTGTCGGAAAGCATTAATTCGACCTGTAGGGTCCAGAAACAATATTTATTTGGTACATCATCTTCAGTATTCTGAAGTAAGTTTAATTAATTTTAATTAAAGTTTAATTAAATTTTGCAACAAATGTAAACTTAAATAGAGAAGAGGAAGATAAATACCAAAACCACCATCACGGAGGAAGCTGTATTTCTTCTGTAAGGAAACAAGATCTGGTTCTGACAGTCCGGATTCAGGTAATATCGTTTCAGGGAGTACAATATTTAATATGCAGACTGGCTGCTGGGGTGGTTCACCTTTTGCAACCTAAACAGGTGAAACATATGGATTATCAGGTAATGTATTAAGCAGACATCCAATATTCTTTCTACGTGTCATGTTTATACCTTCGGCTCTCTCATGAAAAGTATGCGGCCAACTGTATCAGCGTGTGGGTCCTTGACACGTACAGTAAATGGAAGACGATTCTCTCTAAATGCTCTGAATCCGAGTTGTAACTGGTCACCTGACTTTGTAACAGGAACCAAGTTCCCTGCAAATTCAATGTACTGTGGTTTTCCTTCGAGCACCTGTGGAACAAAAATAAGGAAGTAAACCTTTGTAATTGAGGCACTGTCTAAGAAAATGCATAGTAAGTATGACTAAATGAACAATAACATTTTTAGGTGAATTCATTATAAAAGGTAAAGGTGGTAAAGTTCCTCATTCTACCCCTATACAGGCCAAATGCGCTTCACTGACTGCTGTGTCATCCTCTGCCAGTGGCATCATTGGATACAGTATGGAGGGGGGTGTGATCAGCACAGTATGGAGGGGGATGTGATCAGCACACCACTCTCTTGGTTATTGTCGGCTTTCCCGATTTTCAAACTGCTACTAATCAGCTGAGCAGCTCCTCAGTTGGCCTCACAAGGCCGAGTGCACTTCCTACCAGACCTTCCACTCTGGCAGTACTGGGAATCGAACCCGGATCCTCCACATGGCAGTCACCTGTGCTGACCACCCAGCTATGGAGGTGAACTAAGTATTACAAAGGTAAGTCTTAAAGAAACTTACCTCAACATCTCTACTCTTTGCAACTTCAGTAAAATGCTCCTGATGCTCTAATGTTTTGTCTTCTTTATCGTCAGTCATGCAAAACACCCTAAGTCTGGCTTCGAGAACATCGACACGTTTTGCGAAAACAACAAATCTGTAAGAATTCAAAGAAATATATCAGTGATACCAGCATTACTCATTTAAATGTGTAAGTCATTCACACTGCTCTTCAAAAGTAAATATTATTTTGAATGGCATTTCAAACAATATCATAATATCAGACATAGTTTGTAACAATGAATTGTCTACAAAATATTTCTGGAATTAAAGCTGAAGTAGACTTCAGCTCTGAGTACTTAATTCATGAGTACCCAATGTTAACACCAGTATCTGTAAAAAGTGTTCACAGCCAGCCCATTTTACTGAAGGAAATAAATTATTTTTGTCTGATAACTGTAGTAAGGCACAACTGAAGAACTTTGGCACATAGTTACTATTTACCAAGGTATATAATGTCAGATGGTGACGTTTATTTATTTTGTCTGAATAAGTTTTTTGTTGTACTACTATAAAATTACACATGCCAAGCACATATTATACATAAATTTTTATGAAGTCACTATGCTTTCACAGGACAAACCTTTTTAATTTTCAGAATCAATATTAAAGTATTAGAGTACTTCTATCACGAAATCATGAAGAAAATTAAAAATGAGTAAATTAATAAATGTAAAGCTAAACAGAAGACTGAAGTATACTAAATCTTTTCATAACTTATATCTGAAACATTACAAAATGTGTTCCTGAAAATAGATGTCAATATTCATTTAGTTGATGTGGCAGAGTTGAAGTTAAAGATTTTACATCAAATGAACATGTAAGAGATAGGAAATAAATAATGTGGGCAGTAATCATGTTCACAAATAACAGTGTGACTAATTTCTGATACCACAACAGGGAAAATTTATATACAGTCACTCACATAAATTTTTTTCAAAACAGGATGTTGAAATTTTGTCACTATACATTCCCAGGTACAATGTGTACATTATTATCTTTGTACATTGCTAAGATAAATACTTTTCTTTTTAAGGTGTACATGTGATTGAACAGAAACTCAGAGAATGAGAGGGGAAAGAATGATAGGAGGAATAGCTAGACTGTTGAGGTTATCACATTTTAGTTTTTGGAAAATTAGTCAAAATTCAACTGTTAATAGAGCTTCCTGAAATGAAATTAAAGATCTCAGACCTAAATAATATTGCTCTATAAATATTTTAGTGTTTTTGACTAATGAGGCTCATGAGATTCTACTGTATCGCCATATCTCTTAACTTCGAAATGTGACTCCATCTTCTCACTCATTTCTTCTGTTGTTACTATTATTATTATTATTATCAGTGATATCAGGTCATATTATTATTACTATTATTATTATTACTATTATCAGTGATATCAGGTTACAAGTCATTCTCTCTTTTCCTGATACTGAAGATTGAGTAACATCTATAAATTGTCTTACATTGTACTGAGTTTAAAGATTTTAAACCTACATACTATTGAACATGCTCAAGTCTCACATAACATTTCATTCTCCAAATAACTGTTCAATAGTTCATGATAATTTGAACTAGGTTACTCAATCATGTAATGTTTCCCACAAATTCGAACAAGTATATATGCACTTTCCCTACTGCAGCATATCGTAGGATGACATTCTATCTCTTTACAGTGAGCTGGAGGAGGAAGTATGTTATCTTCACATTAGTTGTCTTATACACATATCAGAGTAACTAAAACTTTTTCTTATTATCTTTGTATCACACAGTCTTGATATTCTAAGGATTATTAATAATTACAAAAGCTCGAATGTCTTTCATCTATATCTGAGTTGCACTAGGACTTTATGCAATTGACCAAATTTAATATTTTATTATGAAGAACATGCATTATGTCATAAAGCATCTAAAACACGAATTTGAGCATAATAAGAACATTGAGCTTTTCAGAATAGTTCCTTTGTACATTAACTTACCTAAACAATGTCACCCATTGAGCCCTAAACATAAGATTACAAAGGATCTATGACACCACTAAAGTGCGCGTCATTTATGACGGCGGCCAAGTTTAGGTTCGTTCTGCACATCTGACGTCACAAAACACAGTCAGCCAATGAACAGAGAACGACGTTGCCAGAGCTCGACTGCAGTGCAGAGCACGGACTAGTGTCTTCAGTTTTAGAAACGTTCAGTCATAAATAAAGTAATTGAACAAAAGCAATGTCTTGATAGCAGACTTTCTATGAAAGGAAGTTTGGAAAAAGCATTCTTTATACTAATTGCTTCATATTCTATTAATAAATTAAAGCAAACAAGCAGTAAGCCTCCTAATTCAGGCGATAGGAGGGAAAGGTGTTCGTATCATTCTCACTAACCGCTTTTTCGCAATAAAGAATAGCGGTATTTGTTTATTTCCTGTTTTACTTCGACGAAACGTAATTCACAGTCATACCAACAGTATTTGTCGGTATTTTGCGTGATAGTTTAAAGTCTTTCGGGAGATGTATTGTATGACAAGCTGTGTTAGCGTAATGGTTAAAAAGTTCAAACCTTGTTCGGTGCTTAATATTTTCTTTATTTAAAAACAATATCGAAGTGTCTTACTTCATGAATTTTATTCGTTTGAACGTAATTTTTTGAAATTTCTAGTGGCAACTAAAATTGACCATACGGAAAGTATACGCTTTTGACTGTTACCTCTGCAAACTCTTCAAAATTTCGTGCAATGGTTTACTACATCTAATGCTGCACAACGACTGCGTTGAACATCGAAACAAAATTAAGTAAGTTATGGGGGGAAGGTATCCGTCAAGAAGATGTGTAAAAACCAAATTTTGGGGGCAAATAGTTTTTGTGAAATCGAATGATAAAGTGTGTCAAACCAGTCGAAACACCATGTGTCTGCACAGGCGAGCAGTGCAATGATGACAAAATCGCGCACATCGCGGAATGCAGGGAACACGTCTCTGTAGCAGCGAGAGGGTTAATGCGGCCGTGGTGGCTTTACTTCATAAACTGCGCGCTCACCCATAAACATAAGTTTGTGAACTATACTATGGCGCTGCTTCTCTTGGCGCGTACAACTGGCAATGCAGCAATCTCCCGCGTCTGGGCGGGCATGCGCGAACCACCAAGATAAAAGAATTGAACTATAACAGATTGCTGAGTATGAAATGCGTGGTATTTTCTCTCCTTTACTCTTGGTCTGATGAAAATCTTTTCCATCAGCAAGATAAATGCATGGCACAGTCTCTCCATTATTGTTGGTCAAATGGTTGTGAAGAAAATATTTTCCACCAGGAGGATAGGAACTGGCTTTGCCTGAATTTTATAAAACTATTGTGAATTAGAACTGTGGGCTGCAGGGGAAATGTTTAATTCAAAAGCTAGTTGAGGTAGTGCACTGCATTTGGTTTCAGTGGCAATGTTGTAAGGGAAATAGCAAATCTTATATGGGTGACCTATTGCGAAAAGTGTATAACATTAATGATGATGACTTTTTTGTCCAATGAAACTGTTTTCCAGCCTTTTCAGTACAGTAGAACTATTTTAATATATTAAGAGGTTTACAAAATGCATTTTTTGCTGCAATACATTCATATAGTTATTTGCATTAGGGCAATGGCACAATTATTGTAGTGACTGACACACTATATAAAAACAGAATACTTCATGTACTTACTTGGCCATAAAAGGAACGTGAATTGCTTCCTTGTACAGCTCTGTTGCCATTTTTGTGGCTTCACCAATATTTCTACAATCCATCAGCCAAAATCTTGCAGATACTGTTGTTGTGAAAGACACACAGTCATTGACAAATGTGAGTGGTGTTGACCCAGTTACATCCTCCCACTGGGCTCGTGTTGTCCCTCCTAAAGAAAACTTAATGTTCAGTATTTAGTCTTCTTAAGTTCCACATAACATCTACCAGTAATATGAATTCACAAGGACAAAGTATATTTTGGGACTAACTGTGTCTGTCTCTTATCTTTAAACTGTAGAACACATGAGAAGTAAAACGGACCCTGAATTTTCTGTCAATAAACTTATAAATTTATTGGAAAAAATTCAGTTTAACCATCTTCTTGCAAATATTATGACTATTCTGGTCATGAACTTCTTCAGATAGGTACATGTGTTCATCACGTATGTATATGGGGAGCAAAAATTAGACTATTTCTGCATCACTGATACAGAATGTTTCAATATTCAATGCTGAATGTGAGCTCTGTCAGTATTAAGATTCAATTACATGTAAATGTCAAAGAGTTATTTACATTTTATTGTATTTTTGTACAAATACTGAGAATTTCCCTTCAGTTTTTCTAACAAGGACTAGGAAATTTTTCAAATGATCATATTACATCATGATGTAGAAAACAGGACAATGGCAGCGCATTTTTGTAAAAACAACCATTATGTATTATTCACATGTGTGATCTACCATGCAGAATTGGAAGAGCCTATTAATTACTTTTCATTTTACCTGTGACAACTACACAAAAATTATTCTTTTGTCAAAATGAATGTAAAAAATGTTCTTATGGCAAAGAGTAGTGACGTCCTTCATGGCATGCTGAAGAACACAATGACATTAATGAGTGATTACACATAGTGTAATAAAATATTCACAGAGTAAGGCAAGCAAATGAGGAATATGTAAGGCTAATGTGCAGATGAAAAGGAATATGTGGAGTATCCTAACATGAAAATAGTCATATGACAAAAAGCAAAATACCGTTTTGTACTCTTTTACAGACCACAATGCAGGATTCTATGTTTTAATGACTACAAAAAAACTGGGAAAAATCATCATTAGGCATTTATACATTCACAATTAATAGATAATAGCCAAACAAAGGAAGCTCAACTTTGAATTGCTCAAAGCAATTGTGAAACAGGACACATCATTCATGCTGTGTTTACTCATGTAAAAAACAATGAGACCTATTATTTAAATAATTTCAGTAAAAGTTAAGTAAAGGTATTAAAAGCTGAATATTAATTGTTAAACTGGTAATTTTGTGAAAGAAGTGGGTTCTGCCATTGCTATGAAACCATTACTATGTTCCCAAATGAAAAGAATTTGGACTGAATAAGTAAAACTATTTTTTTAAATGGTAGGACTGATTATGTAGCAGAAAAGCATATTTTAAGTTAATAAAATCAGACTTAATAGTAATAATTACTGGGTCATTATTTGTGATGTGTAACCAAATTGTGCAGTATACAGACACATCTGTGAGAATCAAAAAAGTTGAGGAAATGACGTGAACTCTGAAGATGACCACTAGCTGGTTTAAAATAGTTAGAGCATTGTGAAATGCTCATGTTAATATGTCATAAAAAAATAAAAGGCGTTAGATAACTTCATTCAAAACAGCACAGGGTGAAGTACCAGTAGGTTTATACAAAAAAATAAATAATGAATGAGCTATATTGATGTACATGTATCATTGCTATGTTTGCAGAGAGCGTATGTAATACATGCAATTCTATGAATGTAAACATATAGCCATTCATAAAAAAATGTGATTATTTTTGGGATTTCATTGTTGCAGGAAGATAATCTGCTTTCATATCTACATACATAGTGAAGCAACTTGTTGTATTGTATTACTGAAGTATGACGGCAAACAAATGATATCATCTGGTCTCCTTAATACTTTAATTATATCTGCTGTGAGAAAGACAAAGCTACTCAGAGTTTAGTACAGTGGTGCATACTTCAGAATAGCTCATGTGTAGAAATAAAATTTTGAGCTCAGTCAATATACACTTCAGATTTAATTAATATTTTGTTATAGTTTGTTGCAGTGATGATAATACCTATTGTTGCGAATTAAGAGTTCTGACATATTTGGGCTTTTGTGATTTGTAAATTAGTCTTCTCCAAAACTGTTTAACAATGGGGTAAAGATGACATGTGACAAATTTAGTTTTTTAAATGAATATACTATTTATTTCATATGTTTATTAGAGAGGTCACATTTGGATAAATAAATATTTCTTTACAAACATAATGACATCTGCAACACACAAAAGGAATTCTCACTTCTAAAAACCATGAATTTAAAGAACCTAGTTTTCTTCCTTTTTTTACTCACGCCTACTGTATGTCTTTGCTACGACATTTCAATGAAGAAGTTCTTAAAACTTTCACGTTTTGTATGGTCATTCATAGGGTATTAATTTATGTGTAAAGTAGGTGCTGTTTAGTTGCTGTCTTTGCTGCTATTGTGATTTTTCTTAGTTTTTGTATTTCTATCTACAGGAGCATATAACTGCATAATTTTCTCAATAAATTAAGTTTTGTAGATGTGTGGTAGTTCAATCTGGAACTACATAAAAAACCTCTCAAAGTTACAACTAAAGTAATCAACTAAAGTAATAAAACCTACAAACACAGAAAATCACATCATTAGAGGTGGTAAACACCTTTGTCTCTCTATCTAGGGTTGAAGTTAATTAGGCTAAAGTGCATTGAGAAAGGGATCACATCCATCCTTCAATAACTTCAGATAATGTCAATGCAATGATTAGTGACTTTGCCAATAGAGGTCAGCTCCCATTTATCTGAGAATAAATTAATATTAAGTATTCATAAAATGTTAACTGATTTTCTGTTACTTGTGATAAAATGAGGTATTCATTTCTAAGATTATATGTATTTTCTAACATATCAGATGAGTAACTTTCAGCATACTAAGCTATCAGCCTATTTGCATACAACTGTATAATTATTACATATGCTTTCCCATCTAATTTTATACAAATGCAATAACAAATTATCCCCATAAGTTTCATCCACATTGATTTCAAGAATAATTTGACATTTCACCCCTTCTATACAGCTACATAACACTGTAGTTACAACAATGTGACTATCTGACACATAATTGATTTTTTTATTAACAATCAAATATTTGCTTGCTGTATAGTTTAACTATTGCAAAATATTTGAAAAATGACTTTCTCAGCAGTGCTGCTCATTCTATATGACAACATTATATCTATATGATCTATATGACAACATTAAGTGATGGTGTGATAGATGTTTTTGAATCCTTGTCTTGCATACTCTTCTAAGGGCTTTAACAAAAAGTACAAAGTTCCCTGTGGAATCTAGAATAAAGCATATACAGACATACCCACCCACCCACCTTTCCACAGATGCACATGTGTGCGAGTCTGAGCATGGGCATGTGTGCCCACAAACACAACACACACACACACACACACACACACACACACACACACACACACACACAGTCATCATTGAATATTATTGTTACACTACAAGCAGCTTTGTTACGAAAAATTCATCATACTCATCTAGTGATGAGCGTAAATAACACACGAAAATTAAAAAAAAGCCTGGACCCAAGAGTCTGCAAAATTTAGTTACCTTATATTTCCAGCTATAAATAATAATAATAATAATATTCTAGTCTTAATTTAAGTCCTAGTTTGAAGTTCTGTTAGAGTAATCTCAGTATGAAAAAGGCTGAAAATGTAAAAACTAGCATCGAATGGTAAGTTCAATATTTCAAAGGAATGTCCCATGTCTCTCTTTTTTTAGCCATAAACTTGATTATAGCACAAACTAGTACAGTTCATAACAGACTACAAAATATAAAAATCATTTGTCTTTATGTTCCCAATACCAAAGATAATTTTCTTCAACACCAAATTTGGTTTGGTATAAAACACCCTAGAATTTTTGATACTTTATTAAAACTTTTCTGTTGGGTGAATAATCTAAAATGGCTATACAGCTAAAGCACCATTAGAAAGATTCATTTTAAATTGACATTGTCATGGCCCACACAAGAAAGTACAGAAAAGAAGCCACTTTGATTCTGTATAATGCTAATATGAACTGAACTCATATATCAGAATATTGTGAAGAAAGACAAAACTTTGAAATCCCTGCACAATGACATAAAATAAACTACATAATACAAATTACTGGAAGATGAGAAATTAGCCAATATGATGAAATAATATAGGTACACTACATAAAGTGACAAATGTGAGTTACTAATAGCAAACTTGGTAATGATAATAAAATGTTGAAAATATTGCTAATTAAAATAAAAATAATATTTTGTAATATAGGCCCATCTGGAATGTACCATTGCCTAACATGAGAGTGAGCAGTGAACTCAGGGTATACAAAATTGAATGGAAAACTTGCAGGCATAGATTTCTGAGGCCATGAATGCAATAAATTAACAAAAATTGTGTTACAGATATTCTAAATTATGGATGGTGTTGACCGAGGATAAAGAGGTTAGACAACTAGGATATCCAAATTTGTTTTTGATTTTAGTCATAAGTTGAGTATCTCTTCCTACATATCTGACATAACTTATGACATCATCCAAACAATCATCACGAACATTTTCATCGAATTGTCAAATCCTGGAAGTTGCTTCAGGTTGCTAGTTAAAGCTTTTAGCAAAAGCAATAGTGTCGTGTCAATCAAGCTCAGAAGTTAGATTTTGAAAATGATAAGACAGATACAACAACTTAAAGGAACTACACTGTAGAAGAATATTTGAATCTGTTATTGCTATGTGGAACTTTGTAACATATTTAATTATTGCCAAAGTCCTGTTCATATTATCCCTTTCAAAGCAGTTACTGTAACAATAACTTAACTTCTATAAATGTCTAACACAAGAAACTGAGTATTTAAACACATCTTAAAACTCAGTACATAGGCAACTACATCATATTTGCATTGGACTTGAATAACAGCAATTTCTATCATAGAGATTCTCAACTACCTTTTCCACATCAATGGAAAACTTCTGAAACCTATATTTTCACCTACAGCCTAACACACCTTAAAAAAGATTGGATTTTCAAAAGCTCTTCAGTGTCAAATATATTTATATTGACAATCAGCTTCCTGAAATAACCAGTATGTTCCTATATAAATGCAATGTTGGTAAACATGTGAAAACCCTATAGTGGCATAAAATGCCTTGATGTTTCAGTTTTAGTTATCCAAAGTGGTCTCTATTTGATGTGCAACTGTTGGATTCTGCTTGTTTAGAAAGTAGAATCTCTTTCTATTCTCTTGATGCTTCTTAACTTTTTAACACTATTTGATACAGGTATTTTGTGACATCTTTTGTATAATATTTTGCATTAACAATACTGAAACATGTCACATGTTGCTTTGATAATGTGTTTTATTAAGGATTTTCACTACCAGTTCTTATAACTATAACATTACTCAAAAGGGTTGCACTTGATGTGTCTTTTGTTCACAAACCACTGTACACTTTTTTCTGGGATAACGTAGTAATAGGTAGTACATCATGTTTATCTAAGTGAAGGAATGTTGTGTTATGTATTCTACCTATGTGTGACTTCTGTTTCGTGTGTTTTCAGACTTTTTCTGCTTGTAGGGCTCTACTGATTTCGTTAGGGGCAACCAAATTACCATTAACTTAAACAAGTGTGGGAAACTGACGACTAAAAATATCCAGTTTAAGCCAAGTGCAGAAATTAATCTGGTATGTGGAGTTCATCCATCAGTCTCACCTACCTCTCTTCAAAGCTAACACGATGCACATTATGTTATATGAGCATATCATTTATTATTATCTGAAATATCAAAGGATATTTATATCCTGCAATTTTTGCACACAGAGTTCTCTTCCATTTCTTAGAAGAACACCTATTCCTTGACCAACTGTTTCCTACTCATCTTAACCAACACTTTTTCCATGGAACAATTATTTACTTCTTCACCTCAGTTAAGCATTGTCTGCCTTGGTATTAAGCATACAAGTTCTGAACACTGCTCATTAACATTTTTTTATTATTATTTATCCATGTTTTACTTCAGATGGATCAAGCAAGTATAAATTCACACAGATATGAAAAATGACCTAAAAGTACATGTCACCTAATCAAACAAAATCCAAGGTTTTTAGGCAGAATGTGCAATTCTAGTCTAAGGCTACCTCACCTTCCTTTCTCTATAACTCAGAAAAATAGTTTTAGTCAGAAGACAATGGCAATTGCCTTTAAAAATATTGTGCATCAGATGTTGCACATAACCACCGATCATTATGTAAATCACAACCATTGTCAGTTCCACAGAAAGATCTATAGTAGTTATTTTCACATTTTTTTTCAGCCAACAACAATTATTTCATGTAAAAGATGCTGAATGTGAAAGCAGAAACACCTGGTAATAAAATTTAGTACCGTAGTTGAAAAATATTGAAACTTATATTTTCTTTTTAATGAGCAACATACATCATCATGATAAAGAAGAGAAATATTTGACAACTGTCTGGCAATATTATGACATAAGGATCTTCAAAAAATACCAATAGCAACTGTAACACTCCATGTTTCTACCTACTCTCTGTCTCTCTGTGTCTCTTTCTCATGAATGCGCACACACAAACACACCACACACACTCACACACACACTCACACACACACACACTCTATTTCCCCCACCTCAAACTAAAATGTGTGTGTGTGTGTGTGTGTGTGTGTGTGTGTGTGTGTGTGTGCGTGTGTCAAATACAGTTCACGCATGGCTGATTGTCCTTATTTCCTACATTTTCCTCTGTTTTATCTGCTCTCTTTATTAAATTGCTCCATAATCAGCTTTTGGACAAAAAACAGAGAGATGGAAGAAATTTTCGGCTTTGATACCTCATCAGTTATGATCTCATTACAGACAGAAGTTCTTGTTTTCTGTTCATATAGTTGTCTGCATTTATTTACGATAATTTAGCTTTCAGTATTCACCAGTGTCAAATAGCCCACACAGCCATGTAAGCCAACATAATTAACTTGTGCACTGCAACATTGTGATAGGGATGAATCTGTGAAGGATGTAAGTCCATGGTTCTTCACCCAATGTATTCACCAGTTTGTACAGCTTCATATAAAGATCTACAATTTTGTATTGGGATCTAGCACAAGATGTAAGGTAGCATTCTGTTCACACAGACCACCTACGGCTAAGGTGAAAGACATGTTAAGGATATAGTAAAACAGCAGCATACACAAAAAGTACATCAAAAAGCTAATAAAAGGCATAATAACATCAAATACTATTGGGTTTCGAAACTGTAGTTGCTTTATTATGTCCTATTCAGTTTCTATCAGTGCATCCCATTCATGTTTTGAGACAATCAACAGTAATGTTTGAAAGCCACTGTATATTACTGTTATGTATTCTCTGTACATAGTTGCATGGTTTCAGAGTTCTTTGCAATTATAAACTTTTAAATAGTTCACACATTTTGTACAGGCGATACAACAGTAAACCAAGGACATCTGAAAAACTGAATAAACTTGTTTTGCTGCATGCTTTGGGTCCATTAATGGCTGCAAAATGCATTTTTATTATAATATGAAATCATCTGTAGTATTTATTCCTAGAAAAGGTGAAGCAGTAATTATGACACTGCTTTTCTAAACAGATGAATGATGTGAGGACATATTATGCACCACTATCAGTAATCGATTCCCTGAACACTGATGAAAAAAAAAGTGTGATGATTGTTTCAATGGGTTTTATATACAAATATATATTTTAAAAAAAACCTTGTTTTATGTGGCTGGTAAATCTGGAGAGTAATATAAACATGCAGAGCATCTCATTAACAACCAAGACTGTTTGGTTTAAGATAAAAAAGCAACAAAAATCATGTCATTCATGTATCACAACTCTGATAACACACTATTTACAATAAAACATACTATACAACAAACCTTCAATAATATCTGTTGTGGGAAATATTCTCATGGCATAAAGAAACAGTGTATTCAGTAGTTTCCTGTCTATGTAACAAAAATGACTAATGCCTCTCTTTTTTTCCAAACAAATATATTTTCTTAGCATAATCTGAGAGACTGTTATTTACAACAACTAAAGAAATAATGGCAACATAAGTGTTCAGTTGCATGGACAGCATGTGTAGTCAGATGAAGTAAGAACAGTACTTTGGTCTAATCTGCTGACCAGAAAAGAATATACATGATTTGATAACTGCAGCTGAAGGAAGATATTCAGCTGAACTAGCACCCCTGGGAGAAAAGAAACTGTAGAGAATCTGACTTAATCGCCACTTAATGGTTGTTACTGAGATTATATATTTTAATATGAGATTATATGTTAAAACTGTGCACCAGACTGAGAATAAAATCATTGGCATTGTACTATAGTTGTGCAAACCTCATGGACCATTTGTTCCCTTCTTACATCCCAAGTTCCACAAAGAGTCTTTTGCTACACTGCTGCACTAGTACATCCTGGAGAATGTATGGGTTCTCAGTCTGAGAGTCTTGCCTGGCAAACAATTTTAACTTACTGTAAAAAAATATTAATCACAATTTATACTCTGCATTGAATACAACATGTTGTCCCAATAAGAACAACAACTGTCATAAAGTCAAACACTCCATTATTTCCAAAAATGGGAAATACCCATTTGGAATAACAACAGTACGAATTAGGACAGAGAGCTACTCACCCCACAGTGGAGACAGTGAGTGGCAGACAGACACATTCATATATTTCGAAAGGTTTGGGTTGGTCCATGAGGCCTGCATGAATAGCACAATAGGTAACACACTCTCAGTAAAATTCAGGGGTTCTGGGTTTGAGCCACACTCTGGCTCATCCACCAGAGAACTATAACAAGCTACAAGCTGCAAAAATTTTAATAGCATGTACTCTATACAGTATAAGTAGTGTCTATCTCACAAACATTTCATTGTCTATATGTAAAATGAACTTTCAAGCCAGGGAAGCAGTAGTTTCTGTCATTCATTGAAGAAGGCAAGGAAATTCCTTGCCATGGGTGGCTCAGCACTGTCATGGCAAAAAAATTGGCATATGCAGTTACCCGAAGCAAGAACAGTACTCTGGGCTCTACGGTTTTATTGTGTACCCTTTACTGTTTGAATTGTCCTCAGTTTGTACGACTGAAGATCAGATGTTTTATTTATTGATAACCCAGTCCAGTGCACTTGACTTTTTTCTTGTACACCACTTGACTGTTCAGGTAGTCAAACAGCAGACATCACACTGGAACTGAATACATGTATGACTATTAATACCGTACAGGTTCAAGCACGACTCATCCAAAAACTTTACCTTTTGCTACTCAACAAATCAGTAATGTGAATGTGCTGAATACAGCCTCATGTATCTGCAGTTTTAGGACAACAGAAGCCTATGCAATCATGAAATTATCTTCAGTTCAACCTACAGCAGAATGCTTCAGAGTGTCAGTGGAGACTGATAGATACATGCTGCAGTCCTCTAATACTGAGCCAACACTGAGGTCAGGCTGTTGTTTCCAAACCTACAAGATGGCAGTCATTCACTGCCGTGGTAGTACTACATGGTCAATTACTTGCTTGTCAGTAAGCAAGGCACTCTTCTCCTGATTGCTTCCAAACATTTGTTTCTTACATCATTTCCTGCATGAGCCTAGTGTCATAATATGACAAACACATTTCCCAAAGGTCCGTCATTATGCCTCATTGCAATGCCAATATTCTGTGTTGGCTAGCCATATTGACATTTCCTTTCATGTTTTCACTTCAATAAATGCTGGAATCTGAATCATTCTACACATATTTCAAGTTTGGATTCATTCAAGCAATTATTTTCGGGTGTTCTCATTTTCACAGCTTGTAGAGTTTTTCTGTAATTAAGAGGAATATTGTTGCAAATATCTAAAGGCAGATACAGAAAGCCTGCTACACAGAGGAAGAGAAATGATTAAATGCAGGACATTAAACTAAACTCCTGAAAGTAAACATTAGTAGAGTGGATTCATCATAGACCACATCAAACCGGCTAGAAGACTCATGGGGAAAAAAAACAAAACTAAAAAAAATAATGGGGTACAGTGTGAACTGTGGGAGTCTTAGTAGGCAACTATTGCATATCTACTCATGCTGGCATTTTCTTCTTTGCCTGCAGTGCTGGTTGGCTGCTTAAGACAGGTCTATATAATGAACATGCTATAAGAATGGGCCCATGCATAAAGAACAAAAATTTTTGTTCTCTATGAATGGGTTCATTCTTATTATGTGACGTCATAGCAAGTCTGTAGCAAAAGTGCTAGCTCTGTAAATATGGACAAGAGAAATAGCAGCAGACAGGGGATGTATAGCAAGCCATAAGTTGATCCCGTTGTAGCTCAATCAGTAAGAACATTGCTCATGAAAAGTGAAAATCCAGGTCTTGATCCCTGTAATGTTCAAGTTCTAATATGTCAGGAAGTTTCTTTACTGTTGTTCTTTATTTGTTGATGCACTAAGTCCTGTTAACAAAAGGGCAATGAGAGTAGAGGCATGGATTCTATCAGAAGAATAACAGCATATAGAAACAATGACTTTGCTAAAGAAACCATCCACACATGCACTCTAAAGGGCTTAAGAAAACCATGAAAAAATTTATCAGAGTGGATAAATTATGACATAAAAATTGTTCCTACTAAATATAATGCTGGAGTTTTAATTGCAATGGTAAAAATTATTAAAAAAATAGACTCATTTTCATAATAATAAGTTATAGATGAAATATATATAATAACTGATGCAACAGACCACAATCCATGTTTAAGACACAGCGCTGAGTCATGAAAAAATTCTACACCCTTATATGTAATCTAATTATGTGTACACACATAGTTAGTCTCTTTCATACAGAAAGATGTGACAGGTTTGTTGAGAGATATAGTAACCGGTGTGCAAAACTTATGGACAAAAGTAACTTTTACATGCTGTGTCACTGACGAGTAACATAATTCACTGAAACTTGAACTATACATAGAAAGAATTGCTACAATGTAGTACAGAAGGTAGCTGCAAGAACTGCACAATGAGATGAATAGAAATGAGACTTTTATTCAAGGAAAATAATTACACTGATATATGATGATGGACATCATTCTTCATACAGTATGTGATCACAATGGATGGCAATATATGCTCTGCAATGTGCTCCAACACGGACCACTGGGTTGGTAAGAAGTTCCTGGGACAGAGAATTCCTTCCCTCCACAGGCACAGTTGACAGTTGCTGGATGGTTGTTGGATATTGTGGGCATGCTGCAATATGTTTCCCCAATGCATCCTGCACATGATCAATGGAATTTAAATCAGGGGAATTGGCAGGCCAGTCCATTTGCCACACATTTTCTCATTCCAAGACCTCCTCCATCTGCACTGTTCAATGGGGTCATGCACTGTCATCTACAAAAATGAGGTCAGGGCTGAATGCACCCCTGAAAAGTACACATGGGGAAGGAATATGATGTCACAATAATGTTAACCAATGAGTGTAGTGTGTTCAAAGATTTGGAGGTTGGTACACCCATGCAACATTGTGCCTCCCACAGCAGAACACCGAGATCACCAACGATCATATTCGACAATGTTTTTGGGTGCTTTCTATGTTCTCATCTCTCACCATATGATGGTATATCCAGAATCACTATGCAGAGTTAGTCTGCTCTCATCCAAGAAGAGCATGTGATTTTACTCCTTACTGGTTCAGTCTCTACGCAGTTTGCACCAGACAAATCTTTGAACATGGTGGTCAGTGTTATTTTGACTCTTTACTTCTTCCCCATGCACATGTTTTCAGGGGTGTACTTGGCCCTGAAACCATAATTATGGATGACAATGCACAACTGCATTGAACAGGGCAGGTTGAGGAGCATGTGGAATGGCCTACTTGTTCCTCAACTTAAATTCCATAAAGCATGCGTGGTAGGCGTTGAGGAAATGTATTGAAGCTTGTTCACATGCAGCAACGGCCACCCAGCAATCAGTGTATTTAATGGCAGCACAGCCAATAGTCATGGAGGATATTTGTTTTCAAGGAGATAGTTTAAAAGATGAGAAGCAGTGACAAAAACTGGTCTATAGAAACACAGTGAGGGAAGTGATTGTTGCTCTAAATTCGGCAAACAAGCCATAGCCAATAGACTGGCTCACAAGCACAGAGATCATTTCAGAAGCATCACAGTAACCAGCCACAATTGGGTGTCTAGGATTATCAGGCTCATGAGTCTTAGAAAGCACATAAACTGGCAGGTATGGAATAATTACATTGGTGTGTGTTACAGTTGAACTCCTTGTCAGTGTCCAGATCATTTATTATTAGAGGTCATGTTTGCAAGAACAAGACTGATGAATCATCTATGACTTTCTCACAATAATCATCTTCACTTTTACCTTAAGGAATTTAGGAAACCATAGGAAACTTTAGTGTGAACGAACAGAGAGAGATTTTAACCGAACTTCTCTACAATGTAAGTCCATTACAATAATCATTGCTCCACCTTACAGGCTGCAAAGGTAGCAGTGAGGAGCTTTATCAGTTATGGTGAATCATTATGTCATGGGCCTTTGGATTTGAGCTGAGAATTGGTCTCTCCTCTCTATAATTATCTGCTTTAATTTTGCTCATTTTCAATCTTTGAGATTACTTTGTTTCAGTATCTATGCAGTTAACTATATTACCATCAAACAGCTTCAAATGTTACCAAGAAAAATGTAAACTCTATGTAATTATAGTAAAATCCATTTTTACAGCTATGAACTTCTAGTTCCATTTGTATGATATAACAAAACAATGTATTTGTATTGAAATGATTTATATGAACTTCTGAGGTAATTTTTCCTATGATGCTGTGACAACAGAACAAAACAATACAGAAAAAGACAACATGTGCATTGACTTGAAATGTATCATTGATCACTGAAAGAATGTGACACTTATTAAATCATGAAATAGGAAAATAATATTTTCTAGTGATACGGGTGCACTACAATAGTATTGTATTTTAAGTTTCAGTGGTGTGACCAATAACTGAGAAAGTTGAATTTGATTCTCTCAACAAAAATAATTATGGCAACATACCACATTTTCAAAGATAATTTTTATTTTCGCATTAGGCATTTATGATGACAGTGAGTTGTCCTAATAAATAGGATCACGGGAAGATAAATGTTACTTAAGAACATGTAGGAACACCACAAGGTAGCAAACTCTCTGCCGATCAACTGCATCACCATGAAGGGGATCTTTGGTTGTGGAGAACAGTTCACTCAATGCCTACTAATCTGTACAATGTGTCTTGTATGAGCTCTGCAAGAGAAACAGATTGTGTTACTTCCTGCACAGTGTTGTATTCAATTCTCACCATTATCTCATTCTGGGGAGAAATTCTACAAACATATTACCTTCTCAGAAAAAAATTAAAAGAATATTGCACTATAAAATCTTTCCACTACATTTTCCAGTGTTCAAGAAACTATACTGCTTAGAAAAATTGTTCTCTAATGCCTAAGAAATATTATCTTTGCAAGGCACTCCATAATCTTGGATTAACTGACTCTTCACTTGAAAATAAAATCCTCTAGCGAGTTATGTGGCCAACAACTGGTCCTTGGGTGTGAATAGCTAGTTATAGTTGGCAATTCCCATAACATAGCTTAAACCTATCACCAAAATGCATCTGGCATAATAATTGAGACATTTTTGAAATGATATATGTTCCAGCATGGTCTTAGCATCAAAGACAGAAAATCCACCAATGAGCACGACTTTGTGAGACATATTTATATTAAGAATAAACAAATTGTTAATGATGTTTATGTGATAAAGATAAATTGTTATATGAGCATGGAGAATACCCATGTGAACAGGGATGAATAAGGAGATGTTGTGATTCTATTATTTTGTGTTGTCATCGTACAAGGTAAGATGGATGAATAATACTGTCCATTACGTGGTGCTATTGAGTAGCTATTTTTTCTTATTTTATTATACCTTACAACAATCACTGCAGTTTACTATTAGACCTATAAGTTTCCGCAGTGATTTAAGGCCATCTTTTGGGTTCCATTGAAATCATGTTTCTGCTAGCAAAAATTCTTAAAGTTGTCCATTCTTTCCCAGCCTTGTTCTCATTACTAGTATGGACAGGGACGGAAGTTTTTATCTCTAGATATATACTAATCTTAAACTGTAACTTCTACCCATCAGAATTTTGTTTGATCCATATTAGTTAATGTTTACATTGTAAATTTTCAGTTTTAAACTTCCAGAATAGTAATTGTAGAAATAAAAGAGTCACATCTGATAATGGAAATGGAAATAATCACAGAAAAGTGAAGTAATAATGCAGATTTACTATGGGCATTATACCGAAATTACTTGACAAAAATACTACAACGAAAAACTTTTGACTAATTTGCTAAGAATATTGAAAAACCCTGCAGCTTTCAGGTAGAGAGCAATAATTATAATAACATCAAATACATTGTCAACTATTATAGATGACATAAAACATGTAAATATATTTTATTCATTATCATCTGTTAACAATTATTTGCTGTTATGTATATGGCAAATTCTTTGTTACTTGAGGTAGGATCCTACACTTCAGAACTGTGTCAGTTAAATAACAATACTATCATGCATGTTTGAAGAAAATGTATTAAGCAAGTGGCCTATAGCATAGACATACGTTTTCAAAAGTATTGTAGTGATGGACATTTATAAACATATTTTATGTACAATTTGGTGCTTTGTCTTTCCACAAGAGTGAATCCTATCCATTAATTTGTAATATAAAAATTCTTCAAGGTATAGCAAATGCAACGGGCAATGATTGATCAGCAAACTGAAAACATGTACCAAAAAGAAAGCTGAAGTATTAAGAGCTAGTAAGATGTACATACACATATGGCAGTGCAAACAAATTCTTTAGCAGCAGATTAATCTGGGAAGCAGCAATGGTTTCAGAAAAGACCCTTTCCGGGCAACTACATAAGGTTTCTCAACAAAGTATTATT
The DNA here is from genome assembly GCF_021461385.2 of Schistocerca piceifrons. NCBI lineage: Eukaryota > Metazoa > Arthropoda > Insecta > Orthoptera > Acrididae > Schistocerca > Schistocerca piceifrons. The sequence continues at coordinate 787,783,179 of NC_060149.1, forward strand.
TCTAGACAAGAATTTTTCCTTTAAAGACTATTTCCTTCACTTATAATATTATTACCAAACTCAGCCAAGTTGTTAACACTGGTGACAATATGGCATTATTGTTGCTAAATGTATCTCTACAGCTATAGAGACAGTTCCTGGAAAAGGGAAATGGGTCACTTTCTTCCAACAGGAAGAGTACTCTGGCATCATAGATGCATCTCAGTGTTCAGAATGGCAATCTGAATGAAAGCTGTGTTTGGCAAAACCTTTATTCTTTGAGTTTTTGAGTTACAGCTCTTCAAGCAACAGTGAAAAATTGATGAAAGCAGTAAATAAAGTTTCGTTTGTTGAAAGGGTAGGTCCCAACATGAATCTCATAGAACTCCACCACAGAAATTCAAAAGTATAATAGTTAACTACTTCTGACAACATACATTAAAATTTCAATGGCTGTTGTACATGCTGATTGTCACCAATGGAAACAAAGATGAAAACATGGGCCTCCCCTTCCACCTTCAGATTTACTGCTTTACATAAATTTGGTTTGGTTTCCTATGAAATCACAGTAATTTTATACATGATTTTGAGCTTCCTTTGGGCCACAGACTATGTAACATGTACACTTTGGACCTCGGGTGCACAAGACGGAGTTAAAAATTTTGCCTTAAATATACACAACAATTTGAGATGGATCTAAGAATAAGGTGAAGTGTCTCAGTTTTCCGTCTGCTTTACACAGCTCAAAATTAATTATATAAATTACTTTCAACTGAAATCAAGTGCTGAAAATCTAAACCACTATGAAGTAGACAGTGCCAAAAATTATGTACTTCAGTCAACAACATATTTTGTCAGCAGCATTAACAACTCCAAGAACTAGCAGACAAAAATAATATGTCTATAAAATGAATCAAGTGACTGAGACGTGTTGTTGATTTTTGAATAATTTGTGATTTTGTGAAAATGAAAAAAAAGACAGAAATGAAAATCAAAATTGTAAGAAACTAGAGAGAGTTGCCCATTACCTTTAAGTGATCTTTTCCGAAACACCCCTGCCATAGCGTGCAGCAATGCATCAAAGTGAGGGAGCGTATTAGTCACAACATAACTTCCAGGGGTCAGCAACCAAGGTTGATACAAACACTCAGCATACACTATAATATCATGTTTTTGAAGTCCAGCTTGGAGGAATAATATAAATGCAAATCCTGCATGTCTTACACTCTGACAAAGTTAACAAGAAATCTGTTTTGTAAGATATACTTGGAAATATAGTTAAGCTACTGATTTATTGTGTCTAAAATGGAAAGAGCTAACACTTAATCTATCCATACTTGTAATATGAAATTATCTTCAACTCATTGTTAACTGTTTTAGGTACAACAGTGTATATTACAGCTGTTCATTTAGTCTTTTCACTTTTATCACTTGCAAACAAGTTAGAAGAGTAATCATGAAATGACATATTTTACGGGGTTTAGATTTCTAACCAGTTATATTCTATTTCAGTTTCTTTTAATATATTAAATGTAATGCCTCATCAAGTCAAATTGATCCTGGAAGTAATGAAAAACGCTAACACGCCACTTCACACATCCTGCTGACCTGTCTGCATATCCTACAGCTTACAATATGAAATGAAGGTTATGACAATGGAAAAGATCACTTCTTGTATTGCTCTTACAATGACCTTTCCTTGACAAAATTGTGGTAACAGAATGAATGATTAAAATAAAATATCTCAACATTGGAAGACATATTTGCAACAAGGTGCTAAAGATGACACAATGGAAGTGTGATAAGAAAAGTTAATGTCCACTGAACAACCTTAAGCACAATAAGACTATAGCAACCAGAATTGTTGGTGATGAAATAAACTGTTAAACAAGCAGCACAAAAGTGGATGCATTAAATATTAGCAATGCCTTAAAACAAAATTCACAATTATTATCTGAGAAAGGAACTGAAGGAGACCAACTTACCAACATCAGATGACAGAAATGATGTACACATTTGTATAAGAATGTGAGAAAATGATCTAAATTACACACAGTTTTTTTTTCAAAAGATTACTATCAAAATTCGTGTCACAGCAGTAGTTACTCACTGCCTGAAATACACAGTAAGGTTCCCATAAATTTTCCTGACAATCCATACATGGTGTCTTCCTTAAATAATGAACTGCAGAGGTTTCAGTAAAGTTATCTGACACTACAAAACAATTTTCATGATGTTCATAGCACATATCAAACTGTTTGTTAAACAAGATTTTACTGATGTTTTTGAATCTTATCCAGACATCTCACCATTAAAAACTGAGTACAATACATTTTATCTGTTGTATGCATCTTTTTGCATTGTAATCTCTCTGTCAGTATACCTTTAAATGTAGGTGTAAAATTTTAGATGGTTTTAGTCATAAAACATATTTTTGTTGAAAAAAATTAAGACCTGTGCAAGAACTATGTTTAATTTTATTTTCCACTACATAACATTATGATGACACAAAAACATTTTCTGTTATTCAGTGTAGTGCAATTACAAATAATTTCACTAGATGAGCCTGTTTTAAAATTTTGCCATACAGTAGAAGATACAGCATTAATCTAGTTTTGATCTCTGTGTATTCATTTCAAAGATGTTATTACTTGCATACATTTAGAGGAAGAAATAGTTTGGAAGCAAAACAAATTATGCAGAAACTTTCCTTTCTTGATATTATTACAAGAAATAATTAGCAAAATTATATAGCTCATTTTTATGGACTGTTTTAAATAACCAAAATGTTTCATATCGTATGGTCTAGCTTTTTACAGTGAAACTATTTTTCTGTTACATGTGATAAAATATCTTTGTGAATTCAGATTGGTAGAAAAGACTGAATTATATTGCATAATCTACATCACTGTGAGTTTCTTTTCAGATTAATAAGATGTTTGAATACTGTTAGCAGGATAATACCAAAGTATTAATTCATTGTGGCTTTATGTGTCAAAGAAAATAATAGTTACATAAAATGATATAAGGCACAAGCAGAATGTTGCATTGTATGATGAAGATAGTGGTGGTTGGATATTAGAAGTAACACTACTGGAAGGCCAAAAGAATCACTATGCCAAATAAACCACAGTAAGGCTAGCTAAGTTATTATATTCACTGTAGGTGAAATCAGTCCTCTGTCTAAAAATTCTGAAGTCTTTTATTCCTGGTATATAACCAAAGGTGCCAATCTGAACTAACAACTGTAAGCAGCAGATGTGTATTCAGCAGTTCAGGTGTGAGGAGGCAGTGTTAGGTAGTGGACGTGTGACTGTGGTGTGTCAACACTGTTGTGTGACAAATTGCAATGGAGCACTATCTCTAAATCAAGTTTTCAAGACATTCTTCAAAAGGTATTGAAGAAAAGGGATGTGTGCACAAAGTTTACTTGGTGACAGAGTGCAGAAATTCACATGAAGAGTCAATGATTTGACAACATAACCAACATGGTGCATGAGTTGAACAACATCCCAAAGGACTTTTCTGACAGTTTCACACAGTTTAATGAACAATTTATGCATTGCATTCAGGTAGGAGGAGACTGTGAAGAGCACCCAAGGCATTAATTTATTAATCCAGTCTTGAAACTTATTGGACTAACAAGGTACTTGATTGATGAATCTAAGATGAAAATGGAAGCCTTACATATTATTAAATCTCAAAACAAAATAATTAATTGTTATGAGTGAAGACATGTGAATGACTGAAGAGAAAGAAACAGCCTTAACAAGAGTAAGAGAAATGACATTTGTCTCAGATGTTTTCATAATTTAACACAATGTTTTATTTTAATACCATACACTAGTTTGTTTTCTTTTTTCTCAAAACTGTAAAACAGCAAATCCAAAAACTGAACAGAAGGCCATCACCTAACACACCGCGAATCCATTATATTATTTCAGATAAGATTGGTTACTGCACAGGATACTCCAGGAGTGTGTTTCATTATTTACATGATTACTAAGATGGGATATCTAGAGTTTTTCTTGTGTATTATTTCTTTTGATATAACCTAGTGCTAAAGAGTTTTGCTTAAAGGAAACTTGGTGCCAAGTAAAACATTATTCAAAATAGTATGACAAATATTATTAAATGCTGCCAATTGATTTATGTCAGAATTTTCCTCACCAATAAACAGAAAATAAAGACATATTGAAATTTTTACATTATAAAGAATTCTCATACACTAGAAACTATTCTCACACACCATATTTACAAGTCTAATGAAATTACTTCATACAAAAAACACAGCTTGTCTTTGATAAGTAGAGTCGCATTAACATAAATCTTAAAATGAAAAAAAATATTTTTGCAATTAACACAGATTTTAAAAGATCAAAAAAGATATAAATACTCAAATGCGACCTTACAACATCACATGGTTTGAGGTAAGTTCTCTTCAAGCAAATGTGTTAGGCTTCATATAGCTCTCCAACAGTAATGAAAATCCATCTGTACACTTTTGTTGCATCCTAAACATGTTTGCATTAACTGCAAACAATTGAAACTGTTGAACAAAGCAGTTTTCTTGTGCCCTTTCATCTGATATTACTATAACACACTGCTTCATTAAATGCACGATGAAATGATTAGGAATATGTCCAACATCCTAAAGATATAAATGATTGTACCAGATTCATATCCAGTTTTTTATTCTCAGAGAAATTAGTGAGCGACAATTAACTGGAATTAATAAGAACATGTCTGATACATTGCATGGGTATAGAATTTAAGCAGCTGAGTTCCCAAACAAGTTGCCATATTAAATACATTTCTTACAACATCACATGGCTCAAGGTAAGTTCTCTTGAAGCAAATGTGTTAGGTTTCATACAGCTCTCCAACAGTAATGAAAATCCATCTGAACAGGCCTCAGAAGGCCTAATGATACCCACCAACTGCCATATCATCCTCAGCCAATAGGCATCACTGGATGTGGATATGGAGGGGCATGTGGTCAGCACACTCTCTTTGTCATCAGTTTTCATGACCAGACTCCAACAGCAATATGTTACTGAAGTAGTTTGGCCTTCACAAATTGCAATTTCTATGGTAGACCAACATCACAGCTGACTAAATTAAATAGCAAATAGAAAACAAAAAAGAAGTGCACAACACGCGTCATTTTAAACAAAGGCAAAGTGATACCTAGCCAGTGAGAATATCCAAATTATAATACCTGCCCCTTCTAACCATGTACTCACACATATTCACAAGATCAGCAGTGCAAATTTGGAAATAAAGAAGTTTATAAAGATACTTTGATTGATGAATTGTTAGCTCACTATGGTGCTATCCAATGAACCCTAAATGAACGTGAGATACTCAGATAGTTAAAGAGGAAGATTGACATTCAATATCCTGTTGAGACAAGATCATAAGAGATGACTGGGGAAGGAAGTCATCCATGTCCTTTTCAAATGAACTGCCACAGTATTTGCTGTGCTGGAAACATAAATTTGGACAGCCTGATGGGGATTTACATTCCTACCCTCCCACATGTGCGGTGTCTTACCACTGTGTCACCTTACTCCTTTTAAAATATTCAATTTCACCATAATTCATAAGATTCGGATACAACCTGACATCTTACCGTTTTTTCTAAATGTTATTAATGTAGGGTCATTACTAGAGACCGAATTATATACATCATAAAAACCTAAAAATATGCATGAAAAATGCTTAAAATGCATGAAAAGTGTCAAAATATGCAAGATCAAATAATAAGAAACATGATAGTTACTGAATGCCGCATATCTCAAAGTCAAGTCAAACCTGTGCATATCAATTGTGAGGAAGAGTTCTGGCCATGCAAAAAATCTGTACATTTAGAATGCTGATATCATTTTCTGAATACTTTCTGGTAGAGGTTAGGAAGGGGGCCTTTCTGGGATTATTTTCTAAAAATTTGCAAAATGAGGAAGCATATTGTGCTTCAAGACAAGTTCCTTCTTTGCTATTGTTGTCGGTAATAAGTGGATATGATGCCAGTGAGTCAGTGAAACAATCAATACGTACAGGACCAACTTCAAGATATATCACACGCAGAGGGGAATGCTCAAAAACTCCATAATATTTTATTTAGAAAAACAACAAAGAACCATGAATTTATTTGAACAGCATTAACTTTTAATTTATACTATTGGACCAAAGCATAATTTACAATTTGTTTTACATTTTTCTCCCATTGTAGACATAAACAACCAAGTACTGTTCCAAATGTTTGGTAGTAATATTGTGTCTTTGATCACTCAAAACATTTTTATAAGCAGAAAAGAGGGTGCTATGTTAGCACTTATTGTTTCTGGTAAAATTTCACCCATCTCATTAATGAAATTATCAATTTGTCACAAGGGTTCAAAGCCTGGGATATTCTTCAAAATATTTTCAAACTTTTCTTTAAGTTTTCTTGGGAATGCCTCTGGCAATGAGGAGTTCACTAGAATAATTTTATTCATTAATGGAATAAATTCATTCAACACCAAACCTCGAGTGTCAAGCTTTTTAATACTTGCAGGTACATGGAAAAATGAGTGGTAATCACAGCAATCTTTCTTAATACCAGAATCATTAAAAGCTTCCTTGCACTGGCAAACTTGTAAAGCCTCTGCACTATCAAAGTCATTTACTACCCCTCTAATGGCCTCTAAATGTTCATTGTATGAGTAAAACAACACAGCTTCAACCCACATACCCCAACGAGTTACCACTGGTTTGGGAGGTAAAGGCACATTTGGTAGTCTTTCTTTGTAGGTCTTGATGTGAGCAGAAGCCTTTAGAAACACTTTCATTGGGATGAAATCAGTTTATTTACATTCACAAATGGGGAACATACTTCTTCAGCAAGGTGATGTACTCCATGAGCAAAGCATATCACATGAATCAAATTGGGATAAAATACTCGGATGGCTTTTCCTTTGTTTGATCATATAGGGAGTGGCAACTGAAATAAACACAAACACCCTTTCATCTAAAGAAGAGTCTGGAAATATTTTTCCAATAACCCTCATTCCCAAATCTGGTGGTCGTAGAATGATTTACTTTTTTAAGTTCTTTGCAGGGCATTAAATAAGAAGAAGGCTCTTCTTTTAAAGCACCAACAATTAAATTTGCAATGTAATGGCCACAAGTGTATGTAGTTTTGTGAACTGAAATCCAGATAGTGCTGTCCTTGAGTTCACAGCGTATTTCTTCCTGAACATTTATATAAATTGTCGGTATGTAATTTTTACGGAATGTTGATTCATCTGGTATATTTTGATTTAAGAAATATTTGCACAGGAAGACTTTGAGGATAGGTTTTATAAGTTTGTGAAGAGGAATATTGCTTGCAATGAATGCTGCTTCACATAGATCCATGTTAAACCAACTTTTTTTGGTTACCTTTGGACAAGTTTGTGCTACTACAACTTGCTGTTGTCAGAAGTTGTTGTCATGGTACTTTCTTCTGCATTCCTGTGATATGAAGACTTGTCTTGACATGCTAGTCTATTTGACACTGTTTTTTGCACAAAACGTTTTTCTTGCAAACTTGACAATATAAAACAAGTGCATCATATGTAAATGTTCCAGGGTAGTCAGATATCCATGTAACAACATTTCCCTTTTCAGGTGGCAAGATGCACAACATGTTACACACTACATGCTGTAAACACGTTCAACTGTGTACGAGTAAATTAAAGCTAAACTGAAACAATGGACGTGCGACTAAAAGCTTGCGTAGTTTAATTTAGTTGTTGCTGACGCGTAGAGTATGACAGTGGAGGGGATTAACCAGGGTCATGAGTGCAGGAGCATTGACTCTGTCTGCCTGTCCCTTTTCCTCTGTAACGATTTCACTAGGCAGTGGCCTCTCGGTTAGCAATTGCACAGAAGTTCTAGGTCGCGGTGAATCTGTGACGCGTCAAAACCAGATCGAGCTAGAGACTGGCTGTCTAAATTTTTAAAATATCATACACATAGAGCGAAGATATGCATTGTCACTAGTTTTTAGTTAAAACATGCAATAACTGGTGAAAAGGAGCCAAATGTGCAAATGCATATGCAACATGAAAATGCATATAATCTGGTCTCTAGTCATTACTGTTGTTTTGGCAACTGCTCTTTGTATGATATTCGAATTTTTCCTAACTAGAAATCCACATACAATAAATTAAACCAAAAGACTAGGAACAAGGCAATTACCAAGGCATGTAATGAAATCCTATGAAGAAAACACCAGAGAAGTAGCCAAAATTGTTTGCAGTGTAGTATGTATGTGTGTATGTCAACCGGGGTCCTAAAAACGATGGAGAGGCTCCGTCCCCGCCGCAGCCGCAGTGGTCCCCAACCCCATGATGACTACTGCAGTCCACTTCACCCCTCTGAAGCCCCACACTGAACCCAGGGTTATTGTGCGGTTCGTCTCCCGGTGGACAACCCCCCCCCCCCCCCTCCCGCCAGGGAACGCTCACTCCAGACAAGTGTAACCCCTATGTTTGTGCGAGGTAGAGTAATGGTGGTGTACGCGTACGTGGAGAAGTTGTTTGCATAGTATTCACCGACATAGTGTAGCTGAGGCGGAATAAGGGGAACCAGCCCGCATTCGCTGAGGCAGATGGAAAATCACCTAAAAACCATCCAAAGACTGGTCAACTCACCGGACCTCGACACAAGTCCACCAGGCGAATTCGTGCCAGGGACCAGGCACTCTTTCCCACTCCGGAAGCTGTGTGTCAGACTGCTCGGCTAACCGGGCAGGCTGTTTGCAGTGTAGTACTCATGGTACGTTAGGCACTGAAATTCTTTTTGTATGTCGAAGAATCGAAAAATTTTAAAATTAAATCAGAATTTACCATCATTAAAAAGTAACTGAGCCACACCATTATACCAACATTGCATTCTGTACAAGGTTAAATTAATAACAACTAAAATGTGAGAAATTTGAAAGAAACCATTGTGCGATCTTGAGTGAACTGATACTGATATGAGATCAGGTTATTCCATATTTCTGAAAAGAAAGATGATGCAATACTGAACAAACTTGCATACAGCCTCTATTATGAAAAGGATAGATTACTATTCACCATATAGAGGAGACATTCAGTAGCAGATGGGCATAACAAAAGGACTGCTATGCATTTGAACTTTCTCCCAAAAGGCTTTCTTGTGAAGTAGAAAACATGCACACATTCACACAAGCACAATTCACATACACATGGCCACTGCCTCTGGGTGCTGAGGCCGAAATGTGCACAGCAACTGTGTCTGAGAAGCAGTCCATGGTTGGTGGGAGGATGGAGGAGATGAGGGGGAGTGATAGGTTAGGAGTGAGGGAAGGTGTAGTGCTGCTTGTGGGAGCCTTCAGAGACATGGTGGCGGTGGGGGGGGGGGGGGGGGGGGGCATGAAAGAAGGAGAGTGGGAAAGGAGGGAAGTAAAGGAGCGTTCCCCTTAATGGGTTAAGCTTAGTTTGTAGATCACATGAAAGGTTCCATAAAAAAAAATGTAAATTTGTGGTAAGGTCTTATGGGACCAAACTGCTTAGGTCATCAGTACCTAGGCTTACACCAGTACTTAAACTAACTTACGCTATGGACAACACACACACCCATGCCCGTGGAAGGACTCGAAACTCTGACGGGGGGAGCCGTGCGGACTGTGACAAGATGCCTCAGACTGCGCGGCTACCCCACACAGCACTCGTTTCATAGGTAGCCCTTCCTTTGATGTGATTGGTGATACCTGTGATGCCATGGGACAAGAAGGGGGTGGGAGCAGGGGTTGGGAGCTCAGTGGCCAGAGACAGTGGTCACGTGTCTGTGTGAGTTGTGCTTGTGTGAATATGTGCGTGTTTTCTACTTCAGAAGATCTTTTTGCTGAAAGGTTAAATGTAGAGCAGTATTTACACTGTACCTATCTGCAACTGAATGTCTCCTTTATACGGTGAGCAACAATCTATTGTTTTCATAATATTGTCATTATTCCTGCCTGGATTTTCCATTGTTTGATTTTAGCATGTACACATGTAAATAGGATTAATTCAGTTGTATAATAAATAATGAATGAAAGTAAATTGGCATACTTGGCATGAATGAACTAAGTGTGAGATAAAGTTAGATAATTCATAAAAGGCATCAGAAACAATTATAGAAATAAATACCCTTATAACTCTATTATCAAAGTCACAAAACTAAATGCAAATGAGGCAAACAAAATCTCACAACAAAAAGATGCTACTGTATTTGATTCAGTCAAAGGCATAAAATTTAATTCAAGCTGAAATAATGAGTGAGTCTAGAAATGAAAGTAACTGATGCAAATTAAGTCTATGAGTAACTTTCATTCCATGGTTTCACTAAAATTCTCAACCTTACAATCTCATTTCATGAGGAATCAGTTATCCCCAAATATGATGTTTCTTAAAACTTCCCTTGTCTATTTAGAGGTTCTTTCAATTCATAAATATTGAAGTCAAGCCCAGAAATTTCACTGATTAAGTTCTAGTGATGCAGACAGTATTTTAAAAGAGTAGGTGAAAAACTGATTCTTCCATAAATCATAGTAGCAACATCAAAAAATGTTACCTTAGTGTATGAATGAAAGAACAGGCACTGTCAAAAACCAATGGAGCACCACTGTTCGAAAAGGACCAAACAATAACAGTTTTTCATGGAACAAAACAGTTTATTCTTTACAAACTATCAGACCTTCAACATTTCACAGCCAATAGTGTACAGCAAGATAGTTCCAGCTGACAATCAAAATAAACCATCTTACACTACAGAACTACACATTACACATCTTCTAGCTACACTGCCTATTAAAATCCACCAAAATCAACAGACACACCAATGAAATAATCTACGCTCAAATAATAAATAAACTCAGCAGGCAATAAACTTGTTCTCCCCTATGAGGGTTCATTAATTCCACAGTCTCTTTGTCTTGACAATGAAATGGAACGCAAATGGGCATATCATACATGAAGAAGTTCTATAATGTAAGGCACAAAGGAACATATACAATAGGTTAATAACAATAAGGAGCCTTATCTGAACTCTCTTGATGAACAAGAATCAAAGACATACCTGCAACCATCTCTATTACAGAAAAAACTATAGGCTGTCTACTGACTCTTAAGATGCAAATGGTTTAATTTAAATCATGTAACTACCAGAATGGAATACTTCCCCACTTAGTTATTCATTTCATCAGTTCTGTGGCACAAAGTACTGATCATCTGACTAGTACAAAATACAGACATGCTGCACCAACTGACAGAAGTAAGGAACTAATCATTTATTACTATATACTATGCAGGTCTCCTTTACTTCAAAATAAAATATTGCTTATTTAGTATGCCAGTTTGTGAAACAACAATATCTGTACTTGCACTGAAGTTGAATTGTTTGTAAGTGAATGGTGAATAATACAGTTAAACAGTAGACAGTTCACTGAGTTTTTGAAACAACTGAGATTTTCTCTACTTATATCCAGTGATAAACACACAGAATATATATAGGACAACATATGTATCTGTGAGTGTTCACAGTTAGGTTTGGAAAAATGACCTCAGTGTAGTTGTATCAACAATGTTAACTCAATACCAAGAAATATCAGAATGAGTAAATACATTTATATTTGCAGTAATAAGGGAGAAAACAGTCATGACATAGATTTGAAACAAGAGCTAGAAACATTTAGTCGCAGTAAGGTTTATGAATGAAGGAAAGTAAACTAGAACCCAGATCAGATAAATAGTTGAACAACACAAGGAAAATATCACCTAGTGAGGAAGTTAAGATCTCTATGACTCCTTGACAGTGTTGAGAAGCTTCAAAAGAAATAATGACTGCTTCACAATAGTCATTAAACCAGAGCTACAGACAGAGAGACTTTACTTAAAATTCCCTTATGAGTCAAAAGGACACTGCCTGAAACCTTCAGTCATTACTGTAGCGTATTCATAGTGGGAATACATAATGCACCCAGGAAAAATTATGAACACAATCACTTTGGTGGTCCAGATGTTATGGTGTGGGGAGGCATAATGTTGTGTGGTCGTACTGACCTTCAAATCCTTGTGCACAGTGCTCTCACCGGCCAACATTATAGTGATGCTGTACTCCTTCCCCATGTGCATCCTTTTAGGGATGTATTCGTGCCTGGCTTCATTTTTACACATGACAATGTGTGGCAGCATTGAACTGGGCAGGTACAGGAACTCTTGAAACAAGGAGATATTCAGTGAAATTCCTAGCCTGCCCAATCCACCACATAAACCCCATTGAGCATGTGTGGGATGCATTGAGGAGATATATTTTGGCATGTCCATATGCACCGCCAACCATCCAGCAATTGTCAGACATGCTGGTTGAAGAACAGAATGCCATAAGAACTCCTTACCAACATTGTTGTCAGCATAAGAGCACATTGCATAGTTTGCATTGCTGTCCATGGTGATACATGCACTATTAAGAACCATGTTCCACCTTCTGTAATGCCCAGGTGACCATTACAAATCATGGTGCCTTCAGTGAATTATTGTATTTTAATAGGAATGTCATTGCAGTTCATCTCACTGTGTATTTCTTTCAGTTACCTTCTGTACTATACTGTAGTAGTTCTTTCTACAAAAGGTCCAAGTTTCATTGAGCTATGTCACTTTGCAGTGGCACGTCATGCATAAGTTACTTTTGCCCTTAAGTTTTGCATACCAACGTGTGTGTACTAATACAAGTCACTAGCTTCTAGTCATCTCTTTAAAAAATAATAACACTTTAAAAAATTAAAATTAAATATTAAAAAATGTTTGGGAGCCAATGTGATGTAGCCCTCTGGTAATTTTTTTTAATTTATTTATTTTTTTATATGCAATGACCTTTTGCTCATTGCATCGTGCCACTTTGGAACCATTCCCGACATTCCATATTCTTCTCAAATGTCTAACTATCACTAACTGTATAGCACTCCATCTTTAGGCCACAAGTGGCCCATCAGGACCTCAGTTGAGGATGCGGATAGGACGGGTGTGTGGTCAGCACACTCGTGTCCCTGTCGTTATGATGGTTTTCTTTTACTGGAGCCTCTACTATCTAGTCAAGTAGCTCCTCAATTGGCATCATGAGGCTGAATGCACCCCGAAAAATGGCAGCAGTGCATGGTGTCCTGGATGGTCACCCATCCAAGTGCCAGCCACACCCGACAGTGCTTAACTGCGGTGATCTGACGGGAACCAGTGTATCAAACTGTGGTAAAGCCATTGTCCAGTTTATAAATATACAAACACATTTAAAGTTATTCAGTATCCTCTCCCCACATCATTTTTCCACACAGTCATCCTATATTTATCACATCAAATGTTACATCATGTTTGGAGAGAGATAATGCATTTTTTGGTGAAAATGTAGCAATATGCCAAGAGAGCACTTGTGTTTAAATACAAGAACTGATAGCAACCTTGTTCATATTTAAATTGCTGAAACTCTTAAGTAAAATACATTGAGAGCAAATGTAAAGGTGATTAATGCAACATCACAATGAGTGACATCATCTTGAGCTACTATGAGCAGTCTTTCACTATTATTCAGGAACATAAATCCAGTTTAGAAACATCATCATTTATAATGAGGTATTCAGAAATAATGCATGGTTCTGAGCAAGATATCGGCATATGATGCTTGAAATTTTGACGAACTATAGTTAGAAGTATAAGAGGACATTATTTGTAAGTAAACTTACCATAACTTTTTAGGTCCAATGCAGGACATAATTCTGATATTACATAAAGTCTGAACAGTGTACTGAAACACTGAACTTTATTTATTCAGCTGTGTTTTTCACTAAGCATCACTTTTTGGGAAGTTATTGTGTGTTTCAATTAAATCATAAAATTCAAAAGTGTAGATACTGAAAGTCTACCCCTTTCTATACATGAAATGTTCCCCATAATTGAAAAAACACTCTCAACTGGAGCAGATGTCCCAGGCAAAGACATTACAAACTCAATCATTTTAGAAATATTGCAACATGAAATATCAGTCTTTTGAAATGCCTTAAAAATTCTCTCCAATTATCTTCAACAATATCTGGTACTTTGCCAGAACTTGAACCATAATCCACACTTTGATTCAACAATGTAGGTCCAAAAATAGATCATCAGTATTTACGGAACCTTTTATAACTTCATTCTTTTCTAAACTCATGCAATTTCAATTTGTACGTTTACTCATTTAAAGTTACTAACTTTATCAAAACTGGTTCTCCACAACTCTAAATATTGAAAACTAAAATTATAAAAAAAATTCTATGCTTGAGAAGAATTTTTGTTCCTGTATATTAGTATTTTCTTTTTGAGTTCATAGCAATTCTTTGACAGAAGGTAGAATAAATTTGTGGGTCTTTCTTTCCTGTAGTTAACAAATTAATTCAGAATATGTCTGACATGATTCTTTTGAAATAAATACAGTCTCAACTGCAGGGGGAAACAATACTTTTATTGTCACATTTTGCCCTTCTGGGTCATCATCAGAAAATTTTAATATACTGCAAAATTTTCTGATGATGATGCAGAAAGTTCAAACACACCAATAAAAGTACTGTTTCTCCTCCAACCAAGTCTGTTTTTCTTTCAAAATATTACATATGGTTCATGCACCAGACATGCCAAGGAGTGGGAAAACTGCACATGAAATAATTCTATTGCTGTGATCAAATAAGCTTTCAATTTCAGAGACGTATTTGTAAATAAGTATAGAGTTCCACAAAAATTTCAAAAACAGTCCACTCTCTTAATTTTCAAAAAATCAAATAATAATTTTGACATTTTTTGCAAGTTAAGAAGAATGATTTCAGGCCATTGTAAAAGGAGACAATTGTTTCTATTGCAAGTAACAAACTATATGAAACCTTGTGCTGTTATGAGAGAATAGTTATTTGTACTCTGTTTCAGCAAATTCACATAACTCTAAAATGTCATTAATCATACTGTATGTATCTTCAAATGTTTAAAATCGAACAATGGAAATCCATGATGAAACAATGACAATATTATGAAAACAATAGTTGCCTACTCACCATATAGTGGAAATGTTGAGTCGCTGACAGGCACAACAAAAAAACTGCTAAACAAGTAAGCTTTCAGCCAGATGGCCAGAAAGCCTTCTTCTGAATTAGACAAAACACACACACACACACACACACACACACACACACACACACACACACACACACACACAATTATTTAGGAAAAAATTTAGATGACTCACCGAGAAGCAGAAATGCTGCATTTTCGATAGGCACACAAACGAAAGGTATGTAGCCCGCTACCTTTTAGAATGTACTTCCTTCTTCTAGCTGTAGGAAAAACATGCACACAAACATACACACACTCACTCACATGCAAACGCCTGTGCTCAGTTGACTGCCAGCTCTTTGCTTGTCCATAGTGAGTGTATTGGGGTGAGGTGAGAGTGTGGAACCGCGAGACCGCTACGGTCACAGGTTCCAATCCTGCCTCGGGCATGGATGTGTGTGATGTCCTTAGGTTAGTTAGGTTTAACTAGTTCTAAGTTCTAGGGGACTAATGACCTCAGCAGTTGAGTCCCATAGTTCTCAGAGCCATTTGAGAGTGTGGGGTAGGGTGGGGTGAGGGATAGAGAGAGGTGGGAGGGAGGGAGGGGGTTCAGGGGAAGTATCTAGCAGCTCAACTCATGGGAGAGTGGGGAGCCATCTGTAGGCTAGCTAGCTAACTAGCTAGCTAGCTAGCTCTCCTCTCTCTCTCTCTCTCTCTCTCTCTCTTTCTCTCTCTCTCACACACACACATGCACATGAACACAATTGGGTGGGGGGGGGGGGGGTGAGTTACCTTAGGTTTAGGACAGGAAGGTTATGGGAGTGAAAGATATGTGCTGTAAGATAGCTTCCATTGGTGCAGCTCAGAAAAACTGGTGGTGGTGGGGAGGACCCATATGGCACAGATTGTGTAGCAGCCATTGAAATCTGGCATGTTGTGCCCTGCTGCATGTTGTGCCACTAGGTGGCATCTTGTTTTTGGCAACAGTTTAGCAGTGGCCATTCATTCTAGTTGATAGCTGTTTGGTTGTCATACAAATGTAAAACACTGTACAGCAGATCTGGTATATAACATAGGTGCTCTCACAGATGGCCCAGCCTCTGCTGGAGTAGAATAAGTCTGTGACAGGACTGGAGTAGGTGGTGCTGGTGGGTGGATCAGACAAGTCTGGCATCTGGGTCTTCCATAGGGGTATGATCCCTGTGGCAGGGGATTGGGGGTGGGAGTGGCACAGAGATGGACTAGGACATTGTGGAGGATGGGTGGGTGGTGGAACACCACTTTGGGAGGGGCTGGAAATATCTTGGGTAGGATGTCTCTCATTTCAGGGCATGATGATATATAATCAAAGCGCTGATGAAACATGTGGTGCAGTCATTCCAGTCTTGGGACGCTCTGGGTGGCAAGGAGGGGTGCTTCTTTCTGGTTGGTTCTTGGGATGGATATGAGGGTCAGGGTTGTGTGTGAGCGTATGGCATGGGAAATCTGTTTGTGAATTAAGTCTGGAGAGTACTGCTGTCTGTCAAGGCCTTTGTGCGGCCCTCAGCATACTGGATGAGGGAGTTCTCATCACTGCAGATGCATCTACCATAGGTGACCTGTCTGTATTGGAGAGACTTTTTGGTTGGGAGGGGTGGCAGCTGTCAAAGTGGCTTTGATGTGGGCTGAAGTGTGGATGGAGCCATCTGAGAGGAGGAGATTGACATCTAGGGATATGACATGATGGGTGGAGGAGGACCAGGTGAAGTAGATGGGAGAGAAGGTGTTGAAGTTGTGGAGGAATGAGGATAAGGTGTTTGGCCATGGAGCCAGATTACAAAGATGTTATCAATAAACCTAAATCAGACCAGGAGTTTGGAGTTTTGGGAAGCTAGGAACGTTTCCTCTAGGTGGCCCATGGAGAGGCGGGCATAAGAGTGTGACACATGGACACACATGGATGTGCCACAAATTTGTTTGTGTACCTTCCCTTCAAAGGTGAAGTAGTTATTGGTTAGGATTTAGTTGGTTATATGTACAAGAAATGTAGTTGTCGGTTTGGAATAAAAAAGGCATCAGTAGAGGTAGTGCTCAGTCACAGCACTTCTGCCTTTTTGTGAGTAGTCTCCTATATTCCTAAGTAATATGTAATTTTCAACCAGAATTTTGCATATATTATTTTCTTCAAGTTTATGTTTTTTCACACACTTCAAAAAGTAATCGAACACAGTTTGTTATCTTCAATGGACAGTGTTCATCAGAGACAAAGGTATCCTCAGCAGAATCCCAAGGAAGTGTGACAGGATTGCTCTTATTCTCTATACATTTTCATGATCTGATGGACAGAGTGAGCAGCAATCTGTGGCTGTTTGGTGGTGATGCTGTGGTGTACGGCAAGATATTGTCATTGAGTGACTGTAGGAGGATATAAGATGATTTGGACAAAATTTCTAGTTGATGTGATGAGTGGCAGTTTGCTCTAAATGCAGAAAAAGTGTCAATGCAGGTAAGTCAGATAAACAATCCCATGATGTTTCAATACAACAACAGTAGTGGGCAGCTTAACACAGTCATGTTGATTAAATATTTTGGCATAACACTGCTGAGCAATATGAAACAGAATGAGCATGTAAGGATCATAGTAGGGAAGGCAAATGGCCAACTTCAGTTTATTGGGACAATTTTAAGGAAGTGTAGCTCATCTATAAAGAAAACAGCTTAGAGAAGACTAGTGCAGCCCATTCTTGAGTACTGTCTGTGTGCTTGGGATCACCACCAGGCTGTATTGAAGGAAAACTCCAAACCAATTCAAAGCCATACTGCTAGGTTTGTTACCGGTAGGTTTGATCAGCGCTCACATATTATGGTGATGCTTCATGAACTCAAATGGAAATCCCTGGAGGAGACAACACTCTTTTTGTGAGGCACTAAGAAAATTTAGAGACTTGGCATTTGAGGCTGACTGCAGAACAATTCTAGTGCTGCCAACATATTTTCACAGAAGTACCTCAAAGATAAGGTAAGAGAAATTAGGGGTTGCATGGATGCATACAGACAGTCGTTTTCCCACACTCCACTTGCAAGTGGAACAGGAAAGAAAATCACTAGGAATGGTACAAGGTACCCTCCATCATGCATCATACTATGTCTTGCAGAATATGTATGTAGATGTAGAGGTAGAAAGAATGTACTGAGTCAATATTTGGACAGTTTCACCTGACACTTTGTCATAATTTAAAAGCTTAACTTGAATTCCCTCCTCCAGACCGAAATACATTACAACATTCAGAATGAGTTTTACTTCACTTTGGTTTGCTCTGTCCATCTGTAATGTAACACAACTGTTTTCCAAAGAGTGCAACACATTACCAAGTATAAATGGTGAAATATATCTAGAAGATGAAAAGTTTGGATCATATAAATTTTTAACCAGTTTAGATGTGTAGTCTGATGTTTTGAAACTGAGTTTCTGTTTAACATTGTGGAATGAAAACTTAGCTCTTTAGCAGCACGCACAAAATCATTGTTATTCCCCTCTTTGGCTTAAAAAATCTTATATTTGGCGATGCACTAGCATTAATAGTACTCATATGTTTACCTATTTTCTTGTGCTCATTCACCCTTACCATTATGTGCATCACAAAATTCTTCCATACATAGCGTGCAATAAACATCTTCATTGTTACTGTCATTACACAACTTCAAAAATTTGTCTTCTTGTTTCAGGTTAACATTAAACACACACTTTCTACAGCCCATCGCAAAACAATGAGACAAAAAAAAGAGATAAAATTATCAAAAACTTGTAGACAAGTTACTAAGCAAGGTGGCACAGCGGTGAGCACAATGGACCCACATTAGTGAGAATGAAGGTTCAAATCCACATCCAACCACCCTGATTTAGGTTTCCCATCATTGCCCTAAATTGCTCAAGGCAAATTCCAGGATGGCTCCTTTGAGGAGGCATGGCTAATTTCCTACCCATCTTTTTTTTTTCTTAAAAAAAAAAAAAAAATCTTGTGTTCCATCTCTAATGACCTTGTTATCAATGGGATATTAAACCTTAATCTTCCTTTCTTCCTTTGTCTAGATGAGTTACTTCCCCCACAAAAACAATACAAACATATTGCCCTGTTATGTTAAAGTGCCTCAGCAAAATTTTGTTGTTGTGGATTAATGAAAGCAAGATACGAGTTATTGAAAGTTGGATGGATAAGAATACTAATTCCTATGTACGGAGTCTGGGAGAGGTACAGAGAAAGGAAAGCAAAGTTACACTATTTAGTCACTTAAATCACTGAAGATCATAAAAACAAGTGAAGAAAGAAAATGTACCAATAAGTAAATACAACAGACAAGGATTACTTTTTAGCATAAAAATGTACTCATTATCAAATATAGATTGGGTAATTCATACTCAAAGCACTACACAGCTTATAAATGAAATAAAGTTTGTGCTAATGGATAAAATGTTATTTGCTAGTGAGAACACATTTTATGGCAATCAAGAATTGCCCATTTTGTAATAATGGGAACTATACATCAATAGAGGCATATAAACAAAATGAATACAGGCTATTATACTCATATACAAGAAGTCTCAAGCTATGGATAGGTACTTGATGTTTAAAAAATGTTATTGAGATTTTAGTTGTTTTCTAAATTAAAACATTTAGAAAAAGATTCAGTATGCAGTAATGATTCAATGTTAGAATGAAAGAAGAAAGATGTCACTTTAGTTGCCTGTGAACTTATAAAGAGGTTTTCAATCTGCAGCTTCAAAAAGACCTGTATCAACTTTTGCATGGTGTGTCACTGCCAAGTAACATAACTCAATGAAATTTAGATTGTACATAGAAAAAATAGATACAGTACAGTATGGTGCAGGATATAACTGAAAGAAATATACAAGGAGGCAAACAGATATGACAAAGACAATAATTACACTGAAATCACCATGATTTATGATGGCCCCCTAGGCATTATAAATGGTGGAACATTGTTTCCTAGTGAATGATCACCACGGATGGCAATGCGTCCATTGGAACTTTCTTCCACGCTTGCCATAAGGTTGGTAAGGAGTTCTTGTGGTCGGGGAACATTTTCTCCAACAGCATGCTTGAAAACTACTGAATGGTCATTGGTGTAAGTGGATGTATTGCAATACATCTTGTCCAACACATACCACATAGCCTAAATGGGATATATGTGGGGGAAACCAGCAGGCCAGTCCATTTGCTGAGTAACCCTCATTTCTAGAGTTTCTTCACTTGTGCAGTTTGATGCTGTCGTGGATTGTCATCTATAAACTAGAAGTCAGGGGTGAATGCACCCCTGAAAAGATGCACATGGGGAGGAGCACAGCATCAGAATAACGCTGGCTAGTGAGCATACCATGTTCAAAGATTTGGAGGTCAGTATGATCGTGCAACATTATGCCTCCAAACACCGTAACACCTGGACCATTAGACTGATCATTTTCAACAATGTTTCTGTGTGTATTGTGTGTTTGCACCTCTCACTATATGAGGGCATGCCCAGTATTGTTGAATATGTTTGTTTGGTGGTCCAGATGTTGGTTTGGGAAGGCATAATCTTGCATGGGCATACTGATGTCCAAATCCTTGAACTCAGGTAGATTCACTGCTCAGCATTATTGTGACACTGTACCACTCCTCATGTGAGCATGTTGCAGAGTACACATTGCCATCCATGATGATCACACAACTTGTTAAGAACCATGTTCTATGATTTATAACATCCAGGGGCCCATCATGTATTACTGTGACTTCTGTGAAATTGTTGATTTGAAGAAAAGTGTCATTTCTGTTTGTCTCATTGTATATTTGTTTCAGCTGCCTTCTGTACTATACTGTAGCAGTTCTTTCATGTTGGTCCAGGTTTCATCAAGCTATGTTACTTGGCAGCAACACAACATGAAAAAGTTACTTTCATCCTTAACTTTTGCAGACTAGTCGATGGATAAGATTTTGGAACAACAAGAAAGTGAAAGAAGGCATCAAATGTCTACCTCCCACTTCCAAACTTTCAGAACACTCAACAAATACAACATAAAAAACATAATCCACACAACACACAGTGTTAAGAAGACTGTGGGCTCCATCAAAGAGCCACTAAATTTAAAGACACTTGTTATTTATAGAATTAAGTGTGAATGTGGTTGCCAGTACATCTGGTGTATCTGGTAGTACTACATTTGTCCTGATCAGACAAGATATACACAACATCGATTAGTACACATGCTCAACTTTCAATAGACATAGTACTATGTCTGTAGGATCTGGACCTCTGTGATCAAAGAGGCTGCAGAAATAATGATGAATGAAGGTTTTGTCAACCAAAATAGCAGTTTCCATCAATCTTACACATGAAATGCTGTGTTATTAGTAAGAAGACACTGACACTGAAGTGGAGCAACCAGAAGACAGTAGGATCTGACAGCTCCTGGACTCAATATCTTATTTCTCACCATGAGATTCCCAACACAATGAAACTCACTTCTATGAGTACAAAACTGGACCAACTGATAGCCTCTCAGCAGAGGAGTTCAGAGACTATAACTACATGTTTTGTGAGAGAGCGCAAGCATTTGTCCTGAATATTTTGTATAGAAAATGTGTTGAAAGATTCCTTTAAGATGATACTGTTACTATGGTGATCACCTGAGAAGATCTTTTTGCTGTATAAACCATGTTACATAACTGCACCAACTTACGTGAATGAATCTTATGTGTAAACATAACTATTTCCTACTGCACTTGCAAATTTTGTTGTTTATTTGTTGGTTTATAGCTTAATAAGGGTATCAGCTTCTATAGAATTACTTATATTGCATTCAAAGATGGACAACTTCTCTATTGAAAGGTAAAGAAGATGCTTATTTGCAAGAACATTATATTCAATTCATAGTCAATTCCACAAATGATAATGGCATGAAGTGCTTGATATGCATGAGGCATTAACTTAAAAACACTATGGAAGTGAACTAAAAAGAAATGAAAGATTTTACATATGAAGTAAACGCTCCCATTTCTGACTTCTGACAATCAGCCACCCCCCTCACCCCACCCCACACACACCAAAAAGTAGGCAGGAGAGCATTATAGCAGTATCAGATTACAAGTTCCTTGGCTTCTTAAGTTCTACAAACAATTTTTTAATAATCTGGAAATTAACAAGAAACTCTATCCAATTATAGGTCTAATGATTACATAAGAATTGATGTAGTGTAATATGTAGCCTATCTAATGAGAGGCACAATCTTAAATGAAAATTAACTTCAGGATAATTTACTTCCATCAGCATACAAAGTAAAAGATATCTTCTCAGACTTAAGTTATGTGACTTGCTTATGGAAAATTCTCTGTCTTTAATGACATCATCAGCAATGGAATGTTAAACTCTAATCCTCCTTGCAAAATTTCTCTGTCTTGCTATGTTCATATCAACCATATGATATGCAGCACAGAAATGCCTCTTGAATATGTAACAGAAGACATCAATGCAGTGTGTATGACAGCTTTTATTCTAGTGTCACACATTGCTTAAAATATAGTAACAGGATTTTTATGTTTTGAGTTAATATTCCAACTGATGTATATTTATATTTTCCTTTCTGCAATTGAATCACAAGAAAATTACTTTGTTTTTTCTTCTATTGGTACATCAAAAATAACTGTTTTCTTCTGGTTGTGGTCTCTGTTTTAAAACTTTCATGGTCAAGGCAACACATATGTCCCACTAAAGTAATATGCAGTGGGTACTGTTGGGATATTTATGACCCATATGTGTTTAGTGCTCTCTTCTCCTGGGAACCTGGTGAAAATTGGGTGAATATGTACTTCTGCTGGCTTGTATATCATTTGTAGTTAGTGGGATGTATATGCCCCAGTAAACATCAAAGAATGTAAAAAAATGATGTTGGTATGGAATATGTCAAAGGCATCTTTGAGTTTTGTGTTGAAAACGAGTCTGAAATATTTCATATTTTGAATTGTCATGGGAGTAAATGTGTTTTGGTACTGATTTATTATATTCCTTCCATGGTGACCACCTCAATAAAGTTTCCCTGTGTACAAAACGTTAAAAAACATGGACTTGGGACAAATCCGTTCCACCTCACTCATTTTCAAAATCAATCAACTTATATTTTTTGTGAGTGAAAGCATAATGTTGATCATGACAGAAGGCAATTTTTGATCATTTATGTTTGAAATAAATGGAAAATGATTTTTAACCACAAGAAGGATAATATACAGTAACATAACAACTTCACTATTTATCCTATTTTTAATGTTAAATGTTATAATTTTTGTGTTCTACCATAGAACAGTGGAAACAACTTACAGCTGCTGCTGCCTGTCATTCAGACTTGGCTATCCCACAAAAATGCTTTGATGGCCTTTTTAGGAATTCCTCATGTTAAGATAAATGATGTCTTTAAATGGGGTACCCACTATCTCTAGTATTTCAAAAAAATTACTTCTAGTGAAAGAATGTATTCTCTTCTTAAGCTCACATCATTATCTCATCCATATCTGTGTAATCATTTTGTGGCATAGCTTCTGTTATATTATTCATACATTGAATTTATACAGTAGTTTTATTGATACTATTATGGTGGTTCAAAATTACATCTGGACTGTAACAAATGTATTAACAGGGCTACTGAATTAATTTAAAAATTTGCTCAGAGTTTGGAATGTGTCTAACCACTGCAGGGAAAATATAGTAATAGGGTTATATGTATTCAAAACAAAAGAATGTCTTGTTATAGACAGTCTTCCCTCAAACGATCATTAAAATTATGCAGCACACACGGTTAATATATTTTTTAAGCACAGAAGATTTACATTTTAGAGTATTAATGTACAAAATTTAAATCATAATTAATTGCACTGCTAGTATTAATAAAAATTATAGTGCCAAAGGGCCATAGATATATTTTCCAAAAGATAGTCAAAGCTATCATAATTTTAGAGGAAACGTTTGAATCACTATAATTAAAAATGAGTTCTCTTTTTAGGCTGTACACAGGAAAAGCGAGTACCAGTAACCAACTCACTCAGCTAAAATGTATACTGAACCACAACCTTAGGTGTTTCAACATGCTGATGTGTTCTCTTTTTAATAAATCTGATGGCGTGACTGACACATAATTTTGAAATAATAATCAGAAAACTGTTCTACAGCAGTATGTACACTAATAGCTGTTACTGACATTATTTTGCTGGTGATATATTAATCAAGAACATCATTTGCTTTAGAATATGTATACTGAGGTTACCTATAAATTAACACCTTATCAGACACATAAAAAAAGGCTGATGCTCTGACTGCTGCCGACTGTGGGTTTATGGACATTAAACACGTAAAGTTAGGAGTCTTCTATTCATCCACATCTCCCTCCTCCTGGATGGAATCACTGGATCCCCTCTCTCTGCATCTAGATTAAAGTCTATGTGCAAGTGTGGGAAAGTTTTGTAAATGTATGCATAGCACGTATATGAGGTGGGTCATGGGTACCAGCCTGGTGTTTACCTATTGGGCTATGGGAAACTACCTGAAAATCACATACTGGCTGGCTAGCACACCAGCCCTCATCCTCAGTGTGTAGGGCAGATTTTAACTGTTTAACTGGGTCTGGTATGCCTCTCTGTCCTGGAAGGGGTGCTTTAATGCACAGGGCTGTCTAGTCATCTTCTGAGAAAAATTGCTGTTCCCCAATACATCACTTCTGCTTACTAAGTGTGATGCTTCATATTTAAGCCAGTATTTAGTTATGTAAGTAATTCAGGATGGAGTTTTATTTTAATATGAATATTATGCTTCACGGTAGTAAAATGGATTTGGTGTTCTAAACTATACAGATTATTTTCTGAAAAAATGGAAAATACGGTACGGTTTTCAATTTTTTTCAGAAACTCTAAGGATTTTTTCCTGTCTTACACTTAAGAACAACTTGTTATGTTGTTTTTGACTAGTATACAAAAACCAAATATTGATTCTATACAAAGATGAAAGAACTCAGTGTGGATAATACTTTTGTATTTTTATAATGTGGCTGTATATTTTCTCATACAAAATAAACTTGATTTTGCTATTAACCACCATCACTATTAAATACACTCTAAGTAAAAAAAAGGAAAAAGAAACAATGCACTATAAAGAAATTATCCAAATGGGACAGAAATTGATACATGATGTACATGAGCAGGCAAACAAATGATTGTAATTTCAGAAAAACTGGATGATATTTTCAAGAGAAAAAGCTTCACAAATTGAGCTAATCAATAATGCATTGACCCACCTCTGACCCTTATGCAAGGAGCTGTTTGGCTTGGCATTGATTTATAAAGTTGCTGGATGTCCTTTTGAGGGATTCATGGCAAATTCTGTCCAATTGGCATGTTAGGCCATCAAAACCCCAAGATGGTTGGGCGACCTGCCCACAATGCTCCAAAGGTTCTCAGTTGGGGACAGATCTGGTGACCTTGCTGACTGAGGTAGAGTTTGGCAGGCACAAAGACAAACAGTATAAACTCCACCTGTGTGTGGGCAGGCATTATCTTGCTGTAATATAAGCCCAGGATGGCTTGCCATGAAGGGCAACAAAATGGCATGTTGAATATTGCCAGTATATCATTGTGCTGTAAGGGTGCTCTGGATAACAACCAAAGGGGTCCTGCTATGAAAAGAAATAGCACCCAGATCATAATAATTGGTTGTCAGGCCGTATGGTGGGCGCAGTCAGGGTGATATCTCCCTGTTGTATGGGGCATCTCCAGACATGTCTTTGGCTTGGAATCTCATTGACTGGAATATAATTGTTGTAAGTGATGAGTCCCACTTAAAACTGAGCACATCTGACCAGTGAAGATACTTTTGGAGATGTCCTGGACAGCAGTCGGAAACCAACCTGACTGCCATCCACCATATGGCCCGACAACCAGAAGTGATGGTCAAGGATGCCATATGTTTTCATAGCACAACCCCTTTGATTGTCATATGTGGCACCCCTACAGCTTAGTGCTACACTGATGACATTCTACACTCCATTTTGTTGCACTTCATGGCAAATGATCCTGGACTTATATTTCAGCAAGATAAAGCCACCTCGCCTGCACACGACAAGAGTTTCTTCAAGCTTGCCAAACGCTACTCTGGCGAGGAAGGTTATTAGGATCTCTCCCCAACTGGAAATATTTGGAGCATTATGGACAGGGCCCTTCAACCATCTCAGGATTTTGATGATCTAATGTACCAGTTGGATAGAATTTGAGATGACATCACTCAGGTGGACATCCAACAACACTGTCAATCAATACCAAGCCAAGTAATGGTTGCATAAGGGTCACAGGAGAAATACATGTTACTGTCTTGCTCAACTTGTGATGCTCTTTCTTTTCAATAAATCATCCAGATTTTCCGAAATTTTGGTTGTTTGTTTGTCTGTATATGTACATCACATCTATCAATTTCTGTCTCATTTGGATAATTCCCTCATGGTGCGTCACTTTTTTTCTTAGGTTGTGTTAGACGTGCAGGTGCATGAGTGAAGGCTTTTTGAGCTGTTGACTTTGCAAATTATACTTACTAATTAATATGGAAGAATAAATACTGTAATAACTTATCATCCTTGCTCTATAAAATTATTCAAAATGGATCTAACACATTGTTTCCAAGGAATAGAGCCTGTACATTATGTCCTGAGCACCCTGTACAAGAACTGCCAGTCAGTTTCTGATCTGACCATATGTTTGAGTTTCTTCTTAATTTTTCTAGATTATTTCTCATTCCTTATATGGGGATTTCATAACAATGGGGCTGGGGAGATCCTTTGTTAAATTTAATCTAGTACTAATAAAATGAAGTGAACTTTCAGTAACCACAATGTCAAGTGTGTCAACCCAGTAGCATAGACTACAGCTGCTGCATTTCTTCTTCCAGTGGGGCTGGGGAGATCCTTTGTTAAATTTAATCTAGTACTAATAAAATGAAGTGAACTTTCAGTAGCCACAATGTCAAGTGTGTCAACCCAGTAACATAGACTACAGCGGCTGCATTTCTTCTTCCAGTGCCATACTATAAAATCTTAGTACTTGTCATCTGAACATTTCTTCTCACATGTCTTACTACCTTCTGAACAACTTTCTTTTACATCCAGTTACTTTCATTTCCTGATTTAGCTGTCAGTCCTTACATTACTTTTCCTTAGCTGCCTTGTGGTATACTTCATTTGTTTTTACTACATTTTCACGTGAAATATATTCACTGAAGGAAAACCATATCTATTCAATTCAAACAGATGCTTCAGTAAGACAGGAAACACTAAAAATTATCATACATTTTCTATCTGTATCAGTAAATTCTTTTTTGGTTTAGCTTTGTTTCAGTTAAGGAAAATTTTACTGTCACAGAGACAAACTAAGGATTATGTAAGTGTGGCAGGTGGCAATACCTTTTCTCTTCTTCCAGTCATATATGAAAGACATTACTGTCTTCATATAAATTGCTTTCCTGTCAAGGTTTATGGAGAGACACATGATCCATGGAAGAGTGGCACAGTTAGTTATCAAAAGGTTTAGCTGCAGCATTGTGCACTTCTTTTTGTACTAAAGACAACCTTAATGTGGAGAATGAATGCCATTTTTACTTCTAGTATTGTAATTATGTACATAGTTGTTCCTTTTGAACTGCAGTGGATTATTTGCAAAAACTTCACGAGGGAATAAATATGCTGTGAAGCAGTAGTCAGAATGCCCAACTCATTAAATACATGTCTACAAGATCATGGGTAAGCACCAGATATTATTCTTACAGCACGTTTCTAAGCAATGAAGATTTTGATTCTTACAGATGAGTTACCCCACAATATTATTTCATATGACATTATTAAATGAAAATGTGTAAGTGCAAATGTGGCTGAATTAAGCTGTTTTAGGAGTAGCAAAAAGTACTTTTTCCAGTTGAAATTCTCATCAATATGGACACCTAAGAATTTTTATTTTGTCTTTACCAAGTGTTACACTTATATAATAAAAATTAAAGGGCAATATTGATTGAATATACACTTTTATTTAAGATTAAGACTGCATTTTGATTTTTATTAAATAGTGTGTAAAGATCACTGATATTTTCCAGTAATGATTACGAAAATAATGTTACACTTATCAGTGGAGTAGTACCCTTCCTGGGGGTGAGACCATTCACAGAAAACAAGTCTATGATTGATTTAAGAAAATTATCTACCATTTCTTCTGCTGGGGTATATATGCTTGTATTGGTTACAATACTGGTATCATCTGCAAAAAGAACTAATTCTGCTTGTAGAAAAAGACAGATTGCTACTTACCTTAAAGAAGACATGGTAAGTTGCAGACAGGCACAATTAAAAGATACGTACATAAAGCTTGTGGCCATAGTCTTCATCAGTAAAGGAGAGACACACACCATTCATACACACAAGCTAGCATATCTCATGCACACATGACCGCCAACTCTAGCAACTCGGGCCGGGATGCAACTACAACATGGAATTCAAGCAGCTATCTGGATGGGGCAGGGAAGAGGAAGGGATAGTAGTGTACAAATGGGGAGCGGGCAAGGACTAGAATGCCAACAAGCACAGTGTTAAGGAGGTTGTTGTGCAGGGAGGTGCAAAAAAGGAGATGAGTGGGAATAGATGGGCAGATGCATTGACAGTGGCAAATAAACACGAGTCAGAGATGGGAATGGGGAGTAGATGATAGGACAGAGGGGGTGTAAACTGTTGGGTGGAGGGCGTGGGGGCAGTATACTACTGTAGGTTGAGGCTGAAATGATTATGGGAGTGGAAGTGTGTTGTAAGGACAACACTCATCTGTGCAGTTCAGGAAAGCTGGTGGTGGAGGGAAGATCCAGATGACTGTGGTAGTGAAGCAGCCATTGAAATCAAGTGTGTTATGTTCAGCTGCACGTTGTGCCAGAGGACAGTTTACGGTCGCCACAGTTTGGTGATGGCCATACATCCTGGTGGACAGCTGGCTGGTAGTCATATCAATATAACAAGCTGTGCAATGATTGCAACACAGCTGGTAAATGACATAGCTGCTTTCACTGGTGGCACAGCCCCTGATGGGATGCGATAAACCTGTGACAGGACTGGCATAGGAAGTGCTGGGAGTGTCGATTGGGCATGTTTTGCACGTGGGTCTTGCACAGGCATATGATCATTGTGGCAAGGGGTTGGAATGGGTAGAGGCATAGGGATGGACTAAGATGTTGTGGAGGTTAGGTGGGCAACAGAACACCACTTTCGGAGGGGTGGGAAGTATCTTGCTTAGGATGTCCCTCATTTCAGGGCACGATGATAGGAGATAAAAGCCCTGGTGAAGGATGTTGTTGTTGTTCCAGGCTGGGGTGGTGCTGAGTGATGAGGGGGACACTCCTTTCTGGCTGGTTCTTGGGGGTGGTGAGAGGATTGGGGGTGTGAGGGGAGATGGCATGGGAGATCTATTTAATACTAAGTCTAGGGGGTAGGGCTTTTCTGTGAAGGTCTTGGTGAGACCCTCAGCATACTGAGCAGGTTTTTTTTGTCAGTGTAGATATGCCATCCCTGGGTTGTCAGGGTGTGTGGGAGGAATTTTTTAGTGTGAAAGGGATGATGGCTGTCAAAATGCAGGTACTGTTGTGGTTAGTGGGTTTAAGGCAGACAGAGATGGGGACGGAGCCATCAGACAGGAGGAGAGCAACGTCTAGGAACGTAGCACATTCAGTTGAGGAGGACCATGTGAAGTGAATGGAGAGAATGTGTTGAGGATGTGAAGGAACAGAGATAGGGTGTCTTGGCTCTGAGTCCAGATCATATAAATAGCATCAATGAACCTGAACCAGACTAGGGGTTTGGTGTTTTGGGAGGCTAGGGTGGTTTTCTATAGCCGGCCCATAAAAAGGTTGGCTTAGGAGTGTGCCATGAGGACCTCTGTCCACATTAAACCCACCAGCCACCGACTCTACTGCATTTCGGCAGCTGTCATCCCTTTCCCACAAAAAAAATCCCTCCCATACAGCCTGGCCACTCAGCGACAGCATATCTGCAGTTACAAAAACTCCCATGCTCAGTATGCTGAGAGTCTCACAAAAGCCTTCACAGACAGGCAGTATCCCCCAGACCAATTGTGCAAACAGATCTCCTGTGCCATTTCTCCTCATACCACCAATCCTCCCTCCACCCCAAAGAACCAGCCACAAAGTAGTGTTCCCTTCATCACCGAGTACCACCAGGGACTGTAACAACAATTTCCTATCATCGTGCCCTGAAATGAGGGACATCCTACCCGAGATACTTCCCACCCCTCCTAAAGTGGTGTTTCATTGCCCACCCAACCTGCACAACATCCTAGCCCATTCCTATTCCACTCCCAATCCCAACCCCTTGCCACAATGATCATATGCCTGTGCAAGACCCAGGTGCAAAACATGCCCAATCGACACTCCCAGCACTTCCTATGCCAGTCCTGTCACAGGTTTATCCTACCCCATCAGGGCCTGGGCCACTTGTCAAAGCAGCCATGTCATTTACCAGCTCTGCTGCAATCACTGCACAGCTTTTTATATTGGTATCACTACTAACCAGCTGTCCCCGATGATGAATGACCACTGCGAAACTGTGGTGAAGACCACCCTGTGGCACAACATGCAGCTGAACATAACATACTTGATTTCTATGGCTGTTTCACTAGCTAAGCCACCTGGATCCTTCCCTCCAGCACCAGCTTTCCTGAACTGTGCAGATGGGAGTTATCCTTAAAACACATTCTCCGCTCCAGTAAATATCCTGGTCTCAACCTACTGTAACATACTGCCCCCATACCCTCTACCCAACAGCGTACACCCCCTCCTTCCCCTCTGTCCTATCATCTCCGCCCCATTCTCATCTCCCAACCTGTTTATTTGCCACCCTCTGCCAATGCATCTATCTTTACCTGTTCCTCTTTTTTTTTTCTTTTGCTCCTTTTTGCTCCACCTCCCTGCCCGACAACCTCATAATGCTGCTCCTGTTGGCATTCTAGGCCCTGCACATTCGACCTGACAGAATTTGTCTCTCTCCCCACCTGTACATTATTATCCCTCCCCCCCCCCCCCCCCTCCACTCCTCCACCGTTTTGGTGCTTGCATCCCACATGATAGTTACATTCTGGGCTGAGATGCTGGAGTTGGCAGTCATGTGTGCATGAAATGTGCTTCCTTGTCTGTGTCAATGGTGTGTGTCTCTCTTTTACTGGTGAGGGCTGGTTTTATGTAAGTTTCTTTTAATTGTGCCTGTCTGCTGCTTAATGTGTCTTTTTTATGGCAAGTAGTGACCTGTCTCTTCCTACATTGCTGATATTCTTACCTGGAGTTCCCATTTCTTAATTCTGCTTGTTGTATATTAGACAGGAGTTTGTTTATATATATGAGGAACAATAGTAGACCTAAGACTGAGCCTTGGGGAAGCCCATATGTGATTTCTCCCCCATCAGTCAGAATGATGCCCCCAGATTGCATTGCTTGAATTACGAAGTACAAGTTTCTGCATTCTTTTGTTTAGCTCTCATGTTATTCGTTGGTTGACTATACCCTAACCCCATAAAACTTCAGTTTATATAGCAGACTACTGTTAGGAGAGTGCTGTGATTCACATAGCCAAATGCCTTAGATCATCCACAGAAAACACCAAACAGTTCTATTTTAATGTTTCATGCTCGTAAAATCTGGCGAGTGAACATGTAAATGGCATACTCAATTGGTCAACTGTTTTGAAGTCCAAACTGTGATTTACTGAGTATATTACTGCTGCGCAGGTGGCATACTACTAAAAAATATGTCATGTTCTCAAAAGTTTTGGAAAATGAGCTCTTTATTGGAACAGGTTGCTATTTATTAATATCTCTGCTATCACCTTTCTTATAGACTGGTTTGACAATGCCATATTCCAATCACTCTGGAAAAATTATCTGAGTTAGTGATGCATTATATATTTCAAACAAGATAGGGCTTATTGTATGGGAACAAATCTTTAGTACTTTATTAACACAATCAAAACAAGATGAGTTTTTATTTTTGAGAGAATATATAATTTTCTTAATTTCTAAATGAATTGCTTTATCAATGTACTGTTGTGATTTTTCTCTTGAACTGTTTGTCCCCAAACTTTCTACTATATTTAAAAAATAATTCTTAAAAATATTTATTACCTGAGACTCATAGCCTTTCCATAGTGATATTATTCTGTTTTGTGGTTGTTTGTCCCATCTGTCATTTCAATACCTTCCATATACCCTTAAATTTGTTGTTTGAATTACTGATTTCCAACGTTATGTGCATGTTCCTTGATTTTTTAACAGCTTTCCTTAGTAATTTTGATTAGTTTTTGTAGCATGCAACTACTGCAGGATCTCTGCTTGCTCCTGCCATCAGATATATTTCCCTTTCCTTTCACAAGATACTTTAATCTCTCTACTGATCCATAATTTTTTACACTGCTGTTTAATGTCCTTTATGATTAGCTTTTGTGGAAAGCTGTTTTAAAATAATGATCTCAATGTATCATGCCATAGGTCAAATTTTATGTTATATTTGGTTCATTATGAATTTCATACCAGATCATCTCTTGTAAACTATTCTTAGAAACATTTGTCCTGGAGTCATTAATTATTCTAAACTGATTTGCACTTAAGAGTAGCCATACTGTAATGCACTGTCTTATCCATCCTAACTAATTGTGCATCACTATCAGAGAGAGCATTTGTTACTTGGTAAACTGTTATTTTCTTGCTTTGAGCTTCACCAAAGGAGACATTATCAGTTATGGTCATATTGTCTTTATCTACCAGTGTTGGAAAGTCAATTACTGAGATCAAATTCTAAGGCATCCAGATCATTTTTCCTATCAGAATCTTTTAGAAAATCTACAATTGAAATCCTCATAGACTATTAACTGCTTGCTGCTGTCTATTAGACAGCATAGCAGGAAATCTAGATTTCTCATAAACAGTTAAAAAAGACTATATACAGTTACAATTAAAAGTGAAATACTTTTCAAAATTAATTGACAAGCACTCATTTGTACGTGCTGATCAATACAAAATCTACTCATCTCAATGTTTTTAAACTTGTGTTCTGTCTTAATATAAGTAACAACTCCTACTTTTCCCATGCTAGTTCTGCATGTGTAAGCTTTATATGTAACTTACCTAAAATATGCAATTTAGTGAGCACAAGAACATCACAGAGCTGTTCTTGCAAGTTCAGTGGCAGACACTACAAGAGGGGTGTTGGTCATAATGAAAAATCAATCTCATAAGGATGCTTACAGAAAGTCGTTTTTCTTGCACACTACTAAGGAAAGGAGGTGAGGGGAATGGGATGGTAGTTAGTGTTACATCAAGTGTTCACCACCACACTAACATGTATTACACAGTATATGTAGATTTATATGGCAAAATTGTTTTTAGTAAAGTTAAAAAAAGTGCATAAAAATGAAAAATTATAATGTATACTGTGCGTATAATACATTTAAGAATAGCCCATGGTGATTTTTAATTATTAGAAGAAAAAAAACAACTTTGAAGTAATCTGATGGAATCTCTGTGGCAATATCAGGTCAAAATAACTAAACAAATAAAGATATGTATTGTCACCATATGAGTGGTTTCATTCAAACCAATTAGCACTTAAATTTGTATGTGGCAGTCAAGTTTAGATCACACAAAGCTATAAAGTGGACAATGGTAAAACAAACTGCCATAGACTGCTTGAGCAAATTATTACTTCTTGCAAAAGACACATTGTATGAGTACACTATACCTAAATATAAGTTAGGGATACTCAGGCAGTGTCTAAGTACAGCTTTTACAGTATGATGCCAAATTCTTGTATTTCTATCATTTGCATTGTGATGATGCAATCTCAGTGAAGACTTGAAGCAAGTACAATTTGACAACATATGGCACACCAGTAAATTACACGATAAACATTCTTCTCCAGTGATTTACATTTAATTTCTTCTCAATTGTAACTGTGTGTAGTGTGCATAACACTTAATGAAAGAATTCAAATCTTCCACTGCATCAATTCAGCTGCCACAAGAAACTGACTATATCATTCTTCAATGATGCATTCTAATAAAAAGGATAGTACAAGAGGCTGGCAAGGTGGCATCAATAGCTTTAAATTTAAGAAATATGTGTGTACTAATCTGTTTGTAATTACATAATGTAGTAGTGTAT
This sequence comes from Schistocerca piceifrons, assembly GCF_021461385.2. Classification (NCBI taxonomy): domain Eukaryota; kingdom Metazoa; phylum Arthropoda; class Insecta; order Orthoptera; family Acrididae; genus Schistocerca; species Schistocerca piceifrons. Next base: position 787,817,503 of record NC_060149.1, read on the forward strand.
CTAACTATTAGCAATGTCTTTAAATTTTACAGTCTATCAAAAAAGAGAAAATGAGGGTATGGATGCTAACATATTATTTTTACCCTGTGTTAAGACTTTTGCTCCCAGTTGCTTGTAGAGGTGAGATTTTGAGAGAGTCTGTTTCACAGTGTGTTCCAGCTACACTTCACACCAACAAAGAAAGTTGTGCATGGGCTTACTAGTGTGTTAAGAATTCCAGAAAATCTTGGCACTATTGTTAATTGATTTAGGGGTAATAACTGTTGAATAGTACATGCTGCAAGCTGTTTCAACATGAATCCTATCACACCGAATGAAAACTTTCGAACTGAAATTATGAGGAAAACTGTATTACTAACAGTATATACTGTTTTCTTCGTATGTTTTTACAGCTCTTTATAATTGAATTGTGAACTGTTATGATACATCACAGGAAAGAAATCAGATGATACTGTTTTTCTAACAGAAATAAAATCATATTTGATTCCATGATAATGAATGCTGAAAGACAGATAAAGATAATGATTTTTATGGCTGCAAAGTCACAAACATCCTGAAAGAATCAACAAACATTAAATAAGTGAGTGTAACAGCTCGAGGGTTGGAAATAATCATATGTCTGCTCCTAGTGACATGATTTAGGATATCTTTGAAACATATTATACCAAATAGAGCTAACTATGAAAATTAGCAGAGTAATCCAAAACTTGAAACAGAAATGGGCTTTCTTCAATAACATGTAGATATGACAGTTATAATTGGACTATTCTGCTTACACTTGTGATAAAAAGTGTATAGGATGAAATCCAAATTTTAAGTAACTACAAATTCCTGAAAAAAAGCAGATATATGTCAAATAAAATTACATATTGCAATTTTTATTTCTATGCTGTAGGAGGTAAGTCATCATTGATTATATTTTTGGTAGTGGCAGGTGCTGTGGGAAAGGAGGAGGTGGAGGTGAATATATTAAACCAGTTAAGGAAAGGAGCTTTCCTTTGATTTAATCACACATACCTTAAATGCTCTAGAGAAACTACTTAAAATGCAACTAATGGAATGTTTTTCAAGAATATCAATGAGTCATACAGCAAAAGGAGTTTCCTGTCAGTCATAAGTGTATGAATGGAAAAGATCTATAACACTCTAAAATGGCCCTCTTGGTGTTAAAAATGTCTTTTGAAGAATTAAATTCTGTATGAGATTTAACTGGACTGAAGAGCACAGGTGCATTCAATGATAAACTGTTATGAGTATCACAGGTGGAATGCTGCTTCTTAATAGCCATCAGGACATCTCACCACAATCTGACTGGGCAATGTTCATTTCACTTCAGTGAAATTCTTGGATATTTGCAACTGCTATTATGGAGAACAAGGGCATTAGGTTTTTCACAGTTAATTAATCCAATGAGGTACACTATGCATACACTGAGAAATTCAAATGTAATCAAATTCAAGATGCATGCTACAAAGTTGAGAAGTCAAACTCTGTTCTCTATAATCAATGACAGAGTAAAAGTTTGCCAGTCAATACATGTGTCAGATAATGTGTGAAACTGTGAACTACCATGTCCTCTGAACACTGAAGGCTGGTCACCATAAAACAAATCATTGTACCAAAAGCTTAAGTGAAACACAAAGTTAGAATATTTTATAACACATGAGTGTCCATTACAATAACTAGTTTGCAGTGCCGTCAACTGATTTCAGTTACATAGCTTCTAAGCAAAATGACACTGGAATATTACACTTTTTTAAATGTATGAGTGTGAAGATTATACAATAATTATCACTATTTCCTCACCCACTAACTTATCAAATAAATTTTGGATTGGCATAGAGGGATGGCTGTTGACAGTTGCATGCAAAAATGAACCTTCTGATCATCTTTAAAAATGAAAGTTAGGGACAATAATATTCATATTACTATTAAGCCTTTAAATAAACATAAGAGTTATGAAAACTGTGGGATTTCATCAGAATCCAACACTATTGATGCTAAGGAAACCAACAAGAACTGTAGTAGTTATGGGCCACCCATGACATCAGATAACTAAGATGGCACTGAGAACCAGACCTGCATTAGCTGCCAAAAACAACTAAAGATGAGAACCAAAGTACAGAAATACAGTGACTCTGAATTAGACATACCAGCATAACAGTAAGTTACTGAGGGAGAAACAATGAAACATTATTGATGTAGAGGCATTTTTTATCCTATGATTCATAGCTCCTCACTTTTGAGACTCAACACTGGTGGATTTTATTTTCTGTATTAATTATTTCTGTGCTTACATAAATAAAACATTATAGTTTGACACAGTGTTATACAGCTCAGTGTGTGTGTGAGAGTGCTGAATCAATGTCTATTGTTACACTCCACAGTTATATAAGGGGCAGTCAAATGAAAATGAGACAGATGAAACAAAGGAAGCAAACTGTTTGACATATTATGTAAAGGATAGATTACTACTCACCAGAGAGCAGAGATGTTGAGTCACAGATATGCACAACAAAAGGAATGTCAAACAGTTAAGCTTTTGGCTAAAAAGGCCTTCTTCCAAATTAGACAAAACAAACACACACACACACACACACACACACAGACACACACACTTAATGTAAATGCAACTCACAGACACATGACCACTGCCTGGCTATCAAGGCCAGGGACAGTGGTCATGTGTGGTTGAGTTGCATTTGTGTGTGTGTGTGTGTGTGTGTGTGTGGTGCCTAATACAGAAGAAGGCCTTTTCGGCCAAAAGCTTACTTGTTTCACAATCTTTATGTTGTGCCTATCTGCAACTCAACATCTCTGTTATATGGTGAGTAGCAATCTATCCTTTTCGTAATATTGTCATTATTCCATCCTGGATTTTCCATTATTTAAATAAACTGTTTATTATTTTAAAGGTAATCACCATAACTATTAATACTTTTATATCACTGTAAGACAAAATGGTCAATAATGTCATCGAAAATTTTTTCCATTACCTCCAGAACCAAGGTTGTACCCAGGCATACATCTCTCATCCTAAGCATATCGACAGGCACCTATGTCTTCCTTCAGGACTCCAAAAATGTGGAAATCACATGGGAAGTGATCAGGACTGCAAGATGATTGTTAAGGGCTTCCCAGCAAAACTTCTGCAGTGGAGTCGAAACAAATGTGGCAACATGTGGATGAACATTATCATGCAATGCTATCTGTCAACATTCCTGGGTGTTTGGACATGATAGCATGCATCAGTTTTTGCAAAACCCAAGTACCATTGTGCATTAATTGTGGCACCATGCTCCTGAATGTCAATGAGTTGTGGGCCTTTTAGTGAAAGACTGGCATGCCTCTTGTTTCTATTACACTGCAGATGTTCACTGGGAAACTCTTACATGTCTTCCATACAGTCCCAATCACTCCCCATATAATTTAAATATTTTTGGAGTCTTGAAGGAAGACATTTGTGGCTGTTGATTTGCTTCAAACAAAGAGATGCATGCCTGGGTACAATCATAGTTGACTTGGTAACCACAAACATATTTTCCATGGAGGCATTGTCCATCTTGTCTCACAGTGGGATAAATGTGTTAAAAGTTATGACATTCATTTTTGAAATAATATACAGTTTACTTACCTTTCTCCATTTGTCTCATTATCATTTTACTGTCCCTTACATATGCTCATTTCAAAAAAGTTACGTGTTTACTCAAACTGTCTAAAATGTGTTTCCATTAAAGTAAGAAAGAAATGTATACATAAGGTTAGATTCTGTGAGGTGTGATGTTTTCTTCAGAGGACATTATTTTTCATGGGAGGTGACCAACACATTCTTTGTGGTACAAATTTTATCTTAAATATGCATGAAAAAATGTTCAGTTGAATATGAAGGATTTCACAATAACAGCAAAGGTTACAACTTCAGCTGTTGCTTAGGTAATATTTACCTATAACAGAATTATAAACTGGAGTATTTTAGGTAGCTCCAGCAGCAATGGCTACTTAATAGTCATGGTAGTAATAGTGTGTTAAGTATTCAATATCAAATTTCTCACTAAGCAGTCTCACTACTGAGCACCCTTACATCAGCTGGAATGCCACCAAACATTGTAGTTATATTTGCTAGAGAAATTAATTTCTAAGATGTAGTCATCTGCACCAAATGTCATCTTGTTAAAAATTATGACATGTTTGTCTTCACAATGAACAGCATTAGGAAAAATGAAGTATGACTGTAAAATTCTCTGTATGGTGACTATCTTAAGCAAAAGAGTTTTCTTTCTATATCTTCCATTCTACATTGTAGTAAGGTGCATTACACACATGTAAAGATACTAAAAGGCAAGAAATAGGTCCACATACATGAAGTTATATGGTTCATCATCATCATCATCATTTAAGACTGATTATGCCTTTCAGCATTCAGTCTGGAGCATAGTCCCCCTTATAAAATTCCTCCATGAACCCCTATTCAGTGCTAACATTGGTGCCTCTTCTGATGTTAAGCCTATCACTTCAAAATCATTCTTAACTGAATCCAGGTACCTTCTCCTTGGTCTACCCTGACTCCTCCTACCCTCTACTGCTGAACCCATGAGTCTCTTGGGTAACCTTGCTTCTCACATGCGTATAACATGACCCCACCATCTAAGCCTGTTCGCCCTGACAGCTACATCTATAGAGTTCATTCCCAGTTTTTCTTTGATTTCCTCATTGTGGACACCCTCCTGCCATTGTTCCCATCTACTAGTACCTGCATTCATCCTAGCTACTTTCATATCTGTAACCTCAACCATATTGATAAGGTAACCTGAATCCACCCAGCTTTTGCTCCCATACAACAAAGTTGGTCGAAAGACTGAATGGTGCACAGACAACTTAGTCTTGGTACTGACTTCCTTCCTGCAGAAGGGAGTTGATCGTAGCTGAGTGCTCACTGCATTAGCTTCGCTACACCTCGCCTCCAGTTCTTTCACTATGTTGCCATCCTGTGAGAATATGCATCCTAAGTACTTGAAACCGTCCACCTGTTCTATGGTTATGTTGCTCAAATAACTCTTCAACATATGCATCAGAAGAAAATGCTTCAAACTTTTTATGCAGGAATAAGTTATTATTTTTAAAAATTTGACATCACATACCTCAAAAGTCCACATTGCTGTGACTTACATTTAGTTGCTAATGAGAGGGAGAGAGAAGAGAGACAGCATGTGTGTGTATGTGTGTGTGTGTGTGTGTGTGTGTGTGTGTGAGAGAGAGAGAGAGAGAGAGAGAGAGAGAGAGAGAGAGAGAGAGAGAGAGAGAGAAAGAGTGAGAGAATGAGGATCACCTGAAGGGATAACAATTTTGACTGATTCCCAACTGACTACTTTCGGCGAATGAGCCACACAGGTGAATATATTTAAATTAGCTGAATATAACTATAATTCTGCTTTCCTTAGGCATGCACTTCCCACTGTTACAAAGAGTAGGGTACTTTAAATGAATATTGACATACAGAAGAAAAATATCAAATGCGTGCACTGGGAATAGTGAGACAGAATTCATACAATTCGTAATTTGCAGTATATTGTGCAAGAAATGAATGATTTACTAGCAATATATTTCTGCAGCACTAAGGTGGCCTCGAATACTTCTTTGAATTTTAAAATAGCTTTGGAGTAATGCAAGTTTTATGAAAATAAAAGTTAGGTACTTTTTATACTGATAGCTTGTAGCAATGGCCACCTGCTCAGTTTGCTAAATTTTCTGTGCTTGTCAAAGAGAACTGAAGGGAAAACCCTTATTAAAATCCCTTGTATTGCACAAAGTTCAGCTAACCACACAGTATTTATTATTTGCAACCATACATGAGGGCAACTGTTCACTGTATTGATATTTGATACAAGTGGTTGTACAGCTTTCAACAGCTCTTGCCACAATTTAATGCAGTTTCCATATTTCTTTCACAGCAACTTACATATACTGCCTGTGGTGTCACAAAAACCCTGTATCCTTCAATACTTTGTCAAAGGAAAAACATTTTGCTCGCATATTTCAACTATTTCCATCCACTTAACTATAACTTCACAACACATTTTGACTGATTAATTTTCAAATGAGCCATAACTATTTTGGTTCCATAGTACAACTGCTCTATATCTTTCTGCTTTTACTGGTCATTAGATAAATATATATGGATTTTATATAACCCAGTCTCCAAATAATATTTAATTACAAATAGTTTTCTGTCAAACTGCTGCACATAAACATAGCACTTCTTCTAGTGCATGTATCAAAACTGTACCATTGTTTTAAGATTTAGCAAATGCATAGAAGATAAAGTAGTTCTCAGCACAAATGACTTCATACAATGACTGACAGTTCTCATGTAGTAAATTTCTGTCCAATGTTCCCACAAGGATATCAAGAAAATTTCATTCCTACATCATTTACTTGACATGTAATGTTGTTTTCCTGCACCTAGCCTATCATATCCAGTTAGATGCAGGTTTTTGAGTGCTACTCATTTGAAAGTTATACAACTTTTACTTTCTCTTTTTCCCTCTTTGTTTCTGAAGAAAGATATGTATTGTGATATGATATGCACCACAATTATAAGAGAGAGATGTACATGTGTGTACTTCCTGGCAAACAACAGTGAAAGTTGACACAAAAAATAACCAATACACATAGATTACAGAAGTTTAAAAATGATCTGACCCTATCAGTTACTTCCCATATTAGTTCATTTACATTAATATAGTCAACTGAGCAATTAATAATTAATAATGTAACAAATATCTGAAACTAATGAAGTATTACATTTCAGAATTTTACCTGTAATACTACACAGGAGTCTCAGAGTTGGTGCATCTCCTGAATACTGGTTGATCATGCCCTTGTTTGCTGCTTGTGGAACAGGGATTGTCAGGGTAATCGGTTTATGAAACTTTCTCCTTCGAGGTTCCACTGTTACTATTGGTGATACAGCAACCCTATTGCCTAGAAGCTTCGCTGTGAGTTCAGCTGCAATTGGCTGTGCCTATAAATCCAAAAAAATTGACAAATAAATAATGAACAGAATCTTAGATCACCATCCTCTAAAATATTTTGGTTTAAATAGGTGCATATCTAGAATAAACACAAAATGACTCCAGACCTTGGACAATCTACAACACTTGACTAACTGTTAAGGTGCTGAACTTTCATCACAGAGATTATAATTCTGTCAAATCATTCTCATGGATATCCATTGCAAATTATGCTAGATTATTAGATAAACTACTTAAAGATAAATAAGCATTTTACTAACAAAATTTTCATCTTTTTCACACAATATGCTGACTACAAATTGTTTACTTTTTTCGTACAACATCTACCTTTTTTTCAAAATACGCTTATGGCCAAACATTATGACCACTACCCACTGCAAGGTTGAATGCCTCCTGGTGGTGTTGTGGGTACGTGATGCAGTAAGAAAAGAATGTAAGCAGAAGAGAGATTAAAAAGCTGTAATGATAGTGAAGATATGGGTCGCAAATAATGGAATCCACTGACATAAGCTGGTTTGACAAATGGCACATTGTCATGGCCCTGCAGCTGGAAATGAAGCTGGTCACCTCTTTGTTTACTTCTGTCATGAGCACCTATGGAAAGTGGTTGAAGGATGGTGTATGGTATTAGACAACCATGTCTCATCACAAAACATAGAGGTCAGAGGATCCCGCAATGTGTAATGCAGGATAGGGGGTGATCTGTGGCGGATCTGATTACAGATCTAGTGGAGGCAAAAGTGTTTCAGAGCACACCATTCAAACGCCATTGTTGAGCACGGAGCTCCATATCACATGATCTTACGTGTTCCTGTGTGGACCCAATGACATCATCAGTTATGTTTGCAGTGGGAACAGCATCACTGAGTTTTCACCATGCATTAATAGAAATGTGTTGTCTGTTAAATGAATAGCATTTCTTGTTTGACCAGGTCAATGGTTGGGTCCATACACATCACTGTCCAGATGAATGGCTGCACGAAACATGCACTGTGGCACAGATGCAGGCCAGTGAGGGCAGAATTATGCAATAGGGTGCATTGAATTGGACTTCCATGGGATCTGTGGTGGTAATCGAAGGCATTATGACAGCAATGAACTATGTGAACATTATTGTGGACCACTTGCATCTCTTCATGCCTGAAGTCTTCCCCTAGGGAAATGACACGTTCCAGCAGGACAGCTGTCTGTGTTGCAACACCAGAATCATGCTACAGTGGTTTGAGGGGCATTACAGTGAACTCACATTGATGTCTTGGCCAGCAAATGTGCCTGATCTGTACCCACTCGAGCACATATGGGTACCAGCTGCTTGCCCGTAAACCACCATCTCAGAATTTGCTTGACTTGTGCATAGACATATGATGCCATATACTTCTGGAATCCTGCCAAGGACTTGTAGGATCCATGCCAAGCAAAATCTCTGTTGTACTATGTTTGAAAAGTGGAACAACATGCTATTAAACAGGTGGTCATAATGTTTTGGCTCAGCAGTTTATCAATTCGTAGTTGTTAACTGAAGCACACAATTCATTTCTGAATCAAGAAGCAAACTGTAAAAATGTGGAGGAAGTATATACCTGTGAAGGTTTGTACATTTAAACATATTGTCACTCATCTGGTGTCACCAGAAAGTGTTAAGCAAACTTATGGCAAGTTCTGTCCTTTAACTTATAACCCTTTACACAAATTAACCATCTTTAATGATCTCCCTATCAATCATGTGTCAACAGTGTGAAGGGAAAAACAGTCTATGTTAAGTATCTTAAAGCAATATAATCTACATTATATTTTTTTGATTTAGTAACTTGATAAATGCTCTGCAATGAAATATAGAAATCTGTTAGTAGTATACCTATCCTAGTGTACAGTTTAAAATTACAATTTCTGCTGTTACATACAAGGATCAGACATGAAATGCAACAAGATTTCAGCTACGGTACATATGTAAGTTTAGAAAAATAACAGAATAACTTAACCTATATATTCATGGTAAAATATTTTTAAAATACTTTAAAACTCCATAAATACACCTAATTCTTTCACAATCAACTACACCATAGACTGTCCATATAAAACTTCTAATTATTATGATCCATTACACATAAAAATAAAATTTAGTAATGACTGATCACAACTGCCACATTGAAGCCAAAAAATGGAGCACAGGACTAATTCAGATGGCTCAGTTGTTACTATTGCCAACTTAACACAAAAATTTGTGCATAATTCCCTATTAAACACACAACTTTACTCTGAAAATTCACTCAAAAGTTGTTGTGATATCAAAAATCTGAAGTAACTAACAATGCTGGTAAATAAGCAATTGTTATTGCTGTGTTGTTCTTATACAATGGTCATGTGCTGAACAATGCATTCCTTTATCAATTATGTGATTTTATATAATGAAATGAGACTTTCTGTTAAAACACAAATATTAGTAACTGTCAATGCTACAAACCAGAATTCTGTACTGTTAGTTTATTGTTATTCAATGGCCGTATACTGCACAATGCATTAACTGGTCAATTGTGAGATAATGCAAACTGAACTCAAGTTTTTAAATTGCAGCCCCAATCTATTTTAGTTTTTTATTCTAGTAAATTGTGCTAAATAGCATCATTCTTTGCATGTTCTTTCCATTTCCTAAACAAAATTACGGTGGTTTATTGTCACTGAAAAACTGTGTAAGAAAAATGCAAAGTACTTAAAGTGGAAAATAGTTAACATTTTGCTGATTTAGATTCCACAAAATATGTGCTCCAACTTCTAAAAATGCTGTCTTGGTGTTAAATGGTTTTTATCAAGATTTAAGTTACATTTATGCTTGAGGTCACTGACACACCACCAGTAGATTTATTAATGAATTTCAGGTGAGAACTCTAGGCTAGCCTGGACTCCCAGAAGCAAATTTATCTGTAATGAATGATATGAAACTGATTAAGTTTTACCAGAGTTAATGAGATAATATTTATGATGGTTAGTTCCATGTATGCAGACCATGTAGTCACCAAGAAAGGCAACACATAGGGGAAAGAAGAATGAAGGCCATGATGTTTTGGTTCTAAACAAGAAACTTTACAAAATAGCGAAACTAGACCTCACTTATGCTCTACATCCCTTTGATTTTGTGTCCACTAATATTCCATTTTATTCTATTCATTTGCTGTATGAAATATAATACTTCTAACGTTTTAATAACTGGGAAAGTTTAAATCAGCTGTAGAATATACCCCAAACTCAGATGCACATTTTAAAAAGCAGTGTATAGTACTGCAAAGACCCAACCAGAAGGAAACAGAATACTGCCTGTGGTATAAATGATAATGCTGTAACTTATTTTTAAGTAAGTGATGAAGCACAATTTGACTGGTTCTTCATCTGCATAATGAGCTTTTTGGCAAAATATTATAAAAAGGTTAGATTGCTATCCACCATAAAGACGACACATTGAGTTGCAGACAGGCACAATGAAAAGAGTGTTACACATTGAGCTTTCAACCAAAGCCTTCTTCAAAAAAGGAAAACTCACACATATTCATGCAAACAGGAACCCCACATGCACACATGACTGCTATGCCTGGCTACTGGGGCATGAAGTGTTCTGCTTGGTGATTGTGTGTGCATTTTCTTTTCTCAAGAATGCTTTGGCCAAAAGGTCAATGTGTAACAATCTTTTCATTGTGCCTGTCCATTTCCCAATATGTCATTTTTACAGTGAGTAGCATTCTATCCTTTTCCTAATATTGTTGATATTCCAACCTGGACTTTCCATTGTTTGATTTTGTTTGTGACAAAATACTCATTTGTCAATGGCACGCAATGCCTAATTTTGGTTTGAAGCTGTAAATTACTGTAACCAATAGTATTTATTGTTCTTTCCACTTGATATTTTGGAGGATTATACCTCGAGCATGAGATTGGTTTATTACAGTTAAAACAGGCATAGTTACTGCCAGACAGTACCACAAAGGTTCTGCCTATATACAATTGTAATCCATCTGCCTCATGATGGAGGTATAATCCTCTGATATACATAGTAGCAAGACCAATAAATGTGACTACTTCCAGTAAGTTATATTTTTAAATTGATATTCATAATAGTCACTGTCACATCTGACCTAAAATGTTCACATTGAAAGAGATTTCATTTGCAGCACATTTACTGATGATTAGACCCAAGAGGCAGTTACCAAAAGTGTGGAAATCATTAACATCAATGAAATAGTATGTAAATGTTGAGAAAATGAATGAGGGACGAAGTTATAAAAGGAATATCTTTAAACTGAAATATGTATGGTCAAATGTGATGTATAATAGGTGAGAAAGTGGTAGATTAATTAGTTGTCATTTATAATACTTCTCATAAATGCTCTGTACCTAAAGTTTTATGGGGATTTTCAACATTAAACATCATGTTTCCTCATCTGAAAATGTATTGCTCCTAGAACATTCCCAGTGACGTCATTTCATCACACATTGTTAGTCATTCTTCTCAATTCATTTTACAGTGTTTTCTTGTTAGTTAGTTTTATTTATAGACTTAGGGCTCAGAAAATTGAGGCAACCATCAATATCATCCAGTTACTTCATATGAATTATTACGTGTTACCTAACTAAACTGTGATCAGTTTGACTGTTTTTCTTCATCTACTAGTGAAGTACAACCGCTTTCTGGCTGCTTTATTGAGATCTCTTGATTGCTATCCATTCAGTTTATTTTAGGGGTGATATTGTACCATATCTCAGAATATGTATGTAATAGAAAATATATGTGAAACGGACATTTAGTACTTTCACTAATAAAGTTTTATTACTACATAGGATTTTCGCTTATATCTGATCCTGTGAAGCAGTTCCTTTGTATGAACTTGCAAACAAGACATAAAAGAATGGGAATATCTCTCTTGACAGAAGTTTTATCCTTGTATTTCTTTATTGTATTATTCCATATTCCTAGATTTCCAGGAAGCATTTGACACTGTGCCACACTGTGGACTGTTAAAGAAGGTACAAGCATACAGAATAGGTTCCCAGATATGTTAGTGGCTCAAAAATTTCTTAATTATTAGAACCCAGTGCGTCTTTCTTCATGGCAAGTGTTTATAAGAGACTAGTTTATCATCAGGAGTGCTCCAGAGAAGTGTGATAGGATTAGTCTTATTCCATAAACAGGATGCCCAAGGAGGAATAGTCAGTATTCAGTGCTATGACAAGAATAATCATTCAAAGCAAAAAGGTCTAGTAAGTGTGGGCTCTAAAATGTACAACTTAAGAGCTATGAGCATTTATTCACCATTGATACTGTGAAACAAATCTCTTCTGCTGCAAGTTCTTTGCTTTCCATATTTTGGGAGGAGCTAATATGGACCAAAACTAGAAAAACATTTGTATAGTGAATATGGGCTCTAAAATGCATGTCTTAAGAGTTATGAGCACTTTTTTCAGTAGATAAGATGTGTTTCACAGTAGCGAAGATGAACAATTGCTCATAGCACTTAAGGTACGCATTTTAGAACCCATGTTAACTGGACATTTTTTCTTGTTTTGGTTCTCTCAAAATAAAGAAAGCAAAGGGCTTTCAGCACAAGGGATTTGTTTCACCGTATCGAAGATGAAGAAGTACTCATAGCTCTTAAGGTACTGGTAAGCATTTTAGAGCCCATGCATACCAAACATTTTTGCTTGAATCATCATTCCTTTCACATCCCTGAATGTTGACCACTGCTCCTAGGACATCCTATACACATAAATGATCTGAAGGATGGGGCGAGCAGGAATCTGCAGCTGTTTACTGGTGATGCTGTGGTGTATGGTAAGGTGTCATCATCGAGTGACTGTAGCAGGATACAAGATGACTTAAACAGGATTTCTAGTTGTTGGCAGTGTGATATAAATGTAAATAACTTTAAATGAATGAAGATGAGTTCTTGAGATTATGGAAACCCCACCAGATTGGATTAAAGAAGACATCGAAGCAATTCAGAGGAGGGCTGCTAGATTTGTTACTTATAGGTTTGGTCGACATGTAATATTATGGAGATGCTTCATGAACTCAAGTGAGAATCCCTGGAGGGAAGATGACATTCTTTTCATGAAACACTACTGAGAAAATTTAGGGAACTGGCATGTCAAGTTGACTACAGAATGATTCTACTGCCGCCAACGTACATTTTGTGTAAGGAGCATGAAGATAAGATAAGAAAAATTGGGGCTCATATTGAGGCATATAGACAGACATTGTTCCCTCCCTCTATTGGCAAGTGGAACAGGAAAGAAAATGACTAGTAATAGTGCAAGGTACCCTTCACCATGCACCATATGGTGGTTTGCTGAGTATGTATGTAGATGTGGATTTGCAGCTATTTTTATAAACTGATACTAGTAGATATCGAAAATTGGTCAGTTAGCTTTATGAACACAGTCCATTTATGTTGTTTCACAAAAAATAACTGTACTCTCATTCTCAATGTGCCAATGAAGCAGTCCATTTGAGATGCAAACACCTGGTCACATCTAAATTTGTCTTCAGCTTTACTGAAAGGTCAAGATTTGTTTTCTGTTTCTCTCCTAATATAATCCAATTTCTCCATATTTTCCATATAACCATTATGTAAAAAGTAGCTATGGAAATTAAGGAAGAAGAAGATGTAGACAATGAACAATGATGCAGACAATGAACTGTCATGATATGATTTTAGTACTCTGTATACAATATATGTGAATTTTGTGCCTGTTATTAACACATAGGTTTCATAATACAAGGCAAACAAGCCTCTTTTGCAACTACTAATTGCAAATAATACCTTCACTTAATAATATTTTAAAGACAGTTTCTCACATTCCTTCACTAACAATCTACATTCGGTTTTCCAATATCCGTTTTTAATAGCATGTGTAGCAAAAGCAACAAAATCATTTCAACAAAGAATACCTATTGCTAACCACCACACCATGGAATTAAAACTACAAAAATTATTTCTCACCAGCACAAATTGTCAAATGCCATAAGAGATCTTATCATCCTGCTTGCATCAACACACCAAGATCAGTACTGAAAATCACAAACAGTTCTCCTGTAAATCGGGTAAAAAAACTAATTCAGAAGCACTAGTCCTAAACTGGGGCTTCATTCAGGCATCAATGACATATTAGAACATAAAACAATATTCTGTCTCCTTTCAAATATAAAGATTTCCTCCAGGCATCAAAAGAACAGACTAATTTTAAGCTGGCTAGGTTGGCCGAGTGATTGTAGGCGCTACAGTCTGGAAACGTGCGACCGCTACGGTCGCAGGTTTGAATCCTGCCTCAGGCATGGGTGTTTGTGATGTCCTTAGGTTAGTTAGGTTTAAGTAGTTCTAAGTTTTAGGGGACTGATGACCTCAGAAGTTAAGTCCCATAGTGCTCAGAGTCATTTGAACCATTTGAACTGATTTTAAGGTAATTCTCAAGTAATTCTGCAGACAACTTTACTACAGAATTTTGTCTTATTTTTCAGAACTGTTAAGTGATACCCATTGAATATGGTATTCAGAAATTTTATAATTAGTACATTTCATTTGATTTGATGACTGTACATCATGGAGAATATACTGAAGCCTACAAAAATGAGATTTTTGAACATCAACCAAATATTTTCAAGTCTAGCATCTAAAATTTTTAGGAATACAAAGAATTCACCAGAAACAGATTTATGGTGACATAACCTATCAACCTACTACTTTCTTTCTGATCGTGTTTATTTAGATTCTTGTACCGGGACCACATTAATGGTGGTTCCATTCAGAGTCAACAGACATGAATGCCAAAGTCAAGAATTAAAATTTGTGAAGCAACTAAAAGTATATCCAATTTTTGTAATTAGAAGGGACAACATTGCATTATGTGAAGATAAAGGAGATAATAGTTTATCTGTCTGATTATATATAGTAGGAAGTAGCTGACAGAAAGATCTGACTGAATATTATCAAAGTCTACATTTGGAAATATTGACATCTCTAAATTGATCCCATTATCAATGTACGTAATTACCTCAACACGGCCCACAAAGTTGTTGAACCTGAACAAAAGAAACTATAACTGAAACAAATGTGAAGATTGCACAAAGCAAAAAATTGACAGGAACAGAAGAAGATATGAATGATGACAGATGTATTTTAGAAAAGAAGTAACACAGAACTCTTTAATATATGAGAAAAGAGTGCCAAAACAATATTCTGCACTTTAATAAATTATCAGTGAAGATTATTATTACTAAAGGGAAAGACTGCAATGTTATATAAATGTGATTAATGGTAATATAGCTTCAAACTCAAAGTATTGTGTCACACAATACTGATGAAGTGATAAAAAATGATGCAGCAGGGATCAAAACAGTTTTTCAACATAAAAGTATGTTTTATATTATTTTATTTGATTATTTTGAACCTTTCAAAGGAGAAAGAATGCTGTTTCTGTGGGTATTAGAGAGAGTGGGTAACACAAACATGACAGTTTAAATGTCTGTTCTTAAAGAAGAGTAGTAATAACTAAAGAATTATTATTACCCAGAGATTCTGTAAAATACGACAACATAGTCTTCAAAGGAAGAAGTGAAAGGTTCAAGTGAAAAAGTAAAAGGTCTGACTGTGTTCATCAGACAGATTACTAGTGAATAGTGTCCTTTTTTTTAATTCTTAGGAAAGGGACTGCAGGATACCTGCAGTTAGTGATAAGTTTAATAAATATTCTGATTTATTAACTAAATTTTGTGATTCATTAATTGATAAATGTGTGCCATATAGAACAGAATTGTCAAACAGGGCTTGGATACAGAATATTTTTACTTAGAAAGAATCTCACAGTTTTCTTCTCTTTCTTTCTCTCTTTTAGTAACTGTTCTGGTGTGTTAACTAAATTTCATGTTTCAGTAATAGATAAATGTATGCCAATGGACCAGAATTGTTAAACAGGGTTTGGATACAGAATACTTTTACTTAGAAAGAAACTCACAGTTTTCCTCTCTCTCTTTCTCTCTTTTAATAGCTGTTCTTACGTATTAACTAAATTTTGCATTTCAGTAATAGATATATGTATGTTATCTGGAACAGTACTGTTAAACAGATCTTGGATACAGGATACTTATACTTAGGAAGAAACTCACACTTTTAATCATAATGAAATGAGAAACTGTTGTGAAGTAATATGTTGGAATAAACTGATTTTCTGTGAATGAATGAAGCTAACAATGTATCTGAAAGCATTACAAACTCCTAATACAGCAAAATCAATTCATCAGTGGTATGAAAACAATTAAGTGAAATGTCAGGAGGAGAACTGCTCTTTACAAATCTGTAATTAACAGATTAATAGACACCACAGAAAGTTGAACAATGACAAAAACCTAAAAGAAGAGAAACAAGAATCTCTGCCTGGAAATTACTTGTGTTTCTAATCGTTCTTTATGTTTGCAGTACATGGGTATGTACAACATGTTATATAGTTCAAATAAAACATAAACATAAAATGTTCCATATATCATTGGCTGACAAAAATAATGATTCTGCAAGCAGGAAAATCTATAAATCAGGGTACCTTTGTCATGCAGTTAAATCAAAGGTTACCCATATTTTTGGGCAAATAGTCACTATAATAAGAATAACTTTGCAAGATAATCATCTAAGGATAAATCAGTTCTGTCAATCACCCATAAGCAGTTCAAACACTCATTCAGGAAAAGTGAGGATCATTGTCTCATTTCCTTATTTAAACTGAGCCATTTCTAAAGTTAAAACAGAATACCTGAGAAACATTACCATGACATATGATGACAATTATGAGATTTTGATGATGATGATGATGATGATGATGTACGTGTAAATACAATAAATGTTTGAATCAAAGAATGTAACTGATAAGTAAAATATCAGTGAATACACATGAATTCCTATTTGTTTTCATACTCACAAATATTGATAATGAGATGTGACTATAATGATTCAACTAGTTCCAGATGTTGTCTAGTATGCAGTACAAACAGAAAAAATAGTAAGTGCTACCTCCCAATAGCAGCGAAAAAGTGAAACTATATTGTAAATAGCCAATAACCATTATAATCTGATTTGTGTATTACATATATGACATGTAGAAAAATATAGGAAGATATATAACTTATTTGTGCACCAGAATAGTGTACTATACAATTCAACTGATTGAAATTACAGAGCAGTTATTGGAAGTGGCAGCATATAAAAACAAAGCATGAATCTTCATGTCTCATGTAAAGTGCCTAAAACAGTCATGGATTGTTAAACTTCAGTGTTAATCTACACAAAGGAAAACTCAATAATGATGTGAAGAGATGTTAAATGAAATGTCATGATTCTTCTTATGTAAGTGTCTTGTTAGAAGCAAGAGACATTATTTTGTGATCACTTGTATGGTAATCACAGGAAGTAAAAATACACATTTGAAACAAACTGGTCAGTAAAGATATAACACAGCACAATTGTGCACTAAACGAATAGAATGCGACTTAATGTGGTTTATGAAAATTAAATTCTGCTCAATCAGGGGACAAAATGCATATCCAAAAGTATGAGAGAAAACAAATCTCTTTAACACAGGTAACAGTCATGGAAATTTTGTAGCATATAGATACCATGGTAATATTTCCATCTAGTTTATACATCTACTGAGCAGTGTTGAGATATTTAAAATGATCAAATATTGCCATACTGACAGCTTTCCTCAGTTTTTTGTGTCTGTCTTTTTTTCCCCTGACTTAAAAAATTAAAGCTGTTGTCAGTCTGAAGGTTTGTTGGAAGAGGTGTCATATCATTTCCATCCTCCTACTTTGTAACTGACTTACTCAGTCAATTATAGGTGGTCTACAGTTTAATGTGAAGTCTGAACAATGGTCCAACTTGACAGTTTTCACATACACAGATCACTGACTGAGGTGAAACAACTATTAGGTGATTAAACCCCAGTCTTTGGATTTGTAATCTCACAATTATCCACTTAGCTATAACATCACACTTTCAGTATAGGCATTGAAATGTAATCCTTTGGACTTACCAAATCCAACTAAAACCAACATATATGTGTAAAGAGACTGTTTTAGTGGCAACAGAATATTCATGTAGCAGTGATGTGTTGATAAAGGTGAGCCTTTATAAGAACAATACATCAGCAGCTAAACACAGCAGACAAGGAAAAGAATACATAAAAAATGCAAGCAATTAATCAGTACACCAATTGTATTCTGATAAGAGTATACTGAAATAACTGTATTAATACACTGTTTGGATGCACAGAATTATGCACTGAAAGAATATCTAGCTACCGCCTAATGAAAATTTTGTATAACCTACAAATTTAATTAAACATACAGAGATTACTTGGGTATTCTGTATAAGCATTTATGTAAGAAAACTGATGTTCTTAAAATGTTATAAAGGCATTAATAACACTCCAGATACCACACTTAAACATTAGCAGTTATTCAGAAAACAAAAGGTAAATACTTTGGATGGCAGGAAGTATGTAGTTAATACTATCATCCCACAAGACCATAGCAACAGATAGGGAGAAATTAATGACAGAATTCACAATCAAGATAATGATTTCACACTCAAGATAATGATTTCACAGTGTTTATGAGTATAATGGATGAGTAGATTAAAAACATAAGCATGATGACAGTGAAATATTTTATTATTATGTTTGTTAAAGGTATGTACGACTTTCAAACTGGAAAAGGGAGGGTGGGGATTCTGCAATGAGAACATTACCACAAGGTCTGATTTATATTTTTTTTGTTGTTGTTTTATGTTCATCAAGTTTCTATTCAGGCAGGATAACACTGCAGAATCTATATCCTACACAGCTTGATCTTGCAAAGATTGTGAAGAAATGAAAAGTCACATTAATTGCCATTAGTCACATATGAGAAACTCATTAAGGCATTTGAAAGAAATAAGTTTGGTCATCAAGTGAGTATTTTGGTAACAGTGTTCTCACTTGTGTATCTGTCAAACACATTATTCTCCTCAGTTTGAAAACTGCAACCACTTTATATCCCATTATACACATATGTAATGGGGTTCAGCATGACTTATGTAAGCATTACTAGGCCATAGCTTCTCCTTATCAGACTATGAGGTTTTTAGAGATAGACTATTCTAAATCACAAGCCTATAATCCAGATTCATGAATACTGAAAGTTTAAGAAAACTGGAAACTGCTAACAATTAAAAAATATAAACTGTCAGCATTCAGCTGACAGCAAAATCATTACAGACTCATCATTTATTACTATTAGGTAGACATGTAGATAAAAAACTGTTACACATACAGGAAATTAATGAGAAAACGAGTCACTACATACTTTAATTACTTCTTTTGGAAAAAATGACCAAGCAACAATATGCTAAACATAGATGTTGATTACTTTGCATCTGATTGACAGAGAGGTGTTTGTAAGATAACTTCATTAGGAAGGACCAACTGAAGAGTGCTTTTCATCACACTTTCTGTTCTTTTTACTGATGTGATATTGCTTTATTACCTCATCTGTCAGTTACCATAATCTTTTGAGATAACACTTATGGTCAGCATAATAAATGTTATGATTTGTTTTTGTGTACTGTATTTCTTGAGGAGTATGCTCATTTTATGCACCAGAGTGTAATTAGGTAGAAAAAGATGTGTACAGAAAAAATGCTGTAGCTAGTGAAATCATGCAAAGTGAACATTGTGAATCTGTTCAGTATTGAACCACTCAGCTATTGGTGCCAGAATCATACTGTAGGCAAAATGCTCAGGTGTGCTTGACTCAGTAACTTTTCTGTATTGATTGTGGTATGGATTTTGATGTGACTGATTCATTTACTCAGGGTTATATTGCATAAATACAATTTTTTCTGAATTTTGCAGATTTGAAGGTAGCTGTTGAAGGCTTTCAGAGATATTTGGTTAAGTAGAAATTTACATCAACTTCAGTCTGCAACCAGCAGTAACTGTTCATCAGTCACAACTTGTCTGTATAGTAGATGGTGACAAATTGTTCATATGGCTGCTTTTATCTGAAAATAATTACATGTGACTGGAGAGAAAATGAAGTTCATTATTCAAAATAACAATAACATTAAATGAATGAGTTACATCTGATGTATATTAGGACACATTCATAACAGAAGTTTTGCCCAAAGTATTTTGTATAATGAACCATAGGAATAATGGAGAAGTGGCTCATGGGGACACTTAAATAGAAGATCAAAATGATAAATGTAAACACAATTTAATTTTCAATATATGCTTGGAAGGCATTGTAATATTGTTTTTACACTTCTGTTGTTTTCAAATGAAATGAGATGTGCTTGTGGCTAGGACCTTCTATCGTGTAGAATGGTCATCTGATGCAAATATCTTTAATTTATGGATGTTTGGCATGCCAATGAGGATGAAATAGTGATGAAAACAACACAAACCCATTCCCCAAGTGGAGGAAATCTGTGATCCAGCCATATACTAAATCTGGGCCACTCGCATAACATTCTGCCATGCAGAACACTCAGCTATGGATGTACACTGTTGTTTTCAAGAAGTAAAGACTTCAGTATATTAAAACAAGAGAAATCTGAATAAAGGGAGTCACACAGAGTTAACTGCTTATGTACACACATAAACAAAATATGGAAATATGTTTAAATATTAAATAGGGAAAATAAAAAATGAAGAATTCACGGAAGTGAGAATTGCAGTTGCCAAGTCAATGCAGAACAAATGGACTCAATGAATATGACTGTTAGCAAATAAAACTAGAAAATTATTTCTATTTTAATAAGCTCTTTGATAGTAGAATATTGTACTACTTTCAGTATTTGCATCTTAAGAAGTACATAAAAAATACTTCAGGATAGATTCTATATCTGAAAAGATAAGGTGTAACATACTGTTGAACTACTAATATGAAAATACTTCAATAACAATGAATATTTTCAATATCTGTTCTTCAGG
The DNA here is from genome assembly GCF_021461385.2 of Schistocerca piceifrons. Lineage (NCBI taxonomy): Eukaryota > Metazoa > Arthropoda > Insecta > Orthoptera > Acrididae > Schistocerca > Schistocerca piceifrons. The sequence continues at coordinate 787,838,538 of NC_060149.1, forward strand.
CTTTATCCAAGAAGCAGGAATGATAAGATCATGGAGTTTCATTGCAATAAATAATCCAACAAAACTTTTTCTTGCAATTTTTGTGTAAAGGCAGGGCCAATAAAGTAAGTTACAATATTGTGACTCAACTAAAGTCTGTGAAATCTTAAAGATATCACAAACTAGTTGCAATATTGTGAAAAGGATAGACTGATATTCACCTTTAATATGACACGCTGAGTGCAGACAGGCACAATAAAAAGACTGTAACACACTGTGCTTTCTACTGAAGCCTTCTTTAAAAAGAAAATACACACACATTCACACATGCCAGCACATCTCATGCACACATTCTGGCCAGAATCGCCAGAGATATTGGTCATGTCTCATCTTTACGGTGAGTGTCAACCTACCCTTTTCGTGGTATTGTTGATATTCCAACCTGGACTTTCCACTGTTTCAGAAAACAGTTGCTTAATATAGTAACTAGCATAAGAAATTTGCTGAAACTGAACCATGCAAAATACCACAAAAATAGATTTTAGTAATGGTAAAATGTGTGTTTAGGAAAAAAATCTCTGTTTTTTTACCCTGTAGTTGGTTACGTATGATAATTTGATAAAATTTTAGTAACTAATCTATGAAGCTCTACAATAAATGAAGTGATTTTGATGGTTCCCAGCAACATAGCAAGTTAAACTTTGTTATAAAGGAAATCTATAAAACATGAAAATGAAAGTTAACATTTTTATTTGACAGTAAAACTGTTTAATTCAGAAAAAAGAGAAAATTTATTTAATTATTATGTGAATGATTAAAAGAATGTTATCTTTTGTCTGTGACTGCAAGTGATGTGGTAATAAGCATGTATTTCCCAGTTTTGTGTGTAATATGAATTGTGCATCAGAAATGAGTAAAAATATTTTGAGGTACTTGCCATGTCCATAAGATAAATTATGAAAGAGAAAGGAAATGCAGGAAAAACAGCACAAAAGCAGGGTTCGAAATAACACTGCAAATTCACAACAGAAACAGCCACCAAAATAAATTACAAGCAAAACTGGTAGTGTGAGTAAAGGTAATATGATGCATCTTTCCCCAGAAAGTACAGTAATAAAAACTGTTTTAATTAGCATGAGTGGCCTCATGGCAGTCAAGGAAAAACATCTGAATGTATAATTGCCCCCAATTGCAAACTGTTCAAACCCTGGTACTTCCTTAATGGACATTATTTTCAATAACCAGCACCTAAATTAGTGTAAGTTGATTGGTACAATGAAAATGCTAGTGACACACTGTTAGACAGTGCATCACAAATACCACTAAGAAGCTGACATTGTATGGTGATATCTCACATAGTGCTCATTACATGCTGTACTGAATAATAGAAGCTTCTATCACTGTCTAACCTGTAGGCCACGCATCCAGTCACTATCCATTTCTCTCTCCGCCCAATAAGATTAGTTAAACTGAAGAAGTCTCAGAAGGATCCACAGTAAACAACAATTTGCCATATTTCGAACCATGCTTCAGTGCATACTAAGGGTCACAATCTACTTTAAATCGAAACCCAACACAAGTAGTTTAACTAATTTTATTGGGCATGTTTCTAATTTCAATACAATTTGAGTATTTTATTGCGAGAGCAGTGCCGCATGTTAGTAATATATTGCTGAACAGTACTATGGGATATAAAACATATGTTTCCATTTGGTCTCAAATGTTTTACAGTTTTAACTACGTTCTAACTCCATATATACATTTGATTAAATTAAGTATTCTATGTGTGACATCAGCACAACATTACAGCAAAGTATAATATTAAATCAGTTAACATATGACTAACATTTGATTGAAATTTGAATTTAATTATCAGAATTATTTTTTAAATTTTCATTATGTTTGTCATCTTTACTCAATGCTTGTTTACAGCTCTATGCACTTGGAACATTAGCAGCAAAATCTATCATTAATAAACATATGTATATAAAAAGAAGGGATTGTACTATGAGTGGAAGAACAAGTTCATCACTTATTCAAAATCCAATATGCCATACTGTAGTGCTTATACAATTTTAGCTATTTTTATTCCCACACTAACTCAAATCATTGTTTGTCATTTGCTGTTTCTGGACTAAACAAAGTTTGTTACCAATCTTATAATTTAAATAATATATTTTACTGTCAGTCGTCAAAAAATGCAGCATATTTGACAGCTGTGGATAATAGTTATCATACAATTTTTGGAACTAACTGGAAAATAAAACTAAATTCAGGAAGTTAGTATTACCCAAGCCAGTGATCAGTGTCTGAAAGAACTTTAAGTGCACAGTACAATGCTTGGAAAGAGTTAATAGTGACAAGCTAAGTATGTCAGATAAAGAAATGTGTTTACACTAGTCTGTGCTGAAATGGTCATCATCTGGGCTCCATTAAATGGAATTACTTCGAAAGAAGAAAAATTAACATATGTACTTACTGACTGTATCCACACACTAAATATCACAGTCACAAATTTATAAAATGCAAGTTATGGCCAAGTCAGTCAGATAATGGCAAATGAAAGTAACATATGACTTCATTGAAGCAAGAAATGTCTGAAGTTTAAGGATCTGATAGTTCCTCTTTCCTCTCATTTGGGTGAATTTACATACTTTACATTATAATTGTAAATCATAAAATGATGACAACAGCAGAAACAATAAAAACACATCTCTTTAAAAACCATGTCATTCATAAGCAAATATTCTGGAGAACATAGATGATAAGATTCTTTCATCCATTTAAATATCATTACACCTTCTATGGACAATTACAAATGGTTTAATGGTAATTTTAAAGTTTATCATTGCAATAACTAAAGAACAAATTCATGGTTCCAAAACTATATCTGAAATTCATTCTGGAAATACTCCATGCTGTTGTACAGTGTGGTTTTCTCAAATCGTGATTGCATTATGCAACTATTTTGGTTGTTGCAATGATATACTTAAATCTACCAGATACACTTCCAACATCAATGAGTCTAACGTCACTTAATATCTTTGTTATTACATTCTGCAACATTTCTCAAACTTTATCCTTGTGTTAATGAAATTACAGAAAGCTGTAAGTAAAAAAGTCTTGTTAAAAATGTCAGAAAATATTTGATTTGAGGTGTCCAATTGTTTCTAAAAGTACCTAGAAAACATGCCTTCAGGAACATAGCAGCCATGTCCATTGAAGGTTAGATCAAATTGTAATCTTATTATTTTACATCATTAAGGAACACACATTGGCATGTAGCATGAAATGCAACTGGTTTACTTTTGTTTTATTGCTGGAATATCAAGCAAGTTATAAGCTCATAATACATTTGTAATCTGCATGAAACTTGTTTGTTTGTTACAAAATACAGTTTCAGAGCAATGATAAGTTTAGTAGGAAATCATTACCTACGGTGCTTAGCAAAAACTTTTGATAATTTCTGTAACATTTCTGACAGTATAAAATTTGCTTTTTAGCCTTTCAATCTCAGTGAATTTTAGTTGGTGGAACATTAACATTTCTGCATAGAAGTTTTGGTATTGTTTCACAGTTGACATACTGATATCTCATTCACAGGCCTGAAAATGCTGAGAATAAGGACATAAACTTCAGTGGGAGGTTTAACAATAGGTATAGGTTTTACAGGAACTATTGTTAATTTTATGAAATTTCTTTGGAGAAAAACTAACTTCGCAGAATCTTTAGCACATTGCTGTTACTCATATTAAGATGTGCTCAAAAATAAATCACTTACTGTATAGTGAATGTTTTGAAATGTAGGTTCAATGAAACAATATGATGTAACATTATAAGAAATGGAAAAACCACAACCTTGGCAAATTTGGTTCTATACAAGATTTATTTCAAATAGAATTACTTCTTCATGCTTTCACAAATATAATGTTTTGATACATCAGAAATGTTACAGTTTGCTCATACAGAGCTGATTAAGAATAAAAGATTCATATTAAATATTAATGAAGAATAACTTACTTTTAATTGTACTCTCAGTGGAAGTTCAGCCCTACAAATCTGGGCTACCAGGTAGCAGCCATTAGATATAGCTATTGTTGACTATAACATAGAACTTGTGTTACCAGCATCCATTTGAATCAATAATGGGCAAAACAATAACTGAGTGATAATTAATTTCACATGTGAGCAGCCAGAGATAGTTGTCACGTGTGTGAGGTGTGCTTGCTTGTGCAAATGCATGTGTGTTTCTCTTTTCTGATGAAAGCTTTGACTGAAAGATTAGTGTATAACAGTTGTTTTGTTGTGCCTGTCTGGAACTCAACAAGTAATCTTTATGGCAAGTAGCAATCTATCCTTTCCATAATTGTATATATGATATGAGATACACATTGCACCCAAATGAAATAATTACATAAAGAAAATACTTAATTATGTGAGTTGACTATGGAGAGGGGGGAGGGGTGGGAGGGAAGAGAAAAGAAAGAGAGAGAGAGGAATGATGCTCTTCATGCTGTGAGACATAAAAAAATTAAAAACCAGTCAAACTGCCACATGCTCCACTGAAGAGACCAGCTGTTGAAGTAATGTGTCTCGTGGTATACTCTGCTAAGACAAGAAATTAATTGCTGTTGGCACTAGGACTGGAGAACTTTGAATTAAGGAAATTTGATAAACAAAAGGAGAAGAAAGGTAAACAACACACAGAAAATACTTATCTAAATCACATGGCAGATGAAAGAATGGAAATGAAGTGCCACAGAAAGCTCTGGAAGCACAGAAAAATCTATCCCACATAACATGGTGAACCACAATAATTTACAAAGAATGAAAAATAACACAAAAAATAGAAGAACCAGAGAGAGAGAGAGCGAGATAGTGACAGGGAACAGGAGGAGATGTCAGCCCATGGTAATCACAGGATCACAAAATGTTGTAAGGTCAATCCCATTTTCAAAAGTCAATAAGTCATGGCAAACTTCAGATACTGTTCCATCTCTAACAATGTCGTATGACTAAAATGTTGGAGGTTAGTAAACGCTGAGAGAGTATTAGCAAAGCATGCCTTGAGTCTCAGTGGTGGATGTCTAAAGTGAATGAAAGACAAAGTTTATACATAAACTGAGTACATGTGCAAAATTACAGATCAATATCCTAAATACTGGTTTCCTGCAGAATTCTTGAACATATTCTGAGGTAAAATATAATAAATTTCCCTGAGACTGAAAAGTTTATGTCCATGAATCAGCACAGCTTTAGAAATCATTACTCGCATGAAACTCAGCTTGCCCTTTTCTCACATGATATACTGTGACCTATGGGTGAAGGGCAACAGACAGATTCCACATTTCTAGATTTCCAAAAAGCTTTTGACACAGTGCCCCATTGCAGGCTGTTAATGAAGGTTCAAGCATATGGAATAGGTTCTGAGATATGTGACGAGCTCAAACACTTCCTAATTAATAGAACACAGTATGTTGCCCTCAATGGCAATTCTTGGTCAAAGACAAGGGTAGTGTCAAGAGTGCCTGAGGGAAATGGGATAAGACTGCTATTATTTTCTATATATATAACTAATCTGGCAGACAGGGTGGGCAGCAATTTGCAGTTGTTTACTGATGATGCTGTGGTGTATGGGAAGGTGTCAAAGTTGAGTGATTTATCGAGGATACAAGATGACTTACAGAAATGTCTAGTTGTTGTGATGAATGGCAGCTACCTCTAAATGGATATACATAAAAATTAATGCCGATGAGTAGGAAAAACAAACCCATTATGTTTGGATACAGCATTACTAGTGTCCTACTTGAAACAGTCATATTACCATGTGAGGATTGTGGTGGGGAAGGTGAATGATTGACTTCAATCTATTGGGAGAATTTTAGGAAAGTATGATTCATCTGTGAAGGAGACTGCATATAGGAAGCTAATGGGAACTATTCTTGACTACTGTTCATGTGTTTGGGGGTCCGCACCAGGTCGGACTAAAGAACAACACTGATGAAATTTGGAGGTGGGCTGCCAAATTTGTTGCCAGTAGGTTTGAACAACATGCAAGTAGTACGGAGATGCTTGGGGAATTCAAATGGGAATCCTTGGAGAGAAGGTGATGTTCTTTTCGAAGAACACTGTTGAGAAAATTTAGAGAGCTGGCAGTTGAAGCTGACTGCAGAATGATGCTACTAGACCAGCATAAATATTGCGTAAGAACTGCAAAGATAAGATATGGGAAATTAGGGTTCATATGGAGGCACATATACAGCCATTTTTCCCTTGCTTTGTTTCTAAGTGGTGGAACAAGAAAGGCAGTTAGTAGTAGTGGTACAGGGAATCCTCTGCCATGCACTGTAAAGTGGCTTGCAGTGTATGTATGTAGATGTAGACACAGATTTATAAGGTATCTTCTGTGTCTGTTTCTTCAGTGTGAACCAGTATATGTTGTGGGAACAGATCACAGCCAGTCACAGTGATTTTACAGCAGTTATTGGTAGTTAATTCCAGAGCTTATCTTTTATTGCAAGGATGCTTCAAACATCTCATGATTCTACCATTGTCACAGATTTTAATTTACTTCACTGGGACACAGTGAATTAATACAGTAATTATCTTATTGTTCTGTGTTGGGATGTATTAGAGATACCAGGAAAGCTACTGTGAATTTCTCTTATATTTCATCAGTTCTGATAAAAAAGAACAGTGACTGAATGCCAAAAAGAACTGTGGACAGTCATGATAAAACCTTCTTTCAAAAACATAAACAGCAGAACAGAGCATAGTGACCAAGCAAAGTTTCTGTTTTCTACTTAGCAATTATAAGTCCTGAGTGCAATCATCCTTACACTTCCATATTTGATACATAAAATACATATGAAGTTATTACCATACTCTTAGCACTTTTTATGAAGGGCAATACTGAAACAAAACAGAAATGTTTGAAAACATTAATACTGTAATTTAGAATATATGGAACAAAATAGGTTGAATGTGATGACTGATCAAAAGTCCTCTGCAGTTGCAGGTGACAATTAGAGACCTTTTACTGTTAAAAAAGTAAAATGCTCTGTACATTTTTAAACAGCATTATTAGCTCAGCTTGATGTCCATTAATTTAGAATTTCTCATTGCTTTCTTTTTTAAAAAATTTAAGAGGTGTGAAATCCTTGACTACAAGAAAATCTCTGTGAATATGTATGAACTGGAAAATGAAAGTATAGCTGTCTAGAGAGGTAAGATACAAGAACGTATCACAGATACTTCATCAACAACAATTCATGATTTTCTAATGGCTACTACCTTGATTCTTTCTATACATCATAATTTTAATTAGGTTATACACACAGAACAATAATGCTAATTGTTTAACTATAAATCACATCGCACTCTTACTTTTGTACTATGTTAATCTGAAACCAATTCACTGCAGTGTTCAGCATCAACAACAAAGAAAACACTCTTGCAGAGCATCATCAGGTACCTCTACTTTAACCTATAACTATCTCACAAATTCTTTGTATTAAATTTATCTCAAATGTGAACTATACTGGTAAAACCAACAATGTTATCACCAATACATCTTAAAGGCCATAAATTGAAAATAAATACTCATTCACAAATATTTGCTGCTAAAATATCTCCTCATCAAACCAAAAATGTATTGTAGATAGCAAAGTATCTTGTGGTACTGACATGGAGAATCATCATATTAAGGGAAAGGTTCTTAGTCAAATTCATTTTGCTGGTATTTTGCAGTAACAATTCAAATTAATATTTATTAAAGTTAAAATGATCACTTTCAGTACCATTGAACTTCAAACTGATTTTCTAATCAGTTAAAAAAAAATCACAATTGGAATTTCTCATTTTAGTAGGAATACTTTCCAGAAACCTCTTAAGAATGTAAAGACCTGAACAAGAATGGATATTTAGTTGTTATGAATTACCATATTTTTGAATATTAACAAGTTAGTCAGAGCATATTTAACCTGCACCTAAACTAAAAGTTTATCAGAATTATCTACGAACAGCAACAAAACCATGGAAAATGAGGAAAGAGAATTATCCATGCCTCTACACCATAATCATCCTTTTAATATAGACTTTAAATGATTTAATATGTTAATGACTGCTAAGAACATCATCTGAAGCATAATGTTAGAATAGTCTTACTCCACCTGATTTTTTTGTAAGTAGCCATTTTATGGTTTTATAGTAACAGAGTAAAGGTCTTCTACACATCTCACAGTTTAAATAATGGCATGATATATGGGGAAGAAAGTAATTTCTCATTACAATGACAATATAGTTACATGAAACTTCTGTGACATAGTCAAATATAACAAACCTCTACAACACCTTATCACAGTCTGTGACTATGTAATTGATAGAACATCCAGGATAGAATATGATTATGTATATGACATCATTACTCAAAAGAACTGAAGAGACATTCCATACCAAACAGGCACATATAATGGATGATAACTTCCTAAGCTTTCAGTAATGTCCTTCTTCAAAACTGACAACCAAGCACATACACACACACTCACACACACACACACACACACACACACACACACACACACAACACACACACACACTTCTCTGTGTGACTATCTGTCCACAGAAATCTACATGTTCCATATGGGTATGGTTTTCCTTAAGTCCCTTCCTTGTATTTCTCCCTCATTTCATATCCCTGTCACCCATCCAAATCAGTATAACTAAACACCAGCCAGGCTGCAGTGAACAAAGAAAGGCAATTTTGTCTCAGGATTATTTAGTCAGCATGAGGTCACAGAGGTGCTCAACAAACTCCATAGGCAGATGATACAAGAGAGGTATTGTATGTCATGGAAAATTTTACTGTTTAAATTAGACTTGCAAAATAAGCATAATGAAAAAGTTACAGCTCAGGTGGAAGTTCACTGTCAATAATTTTTCCCACAAGCCCTTCATGAATGGGAAAGGAAAAGGGGTTGGGGTTTTCGGGGAGAGATACAGCTAGCTGCATCAAAATTATCCTCTCCCACACACCATAAGGTGGCTTGCAGTGTACAAACATGGACATCTGAAAAGCGGTCAGCTTCTAGTGCTGAGGGGGCTGGGTTGTGGGGGGGGGGGGGGGGGACAGGGAGGAGGGAGGGAGGTAGGGAGGGGGAGAGAGAGAGAGAGAGAGAGAGAGAGAGAGAGAGAGAGAGAGAGAGAGAGAGAGAGCAGTCTGCATTTTTTCTTCATTTTAGAATGGAGAGGAAAGGAAATTTAAATAAAAACACTTACAGGTGAAAAAAGTGCAATTTTCATTCTGCTTTATACTATCCTTTTTTCAGGTTATTAAACCTCTTCAGCCAAATTTTAATTTTTGGTTCAACTTTGCTGACATACACAAAAAAATTCTGACTCATTACCATGTTAGCTGAGTTAGTCCCTCTTCTCATATAGAATATCAAGTGAACTTTTTGGTAAGAGGACACATCATGTTATCTTGAATGGAGAGTCATCATCAGGTGTAGAAGTATCTTCGGATGTGCCCCTGGGAAGTGTGTTGGGACCCTTGCTGTTCACGTTGTATATTAATGACCTTGCAGACAATATTAATAGTAAAATAAGGCTTTTTGCAGATCATGCACTTATCTGTAATGAAGTACAGCCTGAGAGAAGCTGCATAAATATTCAGTCAGATCTTGATAAGACTTCAATGTGGTGCAGATACTGGCAACTTGCTCTCAATGTTCATCCTATGACTATAATATCAGTGAGTCACTGTTGGAATTTGCCAACTCATACCAGTACCTAGGTGTAACACTTTGTAGTCATATGAAATGGAATGATCACATAGGTTCAGTGGTGGGTAAAGCAGGTGGTTGACTTCGGTTTATTGGTAGAATATTGGGGAAGTGCAATCAGTCTACAAAAGAGATTGTTTACAAATCACTCATGCAAGCCATCTTAGAATATATCTCAAGTGTGTGGGACCTGCACCAGACAGAACTGACTGGAGAAACTGAACTTATACAGAAAAGGGCAGCACAAATGGTCACAGGTTTGTTTAACCTGTGGGAGAGTCTCACAGAGATACTGAAGGAACTGAAACAGCAGACTCTAGAAGACAGATGTAAATTATCCTGAGAAAGTCTATTGAGAAAATTTATAGAAATGGCTTTAAACAATTTCTCTAGGGATATACTACAACCCCCTATGTATCGCTCACACAGGGATCATGAGAATAAGATAATAATTACTGTATGCACAGATGCATTCAACAATCATTCTTCCCATGCTCCAGACGTGAAAGAAAAGGAAGAAACCCTAATAACCGGTACAATGGAATGTACTCTCTACCATGCACCTCACAGTGGTTTACAAAGTATAGATGTAGATGTAGAAGTAACACATCCCTTATTTCTGAAAAAAAAAAAATCATTCTACTGCTCTGATGTTCATAATTAACTTTTTGAAGATGTTTGCTATAATATCCCATTCCTTGACTGTACTGCTGTCAAGCTATTCATAGAAATACTCTACAAAATAACCGTGAACAACTTCATTTGGTATTTTTCTATTTAAACACAGCAAAATCAAACACATGGTATTATAAGAAGAAATACCTTACTTTGTATATCATTCAACCTTAGTCAGATGTAAAAATCTTTAACCACTTAGCTACTGATGTGAAGAGTCTTATTTATAATAAACACTTTAGTCAAACACTAAAATATAATTGTGTTTGCTTGATGGCACTAACACTGCATTGAGTATTTTATCAATGTCTGAGGCTGTAATAACTAACTCTCTCTCTCCCTCTCTCTCTCTCTCTCTCTCTCTCTCTCTGTGTGTGTGTGTCTGTGTGTGTGTGTGTGTGTGTGTTTAGCTCAGGAAGCAGTAAGTAAAAGAAGTTAATTAAGAGTAATATAAATGTCAATTAAGTAAATGATCAGTCTGTATCCATATTTCTTATTGAAAATGACATAATATTTTAAACTAATCAACATCTTAGCTATCGTATTGAGAGATTGCATTTATGCTCCACAAAACATGCAAATACACTAACAGATTAAAACATTTTTCATGCTATCTTTTTACTTCACTGATCTGACAACAAGTATCTGAAACATGTCTAACACACATTAAGAACATCAAACAAGAAATGTGTATTTAGAGTGGCAGTGTTTTGAATAACCTCAGATCCAAAATCTGTAGCATTAGATGAGTAATTTATTTGTTATGTCCTTGTTGCTTTAAGAACACAGGGCAGTGATCTGATTTCATTAAACAGTGCACCGATGTACCTTCAGTTTAGAGCTTTCAAATAAGGTAGCATTGTAGATTTTTCATGATATTAAGCTTCTTTCATCTGAATATTCTTTGCCTAATGAAATATAGGTATGAAACAGTAGTGTCTATGTTATTAAGAAGTGTGATGCAATATTTCTTCATACATGCATTCTTGTCTGAAGGAACAGGCACTGCAGCGACTACAGCCATCAAGAAATAAAGGAAATGTATTCGCTATTGAGAATATGAACCACATGCATGCCTTCATGTCTGAAGGTGCATTGCATCATACTTCTTAATAACACAGGCATTGTTATTTCATATTTATTTGCCAATAACAGACCTTCCACTCTCAATAAATATGTCCTGGACAGGAATGTGTATAATGTACAAGTGCAGCTTGTGACTCATGGATGATGAACACAGAAGTTTGAATCTGGCCCCAATTCACAGAAAACTGAAATGGTTAAGGGGACAACTCATATAAAGTGGGAAATTTAGTTTCAAGTCCTAGTCTGACACAAAATTTTCATTGTCATCACTCTAATAAATATGCAGTCAATGGTGATTCATATTCATAACTGTAAATATATTTCCAGTATGAAAATAGGTCTCCAATGTGTAGGCATATCTTTAAAAATAATGGCTGCTTCAACTAGTGTCACAGGCCTGTATGACTCTTATTTTAGATTGACCATCACTCTTCGAAAATCACAAAGTATGCCTAAGTATTCTTAAATTGAATTAAATACTACATGCATCAGCAATATATTCACAAAATGATTACCTACTGAGATAAAGCCATCCTTCTATGGCTGCCAACAAATAAGCATGCTTGCAGGTCACATTTATAAATCACTTTGTACTGCCGTCAGTGATTATAAAAACTGAACTTTCTATATTTTTCTGTGGCATGTTCACAGCCTGTCAAAAGCTATGAAAATGTGTCCTCTTTGTATTTTTGAAGTGGATGAAACACAATGAAATCCTCCATGAATTACTGGAAATACCAGTGTTTCAAATTTCAACAACAGCAAACCAACCAAAACTGCATAACAAAGGAATCTCTTGTGAACCGTAAAATGTCAGACATTAACCTGATGGCTCAGAATTTTTAAATGCCAAGTGCTTATCAAACATTGTATCATATCAAAGTCCCCAAATGTTTATAATACTGTGTTAATGAGCACAATTCATTTACAGTACCAGACTCACAAAATTCATCCCATTTCTAGGCTGCTTTCTGGTAATGGAAATCAAGGCATGCATTGAAACATCAGTATTAATAAGGAACACTTTCCAGATGTCACATATTTTCAGAAGAACAACTGTATTTCCTAGCAAACATTTGATAGTGTCTCATTAAACAGTCAATATTGTTGCAGGCTGCACTTCAATAAGAACTTGAAATGCAATCTGTCTGAAAAGGTTTCCTGTGAACTATGAAAAAACATTTTTTTCACTGTAATGGCCATTGCTTCTTTCAGATCTCATAATACAAAAAGTCTTCTTTCTGGTAGTTTTGAGAAACCAGACATGTGAGGCAAACAGCATTATCAGACAATAAGAGTGGAAAATTTTACATTTAAAAAAAATCAAGAATAGTCAATCTTGAGACATGTAGCTGTGAATGCGAGATGGATCAATTTGTACCAGTAACATTATGCAAAATTATCCATGCAATGGAGGCACAGTCCATTTCAAGTTTCACATCAAAGACTGAAAATATTATAATGAATTAAATGTGTTAGTGTAATTCTTATCTGTTTATGATATAGTGATGTGGTGAGGCATAACATTTGTACTATGTGGTCTTATGACCTTGTCCTAAATTTGCAATATGCTTGCAAACGCTTTTCAACTATGGTGACCTGAAATAAGTAAAGAAAAAGGAAGTTACTGATGTCATTTGTAGCAGAAGCCACATTCACTCTAGAGAAATTGCTTCCTGTGTGAGTATCATGACATCAAGTGGAAAAAAAGGTTGAGTAGATTTCTGTCTCAACATAGTAGCTTACTTATTCTTGTTTGACAGCCCAAAGCAAAAATGTAGCCTTACCATAATCTTCCAGTAAACAGAGATGCAAAAAAACAAGGAATCTTGTCCTTCATTTTAAATGTCCTTATGAATTTCTTATCAAAACAGTGTTGTAACAGGTGAAGACAAGTACTGAATAACAGATTAGTTTAGACACTTGACATTAATAATTTCCTTTCACATCATAATAGAAAGTATGATTTTCCCAAATATTTTAACTGAATGTTGTTCTCATTCTGGATTATAATTATCATCCTCCAGCTTGTTGACTGATTCCCTGATTTAGGTCTCCTTTTTATCCTTCATAATCACAACAACTCAACTTTACAAGTTTACAGAACTACCACATTTTTAACCATGGATTCATGTAAGCTAATTAACCAACTGTAGAAGATGTAGTTCATCAGGAACATATTAGTGAGTTGTTAATGGATGCAATATTGTTTTACTTCTCCACATATTGTATTACTCCCATTAACTTTTAGATGATGAACTTAGTAGACACACTATTCAGCTCTGACTTAGTTATATGTTACATTTAACATACAATATTCATGCGACCGGTGGAAAAGTTTACGAAATAGTAAAAGAAGTTATATGCTAGCCACTCATCATTCATAAATTGATGATAAACAATATATTGCTGTTTAACCTTGCTTCTGTCATAACAAGTAAATGAGAAACATGTATAAGTCAATATTTATAACAACAAGATCTATATATATGGTATCTTAAATTAGGAAGTGTTGATTGCAACTACTATTTTCTGTCTCTGATAGCAAATTTATTATAACCCACAGGTACTGCTTGTCATTAAAGTAAGTATGAAAATATAACAAAACATAGGCAAATATCTCCATCATTCAGTGTACAGAGAACCATTTTTTTTGTGTAGAAATTCACTTCTGTTAGAAGTACACCACCTGTAAAAGCGTACAAGCTTTGAAATCAGCTTATATTGAACTTCAATAAGGCCTAACTATTTATGGAAGGTTCTACATATTTTTCAAATGCAGTGAAAAGTAAATGTGTTAGCCTAGATAAACATTTTGTGTAACTGTACACTGAAAACAAACACCCTACACCCATGTGAAATATTGACCAGTTCATAGTTACACGAAATATTTCAACTGTTTCTCTTTCATGAATCAGTTGGGAAAGCAGTGTGATTTCTCTTTCATGAATCTGTTGGGAAAGCAGTGTAATTTATACTCAGAGCCATTTTGGGCTATTCCAGTTTGCCCAGCTAATAAGTGCTTTTTAGCCCCAATGTGACAAAGTGAGACAAGCATCAGTACATGATTTGCATTTTATAAATATAAAGATGACGAAACTTAACAAACAATGGAAAGTCAATGTCAGAATTCCACCAACATTATGAAAAGGAGACACAGTGACATTCACACACGTAAGCAGACTTCACACCTCTCTCTCTCTCTTTCTCTCTCTCTCTCTCTCTCTCTCTCTCTCTCTCTCTCTCTCTCACACACACACACACACACATGCACACACACACACACACACACACACACACACACACATGACTGCTGTCTCTGGCTGCCCTGATCAGAATGCAACTGTGTTGAACAGAAGCAGCAATCCAGAGTGGAGAAGGGAAGGGGGAGGGGTAACAGGGTACAGGTGACAGGAGAGAAATGAGTGCTGGCTCGTAGAGCATGCAGGGACTAGGTGGTGACAAGACAAGGCTGCCAGATGCTCCTTCAGGAGGCTGTGGAGGAAGGAGAGGGTGGTGAGGACAGAGAGCAGAAATGAGAGGAGCAGAGGACGGAGAAAGTCAGTGGGTGTGTAGGCAGAGAAGAGTGCACAATAAGGGTGATGAGACACGAATTGGGAGAAGCTGGTAGGACACAGAAGACAGAAACTGTTGGGTGGACAGCAGGGAGACAGTAGGTTAGCATAAGTGGAGAGCAGTATGATTTCAGGAGCAGAGAATATGTTGCAAGAGTAACTTCCATCTATGCAGTTCAGAAAAGTTGGTTGTGGAGGGGAGGATTCAGAAGGCCCAAGTTGAATTGAAATCAGGCATATAATGTTCAGCTGCATTTTTTGCCACTCTGCTCTTGACCATGGTTTGGCTGTAGCCATTCATCTTGATGAACATCTGATAGGTAGTCATACCAATATAAAAAGCTGTGCAGTGATTGCAACAGTGCTGGTATATGACATGGCTGCTTTCAAAGATGGCCCAATCTCTGAAGGGGTAGGATGAGCCTGTGATAGGACTGGACTAGGATGTGCTATGTGGGTGGATTGGGTAGGCTTTGCACCTGGGTCTTCCATAGGTATATGATTACTGTGGCAAGGGATTGGTATTGGGAATGGCATGGGGATGGACTAGGATATTGTGGAGGTTGGGTGGGTGATGGAACATCACTTTAGGTGGGGTGGAAAGGATCAAGGGTAGGATGTCTATCATTAAGGGGCATGATGATAGATAATAAGAGGCCTGTTACAGGCTTATCTTGACCCATCAGAAGCTCGGTGACCTGTGAAAGCAGCCATGTTATATACCAACTCTGCTGCATCACTGAACAGTTTTTTATATTGCCATGACTACCAATCAACTATCCACCAGGATGAATGGCTACTGCCAAACTGGAGCCAAGACCAAAGTGGACCACCCAGTGGCACAACATGCAGTTGAAAATTAGAAGCTCAATTTCAATGGCTGCTTCACAGTTCTGACTATCTGGATGCTCCCCTCCACCACTAGCTTTCCTGAAGTGAGCAAATGGGAACTATCATTACAACACATTCTTCACTCCCAAGATCATCTCAGCCTCAACCTAGAGCACCTCTTTCTCTCCACATGTTCCATCCAGCAGTTTCTGCCCCTCTCTGTCCTAGCACCTCTTACCAATTCATGTTCACAAATGTTCATTGTGCACTGCTCACTGCCAATGCACCCACTGGTCTTTTCCACTTCTCTGCTCCTCTCCTTTTCTGCTCTGCATCCTCCCTTCCTTCCTCACAGTCTCTTGATGCTGCATCTGTCAGCCTCGTGTTGTCACCATCTAGTCCCTGCACGTTCCGTCAGGCTGTACCCCACCCATACCCCTGCTATCACTCCTCCCCCCCCCCCCCCCCCTCCCACTCCTGACTGTTGCTTGAATTCTACACAGTTGCATTCTGGCCAGGGTATCTGGAGATAGTGGTCATGTGTGCATGAGGTGTGCTTGCTTGTGGGAATGTGTGTGCATTTCTTTTCTGAAGAAGGCTTTGGTCAAAACTCAATGTGTAACAGTCTTTTCATTGTTCCTGTCTCTAACTGAAAACATTATGTTTATGGTGAGTAGTAATCAAGACTTTTCATAAGACGATGGAACTATAAGAGATGCAGAAGATGGGAATTTCTACATATATAATGCATTACTGAAATAAGTAAATGGTACAAGAATGTACTTCTTTTGAAGAAAATGTATAGGCTTCAAGATATACTACCCATTTTCAAGTAATACTATATCAGTTTATAGTATTTTGAGATTTTACTGTTGTTGAATAAACATCCCAGATACACCAGGAATGCATGCCACACCACAATCTCATTAAATAGCACTGGATATGAGCAAAGAGCACATGCATATTTTGCCGTATGTGAGTCAATATAGGCAATGTGGACTTAAGGCTGGAACATGTTTGTCTTTTTCTATTCACAACATAGTACCAGATTCATTATTCAACAATGAAAACTCCAGGTTGGAATATTAACAATAGTAGGAAAAGAACGGATTGCTACTTACCATAAAGTGACCCTGTGAGTCACAGACAGGCACAACAAAAGAACTGTTACACATTATAGCTTTCAGCCAAAGCTTTCTTGACCAAAGAAAACACACACACACACACACACACACACACACACACAAACAAACAAACAAGCACACCTCATGCACACACGACTACTACCGGCAGCTCTGACCGAAACCATGATTCCACTCAAAGCTGCCATTGGTAATGGTCCAATGTGTATGAGGTGTGCTTGATTGTGTGAATGTATGTGTGTTTTCTTTGCTGAAGAAAGCTTTGGCCAAAAGCTATAACATCTAAGAGTCTTTTTGTTGTGCCTATCCGCAACACAAGAAGTCATTTTTATATGAGTAGCAATCTATTCTTTTCATAATATTATTAAGTGCATTATTAGTTATTGTCTTGAGAAATTCTTATGAAACAATGAAGTTAGACTTATTAAGCATCTTCCATCATTAGGTCTTTTGAACAACTATTGCATCTTTGACAATGATAATGATAATATGAAAACTCATACTCTCTTTAAAGAAACATATAAAGTGAAATGGAAATTTGGTTGTACCACATTCGACCTCTATTTTAGGCAATAGTTTGCAAAATGTCTTTTGAAACTGCAGGTCAGATGTTTTTGTGATATGTTGAATCCAAGGTGCATATCTTTACATTTCTCTGTACTTTTTGGCAAAGAAGCCAATATGATAATTGTGTTATAACATTTCTTCAATTTTGGAACAATGTTCCTAGTATGAATACATAAAATATATCTAGAAATCATAGATGTGTAAATTAAATCCAACAGTTTCTATGTATTTTTATAGCACTGGTACCAATGTTCTCATGACTGAAATACATGCAACAGAAAACAACAAAGAGTAATGAAAAGTCTGAATATATTTTTAAACTACTCATAATTCACTGCATGGTTGAACTTGAAATAACACTATGGGTTATGGGTTAATAAGTAAATCTTTGGTGATACTGCATTTCATTAAGTAAAGCAATCATTAATCTGAAGATTGTTTTGAACACCATAGTGCTTTACTAGCCATAGTGCTGTTGGGGCTCATATGCTGTTGCCTTCCTCTGACCTTTGAACTGATCACCTGGTTACAGTTTAACATGGATTCCTAACCACAGTACAACTTGGCAGTTTTCACACTGACAAATGTTGTCAGAGGTGAAAGAAATGATAAGTGACAGATCAAAATCCTAAGACTGACCAGTGATTGAACCCAAGACTTGTGGATTTGTAGTCTCACACTTTGCCACTGACGATTTCTGCATATAATTACCAACATGAATGAAAAAGTCGTCAGTGATCTGTGATGTCATGAGCACTTACAGAAAAATTTTCTGACAAAAATCGCTCAAAATATTGTTCGACTGGTGTAATCTCAATGTCAATAGGATTTGCATTGGTATATTTTATCTTGAATTAATGCAACAATGGGTGAAACACTATCAAACAGAACTGAATTTTAGATACACATCACCAATTTTTTTCTTCCAAACAAGGGGTTAACTGAATCAATAGCCACAATAAGTCACAGAGGTATGACATTAACCCTGTGAGAAAAAAAGTAAAATAAATAAAATACAAGAGAATGAAAATGTAAAAACAAAATTAGATGAATAAATAATTACTGGTACAAGAATATCTGTCAGAGTAACCATACATACATGTTGCATGTGTGATAAGGTTCATAGAAATAAATATTGAAATAACTTCTAGCCATGTTGACTAAACTTTTATTACTTCCAAAATCACCTTATGTGTTTTGATATTCCATCATTTTCAGGAGCAAATGTTATTTCATAATGTGAAACATAGAAAATTGCCAAATACATACACTCTACCTTAACACCAATCTTAACCAAGAGGCAAGTGCACCTGCCTCTATTTTCTAGCTGAGAGGCAAGTGCACTTACTGCTGTTTCCTATCTATCACATTATGACACAGTATTTGCTCTGAAAATGACAGAATGTGGAAATGCATGGGGTGATTTTGGAAATAATAGATTATATGGTCAAGACATCTGCAAGTTATTAAAGTGTATCCAATAACCACTTCATCTCATAGCATTTTTGTGCAAATTGTAGCAAATGAATATATGCAACATACTAGTAGATGAATTAGCATTAGGTATACTCTTTAGCATCCATATTTAGAATGAGACACTTTTTTTTTTAATCAGGGTTATGTTATTCCTTAGTGCCACACAAAAATCACGTCCACACATAAACTGAAGAAAGTTTATTTCAGTAAGATCTATAACAATTACTTGTTATTATTTCTATTTAAATTATTTGGGAAAAGAAAAATAGAGTGAAACACAAATTAATGGAGGCTAACACAAAATTCAACAACAGTTAATTTATATCAAAGCTGAGATAATCCTCCCATATTCCACCTATTATTGTGTGTTTCATATTGTTTACCATTCACTTATGAAAGCTAGAACTCCATTTTCTTCACTTCATCTATTTGCTGCCAAGCATATCAGAGTTCATATTTCAAAAAAGTTTTATTCCCTAACAGATTGTATGAAATAGTACAGGTAAGATTAGAGTAATGATTCTATAATGGTGTGAATATTGGCACTTCAATGTGGATTTCTATGTAATGTTAATGTAATGTATGCTATGTTCATTCCTGAAACTTATTTTCCATTTAGACAATGACACATAGCTCATTTCAAAATGAAAATCATTACATGAGGAGAAACTGTCAAAATAATTATCTTCGCATACAGGTACTGAACAAACAAGTAGTTCACTCTTCGTATAGATGTAAATCTAACCATCTATATAACAAACGTTACATTATGTTTACAATGCATTTTATATTTCCTGTTTCATCATTGTGCTCACAATCAAAGCTACTTTTGCAAATACACTTCTCGGGTTTGTTGGTAGGTAATATTGTATAAATGGCACAATATTTCATTGATGCAACTGCTTGACATCTTCAGATGGGAGTAGTTGCTGCTGTCACTGCTGCGAAGTGCATCTGATGATAACCGCGCAGTGGCATTGAAATTTATCAGTCCGGGAGTATGCAATATACGTACACGGGAAGATGCTCACAGTTGGAGGAAAGTGGTGTTCCTAGTGCCCCCTTATAGGTGCTGCAGAAAGGCCTTCCATGTCCGTGCTGTGGGCAATGACTGTGCTGCCAGACACTCCTGTTTCAAAAGCTGAATTAAATCTCAGAAGTGCATTGTGATGAGTCACGAATCAGAAGTTCTTGTTTTTCCTGTTTTGATTTAATGGTGACCAGTACTGCATTCCAGCAAGAATGGTATTCCAGCAGAATGGCTATTCCCATGTACAGATATGTCACACATTCCTTTCTAAGTAAATTTACAGCAGAGATGTAGATGAAGATGCAAAGGCACCCATTGCAACGGCATTTTTGCCCTATTTTGGTGGCACATCTTCAAGAATAGAAAGAATCCTCAAAAGCCATACATCAAGTGTGTGTTCTGGCCACCAGAAAAAAATTGAGGAATTTATTGTGCTCAGTCAAAGACGACCTTGACCTTAGGAAACATGGTGTGTATAAGATCCCATGCCAATGTGGAAAATCTTATACTGGGCAGACATGCCAAACCGTGCAAGAACATTGCATCAAACATCATCATCATAAATGCCTGGGCCAACATGATAAATCAGCGGCACCAGAGCAGTGCCTAAACATAGGGCATCGTATGTTTTACGAAAAGACTGAAATTTTATCCCCAGCATCACCTTTCTGGGACTATGTTGTTAAGGAGGCCATACATATCCATACAGCAGACAATCTTATCAACAGGAATGCAAGTTTTCATTTAAGCACTGCCTGGAATCCAGCAATGGCCCCCATTAAATCAAAACAGGAAAAAAGAGGACTTCTGATTCATGATTCAAGCTAACGCACTACTGAGATTTAATTCAACTTTTAACAACAGGAGCATCTGGCAGCACAGTCAGTGCCCACAGTACACACATGGAAGGCTTTTCTGCATCTCCTATCACAGAGCTCCAGGAATGCCACTTTCCTCCAAATGTGAGCATCTCCTTGCGCACACATATTGCCTGCTCCCAACCTGATAAATTTTGACAGCTATGAGATTATCATCAATTGCACCTTGCAGCAGTGACAGCAGCAACTACCACCACCTGAAGGTGTCAAGCACTTAATCAATGAAATACTGTGCGATTTACACAATACAACCCAGCAGCAAACCCAAGAAATATGCTTGCAACAGATCCATCAGGAAAGCCTGAAAAGTCCAAACTACTTTTCATTAACTTAAGGAATAGCAACAGACAGAAGTCAACAAAACTGCCATGGAATTTATATGTTTTGTTAAATATTATACAGCCTGTAAATTACAAAATATATGTTGCTACAGAAAGTAGACACCTATGGTTGCACCCTTGACTTCTGTCCATGCAGCTGTACACTGCTTAACAACCTGAAATTGCCAAAGTATACTGAAAACATTATAGAAAGTTGAGAAGATCATTTGCTAATTGGATTATATATGCAAATAATATGATTGGCAATAGTGTCTGAATATGTAAAATCAGAATATTATTTTCATCACCTTTCTGATTTTCATAGCTTTTTTAATTTAGCATCAACAGCAAGATCATTAAAGATGGAGCCATAGAACACATGTAAGAAGGATCTGGGAGGGAATTTGCTACCTTAGATCATGAGGACTACTGTTTATATTTACTTACTGTAAAGAAAAGTTTCTTTAAATAATAATCTGAAAATATGCATAAGAAGCATAAGCAGCAGGAAAAAGAAAAATATGGAAGTGCATGATGTCTAACATTTACTACTTAGCCAAATGTCTGAAAGGACCTTGAATGGTACTGAATGATTTAGTGATCTTTTGTACAATTTTGGAGAAGAATCAAATATTTTTACAATAGCATTAGGTATCATATAAATCTAACTACTCAGTAAGAGTTCTAAACATTGCTTCTGTAAGTGTTCTCCACAGTCTGTGAATACCAGCAAATAATTTCCATGTCAATAAGATGGTGGAACTAAGTACAATATAAATCACACAATTTAATCATAAATTATATGAGCTAAAGATTACAACAGTACTCTATATTGAGACTGTACATATTCATAGCAAAAAGAAAAATGATAAATCATTTAACTGTAATTTCTTCAACAAAAACAACTTTGCAAGTCACAAAACTTTTCTACCATACCAATGAGAAACGTTTTTTCTTTGGAATGTGATTAACAGTTATTTTTCTTAACATGGCAGCACTGGTACCTTTTCGAGGCTTGAACAAGTTTACCTGAAGTCCAACTTTGATCTTCTTTGTAAGTGCTCCTTGTGGAAATACAGCTTGCACCTGTGGTACAACAGAAGAGGAAACCATTCCACCTTCAGGTCCAATTGCATGAACTTCTTGCCTTATTCGAGACACCACAGCGAAGTACTGAGGAAAATCATTTGTCAGTATTCTAGTTGTTCGTCCAGAACTTGAATCTTCCAGGGCATTTAATTCTGTAACAATAATTATCAGATTTATAAAGAAAGGTAAAAGATGTCATTTGCAATGCATGTGTGTGTGTGTGTGTGTGTGTGTGTGTGTGTGTGTGTGTGTGTGTGTGTGTGTGATTCACATACAAATTATACGCTGGATAATTTTTTCTACACATTTACGGCCCTGATATCTTGTCTGTGAAGCAGATGGCCCTTCCTGAATAGCAGCTGGTGTAAACTATTTGTTGAAATAGTTGAATTACAGATACATTCACAAAGAAGGACCAGACTCAGCAAACAGTCTTCAATGCTAGACCGTGTAGCAATATTGACTGAAAAAATGCTATATACTTGTTCAAAATCTAGGCCTGTCAGATCATCTCTGTCAATTTTTTAAAACAGATATTTACATAGAGAAGCCTGTTAAGTTGAATGTATACCAAACACATAAACCTTCATGAATTTGCAGCCCAACTGCAATATCAAATGTTAGGCACTGTTGGGCTTGACTAGTGCTGGGATGGGTCATCATCCAAGTTTTCCAAGTGCTGTTGACATGTTGGGTGCATTCAGTCTTTGTGAAGCCAGTTGAGAAGCTACATGATTGAGAAACAGTGGCACCAGTCACGAAAACAGATAATGGCCAGGAGAATGGTGTACTGACCACATGCCCTCCGTATTGGCATCTGGTGATGCCTAATGGCTGAGGATGACATGGCAGCTGGTCAGTACCATTGGGCCATCAAGGCCTGTATGGATGGTGTTCGTTTGTTTGTTTTTTCATTGCATCATTACTAAAGCTTTCTTAATTACTGTTAACCAACAGCTTTATTTAATTATTTCAGTTTATGTTCTCATATACATATAAATGAATAATTAAGTATATAATTATATTTGGATGAGGTAAATGTGCAGTTCATGTGCCAATTACAGTCCTATGTACTGGTGAAGCATACTGTACAATTTTTATAAATAAACTCAAACTTATATGGGCATGTGGGTCCTCTTTTCATAAACTCAATGAAAAATGACGTTTTTAGTATTTTTCCTGACCTAATTGCAGGCTGTAAATAAAATTAAACCTAGAACTTCATGAAGTGAGAAGGAAAAAGAAAAGAAAAAAAATGCATAGCTGGAAGGGACACAGAAAAAAACAACAAAACATTCTAATCTGTGGAAATGCATAATTGTAAATCTTATTTTTGGAGTGAATAATCTGCCATTGCACTCTTCAATACAGTTATCATATATTTATATAGTCACCACTGTTATAGACCTGGACATGTTTTAAGAAAAATAACCGTTATAATTACTCTGTTAGGTTCTTCTTCTCCATATTAAATGACATATTTTAATTGTCTGATATTGGATATATCACAAAAAGTGGACTTGATATGGTGTTTCCAGGAGACAAAGCACCATTGACAGCTACAAACTAAGAGGTGGCTTATATAAGATTTTAAATGTAACTTGACCTGAGGATTTATAAGTATTACTATAACTGTGATATGAAATAATTTGTGTGTTTTTGATGAAAAAATCTGTTACTTTAATAGGTTCTCACAACTTTCACAAAATTCTTGTTGTTTACTGCATGTTATCCTCAGCCCATTGACTTCCTATCATTACATATCATCCTAATTTGTCTCTTCTGCAGTTCAGAATATTTCCAAATTTTTTTTTTTTTTTTTTTTTTTTTTTTTTTTTTTTTTTTTTTTTTTTTTTTTTTAAATAAAATGCTTCAGTTCTTAGAATCTTGTAATAGTTGCTTGTTAGATTTTTTTCATTTGCGCTATTTAGATATTCACCATTATTTACATGTAAAAATTTCCTTTTTTGCACTGGTATAACATAAATATTTTAAGTTCTTCGAAGATAATCCTTACTGCACTTTCAGACAGTGCACATGCCAGTGTCAATCTCAAATAATTTTAAATGATATTCTGATTTATAACCAACTGTGAGGGTACAAGTAGTAATAGAGTGAGACACCTGTCATCCAGGCATGAAAAAAGTTTTCAGATTAGCTGTAAAAACATTTTTTTTTAGAAGAAAGGCATTTTTTTTATCAAAGCCATGTTTTAGATAGATGCAAAGTGCATTGAATTTTTACAGTAAATAAATTCCATCCCTAAAGAGCAATTTTGGAAGATGTGAAACTAAACACAGCTGCCCCCCAGTCTCTTCACTGGACTGAAAAGTTTGTCCTAATAAAGACCTCTTATCACATTCACCAACTTTAGAATAAACATTTCAAAACAAAGAATTTTATGTCAGCATGGTCTATCAAATTATTCGCATGAACAATACACACTTCAAAAAGTAGCTGAGACAAACCTTTCTGCAGTTCAAGATGATGTTTGACTTACAGGGTGTGGACAAAATTATGGAAACACCAAAAATACAGCACATTACCATGCCTAGTATGGTGTAGGAAAACTGTTGTCATTCAAAACAGCTTACAGTCATCTTGGAGTGGATAAATACAGGTTCTGTATGGTTTTCAAGTAAATCTTATTCCATTCATACTGCCAAACTGTGACAGGTCCTGTTAATGATAATGTAAGTGGATAGGGCTCACACACATTGTTCTCTAACATAGACCACAAAAGCTCAGTAACACTGAGATTTGGTGACTATAGCGGCTGGGAGAGATGTGACAATTTATCCTCATGCTCACAAAATCAGTCTTGGATGATGCGAGCTGTGTGAACCAGGACCCTATTGGTGTGGAACATAGGATCACCACATTTTACCACAACATTTTACCAAAACAATCACATAATCATTGGCATTAATGTGGCCTTGCAAAGTAACCATGGGGCCTACGGTGCACCATGATATGGCTACCCACATCATCACAGATCCCTCCTCTTTGTTTCACTCTTGGGATGTAAACTTGGACACTGGAAACAGTATGCAACAAGCCTCATCTGTACTTTCTTTCATTACTCCACAGTTTAGGTTTTATGACCTTGGCATCAGGTGTTCCTGTTATGGGCATTTGCATCACTGATGAATCATTTACGAATTCAAGCTCACCCTGAATTTCCCTGCTTATGGACTTCCCTTCATCATGTTTTGGTGCTGAGAGTGCTTTTGAGTGTAATATTGAGTTATGTAGTGACTTTTGCAACTCTTGTCTTCTTGTTTTTTGCCACAATCATTTTCTATGGCCATCTGTCACAGTCACTCAACACACACTTTTGTCCACATTGTGACATACCAGATGATGCTTTCCCACTTTTCCTGTATGTGGTACAAATTTTTGATATGGTGCCTATTGAAACAACATACACTTTGGCTTCCTTAGTTATGGAAACACCTGTCATACAGGTAGCATCAGTTTGCACACCTTTGAATTCACTTAGCTAGATAGCGGAGGGTCTTTGCCACCTGTCCAACACACCTACCTACTACGCAATGTTCTGTATTAGCATCTGGACTCTGTAGTTTTCAGTCAGTAGAAATAAGAAAAACAGAGGGTTACAGCTTCTTCAGTCTTGTTGGCAACAATCTTTGCTAGCAGACAATACTCTCTGCAGCAGCATATTTTTTTCCAGTTACTCTCTTGAAGGATGGAAGAGGGGAACAGAACATTTAGCCTGTTGGACCTAAGGTTCCATCTACTTTGATTTGGTTGTCACTCTATTTCCTGTTATCATGGGAGGAGGGAGGACTAGATCTTGTTTCTATACCACGTAATCAGAAATTAATTTTGGGTGACTTATGGGAACATTCGCCTTACAGCCTAAAGAAATACCTCCAGAACCTTGGGTAGGTCTGCTTTCCATAAAATTGGCCCTTCCATCGACACACTGTTTGTAGTGACAAACAGTCGCACCCCGAATATGCTGAAGGCCTTCACAGACAAAAGCTCAACTCCCTGCCATGTACAGAAATAGA
Source organism: Schistocerca piceifrons (assembly GCF_021461385.2). Lineage (NCBI taxonomy): Eukaryota > Metazoa > Arthropoda > Insecta > Orthoptera > Acrididae > Schistocerca > Schistocerca piceifrons. Next base: position 787,865,005 of record NC_060149.1, read on the forward strand.
ACTCCCCACATATTATCCACACACATCTAATACTCCTCTCACACATGCTGACCAGACTGTGACCCTTGATCCTTTTGTCACTTGGTATCACAAAGGACATCTACTACTAAATTGGATTCTTCACCAATAGTTTACCTACCTCTAGGTATGCCCAGTGATGAGAAATATCTTCCATATAATAATAAATCAGTATTGGGTAAGCTATGCACAATGTTCCTAAACGTGAAGGAAGAACTAAAATAAAGAAATAATAAACAGATGTGATGTCTTGAGGCCTAATATCATTTATATTTGGTTATCATATCTTACAGTATATTGCTGGCAGCAGATCTGACAATTTCTACTAAGATATGATGTTCAGTTAGTCGTTTTTAAAGATGATGGACAATAATTTTCGGTGGAGACAGATGTGAGAGGAAAATAAATACTTAACTTTGAATGAGAAAACAACAATTATGAATCGAAAACAAAAAGTATGAAAGGGCCAATTTTAGATAACTTCAAACTCTCCAGCAACCATAAATATGAAACAGGAACTGTGGAAAATCATACATAAATAAAGAAAACTGACTATTACTTCATAAAATAAGAGTACTCAGATCATTAGGTCTCACATTATGTATTGTAAAAAATTACAACATGGATGTATAAAAAAATCTCGTCACCAAGCTGCAACATGATAAAACACGTAACAGATGTGGAAATGCACAAGCTTCCTAAGCCAGTGGCTCCTTCTTCAGACAGGAGGAAAGGAAGGGGAATGAGGAAAAAGTACTGGAGAGGATTAGAAAATGGAAAGAGTTACAGAAAAGTCATTTAGAACTGCATGTTAGAAGAGGCTTACTGGATGCGATGTGAAAGAAAGACTGATTCTTGGTACCTGCACCTGATGAAATTTCAGAACTTGAGAACTTAAAGTGGGAGATTGGGTGATAAAGTAGGCAGAGATTACTGAAAAAAAGTATTGAAAGAGTCAATAAGAGTGGAAAGCTAAATGCATTATACATGGTAGATGGAGGAGGTGAGATGGGCAAGGGGAGAGGGATAGGCAGATCAGAAAATCGAAAATATTGTAGGCAAAGAAAAGGAATAGTTTACATTAATTTCTGTAGTTTTAGGTTCTCTTTTCACTAACTATTACTTTAATGTGCTGTATTTTATTTTTCTATATTTTTTATTTTCTAGTCTGTCTATTTTTCCTGCCCCCCCCCCTCCAGCCCCCCCCCCCCTCCAGCCCCCCCCACCTGCATACCATGTATAATTCACTTAGCTTTCCACTCTTATTGAGTCATTCATAACATTTTTTAGAAACCTCTTGCTTGCTTATTACACTATCTTCCACCTTTAAGTCTCACGTTTTCAAATCTTGTGCGATATTGGTACAAACAATTAGTCCTTCCTTCTCATCTCTCATCTGGAGTTTTGCGTAACTTTTCCAGAACTCTTTTATTTTCTAAATCTCTTTTTCCTTTTCGCTCAGTGCTCTTCCTTTCCGTTCAATGCTTATGCCAGAAGAAGGAGACACTGGCTCCGAATGCTTGTGCTTTTCCACCTCTTTCATGTGCTGCTTGGTGAGTAACTCATTTATCTATCCTTATATTTTCAAACATTGATTATTTTCATTAAATGAATTGTTAAATTCGATATCTGTCTAACATATTGGCCATCAAACATGTCTGCAATATGGATGATTGGTAATTTGTCTATCAACATTGTCCGATGACCATTGTTGATAATTTGTGTACCCGTACCATAGTTACATTGAGGAATATTCAGCAGAATTCAGCTTTATCAAGCTACAACATTTAGCAGCACTGATTGGCATGTGATGGGGCTTCACATCATATTGAATTCTGGAGTCAGAAATCATCTACAGTTTTGTAATCACTATAAATTGTTCATTGTCATGTACCTAACCTGTGTCATAAAATTCATTTCTGTGGTATGCACCCTATATGGTATTACAATTTTCAGAAGTTTAGTTAATAATGTACATCCAATGAAAATGTTCAAATTGAGTGAGTCGATATACATGAGAAAAAAAGAGAACATTTTAGAAGATTTAACAGTTTGAGTTGCTCTGACAACCAGTTAATTTCTCAGCAATCCCATGTATAAGTACTACCTACCTTCTCCTTCAAAACTCTCATTGATGGCTTCATGAATAGCCTCATCACTGGCATCTGTAGTGTGTTCTCTCCATGTCTCACCATTATCTGAGCGAAGTATGACTATTTCACGTTCCACTCCTCTCAAAGAACCAAAATGTGGTACCTCAATAATCACTGGTCTGAAATAAATTAATTTTTGCACACATAAAGTGGTAACATTTTAATTCTGTCAGTATAAATTGAGATACTTAAACCCATTACTAAGAAAACAACTATTACAAGTTTTGTAAATACGAGGTCATTACAAAAGTCATGGCAACCATTTTTTATTTAAAAAATGCTAGCAAATTAAAAAATTCTGAAATATACAAATGGAACGTTAGTTCATTTGTAAGCATTACATGTAAGAAAGTGGATGAACACACACACTGCCATAAAGATCTAGCACGAGAAAAGGACAAAGCCAATTCTGACATTTCAAAGATGCTTTACTGTCGGTTACAACAGTTCATAAAACTACAGGGCAGTACCATGGACCTGTTACATCTTAGAGTCCCTCAAAATATTCTCCCAGTGACTCCATTACACACTGCCAGCACTGCAGAAGACTCCAAATACCCGTGGCCTCACCATGAGTGAATCATCTGATCTCATATGTCACTGCTGTGGCAATGTCTTCACATATTCAAAAGCATGTGCCTTGCAATGGCTCTTTCAGTTTTGGTATGAGGTTATAATCACAAGGAGCCAAAGGCCTTGCCGCAGTGGTAACAGCAATTCCTGTCAGATCACTGAAATTAAGTGCTGTCAGGCTAGGCTAACACTTGGATGGGTGGCCATCCAGTGTGCCGAGCACTGTTGGCAAGTGGGGTGCACTCAGTCCTTGTCAGACAAACTGAGAAGCTACTTGACTAACAAGTGGCAGCTCCAGTCTCGTAAACTGACATACGGCCCGGAGAGTGGAATGCTGACCACATGCCCCTCCGTATCTGCATCCAATGGCCGCGTGTGGGCTGAGGATGAGACAGCGACTGGTTGGTACCATTGGGCTTTCATAGCCTGTTTGGGCAGAGTTTAATTTAGTTTATAATCACAAGGTGAAAAGTCTGGTGAGTATGGTACATGCTCCAGTACTTCACATCCCCATTACAAGAGCAGATTCTGTACACATGCTGTTGTATGGGCTATCACGTTGTACTGAAGAATTAATGCATCATATAGATTTTTCAGGATATTTCTCCCAAGTAATCCATCACATGTGTCACTGCAGGAAACTACAACAGTAATATAGTGCATTAACAGTTTGTGGGATGAAATGGCACAAAATCACTCCTCTAATGTCGTTGACTGTGTTTGCCATTAACTTGACAGGAGAGGGATTGCAATGAAATTTGTGCTTAAGTGATGAACCTGGATGACACCATTCCATGGACTGGTGTTTCAGTTCTGGCTCATAGGCCCTGGCCCAAAATTCATATGTGGTGATGATTCTCACAAGGACGTTGTCTCCGTCTTCTTCAAAACTTGCTACATGTACATGACAAGTTTCTTAACATATCCACTTTCCCACTCCACTTAGTGCATGAAGAACTCATTTTGCAGCAAATTTACACATGTGTAGCTCTTTGTGTGAAATCCTGTAGATTGTTGTCCTCTCAGTACCAGTATGGCACTGTAATTCCTGCAGCACTCATCTTCTGTTGTTCTCCAAGCACTGGGCAGTCTGGGCATGAGCACAGTCCATATGTACTCTGACAAGCTACCTAGATTGATGCATGTCACCTGTTGCAGCTCTGCCATGCCTGAATGCATCTACCTATGGAGTAGTCATTCGGTGCAGTAGACCAGCATTTCCTACTGCTTCAACAAGCTCCTTGCAGCATTTTTGCTCATTCCCTCCATGGTGAACTGTAATCTTTATGTAAGAGTGCTCTTTAAGTCAGGTAACATCCATTCTGAATGGCTGCTTTACTCACACTGTAGACTCTCTTCACACTTTATTCTCCTGGAAAAGACTACCATCTAGCATCACATCACATGACAGTGGATTCTTAGGAAGATTTCTGATGCCATGGAATGCATGTAGTTTGCAGTGTACTACTGTGTGCTGTTGCAACTGACAGTAAAACACATTTCCAATGACAAACGTTTTTCATCATCTTTCTTGTGCTATATCATTATGGCAGTGTGTGTGTTCATCTATCACCATAAATGTAAAGTTCACATATGAACTAACCTTACATTCGCATATTTCAGAATTTTTTAATTTGTTGCCATTTTCAAGACAAAAAATAGTTTATATAACTTTTGTAATGACCCTCACATTTATATAATTTACATAGGAAATAAAAAAAATTCTCATATGTATATGAAGTCACAAAAACTACATGAGTTTTTTTCTGTTATGGATATTCTGTCATAATTTCAGAAACATGTCAAAATACTTAAACATCTGTAATCAATATGTTTAATTTCTATTTGGTCCAGATGAGATAGCAAACCTCTGAGCATAATTTTGCATATTTTACTATCTTCTATACATGTTTCTTTCACACTCACAATAGTTATGGTCAAAAATCCAGTTTATACATATAATCAAACGGTATACTGTTATTTACCAGTTTACCAATAAAAACTATGTATATTTATAACAATGTGAATCTCTTTTATTATTAAAAAAGCAGTAAAGTAAGAATGTGTATAGTACAACCTAGTACACATAAATTAAGTAACACATATACATTTAGCATGTACAGCCTTCATATTGGTCTGTCTAAGAAACCTACCAGCTTATGAGTAGGAATATCGTGGATATTTTTCAGGACAACTATCTGATGCTGGTAACTTTCATTCTGAGCTTCGAACCATCGCAACACAGTATCTAAACATGTAAATGCTTCTGAAGCAGCTGGTATATTTTCATCTTCATTTTCTGGACCACTAGTAGATGAGATGCTGGAAGTCGCAGCTTTTTCGGTGATGAGGTTTTATTTCACTATCCTGCATAATTTGGTTCCCTGGATCTCCACCATTACACTCATGAATTCTTGAATGTCTTCATCACCTCATACAGGGAAATTGAGTTCTTTTAGAATATGAGCACTTTGAACATATAATTCCAGTCATCATTTTCAATTAGATTTTGAGAACTTTCCATGATACCCAAAATTTTATTCAGGATTTTTTCAAATTCTGTTCCTGTACATTGCCCCGTGTTGCTCTTATTCAAATCCTTATTTTTCTGATTTTTAACAGACTCTCCTCTCCCTCCTCTTCTCTTTCTAACAATAACATATGCAACAGTTCTTTCCTGTAATACTGTCTGAAAGTCAGAATAGCACCTTGATCCATGAGCTGTAATAAGGTGTTATTAACCAGCTCTTTCTCTCTTCAATATTTGATGACCCTCCAAAATTTTCTTTAAATTTAATTGCCTTTTGACATAGAATGGGACTAGAGCTTGTTATCTTTTTTTGTGTAAACCACTTGTAAATGGCATCATCTAGATTCTTGTTCATAACATCTTTTCACTGAGGCTTGTCAATCCATCAATAGAATCAAGCTTAAATATAGAATTATTGATGCTCATCCTTTTTTTTTTTTTTTTTTTTTTTTGGTCTATTATTTTGAACTTACCTACCTTGTACTTATTACACAACTTGGTTGTAGGTCAACATTTCTCTAACCTTTTGTTAATCTCATATTCATCTCTCACAGAAAGGTCAACACATTTACATTTAGGCATTTTATACTGGAAGTTTACTTTACACGAAAAAGCTGACACAAGTGATCATAGCAGAGCGCAAAGTTTGCTATTGGTGGCAACTTGGCATTGGTGTGGGGGGAGATAGATGGTAGGCAAGACCATAGTGGAGAGAGGGCGGCATGTGGAAGCGAGTAACAGTGTGGTTAAGTGGTCATTCGGTTGACTGACATTCTGATAATTGATGCTCTATTGCAGGGATGAGCAATAGTTTTGGCTTGGGGGCCACATTATGGAAGCAGAGGCTGGCAGAGGGCCACACCTATTAAAAGGATTGCATGTATTGGTTGGTTAATTTTGTATTTTCAAAAAAGTATAAATTGTTACATAAAAATTCTGATGGTCTTGGCAGGCTGCACAAAAACCATTAGTGAGCTGCATGTAGCCCGTATGCCACTATTTGCCTGCATCTACTCTACTGCAAATGTAAGAAGAGAAAAAAGATGAAAAATATTATATGGACAATTGAGTGGTATATCATAATTATGTTGAAAATAGAATTCCTGACATAAAATAGATTAAAACTTTATGAAACAATTGTAAGTTTACCAGTGACAAAAAAGATGAAAAATATGATACAGACATTTGTAGTTTACACTGTTCTTAAGAGGTACATTACAATCATGTTTAAATTAGATTTTCTGGTGTAAAATTAATTTAAGCTAGTTCTAACACAATTTTAAGTTTACCAGTGACATTAATTTTGTCTCACAAATTAATTAACTGTATAAAAGGAGTTCTCTGTTACATACTCTTTGAGAATTTGCTTGAAATTGGGCTATTGTTTTTGAAGACATTTAATATGTGGTGGCAGAGCACTGAACAGTGCAAAATGCTGCAGCAATAAACTCCTTTTTGAACAAGATGAAGATTTTCAGTTCAATGTGCAGACTGCTTTTGTGAGGTGGTGCTAAGACTCCCTATATTTTGAAACAAGAGTGCCTTTGATGCACACCACTCATTATTCTGATGACTTTTTTTGTGCAGTGGAAATGCTTTTGGAAGAGGTTGGTTCCACTAGAATATAATAGCATACAACAGTAATGAATTAAAGTAACCAAGATAGGAAGACTTAAAGGTATCTGTTTCACCAACTGAAGCAATAACCCATAGTACAAATGGTGCTGAGTGGAGTCTCTTAAAGGATGATGAATGTGAATTGACGAACTGCATTTGTTGTCTATATATCCACCCATGAATTTTGTATCCTCAACTTCCTCTTTAGCTTGGTTTGTGCACTTTATGTTAATCTCTTCAAGGTTTCTTAGTGGTCTATGGAACCTCATATGATTGGTATTAACTGCATTGTGTGACAGACCCTTAAAAGAAAACCAGTTTAAGATTTCAGTGAAAACTTTGTTCACAGTTTATTCAAGATTGTTTTCTAATAATTTGTCAATGAGAATTGTAGCACCATATCTTTGATAAGGATAAAGTAGTAGGTCATCAATGAAAATAATTAAAAATGGTGGCATGTATACAGGTTGTAGAAAATTGCTCCTTAAGCTTCAAACTTTCAGCATCAGTGAAGAGCCATTTGTGTGGTGAAAAGCTGAAAATCAGTGTTAGAACATAGAACATGTCCAAAAAACATATATGGTTTCATTCAAGCTGTTTTGCAAAACTAAATCTCAATAACATATTTTTGTGTGACTGTTATCATTAATGTAATGCTCGAGAAGTCACCATAGAGATGTACAATGCTGAACATGAACGAAATGGGGAAAATGAAGCACGCAGAGACTCAAAAGCAGCCAGAAAGTTTATTGAAATATTAGAGAAAATGATTTAACTTCTTACTGATCCTGCTGAAACACCAGTATTTAGGCCAAAACATTGTACACTGCCAACAGGACAAAAAATGAGGTAGGCCTAAATATCAATTCTGATAGCCATGACATGGTCTTGCAGAAATTGATAATAACCATCATGATTTAAAAGCCTGCAGTTATGTACAACCAGCTGCTCCAATGCAGGAATAAATAAATAAATAAATAAAATGGAAATCATAAAATTATATTAATTAGAGGTGCAAACAATGTATACAAAAATGAGTTAGTGAAATCTATGCACAACTTAAAGAACGTTCTGGAAAATACTAAGAAGTATAATATGATTGTTTCTGGTATCCCATATAGACATGATCTCATCCCCATTTCATGTGTAGACATCAAAATTAGGGTAGCCCATTCACAGTTTTAGAAAATTTGCAAAATGTATCCAAATACAAGCTTTTTTTGTAGAGATTTTCTTAAGAGAGACTGGTATGTGTCTGAACAAAAAGGGCAAGAAATTTTTCTATGGGAAAATCAATGAAATGTTGGACAGAGTCAACAAACATAATGACAACATGCCATTATCCACAACTATTCCATTCTTCCAAGCATAAATACTCAGTAAATATACCTGCCATGGAAGGAACACAAAAAGAAGAGCCAGATATTGTATGTGAAGAGGACCAGTTTGTGATGAACAGCTAATCTCCATTAGCTTTAAAACAAACAGCTTCAGAAATTTTTTTCCTGAAAGTAGTAAAAGCATCAGGAACAGTAACAGAAACATCAACAAAAGCAGCAGCAGCTCCATCAACAGAAGAGCCAACTCTGATACCAGCAGCAGTAGCAGCAGAACCATTTGTAACAGTAGCGGATCCAACTCCAGCATTAGCAGAACCTGCACTGTCAACTAAAAGAATTTCAGAGAGCAGACAGAAACCAATGTCTCCAAACAATCTAAACAATTTTTTAGAGGAAACCAGAAAGAGAAGGAGGAAGTCAACAAGATAAACAGAGACATGACCATATCTAAGGTAAGTTATTCATCAGAAGAAATTAATAAAAGCAATAGCAATAGTAAACAACACGAAATCAGCTTTCCATATTTAAATACAATGTGTCACAATATTAAATCCTTAACAAACAAATTACAAGACCTTTAAGTAATATTAGGATCCAACCTAAATGTCGATGTAATCTGCATAGCTGAACACTGGCAAGGGAAAGAGCAAATTGATACTGCAAATATTCCTCTTTTCCTCCAAGGCAATTAATTCTGCAGATCTTTTTACAAACATGTAAAGCAGAATTTAAAGCATAGAGCAATCCAAACTCTTCCTGATTTGATAAAGGAAAATGATCTTGAAATAACAACCATTGAACTTTCTGACTTCAACCTAGTGATTGTCACTGTATACAGATCCCCCGACAGAAATTTTGAAGATTACCTTTGTAACCTGAAAATGTTCTTAAATACGTCAGAGCCAACTAAAAACAGGATCATATGTGGTGACTTCAACACAGATTTTTTGAAACCATCAAATCACAGAGACAAGATACCATGCATGACAAAGAGTATCAACCTAATCCTCACTGCAAATATATCAACAAGAATCTTTTCAAACAATGAAGGTGTCCTAAACCAAATGTTCATCCAAGAAACCTACTACCCATATAACAGTAAAGTAATAAATATGGACTAGAGTGATCATGAGGCTCTGTTGGTAATACTGGAGCTATTTTCAGCAAAAAGAACAACTATAAAAATAAGTAAGTGTGTGTAGGGACTTCAGTGACAGTAACATTACACACTTCCACTACTTACTAAGCTGAGACACAGGGGATGAAGTGAACAAAGAGATGCATACAAATAAAATGTTCAATAACTTTCTTGGTACATATAAGTATTATTTTGACATAACCTTTCCTACATCTACACATCCTATTGTACCAGTTATTAGGGTTTCTTCCTGCTCCATTCAGGTATGGAGTGCGCAAGAATGATTGTTTGAATGCCTCTGTATGTGTGGTAATTATTCTAACCTTATCCTCATGATTATTATGTGAGCAATACATAGGGAATTGTAGAAGATCCCTAGATGGTTCCTGAAACTTTGTTAATAGACTTTCTCAGGATAGTTTCAGTCTATCTTCAAGAGTCTTCTCGTTCAGTTTCTTCAGTATCTCCGTGGCACTCTCCCATGGATGAAACAAACCTGTGACTATTCATGTTGCCCTTCTCTGTGTACATTCTATATCCCATGTCAGTCCCATTTGGTATGGGTCCCACACACTTGAGCAATATTCTAGAACTGGTCAAACGAGTGATTTGCAAGCAGTCACTTTTGTAGACTGATTGCAATTCCCCAGTAATCTACCAATAAACTGAAGTCTACCACCTGCTTTGCCCATGACATCCTATGTGATCATTCCATTTCATCTTCCTATAAAGTGCTACACCCAGGTATTTGTATGAGTTGGCTGATGCCAATAGTGACACACTGATATTATGATCATAGGATACTGCATTGTTTCATTTTGTGAAGCATACAGTTTCACTTTTCTGAAGAACACTTTGAAGTCTTATCAAGATCTGACTGAATATTTATGCAGCTTCCTTCAGACAGTGCTTAACTATAGATGCAAAAAGTCTGAGGTTACTATTAATATAGTCTGCAAGGTCATTAACATACAAAATCAAGAGCAAGGGTCCCAACACCCTTCCCTGGGGCATACCTGTAGTTACTTCTACATCTGATGATGGCTCCCCATCCAAGATAACATGCTGCATCCTCCCTACCAACATGTCTTCAACCTATTCACGAATTTCACTTGATACTCCATATGGCCATACTTTTGACAATAAGTGCAGGTGTGGTACTGAGTCAAATGCTTTTGTGAAATCACAAAATACTGCATCTAACTTAGTACCTTGATCCAAACCTTTCAGTATGTCAAGTGAGTATAGTGTGAGTTGGGTTTCACACGATCAGTGTTTTCAGAATCCATGCTGGCTGGCGTTAAGGTAGTATTCTCTTCAAGATAACTCATTATGTTCGAGTTCAGAACATGTTCTAAGATTCTACAACAAACTGATGTCAAGAGTATTGGACAGTAGTTTTGTCGATCACTTCTACTCCCCTTCTTGTAGACAGGTATGACTTGCACTTTTTTCCAACAACTGGACATGGTTTTTTGTTCGAGGGATCTACAGCAGATTTTAGTTTGGAGAGAGGCTAACTCAGTTGCAAATTCAGTGTGCAATCTGATAGGGATTCTATCACACAATGGAGCTTTGTTCAGTTTAAACAATTTCAGTTGTTTCCCAACACCTCTGACATTAATACTTATTTCATTCATCTTTTCAGTGGTACAAGGATTAAATTGTGGCAATTCTCATAGGTTTTCCTTTGTAAAGGAACATTTGAAACTGGAGTTAAGGATTTCAGCTTTTGCTTTTCTATCCTCAATTTCAGTTCCTGTCTCATCCACTAGGAACTGGACACTAACTTTGGTGCTGCTAACAGACCTTACATATGACCAGAAGTTTTTGGATTTTGTGAAATATCATTTGTCAGTATTCTGCTACAGTTGTCATTGAAGGCACCACACATTGCTCTCTTGGTAGCCAAAGGCATTTCATTCAGCATCTCTCTATCTATAGCCATATGCTTTGTTTTACACCTATTATGCAGTAATCACTTTCTTAGAAGTTTCTTAACAGTGCCTGTGTACCATGGACATTTCCTCCCATTACACTTAACAGTGCCTGTGTACCATGGACATTTCCTCCCATTACAAACTGTTCTACTGGGAATGTATCTATATATTGCATGGTCAACTATTCCTTTAAACTTGAGCCATAGCTTGTAAGGTAACTCTTGTTTGCAATAATAGTGCACTTGAATTTATTTCCAGTTTTGTTAATTCACATATGTGAAGTGAATGTATCAGAGCTGCACAATGTATGGAGTAAGGAACGAATGGTAGGTTCCCACGCTGGCTAGCAGAGGTGGTTGGCCATCTGGCTCTTTCAGAGCAAGTGGGGTGAGGTGCCGATGTGGAAATAACTTGTGACATCAGCAAAGAGATATCTAGGGAACGTACATTCATTCTGGCATGAATCAAGTAATTATTAATAAACATTTGCTAACAAAAGTTGGCTTTTGCCAGTCAGACGTTAGGAGTGGTCTACGGGTCATAAATCCTATCTTTCAGTAATGCCAGGAAAAGTTGATATTAATAAATAAATGAATAACTTTGACATAGCCAAAGATGTATGATCTTATACAAACTATACCAATTGTATACTCAAGTTACAGACTGCCTGACATAGTCAGCAGTAGTCAGTAGAATGCCTTTTGATCTAGTCGTGCAGTATACCATGCTCTCATACCATTAATATTTAGCTTATAATCAGTGTGTACAAGTTCATTTTATGGTATTTCTTAAACAAAAACACCATAATTGCAACCTGTGTAAAAATTTATTTGCATGAGAGGGAGGGGGAGGGATTTCTTCCTATTTCATTATCTAAAACATAGACAGTAGTGCTGCTGTGGCTCTGCAAGGGGACTTAAAACTATGACAGCATCTCCACATAACAGGTAGGAAGAATACTGAGGTAGCTCACTAAGTCAGTTCAAGGATGGTCTGGCTTAATAATATTGTATGCCCCTTATATGACCATCTACAGACTCACCAGCTATACTGAGACACTTCTGGAGGTTTATTATGAATAGGGGCTTCTCGCAAGTTCCTCTACATGCTCCTGCCCCGTGCTGAAAGTTGCAAATTCCTGACTGAGAGATGACACTACTGATTTTTTATCTAGTTTACTGAATGTATATGTATTTCTGCTTCTTTTAGTTGTCCTTTGTACTTTAGTAATCATTGTTGCCACAACCACATTATGGCCACTGATATCAGTTTTGATTTGGACATCATCAAAGAGGTCAGGTCTACTTGTTGTCATTCAATCCAATATATTTCCATCATGAGTGGGGTTCCTCACTGTCTGTTTTAGGAAGCTTTGAGAGGAAACTTTTCATAATGTTTCACAGGATACCTTATCACACCCGTCACTAACAAAACTGTAATTTTCCCAGTTGATTGTTGGATGATTAAAATATCCACCAATGATTACACTCTAGAACTTATGTACAAGTGAACTGAGGTTTTCTCTAAAGGTTTTGGTTACATCAGGAGATGGGTCTGGTGGATGATAGAAGGATACAGTTATCATTTTATGCCGACCCATAATACTGAGTCTTGCCCAAACAACCTCACATGTAGCTCCAATTGCCATCTTAGTGGATTTAAATACACCACCTCCACATCCATTTACCACTTTCCTATCCTTTCAATATACACTTAAATTTTCCCCAAAAATCACACTGCTATCAATTACAGATTCCAATCAGCTTCCTGTACTCACGATTATTTGAGATTCACAGTATTTCATGAACACTTCAAACTCTGGCACTTTATTGCAAATGTTTCAGCAGTTTACATTAGAATTTTAATACTTTCACCTGTGGGAGGCATTTCATTAGATCTTACACTGATACTCTCAGGTTTCCTACAGCTATCATTGTCTGGATTGGATGGTGAGTCGCCTAATCAAAAAAACTCTTGTGTACACACCAAACACTGACAGCTACCTGAGTAGCAGCATCTGATGTGTAGTGCATACCTGACCCATTTTGAGGGACCCTACAGTTCTCAACCCTATGGCACAACTCCAGAAAGTCACATTATAGCTTGTCGCAGAACCTTCAAAGTCTCTGGTTTAGTATTTCCACTTGACTGAGAACCAAAGGTTCATGATCAGTTCAGGGGAAAATACTGTAGATTGTGAGCTTCATTGAAACTACAGGCACAAGCCTGGTCTTCTCAACCTTCTCTGCCAGTCACTGGAATGACTCAAGTATGACCTTGAAGCCGATATGCCAGACATCATCTGTTACAATGTGCACCACAATCTGCAGTTGGTTGCACCCTGTTCCTTCAATGGCTGCTGGAATAGTCTCTTCAACATGTAGAATGAGGCCACCAAGCAGACACACTGAGTGCACCTGGTCTCCTTTCCTGTTCCTTGCTGCCACTTCCCTAAGGGGCACCATTATTCACCATACATTTGAACTGCCTATGATTAATAGACCCCTACTCTTATGTGTTTGCCCCCTCTTGACACCGGACAAAACAGGGGTTACCAAAACATGTGAAGTGAGTGCTTTTGACTCAGTTTCAGTGAAAAACAGCACTTCAAACTTGTTGGTTAGGGGAATCAATACAACACCCTGAGTCCCCCCTGGTCCTGTTCACCCCATACAGGACGCTAGATCTACCACTGACATGCCACTCACAGTCAAGTGGATGAGTGACAGATCGCTGCTTTCTGCAGAGGAGACAGGATGCATAGGAGAGGATAGTACTTGGGGTACCTCTGGTACCAGTATCACAGGTACATGACACTTGGGAACTCTTCCAAGGCACCAATTTGCAGCAGCTGCCAATTGTTTGACAGTAGCCAGGGTAATTTCCAGCTGCTTGCTAATGTCAACTAACTCATCCTGTGTTCGAGAACAGCATTCACAGTGTGGCCACCTTTTGGCTGGTGCAATGTGTTACATAGTAATGAACAAATAACTTTATGTTAAGCCCACTAGTACCTTTTAATCTGTTGGTTTAAAAACTTCCTAATTCCAATAAGAATTGAAGCAAATATGCAAAACAAGATTTCTATTAAGGCAATACAGAAACCTGCTGTAAAAATTACTAGTTTCCTAAAATGTTTTGACATTAATTACAGTTGTTATCAAGCTCAAAAACAGGGTTAATATAAGATAAATGCAGATAATATATAGGGCTACTCTTCTTTAAGTAAAAACCAGATGCAACATAATATGTTAGTAACAATATCTGGTACAGTATCTAAATCACAAACGCCAATTTATTGCAAATTTCTCATAGATTATGCAAAGGACAATGGTGATTCTGAAAATTCTCAAAAACACATGTTTATTTGCAGTGATTTACAATAAAATTCAGACATGATGCATTCTTTAGTGGAACTGTGAACCACAAATGCTGATTTGCTATGAATTAAGTTATATATCCAAAATACTTGTAAGTTATGGATTTAGTTTCTTAAGCGTCCAAAAATTCTCAAAAATAAGCTATTTCTCACGTAATTTTACAATGAAATTAGAAAATGGCTGTTTTAAATGAGGACAGGCCTACTGTTCTCAAAAATTTTAAAAGAGCACAATTAAATTTAAGCCTACAATTGATAATAGCAGTATGAGTTTATCACAGCCCTTGTAAATGTTCAAAATTTCTCAATACATCACAATACAAAAGAGTAATTAAATATTAAGCACAAGCAACACAAACAGTAAAATCTAGAACTTCAAAGCGACACACAAATCTACATGTGGTCTCAGACAAAGGAAAACTTAAGAATTGTAGATCAAAACAATCTGGGGATAAGTGCTGGGTTAAAGCTAGCATAAAAATCTTCAGTCTGATGAAAAAATTCTTACACTCATTCAAAATATACAATAATGATTAATTTCTGTGTTGCCTTTAGCTATAAATGTGTTCATATGTATGTATTGACCAACTGTATTGTCTATAGAACTCATTTGTGGGATATCAATTATACATGTAGTAAATGTTACTTAGGCTGAGTGTGAAATCATGGTTAATTTCTCTGTTGTCCTTACATGAAAAATTTGTAATGTTATCTCTGCATCGTATTTTGACTTGTCCTATATCCAAACAAGATGTCACAGGACCAAATAAAAAAAAAAAATAAATAAAATAGCAGTGGACCTCAAACAGAGTCTTGGGGCACACTGCAATTGAGCTATAATATTCTGCCTTTTTCAAAAGCTTTCAGGAGACCACAAAAGGTTCCTACTAGGGCCTTTTTCTTTTTTTTTGTTAATGGCTTCCAAAACTTAGTTTTATAGATGATGAGATATTATTAGTAAAAAAAGTGGAAACAATTTATTTAGAATATATGATGCTTATAGCTATAAAGAAGTACAAGAGTTTTTGGTAGTATAGATATTAAACCAGTTCTGTTTTAAACAATGTTAAAGGTTATTTCTGTTCCTGTGTTAAATAACAGAAACCAAGTGAATGCATTCCTCATTCTGATTCCTCATGAAATCATTGTATACTACTGGGAAATCTGTCATCTTGTGACAAGCAGGGTACAATTTATATTTTTAGGTTGTTTTTTATGGATCCTTCATAATATTAAGAAGATATCATCAAATCTGCCAGATTCAAAATGTCATCTAAGGAAATAAGTGTGGGCCTATGCAGCCACATTCTGGTTTCTGTTTAAAGACTTCTAGCAGTTTCAGTAGCATGTATAGTATACATTATTTGCACAGTTTACATAATACAGCCAGTTTCTAAAAGATTCTTCATTCTGTCATTACATAGTGAGAAAGCCATGGAATAACTGTTTAAGTGTGAGGAACTCAATAACTGTGTTGTAGTAATCAACTTATCCTTATATTTATATTTCTGTTTCTTGGTGCTATCTCTTGTCAGTGATTTTCTGATTGTGCTGATGAACAGATGTTTTGTAAGTATAGTTAGATAACAAAGCAACTGTTACTTGTCAAAATGGCTGCAGAAATATTTATTTTTCACAACAACAAAACAAACTAACAAAAACACAAACACACACACATCAGATTATTTTATAGGAAGTTTTCTGCACTAACATTGGTGTTTTTCCTATTTAAATTGCTTACAGAGTCAATTAATACATTAGTAGGCAGCTTACAAAAATTATGTCAATAGTTTTGATAGAACACACTGGCAAACTATAGACAAAAAGCCAAAAATTCCATAAACTGAACTAATATGCCCTATCAATCACCTGGAGTTCACTATCCATTTTTTCATCAGCACCTTAATTCATTAGCACATCAGATTTACATATTTGTTATCTGTATACATAATTTCATTAAATTAGTGTTTTTACTGTGTGACTGTAACAAATAAAATGTAGATTTGTCCGCTCACCCTAAAAATTTTGCACCAACTGGACCCAGCTCTAGAATTCGACTTGCCAATGCCTCTCCTTCCATTAAAGGTGGTGGATGTGTCAATTTGTCCCTCTTCAAATAGCGGCAAGTGACACGTGTTGGCATTGCTGCCCGCCGTGGTGGAACAATGACTCTCACGCCACTGTGGCGGCAACCACGCATTGCTCCTCCCCTTGCATCCACAAGGAAACTTACCAGGAAACTGCAAGATTGCAAAAAATTATTTTTTTTCAGCTCCTGAGATCTTAAAAATATGGGTTTATTTTCATAAAATAGACTAAATGGTTTTCTGACTGTCTGAGGTTAATAAGAGTATGTCATCAGGTGTGGTTAAATGATAGAGTGTGAAAGTGATAAAGAATGGAAGGAAGATTAGGATTTAACATAATGACGAGCTTATGAGATATGTTGAGATATAAGAAGTATCACCATAGATGATTTTTTTAAAACTTAAAGGCAATTTCATTAAAAGTAATTATACATGTCTGTCCTGTACAGTAATGGTTGTAAAGTAAATCCTATTATCATACGTACTTATAATCAAGTACAACTATAATCATTGTCAATTACTATAGTTTTTCCCATCTTAAGCATAAGACCATTTAAAAGTGTGCTTTACCAGTCTTGTTTTGATTTCATTTACAAAACACCTTCAGTGATCGTTCTGTCAATATGGTGTATACAATATATATCTACATTTTGCTACTCATGATTAAAAATGGTTGGGCAGAAAGTTTACTTATGGTTAGTAAAAAAAACAACTGTTTTTAATTTATAAATAAAAAGGAAGAAACATATTAAGTGTACTGATTTCATGAACAGATCTTCAATTTCAGTCTATCAGTTCAACCTTTTCCCTTCTTTTGCCACAGGTTCCTATCATTCAGTAGTAATGAGACAGGAAGCAAAGCACACAGGAAAAACAATGACAAATTGAGACAATGAGAATGAAAGATCCTCCAATCCAACCACGAGGAACTGATTATGTTAGTGGCAATGTTGACTGTAATGGTGACAACACATGTGACTGAAATACTGAGAAAAACTGACAAATAAACTCTATAAACTCTCAAAACATCCTCATTTAAATGTCAGAATTTATGTTTATTTTGAAATCTCATCATCAACCCATTTTATAATCAATAGCAATCATCAAACAGCCTAAAACAAAGATAAACAGAAGTAATAGGTACTACAATATTAAAGAGATATTTTTGTGATGAGAATCCAAGAACAGGTAGCGAAAAATTTTACCAAATTTCTAGATAAGGATTGTGTACCACATGAATATTTGATCACATGTATCCACAGAAATTTAATTCCACACACGTTTGTGTTCTTCTTAATATTCATACATTATAATATTGAAGAAGATATTTTACACAAGGCCTGCATCATATCAAAGTGAATTTTTGCCATGATTGTGGATACATTCATGGCCCCTGACTGTCATAACAATATTTCAGTGACAAATGTGGCTTGAATTCCTTGCAGATAGGATGACCGTAAGTAAACTAGTAGGACAGTATGTAACAATACAGCCATAAAATCTATTTGCATCACAGGATGACCTTCATATGCTCAAAGGTAATGACCCTCTTTTTCACTGCATTGAACTGGTCTTGTTCCCCTCAGTACATTCAGAACCATTCATTGAGTTTTACTGCTTCCACAGATGCTCTGAACATTAGTCTACACTCCCCAATAGTCACTCTTCACTCCAGCTCATTCTGTGTTGTCTGATATCCACTGAGCTTCAACAAAAGTTTACTCTAAAGGCATAACTGTGAATGGAACATTTCTAAATAAATATTTCAACTGATTTAACACATTTTCATGTGCAGACGCTTATGTACATGTGTGTTGGCTTATCATACTTCATAAGCAATATACAAGGGTTGGAATTTAAATAGTGGCAACTATTTATTCACAACCGATACAAAAGAGTTACATGCTATCACCTGTTACTGTCCTTCAAAGTAGTCACCAGCATTGTATAGAACCCATTGCCAGCAATGTGGAAGGCATAGTATACTGTTAGCAGAGCCTGTTCTGTTGATGGTGCATATGGAACGGTCTAAGGTTATGGTGATTCTTGTGTACGACTGTGATGGTGTTATCGTAACACTTTACGTTCCTCCACGGCAGACCATCAATGCACAGTATTACTGATCATTTTCAAAGCATCACCTGTGACCAGCTTTGCAAAAGAAGCAGCAACTCTTTCTGCACAACCAACCCATCATTTTGCATGACAATGCGCAGGCGCATACAGCGCAAGCTGTGGCTGCTCTGTTTGGCCGATGGCAGTGGGAAGTACTGTACCATCCACCATACTCCCCAGACTTAGGGTCATTGTGACTTTGATTTGATTCTGAAGATGAAGGAACCATTTCATGGTATTCGCTTCAGAACTGTTCCAGAGATTCGACAGGCAGTAGATCACTCCATTCGCACCATCAACAGAACAGGCTCTGCCAATGGTATACTATGCCTTCCATATCATTGGCAATGGGTTCTGCACAACTTTGGTGACTACTTTGAAGGACAGTAACAGGGGCAAACATGTAACTCTTTTGTATCGGTTGTGAATAAATAGTTGCCGCTATTTAAGTTCCAACCCTTGTATTTATGATGTAACAGAAGGAAATGTATTATGAAAGATAAGTGCATTTTTGTGAATAAAGTAAGGAATTAATTAACCATTATATACAAGTGCAGGTAGAAAAAAAGAGTAAGATTGTATTATGGAGAGTCAAGAGTTAATGCAGTGTGTAGAAAAAGTTCATGATAGATATGGCACTCTATTTAAGTATTTCTTGAGAAATTCCACATCCCAAAAGTTCTCTTTATGATGTCAGCAACAAATGATAATGAAGATGGTTCTACTGGGATTTAAAATACAGATCTAATCAGTTTTAAAAAATGACTTGTACTATTAAATTAAAATGGAAATCTTGTTTATGTAATTTTAGTCAGTGTAATTTATACCGTCTACATATAAGTTAAAAGATAAACAGATTGGACAGTTTATACAAACACAAATAAGAAAAATAAGATATAAATATCAGTCTCAAATATCAGTTAAACAGAAATATAACAAAAATGCATACACTACTTCAGCAGTGTTATTAAGGAAATCATTGTTGGTAGAGAACTGACAATGACTAATGACTGATGAACGCAGAATTCAACTGTTTCCCAACTATTTGCATTTATCTTCATCCATGCATTACATTTTGTAGTAAGTAAGACAACAAAAAATAAGTCAAAAATGAGATAAACTTACTTCTTCCAGTGTAGCTTCCTGTGTTAGACATAGAAGAAACAATTTGTATGAGATTACATTAGTCAATTACTGTTCTTCCAAACCAACACATAACTGATTATTAAAGGCACATACAATCTGTCTTTGAAACTACCAAAAAATGTGGGTTTTTTGTAGTTGCAAGGACAGACTTTATACACCTTCAACAATTGTAAAGCATTAACAGACACTATGGGCACACAAACGAAGAAGAATTTACACAGTAGATTGTGTTTGAAGCAAAGAAGTACAACATCAGTTCCATATTACTCTGAGTACCACCTATTTCCTACTTTGTGTGATTATCAATGAATATCCAAACTCAGCATGGTATATAATATATAATATAATCTTGCAACTCAGTTTTTGAGGTTCAAGAAAATAGCTAATTACATTCATCAGAGGTGTTAACAAGCCTTAACAATCAGAATATAAAATCACCTTCAACAGTGTAAACATGACATTGCAAAAAACATCAATACCATGTGCAAATAAATGTGAAAGGAGGAATGGTAGAAGTTTGGACTTGGCAAATCAAATTACAATATAGCTTCAAATCATGGTAATACCAAACAAAATTTCATTTTACACTGAAAAGGATAATAAAATAAATACCATATGTATTGTTTTGGTATAATGTGCCAGACAGTGTTGGAAGCATGGACAAATGAGAAAGTTAGGTAAAGACCAAGAGAGGGGAAAGATCAAGCTGTATTCAATAATGTGAGTGTATGCCACATGTTTGCAGATCTTGAATCCTTCCAATAGTCAGCTTTCATTTCTTGTTTGCCTGACATGAGAATATTGGTTATTTATTTTATTATTTTTAATTGGGATCCATGGAAACATGTGAGCCTAAGCTATTTGGTCATGGAAGAAGTCAATTAGCAAAAAGCTCATTAGAAAATCTATAAACACATCAATTAAAATAACATGAAAAAGATTGTGAGAGCAAATATGGATAAGCAGCTGTACAGAACTGAACAGGTGTACAGAACAGAAATGGTGTGTCACAGCAAAACCTTTCAACTTAGATTTGAAGATTTAGTGTTAATCACTTTTTTTCAGTTCTACAGGAAACCTATGAAATCATCTGAAGTCTCCCTTGACCCAGGATTCTGGGTCACTTTTGTATAACACTGCCCATTTCTTAAACCTCACCAGTCCTTTTCCTTCATCCTTCTTCCTTTCCCACCTGCCCTCCTGCCAGAAGCAGGAACCCTGACTGCTAAAGCTCATATATTTTCAAATCTTTTATACATTTTTTTCTCCTGTTGCCACTTGGTAACTGTAAGAATAGGTACCTAATTTTAATTTGCCTACTATTTTTCCAGTACTATATATTACTATATCTTTATTTTGGCCAGTCCATCAGTTACGGATAAAATTATATTATGAGCACATCTACCTAATTGCTTTCCCATCATTTTGGTGATTCTAAATATAGTGGTAGCCTCATGTTCAAAACTGATTGTACAATTTGTGTTGTATGATAAAGATGGATCAATAAAAAACCAGTCAAAAATATGTGTACTGATGTGTAACTACCATAGAATGGAGAGCTGTATTTCAGACTGAAAGCCCCAAAAATAACAGCTTATGTTGTACAGCTATACATAGCAACATTATACAAATTATGGTACATGTAATTACTGTTATCGTATGTCTGTATGCACATAAGTTGCATTTTATTGATGTAATATGTTGAAGTCTTTGAGAACAGAATACCTGAAGAGCATATTTTAAGATTTTAGCATGATATTTTATGTGGCAGGGTTGTAACATTTTGGCCATATTTTGGTATATTTATTTTAAGTGTAGTATGCTACACCACTTTCTGTAGACATTGGATAGAAATGCAGAGGACGGATAGAAAAAGGGAATAAACCTGTGTTTATATTAAATATATATATAACAACATAGTGTATCAGAAAAAGATTACAGCCATTGCTGGATATTATGGTACCTAACTTTGAAAATCTACTCTGGACATTGAAATAGCAATGAGGTGAAGTACCCTAAGGTAGAAAGTTGCCTGTTTGTGTGCTGTTGGCCACTGAGAGTTATCAACATACTATTTGTTGGCATTTAGATTTTAAAACAACATACCAGTGCACTGATATCAATGTTAATCAGTGAGACATTTATGGTTTTGTTACCCACATCAATGGTGCAGCTAATATTTTAGTGTTAAGTGTTTACACAATTAAAACACGTATTAATTTTTGTCATAGTGCCTGTCCACATAAACAGTACATTGTCTACATACCTGAACCTGTATTAATGAGTGCCATTCAGTACATTTTATTATTTATAAAGATAATATAATTATTTTTGCAGCTATTAATGCATTTAGGAAAATGACCTTTCATGTGCTTCAAATTTGATGCTTCTTCTGCATATGTGTGACGTTTCAAACAATTCTACAGATGGCACAGGCATAGTGTGATATCAAAACGGCGTCTACACAAGACACTTGTTATGAGCAATTCTTGATTGTCAGCTAGAGCGTCAGTGAGAGAGGGCCTGTGTTCCTGCTGCAGATAAAGGTGAGTTCACCATCTGTTTGTGAATTATATTTATGAGTACTGTGAGTTCACATGGCTTCTCATAAGAAGTGACTTATTTTAAATTTCATCAGCGTTCTTTAGTTTCAACTCCTATATTTTCTGAATGTTTATTTATCAGGCACAGTCCCACACATTATTAACTGTGGTAGCACACAGAACTGCTGTTTGCATCATGCCAGGCATTTGTTTTTGTGTTTCAGGAGCCACTTGTAGTAGTTATATCCCCCATCAAGTGACAGCTCTCCTAGCATCAGCCCATTAAAGTACTGTGAACTGACACAGCTTCTCATTTTATCAGTGTTCCATAGCTTCAACACCTATATTTCATGCATGTCTGTGTATTTATCAGGCTGTTTTTAGTAAGTATAGCAACTGTGACTGCTGTGTTCAGATGTGAACTGAGTTGATGAGACTTCACTCACAGCTCCAGGCGGCATTGGCTTTGGTCATGCAGCTAAAGGCTGTTACCAATGGACATCATTGTGGGTGAATGGATGCTGCGATTGGAAGGACATTCAGCATGACCCATGTGTTCCCCAATCGGCCGACCATTGTGGCCACTCTTGGTACTGCCCGCACTAAAGTTGATTCCTCACCTGTGGTTGAGTGGGAGGTCATTCCAAGGTTTCACTAGCAGTGAAAATTTTGAGAGGCTGATGGGAGGGATTCCCCAGTTCATCTGACAAACAGGTTTTAGGTACTGTGTGTGGCTGGCAAAGTCCATGAGCAAGTTACTCACACTGTTCTAGAGGAATCCCCCCAGCCTGCAAGAACCAGGAATTCACAGAGGGTGGTAGTTGGGAACTCCAATGTTAAGCAGATAATGGCACCCCTTAGGGATATGTGCGCAAAGGAGGGGATGGAATCCAATGTGAACTCTCTGTGCATACTGGGAGGAATCATTTCAAATGTGGAATGGATGCTTCTGGGTGCCATGAAGAGCACAGGCTGTAGGCAACTGCAGGTGGTGGCTCATGTTGATACTAACAATGTGTGTCGCTTTCAACTGGAAGAAATTCTCTCTGGTGCCAAGCAGATAGCTGAAGTAGTGAAGACTGTTAGTCTTGCTTGTGAGGTGAAGGCAGAGCTCACCATCTGTAGTATCATCAACAGAACCGACTGTGGTCCTTTGGTACATAACTGAGTGGAGGGTCTGAATCAGAGGCTCAGTTCTGTGACCACGTAGGTTGCAGATTCCTCAATTTGCATGATTGTGTGGTGTGTTTCCAGGTTCTTTCAAATAGGTCAGGAGATCACTACATGCAAGAAGCAGCTAGAGAGGTGGCAAAGGGACTGGGTGGCATTTTAGGTTAGAAGGTCCTGGGAACATGCAGAAAGTGCTAGAGTTTCAAAGGGTGCAGGTCAAACACAGTAAGAGGGTGGACTTAGGAATAATCAATATTCTAGTTGTAAACTGTCATAGCTGTGTTGCAAAAGAACTAGAGTTACAAGGGCTAATAGAAACCACTGAATCTCAAATTGTCACAGGCTGGCTAAAGCCAGAAATAAGTTCAGCTGAAATTTTTACAAAGAACCTAATGATGTTCAGAAAGAATATATTAAACACAGTTGATGGTGGAGGTTTTTTGCTGCCAGAAGTAGTCTACCTTGTAGTGGAATTGAAACAGATAGTTTCTGTGAGTTAGTGTGGGTAGAGGTTATACTTCACAACTGGTATAAATTAATAATTGCTGCCTTTTATTAACCCTCCTACTCAAATGATACAGTTTCTGAACAACTCAAAGAAAACTTGAGTGTTAATTCAGTTGGGTACCACACTCATACAATTATAGTTGGTGGTGACTACACTCTACCCCCGATATTTCAGCAAAAATATATGTTTAAAGTCAGTGGTAAGCATATAATGTTGTCCAAAATCATACTGAATGCCTTCTTTTTTCTGAGGAGGCAAAATAAATATTCCAGAATTTGAATCAGGAATAACTGTCAATATGAGTAACTTAGAAGTAAATATCCTTGGTGTGGTGAAGCAGCTTAAAACACTTAAGAAAGGCAAGGCTCATGGTCCATACTGTACATTAGTCAGGTTTCTTTCACAGTATGCTGATACAACAGCTCCATAATCATTAATCATATACAACCACTTGCTCAGAGAAAGATCTGTACTCAGAGACTGGAAAGTTACACAAGTCGCAGCAATAACCAAGACTCGAAATATGAGTAATCCACAGAATTATGGATCCATATCACTAACATCAATTTGAGGTGGGATTCTGGAATGTAAACTGTGCTCGAACATTATGAATCACCTCACAGAAAATGATTTACTGGCAATAGCCAACACAGATTCAGAAAATATTGTTCTTGTGAAACACAACTAGCTCTTCATTCTCACAAAGTAATGAGTGCTATTGACAGAGGATGTCAAATTGACACCATTACTCAGAAGTGACTTCTAATCAAATTGCATGCCTATGTCATTTCAGTTGTATGACTGAATTCACGATATCCTGTCAGAAAGGTCACAGTTCATAACAGCTGAAAGAAAGCCATTGAGTAAAACAGAACTGATACCTGACCTTACTGAAGTAAGTGTTATAGGCCCTCTGTTGTTCCTGATCTATGTAACCAATTTATGAGACAATCTGTGTAGCCCTTTTAGATTGTTTGCAGATGATGCTGTCATTTACTGCCATGGAATGTCATCAGCTGATCAAACCAAATTGCAAAATGATTTAGACAAGGTATTTGTATGATGGAAAAAGTGGCAGTTGACTCTATATCATCGAAAGGGTGGAGTCATCCACATGTGCATTGAAAAGAACCCACTAAATTTCAGTTATAAAATAAATAACGCAAATCTTAGGGCCATAAACTAAACTAAATACTTCGGTCTTTCAATTATGAATAACTTAAATTGGAATGAACACACAGATATGTTGTGGGGAAAGCAAAACCAAAGACTGCAATTTATTGGCAGAACACTTAGAAAATATAACAGGTTTACTAAAGAGATTGATTACAATATGCTTGTATGCCCTCTTCTGGAGTATTACTGTGTGGTATGGAATCAGCATCAGATAGAACTGATGGAGGACACAGAAAAAATTCAGAGAACGGCAGCTCATTTTGCCTTATCATGAAATAGGGGAGAGAGTGCCTCGGATACGATACACAAATTGGGGTGGCATTCATTAAAACAAAGGTGTTCTTAGCTGTGGCAGGACCTTCTTGTGAAATGCCATTCACCAGTTTCCTCCTCAGAGTGTGAAAATATTTTGTTGCTGCCCACCTACAGAGGGAGAAATGATCATCATAATAGAGTAAGAGAAATCAGAGCTCACATGGAAAGATTTAAGTTTTTGTTTTCCCCACACACAGTTTGAGAGTGGAACAGCAGAGAAGTAGCTTAAAGGTGGTTTGATGAACACACTGCCAGGCACTTAATTGTGAATTGCAGGGCAATCATTTTGATGTAGTTGAGAGGAAAAACAGTTGTACGCAGTGCATGCCAATCTACATCTACATCTACATATATACTCTGCTAGCCACCAAGCGGTGTGTGGCAGAGGGCACAATTCATGCCAAAGTCGTATTTCCTGCCTTCTGTTCCACTGGCAGATCGGGCAAGGGAAAAACGACTGTCTGAATGCCTCAGTAAGAGCTCTTATTTCCCTTATCTTTGAATGGTGATCATTGTACGATTTGATAGTTGGTGGTAATAATATAATGAAATTGATAGAGGAGTACTGTTGGGGAGTGGATGAAACAAGTAAAAGTGTCAGGAAGTGTAGAAACTCCATGGTTTGCCACAATGGTGACGTCCTGCCACAGCCACTGCTCCCAAGATGGTGAAGTGTGTGGATGCCATTATTCACGCAGCCTGGCACATCATATCTCTTAAATGTGCTCTACAGGTAATGGTGAGCATTGGAAGTGCATGTGCAGTGAATGAGACTATTGGTATTCAAAGGTGTGCTCAAAATGGTTTCTATGAATGCTCACAACAGATCACAAGATTCAAAGAAAAGCCATTTCATTTGAACTTTTAAATCAGTTTGAGGGCAATGGAGAGACCTTTCTGTCACAGATTGTTACAAATGACCAAATATGGGCCCATCACTCTGAGCTGGAAACAAGAAGACAGTCACTGTAGAGGCACCACCTGCTATCACCAAACAAGAAGAAATTCAAAGCAGCTCCGTCTGCTGGCAGAGTCATTATCACAGTGTTCTGAGATAGGGGTGGTGTCTTTCTCATGGATGGTAAAAGGGTCAAATTTTAATTTGAAGGCACACTGAAAACTCTGAACAAACTCAAATACCATTTCTAGTGTGTTCAGCCTAACAAGAATCCAAAAGAAATTATGCTCCAAAATAACAATGCACTCTCACACACAAGTCTAAGACTCTAGGAACAGCTAACAATTTGGTCTGGACATCAATGCACCATTCTATAGCCCAGATCTAGCACACACTGACTGCCATGTGTTTGGGCCAATTAAGGATTCTCTATGTGGGATACACTTTCCAGATAATGATAGTGTAACTCATGCACTCAAAATACGGCTACAAGCATAGAGCAAGGTGCCATTCCCATCTTTTATGGTATTATTGAATATGTAATAACTCTCTATTTTAACTTTTTGTAATAACCTTCCTACATGAGTCTTCAAACAGGCACTTGATTATTTTAAACTGTTTATGCACGAAACAGGACAGCTACTAGACAAGAAATGATAATGATGATTGAGGTAAAATAAGGTCAGTAATCTTATAGATTTTTTAAAATATGGGTATTTGGATGCTTTTGTAATATTTTGCTGGTATGAGTGCATGTATGCACTACTACCAGGTTTATTGTCCATTCTCCTTATACATTTTACTTCACTGTTCAAAGAAAATGCCCATATATAATATGAAACTTTGGCATGGTATTCCCCTTACACAGTCTACTTGATGTAAAGAAGGCACTTCAAGTTGCAGACAGACACAGTTAAAAGACACTCACATATAGCTTTCAGCCACAGCTTCCATCAGTGAAAGAGAGACACATGTACTATTCACACACACATACAAGCACACCTCATACATACACAACCACCAACTCCAGCACCTCGGGCTGGAATGCAATATCACGTGGGATGCAAGCAGCAATCTGGAGAGGGTGGGGAAGGGGAAATGATAGTAGTGCACAAGTGGGGAGAGAGACGAATGCTGTCTGGTGGAGTGTGCAGGGACTAGAATATCAACAGGTGCAGCGTCAGGAGGTTGTGGGCCAGGGTGGAGGGGGCGGGGACAGTATGTTACTGCAGGTCAAGGCCAGGATAATTACGGGAGCAGAGAATGTGTTGAAAGGATAACTCCCATCTGCACAGTTCAGAAAAGCTGGTGCTGGAGGGAAGGATCCACATGGCTTGGGTAGTGAAACAGCCATTGAAATCAAGTGTGTTACGTTCAGCTGCATGGTGTGCCACAGGGTAGCCTACTTTGCTCTTGGCCACAGTTTGGCACTGGTCATTCATTCTGTGTAGATAGCTGATTGGTAGTCACACCACTATAAAAAGCTGTGCAACGATTGCAGCAGAGCTGGTAAATGACATGGCTGTCTTCACAGGTGGCTCGGCCCCTGATGGAGTAGGATAAACAAGTGACAGGACTGGACTAGGAAATGCTGGGTGTGTGGATTGGGCAGGTTTTGCACATGGGCCTTCCACAGGGATATGATCCTTGTGACAAGGGGTTGATATTCCTACCTGGAGTGTTTGACATGCTACTTGACTGTTTTAAGGATCTGTCTCATGTATAATGTGACTTTGGGATGGTACTGACAATGGAAGTCCAGATATAAGAGGACTAAAATTAGTGGTCTTTAATTTTTTGAAGAGAAATTTTTATCTTTGCTGACAGGTCTGATATACATGGAATTCCATGTTTCCATGGAACAGAACTACTATTTCCAGAAATTAAAACAACATTGGGCAGACATGCACAACTTTTACTTCCTTCCTTCATCTTGAGCTCCTTCATAGGTGTTGTTGAGTGATGGTGCAATGCCTGTACAGTTTTCCTTTTTAAATAACCATTAACTTGGAAAACTACTTGTAATTCTGTGGTAACCACCCCTCCCACACCCTCTCCCCTCTGGTCCTGTCTGACAATGTGTGAACTCTAGAGATTAGGATGTCAGTGTGAAATGATTTCTTGCAGACAGTCTTTACCACCTTTCTTTTAATCAACATGCTGAGTCAAGGTAGCTGGTAGCTTTGGCCATTTTTCACAGCATATGACCATTGTTAACTCTGCAAAATTACAAAAATTATATCTTATTTATAGAATTAGCATTCTTCTTTTAATATCCATAAACTCCAGATTTTCTGCTTTATTCTTTAAGAAAACACAGTTTCTCATTGTTTCTTTTATATTCTTCAACATTTCAGCAGTCCTGTTCTGTAATCTGTCTGGAGAATACCATTTACATGAAATTCACTGTATTGTTTGGAAATAAACTGCTGTCTTACTATTATGAAAATGTTAATTCATTTCTAGTAAAATTGTATGCAGGATTTGTTGGTTATCAAAAACAGATAAGAGAGAAAACAGTCAGTCAAGAATAATGGAAACTTGTCAGTCAAGAAATTTTTTCTGATCTTTAGAAACAGAATTCTGGTAAAAATGTGATTGTGGCTTACCCAACATGAACGGGATGCCTATTAATATCCACATTGTCTGGTGCATAATTTGTTACAAATGGAGTGTATGTTTCTTTGGCATGTTGTGGGCTGATAGTATCATCAACTGCTGTTGGTGGAGCTGAAGAGAGAAGTACAAATTGTGTTAACTGATGTGTAATGTCATTTACACAGATCAAAACAACTACATATCTACAAACATACCCATACATTCTCTATTGGAATCGATTCTTTCATCCCTTGTAACATCAATTGGCAGTGAATCATCTCCAAGGCTTTTCATTTCATCTACTGTCAGGTATCTGTAAGGCTGATCACTGAGCATTGTATCTTCACCTAAAAATAATAAAAAAATTGTTGAGTTAGGTATAGTACAACAACATAAAACAAAAATTCTTGAGCAGTAATTTCTGGGGTTTAAAAAGTTACAGAAGAAATGTATTACTCAATCATTTAAAGTAATCACTATAAATCAGTTTGTATAGCTACAATTATGGTATTGTATTGCTGAACGATGATCATAACACTGTTATATGAGTGCAGTTGCCACAGCTAGAGAAATTTCAATGTTCTTATCATATTTTTGCCCGTATTGCATGTGGTTGTTACAGGGGGTGATCAAAAAGTTTCTTTTTGAATGCCGTTCAGTCAAGAATCAGTATGCCAATCAGGAAAAAGTGCCACAAGCATTGAAGCAATCATCCCACTGATCCACCATGTCGAAGATAGCTGTTTGGTAAAACCTCATGTCCAGCTGCTTTAAGAAGATCGTTAAGTATGTACTGCACATCCTCGTCTGAAAGGACCTGTCCATCCTTCAAGGCCTGCTTTAAGGGATAGAAGGTGTGATAATCACCCAGGGAGAGATCAAGAGTACAGAGTGGGTGCTCATGTATCTCCCACCAAGTTGGTGTAACTTCCGCTATACGACATTTGCTATATGGGGACATGCATTACCACAAAGCAGCAACACTCCTGATTACAGGTTTCAACATATGTGTTGCCTAATCTTCACTCTCTGAAGATCATCTTCCAGAGTCTGTCCTTTGGCAGCTGAGAAAAGAATAACAGCACATCGGTTCTATTTGGAAATAACAACGTCGTCACAATTCACATTTCTGCATTTACTGCACACATGTCAGAAAGACATGAATGCCACACTAATACCTTACCTACATGTAACTGCTTATATACTCACATTAAAGTCACACTATGTTGCATATACACTGTAGCAATGCCCTGAGATGGAAAATTCTTGATCGTCCCTTATATCGAGATGAAGGTGTACACACCAATGCATACATTGCAACCCTGAGAAACTATCAGAAAGGGTGGGATATTCAAACCTCGAAACAATTACATTAAATACTCTATGAGTAATTCAGGAAAAATACTAGATGTGATTTATCGGTTGCTTTTATTAAATGAAGGTGTCGTATAAGGCAATAGATGTCCAGAGAGAGCTGATATGTGTTGTTGTATCAATGAGGACTCTTGGAAGAGTTGTAAAGAGCTGAGTAGAAATGTGTGATAAGGAAAATATATAGTATCCACTCTAGAATCTTTTGTAGACAGCTCTTCAAACATTTGGGAATATTGCCTACAACAGATTAAACCTCTTTTGAAATTTGTTGCCACAATAAACTGCAGTTCAAACATTCACTGAATCACAGTATTGCATAAAAAGAAGTGAAGTAGTCAGCTACAAAAAAAATCTTTGATCACAAATGCAGTGATGTGACAAGATCTAATTGATATGTGTGTGTGTGTGTGTGTGTGTGTGTGTGTGTGTGTGTGTGTGTGTGTGTGTGTTCTGAAACAGGCTGGAAGCAATAATTAGCTGTAGCAGTCATCATTTTACTTGTGTGCCCATATGCTAACCAACTGATGGAATCCTGATTTTTTTCACACTGTTGTTTAAAATATCAAAACTTTTCAACTCAGATTTCACACTGCCATTCCATGGAATATTTAAAGTTGGAAATGTAAGTAGCAAAATTATGCCCATGTCACATTAAAACTGAAAGCAATGATAAAGATAGATGATTTGGCAAACTGTTATCATGTATGGTACATCCAACCTTATAAACTAAAAATGTCGTGTGACTACGGCATCCCGTTGGGTAGACCATTTGCCGGGTGCAAGTCTTTTGATTTCACACCACTTCGATGACTTGCACATCGATGGGGATGAAATGATGATGATTAAGACAACACAACACCCAGTCCCTGAGCGGAGAAGATCTTCTCCCAGCTGGGAATCAAACCCGGGCCCTTAGGATTGACATTCTGTTGCACTGACCACTCAGCTACTGGGGGCAGACATCATATAAACTGTGTTTTATGATATGTGCTTCTGATGTGTCAAAGCGTATACACTTCTGCCAGATGATACTGCCAAACCTAGATTGATTCTATGTTGCAGTATTTCTGTATATTTTGTTTTACTTGACAGAGCATTTTGGCAAATTTTAATCAACACAGTTAAACTCATTTGTTTTCAATTATTTATTCTACTGCAGGTCCAAAGGACAACCAGTTTCTTTACACTTTTTCTCAAAGAGTAACTAATATGTATTGCAGCCCTCAAGAAAAATTCACAGAAGAAATAATTATTTCCAGATTAAGACAATACAATATAAAATTGTTCAACCATTGGATGTCCAATTTTGATGATGCAGATCCTTCAATACATCATAAATAATGTACTATAGGCTATTCCATAGTTCAGATAAGTTGGCTTTTTACACTTTTTTGCTCAGTAGAGCATGGTTCCTTGTATACTTTGCAGCACAAGTGTGTCCACCACACATTGCATCCAATTATACCCTGTTAACTACCATAGTAGAAACTTATAATTCTGTAAATGTCCCCAAATTGGATCACGAAGGCTGATTAGTCTCCATAGAAGGCTGTTATGAAATACTGTGATGCATGTGTCCCCTGTATGGCGTGATACACAAGCATGATGGAAAATCTGCAGTGAACTGGAATATATGCAGTATTAATCATTTCAGACAAAGTGCTGAGTGAATTCTGAAGAGCGCATTAGATGCAACTGATATGACTGCAATAAATCTCTCAGAAGCACAACTTCCATGACTAGTTTGGCCAAATGATGCTGAAGAGCTTATGTTATTCATACATGTTCTCAGATTATATAAGAATAATCATTAAATGAATAGTGGCAGACACTGACATTAAATATATTATTGAGACAATACAGAGTGGATTTTCCATGAAACGGACAGGACTTTCCTCTTCTAGGTCAAATCAGTCATAAGATTTTATCAAGAACAGGGTTACTCAGGGTGCTGGTATAACATCACTGATTAACAAAAAAATCCAGCCAAACATTCTTAATGGTGGGTTTTGAACAAAAGCTCCATTACCTACACTTTACTAAGTATGAAGCCTACCACTGTTTTGAGAATGACACAAGTGTAACAATGTACCAACAGTGAAGCACTAAATAAAGGAAGTTTATCTTAAAGAGTGTATTGTAGCTATCTCAGTATGATAAACATGCCTGAATCACTTGACACATGTGCCACCAAAAGACAATGATATCAGCAGAATGTTGGGTACATGACATATCAAATACAAGTGTAATAGCAATGGATATTTCAGCACTACATTGTTCAATTGTATAACAGCAGCCAGTTCATTAATGTTAAATTTTATTTATAACTGCATTAATGCTCATTGAGGCCTCTTACAGTGAAAGGAGAAGAGAGGGCCAATGGATAAGTGAGCATTTTAAATAAGCATTCTGAATTATAAAAGCCTGAATCTGTAATTTATTACAATTGGGTAAATATCTTTCTCTCTTTCATGGATGCTGTATAAAAAGCACAAAGCTGTTATAAAAAAGCATAGAGCTGTTACACAGAAAAGAAAGAATGATGTGAGGAGAGAAGCTGTAAACATGATTTTCTTGATGAGCAAGCCTTGTACTCCAATATGTTTTTATCTTTAACCAGCCCCATAAATCACACGGTATGCTCCATGGGTATGCAACTTTAATCCCACAGTGTAATGTCCAGAGAATGTGAATAATGTTCTCAATAGACTATGGGTCAATCATTACATTTTGTGATAGGTAAAAATCAGTTTTTAAGTTAAGCAAATATGAGAATGAAGTAAATTGAGGTGCACATACTCTACACAAGTCTTTATAATGTAAATGGATAGATAAAAAATATATTCACCAAGCAATGGCAGGGGAACATGTGCACAAAAGGGTTTAACTTTTACAAGGTTTTGGAGCCAGTGGCTCCTTATTCTGGCAGAAGAGTTGAAGAGGAAGGAAGAGGGGTGAAGGAAAAGTGACTAGAGAGACCTAGGAAAAGGGGTACAGTTCAGAAAAGTCATCCAGAACCCTTGGTCAGGGGAGACTTACCAGACAGAATGAGAAGGAAAGACAAAAGGGGTAAATTCTGAAAAGTCACCGAGAACCCCTGGTCAGGGCAGACGAACCGGGCGGGATGAGAAGGAAAGACCAATTGTTTTCTTTCCTTCTCATCCTGTCTGCTAAGTCTCCCCTGACCCATTGTTATGGGTGACCTTTTGGAACTGTGCCCCTTTCCATAAGCCACTCTAGTCCTTTTCGTTCACCCCTCTTCCTTCTCCTTCAACTCTTCTGCCAAAAGAAGGAGCCACTGGCTCCGAAAGCTTGTAAAAGTTAAACCCTTTTGTCTGTGTCTGTTCCCCTGTGGCCACCTGGTGGATAGATTTCTTATCTATCCATTTACATTATATTGCCAATAATTGATTAGTTTCATTTATCAACACAGGCGTTTGATTGAGTCATTACTAATAAAGAAGGCAACTGTTTCAGAAAATATTTTAAGAACAATGGATTGTTATCCATAGTAACAACAAAACTTTTATCAGAAACTTGTGAAAGGAAAATAATGTTGTCATTAAAAAAAGTCGATGATATTATGCCAGATATGTAGCCAGTATAGGACAAGCAAAGTAAACTCTCATAACACTGCTTCACACTGATCACTTATAAAAGTTACTTTTGCACATGTACTATTAAGTAATTATGATTCTGTAGCAGTTTAATATACTGGAGCTAAAAATATAAAGCACTACATTATATAAAAGACCTAATATATTTATTCAGTACTGTTTATGCAAAAATTCTCTAAAATACACCAGAATAGCTTTACATTACTATACCTTAATACAATAATATTTCAGTGACCACAAACAAGACTTAATTTTTTTGGGGAGGAGGAATGGGGGAAGTCAGTGGGCAATAAAGGGGGGGGGTGGTGTTGGTCAGGAGGGTTTGTAAAGCCACTATGGGTTCATTATGAAAGATGTATGTGAACATATCAAGGCAATACCTCTTGTAAATGGCAACAAAAGATCGATAACTCTGTGACATATCTTTATTAGTTAATTTTAAGTAGCACATCATGTACTGTCTTACTTTTTGTGGAGGAATAGTCACAATAAATAATTGCACAAATATCCTAAAACTATCAAATATATCAAGAATTACATATTAGGAAGGTGATTAATTTCTCACTTAATACTTATTAAATTTTAAAAAGAGCTCTCCTAGCTATGGGACACAATCACTTGCAATTAATAAACAGTATATCAAATCTGGGCATTATTCTGCATGAATCTACCTTACTTGAGCAATGTTTGTTTGTGTCTGTCTATTCCCACCTTCATGAGGACACTTGTTTATTGTATGGTGATAAAAATGAACATAGCTTACAAGAGACTACGTGGAAAGAGCACACTAATTATTTTGTAAAGCAGCAAAATTTACTTGGAAAGTTCCTGAAATGGGAAAATAGAAGACAGAGAATACAAAGAAATTCTGTAATTTCAAAATTCATTTGAAGTTAATATTATTTATAAAAGGTTAAGGCTGAGATGACTAATACTTAGGACATGCAGTTATGATTTTGAGCATTCTGACATCAATCCTGATGGGGAGCTGTATTTTAATATTTTTTGGGGAGCTCCCAACACAGTTGAAGCTATGCTACCCAAAATGTGATTTCTGAAAAACACAAATGCTGCATGATGCACAATGATAATCTAATTACTAATACGGTATTACAATGATAGAGCTTGTTGCATGAAAGAAGTCTTTTTCAACAACTAAAGGCTAACAACTGTTATAAAAGGCCAATAGGAACAAAGTTTTTTTTTTAAATCTGGTATATATAATTAGTTGTATGTCAATAGTGTTCATTGAAGTTTATGCTATATTTCAGTTTGAACATCAGAATTGTATTTTGAAACATTCTGGTAAAATATTCGTTGTCCCTATCAACATACTGCCCAACAAGAACAGTTGTGCTTGAAAATAACAAAAAGGACCTAAGTTTTGTTTATTATGTTTGTGGGGAAGTGAGAAAAACCTAAACCAACCTGAAGATTACTTCAAAGATTTAAGTGCTTTCACAAACAAAAGTAGTGGAAATTACAATCAGAAAACAGCATGTCTTTGCTAAACATCTTCCTGACCTCTAGCCCTTGTATCAAATTCTTACTAACAAAAAGCTTGCACCACAAAAGCCAGTTCATAATGTATGTAGCTACCTGTATTACACTCACAGTTCAGGGCTTTTTTCAGAAAAAATGAATAATGTGTAGTGACATACTCTTAACCCAGTGAATGTTAACTTCTGTAAGTATTTAAAAAGCCAAAGAAGAAATGGATGAATGCTGAGGAGGAAAATTACGTTATTGAAAACAAGGGAAAAACCTTGTAGAAATGATGGACATAACGAAAGGACGAACAAACAAATAGCCAGTTGAATAACAACAGAAAAAACAAAGAAAACATGCTCTCTTCTGAAGGCAAACAGTTGGCCTGCCTTATGCTCCCTCAGCAAAGGAGACTGTAGTGCAGTAGCTCTAGAAGTTCACATTCTACAATAGCACCATAACTTCTCTTGAAGCTGATGAGTTGGAAACTCACTGAAACATTGCTTCATGATAATACTGTCACTCGGCTGACAACCCAAGAAGGTTAAATCCAGTGAAATTCATTTAGAAAACTTCAGTTGTCATACAGTTCACATCTGCAAGGAGAAAATACACTGAAGCACCAAAGAAACTGGTATACACATGTGTATTCAAATACAGAAATATGTAAACATACAGAATATGGCACTGTGGTCGGCAACACCTATATAATGCAATAATTGTATGGTGCAGTTGCTAGATCGGTAACTGCTGCTACAATGGCAAGTTATCAAGATTTAAATGAGTTTGAACATGGTGTTATAGTTGGCACATGAATGATGGGACACTCCATCTCTGAGGTAGTGATGAGGTGGGAATTTTCCCAAATGACCATTTCATGAAAGTACCATGAATATCCAGAATCCGGTAAAACATAAAATCTCCGACAAAGTTGTGGCCAGAAAAAGATCCTGCAAGAACAGGACAGACAACAACTGAAGGGAATAATTTAGAGAGACAGAGATGCAACCCTTCCACAAATTGTTGCAGATTTCAGTGCTGAACCATCAACAAGTGTCAGTATGTAAACCATTCAATGAAACATCATCAATATGGGCTTTTGGAGCTGAAGGCCCACTTGTGTACCCTCAATGACTGCATGAGACAAAGCTGTACACCTAGCCTGGACCCATCAACACTGACATTGGACTGTTGATGACTGGAAAAATGTTGCCTGGTTGGACGAGTCTTGTTTCAAATTTCATCAAGTGGACTGACATGTACAGGTATGGAGACAACCTCATGAATCCATGGACCCTACATGACAGCAGGGGACTGTTCAATTAGTGGAGGCTCTGTAATGGTGTGGGGTATGTGCAGTTGAAGTGATATGGGACCCCTGATACATCTGGAATGACTCTGACAGGTGACATGTATGTAAGCATCCTGTCTGATCACCTGCATCCATTCATGTCTATTGTGCATTATGACAGACTTGAACAACTCCAGCAGGACAGTGTGACATCCCAAACATCCAGAATTCCTACAAAGCAGCTACAGAAACACTCTTCTGATTTTAAACACTTCCGCAGGTCACCAGACTCCCCAGATATGAACAGTATTGAGCATATCAGGGATGCCTTGCAACATGCTGTTCAGAAGAGATCTCCTCCCCCTCATACTCTTACCAATTTATGTACTGCCCTGCAGGATTAATGGTG
This sequence comes from Schistocerca piceifrons, assembly GCF_021461385.2. NCBI lineage: Eukaryota > Metazoa > Arthropoda > Insecta > Orthoptera > Acrididae > Schistocerca > Schistocerca piceifrons. The sequence continues at coordinate 787,902,428 of NC_060149.1, forward strand.
TCAATTCCCTCCAGCACTACTTCAGACATTAGTCGAGCCCATACCACATCGTGCTGCAGCACTTCTGCGTGCTCGCTTGGGCCCTATACGATATTAGGCAAGTGTATCAATTTCTTTGGCGCTTCAGTGTAAAATGTAAGTTCAGGATACTGCAAAAGTAATTAATCAAGAAAGCAAGATTGCTCAGCAGACTCACTTTCTTACAGCTATGTTGAAGTAGCATCACTCTACCACAGTTTGCTCAGTGTCATAATACAGTTAGACCATAATGTGGGAGCAACTATAGAGTAGAAGGCAAGAGCTTGACAAAAATGCACAAACCCTGCTCACTTGCCATCTGCCCCTGTTCTCCAGTCTTTCAGCCAAGACTCAGGAGTGGGTGTGTGGAAACACTGCAACTAGGAACCTCTACAACCAAAAATCTACTGTGAAACACTTTGACAAGGTGCATTGACTATCACACACTGACAGAACAGTGAGACTCACAATTCAAGGACAATGGTCAATTTGATGGTGAAGAAACTGGATGAGACAACAACACCCATGCTGCCACAAGGCCTCAGTGTTGCATGAGTTCAGAGAATGTTATGTAAACATGAGATTATCAGCAGTGTCAAGCAAGCTGTTCCTAAACTTCAATCTGAAGTTTAGAAAGAAGTAAGAAAAGGAAGACCTGCAGAGTTTTCTACAAAGCTAATATGGCAAGGAGTAACATCTCCATAGAAAATCTCAAAGCATTCATATCTTTTGAGAGGGAAAACATGTAATTGTCCTAGCAACAGATAAATATGCAACAATACAGGTATAGTCAGATACACACAATAGTAACATTCAGACAGCTTAACAGTGGTGTGGGTTACAATAACGCATCAAAAACAGAGGTGACTAAAATTCCAAACTGAAGTACAATGGTGGCAAAGTGGTCTGTCTAAATGGTTCATGAATTTCTTTGACTCAGCTCCATCAGTGGTGACATTCTGAAAGTATGAATCCATAGCTGTGATTCAAATTGGCAGACTGGGCAACTGAATGAAGCATACCATCAGCATGCTTAAATTTTGTGGCACCATGGGTCCAAAGACTCATCTAAGACACATTTAAGAAAACTGATTTAGCTACTTAGTATTTCACCAATGTATTTGAGCTGTAAGTAAAGCACCAGTGCAAAATTCACTGCTGCATCTGTCAGAGGAGACAGAAATGTACTGAGACTCTTCTAAAAACAATTTTACTATTTACTTTACAACTGTAAGTAAATAACATCGCCGAAGACTCTTCTTCATGATAATATCTATGAATCATAATTAATCACTCAATTAATTAAAAATTCTGCTCGTAAGCAACCACCTCATATAAATTAGATGTATCATTTTGCCATTACATTTTTTGAAGCATTAATGGTGAATGATCACTTGTAAAAGTGGAGCCATGTACCAATAGTAATTGAGTATATGTTCCTCCATGACTACTGTACAGGATGGCAGCCAGTCAATGAATATTTTAGAGAATTGGTTTAAGAAATTTATTTCAAAGGCTGAGTGGAATCTTTACAAGTTTTCTCCCAGAGTAATTCATGCCATGCCTACGTGACACAAGTCGCTTGCCTTTCAAAACCGAGGTGGTTCTGTCCAGTTAAAGCTGCTGACAGGAGACACCTTGAACCCTCTGCTGAAACTGCTAGCAAATTCACGCCATTGATTTTAGCCAATAGCGTGCGCGGGATACCGATCATGTGTGTGGACGCCGGAGCGTCCTGCGGAGCAGAACACACTTGCTTCACTCTTTTGTAATCCAGACCTTGAGCAGAACAGACATCTTTTTGGTAGGCAGAGCCTCCGGCTCTGCCTTTCGCAACTGGTCACCACCGTAAGTTAACATGAACCACTTCCCCTTTCGTTGCCCATTTTAATTAATTATTCGACCTCCTAGAGTGGCCTAAACCTGCTAACTTCTGACGCTAGGCATGCCCTTTGTACTCTGTATATTGTAATATATCCTGTTCATTGTACTTAATTTCCTGTTTTGTCATTTAACGCAGCCCTGGATGCCCACTATCAAATCCTGACTGCTCGACCTCCCGCACACTGCCGCCATGAGGCATATTTAACAGCCTTCTTCCCCCTTCCCTGCCAAGCTATACATTTACATCGGTTGCAGAAGTCCCTTGTAAACTTCCCCTAACTTTACAATTGGTGTCAGGAGCGGGATGTAACAATTATAACCCCCCTTCCTGGCACGTTAGCATCTGTATAGCTTTACACTACAAATAGCAATTAACACTTACAGTGAAACAATACCGCAGATGTGAATATCCTCAAATGTTATGCCACAAAAAGCGTTCTTCACTATAGTAATCTGCATCATTTTCATTGCCCAAATATTATTTCCTTATACATAAACACAACTGAAAAGACTGAAATATACTGTTTTTGCTCACTGTGACACACATCTAATGATACTGAATTAGATGTTTTCCAAGTATGGTGGCATAATATAGAGGAAAATTTTTAAAAACTACTTTATAGAATCTGTTTACCTGATCCATGGAATATCATTCCTAATATAGAAGGCAATCAAATGAAAGATGGGACAACAAGCCAAAGAACATTACTGCTGAATTAAGTGGAAAGGCCTTAAATAATCAAACACAAGTAACAGATATGTTTAGTAAACATTTCTTAAATGTAGTAGAAAATATAGAGACAAAAGTTCAAGAGAAAAATCAGAGCAGTATGTTGAAAAAAGAACTATCATGAACTTCAATCACGTGAATATATCACCAGCTTCTCCTTCTGAAATTAAGAAAACTGTATATTGTCTCAAAAATAAAAACTCCAACAGATTGCTAAAGATTTGTTTCGATATAATAAGCCTGGTCTTATCTGAAATATGCAATGCATCACTTACTCAAGGCATTTTTCCAGAAAGACTGAAATATGCCATTGTTAAACCTCTCTATAAGAAAGGTGATATGTCAATAATTAGCAGTCCGTTTCACTACTGAGATAATTCTTCAAAAAATTTTTAAAATCTGAATCATTCTAGAAGAGTATCCCACCAGAGCAACAATAATATCCTCAGTAAATGACAGTTTGGAGTTCAGAAGAGTTGCTCAACTGAGAATGCCATTCCCATGTTCACTCAACCATATTTTACAAGTGTTAAATAACAAAATATCACTGGTTGGCATTTTGTGCAACCTATCTACCGTATTTACTCGAATCTAAGCCACACTTTTTTTCCGGTTTTTGTAATCAAAAAAACCGCCTGCGGCTTAGAATCGAGTGCAAAGTAAGCGGAAGTTCTGAAAAATGTTGGTAGGTGCCGCCACAACTAACTTCTGCCGTTGAATATATGTAGCACTATACAGGCATGCTTTGTAGGCACAGAGATAAATACTGGCGCCAAAACCTCTGCACCAGTAAATAAAAAAAAAAAAAAAAAAAAAATTAAAAAAAAAAATAAAAAAAAAAAGTGGAAGACGAGCTTTTTTTTCTCCGCCTCGAGTTTCAACCACTGCATTTTCATACATTATCCAATGAAGTAAAACCAAATTCCGTATTGTTCATCTTCGAATGTAGCAGAATTTCAATGTACTACGAAAATCCAACTAGCAAAACTGTTAGGGATGTTTGTCAATATGGCCAACTCTACATTCTGAATTTTTTTCCTACCTGTGAGAGGAGATGGTTGCTAATAGGAACCTGATGAAATGTGAATCACATGCAGTATTCTCTTCACCATAAGAATAATACGAATATAAACATTTTGCTACGTATTCTTTCGTGTTTGCTGCTATCTCATTTAAATCCTGTCTGCCTAATAAACTACGAAACTAGAGTGAGACAACAGCAAACGCGGAAGAATATACATATCGTGTCATGTTTATATTCATATTATTCTTATGCCTAATAGTGATACAGTCAAATGAAGCACGGCAACTGACTAGATTTTTAAATCTAAGATGACTAATTTCAGAATTTGATGCACTAAAGAAGCGGCCGCAAAGATTTTCAAACGGAGAAAAATCTGCGCCTAACTCTCGTTCAGAACATGTTCTATCATGCGCAGTCTATTATTTGGTTCTTGTTAATCATTATCAAAGAAAGCAGCAGTGTTAGTAACAACAAATAGCAGCCTCTTGGTCTCTTGCCATTGTTTTGCTAATGAGATGTGTTTTTTTTTTTTTTTTTTTTTTTTTTTTTTTTTTTTTTTTTTTTTTTTTTTTTTTTTTTTTGGTAAGCGGCGGTATCGCGCACAAAAGCAAGCCATGCCGCGAGCGGCAACACGCCGTAAACACGCACTATCAGAATGCGACAAACAATGCATGACGCAGTACAGTAATGCATTTTCAGCTTAGAGTGACGTAAACACCTATAACAAAGAAAATGGCACTTATCAGATCAAAGCAAAATAAGCAATCGATTCAAACCAGACGAAGCACGTGAAAAAGGATGGGTATCCGTATAAATACGGACGGAGCGCCTGACACATAGCAATGGCTTCCTGGTAAAGCTTAACTGCTAAGATTACGACTCGAACCAAACTACTGTAGCTGTATCGTCTTTCATTCGACCTAAATTGTGTCTCATATTACAATGGACCAACTTTGTTTCGATTTGGAGGTGCGGCCTAAAACTTTTCTCTCCCCTTGAATTTCGAGTCTCAAATTTCAGGTGCAGCTTAGATTCGGGAAATTTTTTTTTCCTTTATTTCGAGTCTCATTTTTCATGTGCGGCTTAGATTCGAGTGCGGCTTAGATTCGAGTAAATACGGTAAGCCATTTTACTGTGTGAAACACAGTATATAAACTGAAGTTCTGTGGAACTGACAGAATAAACAACCAATGGATAATGTCATACACAACCAAAAGAGTGCAGAAAGTTGTACTTAGTAATTAAACCAATGTAATGGGGGGAAATTATTCTGACTTGGAAGAAATCAAGTATGGGATTCCCCATGGCTCAATCTTGCATCAGCTATTGTTCCTCAAGTATGTAAATGATATTCTGTCTAATATACAATGAGTGAATGAGTACTTTTTTCAAATGACACTAATGTTATAATCATTCCTAGCATTCATACAGCAGAAGTAATGGTAAACAATGTTCTTAGAAGTATCATTGACTGGTTTTGTGCAAGTGGACTCACTCTCAGTTTCAAAAAGACATCTTCAGCTCTCACATCTAGAGGTAGTACAACAATAAATTGTGTAACACATGGTGTGGAAATAATAATTAGGGTGGAAACATCAAAATGTTTACATGTCCATATTGATGTAAATTTAAACTGGAAAAAGTACATTTTGGAACTCCTAGAACAACATAGTCCAGGCAAATTTGCATTTAGAAACATTGAGAACCTTGAGGTGAGATGAATCAGAAAGTTTACATATTCTTCATATTTTCATTCAGTAATTTCATAACTCATCTTTCAGAGAGAAAGTATTCATTGCTCAAAAATGTACTGGAAGAACAACATGTGTGTTCACCCATGTTAATATTGAAGACATCTGTGTAAGAAGTTACAAATTTTGACTACAGCGTCACAGCTTCATGAGTCTTGCTGTAAATATCCACTACAGTTTGAAAGGAACAATGATGTACATAATTACACTATGAGAAGATGAAATGACATTCATTACTTCAAATTAAGGTTGTCTCTAGTGAAAATGGGGTACACAATGCTGCAACAACAATTTTTGATCACTTGCCGAGTGATATAAAATGTCTGACAGACAACAAAATAAGATTTGAAACAAACTGCAACAAACTGTAACACCTTCTATTCAATAGAAGAATGTCTATTGTTGTAAAGGGTAAAAGGTGGTGGGTTAGGAACTACTAACTCACATCTATATATTAAAAGAAAGGAAAAGTTGTCAGCATGTAGCCATATGTACAAATTAATTTGTTATTTGCCTGTAAAATGACTTATTCCACATCACTGAAATTTATAATGCAAATGATCCATGGAATGTAAGACTCAGTAACTAATTATATTTTGAGGAATTTAATATAATAATTTCCTAATGTGACACTTCCTTGAACTGTGAGTATGGCCTCTTAAATGACTGTTACTTGAACACAATGAAGAGATCCAGATTTTCTTATGTTCCGTTCCATATCAAACTAATATAAGATCCTATAAATGCCATTCCAATATGAGCAACATAGTCAATATATATATGGTCCCCAAAGAAAATTTCTGGACAAATAGTACAGATCCGTGAAAGTTTTCAGGAGAAAAACTTGTACCATAGTCATACAAGTAAATAAATAAAGTGCAGAGCACTCAGTTCATTGGTATTTTCTGAAGATATCATGAGCTGTAATTTGAGCTTCTTACTTGTCACAAAATCAACTGAAAGATGTGTTTGATGCAATCCTCTGACACAGTCAAGCAATCTGCTTTCATTTTTGTCAACAGAGTTCATCATTAGTCATTATTGGGGAAGAATAATACAACATTTTCAGAATGATTATAAGCCCATTTGGTAAATGAAAGGTGAAGAAGACTGATTTCCTGGCTTACTGCCAAGAAGGTGTAGACATAGTGAGCATAATGTGCTTTTGTGGCATCTTATAACATGAAAAATGCATTACAGAAAGTGTAAAACTACAACCTTTACAAATCTTCTGAGGTAGCACTAGTTGAGAGAGCCCAAAAGTCATAGCGTCTACTGCTGTGTACTAAGGCTAGAATCCATTTTCAAATTGGGAACACCATGAATAATGGGAGAATCTATTGACTGTCTTTAGCTCCCATCCACCCAGCCCCTTTTTCCATCCACTATCCTTCAATATGATTGTTTCTCTCTTCAAAGATCTGCTGATTCTTCACTCCTCATAGATCAGTGTATTGTTGAAATGGCAAAAGAACATCAAAAGTTGCAGAATTTTTCATAACTGTTCAAGTATTTCCCCACAGTCTATTACTGAAAGTAAGGTGATCAATAGCTTTGATTGGTTTCAAGGTATATTTACACAGCTACACTTTTTAAATGGAAGTTACCTACTCATAAAGAATACTGTCAAAGCCATAAAACTGTGATACTAAGAGAAAGCCTAAATTGACAAATCTAAAGATCATAGTTTGAAGAGAGAAAACTATATCTATAGCTCTTTCACTAGTGAATTTTGGACACAGAAATAACTATCAAGCTATTGCTGCTATGTGTAGATGTCATGTAGCAAATTCAATCATTCTGCAGTTCCTCTTATATGGAAGATGTTGGTGATTAAATTAGGCCATGCTATCTACATAAACAAATGTTTAAAAAATGTTGAATACGGCTTATTATAGTGCATCGTGAGGCAAAATTATGAAAAATGACAAAAAAGTAGCAAATAATTGTGTAAAATGCAAGCTTTAGTATCTCAGACAAATGATTTGGCTACACTTGCACAGAACAGCTTTGTTTATACATTTAAACACAGTTGGACTTTGTAGCAAACACAAATTAAATTACATATTCATTTTGTTGCCAAAGCAAGTCGTCTTGTTATGCCAAAATACTGCAAAGAAAGTTTAATAGCAGTAATGATTTATTACAAACTGGCAAGGAAATTATTGCAAAAGTATTTTGAAAATTGCAAAAATTAGCCCATTTACTGGACTATAACATTTATGAAAGTAATATCCTAGCATTATAAGCAGACATAGAAACATACACTGCAATAAAAACAAAAAGTGTGTACATGCATATGAAATGCCATCCCAGTTTATGAAGTTCATGGAAGCAATCAAAAGTCACACTGGATCTCCACAATGCATATATTTCTTTCATACACTTCTACTAGCCCACTGACCAAGAGAAACCCTATGAATCTCTGATAAAAGTTTCCCAGTGAAGTGAATGGGAGAAAAGAAACTTACGCGTCAGCAGTGCTTGCCCCTCATAATATGGCAAGTAGACATGTTGAGCATGTGTGGGTTTCCCATACACACCAGCATCCAATACTTCATCACCTTTAATTAAATTAACCCGACATCACAATGTCTTACTCCTGAATGAATTCTATTAAAATGATATGCTTATATTTTTAAATATTTAAATTTCATAGAACTTATATTTCTTCATAGCTTTTAGGTATGAATAAAACTTAAAATCATATGCTTGGGGGACCCTCTGTCATACAGCCAAATAAAGAAAGCCTAACAATGATATGGTCATAATGAATTATAGAATTTTTAAACTGGATTTTAGCATTCACAAATAATGTCTTACATACAATAATTTACAACTGTTTTATACAACAAGTTTCAGCAATAAGGTACAATCCCTAAGAAACATGAAGCTTCATATCATTTTAAAAATAACAGTAGCATTACTCAAGTATACACAAATACTGAAATTTGTATGTTAGTTATCCTGAAACATATAAGAAAAAGTACTGAAATAAAATGAAAAAAGAAAAAGCAAGACAAAGCTGGAACTTAAGAATGCCATTATTTTAACCCTGAAACAAATAAAATCCATGATCCACTTTAGATGAAAGTAATAATCTATATTTCTGGAGAATTTTATGCAGGGGGTCCCACTGTAAGATGTTGCAAGTGAACTCAACAACATAGTGAAGTAAGAAATTTGTTGACTATATACACATTGGGTAAACCACATGGTCTAAGATACAGAGCACCAAAACTCATTACTGCTGCAATGTATAACACTTTAATATTGACCAGATAATGAACATATAGTCACTGTAAGCCTTGAAGGATACAATGAAAAGCACAAGATGTATGTTGTTCTGATTCATGTGGTGAAACAAATTGATATGATCAAGTTTTGTTTTTAATGTACCCCATTCATAATAATCCATTGCATTCCAAGGAGACATTCACGTGTTCCACATATGCAGCTTGTCTGATTATGCATGTGGTATGCGTAAGTGAACAAATGATTTACATAAAGTGTGGCAGAATTCCATCAGGCACGTGTAGCACATGCTTGTGTGTAGTAGGAAGTCATCATGCAGCAACATAAATAAGAAATAAAGACCTTATTTTTTGGCAGAAGCAGCATTTCAATTGATCAACACTGATATTATGTTATGCAGTACAAGCAATACTAAGGTTGACTCTGGACAGTGTCCAGGGAGTTTCAGTATCAATAAATTGGCAGCGTCATCCATATAAGCCTATGCTGAAGGAGTGTTTTTATGACTGATCTGTAGTGTTTCTTGTTTTGTGAACAAAACTGCATGGTGTATTCAGGTGGCCTTTTTGTTTATTTGTAGCTATAAACATCCCTCCCAACACATGATTAATATTTCCAGAGAAACTCAGGAGCATTATAATGAAATAAGTTTCTACAGGTGTGTGTCTTTTTGAAGAGAGGGTTACTCACATTGGTATTTACTTGCTGCCAAATGTACAAGGATGTTCAATAAGTAATGCAATAGTTTTATTGGCCAATTTCAGCTGAAAAAAATGCAGAATTTGTTGTGGGACATAATGGAATATTCTGATTTCACGACCTATAGTTTCATGATAGGTGGTGGGGCTATGCACAGCCTTCAAAATGTCATCAGTAATGGAAGTGCATTCCAAGGCAGTCAATAAATGACAATCAAACACCTTGCTGCACAACTGGACATCTCTGTTGGTAGTGCTGGAACACTCGTCCACCAGTTGTGGTTCTCAAAGGTGTGTATGCCTGCTGGCTTCCTCTGTGCCTAACAGAAAACCATAAAAGCAATGAAGGACGATATGTGTGGAATTGTTTCTGTGTTACAAGCCTGATTGTACAATTTTTTGTCAAACATCATCACAGCCAATGAAACATGGGTTCATCACTTTGAACCAGAAACAAAACACCAATCCATGGAGTGGCACAACACAACCTCTCCTCCAAAGCAAAAGTTCGAAGGTGTAAACTCAGGTGGTAATGTCATGTGGCAGTATTCTGCGCCTCTCAAGGGGTTACTTTGTTTATATCCTCCCTCATGGTGCAAAGATCAACTCTGAAATGTATTTTGCTATCCCCAGGAAACTGAAGAAATGACTTCACTGTGTTCGACACTAAAAAACTGTAAACAAATTTCTCCTTCTCTATGACAATGCAAGGCCCCACACAAGACTGTGCATCTGAGAGGAGCCCACAAAACTTTTTTGGATTGTTCTTACTCATCCACCCTATGCTGTGGATCTTGCACCTTCCAACTTTCATCTGTTTGGGCTGCTGAAAATGCACTCCATGGGGTGCAGTTGATGCAACAGGGCACTGGCTCTGATGTCGACCAGTAGAGTGGTACCACATGGGCATATAGGCTCTCCCAGTAAGATGACATAAGGCCATTGCATTGAATGGAGATTATGTTGAAAAGTAGGGTTTTGTAGCTGAGTGGGGGATAATGTGGAGTATCGGAGTCCTGAATAAAACCAACCTGCTTTCAGAAAAAAGTGTTGCATACTTATTAAACAGCTTGGTGTTATTGGATCTATTCAGTTACACTCATATAAAATAATTCAGTAAATACAAATATGTTACATAAACATAACATCCATCATCCAAAGAAAACTACAGGTACAAATGTACACTCAGCATTTAAAACTTCAGGAGCCAAGCACATCATCAGTTCATCATTTTCATTTAAAACATATCGGATGTTTGTTAATCACAAACATAGTTCTGTATATAACTGAAAAGTATTTGAACTGAAATGAGATAGTTGTAGTAAGAGTAAGAAATAAAAAGCAGTATTTTAGTCAAAAATGTGTACTTAAAAAAATAGTATGTTTTGCTACAATTGCTATTCTTTATGAAGGGAATGTTTTATCAAATTAAAGGCAATACTATGGGAAATATCAATAAATGGATCATGTAGTACATATATTTTCTTTGTATCTCACTGATATGAAGTAAGTAAGAATTGGTGAAGCAGTTTTAGTGAAAATGTTTCATTCTAGTATGCTGCAGGGTGTAAAAGTGATACTTGCAAGGAAACAATAAAGAAGTGGAGTGAATGGAGTAGTTAAAATCAGGCTGTGTGTGTGTGTGTGTGTGTGTGTGTGTGTGTGTGTGTGTGTGTGTGTGTGTGTGTGTTGTGTGTGTTTGAATAATATTTCAATGTAAGCATAGTCCAGTTACATATGTAATATGCTTATGTATTCTTCTTTGCATCTTGACATGTCTAATACCATTTGACAACATTGTTTAAGAACAAAAACTATATTAGGCCTACATCATACTATTCCCTCACTGTGTGGATGTGTCTAATGTGTTCAATAACTCCAAAAACTAGAGAATATATTCATAGAATGCAAGCTCTCATGGATAGTAATTGCATAATTGCTGATACATCATCAGAGGCTATAAATAACTCAGAAAGCAGTTACAGTCTTGAACAAGCTTAGCAAGCTGGTGGCTTGCTGGGCTTATTTGAGACTGTAACTGCTATTTGAGTTTGTCAAGGCCTCTGATTATGTCTGCAGCATTGGGATATGAAACATTAGACATGGAATTAAGCATTGGACTATGGCCTTATGCCCATAAAAGCAATATCAGCAATTATGGAGGCTACATTATTTTTAACAGTACACTGCTACTTATGTACTAGCAGTCTTTATGTAGTTTGTTTCATCACCTTTCACCTTTAAGGCATGAAACTGGAATAATATAATGTCTTATTCCAGTATTTTTGCATACAATTCTACAGCCACCTTCAAAGTGAGTCACTGGCAGAATTTAAACTACTTGATACAATACTGTGGAGTCAATGTTCATGTGTTACAGATAGCATTGTTTGCAACAAGAATGTCAGTAACAGACACAATTTTATGTGTCTATGAGTGAAACAAACCAAGTACAGAATCAGCAAATCCATGATGCTTACAATTTATGTGGTTGATTATTAAAATGTATGGCATATGTTAGGAATGCCAGTCCGTGAAGCTTTAGAATAATAATTCCTTGGAGAGTCCATACATGAAATGTGTGGCTTCCACGATTTGTTGAGCAGGAAACCCTGATCTTGGATGAGCAGGTTGTTTGCTTACTGTATTCCCACAGCTTCTTTGATCACTAAATTGCAATAGGAGGAAGCTGTGGGCAGTATCTTGACTTTCCTGTAATCTATGGAGTGGTCAGTGGCAATGCAATGGTCAGTCACTGCTGATTTGTTGGGCTGTAGAAGGTGAGCATGTCATGGGTGTTCAATTTACCATTCTTGTACAGTACATATTGTTTGTCCTATGTACCCTTTACTAATCTAACAAGGAATTTCATATACACTGAGGTGTCAAAAGTCATGAGATAGCATTATGTACATAGACAGATGGCAGTAGTATCATGTACACAAGGTTTAAAACAACAAAAGGTGGAGCTGTCATTTGTACTCAGGTGATTCATGTTAACAGGTTTTCTATGTGATTATGGCCAGAAGAGAGGAATTAATAGACTCTGAACATGGAATGGTAATTGGAGCTAGATGCATGGGACATTCCATTTCAGAAATCATTAGGGAATTAAATATTCCAAAGATCAACACCGTTAAGAGTGTGCCAAGAATACCTCTCACCATGTACAACACATTGGCTAATGGCCTTCACTTAATGACCAAGAGCAGCAGCATTTGCATAGAGTTGTCAGTGCTAACAGACAAGCAACACTGCATGAAACAGCTACAGAAATCAGTGTGGTACATCCAACGAACATATCCGTTATCACAGTGTGGCAAAATCTGGGGTTAATGGGCTATGGCAGCAGACACTCAATGTGAATGCCTTTGCTAACAGCAAAACATGACTTGCAGCACCTCTTCTGGGCTTATGACCATATCGGTTGGACCCTAGATGACAGGAAAACTAAGGCCCAGTCAGATGAGTCTTGATTTCAGTTGGTGCACATCCCTTGAAGCCATGGACCAAAGTTGTTAACAAAACACTGTGCAAGCTGGTGGTGCTCCATAATGGTGTGGGCTGTGTTTACATGGAAGGGACTGGGTCCTGGTCATGTTCAGCTACTTGGAGAGCATTTGGAGCCATGAATGGCTTATGTTCCCAAACAATGAGGGAATTTTTATGGATGACAAAGTGCCACATCAGCAGGCCACAATTGTTTGTGATTGGTTTGAAGAGCATTCTGGACAATTCAAGAGAATGATTTGGCCACCCAAATTTCCCAACATGAATCCCATTAAACATTTACAGGATGTAATCAAGAGGTCAGTTCATGCATAAAATCCTGCACCAGCAACACCTTCACAATTATGGATGGCTATAAAGGCAGCATGGCTCAGTATTTCTGCAGGGGACTAACAACAACTTGTTGAGTCCATGCCACGTTGAGTTGCTACACTACGCTGGGCAAAAGGAGCTCCACCACAATATTTGGAGGTAGCCCACGACTTCTCTCATCTGAGTGTATACCTGCCTTTTATAAATGCAGAATATCTTGTACATATCCTAGAAAGGTTACCATCTTGCCTGGTGGAAAGAAGATCACATCCACTTAATGCCTCTTCATCATTCTGGCAATTTTTGAAGAAAAATTTCTCACACATGGTAGAAAAGTGATAGACTTTATTATATCTCTATCTCTTCCTCTTCCTTTGGTTGATAAGAAATTATCACTTAATTTGATGTTTTGACTTTGTCTTTATACTGACTATCTGCCAAGGGTACCAGTTCACTCTGTGTTCAGTAAATTCTGCCAGAGACTTACCTTGAAGATGACTGCAAAGTTAGCAGCTGAAATATTGTAAGAAAAAATTATACTATCCTAGATAAAGGACTGAAAGATTATGAAAACTTCAAGAAACAAACTTTATGTACATTATTTTATTGCTGGTAATAAATGGTGAGCTCAAAGTGCATTGTGCTGGTTAGTTTATTGAACATCCTTTTTGACTGATTACAGACTAAATGTTTTGCACCACTATGTGTACATTAGTAACAATCAAAATAGGATGTTCAACAAACTAACTTTTTAATGTATACATAGGGGTTCAAACTCATTCACTCTACAACACTGAGTCCGCTGTTTATTAAGGATTAGAATTATGACACAGTGTTGTCTGCATTTTATAAATCATTCCATCATGTTCAGTGTTTTTGATTTCTGACATAAATGTATTCATGTCAATATTTTTTAAGTTCACAATTTTATTTCAACAATGTCTTAAAGCACATTGACAAAAGTACTTTAAAAACATATGCATACAGCTGTCTGATCTCTGTGACTGAGTCACAGTAGCTGCAGAAGAAACAAAGATATGCCTTCAGGATGATATATTAATTGTGAATGAGAAAATAACAGTTGGGATAGACTCCAGACATATAACAAACAAACTAGGAAGCAACCTAAAAGTAGAAGTTGGGTGGTGTTAGGTAGAGCAAACCCTCCATACTTAATTTTTAGGTGTATAGCAAGATGAAAATTTAAAGAGTGAGAAACATACAAACAGGTTAAACAAAAAATTAAGTCAGTATTTTTATAATCTTAGCATCCTTAAAAATTCCTGTAGTGTTGATGCAGGGGTATGTTTGTACTTTGCACTCATACATAGCATATTAAGATATGGCATCATATTTTGGGGGAATACCAATCTGTTGAAACACAAATTTATGCTTCAAAAGGGAGCAATAAGAATGTTTAAAAGGGTAACATACACAGAATCATGTAAAAATTATTTCAAGGAACTAAAAATCATGAACCTACCATGTATCCATATTTACAAAAGTATATGTTTTCTGAAGGCACACCAGGAACATTCTGTATTAAAAAGTCAAGTCCATGACTACAAAATGAGAAATAGAGATGATTTTCAGAGAAATTAACACAAAAGCCATGTATCAAAATAGTGCTCTTTATCAGCCTAATATCCTGTTTAATTAAGAGAATATACCGCAACTCCACATATTCAAAAAAAGAGTTCAAAAAATGTCAGTTGCCTAGAATTTTTATACTGTCAAGGAATACTTAAATCACCAGCATTCAAAATAGAGCAGCTTACTTCCCTCATCATAGTGACCTGAAGTGCTGACATGAAAAATAAATTGTATTCATTTATTATTCTAGTTTAGTATCTTATGATTGTTGATATGTGTATGGTTTCATTTTATATGTAAGTATTGTTTATTAGCCAACATGTAATTGCAAATTTTTCTTGTCTTGTTATCTATGCAAGGCCATGTATGACAAATCCTGTATCATTTTATAATGATGAGCTACAAGGATGCAAAATATATAAATAAATATAAATAAACTTCATTTAGATATCTTTAAGAGAATGTACAACTGTTTCCTCTCATGAACACACAATATTATATAACACTAGGAAGAATAATCACTGCGTGCAAGGAAGCTACTCTGGTTGAATATGGCACACAATAATTCGTTTATGGGAGCAAGATAGTTTAGATACAAGAGGTACACAGAAGAAGTTGGTTTGAAACCAAAACTCAAGTGTAACTTACTTTGGGTAGAAAAAATAAAATAATAATAATAATAATAAATTAATTAATTGTGTTTGCATAAGGCTGATTTTCAAAACAACCCAATTTTTAAATTGCAAACATGGAGAAACATCAAGAGGAGCTTCAAACCTTAGTAAAATGAGTATAACTTACTCTTTCACAGAAAGGAACCTTCACTTTGTAGTTGGGTATGCATCACAATGACAAGAGTAAAGGTGTATGTTCAGCAGGAATTGAATTTATATCCAAGTTTGTACTTGAGTCTGGCATAAAGTTTTAATTTCTATAGAGTGTTAAGTCATTTATATTTTTTCTTGAAATATTAGGTTATGAAACAAATGTGACAAATTAAGTTAATAATACACTCCTGGAAATGGAAAAAAGAACACATTGACACCAGTGTGTCAGACCCACCATACTTGCTCCAGACACTGCGAGAGGGCTGTACAAGCAATGATCACACGCACGGCACAGCGGACACACCAGGAACCGCGGTGTTGGCCGTCGAATGGCGCTAGCTGCGCAGCATTTGTGCACCGCCGCCGTCAGTGTCAGCCAGTTTGCCGTGGCATACGGAGCTCCATCGCAGTCTTTAACACTGGTAGCATGCCGTGACAGCGTGGACGTGAACCGTATGTGCAGTTGACAGACTTTGAGCGAGGGCGTATAGTGGGCATGCGGGAGGCCAGGTGGACGTACCGCCGAATTGCTCAACACGTGGGGCGTGAGGTCTCCACAGAACATCGATGTTGTCGCCAGTGGTCGGCGGAAGGTGCACGTGCCCGTCGACCTGGGACCGGACCGCAGCGACGCACGGATGCACGCCAAGACTGTAGGATCCTACGCAGTGCCGTAGGGGACCGCACCGCCACTTCCCAGCAAATTAGGGACACTGTTGTTCCTGGGGTATCGGCGAGGACCATTCGCAACCGTCTCCATGAAGCTGGGCTACGGTCCCGCACACCGTTAGGCCGTCTTCTGCTCACGCCCCAACATCGTGCAGCCCACCTCCAGTGGTGTCGCGACAGGCGTGAATGGAGGGACGAATGGAGACGTGTCGTCTTCAGCGATGAGAGTCGCTTCTGCCTTGGTGCCAATGATGGTCGTATGCGTGTTTGCTGCCGTGCAGGTGAGCGCCACAATCAGGACTGCATACGACCGAGGCACACAGGGCCAACACCCGGCATCATGGTGTGGGGAGCGATCTCCTACACTGGCCGTACACCACTGGTGATCGTCGAGGGGACACTGAATAGTGCACGGTACATCCAAACCGTCATCGAACCCATCGTTCTACCATTCCTAGACCGGCAAGGGAACTTGCTGTTCCAACAGGACAATGCACGTCCGCATGTATCCCGTGCCACCCAACGTGCTCTAGAAGGTGTAAGTCAACTACCCTGGCCAGCAAGATCTCCGGATCTGTCCCCCATTGAGCATGTTTGGGACTGGATGAAGTGTCGTCTCACGCGGTCTGCACGTCCAGCACGAACGCTGGTCCAACTGAGGCGCCAGGTGGAAATGGCATGGCAAGCCGTTCCACAGGACTACATCCAGCATCTCTACGATCGTCTCCATGGGAGAATAGCAGCCTGCATTGCTGCGAAAGGTGGATATACACTGTACTAGTGCCGACATTGTGCATGCTCTGTTGCCTGTGTCTATGTGCCTGTGGTTCTGTCAGTGTGATCATGTGATGTATCTGACCCCAGGAATGTGTCAATAAAGTTTCCCCTTCCTGGGACAATGAATTCACGGTGTTCTTATTTAAATTTCCAGGAGTGTATAAAGTGACTAGTTCTCACACAAGACTCCATTTTCATGTCTCATGCATGTAATTTGGGAGGATAAACATTATGCCAGTAAGTGAAATGGACAGTGCCAGCAGAGATGAAGCCATAGACAGAGAATACACACATAAACCAGAAATGTTGGCTCCACAGTTTTCATAAAAAGTTAGAAATATGAAAGACAAGAATACATATTATAAATGTTCACACAGGGAATTGTTCAGAACAAGTTATTTTCAAACTGTACCAGATTATGTTGTAGACCAGTGAAAGTGTGATGGTTGCAAGTAATAAGAGTAATGGATTTATAGATGGAAAAAGAACAAGGTATTAATATGTGTGAACATAATCACCAGAAGACAATTTAGGAGGCAGGGGTGAGGAAGGAAAACAGAGAGAAAAATTGAGACATGCAAAAGTACTTGGATGATACACAATTGTTAAATACTACAAGGGACAAGATAGACGGAAATGACTGCCTGATAAGTTTTTAAGAACTGGAAATAAATAGATCTTTATCTTCAAGCAAAAGGAAATGAGGCATTAGAAACATATGAAAAAGGAGACAGTTGAAGATTCTGAGAGGAACTACATATATAAATTCTATGAAGAAGACATTGATAACTGCAAAACCAATGCTAAGTAAGTTTCTGTATTCACTCCTTATACTTGTAAATGTACAGCCAAGGTTTAAGATTTATAATATCTGTAATTCTGTATGATTCTGAAGAAGACAAATTACAACTGATGACAGGATTTTGTTCTGAAATACATACTACAGTTGCTGAAAACTATAGTAATGTATAAGGTGTGGGTATGGCAGGAAAGTAAATTTGAAAATGTGGATCACAGAAGATGTTATGACAGGGAATGTAGGAGGTTTGAAATATGATGTCCATTAGTAAGTGGAAAGAAATGCACAATCATAGCTGGAAGCTCAGGCAGGAACTGAACTGAATACAAAAGAGAAGGTGGTATAATTTTTATTAGGAAATAAAAATGGCTGATATAAAGCTGAATATTAAGAAGCAGTATTCTTTTAGAGGCTGTTCAAATCCAAAAGCAATCTCTTTCTGAACTGATTCTTCTCTGTCAGGGTTATGAGTTTGAAAGTGACATCACATAGCACATCCACACAGCCATCAATAATTATTTGTTGGTTCTTAAAATTTTCATAGATACCATCTACTACCTATGGACTCATCCTCAGAAACAGATACTGAAAATTGGAAAAAATAATCTGGATTTCAAGTTTGAAGTATGGGAATGACAGTCAGTGATTTAGTCAATCATTTACTACAACTAGATCTTAACCAATCACATATGGTTATTTGTGAAAATAGTAATCCTATGAAGGAAGCACGCATATGATAATGACACACATAATTCACAGCAGGATATAATAGGTAAAAGATTAGAGTTACAGAGCACTGTCGTGCCTCCACACTAGGGCATTATGCTCTCCACAACACCGGTCAGTGAGCCTGTGGCTCACAAGCTATGTTACTGCAGAGGGTGCAGAACAGAGCTCTAAAACTTACTTTGTGCCTGCTGAGTGTCTAATCAAATCATCTTCTGCACAGAGAAATGTGCATCTTGCTGCTGTGTGACAGAATTTGGCAGACTGCTTACTCCTTCTATGAGAAGTCGGGTCAGTCCTGCAATTGGCTTGTCCTGGAACTGGTTCACCAACAACACTACAGACCAACAACACTTTGGCTGGACTTGCTGTGAGAATAATTTTCTCCACAGCAGCCTGAGGACAACTCACCTCCACACCACCTTAGGCCAGTCATGCTGTGAGAGTAATTTTCTCCATATAAACTTGAAGACAAGCATCTCTAGATCACCTGGGGCCAATCCTGCTAGTCAGGTAATCATAACACCACATCAAGAGGTTCAATGGGAATAACATATTGATGTTTAACCTGCACACATGCAAAGCAAGGGATGCTTGCCAGATAGGCAATTAGCAACAGAGCAATGTCCAGTACAGGGGCTGAGGAACACCTGCTGTACTGCCATACTGGATGGCACTGACCATTTTAAGTTGTTCTGTGATGTAGGTTAATCTTGTGTGAGATTTCAAAGCCACTGTGAACATTTGCAGTCATATTATGGAATTGAATTCCAGGTGGCATATGATGGTAATTTAGTCACAATTGTGGGAAAGACACACATAAGAAAACCAGACAGTTCGTAAACTTGAATACAGATGAAGAAATATTATGTTGCAGTAGCATGGCAAGCACCTTATTTACTCAGAAGTGATGGGCTATAGACCCTAATATCAAATATTAGCACAACATTTGTGCCATCACCTGTGCACACAGATTGTAAACATTTGCTGTGTTGTGAACTCAAAAGTATATTTCTTTATGCTAAGTACACTTAAAACCTCCAATGTATATAGTGGTATGTTAGTTGGCAACAAACGGTTTTCATCAAACTATTGCTACTTCAATTTTGAAAACAGTGATATACGAGTATGTATAAAATGCTGTAATGGTGACTGTTAGGCCACATGGAGCATTATCAAGTGTCATACCAGAAGCAACAGTAGTGTCTATCATTAATTCAATAAATATGCTGATATGTTAAGCTTTTAACTCTATCAAGTGTAATATGTTACACAAAGTATATCAGTCAGTTAGTCACATATTTAAATAACAGGTACTGGTAACTGACCAATGCAGGCACAACGATATATTCATAATTTGGAAATATAAAGTTCACTGACCCTCTTTGAACATTGCTTTGCATTATCTCCCAATATCAATTAATAGATCATCAAAGGCAACAGCATTTCTTCCTCAGTTGCTACTTCAGTTATGTAGATAAGAAAAATTTCAGATTTTGAAACGAATATCTGTTTTATTTATAATCCTGCATGTTTCAGCTGTTCATGGTTACAAACAAACTAAACATTCAGTTGTAAAAAATGGAATTTTTTATCTACATGATAAACATAATGGAACCATTTTTTATCATTGCATACACATCCAGGTGGAGGGTCCCAGCTTCAAAATTCATGACTACGCCAAAATTGTGATAAAATTTCACAAATGCCTCACAGTAAATAGTTTAAAATTGAAGAAGTATAACATAATAATCAACTGATTAAGACATTATGAAGCCCAAATTAATTCTTGAATTTTTGATAGGCAAGTAAAATAGTTGTCTTGCTTTGTATATCTCTGGATCTGGCATTAAATGGGGTAATATTCTGAAGGGGTACTACAGTCACTAATGCAGTGTTGATAATATAGAAATATGTAGTCACTGTGACCTGCACTGTAAGTAATCACACCTTCCTCATGAGCTTCTTCAAGCCATTTATGATGTTCACACTAATGTCTCAGTAAGTACACTCCATAATAAAGTTTACAGTAAGCAACAGAAATATTTTCTTTTTGGTTATCAAGACCATCAAGGCCTAACGGTTCATATCCCTGTAATAGACCTAGATGTAAGACCTGTCCCATACATCTCCCACCACCACCTACTCAAGTCCAGCCACAAACATCACCTATCCCATCAAAGGCAGGGCTGCCTGTGAAACCAGCACCAGCTGCAATGACTGTGCTGTATTATATGTGGACATGACAACTAACAAGCTATCTATCCACATGAATGGCCATCAACAAACTATGGAAAAGAAAGAGCTGGACCACCCTGTTGCTGAGCATGCTGCCCAACGCAATGTTCTTCATTTCAATGACTGCTTCACAGCCAGTTCCATCTAGATCTTTTCCGCAAATGATAGCTTTTCTGAATTGCACAGTTAAGATCTCTCCCTACAATGTGTCCTAAATTCCTGTAGCTCTCCTAACATCAACCTTCATTAATGATTGTCCTTACCTATCTAACCCCTTTCCTGTTCCCATTCCAGCACTACACAGCCCTCCATCCCACCAATTCACTCTCAGTCTTTTCACTTTTCACTTCTCTCCTTTTCTGTTACCCTCTCCCCCCCCCCCCCTCCCTCTGTCAAGCCCCCTGACTGCTCCACCTTGTCTCTGTATGCTCCCACAAGCAGCACTTTATCTCGCCACCCCCCCCCCCCCCTTTCACTACCCTGCTATACTGCTCCCTCCCCACCCCAGCCTCCTCCTTAGTGCACTACCTCGTCGTTGCCTCTCCTATCATGCACTGCTGTTCACACTCAGTCTCAGTAGCCAGAGATTGTGACCATGTGTCTATGAGTTGCATTCGCATGAGTGTGTGTGTGTGTGTGTGTGTGTGTGTGTGTGTTTTCTACTTCCAATGAAGACCCTGCTGGTCAAAAGCTCACTTTCTGATAGTCTTTTTGTTGTGTGTATCTGCAACTCAGCATCTTTCACTATATCTTTCAAATGATAGAGCACAGCAATCAGCCATCCTTTTCTTGCAGGTTTTATTCACCAAATCTAGATTTTGACTAGTGCCTAGCCATTATCAATGCACCATTTCATAGAATCAATGCACCATTTCATAGAATCAATGCATGGTCTAATACATCAGTCCCCTGTTTTTCAGGCTCCTGTCACAGTCTTTTCAACACTATTGTTTAATTTCACATTTTCTTAAGCACAATAAGGGGACAACACCCTAACCATGAGAAACAATCCCATATTGTAAGACTGTCTCCTCTATACTTCACTTTTCGCACTGCACATGATGTGCAGTAGTGTTGAAAGAAGTGTGACTTAAGCCCGAACAACACGGGACTGATGTATTAGATCATGCATTGATTCTATGAAATGGTGCATTGGTAATGGTTAGGCACTAGCCGAAATCTAGATTTGCTGAATAAAACCTGCAAGAAAAGGACATCTGATTGCTGTGCTCTATCATTTGAAAGTCATATCACAGTCGCTGAGTGCACTCATGTTCCTAAAGGAAGGTAACCTTTCACTATACAGTAAGCAGCAACTATCATTCTCATACTATTGTTAATTCCATCCTGGATTTTCCATTGTTACTGTGTTTGTAAGGTGCTTCCAAATCATAAAGGATATACATGGTGAACACTATCAGATCAAAACTATTTGGACAGTTCTCTATGTAATACAGAATTGACCACTAGATGGCACAAGAGGTGCATCCACTTGTATAAAAGAAAGTGTTATCAGAAGAGAATTAATAACAGCAGAATGGGCAGGTAAGGAGAGCTCAGTGAGTTCAAATGTGCAATAGTCAATGAATGTCATCTGAGCAACAGCGACATTTCAACCTTTCTAAAGCTGCCCAAGACTACAGCTGGTGATGTGACTGTGAAGTGGAAAATGAAGGAACAGTAACAGTTACACCAAGACCAGGCAGACCTCACATACTGACAGACAGGAACTGTTGAGTGCTGTGGAGGGTGGTTGTAAAAAATTGCATGGAACCAGTAGAAGGAATCACTCATTATTTCCAAAGTGCTACCAGAAATCCATTTAGCATAATGAATGTGTACAGCGAGTTAAGAAGAATGGGTTAAAATGATTGAGCAGCCCCTCATAAGCCACACATTTCTATACTCAGTGGTAAGTGGTGCTTGAAGTGGTGTAAAGAGCTACACCACTGGACTATGGATGACTGGAAGTGAGTGACTTGGAGAGATGAATCACTCTATACCGTGTGGTAATCAGATGACAGAGAGTGTATTTGGTGAATGCCTGGAGAACATTACTTGCCATCACCTGCAGCGCACAAAGTGAAGTATGGAGGAGATTGTGTAACAGTAGAGGGTTGTTTCTCATGGTTAGGGTGTGGTCCCCTTATTGTGCTTAAGGAAATGTGGAATTTGGATGAATATGAATACATTTTATAGCACTGTGTTGTCCGCCCCAGTAGCTGAGTGGTCAGCGTGACGGATTGCCGTCCTCTGGGCCCGGGTTCGATTCCTGGCTGGGTCGGAGATTTTCTCCGCTCAGGGACTGGGTGTTGTGTTGTGTTCATCATCATTTCATCCCCATCCGGCGTGCAGGTCGCCCAATGTGGCGCCGAATGTAATAAGACCTGCGATATGGCGGCCGGACCTGCCCCGCGAGGGGCCTCCCGGCCAATGACGCCAAACGCTCATTTCATTTCAGCACTGTGTTCTGTGTCAATATGGGAACAGTTTGGAGATGATGATTGTTTGTATCAGCATGACAATACATCCTGTCACAAAGTAGCATCTGTGAGGCAATGGTTTGTAGATAACAGAATTCCTTAAATGGACTGGCCTGGCCATAGACCCAACCTGAACTCAATGGAACATCTCTGAGATAAGATAGAATGTTGACTTCACTTCAGATCCTAGCATCCAACATCATTACTTTCTCTGGTTCTGGTTCTTGAGGACAGATGGGCTTCCATTCCTCCACAGTCATTCAGAAACATCACTGAAAGTGTGCGCATCAAAGTTCAAGCCATAATAAAGGCAATAGGTAGACACATCCCATATTAATGTCCACTAATATGTGTCTGAATACTTCCAATCAAATAGTGTATATTCGAAAGCCATATAAAGATGAAGACCATCGAACAATAGCACTTGAGGCAAATAAAAATAGGGATCACAGTCAGAGTTTCGATAAAGACATTCTTCAAAAAGTTATTCCTTGGAAAACTACACTGCTGGAAAAGAATCACACAACCAAGAAGGAGTTGTCAGACACAAACGAAAGTTGGTAGGCATCTGAAAGGTAATGTCCATTTAAATTTTGTGTGGCACTAATAGTGCAATTATGAGGATGTAAATCAGGTTTGCTTTAAAAACAGGCTGCACCAGTAATGAGCATTAGTTACTTTTTGGACTGGACATAGGGTTGATGTTAGTCAAGAATTCCTTTAAGGTGACAAAGATGCCATTATCAACACCTTACTGAGTCTGAACAAGGTTATGTAATAGGGCTACAGGACACTGGATGTTCCTTCTATGATGCTGCAGAAAGAGTCAGCAGGAATGTAGCCATTGAACATGACTGCTGGCAGCAGTGGTCACGAGAATGAACAGTTGCAAGAAGACCGGGCTCCAGATGTCCATGTGGCACTTCCGAGAGGGAAGACAGTAGTGTTCAGTATTTGGCTCTGGTAGATCATACTACATCTGAAGCAGCAATTTGAGCTGCAGTTGGCACCACAGTCACACAATGAACTGTTACAAATTGGTTACTTCATGGACAACTCTGAGCTAGATGACCTGTAGAGTGTGGTCCACTGACCTCAAACCACCACCATTTGCAACTTCAGTGGTGTCAAGTGAGAGCTCATTGGAGGGCGGGATGGATGTCTGTTGTGTTTTTATGATGAAAGCTGGTTCTGCCTCAGTGCCAGTGATGGTTGTGTGTTGGTTAGGAGGTGGCCATTTGAGGTCCTGCAACTAACCTGCCTATGTGCTAGACACAATGGGCCTACACCTGGAGTTATGGTCTGGGGTGCAAATTCGTATGACATCAGGAGCACTCTCATGGTTATCCCATGCAACACAACTGCAAATTTGTATGCCAATGTGGTGATTTGACCTGTTGTGCTGAAATTCATGAACAGCATTCCATGGAGTGTTATCCAACAAGACAACACTAACCTACTTACCACTGTTGTAACCCAACATGCTCTACAGAGTGTCAACATGCTGCCTTGCCCTGCTCAATCACCAGATCTATCTCCAGTCTAGTACATATGGGACATCATTGGACTCCAGTGTCATCCACAAACAACATTAACTGTCCCTCTATTGACTGACAAAATGAATGTAACTCCATCCCACAAACTGACTGTACAACAGAATGCATGCACATTTGCATGCTTAAATTCAACACTCTGGCAGATACACTGGTTATTATTGTACCAGTATTCCACATTTGCAAAGGCTTATCTTGCCCTTACATAAACCTGTGAGCTTGCAATGTTAATCACTCAAATATGTTACATAGACAAATCTATGGCAAAAATGTAATTACTGCACATTAATTACTTTTTGGTATTGCAATTTTTTTCCATCAGTGTATGTAAAGTTTTTAAAGTTCCTCCGGGTGGTGAATGTAGAGAAAATACAAACCATGTGAGCTGATAGCCTATTAACAATGAAAGACAATCAAATAGTTTATTATAAGTAAGTTGAAAGTGGTGAATATAGAATGAAACACTTTAATTTTACTATAGGACATTTCTATTGAATCTGCTTTTGAAAGGAGTGAAAACTATATTCAAAAAAATTAGAACATCAATTAAATCTATTTAAGAGAATTTCAAAGTACCTCCTTCATCCTCAGAGTCAGACATGAATGTTTCTTGCATTGTTTCTGGAGCAACAACTCGATATTTCTCTTCGGTCAGCATGGCTGTAGCATTTGTAGGTATCACAGTCTCAGTCACAACTTTTAAGCTCTCCACAACGCTGATATATCCAAGCTTCTGTGCAATGGAAAGAGCTGTCTGCCCTTGCTGTGTAGTATGACAGACCAATTTAATTCACTGAAGACTAATATTTTTATACATGTTTTAACTATATATGATTCATTTATAATTACTAACTAACTACAGATGTTAGTAACTCCAAAATAATCAAAATGCAAAACACTGAAGCTTCACTTCATGACTTCACATCACATGAACTGAATGTCCACTGTAAATAATTTCCAAAAGTAGCATGGAAGAAACCCAGCTAGATACTTCTAAAATGTTACAAGTAATTAACCTATGTCTATCAAATACCTTGATAACTGAAATACTTCAGATTTAAAACTATCCATACTGAATTATTATTAATATGGTTATAATAGAGGGAAACATTCCACGTAGGAAAAATATATCTAAAAACAAAGATGATGTGACTTACCAAATGAAAGTGCTGGCAGGTCGACAGACACACAAACAAACACAAACATACACACAAAATTCAAGCTTTCGCAACAAACTGTTGCCTCATCAGGAAAGAGGGAAGGAGAGGGAAAGACGAAAGGATGTGGGTTTTAAGGGAGAGGGTAAGGAGTCATTCCAATCCCTGGAGCGGAAAGACTTACCTTAGGGGGAAAAAGGGACGGGTATACACTCGCACACACACACATATCCGCTCCCGGGATTGGAATGACTCCTTACCCTCTCCCTTAAAACCCACATCCTTTCGTCTTTCCCTCTCCTTCCCTCTTTCCTGATGAGGCAACAGTTTGTTGCGAAAGCTTGAATTTTGTGTGTATCTTTGTGTTTGTTTGTGTGTCTGTCGACCTGCCAGCACTTTCATTTGATAAGTCACATCATCTTTGTTTTTTGAATTATTATTAATAATGATATAGAACTATACATATAATTTTAGAAGTAATAAATTGCTTCCTAAAGAAGTTACTTCCAATTATACCCATGCTCAGTTATCAAAGCTGTGTGATACATGATATTGTTGGGAAAGGACATATGTAGTGACAGTGAGTATGTATTACAGATTGAGATGAACACTTGTCTTAATTTCAACTTACACTAGTGAGGATGTTTGGAGGTGCCTTATGATCCAGTAATATATTTACAATTGGGGCATGACCCTGTTGTGCAGCTTGGTGCAATGGAGTGTAACCAATACTGGTCGCAGCTGCCACATTTGCTTTGTGCTGTAGAAGGAAGCGAACCATGTTGCTTTGTCCAAAGTGGCTCGCGACATGAAGTGGTGTATATCCTGCCTGTAGAAATATGCAAGGAAGTCAGGTATTTTCAGTAATTAACTGATATAATATTATGTTACATAACAAATATGTACATATACATAAATGAAAACATTACTTCATAAAGTTATTTTCCAAGGTATTTCAAAAACAAAGGAAAGAAAATGAAACAAAAAAGCTATTTACTATGTACCAAATTACAAGGTGGAATAACATATGAGTTTCTATAACTTCATTTTTCACTGTATAGTAATGTGCATCAGTGGGACGCATACTTTCAGTCTTTGAACTATTTGTCATTAATTGTGCAGATGATTAGATACAAATTTTGTGTAGGACAGATCATAGGCAATTTGTAAGGCAACACAAAAGGTGTATAGCCTTACTGCAAAGACAATTGTTTTAAGAATGTTCAGTCAGTAGTATATGGCTGTCTGCAAGAACAATAAGAACTTTCATTAAGATTTACAGTGTCCAGAGTAAATAGAAGAATACTGTTATACTTTTGAAATTATAGACAGATCATCAACCAACTTAATTTGAAACACTTATTATAATACAAAAGGAAATGATTAGCTACTCAGGAAATCAGTGAGAGATAAGGTAACAAATGAATCACCATAATCTAAAACGCAATTAAACAAATTTCATGGTAACGTATGAGTACAGTACCTTAAAACAAAAATCATTGTCAGTTAACTATAAAGCACAGTAATTGAAATATAATATTAAATAACAATTATAATTAATTTAATAACATGCAAATAAGACAGACTGTTGACAAATGTGGGTAAAAACAAAAGGAAATATGAACAGAAATTCAAATGACAAACTTCGTATGAACACAGAGAAAAATAATATAAATAACCTATTAAAATGCAAAGAAACTAAGCCAGGAAGGTCAGTGCTCAGTACCAAGACTATAAGAAATGGAGCACTGATTGTGCCGGGGAAGGGTGCAAGAAGGAAATGGTCACGAACCCTTTAAAAAAGTATCCCAGCATTTTGAAGAAGAACGTTACAGAAACCATGGGAAATTCTACACCAGGTTAGATGAATGGAAATCTCAACCTCACTCCTCCCAAATAAAAGTACCAAGTCTTAAACACTGCAGCACCTGGTAACATCAAATGAAATAGAGACACATTCCAAGTGGTGCTTTGTATCTCAGTCAGGATGGCTGACATAATGGGAGTGGTTTAATATCTACTTTTTGTTTTATTATTGTAATTTGGGTTATTCTGAGAGGAAATGTTGCACATGAAAGATGTTAATATTGGAACTGAAATGGAAAAGTTAACTTTAATGAAGTATGTGAAGAGTTGTCATAGGTTCTCTTAAGATATAAAAGCTTATACATGATTCATGTGTGTGCAACAGCTTTTGTCCACAGTGGATGACACATAATACCACATTTAGTTACATAATGTTAGAGTCGGTTTTATCAGCAACAGATGACACTCAATAAAAATGACATCAGCAGCAGCAACAGGAACAGGTGACACACTGACTGTTGTTAGGGAAGTCAGCTGCAGTGATGGACACCAAATGAATCAACAATTTATTGCAGAATTTTGCATAAGAAACAGGCAAAACTATATTGTAGCAGAACCAATGTCAACATTACAATATGATACACTTGTAACATGAGAGATGAAACAGTGAAGGCGGCAGAGGATCAAATAGGTAAAAAGATGAGGGCTAGTAGAAATCCTTAGGTAATACAAGAGATACTGAATTTAATTGATGATAGGAGAAAATATAAAAAAGCAGTAAATGAAGCAGGCAAAAGGAAATACAAATGACTAAAAAATTAAATGACAGGAAGTGCAAAATGGCTCAGCAGGCATGGTTAGAGGAAAAATGTAACGATTTAAAAGCATATATCACCAGGGCAAAGATAGATACAGCACACACGAAAATTAAAGAGACTTTTGGAGAAAAGAGAATCACATGTATGAATATCAAGAGCTCAGATGGAAAACCAGTCCTAAGCAAAGAAAGGAAAGCAGAAAGGTGGAAGGAGTATACAGAGGGTCTACACAAGGTAGATGTACTTGAGGGCAATATTATGGAAATGGAAGAGGATGTAGATGAAGATGAGATGGGAGATACAATACTGTGTGATGAATTTGACAGAGCACTGAAAGACCTATGTCGAAACAAGGCCACGGGAGTAGACAACATTCAATTAGAACTGACAATCTTGGGAGAGCCAGCCCTGACAAAACTCTTCCACCTGGTGCGCAAGATGTATGAGACAGGTGAAATACCCTCAGCTCAGATTTCAAGAAGAATATAATAGTTCCAGTTCCAAAGAAAGCAGTTGCTGACTGGTGTGAAAAGTACCGAACAATCAGATTAATTAGTCATAGTTTCAAAATACTAACACAAATTCTTTACGGAAGAATGGAAGAACTGGTAGAAGCTGACCTTGGGGAAGATTAGTTTGGTCTCTAGAGGCATGTAGGAACATGCAAGGCAATACTGACCTTACAATTTCTCATAGAAGATAGGTTAACAAAAGGCAAACCTACAATTATAGCATTTGTAGCCTTAGGGAAAGCTTTTGACAATGCTGACTGGAATAATCTCTTTCACATTCTAAATTTGGCAGGGGTAAAACACAGAAAGCAAAGGGCTATTTACAATTAGTACAGAAACCAGATGGCAGTTATAAGAGTCGAGACGCATTACAGGGAAGCAGTGGTTGAGGTGGGAGTCAGACAGGGTTATAGACAACTCCAATGTTATTCAATCTGTGTATTGATTAAGCACTAAAGGAAACAAAAGAAAAATTTGGAGTAGGAATTAGCGTCCAGGGAAAAGAAATAAAAACTTTGAGGTTTTCTGACAACATTGTAATTCTGTCAGAGACAAAAAATGACCTGGAAGAGTAGTTGAATGGAATAGACAGTGTCTTCAAAGGAGGATATAAGAAGAATGTCAACAAAAGCAAAATGAGGATAATGGGATGTAGCTGAATTAAATCAGATGATGCTGAGGGAATAAGATTACGAAATCAGACACTTAGAGTAGTAGCTGAATTTCACTATTTGTCCAGCAAAATAACTGATGATGGTCGAAGTAGAGAGTATATAAAATGTAGACTGTCAATTGCAAGAAAATCATTTCTGAAGAAGAGAAATTTGTTAATGTTAAATATAGGTTTAAGTGTCAGGAAGTCTTTTCTGAAAGTATCTGTATGGAGTGTGACCATGTATGGAAGTGTAACATGAATAATAAACAAGAAGAGAATTGAAGCATTTGAAATGTGGTGCTACAGAAGAATGTTGAAAATTAGATGGGTAGATCATGTAACTAATGAGGAGATACTGACTACAATCGGGGAGAAAAAAATTGTGGCACAAATGGATTAATAGAAGGGACTGGGTAGTAAAACACATTCCAAGGCATCAAGGGATCACCAATTTAGTACTGGAGTAGTTACTTGGAGATGAAGAGGCTTGCACAGGATAGAGTAGCCTGGAGAACTGCATCAAACCAGTCTTTGGACTTAAGACCACAGCAACAACAACAGAAACAAAACTACCTATAGAAACAATAGCAACTAGTTATCCTCTAAACAGGTGGGTAATCAGTTTACCATTTTATCTGTATGATGATCTAATATTAGGCAACACCTGAGACTTATGAAGCCCTATTGGGAAAAGCACGCAGCTATATTTGAGAAAAACCATGATTTTTGGTATCCAAAGGTAGGAAAAAATTAATATGGTTGAAAATGATTGCTGTATAAATAACGTGTAAAAAAAGTGAGTATGTATTAAGTGGGTAAGAAGAGATAAATATAAAGATGGCTAATGAGTTAACACAAATTTTTCTAAGTGCAGAACAAGCACTGAAAAAAATTACATATGTTTATAAGTTACACAGTTGCAAAATACTGACACAGGCCTTGCAAATCTAAACATAAAGGAGGTGGGTCATAATATAAGTAGATAATTGAATCATGGCAGCATGCTATGGAGAGTATCAAGGTATGCCCTCTCAGTACTTTCATTTATTGACTACCCACGAAGCCATAAGGGAAGCATTCACTTGTTTTTATTTGTGTGCATTTATTTAACTGAAAATCACACTGAGAGAAATATGTGCAGCAATCAGTTTTCTGTATGCAAGAAGTATGAAAGTGACTAAAATTCATTAAGAGATCAGTGAAGTTTATGGAGAAAATGCTATGAGTGATGGAATGGTAAGAATATAAATTAGAGCATTTTAAGATGGCTGTTGTAATTTTCATAATGAAATGCGAAATGGGTGATCATTTGTCTTCACTGAAGACTCGGCGTAAAAAGTTGATGTAAAGCTTTGAACAGACAACATTACAGCTAATGATTACCACTTGATATTGTACTCAAACAACATTTAGAGCAGCACTATAAAAAGTGATGGCATCAAAATGGCAGTTCAGCAGTGGACAGCAACTCATGTTGCAGATTTATGAGAACAGAATTCAGACGTTGGCAATTTGTTATAATGAGTACCTTAATACTGGTGAAAATTGTACTAAAATGAAGTTTTGTGTAAAAATAAATTTCTTTTAAAAATGTCTTCATGTTTTTAAGATGAAAATGGTAATTACTTAAAAATCTCAAAGTCTGACTAATGGAATATCATTTGGCATTACAAAATACTAATTTCGCACCACCATCAAATATTTTGTATCAGGTGACAAATAAATTTTACACAACTTATAAACTACATGTAAAGCCAAATCAAAACCATCCACAGGGCTCAGCCAGTTCAGTGCTCCACACTGAGACTACATAACACTTTTAATTGCAATATCTGAACTGCTATCATTCTCATTTCATGCAAATTTGTTTCTTTTTACAGAATACTTGTAGACAGTTAGCACCAATTGCAGGTTTTTTTTTGGACATATCATGGAATAATCAAATTTCACAAGTGATAATCTTACCTTTGTTGTTGTGTCAACTTCTGCTCCATTCTTTAACAGAATCGCTGCAACATTTACCCTGTCTTCCTGTGCACACAAGTGTAGTGGCGCCAGACCATTCTGAAATATAAGATAGCAGTGTTTTCAATATTATCTGTAAGATAGTAGAAACAGAATAATAGAGAAGTGATTACAAGTTATCAGTTTTTTTATAAATTACAGCCATGAGATGTAATTAGCAGTCAGTACTTTCTTACAGGGGTGAAATAATTAGGACTGCCAATAGATACACATAGAAGTACATGACACCAGACTTGTTAAATCCTACCTTGGGGAGGAGAAAGGGATAAGTTGGGGAAGGAAAAGAGAAGGGCAAGGCACTGAGACCTCAGAATGAGGAAAAGAGCAAACAGAGATGAAAGCAGAGGCATCATAGAGTGTAGTGGGTCAAAGATAGTAAATTGGTAGGCATTGTGCCATCTTCACTCCAGAGATAATTATAGGAAAGAGGGAGAAGTAAAGATGGGTTAAAGGAAGAAAAATGAAAAGTATAATGAGAAATAGGCAGAAAAAGGGATAAGAAGATAAATAAATAAGGGACAGAGAGGGAGAGGAGAGAGGAGAATTAGCACAAAAAAATTGATAACAATGAAAAAAGAGAGAGGGAACATGTCAACAGAGGTTAACTCTTCTAGGATGTCAGGACACATGGTTATAGTGGAGGGTGGGCTCCTGTCTCTAGAGTTTGTGGAAATTAGTATCAGGTGGGAGGATCCAAATAACAGACTCTGTGGTCCTTAAGTCACATAACCACGTGCCAGGTTTCCCTGAGGGAGACAGGTCTTGTGACCATTTGTGCACTTGGCCAGTTTAATGGCAGTCTTCCCTATATAAAACATGGTGTGGCAGACATGAGATGGTGGATAAACGCCTCGTGTGACTTCTTGAGTTTGTCTTTCTCTGATATTGTAGGATTTACTGGAGGAGAGGCCCCTGTAGTGAGTGGCTGCTTGGCAGGTTTTACGGTGGGTATGATTGTATATGTAGGAACTTCGAGATAGGGATAAGGGTTCAGCACTTCCAAAATTCTAGCATATCAAAGGCAAGTCAACTTTCAAAGCCACACATGCCATTTATCAACTAACTTGAGTCTCCTGCCTGGTGTTTTATATGGGAATGAACCCCACTGATCTGCTTGAGTACACAAATGGGTTCAGAAACGTGTGCATCAGGGAATGTGACGACCCTGTTGCTGAAGATGTTCCTCAGTGAGTGCCTGTGACACAATACAGGCTATTCACAGTCTGCCTGGAGATGGTGCCTCATCAGATATGTGCTCATGCCCCAACATCCTCTTGGAGTTAACCTATGTTAATACATTCCCTTTCTCTTCTTTTTATTATTATAATATTTTCTCTCTTATTTATTTATTTTCTTATCCCTTTTCTCTCCTAGATCTTAATTACACTATTCAGTTATCTTCCTCTGATCCATCTTTGCTTCTCACTCCATCCTTATAATTAATGGACTGAAGCTGGCTCATTGTTTGCCTGTGTCTCATCTCTAACCTCCTACTCTCTACAGTCCCTCTTCATTTTTGTCTGCCCTTATCCTCATGACAGGTGGGACACTCTCACATTGGGTTCTGACTGATGTGCACTCACTTTTTAACCTTTTTGATCTACCCCTTTCTCCTTCTTGAGGAAGGAACAGATTCTAAAAGATGAAACAGTATCATGTACTTTTATACATAGCTATTGGCAATACTAAATATTTGTCCTTTGGAATGTAAATAGTAGACATTGATTGTTTCTTATAATTTTTATAGTTTTCTTGAGTGAATTTTCGTTTTGATGAAACTACATTTGGTTGGTTTTGAACTGGTATTTTACACGAAATACTAAATGCATCACATATTATAAGAATATTATAAGGATAAAAACTTAAATATTAATATTGTGACTGTACCTTTGCCTTATGGTTGGTATCAGCCTGATGTTCTATTAGCAGAGTGGACATGTCTGTATGTCCTTCCTGTGAGCTCAGATGCAAAGGAGTGAATCCAGCTTTTGATTCTGCATTTGCTTTTGCACCATACTCGAGCAAAGTGGTAGCAATATCCATCTGCAATAACAGACACAAAATTTAAAGTCTCTACTACACTGATTCCATTTTCATATTTTTTAAATGCTATTGGAAGTGCTATGAATCAAATATTAGTATTTTTAATGCATTTTAGACCAAACACAAGCATAGCTTTGGACTCAACTTCATGTCAAAAAGATCTTGCCCAAGTATAGGTTGGGTCACAATTTTCTCAATGTGCAAGCCTTCAATCATTTGAAAACTGGGCATATTGTAAATGAGAACTGGACATCTCAGTACCTGTCATCTGTCTGGTGCTGCCTTGTGTTGTCAATTTCTAAAAATTATTTTGAAAGAAACATTAGCAAATATAACACCTGCTATCGTGAACAGCTAAGCCAATACAATGACATTGACATAATTTTGTACGTTACGCATTAGATTTCACAGTTCCTGCAACAAGTACATCATGTTTGTTGAGTGAGTAAGAAAATTTGGACTTTCATGAAGAAGAAATTGCTCAGTAACTCATCTCACACTTGTTTCTGGAAGGATAATTAGAATTACTCATTAATTTAGCTTGCATTATTTTTAAATTTAATTATACTTTCCACCATCATTTTTTAAAAATTTGTAATCTATCAAAGAACTAAAATAGATACGAAAAATAAATCTTGACGTTTGGTATTTTTTAATATGTATTACTTTTGAAGATACATCAATTACATATGTGCCAATAACACTGCATATAACAGCATAAATGACTCATTTCCAAAGCCCAATATTCTTCTCCATAGGGTTAAGGACAGAGGTGAATGATGAAGATGGGATCTATCAGCTCCCGAGAGCTATGTACTTAGTTTGCATGCAAGTTAATCTCTGCTGAACAGTGAGCGTATCAGTAGATTATTAAGTAACGTTTTTTTATTTGTTGGTTTTTCTCCTGAAATATATTTGGATTGTTCCATATTTCTGAGTAAAAGAAAAAAAAATGTTAAGGGAAGATCTCTCTTAATGATTAATAACATTATTAAGAATTTTTACAGTGAGAAAATTAAACAGTTAGTAATTTCGATGGTGTTAGTTAGAAGATTGCAAATATAACACTAGTAAATAAAACATTATCAAAGGTAACTGGAACAGTCTGTGCACAACATATTCCTTCACTGTCTACCACAATCGTCAATATCTGCTGTGTATATTATCACTTTGCATATAAGTTTTCTAGACTGGCTAAAAACAGACATCAAATGAAGCCCTGGTACTGTTCTGAATGCATTTGAAGACATTACCAAAAAACTGAAACAGCAGGCCAACAAAAACAGCAGCCTGGTAAATGCTTGTTTCATGGAGTTCTCTCAAATGATCTAGGGTCAACTATTAACGATACTCCTCACATCTCACAAATATGGGACTAAATCAACAATCTGTACAAACTTCTCACAAAATAATTTACAGTGTAATGAACATCTACTAGTATTCATAATCTGGATGTATTTCTCATTGATCCAAGGGTTGTATTACAGACCAAAATGAAAAGAGAAAATCTACAATTTTGATAATAAGAAAACAATATCATCAAATAATGAAGAGATGGGTGAGTGAATTACAATCAAATGGCCCAGAACAAAGTAACCACAGTGCTGGAACATTGAATTAGTAAATTTTTCTTCTAGTAATATGCCAAAGAAGTGACTCCTCTGAGAGGATATTTGAAATAGATATAGATGAAGACAGATTATGATAAAATCATAGATAATATGATACAGGCATTAGATTAGATTAGATTAATACTAGTTCCATGGATCATGAATACGATATTTCGTAATGATGTGGAACGAGTCGAATTTTCTAATACATGACATAATTAGGTTAATTTAACAACATACTTAAGTTAATAGAAAAACTTTATTTTTTTGTGTTTTTTGTTTTTCTTTATTTTTTATTTTTATTTTTTAAATATTTTTTTCTTTTTTTTCTTAATTTATATCTAAAAATTCCTCTATGGAGTAGGAGTTGTCATTCAGAAATTCTTTTAATTTCTTCTTAAATACTTGTTGGTTATCTGTCAGACTTTTGATACTATTTGGTAAGTGACCAAAGACTTTAGTGCCAGTATAATTCACCCCTTTCTGTGCCAAAGTTAGATTTAATCTTGAATAGTGAAGATCATCCTTTCTCCTAGTATTGTAGTTATGCACACTGCTATTACTTTTGTATTGGGTTTGGCTGTTAATAACAAATTTCATAAGAGCGTATATATACTGAGAAGCTACTGTGAATATCCCTAGATCCTAGCAAAACTTCAATGAAATACAGAGGTCAACAGCCAAAATATTAAGAAATGCCTTAACATCATTCAGTATGAAGCAATTATAATCAGTTTATTTATTTTACTTTATTCATTCCTTATCCATCTGTAGACATTAAATATAATATGTCTCTAGTCCAAATGTACATACAAATTTTATGTGAAATCATTACAAGGAAATAGAACATACAAATTTATATATAAAATTATATGCACTGCATAATACAAAGAGGTACAATGCATAGTAATACGAATTCAGAAGAAAAAGGCAAAAAACTTTTACAAAGCATTTAAGACTGAGCTACAGATATGTCAGTCTCCACGTTTATGCTTCAGGAAAAGAAATGGAGAACCAGCACTGAACAACACAGAAAACTGTGAACTGCCGGCTAACTATTTTAAAAAACTGCTCAGCTGTGAAGAACCAAAGGAAGTCTGACCTTACTATAATCTGAAATCTATGTTGTACCATCTTCACCCTCTAGTTTCAAAGAAACATAAGAGATTATCAGAAAATTAAAAAGTCATGTAGTATGTAAAAAACTGGTATATTTGTGGGAATGTGGAAAAGAGCATGTGAAAATCTAAAAAAGATCTTACACAACATAATTCTAAATATTTGGGATACAGAAGAAATACAGGAAGAATGGAAAAGCAAACTGATAACATACAGGGGAATATCAGGGAGGTTTCTAAAAGGGAAGATTCTGTGTGGAACAAATCTTCAATTTCAGATCAACAATACTGCACTACATAATGTCATCACCTTTGTGGATTTAAAAAAAGAAAGAAAGAAAGAAAAATTTGTAATTCTATCAACATAGCAATGCTGTTCTCTACACTAAAAGACTTTGTATTAGATAATAAAGTACTGAATTTGATTAAACACTCTCTCATGAACATGAAATGAAAAGGTAAATTACAAGGTCAAATTTGGGGAATGTTTGAAATCAGAACAGGAGTCTGACAGTGGGAAGGACTTTCCCTTGAACTCTTTAATAGTGTTTTGGAAAAAATCATTAGAGAATAGGGAAGCATAACACAAAAAGCTGGAATAAATCTGCAGATAAAACTAAGAACAAAACACAAAGGAAACAAAATTAACAGCCTGGTCTCTGTGGATGATCTTGTACCTCTACCAAAGATATAGAACCAGCCAACACACAAATAAACCTTCTTGGAAGAATATTGGAGAAAGCAAGGCCACAAATCTTGGCATCCAGGACAAAATACATGACAAATATATGGGTTCTTTGAATTATTTAAAAAAGATTTAGGGACAATTAACTATGTTCAAAATTTTAAGTACCCATGATAAATAATTAAAATGAATGGAATGACCAGAAAACCAAACAGTACTAGATAACCAGAAGATGTAGATGAAATATCAACTCTCCACGGTCATCAACAATAAAAAAAAATCATTCTCCTTTAATGTGAAAATTAGAAACCATGAAACAGTTGTAAAGCATATGTGCTCTATAAAGCAGAGTGCACTGCCATGATTAAAGCCAAAGAAGGCCAAGTAGGATTTATCACTGCAATAACAGTTCTGTCCTTCTTTCTGCCAGAGCCTTGAAAACAAATGTATATCAAAAATTTAATGTATTTGTAAAATAGTGAATTGAGGTATAATGATAGTTAAATAATAATTTCATGTCATAAGTTTAATGTCAAGGCGCACAGTTACATTGCAAAATTACATCAGCAAGAGCAAAAAAAAGGAAATCACAAAAGAAACTAGTCGTAAAAACTTCCTTCAAATTCCATTTATGATCTTGTACCTCTACCAAAGATATAGAACCAGCCAACACGTAAATAAACCTCCTTGGAAGAATATTGGAAAAATCAAGGCCACAAATCTTGGCATCCAGGACAAAATACATGACAAATATGTGGGATATAGACTTCATTTTTGATATTACCACAGAGACAAATGTCTAGTGACCCCAAAACATGTTAATGTGCAGCCCAACTGACAACACCTTTGTGTCTTATCCTCCAGCAACTAGGAAAGGACTGGGTGAGTGCTTTCCTAGCTACAAGCATCTAGAGAACTGGCCACCCATCAGGTTGGTACCACATACATGTATGTTCTTCAAGTGGTACCTCCTCTAGGCAAGCCAATAGCACTTTGTCATGAAACTTTATGGTTTCTTCAAGAAATTAAGGTCCAATCACTGTCTCCAGTAATCCTACACCACATTTTCACACTCCAATGTTTCTGACTTTCAACCTGCTTCAGCCAGCAAATTTTCAGTTGTGGCCCAATACTGCATACTTCTTACATTCGGCTTTCCAAGCTTTGTAATATGAAAAAATTCTCTGAAGAAAGAATCTATTATTGTGACAGTACATCAGGATTGAGTGACAGAATTCGATATGTCTTCTGCAATCCCTCTGGTTAATCTGTTGGTCAAGAGGAACATGATATGGATGAAAGGCATTTGCACACAAAATTTGAAAAATGCTATTTAACTTGTTTCAAAGGCATTCATAATTACACTGGAGCTAGCATTTGATTTATGAGCACCACAGCCATAAAACCTATTTCGCTCACTCCAGTTGCTGGAGGTTTGCTCTTTACCCTATGCACAGTATTCCAGTGCCCTTAAAATAATAATTCTTTTGCACATGTGCTGAACTGTCACTCCTGGTTGACACCATTTGTCAGGATACTTTTATGCATACAACTCAACTGTTCTTTTTACATTCCTTCCGCATTCTCCATAAAACAGTAATATATCTAGTTTCTCTTGGTTTGTGAAAGACATTTATTTCCTTCAAACTAATTGGTACTCAACTACATGCAATCAACACAGACAGAATGAAAACTACATTTCCTCTGAACCCCTTTTATAACAGTCTTGTGGTGTTGCAACACTCTGTCTCCTGCTTCTGTGACATGACGTATTTCCTTATTTGGTATGGAATCATGAACTCCCACATAAGACAGCAATTAGATCCATGTTCAAAACAGATAAATTCTAATTTCTAAATATTATTATTCCTCCAAAATTAGGAAAATGATTTCAGTTGAATTCATATCTTTTAGAACTACAATACTGGCAGCAGAAATTACTATATTTTCACATGAAAAAGTGAAGTTAACAGCAATATCTCCATAATTAATACAGATATGAAAACAGACTATAAGTTCTTTAGTGAAGCCTTTCTCATAATTCATCTGGGTGAAAGCAGAATTATGATATCTTAAATGATTCCAGATATATTTGAGCTGAACAACTTAGATGAATCATCCAGTACAACAGGAATTTAAGAACAACTTAGTCATAATAGCAACAATGGGGACATAATTAAATTTGTCACTACTCCCCCATCTGCTTCTATTACAGGAGAGAAATTTCAAACAAAGTACTAATATAGCTATCTATTTTGAGCATTTTATACCTGATTCTTCCTTGCTGCTATATGAAGAGGTGTGTGGCCATTCTTAGCTGTGGCATGTGGAGAGGCTCCCTTGTCGAGCAACAAAAGGGCAACATTTTGATGGTCATAGTGACTAGCCACATGCAAAGGTGTAACACCATTCTAAGAACAATAAAAACAGAAAACATTAGACACTAATGTATGTATTAGTGATACACTTTAACATTTCAGATCCACTTTTTTAAATAAAATAATGGAACTTCTTGCTGCAACAGAAGAATTTGTTTCAGTCCAACCGCACTTGAGAACACAATTAACATTACAAATTTGATAAACAAGCACAAAATATTTATTTTTAAAAGTGGCTTGAAATGACCATCTCATTCCAGTTACAGCTTTAGATATTAAGAATGTAGAATACTTATAGTGAAAGAAAAGGGAAAAGATACAACCTTCTATGAAAGTGAATTCTGTTTCACTAGTATAATAAATAAAACTAAAAAGCTAAAAATAGCACATGATTTAATCTCACTATAACCTGAATGGCTGTAATATAGAAAAAGAGCAGAGGAAGTGTTTTATCAAAAATAAACTTTTGAATATCTTCAACTGGCTCCTCTGTCAGTGTTTGTCAGAACATGTCAGCAATAACAAAAATAAAGTGAATACTTTCTTGATGTTCTGCTAATATCACTTATCCTCACTTACTTACAAACTGATTTTCTTCTTCTTGGAACATCGTGAGGTGACAATTGAATGTCACAAATATAGATCAAATAATGTGCACTTGATGAGATTGTAATAACACAGATATAGGGTCCTTAACTTGTGATGAGTTGTATTTAAAATCAATCAACAAATTACTTACATTTAAAAATAAATAATACAGTTTAATTTAATATTCTAATCTGTTTCTCTAACAAATGCCTAAATTAAACTCATCTTAAGAGAGGAGGAAAAGGAAACAATGATCACTGATTTGGAAATGCACTTGTGTTCTACATCAGATGTCTGTTGATTTCAAGTATTTCCAGTACTGTCATCTTTCTACTTTTATTAACAGTGTGTAGAATATTATAATGTATATGTATGAATTGATTTTCTGGTAAAATATGTTCCACAAAGATCAGATATGTCTTAGGCTACTAGAATACAAGATACGTTTGAGACCAATGAACACAGATATAACCTTCACAGAACTAGTTGTATTATTGTACACTAACAGTTGATAGGATGTAGATGAAGATGAAACAGGAGATATGATACTGTGTGAAGAGTTTGACAGAGCACTGAAAGACCTAAGCCGAAACAAGGCCCCGGGAGTAGACAACATTCCATTAGAACTACTGATAGCCTTGGGAGAGCCAGCCCTGATAAAACTCTACCATCTGGTGAGCATGATGTATGAGACAGGCGAAATACCCTCAGACTTCAAGAAGAATATAATACTTCCAATCCCAAAGAAAGCAGGTGTTGACAGATGTGAAAATTACCAAACTATCAGTTTAATAAGCCATGGCTGCAAAATACTAACACAAATCCTTTATAGATGAATGGAAAAACTGGTAGAAGCCAACCTCGGGGAAGATCAGTTTGGATTCCATAGAAATGTTGGAACACATGAGGCAATACTGACCCTATGACTTATCTTAGAAAATAGATTAAGGAAAGGCAAACCTATGTTTCTAGCATTTGTAGACTTAGAGAAAGCTTTTGACAATGTTGACTGGAATACCCTCTTCCAAATTCTGAAGGTGGCAGCGGTAAAATACAGGGAGTCAAAAGCCTATTTACAATTTGTACAGAAACCAGATGGCAGTTATAAGAGTCGAGGGGCATGAAAGGGAAGCAGTGGTTGGGAAGGGAGTGAGACAGGGTTGTAACCTCTCCCTGGTGTTATTAAAGCTGTATATTGAGCAAGCAGTAAAGGAAACAACAGAAAAATTCAGAGTAGGAATTAAAATCCATGGAGCAGAAATATAAACTTTGAGGTTCGCCGATGACATTGTAATTCTATCAGAGACAGCAAAGGACCTGGAAGAGCAGCTGAACGGAATGGACAGTGTCTTGAAAGGAGGATATAAGATGAACATCAACAAAAGCAAACTGAGGATAATGGAATGTAGTTGAATTAAATCGGTTGATGCTGAGGGTATTAGATTAGAAAATGAGATGCTTAAAGTAGTAAATGAGTTTTGCTATTGGGAGAGAAAAATAACTGATGATGGTCGAAGTAGAGAGGACATACAATGTAGACTGGCAATGGCAAGGAAAGCATTTCTGAAGAAGAGAAATTTGTTAACATTGAGTACAGATTTAAGTGTCAGGAAATCATTACTGAAAGTATTTGGAGTGTGGCCATGTAGGGAAGTGAAATGTGACAATAAATAGTTTGGACAAGAAGAAAATAGAAGCTTTCAAAATGTGGTGCTACTTAATAATGCTGAAGATTAGATGGGTAGATCACATAACTAATGAGGAGGTACTGAATAGAATTAGGGAGAAGAAAAATTTGTGGCACACCTTGACTAGAAGAAGGGATCAGTTGGTAGGACATGTTCTGAGGCACCAAGGGATCACCAATTTAGTATTGGAGGGCAGCGTGGAGGGTAAAAATCATGGAGGGAGATGAAGAGATGAATACACTAAGCAGATTCAGAAGGATGTAAGTTGCAGTAGGTACTGGGAGATGAAGAAGCTTGCACAAGATAGAGTAGCATGGAGAGTTGCATCAAACCAGTCTCTGGACTGAAGACCACAACAACAACAATAATTCTAAATAGTGATTTATTATACAGTGAAATACAAAGTTTTGGATGGGTAAAGTGATTATAATTTTTACAGTTTACAAGATGATGATGATGATGAGCGTTTGGCGTCATTGGCCGGGAGGCCCCTCGCGGGGCAGGTCCGGCCGCCATATCGCAGGTCTTATTACATTCGGCGCCACATTGGGCGACCTGCACGCCGGATGGGGATGAAATGATAATGAACACAACACAACACCCAGTCCCTGAGCGGAGAAAATCTCCGACCCAGCCGGGAATCGAACCCGGGCCCAGAGGACGGCAATCCGTCACGCTGACCACTCAGCTACTGGGGCGGACTCAGTTTACAAGATAAGGTTCCATTATAGTCAACATGGCAAAAAAAATAAGTCACAAAGATGAAATATTTAAGGGTAAACATCCAAAGACATTCAAGATGGAATGAAAATGTAAATGCAGTTGTGCAGAAGCTAGATGTCATGATGTGATTCATTGGAAGAATTCTGTGGTAGTGTTATTAATCCATGAAGCAAGCTAATTACAAAGCCATATCTAACATCTACATGAGGATTATTTCTAAGTTTGGAACAGTCACAAAGATGGGTTAATGTAAGATATAGTGAAACTTCATAGAAAAGCAGTAAGATTCTTGTTTAATCAGACTTAAAATCTGACACAAAAAGCAACAGAATGTAGGAGGAAACAAACACGCATGAAAATAAGTTTTGTATCACCTTGATTTTCAGAGTTCTGAAAACTGTACAGAAAATTGGAATAGATCAACATAGACATCATTTCCACCCTTTTTATTACTCTTGAAAACCACACATTGCATGTTGTACCACCATACAGCAAGACATTCAGAGGTGGTGGTCCAGACTGCTATACACACCAGTACCTCTAATACCCAGTAGCATGTCCTCTTTCATTGGTGCATGCCTGTATTCATTGTAGCATATTATCTACAAGTTCATCAACGCACTGTTGGTCCAGATTGTTCCACTCCTCAACGGTGATTCAGCATAGACCCCTCAGAGTGGCTGGTGGGTCACATCATCCATAAACAGCATTTTTCAATCTATTCCCGGCATGTTTGATAGGGTTCACGCTTGGAGAACATACTGGCCAATCTGGTCGAGCGATGTCATTATCCTGAAAGAAGTCATTCACAAGATGTGCATGATGGGGGTGCGAATATTTGTCCGTGAAGATGAATGTCTCGCCAAAATGCTGCCAATATGGTTGCACTATGAGTCAGAGGATGACATTCATGCATCGTACAGCCATTATGGTGCCTTCCATGTCCACCAGTGATGTATGTCGGCCCCTCATAATGCCACTCCAAAACAGCAGGGAACCTCCACCTTGTTGCACTCACTGGACAGTGTGTCTAAGATATTCAGTCTGACCAGGTTAACTCCAAACACATCTCAGAAGATTCTCTGGTTGAAGGCATATGCGACACTCACTCATAAAGAAAATGAGATGCCAATCCTGAGCAGTCGATTCAGCATGTTGTTGGGCCCATCTGTACCATACTGCATGGTGTTGTGGTTGCAAAGATGGACCTTGCCATGGATGTCGAGAATGAAGTTGTGCATCATGCAGCCTATTGTGCACAGCTTGAGTCATAACACGACTTCCTGTGGCTGCACAAAAAGCATTATTCAACATGGTGGAATTGCTGTCAGGGATCCTCCAAGCCATAATCCGTAGGTAGTGTTCATCCACTGCAGTAGTAGCCCTCGGGTGGCTGAACGAGGCATGTCATTGACAATTCCTGTCTCTCTGTGCCTCTTCCATGTCCGAACAACATTGCTTTTGTTCACTCCGAGATGCCTGGACACTTCCCTTGTTGAGAGCCCTTTCTGGCACAAAGCAACAATGCGGACATGATCAAACTGCATTTGGACCATCTAGTCACGGTTGAACTACAGACAACACGAGCCGTGTACCTCCTTCCTGGTGGAATGAATGGAACTGATCGGCTGTCGGACCCCCTCCATCTAATAGGCACTGCTCATATTTGGTTGTGTAGATCTTTGGGCAGGCTTA
Source organism: Schistocerca piceifrons (assembly GCF_021461385.2). NCBI lineage: Eukaryota > Metazoa > Arthropoda > Insecta > Orthoptera > Acrididae > Schistocerca > Schistocerca piceifrons. The sequence continues at coordinate 787,946,776 of NC_060149.1, forward strand.
GTGACATCTCCAAATAGTCTAATGAACTGTGTCTGTGATACAATATCGGCAGTCAACATCTATCTTCAGAAGTTTTGGGAACTATGGTGATGCAAAACTTTTTTTGATGCGAGTAGATGTTCTGCATCTTGGAAACTTATTCTAAAAACAAAGCAATCTATGATTAGGAGCAGGAATATGGACACTCATTCTTCCTATGCATTATCTAAGAGCAGAAGAGGTAGAGTGCGTGAGGGAAAGGGGGGGGGGGGAGGGGGAGAGAAAAGATTTTGGCATGTTATACATAATCTATCACACACTACATTGTGCCATGCGCAGATTGAATGTAGATATAAATGAAGTGTAAGTGTAGCAGGTATCATATGTGAACCTCTGATGATATTCTCTCGTGATATCAAATGACTTATCCAAACACACAAAACTTTTTCATTCATTTTGGATCATCTGTATCAAAAGAATCAGAAATTTAGATTATAATGTTTGAACTTAGTATACTGACTCACAAAAAGTGCCATTAGTGAAATTAAATATATTTACTTGAAGTCAAGAAATTTACTTATCATTTTTGTTTAACTCATTGTTTCTATTATGGCTCATGTTGGATAAATGAATCAAAGTGAAGAACTGGTTGGGTTGGGGTTGGGCTGTTTGGGGAAGGAGACCAGACAGCGAGGTCATCAGTCTCATAAGAACTGGTACCAAATTAGTTATATGAAATAACCATCTTGTAAGATGAAAGTCAAACAGAAGACCAGCAACAGAGTAAGAAGACTCAATATTTCTGAACCTGGCAAGTATGAGAATAATAATGGTAACTATTATTCACATATAACTTATTACTCTGCCATGGATGGTATTCTGCAAAATACTTCATGTCAGAGTCAAAGACAGTACAGGTACAAGTAAAAGAGAACACGAGGGCATATTTATGCCAAACAGAGATTTTCAGTAATGTGTGTACCGTAAGTTATAAGGTTATTGAAGATTCAGTAGTGGATTGGATTTTAAGAACACGTATAACTAAGTTCAATGAGAACTACTCGCACATATCCTGAATGAATGGAAAATCGATGACAATTCTGTTCCATTGATTAAGCATTCTTTCACTAACTAAGAGAAGTTAATGGGTAAAATCTTGGAAAAATCTTATACTAAATATGTTATCAAACAGAGCAAAACCATTTCTACTCTAATTTAAAAGAAATTAAAGACCCGAGGAAGATGTTGAGCTTAAAAGAAAGACATGACGATCAGTGTAAAATTGGACATTGACCCAGATTTTTGCATGTTGATTATCTGGAACTTGCAGAGGTGTATGACATGTTTGGCAATGGCATGAATTCTGCAATCATGAAGATTACTAGGCAGAAATAAATTAATTAATAAAAACAGTAATGATGTGGTCCTGAAAATAAACTTCAAGAATTCTAAATAAATTATGGGCAGATTTGAAGGATCAATTAACTGAGATATTTAGGTGAAATGACACCAAAGAGTAGCCTGGAACAGCACATTATCAATAATAGTGTTTACGAATTGGACTAGGTGCATCACATGATGAAGAGTGTCAGTAATAAAATCCTGTACACGTGTTCTTATCCCGAGGCACATTTGTCAGACCTACAGCGTCATGTGCTTTGGAGACACTGTTTACAGAGAATGGCAACACAAATGGTCACAGATTTGTTTGATCCGTGGGAAAGTTTCACAGAGATGCTGAAGAAACTAAACTGGCATATTCTTGAAGACAGATGCAAACTATCCCAAGAAACCCTACTGAAAAAGTTTCAAGAACCAACTTTAACTGATGGCTCTTGGAATATACTATAACCCCTTACATATTGCTCACATGCAGATTGTGAGACAAGATTAGGTTAATACAGCATGCACAGAGGCATTTAAACAATCATCCTTCCTGTGCTCCACACATGAATGGAGTTGGAAGAAACTCATAACTGGTACAATATACCGTGTGATTCACAAAGATATGCAAATATTTTACTATGTTATCCTAAAAGTAAAACTAAAGAAAAAAGTTCATATAAACATAAGTCCACAAACATTTAGTTATGGAGTTATGACTAATAAAAGATTTTGCCTGCAATTTAGCAACTCTGGTAATATGAAGCCATCACAAAACTGTATGAGGTTAAAGTAAAGCATGATTTCCACTTATTTTGTGGTTATTGGTCTAGTTAATCTAATAAAACAGGTTCCAGATGTGTATCTGCAGTAGTTTTCCAGAACATCCAGAGAAGCAAGGATTATTATACAAGTAAATTTGTTTACTTTCTATTAATAATGTAGAAATGTTTATGTCATTGTTGGCAACTGTTAGTGAGTTGTGCCAGTCATTTATTAACCTTGAAAAGAGTTAGTTTTCTGTATTGTTCAGTGAATTGTCTGGAACTTAAAAAGCAAATTGGGCGATGTAGTAAATAAATTAAAAATTTTATGAAATTAGTTCTTTGGTTCTCTGGATGTTCTGGAAAACTACTGCAGATATACATCTGGGACATTTTTTATTATATTCACAAAATAAATGGAAATCATGCTTTACATTAACCTCATACAGTTTTGTGATGGCTTAATATTATAGAAGTTGCTAAATTTCACACAAAATCTTTTATTAGCCATAACTTTGCAACTAAACATTTGTGGACCTATGTTTATATGAACTTTTTTCTTTAGATTTACTTGTAGAATAACATATTAAAATATTTGCATATCTTCAGTAATCACCATGTATACAGCTAAGTCTGCAATAATAAGTTTATTTCAACAATGTAAAGCAAAATGTGTGCCATATTGAAGAAAACCGATGAGATATAGGCAAATTCAAACATATGGTTAAATAAAACCTACAAGATTTTATTAAAGTGTGATTAGAAGAAGAAGAAAAGAAATACTGAAATGACTCCTGTCAGAAGAGAAAAATAGAAACTACTCACTGACAATTACACTATGCAAATATCAAACAAATAAAAGAGGATCACATAGAAATTAAAAAAGTGTGAGAAGTGAAGTAACTGTCTAAAATAGTTCTTGATAAAAAGAAAACAAATACATCTTGTTCACCCTCCACTCAACTTAGGCAGTGTTTGTGAACAGAACTAGATATAGCTTTATTAAAGCAACTGAACATGATTCTGCTCATAGCAATTTATTTTATTTTGTTTTATTTTTTTTGCTCATATCAGTTTTGGGAATTTATGGATGAACTAAATTATGCAGTAGCGAAGGGATTGAAATTTCTGTACATTCAATAAAGAGACCAGTATTTCACTCCTCTATCATCAGTCGATTATGAAACATCACTTCACAAGTGATATAGTATTCACACAGATCTACAAAAGGTCATTCAAACCACAAAAAAAAAAAAAGAAGAAATTTACCTTTCCCTGCGCATCGACAGGGGCATCACGCTGAAGTAAAAGCTTTGCAACTTTCATGTTCCCATATTTTGCAGCGAGATGAAGTGGTGTGAAGCCTTTCTTTGTTGTAGCTGTGAGAGATGCTCCATGTTCCAATAAAACAGATGCGACCTGTACCAATTGAAAACAAGAATGGAAGTCACAGAAAGCTGTTAAAAGTGCATCAGTGATTTCAGACACAAATTTTAAGAAGAATGTAATACAAAAGTATTACAATCCCTCTGTCATAAGATGGTCATAACATAAGTTGCATTTATTTACAATTTCAAATAATATGCATTAATTAACAAAGTGTTCCACATGTCTAAACATGGAAGAACATGTTTGAGGTTGTGAATTAAACCTAGGAATATGTTACTAAAGAGAAGCTTCCATTATTCTTTTTCAGCTGCTATTTATTTGGAAACTTCAAATGAATATTAATTATGTACTGTTAGAACTGATATTCATTTTTCTGCAGTTATTGTCACTTGTGATACTGTTATGAATTTGCAATCCCAGAGTCTAGACATTCAAGCACTTTAGGCAGTGATTGATGAATATAATTTCAATTTATCTCTGAATTTCCAAAAATTATGAGGCGGAATTATGTGCCTTCAGCAGCAAACATAAATAATACAGCCAAATGACACAAGACTATGCTAGCTTTCAGAACTATTAGTTCTTTCACTGAGGAAAGAGAGGGATAGTTTGGTAAATCTTTCAAAGAAAAGGTAGATCAATTAGTTGGGCCCAAGAGCAGGGAACATAGACTGGGAGCTCAGTAACTTGGCCTTCCCTTTTTAACCTGCCTTGAACAGTCCTCCTCTTCTTCCCAACGATGGAAAGATCTGAAAGCTATGATAGTGTTGTGTACTTTCACTTTTATGTGTATCAGTCAGTACCAATATTTATTTTACCAGCTGGATATAATTACTGATAAATGATTCAGTCTCACAGTTCAACAATTTTTATTGATTGAATTTGCTTCAGACGAAAAATTGTTTGTGTTCTTCAGCTTTCAAAACTGTATGTTCTATTCTTTTGTCTGTAATGTCACTTTTTTGTAAATAATTTTATAAATTTGTATGTGCAGTCTCTCAACATCAATTCAAAATATATTGTCTGTGGATGGATAGAGAAATTAATTTAAGAAACTGGATTTAACACCAGTTTGTATCTCACAACAACTTGTTGAATAGTCTCATTTGAGAATAAAGATCACTATTCTCAATCTCACATTAGGACTTAAATACATGAAGTGGCTTTACATCTTCACAGTTACTTCCAAACATAAAAGATTACTTATTATTAATGAAAACCACTATAAATTAATAAATGAAATGGAGTGTAAACTCTCATCTGCACACACAACACCTACTAACCATTATAGGATTTACTCAAATGAATGAGAACTTAAATAACTTTTTAGGGATTGATGTTGGACTAGTATTGGAAAGTTGCAAGAAACTCCAAAATTAAGTTCCTGGGTCAGACTGTAATCTAACTGAAAACAAAAGGTGCATAGTAAAATGGTATCATCTCCAGCTGACACCCACACAGATGATGGATTTCCCAAAGTTCCATTCAATTGGCTTATCAGTGTTTTGTTTCAGTTTTAGTTTGTCATCCCTTTGCACACTGAGGAATTCAGCAAACAAATTTTCAGGTGTTAAAGAAGAGCAGAAGGAAGATTAGTCATTGTGTCAACATGATTTATATGGAGTATAAGCTGAGCTTCAGAAGGGTAGGAAAGTGGTCATGGGTATGGGTGTGGGGAGAGGAGATGGTACATTAAATAGTCTTTTGAGGAACCATTGTAGGCTTTGACTGAAGCAATTTAAGTAAACACAGGAAACCTACATCAGAAAGTTGGGATGGACAGGCAGTAATTTTAATCCAGCTGTTCCTGAATATAGGGCCAGTGTCTCAACCACAACAATGCCACAGTTAGGATCTGATCATTCAGATACATTTAAGCAAACTGTTGATCAGTACCGTTTAATTGTATGCTATGAAGATTTGTAAAATCATGAACCAAACTGTTTGACAGGAACCAATTACTGTATAATCCTCTCACTTGTATGTCTTATCTGGCTGTTGATCAGTATGATCCTGTCAGCAGCAAATGTTCGGAGTTTTTAATACTTCTTCCAACTTTTTTGATCACTTAGATGAAAAATATCATCAGCCAAAATGAAAATCTTGAAGGATGATGTATCAGATATCACACATTATGAGCCTGATTGGATTTCTGACATACAGTCAAGTCAAGCAAAGCCTTATGAAAGTCAAACTGACAGACTGTTAAGAAGTTATTGTACAAAAACTCTCTCTCTCTCTCTCTCTCTCTCTCTCTCTCTCTCTCTGTGTGTGTGTGTGTGTGTGTGTGTGTGTGTGTGTGTGTGTGTAGAGGGTTTGGGGTGGGGAAGGATCAAGAAAGTGATCTACCAGTAACTAGCTGGAGTTGTGACGTAATTGGCCCATTACAACTCAAAGCTTCATGTGTCATTAAAAGAAAATTTTCAAAGCTTCATGTGTCATTAAAAGAAAATTTAAGAAATTACAGCAAGTTTAAAAACAGGACAAAAAAGCTTCAAAATATATAAATCTAGTCACCTACCATCATTACAGTTTAGGACGGTTCATGAGAAAATGTGTAATTTTGTGATGAAGTGTGAACCTGTTTTAAAAAGATGCCACAAGTGGTGGAAGGACACTACTCTTCCATGTGGTGCTGTAGGTGTGCAATATAGGAGAATTTATTGGCACTTCAAGTAACAGTTGTGATCAAAAACCAACCAACTGGCATATAATATAGTAGAAAGATGGACTTACATCCAAAGAGTGAGACTTGCTTGTGTAAACAACAAAGAATGTGTCCAATAGTTATTAGAACAGAATGGTACATCATATTATAACTGAAAATATGCATTAGAATGTATAATTCTGATGTCTCTTTCGAAATTAAGTCAATTAAGCATCTGGAATGCCAAATCATTGTGGTTTTATTAAGCTTGATGAAGGTGTCTTCACAAAACTACACTCCTGGAAATTGAAATAAGAACACCGTGAATTCATTGTCCCAGGAAGGGGAAACTTTATTGACACATTCCTGGGGTCAGATACATCACATGATCACACTGACAGAACCACAGGCACATAGACACAGGCAACAGAGCATGCACAATGTCGGCACTAGTACAGTGTATATCCACCTTTCGCAGCAATGCAGGCTGCTATTCTCCCATGGAGACGATCGTAGAGATGCTGGATGTAGTCCTGTGGAACGGCTTGCCATGCCATTTCCACCTGGCGCCTCAGTTGGACCAGCGTTTGTGCTGGACGTGCTGACCGCGTGAGACGACGCTTCATCCAGTCCCAAACATGCTCAATGGGGGACAGATCCGGAGATCTTGCTGGCCAGGGTAGTTGACTTACACCTTCTAGAGCACGTTGGGTGGCACGGGATACATGCGGACGTGCATTGTCCTGTTGGAACAGCAAGTTCCCTTGCTGGTCTAGGAATGGTAGAACGATGGGTTCGATGACGGTTTGGATGTACCGTGCACTATTCAGTGTCCCCTCGATGATCACCAGTGGTGTACGGCCAGTGTAGGAGATCGCTCCCCACACCATGATGCCGGGTGTTGGCCCCGTGTGCCTCGGTCGTATGCAGTCCTGATTGTGGCGCTCACCTGCACGGCGCCAAACACGCATACGACCATCATTGGCACCAAGGCAGAAGCGACTCTCATCGCTGAAGACGATACGTCTCCATTCATCCCTCCATTCACGCCTGTCGCGACACCACTGGAGGCGGGCTGCACGATGTTGGGGCGTGAGCGGAAGACGGCCTAACGGTGTGCGGGACCGTAGCCCAGCTTCATGGAGACGGTTGCGAATGGTCCTCGCCGATACCCCAGGAGCAACAGTGTCCCTAATTTGCTGGGAAGTGGCGGTGCGGTCCCCTACGGCACTGCGCAGGATCCTACGGTCTTGGCGTGCATCCGTGCGTCGCTGCGGTCCGGTCCCAGGTCGACGGGCACGTGCACCTTCCGTCGACCACTGGCGACAACATCGATGTACTGTGGAGATCTCACGCCCCACGTGTTGAGCAATTCGGCGGTACGTCCACCCGGCCTCCCGCATGCCCACTATACGCCCTCGCTCAAAGTCCGTCAACTGCACATACGGTTCACATCCACGCTGTCGCGGCATGCTACCAGTGTTAAAGACTGCGATGGAGCTCCGTATGCCACGGCAAACTGGCTGACACTGACGGCGGCGGTGCACAAATGCTGCGCAGCTAGCGCCATTCGACGGCCAACACCGCGGTTCCTGGTGTGTCCGCTGTGCCGTGCGTGTGATCATTGCTTGTACAGCCCTCTCGCAGTGTACGGAGCAAGTATGGTGGGTCTGACACACCGGTGTCAATGTGTTCTTTTTTCCATTTCCAAGAGTGTATGTCTGGCAAATACTCATGTATATTCCACCAGCATATTCACAGTACATCTAGTGCAATTTTGAAATACTAGTATCTAATAAAATGAGGATATGTCTAAATGGGGTCTTGAGGAGTCTTAGGCAGTGAAAATGAAATGTTTTGATGTTCATGGGGAAAAAGGGAGCAGGTAGGTGGGAGGGAGACAGACTTAAACCAGTTTGAACTTCACATTTATTTAAAACTATACCAATTTCAGTGCAGGAAAATCAAGCATGTACTCCAACACACAAATTGTGAGTGTAGTTAGTTTTGTACTGCTTAGTCTTCTCAGCACTTAAGTGATATATTTGTACTGATGAGTGAAAATCACTGATAACCACCATTCACAGGAGATTGAGTGCACCATTCAAATTAACTAGCAATATTAATTATCAGTGGATGAGGCAGGGCAAGTCACAGCATTGAAAAGAAAATCGCGATTGATGAAAATTTTTAGGCAAATATTTTGATGTTTGAGATATGTGGCAGCATGGAGTTGCAGTGAACTGATTTAATAATGGACATGTATGTATACTTTAAACTGGATACAGATAAACATGTTTCCTACTTGAAACTGCTTTTGATTGATTGTAATCTTTACAGGAGCTGGGGTACAATGACATTTTATGCTATATCATATATTTTATAAGTAACTAAACATATTATTTTATAAAAAACATCATTTCCAGCTGTGTATGAGCTGCATACAAACATTTTCTGTGTAGCTGTGTGAACACAATCCTAGGCTATTTGTGTTAAGTGGTACTTGCAACTTAAACTTTGCATGCATTTCTTTTTAACACTCTGACTTATGATCAAAAATTCAATTATTGTGAAGAAAGCATTGTCAATGGGGGAACAGACAGTTTATTTTAGAATACTTGTAAGTTACTGAACATGAATATAACTAACTACTGAAGTGCATGTTCTTTATGCAGTAATGTTGAAATGCCAAGTGACAATGTAGAACTTTTTATGTAATTTTGAGTTTAAGGAATATGATGTCTGTGCATCACACTATGTCACGTAAAATTTAGCTCTACTATACACACAATAAATACTGTGTAATCATGACCTACAACTGAATCTGAAGATTAACAAGAAATCATGTTTAATCAGGTTAGTATGTCTTCTATTGTAATCATATTTCTCTATTATATGTGACAAAATGGGGAATAATATCATTAAACTTTAAATATACAGAAGTTGAGATGATGACATTATAGAATATCTTAAAATATGCATAGTAAACAAAACTTATAAACTGTACTATCTGTGGAACCTTGCTCAAAGAGCTTCGAATTTTCAATAATTTATCATTTATGAATGCAAATTTTGGGTCTATTAACCCACTTATAGCATGGTAGAGGTGGTGAAAGGGTTGCTTTGTAGACAATGTAGTTTCATAGATATAAGAAGAATTGAAAATCCGCTCAACTAAGCAATAGCTTTTAAAAAAAATCATATCAACACAAGCCCACAAATTAAAGATACAGTCATTGAGAAGCCTACCTGTTAAAACTGTGGTATACAGTATCTGTCTTCAAAATCATACTTTCACTACACTCTAAAACACACATAAGTAGTTGAGGGTACTTTGAATACCGCAACCATTTCCTCCCTTTCCCACTCCATTTACTAATGGTGTTTTGGATGAAAAACTCTCAGTATCTGGTCTCAATATGAGTCCAAACTTCACCTTCCAATCTAACCTAGACCTTGGGCAATGCTACAGATCAGTCTGTCACCACAACCTATGTTCCACAAACTAATACAGATGTAAAAGAAATATTGCAGTGTTCACCTTCTTTCTGTTTGCATGCATATGAACTCATGTACCACATCAATGTCGCATTACAGGACAAAACTAAAATCCTAGTCTTGTGCAGAATTTTAGGTCACATTTTTCAGTATGATTTGTCAGAAAGTGTCCAATACTATAAATAGAAGCCACAAAGTCCTACAAGAAGTTGAAAAAACGAAAACAAAAACATAAGATACGTCGCATTCGGGAGGACGCCGGTTCAATCCCGCGTCCGGCCATCCTGATTTAGGTTTTCCGTGATTTCCCTAAATCGCTCCAGGCAAATGCCGGGATGGTTCCTTTCAAAGGGCATGGCCAACTTCCTTCCCCATCCTTCCCTAATCCGATGAGACCAATGACCTCGCTGTCTGGTCTCCTTCCCCAGAAAAACAACCAACCATAAGATACGTTACACTTACATACTTATAAGTTTCATTTCCTTTAACATACTTCCCTTTTCATTCATATAGTTGGCCTAATGCTAAGCCAGCTGTTCAAAACACTCTTGGGACCATTTATTATAAACAGCCTTCAATTACTGTGTCACATCTTCATCAGAATTTGTTAAACATCTTCCTTTCAGTTTTAATTTTAGCTATGAAGAGGATAGAAATTGACCAGTGTATGGTTGGATAATTATGGCAGATTACTGATGCAGTAATATCATAAAATGCAAACTTTCTGACCCAGGAACATCACACTTATTAAAATAATCTGCATATTATGCCACGGTTGAAGAATTTTCACTAGAATTTCAGTTACATTTTATGCTGAACACACTGTAGAATGAGACCCCCTTCTGGGACACATTTATAGAGAATATCTCAAATAGCAAATAGTCCTGCATGAAAGGAAATGAGCAAAGATCACTTCTGTTCACAAAAAGGGTAAAGTATTGGATGCAAAAAATTACAGGCCAATACCACAGATGATAATCAGTTGCAGGATCCTAGAGCATAGTCTAAGCACAAAAATTATAATGAAATCTTCTCTAAAAAATTTGGCATGGATTCAGCAAAAACCAATTATATGCAACACAGCTATCTGTTACATATGTGATATCATGCAAACAGTAGGCAATGGTAAACACATAGATCCTATTTTCGCAGGTAATCAAAAGGTACTTTACATGCTACCACACTATACAATTGTACAGTTGTACAGAGCATATTCACAGATATATGGTAGACTCAATGAATATTTAACTGATAGCAACCAGTACATTATACTAAACTGTGAACATACAACAGGACTGAAAGTACATTGGTTGTGCTCCACAGCAGGGTTCTAGGACTTCCAATGTTCTCAATATATGTATATAACTTGTCAGATAGGATAAGCAGCACCAATAGATTGTCTGGTGTCATCTACAATAAATTATCATCATGTAAGGAAATTTGAAAAGATTTGGATAAAATTTCCACTCGATATAGGATAGCTCTCTTTAAATGTACATAAATATGAGATAAAGCGTCAGCAAATGTACAGAAAACAAGATAATATCTGGTTACGAGGTTAGTCGTGAATGTCTTCTGCAGATCAAATTATAAATATGAAAACTGGAAATGGAAAAATGTCCTGTGTAAACTCTGACATTTTTCAGGAAAACTGTAATGAGATGGAGCAGAGTTTGTAGCTAAGAACAGCACAACAAGAAATAGAGATCAGCTGCCACTGGCTGTCATATGAAAACAACACAACACCCAGTTCCTGAGCAGAGAAAATCCCCAACCCAGCCGGGAATCGAACGTGGGCCCGTAGGATGGCAATCCGTCATGCTGACCACTCAGCTATCGAGATGGATGGCAGCAATGTGACATACAGCTTGGTCATTCAGGCTCTGAATCACAATGCTTTGCCTGAGGCTCTGCCTCTGCCCTGCCAAAGTATCAGAGAGGGAATTCCATTTCCTACAACACTTGGTGTGGTTTAGTCTGATGCATTCACCATGGAGCAGCTATGCTGGGCCAGCACAACAGGGTTGGGAAGTATGAGCAATCTCTTGAGGTGGCTGCCATGGCAGAGGCATCTGTTCAGCACTATTACCTTCATACTGTTCCAGATATCAGCAGTCTTGGTACCACTGAACAATGTATTTATTTTACTTGCCATTGGCCATTGATGCTACTATCTTCAAAATCCAATGATTGTAGACAAACAGCAATAAAGAAGTTCTTGTATTTATGAACTGTCTTCCACTGCTGTGCCTGCATATATATTCAGCAGACAACTGCTACCCACATCCAGCCATAATGCTACACCCATTATAATAGGTGTTAGAAGAAGTACTGAAGGTGAAGATGGTCAAGCAGAAGACAGCAGCTAGTTACGTGGTACTGCACCGGGGTCATTTTGTGCAGCAGTATACGTAAATGCTTAATTTAAAGTTTGTTTGGGGGCTATATGATTGTTTCTATACCCTTTCTTCTTCCTTTCCATTTTGTTTTGCAGTATGGATGAACAAGTTTTGGCTCAAGATGTGATTCAGCATCTGAGAGATCAGGCAACTTAGTATGAGACAGAATTAAGATGACTAAGGGAGGAAAAGAGGGAACAGTCATATCGTAGTGCAATTATCCTTAGTAATAACACTACTTTGTTGGTCACTCCATTTTCTGGGAAATCAGGGGGAGATTTCTTTGTGTTTTTTGATAATTTAAATACAGCCACTAGGTTGGGAAATTGGACCTCAGGGAAAAATTGGTAGATGGATATAAAAGGGAAATAAACTGAGATACTAACATGAGCTGTTTAATGGGATATTTCAGAAACATAGGCAATCAGTAAAGATATTTGTTAACCACATTTGCAAAATTAATATCAGTGTATATTAGCTTACTGAAGATGATAATGTGAATATAGGTACACTCCTGGAAATTGAAATAAGAACACCGTGAATTCATTGTCCCAGGAAGGGGAAACTTTATTGACACATTCCTGGGGTCAGATACATCACATGATCACACTGACAGAACCACAGGCACATAGACACAGGCAACAGAGCATGCACAATGTCGGCACTAGTACAGTGTATATGCACCTTTCGCAGCAATGCAGGCTGCTATTCTCCCATGGAGACGATCGTAGAGATGCTGGATGTAGTCCTGTGGAACGGCTTGCCATGCCATTTCCACCTGGCGCCTCAGTTGGACCAGCGTTCGTGCTGGACGTGCAGACCGCGTGAGACGACGCTTCATCCAGTCCCAAACATGCTCAATGGGGGACAGATCCGGAGATCTTGCTGGCCAGGGTAGTTGACTTACACCTTCTAGAGCACGTTGGGTGGCACGGGATACATGCGGACGTGCATTGTCCTGTTGGAACAGCAAGTTCCCTTGCCGGTCTAGGAATGGTAGAACGATGGGTTTGATGACGGTTTGGATGTACCGTGCACTATTCAGTGTCCCCTCGACGATCACCAGTGGTGTACGGCCAGTGTAGGAGATCGCTCCCCACACCATGATGCCGGGAGTTGGCCCCGTTTGCCTCGGTCGTATGCAGTCCTGATTGTGGCGCTCACCTGCACGGCGCCAAACACGCATACGACCATCATTGGCACCAAGGCAGAAGCGACTCTCATCGCTGAAGACGACACGTCTCCATTCGTCCCTCCATTCACGCCTGTCGCGACACCACTGGAGGCGGGCTGCACGATGTTGGGGCGTGAGCGGAAGACGGCCTAACGGTGTGCGGGACCGTAGCCCAGCTTCATGGAGACGGTTGCGAATGGTCCTCGCCGATACCCCAGGAGCAACAGGTCCCTAATTTGCTGGGAAGTGGTGGTGCGGTCCCCTACGGCACTGCGCAGGATCCTACGGTCTTGGCGTGCATCCGTGCGTCGCTGCGGTCCGGTCCCAGGTCGACGGGCACGTGCACCTTCCGCCGACCACTGGCGACAACATCGATGTACTGTGGAGACCTCATGCCCCACGTGTTGAGCAATTCGGCGGTACGTCCACCCGGCCTCCCGCATGCCCACTATACGCCCTCGCTCAAAGTCCGTCAACTGCACATACGGTTCACGTCCACGCTGTCGCGGCATGCTACCAGTGTTAAAGACTGCGATGGAGCTCCGTATGCCACGGCAAACTGGCTGACACTGACGGCGGTGGTGCACAAATGCTGCGCAGCTAGCGCCATTCGACGGCCAACACCGCGGTTCCTGGTGTGTCCGCTGTGCCGTGCGTGTGATCATTGCTTGTACAGCCCTCTCGCAGTGTCCGGAGCAAGTATGGTGGGTCTGACACACCGGTGTCAATGTGTTCTTTTTTCCATTTCCAGGAGTGTATATAACAGGAAGCTGAGCAGAGAGCACTTGATGCATTTTTATGGGGTTTATGGCCAGAAATCACACACAGAATTCATATGCAACACCCAAAGTCTCTGAATGAAGCAACAGAAATCATGGTAGCACTGATGGAGATTGATGTGGTCACCAAACCACAGGTAAATAAGGAAATATTTAATACACATACCAAATGTCTTAGATGAGGCCATAGAGGTCAAATAGCAGGGAACAACAGTGTCAGGCATATAAACATTTTGGATATTCTAACTGCAACTGCAAGAACAGAAGTTCACAGAGACAAGGAAAGTGGTCACAGGGCGGACCTCATACGCCACCATTAAATCATGCAGAGGATGGTATGTCCACAGTACAACACTCCCAGTAAGGGCTAGAACAGGGCGCCTCTGAGCGCAATCAGCGGCAGACTTTTTTATGACCAGTTATGTACAAATGTTCATTAGATACTGTATCTCAAGTATTTGTGCCAAGTAGGAAATTTTGGAGATTTTTAGTAAGATCTTATGGGACCAAACTGCTGAGGTCATCGGTTCCTATGCCAAGTAGGAATATACTTGGTAAAGTAGAACTGAATCCATCATACTGGAAATTAATCATTTTAGGTGGGGGGTCAAGTTGATTCATTCAATTTTGCAGAGCTGGGATTCTCAGTGGGGATAGGTAACTTCTACATTTATATAGAAGTTCTACGTATGGCTGGCAGTGGTTACAAAGCTGTACTTGGTTTAGATTTCCTAGATGCGCATCATGAGAAATTTGATTTGGAATGGCATATAGTAGAATTGGATGGAGTTACAGCTGGAGAACCATTACTGTCGCAAGGGATGCCTGAGACATTGTGAGGGCCGCCTAAACTGGGTACCATGGTCCTTAACCTCAACTTATGGGATATCATAGCAAAAGGTAGTTGAAAATTAATCTGGGCTCATTTAGGAACTGCTCTGTTATTGTTGAGACTTTGTATGAGAATGAAGACTTAGGTAAACTACAATATTTGGCTATGTCTGAGAAATTGGTGGTAGCAGAGTTGTGCTTGTCAGTACTGATCCTTGTGAAATAACGCTATCATGTTGTAACTTGATAAGAATTATTCAACTACTGAGAAAGAAATGCTAGCATATGGAGTAACCTATTTCTGATGTTATTTATATAGATGTCATGTTAGAGTAATAACCAACCAAACATGTGGCCCTTAAATAGTTACTAGGACTTAAAGATCCAGCTAGTAGATTAACTAGAAGGGAGTTATGTTTTAGTGAGTTTGATTTTGATATAATACACTGTCCAAATAGATTGCACACAAATGCTGTGGTATGGATAGTGTCTTCACTGACTGCACATGGTACATCTCTGTGGAGGACATATTCAAATTGGCCTCTGTCAGATGCTGCTATAGAGGGCCTACCACACGCTGCCAGGTGGCACTAAACACACCAAAGAAGGACAACAAATTTGCATCACCTCACTATCTGCAATTGGGATTGGTTTTTGCATCTGAGCTGCTGCACTCAGAGTTCCACCTCAGATTATCTCCAGATTTCATCAGACTACTCTCAGATCATGCCAAGTGTACAAACAACAGTGCAGCAAGATCTTAGAAAGCTAGTTAGACTACACAAACCCAGTGCAACAGTATTGCTACTCCAACTGCTAGTGACTATTGAAAACCAGTACTAGTGGAACACAGAGAGAGACTGCAGAGACACTACAGGATACAAAGTTATGTATGCTTTATACAGATTACATTGTAAAGAAATACATGTCCTTTTAATCATTCTATAGTGTTTGATGTGTTCTAATGTGTTCATCAAGATGGACACAAAAACACAGCTGGTATAAGTCACAAAATACGCACCAAGGAATTGTGTAGTAGGGATGCATAGGAACCGAAGAAAGTGGAATGCAATGACCTAGATAACCTGTAGTTTACCAGACAGCCACAATTCAGCATGGAAGATGGAGTGCTGTACAGGAAGATGGGATGTGAGCTAAACATAATAGTGCCAGTAAAATTACAGAATGAAGTGTTGAGGCAAGCCCATGATTAATTCTAGTTAGACACACTGATCATACAGCAACAGACTACAGAGTAGCACAACATTACTGGTGGATGGCATATAGACATAACATCAATGATTATATCAAGATTTGTTTCCCAATTTCCACAAAGGATGGAACTCAGTCACCAAAAGATTATGTTACAACGGTTACCAAAGGCCGATTAACCATTTCAGATCATCAGCGTGGATGTTCTCAGACCATTTGCTCAAACACCTTGAAGAAGCCATTATTTACTAACAACAATCAATCATTTTTCACATATTGTTTCCATGACAGCCATACCTGACTAGCACACAGTATCAGTGGAACATGTGAAGGTCAATCATTGTGGACCAAAGTTCACATTGGAAACAGTAATAACACACCAAGGAATGAATTTTTTGTCTGATGTAATAATGTAGTTACAACAGGTATTGTGCATTAAGAAACTTAGGACCAGTGTATTGCACCCACAAGGAAATGGTCAAACAGAAAGGTTCCATCAAATTATAGCAAAAATGTTAAATTACTACATTAACTCTCAGCACAATGACTGGAATACCTTGCATCCACAAGTCATAGGAACAAAGAATTCAAAAAGAGCAAAGCAGTATCCCCTTACAAGGCTACAAAAGCCAGAAGATGTCTTCTCCTTTTGAGCTTTTTAAGGAGAAGGGAGTGGCTAGATTCTGGCAGTCCAATCTTGAAAACTATTTTCAGTACAGCCAATGCAGAGGACCAAGATAAGATAAATAAGGCTTTAAAACAAGTACAGGCAGATGTAGAAGGCAGCCTGGGAACAGTAGACCTAGTTACTATGCTGCTCACCAGCAAGGAAAAGGACAGAGCAAACAATACCAGACAGCTATGCATCTTGGCTGCAATGCTAACGTCCCATGTCTAGACATTATCAGACAACACTAATCATGCTTTGGGCATATTTAAGGACTATTTGGATAATGTAGATACCAGTTTAATGGCTGCAAGGCTATTCAGCACCCTCACTGACAGCATAACTGATGCACATACAAAAATCACCGAACTACATGAAGACCTGTTACATGCTGTTCATAGTCATTTCACACTGATACTACAACCTCCATTTTAGTTATTGGAAGGCTTACATAAGGTTCGAGCAGAGTTACCTGAACCATTAGAGTTGCTAACAGCAGTTGGGGGAAAAAAAATTACTATTTCATCATATGGCCAATGTCATGAGAACTGAAAATTCAAATACAAATACTATTAACTTGCAGAGACTGCAGATCAAAGTGTTATGCCCTCCACACTTACCCAGCAGCCTGGGACATTTTGAAAACAATTGTACATCTGAAAGTACACAAAGTACTAATGGTCATAGAGAACCACACACTGCTTTTGACTCAGAAATAACTGTGCTGCTGAACTGGGCCAATCAGCATGTGCCCTACATAATGGTTACACCGTGTCCATAGGTTGTGCAAGTTCACCTTGTTCCATACCCAGAAATCTGGAACAGAATGTCCTGAAGAGATAATCACAGACAAAACAGAATTCTTGCAAAGAGTAGGTCTGCATTCATTATACTCTGTGTTAAACTAAATGAGTATTATTTTTACTTGTTATGAGTTAGGAAATTACAATGGCACACACTGATAGAATTACAGGGTCAAGGGCTATTTATCAACACACCCAACACAATATTTCTGGAGCAACTTTTCAATTATCTGCCACATCACTGGAACCACCAATCTAAATACCACCCACATATTAATATACCTACCTGACATACCTTTAGACATCCTACCAGCTGAAAACCTGACTTACCTGAATAATACTTCAGATCCAACCCTACTCTCCTCCCTAGATCAGATGTTAGCCACACAAAATGGCCAAGTATCAATGTAGCAACTTTTAGTCCATGTAAAACGATATCATAAGAATATCAACACCAACTCATAACTATAGCAACCTTGACTTCAGCTACCTACATGGTTTTAGCTGTAGTAGGTACTGCTCACTATCATTTTAAGCTGAAAGTTGCCCACATTACATCCCCAACAGCCTTTAACCTCTGCATTTAAACCAGTAATGGCAGCACCAACCAGAAACAGAACTAACTGCAGACAAAAACTCCATGTGTGAGCCAAGAGCTTGCAAGGTTGAACAGATGTGTAAATAGTGAAAAGCACCAACCAACTATCACAGTGAGTGAAGTAGGGGACATGAAGTGCAAATACTCGTAAATAAATCAGTGCTTCTGCTGCAGCCAGTTTTCAATGGATATCCAGAGACCAAATTTTTCTTAGGAGAAAGGAATTGTAATAGGATGGGCAGTAGTAGAGCTTGGATGAAGAACAGAGCAACAAGAAACAGACATTGTCCACTGCCAGTTGTCACCTTGCTTGATCAGCACACCTTAGCAGAAGCAAGATGCTTTTGTGAGACTGTTCTAAGTTTTAATACCCTGGGGCCTGCTATCGAGAAGTAACTCCTGCTTGACTGACTGCCATATGACAACACCTGCTGCCGATTACAACAGCCACTGCGGACGTTGCCTCTGCTCCAGATTGTTCAGCATGACATACAGAACACACTTACTATCATGAAGTCAGCTAGCAGAAGGTGCATTTAAACTCCAGCCAGAAAAGCAATCATTGTCAAACAGTTGGGCAGCAATGGGATGTACAGCCTATGTTGTTCAGTGCCATATCAACAACACTGCCATCTCTACCAGTACCAAAGTCCAGGCTGCCAGCTGAGCATCTGGGTCTTTGGGCACTCTGCCATCTTCTTGGGACTACATAGTTGGGGTCTAGCCATTCCCACCCCTGCTGAGGTGTCAATGAGAGACTTCAATATCCCACACTAATAGGCATGGCACAGCTCAACGTATTCACTGCAGAGCAGCTGTGCCAGGCTGGTATGATATGGGCCAGGAAATGCAAGTCTTGTCTTCATGCAACAGCCACAGTGAAGGGGTCTGCTCAGCATTATTGCCTTCATATCATGCTAGAGGTCAGAACTATGGGTGCCACTGAACAATGTATTTGCTTCACTCACCACCAATGCTGGTAGCTTCAAAGTCCAATAGCCACAACTTCCTAGCAGATTAAAACTGTCTGCCAGACTGGGACACGAACTTCAGAATTTGGCCTTTCATGGCCAATTGCTTTACCAACTAAGCTAGTATGACTTATGACCTGTCCTTGTAGCTCTACTTCTACCAATACATCATCTCCTATCTTACAAAGTTGAGACAATTTCTCCTGCAATACTTGTGAGACTAGCACTCCTGGAAGAAAGAATATTGTGGAAGCTGGCATAGTCATAGAATGGGTGATTGTTTCCAGAATGAATTTTCACTCTGCAAGTGGAGTGTACACAGTACTCAAATCTGGGACCTGTGGGCAAGCACAGAAATCCAAGACTACTGCTTTAATCAATAGAACTGGAGTCGACAAAAACCACTTCTCATATATGTTAAAATTTGAACCTCTAGGAGGAAGCACAGCTGTGCACAAATGTTATGCCTCATTGACTTAACACATGTTTGAAAGGTTTATTCATGGTTTGACACACAGATCTAAACTAAGGACATGCAACAGAGTACTGAGAACACAATAGCACTGAAAATGGATTTTGGTTGAAAGTGGCATTTAGAATGTTTTCTTTGTTGTATTTAGAGGTAATACTAAAAAGATATACAAAATGGGTCCAGTACTAGATATGGCTCATGGAAGACTTGTGGTGAAAGGATTCTGGAAAATAGCTGTGGACCTGCAAAGGAAACTGCAAACAAGGAACTAGTGTGACCAGTTCTAGAGTATCATCTCAGTGCTTGTAGTCTTTATTAAGTAGGTGTGACAACAGTCATGGAAAAAATTGAGAGATGAATTGCTAGGATGATAAAAGGTCAGTATAGCTGATATAGAATTGTAAGAGAGATGTTCTCGAAATTGAAATACGAAGAATGGCAATGTAGTTCTCACAAAATCCTGTTGGCTTAATTTAGAGAACCAGTATTCATGGAAGCTGTGTGATCATTCTACTGCTGACATTACTTGCACTGTACAGTAGCTTGAAGATTGTATATGGAGTAGTTTTCATCTTCACCTGCCAATTAAGTGACACTGCTTACCCTCAATACAATAGCTGCCCTCTTCTCAGGGGATATAATTATTACATTAATGTGGAAGAAAAGTCAGTGCATCAATTTTGCATTTTACCTTTCTTCTCATTTATTATTATTATTATTATTATTTTCGATAATTCCATTTTGAGGGAGCAATTGAACTTGAGTTGTCATGAGTTCTTCTTCTTTCTTCGTTCTTACCAAGTTCTCTTTGTATGTTCACTGTGTTCTATCTTGCGTTTTTCTAACCATCTTTTTTCCGTTCTGTTCTTTGTATGTTCTTGTTTAAGTGTGTGTTTCTTCACATTTATTTCAAACAATTTTGATCTCTCTTATAATGTAATTTCTAGGGAGATGAGGAAATGGCATAATCTCTGTTTAAAAGGAAGTTTATTTTGCTTTGTTGATCATATATCTTTAGCATAGTATTTCTCCTATATGTATTTCATAGGTACTTTCTGTGGCAAACACAACAAACAAAAATTAGTGTAATCAAATATACCAATTAAAATTGTATACCATGTCGGGACTCTTCGAAAGTTTCAAAACGGTATCTACTCCACTACAGAAGAGAAGATCCATTCGGCAAAGAGCTGCTTTGCTGTGGCTAAGCTGTTTCTTGTACAGATTTTACAATAGCTAACAATAGGGAAAAATTGTGGAAGCAGTGGAAGACATCTATAAATGTTTGTAACGTTGAAGAGTTGAATCAGAAATAAAGAAAATACTGAAAATAATGACACTCCAGAAGTAATGTCAGAAGATATGCTTACAGCCATATGTAAAGTGTAAAGAAAGCGAAGATTCATGAAGAGGGTGGTGTTGGAAAATACGTCATTAAAACTACAGAAAAAATAATGCATATGAAACTTACAAAATTATCCATAGGATCTATGTAGAGGATGAGAATGCCCCAAAACTAGTACAATGCTGTAGCAGTTCTGCTTGATGGAAATGCAACATACAAGATACAAGAAACTATAAACCTGTCAATTATTTTACACTTTGACTTTCTTCCATTTTCATCACACCTGTATCAACACAAACACACCACAACACATCATTGCCAAGACGCATGACAGATACACATTCGATGTATTATACCAGGGTAGGAAGATGGAGTTCATCCCAATACATAAGGTCATTCTACAAAACCTATGGCATGACTAGCTAGTTTAAGGTTCAAATTAATTATTATAAACTTTGCTTACATTTATAATCCACACAATACATAAACATTCAAAGTACTTTTGTCAACTACAGCTGGCTACTCTACTTGTAAATGGAGCACAAAAATCCCAATTGGTCAAATACCTACAAAAAAGGGTTTCACTTCTCTAATCCTGCCATTTGATGCATAGATAAAATTTAAGAACAAAAAGAATGCCATGAAAGTGTAGCTTTATGGTTTTAAGTATACTGTGTCTTTTGATAATGTCCACCACTGAAGTCCTCTGTGAAAAACTTTAAAAAATTAGAACAGATATGCAACAGCTTTTTTATTTCTGTTCTACTGTTTCCAAGCTTTTTTTCAGTGGTCTGCTGCATTCACTTTCTTTCTTTTTTTTGTTGAGTATATGCTTGATCTGTTGTGAACATGTGTGTTCATTAATGTTTGACCCTACGGCATTTCATCAAGATGGGTATTATTTCAGACTATGTGGTGATTATGGCCTTATTCACCCTCATGTGTCAGTCTCTGTCACTGCTGAACCAGCACACTGGTCGTGCTGACTTTACAGCAGACTCTTAATGCAAGTTTGCAGAGATCATGTTATTAAATATTAAAATCAAACAAGAAACTGTCATTTTTCTCCTTAGAACTTAGACTGACTATAAAGTCTCAACTTAGTATTCATAACGACTTTATTCGCACATTTTCAATATCTTTCTGTTCAGGTGTTTGAGAGAGAATTTCTTACCTTTCTAATAACTTCAAGGTAATATAAACAAAAATCTTGAATATGATTTTGCCAAAGTTTTAAATAAAACACCTCATAATTTTAATAGCTGATCCAGGTGTGTGTATAAGTATCCAGTTCTTAGATTTGCGTATAATTTAAGCCACTAACTACTATTTCTGCTTTAGCAAAGTCTAAGTGTTTTTCAGGAGTAACAAACATAGTATACCCTTCTTATATTTAACACTAGATAACAAAGTTTTAGTTCCACCATAACTCACTGGAGCAACTGTTTGACATTTGCAGGTGGTCGCAACCACCTGAATATTTCAAATAGTTGCTTTGATGAGATACTGTGGGACTTACACAATGTTGTCTCATAGTAACTGCAACAGATCGGCTGAGAAAGCCTAAAAAGTCACAAACATGTCACTGGTTGCCATCTAAGCAAGCTTTCTGAAATACATTCTGTTCCAAATCAGAGTTCTCATTCTTATTAACAATTGTTTTAAATATTCTGTTACACACCTAGTATTGCTTCAAGAGAATTGTGATTTATTTGCTTTTATTCAAACCAAGAAAGACATATTCATATTTTCTCATTCTCTGTCTCACGGTAAAATATACAACTCTATATTGCTCAATGAATGTTGACTTGACCAATAAGGATATATTCTCTAACATTAGTGTGCACATTTATAACAGATTTTGTGACACAACAAACCACATTATTCTTGTAGTGTAGCCATAAAATATGAACTGTTCCTACATTAGTTGAGCTTCATAGTCAAGAAATCCATAATTGTCATCAGAACGGGTGTAATAAGGTATGTTTTGTGCAACTATCCTGCTGACATATTCTGGAGAAAAATTCTGTAATTCATAAGCTGCACTTTCAATCCATGTGCCTATGACATTGTCTTCATCAACTCCCATGGCAACTGCTGTACTAGAGGATGAGTATTAAAATATGAATGCTAGAGAGATGGGTAACTCATTTGATAGCATATTTAGAAGAAATGACATTCTGAATAGTTCCCATCAGCCACAAAGAGAAAATGATAATGGTGTTTATAAGCACAATTTAATATATGTTTGAAAGTACGAAACTAAAATGTTGTGAGTCAAAGGGTTACCATGGACACTTCCCATATCTGTTTATTTATAATATTCTTTGCTTTTTACCACATAAAAAGTGTATAGAGAGCTTCAATAAGTAGCTCGTGATGTGTAATACATATATTACACGTATAGTGGAGATGCTGAGTCGCAGGTAGGCACAACATTTCCAGATATGGGAAGTGTCCACGGCAACCTTTTGACATACAGAAATTTAGTTTCTCTTGAAAAAATTAATATTAAATCAGTTTAACACACTTCCACTTTCCTTCAGTGGCAATTCATTCTTAGTATTTCAAAATTTTGAAAAAGCAGCTTCATATATGCTTTGGAAATGAATTAGGGCAAAATGTAATAAATTTCATGACATGTATTTAACAGGTAGAAAACATGGGAAAAGAACATTTGTCTTCTACACCAACAGTAATTCTTCATTGTTTCAAACAAATCTCTTGCAAGATACAAGATGATATTTCCAGAATGCATCAGGAAGAATATGCCAATAACTGAAAAAATCATTAAATATTGTCTTGAAGTATTATTGTATGACTATTGTACTAAATGTTCATTTCACTGGTCCATGTGAAAATATATTAAAAATATAGATTATATTGCTGCTAAGCTATCGCTGAAGAAGCATGGAGTTTTTGTTATTCTCAATTGATTTGTGTATAAAATTTTGCTTTTGCAATACTACTAGACTAACCTTTGTAGTATTAATAGATTAGTTTATATGTATGTGCTTCATTACATGCTTACTATGTCTTTTTGTACAATCAATGTTGCATGCCATAAAAAGAAAAAAATTCTGCGCTACTTGACTAACAGAAAGCAGTGTAGTCTTATGAATGTCCTTGTTAATGCAATGATTAATGCACATGCTTAAAAATGTTTTAGCAGCAAATGAAAATAATGCATGAGAAATAAAGGAAAGTGAGAAACTTTGAAATTTATAAAATGTTTATTGTTGAAACATTAACAGTCCAACAAAATATAACAATATTCAAAAATATTATATATAAAGCATAATTTGCTGTAATTGCAACAGTGAGATTTGTATGAAAGATATCAAAATAGTTTATACCTCACATTGAAACCATCTGCAATTTAAATTTGGTGACAATTTATTTGAAAAAATGAATAAATAAATATAATTTAAGAAATCCTATTATTTGCTCTACACTGAAAGCATGCATGACCTATCTACACAGAGAATGGAATATTGTCTCCATCAAGATGTCTCTTTCTATCAACATATCACAAATATTGTGTAAGTATTCATTTTTCCTGCAAGGCTAGAAGACAATCTGCCAGGCTTCCCCACCCTTCATCAGTCAATCATACCAACAAGAGGTTTATATTTAAATTTTATATACAAAAAATTTCAAGACTTAATATAAGACTTTTGCTGATGCTGTCAATTACAAAGAACTAATTTATTTCCTTGTCTCCTTTTCAAGTAGATTTAGAACTATTTTAAGAGAGAAACGAAACAGAGAAAGTGCATGCAATGAGGTAAGCAAACACAGCTTTTCTTATTGACTATTTAGTTGTACTCTGTGACATACTGCTCAAAGTTTTGAAAATACCATTTCATACAAATGGTTAGTTACAATATCAACTACAATTTATTGATTTTGGATTTTGATATAGGGTTTACGTCTATGTGTACTTTCTGTAAGATTGCTCTTCACCATTTAAATTTCTAATAATATAGAATCATCATTATTCATCCACATTTCAGCAACTGGCATAACTCACAATCTTAATGTTTCATTTTAAATGCATATGGTATCATATCAACAGTCCAAGGCAGAAAACCAAGCATAAGATGGTGAAAAGAAATTTACTACTACCATTAGTAATTTTCTGCTGTGGTTGAATCACAGGTGCTAAATCATGGATCATACAGAACATAATGATATCTTAATCTTAAAAAAAAGTCTTTACAAGAATGAGAGGTAGTATAATGTGTTGATGTTGTATTTACATTTTTCTATATTGCATGTTTCAATCTTTTATTACACTTTAGTTTTTTCATTTATAAATTTCATTCAAATGCAAAAATGCCATATACCTTTCAACAGAGACAGAGAATAATGTAGAGAAAAGATGTAAACACTCAAATCTCATTATTTTGATGACACGAATAAATAAAAATGATCACAGGAAAAAGCTCAGAACCTTACATGTTGAATGTTGAATCCAACATATGATACTGAAAGCCTTTGTAACTTTCCTCACGAAAGAAAAAAAAATTAACATATCACTAAGTACATGTAAAAAATTCCTGATTCACATTTCAGATCATACCTGCCAACTATGTCAGAAAACCACATCTACGTATTGTTGCTAGGCATACTGAAATAGTATTTACACAGCACACAACTACAAAAAATCTCTAATAATTTCAATATGGTTTTGCCCTGTTTATGATGCATATGCAGATAAGTACAGCCAAATCATTTCACAAATAAATGTCACATCCAAGAACTGTTCACTTTTATAATCTGCTACATGTGAAAGAAATGCATGCATGCAAGAAACTACTTGAAAAGCACAGCATCATGTCATTACAAACATTTATAATGCAATGTAATTGTAATCTTTCTACAGTGTTTAGACCAATTAAGTTTTTGAAGCCACATTTAAGTGGTTGAGTGGAATCAAAAACATTAATAAGCTAACATAGATGTTTGAAAGTATTCACATGCACTTTCCTCTGTGTCTACATTCCACAATTTACAACAGAGATGATGATACAGAATAAAAATGAATTTCAAATAAAATGTGTGATTTAATAAACAGGGCAGAGAGTACAATAAATACAACAAAGTTTCAACTTATATGATTGTAATCCACATAAATACTAGATGTGTATGAACGCAAGAAGTAACGTCAGTAAATGTATAGGAGATCATTAAATGGTGCACTAATTGTGTTATTGCCCATAAAATAATTCAGAACATTATAAGATTTTCCAAATATTTTCATAAGTAAGCAGATATGTGAACAATAAGAGCACAAACATACAGATATATGACATCAACAGCACTTAATACTAAGTATTACTGTGTAAGTCTCTCTTTTAACTTCTGAGTGATATTTATGTTATATAAGCATTCATTATTGCATGGATAATCATGATAGTGGAAACAAAATCTGGTTTCATTCAAAAGATGTTTCCAGGATATATTACTAGCGAGGAAATGAAGTCAGAATATCATACCGTAAAATGGGTGAACTAAAAAAATGGAGTAAACTGAAACAAACCTTCCAAAAAGTTCCACGCTATTGTGCTGGAAGAAAAATGGGAATATAATTCAAAGCTTTGTTTGTCTCGTTAGGTGGTGAACCAATGTAAGAGGGAAATTATGAATTTCAAAGGTGGCAACACTATCAGTTGATGTTAATTTGTTTTCTTCAAACTGTATCTGTAAGTAAAATTCTAAATTATGTTGTTTTAATTTAAATACATGGTAAGCAAATATGCAAGCAACCAAAAGATCAGTTTTAAAGCACACTTTAATCTGACATGTACTGTGGCTAATTGAAAATGTAGGGTCACATTTTCATAATTTGTGGGATGGATAGAAAAAGTAGTAATCATCAGTGTTTCTGAAGAAGAAGACCAAGAATTTCATGGAAATGAGGAACAACGTGGCACTGTTGTCAACCCAGGAGATTACACTGTGATTAAAGTATATGGAAAAAGTAAAAGATGAGGAGTAATTTTTTCGTAAATGAGACATTCTTCGAACACTCTTCATTACATCTGGAGGTATGACTTGTAGATTAAAAGACATCATCTTTAAACATGATGTCAGTGATTTAATGTATTAATTCTGCATTCAGTATTAACAAACAAATCAAGTTCATCAGTTTTAATGTTACAATAAATTAATTAGAGATATAATGATCGTTTTTAATGAACAGAATAAAAAAACCACAATTCATGCAATATTGTCAGTTTTTGTATTGAATAAAACTTATTTTCAGCCAGAGAACTTTTGTTTCTTATTCTCCTAGATCCAAAAAAGATTTTGACATGTCCCTATTCCCCACAAAGGCCAATAAATAGGATAAATAAGAAGTGAACCAATGTAAGAAGGAAATTATGAATTTCAAAGTTGGCAACACTGTGAGTTGATGATTGTTCACTCTATGACAAACATTGGGTATGATGCTGAATTTTTTTACTTCAAACTGTATCTGTAAGCACAAATCTATTTTTTTTAAGTACATGGTAAGCAAATATGCAATTCTGTTTCATTAACTAAAAGTTCAGTTTTAAAGTAGACTTTAATCTGACTTGTGTTGTGGCTAATTGAAAATGCTACTTTTCAGCCCCACCTCCCCCCCTCCAACAAAGGTGAATAGAAACATTAAGATTTTATTTTTTTATATTATAAAAGCATGAGCTAGGTCCATAATCTAATTATAAGTTTAAAGCTAGGAACAACAACTACAATCCAATTTAATCTTGGTTTTCAAATTTTGTTTTAAAATTATCAATTTTTTCTTTTAAAATTGAGCACTGTTTCTATTCACCCCCATTTATGGTACCAGTACTACATTTTCCAAAATTCTAAGATGAAGAAGCGAAAAATATATGCATATACTTACGACTGTTAAAGAGCCATGTCAAGAACAAGAAAAGATCTTAGGATATTCTTTTTTTCTTACTAATTTATATCAGACCTGTCTCACTATATATGAAGAAATAAATTGTCATTGTCTTAAAATGGCTACTACTGAATCATACTTAGCTTACACATGGTTATTATGTTATAAGGATTCTGTGGTGTGCATCTCTAGAATTAATTAATACAGAAATAAGCAATTAATTGTAATGACACTTTAAACTGAATGCAGAGTTCATGAAAATTTTAGTAACAAGAGAACAGTTGACAAAAAAAATGAAAAACAAATAATGTTTATTTTTTGAAACAGGCAGTTTTATTTTCTGAAGAACTGTAGATTAGGGTTTAACGTCTGGTCAGTTCTGAGGTCATTAAGCAAGGAGCACAAGTTCATATAAGACTAGATTGAGGTAACATTTTCAAAGGGACCATTGGCATACCAACGAGTTAGGCAAATCACAAAAAATCTATATTTTGATGTGGATTAGAACCTTGCTATATTTACATGTGGGCCCACTGCTGTGACCAGTGCTCCATCTCACTTGGTCGATCAGGACAAAAAGTTAACAAATGCAAAGTGGAATGGTTAGTAGAAGGGGAACAATTATTTTGGGAATGGATCATCACAAAGAAACCTTATTCGAAAAGCAAACATAAATGCAACAATATTTTAGTGATTAGATATCTTGTGTTCTTCATTCATTTTTATTAATCCTCTGTCATCTCAATGTATACTTAATTAAGTAGCTAGTTCATTATTGCAATCATGCTTATTGTCACTATTCAACTTTTGAAATTTACATTCTTCTGTGTTACCCTAAGGACAACAAATCTCTGACAAATATTGGAAAAAGCATTGTAATCTCCCTTTCTAATTGTTGACAGAATTGGCTATGAAACATGAAGCAAACAGAGTAGCTATATAATGCAAATGTCAGAACAATCAAATGAGAAAACTGATGATTTCTCTTACTTTTTCATTGACAGTTTTTTAATTGTGCCCTGTTAAACTATGTGAACATCTTTGTGTCATTATGAATGGTGTTATTAAAACAAGCTTTATGGGAAGTATGTTTCACTACCAGTAGTTTAATAGTTGGTATGTAGTCAATGTCCATGACTTTCGGTATTAGCTTAACCATTCATTTTTAACCCAGAGAAGGCCTGCTAAAGTAGTAAAGTAGTAAGCCATGGTGGTCCACATTGATGCACCAGTATAATTGCCGTGTTCATAGTGTTTAGGTCCCAGAGAATGGATATGACAAATAATTCACATATGGTTGGGTCTTGGGTATGCTCTTGCAAGAAACTTATTCTTCTACAGAAGTGATAGTTTCTCTTCTGATATCAAAGAGTCATGTAACAGGTTATATTCCCTGCTCCCCTTACAAGGCTATGACGAATGAGCATAGCAAAAAAGAGGCAACGAAGTTACAGAGTTTCTCAAATATATGCATATCCTAACTGTTTTATTCATATTTACAGAATACTGTTGACATTTTCTATCATGCACTCTATGAAAGGATCTGAAATATTTTCTTTTTAGTAGAAAAAGGAAGACATAATTTTGTATTTACAGGAGTTACTGTCATAATAAATATGACTTAGACCTACATATGTGACAATGCTTCAGCCCTGGTCCCCCTACCCCACACACACACTGTATGATAAATAAATAGTAAGATATTACTGATAAAAATCTAAGCACTGCAAATTACAAAATGATTTAAGAATACTTATCATAAATACATTCCATACTTCCACAGGGTGCAATGATGGTGTGAAGCATATTTTACACATGAGTTTGTTCCTTTATATCTGCTTCATCTGGGCAATAGAAGATTTTGTGATCTGAGATTTTGTTTTTAAATTATTGCATAAGGTTGTCTCATGTATTGCAGACAGTATTCTACCAATAGTAAACATTGTCTAATTTTAAGTAATACACATGATAAGTAGCAATTAAAAGTTAGATTGTATTGTGGATAATTTAATCAACAGTCAAGTGAAATTCTGAGTTCTTGTTTGGTGTTCGCCAATGTTGACTGAAATACAATAGTCGAAATTCTTCAGGAAATAGGGGTGAAATACAGGAACCAAAAGTTTCCTACGACTTGTACAGAAAGCAGACAGCAGTTATAAGCGTCGAAGAACATGAAAGGGAAGGAGTAGCTAAATGGGACTGAGAAATGTTTGTAGCTTAACCCTGATGTTAGTCACTCTGTACACTGAATAAGCAGTAAAGGAAATCAAGGAGAAATCTGGAATTGTGTGAGCTGTGTTTACATGGAATGGAATAGGTCTTCTGGTTATGTACGGCTACTTGGAGACCATCTGCAGCCAATCATGGACTTCATGTTCCCAAACATTGATAGAAGCAATTAAAAGTTAGATCATAGTGTGGATAAGTTAATCAACAGTCAAGTGAATTCTGAGTTCTTTTTTGTCATAAAAATAACTGTATAGGCACTATAAGAGATGAGAGAATTGTTGAACAGGAGGCAGAGATTTGTGCTTATCAGTTTGAGTTAGATTCTGTAAAATCTGAATGTGATAGGTTAAAGGGGGAAAAAGATCATGAGGTTTGGATAGAGGCAACAATTAATGGGTGAAAGGAGAACAGCTCTGTAACTTCATTAACATCTGTGCTTACAGTACCTAATATGTCTGATTTGTTACCTGAAGTACAAGGGGAAGATCCTCATCCAGCTGTAGGTCACAGTAGAGTGCAGCAGACGTCTCGCAAAAAAATTAAGCATAGGTCACTACTGAAAGAGCATAGGAAGAAAACAGTCTTGCTGCTAGGCAGTAGTCATGGGAGGGATGTAGCAAGATGGTACAGGAAAAATTAAGGGCAGGGTACCAGGTCACAAGTATTGTGAAGCCAAGTACCAGCCTTAGTTAGGTGACAGAGGACATAGGGGATTTGTGTAAATAATTTGACAAAAGGGATCAGGTTATCATAGGATGTGGAGCACAGACCTATCTGGCTGGACAGAAATTACAGCATTAGGAGTGATGAATGAAATAGGAACAACAGCCACACTCACAATGAAAATATTTTGAACCCTTTCAGAGATTGCAAAACAGCCACCTGACAGGCCCTGGGAAAACAGTGCTGTCAGCCCTGTCAACACAGATTTTGTAACGCTCAGCACAAAGAAGTTTGTGCTTGTGAATGAATCATTAAAAATAGTTCACTTTTTGTTGTAATTGTATGCTGATTCCGCTGGGATATTTCGAACTTTTTTTGAGGAAATTGGTTTCCTTACTATGCTATATGTCGCACAGCAGCAAGCAGTTACTACCCTGTAGTGATTTCAAGATAAAATTTCTAAAGGATTCTTACAGGAGAAATGAACTGGAAACCTTATACATATCCTAGAGTTTAATCTCACTAGTGGAAGACACAATGTTCAGGTCACAGATTTACTTCAAACTTTGTTGACCTTTAGTAGGCCAATAAAACAACATAACTTGCAAGTAGTAAGGTGCACTTCTGGCCATTCTGAAAAAATCATAAGAGAAGTTTTATGCGTCGATTAAGTAACTGATGTATTTCTGTGAAGGCACTGACTGTAGGAAGTCATTGTGGCCAAGTGGTTGGTGTTTGCGCTAAGCAAGAGGATCATGAATGAGGCTATGATTTGAATCTCACTAATACTTACTTTTTTTTGCTTTCATCAGTGATCCCAATATTTAATTTATATGACATTTGAGAGGTAATATGGTGAAAAAAAGACCCATGTGCATTTTAATGAAGTTGTCATAAATTTCATATGTTATTTGACTATCTACTATTTGTAATTAAATTTTCAATGAGGAGGGACAGGTCTGAAAGCCTAAGTCAAACCTCGATAAATAATGATGTGAATGATGTTATTCACAATAAGTAATATAGTAAGTCACAATGTGCCAAACCACAAGAGTAATGTACATGCTCTTGACATCACATGCTGCAGCATGATATTTGTCGGACAGACAGGGGAAAAATAAATCGAAACTTCGTGCAAATACTTCTTAAATAGAAGTGGTTTTATTTATTATATTACCTCTAAAATGTTATATAAATTAAATAATATGACCAGTGATGAAAAAACCACATTAATAATTTAGTTTGAGGGGGAGTGGAATTGTCACCTCATACAAATTCGTCTCACGAAGTTCAAACACTAATCACTTGACCACCATCATTTCTAACATTTCTGACATCTATGCAGAGATGCATAGGTACCTTTTTTTGATGAAGCTCAAAGCACAAAAATAACTGTAAACCAAGTAACAAATTCGCTCTCTAATAATGATGCACGGTTAGTTAGGATATATAAGATAGTGCCTTACAATACCAATACTCCTCACAGAGTAATTAATGACTGCAGAACAAATGGGTTTGCGAACAGATAACAAGAGATGACCTAGGATTAAACTAATAGTGAACCAAATGCTGATATAAATTTTCATCCATTCCATGATAAATTTATACCATTAATCGAAAATAACTTTCCAATACAGTGATCAGAAGGGACCTTAAACCATGGATCACAATAGGGATTAAAATATCTTTCACCAGGAAACTCAATCTGCAGGCAAATAGAGATTCTGCAGTAGTTGCGTACAGCAAAAAATACTCAAAATTACTAAGAAAAGTTATTAAAAAAACTAGGGACATACATGTTATGTCAGAAATCAGTAATTCTGAGAACAAACTTAGGACTATATGGAATGTAGTGAACCCAGAGACAGAACCGCTAGCCAAAGAACAGGATAACATCATGAAAGGGCACATGATAAGTCAGCAGGTAGTAAGTAGATTCAATAATGATTTCTTAAATAGACTAGAAAATATACGGACAAAGAGTTCAGAGAAAAGTCACAGAAGTATGTTGAAAAAGTAACTCTCATAGAATTTAATCATGTGATTATATCACTACCTTCTCCATTTGAAATTTAAAAAATATATATATTCTCTCAAAACTAAAAGCTCATCTGGATCTGATGCTGTTTCAAAGAGAGTACTACGGATTTGTTCAAATGTAATAAGCCCTGTCTTATCTGAAATATGTAATGCCTTAATAAACTGAAGGGATTTCTCAAGAGAGATCGATACATGTCATTGTTAAACCCCAAAATATAAGAAAGGTGATGGAGAGATGTCTGTAACTACTAACCCATTTCAGTCCTGACATTATTTTCCAAAATTTTTGAGAAGCTGATTTGATCTAGACTAGTAACAATAATATCCTCAGTAAATCACAATATCTATTTCAGAGGGGTTGCTCAAGTGAGATTACCATTTACACGTTCACTCACCAAATTTTAGAAGCATAAAATAACATAACAGCACCGGTTGTATTTCCTGTGACCATCAAAGGTATTCGACTGTGTGTATCACAATATTTTCCTAGATAAATTGAGGCTTTGTGGAACTCATGGTATAGCCAACCAAGAAAAATGTTATATTTAATCAGCAGAATGTGGGAAGTTGTACTTACTAATTCAACCAATGTAATCAGGGAAGATTCTTCTGACTTGAGAGAAATCACATATGGGTTTCCCCAAGACTCAACATTAGGCCTGACCATTGTTCCTCACATATAATATACAAGAAGCAAAGGTATTCTTTTTGTAGTTGACACTAGTATTGTAATCGATCCAAGCGCATATATCACCAGAAAAATGGTAAAAAATCTTCTTAAAAGTGTCATTGACTGATTTTCTGTGAAAGATCTCACTCTCAATTTTAAAAAGACACAACATGTCACTTCTGTGCATCCAGAGGTATTAGGCCACTGATAGATGTAACACAGGGTGAGGAAATAATAAATAGGTGGAAAGTTTAAAATCTTTAGGTGTCAATATTGATAAGAATTTAAACTGGAAAAATCTCATTTTGGAATTCCTAAAACAGCTTAGTTCACCTACATTTGTAATTAGAATCATTGCAAATTTTGGGGAGAGACAAATCACTAAACTAATATGTTTTGCATGTTTTCATTCAATAATGTCATCAAAGAATAATGTTCTGAGGTAATTCATGTTTAAGACAGAAAGTCTTCATTGCTCAGATACATGCTGTAAGAATGATATGTGGTGTTCAATAATGATCATCGTGTAGACACCTGTTCTGTTTAAGAACTTGGACACTTTGACAACTGCTTTACATATATTTATTGGCACAGTAAATGTGTAGTAAATAATCCACTGCAGTTCAAAAGGAACAATGGTGTTCATAATTACAGTATGAGAAGAAAAACTGACCTTCATTACTCTGCATTAAGGTTACCTTTAGCACAAAACAGTGTGCACAATGCTGCAACTAAAATTTTTGAACACTTGCCCAGTGATACAAAATTCTGACTGACAGTAAAGTAAAATTTGAAAACAAACTGAAAAAGTTGCTCCTCTTTCTATTCCATAGAAGAATTTCCATTATTGTAGTGTGTAAAATGTGATGGGTAGGACCTGCTAACTAACATGATTAGTATGTAGATACATTTAAAAATTAATTTGAGGTGTGAATATAAAATGACTGGTTCCACATGATTCTGATTTATTGTGCAAATCATCAATTGGACATGAAAACTAACTAACAAACAGCTTCCCAGTAAATACTGGAAGTTACACAAAATAAAGACAACATTACAATACATAGCCCATATTTCAGCAAGTGGTGGTAGGTGCCTCAAACATACACATTGTCAAGAGTAGTCACTGTTACAAATTAACACTAACTACAAAAATCATTGTAGTTACTGACTAAAGCACAGATATTTACCATTACACAGCATGTTCGAAACAAATACTTCACTACGTTAGGAACACTCGAGGATATTTTTTGGCAGAAACATTCGAATCCTGGCTTCAGACTCCCAGTGTTTGGTGGAAGAGTATTTTTTACAGTTACCACTTTGTATTACATATACTGACTATTTCTTCCAGATGCATTCATCAAGGGATTGTTGGTGTGAAAGACAAACATTTTGTTTTCCAAATATGGAAGGTTGAAGAAGTCAACTGTATAACTAAAGCTCATGCATCACTGCTGCAGTATAACATTTCACTGCTTTCTGTGAGTATGTTGACACACCATAAAAGAGAACAATGGAAGCTATATAAAGTACTCCTGCCTCTTATACCAAAATCGTTCCATGAGATAAAGTGTGTCTATACGATCCATGATGCGGCGGCCCACCAGGTACTTTACCTCTTCCTGCCCTTCCTTTCCAGCTATGTGCAGAGCTGTATACATGTCCTTTGTAGTAGAGTCAACTGCTGCTCCATGCTGCAGTAATAACATCACAATATCCACATTTCCAAGACGAGATGCAATATGGAGAGGTGTCTGTTGCTCCTGCACAACAAATATTTTCATTCAAAGCAATAAATAAATTAAATGGCACAACAAAAACTTAATTCTTCTGACTAAATCATTCACATACTTCTATAATGATCTTCTCTATGAAAAAAGGTGTACAAATATCCAAGCATATCTTGATATGATTTCAAAGAAGTGCAAAGATTGGTAACTCGATTTATATATTCAGAAATGTACAATTCATCACTTCATAATATTCAGAAATGCAGTATACTATGACTACAATATCAGTGAGTTACAACTGGGATCAGTCAATTCAGACTAATATATGGGTTTAACAATGTGAAGGAACATAAAATGTAATGAACACATAAACTCAATTGTAGGAGAAGCAGGTGGAAATCTCTGGTTCATTGGTAGGGCACTGGGAAAGTACAGTCAGTCTCCAAAGGAAATTTCTTACAAAACACACTTGTCAGCTGTCCTAGAATACTGTACAAGTGTGTTCACACATAACAAATATGACTAATAGGGGATGTTGTACCTTTATACCTACAAACAAGAAGGTCACCATGAATAGCCACAGGTTGGTCTGATTCATGGAAATGCATTATAGAAATCCTGAAGAAATTGAGCTGACAGACTTCAGAACAGATGACAGTTATCCCACACGAGCCTGCTTACAGAGGTTTCAAGAATCAGTATTAAGTGACAAATCTAGGATCATACCGCAGCCCATAGGGACTGTGAAAACAAAATTAGACTAATTACAGTACACACAGAGAGATTTTTAAACAGTCGTTCCCATGCTCCATATGCAAATGGGTCAGGTAGAGAACATAATACATGGTACAAGGGGTAGTAACCTCAGCCATGCACCACCTCACAGCTATTTGCAAAGTATGGATGTGGATGTAAAGCCATAACTATCTAGCTAACTGTATATGAGATTTATCCCTGCCTTCTTCTCCTACCCATCCTATCTGTTCTCCCCCCCCCCCCCCCCCTCTCTCTCTCACCCCACTCTCTTCAAAACACACACACACACACACACACACACACACACAGAAGAGAGAGAGAGAGAGAGAGAGAGAGAGAGTTGTCAAAAATATGGAAACACCAAAAACTCAACACACTACCGATCCTAATTTTGTGTAGGAAGTTTGATGGCATTCAAAACAGCTTCCAGTCATCTAAAAAATACTGGTATTGTATGTGCGTTAAAGGAACCTTACACCATTTTTCCTGCAAACAGTACAAGGTTCAGGTACTGATTGTGGAGGTGGATGTTAATCACACATACTTTTGCCAAAAGTAGACCTAAAAGGCACAATAATATTTAGATATGGTGGCTGTGGTGGCCAGGGAAGATGAAAAAATTCATCCTCATGTTCACAAAATCAGTCCTGGACAATGCGAGCTGTGTGAGCTGTGTGAACCAGGCCGTCATCTTGGAACACAGCATCACAATTGGGGAACAAACACTGTACCATGGGATGGACATCAGCCAAAATAGTCACATAATCGTTGGCAGTAACATGACATAGCAGAGTACACCAAAATTTGGCCTCCCAAATCACTGCCGAACACCCCCCCCCCCCCCCCCCCCCATCCACTCACCATGAATCACTCTTGGAATGTACACTAGGCCAGAAGTGGGACACAATGCATTACAAGACTCATTTGACAAAATAAATTTTCTATTGCTCCAGTCCAGCACCACATTTTCCTGTTATGGTCATTCGCATCACTCATGAGTGGTTCTGCAATTCCAGCTATCCCTGCAATTCCCTGCTTACGGAGCTCCCACCATGTTGTTCTGGCTAACCCAACTCTCTGTTAAACTCTTTTTTCCAGGAGTGACTGTCCAACAAGATATGCAGGAGAACTTCTGTGCAAGGTAGGGAGAGGTATTGGTGGAGGCAAAGCTGTGAGGAGAAGTTGTGAGTTGTCCCTGGATAGCTCAGCTGGTAGAGCATTTACCTGCAAAAAGCAAAGGTTTCATGTTCAAGTTCCAACCTGACAAACAGTTTTAATCTACCAAGAAGTTTCAAATCAGCAAAAACTCCACTGCAAAATAAAAATCAATTCTATAAAAAAGAAAAAAAATGTTGTTCTACAGTCCAATTCAAATTATTTGATAGTTGACACTTCAAATATTGGAGCTGGTTTCCTGCAATCAGAGCACTCAGTGTCACACCAGAACCATTCGCCACTGCTGAACTACCAAACTGCCTCAAAAATTGGCCATTTCACTTCCAATTCCTTGTTCCAGCATTCTTTCTTGATGTTTTTGTAGCCAGAATCATGGATCTGGCACTTTTATTTCATATTTCATCACACATGATAACTGCACCAAAAAACACCCACACACACGTAATAAAGCTAATGAAATACACATGTTTCATACTCAGCACAAACCAAAGATCCCTGGATATTTCCATACAATATGCAATTCACCAGTTATCATAACCACAGAGATCGACTTACATTAGATAAGCTTTGTATGGCATTGCATGAAGCTGAATTTTTTAAGGCTGCAATTCTTCAATGCGACTGCTTCACCAAAGTTATAAGTGTAACAACTGCACACATAGCATATTAGCCTGATGTGTAGAAGATTGTATGTTTGAAAATCATCAACTGCAGTGGATTTTTTTAAACAAAAGAGTTTGATTATTATTTTTATTCAGTTAATGGTTTAAATGTAATTTTCTTAATTTGTTATTCTTTGCAGCATCATTTTCCATAATAGAATTAACTTTTTATTTTTTTACTTTTCTTCCAATCCTTTTTTTAAAATTTGGAATCTGCCTGTGTTGCCCATAATCAACAACTATGTGCCAACGAGGAATGCCAATTGGCTGGTAATATGGCAGTTCGTGTAGGCAATGTGAGGAAAGTTTCAGGTAACCAATGATAGTAAAAAAACAGTTTTTTTGTGGGATGAAATTGAATTTTTTCTGTCTTGAGTTTGCTCATAAAGGTTAGATTTAATGACCTTGAACAAAGCAATCATGATCTTAGTTCGGCCACAGACTGTTGACTGACATTTTCTTGGATATATTTCATATCACAAGTTTGTGGTTAGCTTAGGACATGAGTCTAAATTCATTTTTTAATGCATTGTATGTCATAGTTCATTCATCAGTCACTTTAAATCACCAGTTGACAGGGCATCTCATATTTCTAACGTACCTCACAGCAGCCACTTCCGACATTGCTTCATGTTACACAATAACAGCATTTGTGAAGTGTTCCACCATGTTGGTGTGTCACCTGTAACCAAGTGGTAGCCAGGAGCCGATGTGGTAACAATGTAACAGCAAGTGACAAATGTCAACTGTCAAGTAATTTTAATCAGACTGTAGTTGACCTGTGAATGACTACCAAGATATGCTCCAATTTTATTTACAAAAATGTGGAGGTGGAGCTACTGTCTCCACTTCAAGTAAGTAACTGAATTTTTTTTAAAAAATGTGATACTCATAGCCACACAGTCACACAATGCAAAAATGATGATAATATGGTCATTCTTATTCCCTGTGCTAATTTAGCTCAAGTTAAAGTTAAAGAGACACTATATCGGGTATAGTATTACAACAAAGGGAGCTTAATTGAAACAGGTGAGATTGTAGGAGGAAGATTGAGGAAATTCAAATAAAAAGTAAACTATGAATCATAAATAGGAGTAAGTGTTACATGAGCAACAAGAAGAAAAAGAAGAAGAAGAAGAAGAAGAAGTAGTAGTAGTAGAAAGTGGAGGAGGAGGAGAGAGAAAGAAAGAGCCTAATTCAAGTAATATTCTGTATGCTAAAAAGAGGTGTCTTAAAAAATGTGAATATTGCTAAAATATGTAGAATTTTCACTTGGCTGAATAGTAGTTTAAGTTGAGAGGACATTGAATAAGTTTCAACAACACATTTTGAACTCGGCTGATGATCAACTACCTCAAACAGTGAAAAACTGCAAACACTAAAACCTTTTGAGTTCAACAGAATATATCTTCAGATACATAGCAATCACAAATAAATTTGTTAGTCATTTTGATTTTACCTGTGAGCTTTACAGATTTTCTCAATGCAAAAGAATCCATAGAAATGTAACTAATATACTGAGGACAATAACTATTTGTCTTCTGAATGTTTTATAAAATCTAAACCTACTACAGTTAGTAAAATGTACTTGTACTAAAGGAATTTATACTCACTCTTGCCCGGGCATCGACTTGTGCTCCATTCCTTAAAAGAATACGGATGATATCTGTCTGATTGGCTCTTGCTGCCAGATGCAAGGGTGTCTCCCCACGAACTGTTGGAACATCAGGATTTGCATCATGTTGCAAGAGATAGATCACAATATTCATGCAACCCATGAAGCTTGCTACATGAAGTGGTGTTAGTCCTGACTGTAAACATAAAAAAAACACCATGATAATTTTTTGAAGGGAGTTTTTAACAATCAGTAACTAACTAACCAAGAAATTAACACATAATTTTAAATGAAAGTAATGAACATATACATAATAGTTTTGAGCTAATAAGTGCTTGTTCATAACTGTATACTTATGATTGCACACGTAACTGCCATTATGTTTACTTTTTATCATAACATATATCTCAAATTTCTTTTTATCTTGTTTGCTGAAAGAGCTTCAAGTACTTTCATCATCAAAACATCATGTACAACATGATGTTAACAGTGGATTGTTGGAGATGGGATGCTATTTTAGATTAGAAATAGACAAGAAGGAAATTGCCCCTGCAGGCATATGATATGATACTGAAATTTCCCTAGGATGATTTTAAAAAAATGAAAAACTGTATAGCAAAAGCTGAAAAGATGTTAAAACCAAGACCAGAAGGCATCAGTTTTTTTTGTTGCTTTGCTTTTTGAATTATGTGTATCAACATTCAACTGGAATGCTAATTGGTACTGAGATCGATATGGGCTTACACATAATATCTTTTTGACAACAGTTTTTTTTCTATTATGCCTTAAGCAAAATACAGAAGTACAACAGCCCTCCATCTGCCACCACTCCTCCAACTGAAACTAAGACCTATGCTACTGAGGAACAGTCAAACAAAAAAAATGTTGTGACTTATCTGAGATTTGTGACTGAGTCATTTGTAACATCATCATACCAAAGTTAAAATATCATGGAATGGTAGTCACAGTAGATTCAAGATTTTTGTCCTGTCTGTATGCTATAAAACAGTATGAATCAATTCCATGTCCATCAGATAGCAACAGACATGCTGACATGATGTAAACCAGGATTCTATTTTGAATAGTTCAGTACTTCTAATACACACAAATTATCTTCCAACAGCATTGTTAAAAGATGTCAATTTTGCTATTTATGCAGATGATAGAATGGTACTTCTAGAAATTAAAAAAAAAACAGTAGCAGTCCTCTTACATAAAAGGCAGTTAATGATCTATTTGAAAGCATCAGCTCATGGTGCTAGAACAACGAATTATTATTATTATTTATTATTATTATTATTATTATTATTATTATTATTATTTTGTTATTATTCTTAAAAGATGTGGTACACATAATTCAAACACCAGAAGCTATGCAATGAACTATGAATTACACTGATTAGATAGTGTTTAGTTTCTGAGACAGCAGATAGATCATAACATAAATTCCCTAACCTGCACCTTATAATTAACAGTGTGCATTAGTTCAGGTAGATTTATAGTACCCATTAGCACAGCTATAAGTGTTTTAAAAATAAAGAACTCAGTTTATTCCACAAAATTCCATTCACTGATCAACTACAGAATCAGTTTTGGGGAATCCAGCTTAAAGGAGCATGTTTTATAAGAATTATATCTAGTGTTACTTTCAGAACTTCCTTCACAGATGTCTTTATTAAATTAAAATTAAACTTGGTGTTTTGGCAACTGTTCAAGAATACATATATTCATTAATACCTTTCTTATTATCAATATTACTCCCCTCTTAAAACCATAATGCAACGTGCTGTTATAATATACTAAGGCTGAAAACAACCTCTACAAAGACTTCAAGGGCTTAAAATTTGTACAGATAGGAATGAGACATAAAAGGGCATGTCTATTGAGTCTCCTGTCAGAGAATGTTGCAAATTTTGTGGGAAATATAATGATGTTTAAGAGAGAACTGAAGTGCACTCTGTCAGGCAACATGTTCTAATCCACTGATGAATATTATTGTAGGAACTCTTAAAATTAGCATATTGTACATGGTGTCCATAATTAAAGTTTCAAAACACTGTAGAAAGAGAACCACTTCTCAGAATGAATTTGAACCGTATGTTACTGACACAGGGAGAACTGTCATGGGGGGAGGGGGGGGGATGTGTCAATATATGACACTGTAAGTGTATTAATGTAAATGGGTCAGCTACAAATGACAGATGAATCACAATATGATGGCTATGGTTTGAATTGCACATTCACCATCTGTACTGTTCAGTGTGCATGACTGCACAGATGTGGCAGTCAACAGTTAGTCAGGTAAGCCCATCCACCACAGAAAGATCATACCACATTGGATGAGAAAAATCAGTTTGTAAGTGTCCTGAGGCTGAAAACAGCATAAAAAGCAAGATGGCATTTGTTTCCAAATGTTGTGAGAGTGGTGCAAAACATGCTCATTATGCTGTCTACAGTTTCCTGGCACACATTGAACTTGAGAAACAGCATGTTTCACAACAGATCAGAGTGTCTCAGGGGTAATGTTCAGAATTTGTTGCACAATGAGTGCCTTCAGTTCAACTATGTTCAAATGTGGAGCACTGGACACAACATATTTCAGATAACTCCACAGCCAGAAGTCACACATATCAAGATCAGGTTACCTGGATGGCCAGGCTGTAGGCAAATGATGGCTGATAATTCTAGCATTTCTGAAATGTCTCTGCAACAGCCTCTTCACTGGCTGTGCAATGTGTAGAGGAGTGTCATTTTTGCATAAAAATGATCCTACCCACACATCCACACTGTTGAAGGGTTGGAATGAGGCTAGTGCACAAAAGACTCTCATAGAGTTTATCAGTGATGGTACAGGTAACAGAACCGAAGGACTCATCTTCTCAAAAAAATACAGCCCTATGATAAATGATGCAATCGAGCAGCACCACATAGTCACCTTTAAATAATTAAGTCGAACCAGTTGATGTGTGTGTGAATTTTCCATTGCCCACATTTTGCAATTCTGGATATTGACATATCCTTGGAGATGTTCATAATGTTCACAGAATGTTACATTGTCATTCATTGTCCACTTCAATATGAGCAAGAAATTCCAGAGTGAACATTTGTCTTGCTGGAAGGTCATCAGGAAGCAACTCCTGAACATGGGTGATTTTATATGGATAGTAGGGAAGGATGTTTCATAGGATTTCATGCACTATGCTCACAGGCATGTCCAACATTCAGGTCATTCCCTGTCCTGCAATGTTGTGATCACATCTTTGATAGATGTCAGATCATCTGCTTTGCTCCCTCTGCCACACTGCACTTCAAAGGAACCTGTCGTTTGTAATTTTTAATCATTTTCTCCAGACCCTCAGCAGACACTTTCATATACTTGACTGTCATGAAATTCTGCGGGGCTGCTGGAGGACAGTCACTATTCCTGTAAAAGAGCTTTACCAGCAGCATGTGATCCTTCACAGAGACAGTCATGCTGGGCATCTCGGATGCAAATTGAGGAACAGCTATGTGCTGTGCACCTGTTGGTATGCATATTTTGACACTTACAGACTATCTACTGATCAAATTTTCATTAATATTTTTCCCATGATTTTCCCATCACTTCAGTAATCTGCTGTTGAAGTCTGACATCATTCTGAACAGGTATTCTCTTTCTACAGTATTTTGAAACTGGAACTTTAATTATGGACACCCTGCATATAATATAATTAATACTGGCACAGTAGTGACAGTTAAGTCATTGTATTGTATTGCATTTAAAGGAGATGGATATCCTTGGCTTTCTCCCACATCCTTAGAACCCTCTGTAGTATTCACAGAATATGAAATATGATTCGCCCACTGGAAGAAAAAAAAAAAAAAAAAAAAAAATCTTCACTGAATACAATATGCGCTGATCCAGTACTAATCATGTAAACCTGATCATTACTGCTTGTGGGTTTTTCTTTGCTGCTTCAGTCTCTGTACTTTACCTTCATACCAATAAAAGGTACATATGAAGAATTTGCAAAAACATATGTGATCCTTACAAATCCTTGGAAGTCTGCAACCACAAGCATCTGTGGTAAAATTGTGGTTCTCACAAATCCCCCATTACCTAAGCTTAACATCAAAGACAAGGGATGTTGCAGGTTTGTCAAACCTTTTTTTTCAACTGTTCGTGTCAATCAATATAGAGAAAATACAATCAGCATCTTAAAAATCTCTCTTTATACAGGCTTTATATCAACAACTAACGGAAATATGTTCATAAATGAAAGTTTCAAACTGGTGCAACACGCACTACTGAAAAATGTAATGTTCGCGTAAGATAAATATTTCATGTCTTGTGTAACTGCTTTTTTCATTACTCTGTCACTGTATATTATGCTTACAAGGAAAGATATATAACTCAAAACTTTTTCAATGATCATTACCAACTTCTGAATATCAAATGAACCCATCATAGGCTATTTCACCATTACTATAAAAACTTGTAGCACATAAAGGAGAAAGAAGGATGACAAACAGAACATAAATTAATACAACAAACTGTATTTTCATACTTTAAACAAAATAGTATCTTCATCTGTGGCTCTTACCTCATACTTTCAATTATCAATTGGAGTTAGGTTACTTTGCTATTTATCAGTGTCCTCTGTACATATGTAATTAATAAAATTAAGAATTTCAATTCATAATTGGCTGAAACATGAAAACACAAGGACAGAAAACTACAATTTTTAACAGTTTCAATAAATTCTTCTCAAATAATTTTATATCTTTTTTTTTATTCACCATGAAACTTTCATTTATGGTGGTCCCACATAGTCTGAAATTGAATATCCATCTCTT
This sequence comes from Schistocerca piceifrons, assembly GCF_021461385.2. NCBI lineage: Eukaryota > Metazoa > Arthropoda > Insecta > Orthoptera > Acrididae > Schistocerca > Schistocerca piceifrons. Next base: position 787,990,965 of record NC_060149.1, read on the forward strand.
CATATTCTATGAAAATAAGCTATGAGTTACTGTCTACATTCATTACATTTCATCTGCAGATGAAATATTAATTGTGAATGAAAATGAATTTACAAAAAGTGTTGAAAATACTTTGGGAAAGCTTGCATCCTGGTTCCATCAAAATGGACAGAACTAAAAGCATTACCTAGATTTCTTAATGAGTTCAAACTATATCACTGAAACTGGGTGACATAAAAACAGCTTGCAATGATCAGGAAATGACAGAAGCTAAACAAATGAAGTTTTTAGGCCTAAATATTGACTAAAATGTACATCAGAAGGTTCACACAGACTATTTAAAAAATAAATTTGCACTGCAAATTTTGTCCAAGAACATGGACATCAGTATTACAGTGCATCACAGTTACTTTGAGTCAGTTATACGTTATGGGTCCATCTTCCAAAGAATTCAACAAACCTTGCAAAACTATAACCAGAAGACAATTATTAAGAACATGTGTGTTGCCAAATGAAGGGTGTTCCTTCATTCACTGTTAAAAAATTTGAAAATATTAACCATTTCTTCCCTGTGCATTTAAGAGCTCTTCTTTTTCTTGCACAAATATTGCTGTAAGTCTGGAACTTTCTACTTCCAGCTTTATTATAGCATTTGTTACAGAGGAAATTTTAACCTTTCATTCAATGTTCAAACTGTATGCCCAGATACCAGAATGTATGGGATTGAAAAATTATGATAATCTTAACGGTGGAATATATGGAACATTGAGGTTGATTCACTGACAAGATTGATCTTTACTTTTCTAGTTGAAAAGTGCTATAGTTTTACCAAATAATTCATGCATGATGTAGACAGAGTTTGAATAACAAAACTGTATATTTTGCTGCAGACTGAGAATGCAGCAGGTGACACATTACTGTGTCACTGTATCACAGTAATGTGTGGAAAACAGCATAAAACTTCTGTATTCCTCTAATTTAAAGAAATGTTCATTTTAAATCTTGACATGCTCCCTGTGTAATAAAACAAATTATTTGAAAATTGTACATTATTTGATGAATAAAACAAATTTAACAATTCTGTTTTTTCTTGGTCAGAAAATAGTCTTTACGAGTAATATGGCAATTGAGCTTTAAGGAAACAGCTTAGGATTTTTTCATGCCTTTGACACCTCAAAGTCATCTTTACAACCTCTGCTTCAGCCTACATCACACATATAGTTGCTTACAACCACTGTTACTATTTTTACTATCACGAATTCCCAAATATCATTGGGAACGTACACACAGAAAGGGATTGGAGAAAGAGGAGGGAATATTAATACAATGTAGCTCACACTGTACCAACATGATATATAACATACAGAGACAAACAGGTACACAAGCTACAAAATATAATGTTTGTTGAGGACAGGGATGAGGAATCATGCTACATGTGAAATGATAACATGCTGTTTATAGCATGAACAATTTATATTATGAACAAGCCCAGGGAATGAGTACCAGGATAAAATGATGAAATAACAGCATCATTCTTAGCCTGTCCTCTCTCCCAGCCAATTCTCACTTATTTTCATCTATCTACATTTCCTCAGTCTTAGTTCTACCTCAGCCCCCACCCCATCATCACGTTTGGTCCATTAATAAGGTTTAACTCCACAAATAATTTGAATTTTAGAGTTTATTCTTATAAATTCAATATGAGACAGTCACCAGAGCAATAAAAATTACTGAGAGAGAGAGAAATATTTAAGCAGTTTGTGCAATGAAATACAATTTTGATTATCAGTTCCTGGTAATTGTAATAAGAGAGGAGAAGGAGTTTGATAAAGGGAAAGGATTTCTGGTAATGGTACAGGAGCAAACTTAAAGCAAAATTGATTTTATATCCTTTCTATGCCTTTACCATATTCACCTGATTATAAGAAGACTTTTTTTCCCATATTTGTCATTCAAAAAATAGGTAAATGGTTTTACACCATTTAACAGATTAATATAGGGGTCCTCTCAGATTTACAGATGAAGCTATTAGGGTTTCATACACATTTATTTTGAAAAATTCCGATGTGTAAAGCTTAACAAATAATACCTTCATTCAAATAGGCTTGAAATTTCCCAGCACACAGAAGCACTCAATAAAGTATCAATCCTGTTCAATCAATCACATGACATTTGACTTGCAGCACTAGTGCAATGGATGGATACATGAGGAACTATGAACTAGGCACTACAACAATCTAATGCTCTATTTAAAAAATTGACAATTTTGTGAAATACAGGAGAAAGTAGCATTAAATTGGCTGTGGACAAATTGTTCATGCTCATATGGTAGGTGCTTCCATATCCAAGAGAGCAGAAATTTTCAATGTTTCAAGACACACTGTATCAAAGATCTTTGCCACATATAAGAAAAGGGGAAAAACATCATCCACTATGTCACAATGTGGATGAATAGCATTAAAGCTATCAACTCATAAATGTTTGTCGTATTTGAATAGTTTTTCAATAGGAGTTCTCATACATGTGTGGATACCAGATATATACATTTATGCTGATTTTTAAGTGAAGGTAACAATGAAAGTTGTACTTCATTGTTGTACTTCAAAACAGTACTTCGTACTTGTACTTCAAAAACCATTACATGATTCTGAATTGAAGTCAGTGTTTTATTTGGTTATGAGAAACTAATAATTTACAAAGTGCCTTGCAAATGAAAATTTGGTAGCTCTTCCTGTATCAGAATACCCAAGAAAAAAATTACCAGTGTTTAATCCACTTTAGAACAAGATGGTGACATTCAGATGAAACGAGAAAGAAAATTAATCCAGAACTGAATGCCTAACAAATGAAACAAATCACATTAAATTGATTGCAACTGTTACCACAACAATAAATTACAGCAGAAAGACCCATTGTGGAGTGAGTGGTTCCAGCAGACAGCTTTAGATTCCAGGCTGAGTGAAGATTCGACAATTGGAATAAATCATGATTGTGATCATTTATTTATGTATTAGTTGCTGTTGTTTAATGTAACCTGCACCCTAGAACATACAGCTGTCCTTGTTTCACTGCTGCTCAAGCACAGCACTATGGAAGGTTTGGTGAGAGAAAGCTGACATGAGCTTAGCTGAGAACTATAACCAATGTGGGGAGAGGAGTGGTGAGCAGGAAACAAATTTTGTCTTGCTGCCAACCATGGGAACCGTACTGCATACTTTGGCTTTTTATGGACATCTAACATGTCTGACTGCAATTTGCCTGAATCAGTTTGTACCAGGAATCGAATTGACTTTACAATTGGCCAAGTACTCAACAACAGTATAAATTTCTGCAGGAGATGCTAAAAGTCTAGACTGCGGCCAGTGGTGTACTTACGTGTTTTGTGTAGAAATGTTATCAAAGTTTACCATGAGGTGAGATGGACAAGATAGGGTGTGTATCAGCTGCGGAATCTACACAATCATTGAGTAAGTACCAGGCAGACAATATGTTTTTGTAACAAAAAATATTGTAACATTCTCATGTCAGTACAGATGTGAAATCCACTGTGTGTTAAAAAACATAAAAAAAAAATTAAAAAAGAAAAAGGAAATTGCAACATATCTGTGAGAAACAGCCAAATATTTGTGAGAATGAAGACATAAGTTTCACAGCTGTCCTGTTAGGATGATGATGATTATCAAATATAGTGGTACCACAGACAGGCTACACAAAAGAGGCAGTGAAAATAAAAATTAACATAAACATTTTTTTGTTTTTTTATTTCTCCTTGTATTATCAAAATTTAGAAGTCCAATAAATGGCATAAATTTAATGTAGGTGTAATAGCAACTTTTTAGGCAGCTACCTTAGGTCAATAGAAGTTTGTAATTTTGACTAGTAAGAATATGTAAGAGCATAATTTTTTCTCATGAACCTTCTTAAAAAAAAGGGTTGTTGTCTTATATTCAGGGTTGTCTTATACTTCAGTAAATATGGTATATACAAAAACAATTTAATATATCTAGTAACAAACCTCAGTTGTTGCTTCAATGGATGCACCATGTTTCAGGAGCAGCTCAACCACCTTTATGCGATTTTTCTTGCAAGCAATGTGGAGAGGAGTGAATCCATTGAGTGCTCTGGCATTTGGGTCAGCTTTGCGATCCAGTAGTAGCTTAGCTACTCGCACGTGACCACAGTGAGCTGCAACATGCAGGGCAGTAAGGTAGTCTACAGTCACTTCATCAACTGGTGCACGATGGTACAAGAGAATTCTTGCTGCATCAACATGGTCCCCTTGTGATGCCATGTGCAAAGGTGCCAGTCCATTCTGAAAAGTTAGTAATGTGAAGAATGTATTATCGTTATAAAAATATGTTATTGTTGTCCTTAATGTCAAGTATCCATATACAGCATACCTTGGTCTTTGAACTTATTGGTGCCCCTCGCTCTAGCATCATGTCAACTACCTGTTCATGGCCTGAACGGGCAGCACAGTGCAGTGGTGTCAGTCCATCTCGTGTTTTTGATTCAATGTTAGCACCTTTCCCCAAAAGTAAGGATACCATATTGGTCTTGCCCCATTTGGCTGCTACATGAAGTGGTGTTATGTTGTGCTGCGAATATTATTAGCATTTAGTTAAATGAGATATACATTTTCAGAGTACCTGAATCATCAAATTTACAAAATGGTAGCAGAGATATGAACAAATAAATTGTGACAAAAATGCTTGATCATCCTGACATACCATCTCTCCATCAACCCAGTGGGTTTTTGTATTATCATTAAGTATATCTACCTCTTTTCTGTTACAGGGACACAGGGAGGAAACTTTGGCATTTTGTACCTCTTGCTTGTGGGCATCTTTTTGCTTCCTGACAGCATATACCGGATTTTTTTAATATGTCACTTAGCTTCCTTTTCTGATTTGAACATAGTTTCATTTTTAATGACAATATACTAACACAACTTTTAAATACATAACAGACTGAAATGAGCTTTTCCCAGTAACTTATCCACATGTTGGCTTCATGTTACACACCAAATTTCCTTTCTCAATAAAAAACTGTCAACATGACACTTTTATCAGTCTGATAAATCACAAATCTACATTCATATCTGTATTTCACAAGCCACAGTTCGGAATGTTGCACAGAGACACAGCACACTGAATCATTTCACCCTCCGTGCCATTCACAGGTGGTGAGTGGGAAGATTGTCATTACCCCTGTCTGAAACTTCCTGGCAGATTAAAACTGTGTGCCGGACCGAGACTCGAACTTGGGACCTTTGCCTTTCGCGGGCAAGTACTCTAGACACAACTCGGCAAACAGCAGTACTGGTGGAATTAAAGCTGAGAACAGGTCGTGAGTCATGCTTGGGTAGCTCAGTTGGTAGAGCACTTGCTCAAGAAAGCAAAGGTCTCGAGTTCAAGTCTCGGTCCGACACACAGTTTTAATCTGCCAGGAAGTTTCATATCAGCGCACACTCCGCTGCAGAGTGAAAATCTCATTCTCATTACCCCTGTCTGTTTCTCTAATTTTGCCTTCATGGTCATAACACAAAAGTTTGATAAAGTTACATGTTTCTTGCCTAACAAAGTGCCTTTCTTGCAATGTCTTCCACTGAAATTTGATGAACCTTTCGACAACACTCCTAAGTTGACCAAAGAATCTTGAGACAAATCATGTGACTGTATTTTGTGTGGTGTCACCGCCAGATACCACACTTGCTAGGTGGTAGCCTTTAAATCGGCCGCGGTCCGTTAGTATACGTCGGACCCGCGTGTTGCCACTATCAGTGATTGCACACCGAGCGCCGCCACACGGCAGGTCTAGAGAGACTTCCTAGCACTCACCCCAGTTGTACAGCAGACTTTGCTAGCGATGGTTCACTGACAAATTACGCTCTCATTTGCCGAGACGATAGTTAGCATAGCCTTCAGCTACGTCATTTGCTACGACCTAGCAAGGCGCCATTACCAGTTACTATTGATGCTGTAAAACATGTACCGTCAAGAGCGATGTTCACCAATTATGGATTAAAGTTAAGTATTCCAACAGATACGTACTATTTTTGCTAGTCTCATATCCCTGACCTGTTCCAGACCTCACGCCAGCCTGCATGAGCTTAAACGTGTGCCCTTCGGCCCCCAGTCCTTGTGGATTGGCTGTCTTGCCAGTCCACAAAATTTTGCATGTTCTCTATAAATAACTTGGTAAGCACCTCAGACTGACAAAGAGTATTCAACTAATGATTTTGTAAATTATCACATTTCTGGGAGAACTAAGTTTAATGAAAACCCCATCAGGTCCACTGGCCTGGCTCTGTTGCCTTCTTCATTTGTCTTTCAGCTTCATGCTCATTTATTTCTATATGCACCATTTCCTTCTCATGTGTTTGAAGATAAGAAGTAGGAACTGTGTTGTGATATTCAGTGAAAGAATTTTGAAAGACAGAATTTAATATCTAATCTTCAGTTTATCATCTCACATTTTACTGTCATCATTATCAATAATCATCTGGACAGATAAGTTTGACTGATTGATGAAAATTACTTACAGATTTTTGACAATAGATAAGTATATGTGTGGAAGGAAGAAATTTCAGATGTTGAACTACTGACTAGGCTGTGGCTCCAGCTAGCAACAAGCATCACAGTTTTTGGTAAACAATTAAGATGTTTTTTTATTTGGGAGTAATAGACACAACTCGGCAAACAGCAGAAGCATTGAGTCATCAACAGGCACACACAAAAAAGAATAAAGCTTTGCTAGCTTTTGGAAGAAATCCTTTGACACTATCATATGCACACAAACACCTGCACACCCACATTAGAGGTGCACACAGTGAGTGAATGAGCGCGTGTGTGTGTGTGTGTGTGTGTGTGTGTGTGTGTGTGTGTGTGTTTTCTACATTGTCAAAGGATTTATTCCACAACTAGTTGCCTCCAACTAGTATCTCATGATCTGGGTATTTATGCACTACTGACCAAAGACTTTCTTTGAATGACTCAAGAACTGTGATATCAAAATTGGTTGGCCAGTAAAAACATCCAACAATTAACCTGGTTTCTTTTAGACCTGTTGTACTTGACCAGATCACTCCACTGTTAGAAAGCTTCAACCTCAATAGACACAATATTTTTGTCAGCAGCAATGAACACTCCCCCTCCTATGGTCTCTTATCTGTCTTTTTTATATACATTTCGACATTCCACCACGACTCACTAAATGTCTCGGAGCTTTCCATATTGAGTTGCAGCCAGCTCTTGGTCCCGAGAATAATTTGCTTGCAAGAACTTTCCTGAAGGGCAGTAAATTCAGGAACTTTGTTATGAATACTTTGACAATTTACTGATAAAATTTTGACAGTCAAAGGTTCTTTACTCTCAACATGGTCTGACTTCCCTTGCTCCATATCAACTGGTGAGTGTTCATAAGTGTACTTCAAACTACCGCCTAGCCTGAAAGGCCCTCATGTGCATTCCATGAGTACTCTGCTACCCAAGTACCTGCTTCCTTTGTGTACTGCACCCCTGACCTGTCAAGGGGTGTCCTACAAATTCCCAACTAATAATGCAGGTGCCTTCTCAATAAAGGTAGTAAGACAGATATTATAATTACCAACCAGTCTTTCTGCTTACCTCCTTCTCAAAGCTACTAGAAAAGTATATGTATGCAAGAACAGTAGCACATCTATACCAAAATGAGGTACCTAGTCCCAGTTAGGATTTTAGATGGGTTTCTCCACAGAACGTGCGATCATGAATTTGATTATACAGAATTTATGTGAGAAAATGCTGCTAACTGGTATTTTCTGTAACTTGTAAAGTGCATCTGATTGTGTAGTTTATAGAGTTCTTCTAAAGAAGTGAAATGCTCACTTGCGGTGGTATGGTATCCGAGATCTTGTCGGTGACTGGTTTCTTCCTAACTATATGAACGCACATGTCACATTCAGAGACCCACATAGTCTGCACAATAAAACAGCATCTTCAGAATAGTGAATAATCAGTAGAAATATACTGCAGGTATTGCTATTGGATCAACTCTTGTTCTTTTTGTATCCAAGAGGTTCTCTGCAAATGGATTGCCACTGAACTCAGATAAGATACATTACACACAGTTCAATTCTGAATCAGGCCAGACAACAGTATCAGAAATAATACATGTCGGAAAATCAATAACTCTAAATTCTTTGATGTTTATATTTAGAAGAACCTGAACTGGAAGTCAGATGCTGCAGACTTTAAACATCTGCGCTTTGTAGCTTCCAGACACACTTACAGTCAAATGACGTCTAACAGTAAATATCTGATACTCCTAACAGGCCAGAAGCAGCTTTTTATTACTAGGGATTTAATATATCTCTGCCTCAGATATAACAATTCACAATCACAACAGTGTGGCAAGCCACCAATGAGAATTTAAATTACTTAGCATCTAAGAAGTTGCACTGTTTTTATCAGCTGTAGCATGTGTTTGTAAGACCATAGGAAATAATAATAATTACTTGTGCAGACAGGTATTTACTCATAGAAATGAAATGTGTAGCAGGTCATACATAATTTCAAACTAATACTTTCATTAAATACTAACCTTAGCAGAGTAATTAACATCAGCACCTCTACTGAGAAGAAGATTTGCTATATTTTCATTTCCATAGTGAGCTGCAATATGGAGAGGAGTGAATCCACTCTTTGAGGTCACATCTGGATTATGATCATTCTGTAAAATAAGAAAGGTTTTGTGAAATTAAATGGATGCAATAAAGGGTAGAGGAAGCTTAATTTATTGCTCCTCAGGAACAAGATTAATACAGAAAAGCATTTCCATTCTCTTCTTAATGTGATCAGGTAAAAACTTTTCATTAGGACAACATTAAAGCATGTAAGTATCACAATTTAAAATAAGTTATGAGTCTTACGTGCTTATGCACCACCCTGTTTCCAACTTTTGCAACTAAAGTACTACAATATCATGCACACTTTGAAATTTTCTCATCTACTATCAGTGTGGTCTTATATGTTTTTAACATAATTATAGGCATTATTTCTCTTTATTGATGAGATAGATACTTTATCTGTGCTATCATCTGAAGAGCGAGGTTCCAAAGCAAGGTTGGTACCTCGCAACACAACCACAAGAAACGATAGTCACTGTAAGCTGCATCAAGTAATGAGACACACCAGTGTAGCCATAACCATAAATTTTTTGCTACACTGCCATATCCTCTTATCTACTTACAGCGAAGCACAGGACTACTCTGCACAGTTTTCAATCATTGACTAAGATGACAGCATCATCTTCTAGTAGGCCAGCAATGTAATGAATGTCATAGGTAGAACTAAAAGTAACAATTATTGTTAAATGTACTCTGGTGGAGACACCTGTATTTTGTCTGTATCTAGTGACATTTCAGTGTTCAGAGACTGTTGTAAATACTCATGACATTCCTGTGGAAATTGACTGTAAAAAGTTGTGTAAATATTCTTATCTACGTTGTAATAAATAACTAATATTTTATGTGTTATAGTATCCACTCAGTCTTCTCCCAGAGTAAACCAAAGAACCCACCATCGTACCAGGGACTGTGTTTTCATCTGGTACAAAATTATCATCACTTGTACTGTTCATGCACATTAGTTTCAACTACAACTTGCAACAAAGCCTTCTGCAGACCAATGCAGTTACACAGCTTTTGCTGTAAGCATTAAGTGACTGTTAAATGTGATGAGATATAAACTGCATGTCACACATGAACATTATGTATGTCCCAGTATGTAAACGTGCTCTAAAAATTGTTAACTGCTACTACACTTAACTTATCAGAAAAATCATTATGCAAATGATTTGACCTTCATCAGGTTTGACATAAACATTCATCAATTTTAATATAATTGTGTATCTGTGGAAAGGGCATTATTGTAGATAAAGCAACAGAATATAATGACAGAGAATTTTGTTCTTACATCTTTGTGTTATCAAAGAACCAATTCAATTGTCAATAAAGCTTGCACATTTGCAATCTTTGGTTGTGAATAATCTTGTTAAAGTCACCATTCCATTAGCAAAATATTATCAATTTTTCATGTACCAGTGAATGGAGTTTTTAAAATTTCATCCATTCTCCAGGTACAAATATATTGTTTGTCATGTTCAAGACTAAATGATGGTTCATATAAACAAACATGAATACTGTGTCAATAACTAATTCTTTGATCCACTATGTTGCGGTGTTGTGAATGGGATACATGCCCCTGTCCTATGCAAATGGAGCATATACCTTTATATGGATGTGTTTAACCTCTTTACAATTATATAATGATGATACTGTTGTGATAACTTTGTGTGGATGAAATTTGTCAATGTTTTTCATTCAATGAAGATTCTTGTACTAGGATATTTTTGCTGGTGAAGTAATGTACCTTCAAACTGTATAAAAACTAGTATTCTGCTGTGTGAGTCATTGAGCCTAGATTTTAGCAGTCTAATATATTTCCATCATGACTGGGCTTCTGAACTACATGTTCCAAATAACTTTCAGAGGCAGCATTTAGTATTGTTTCACAGGGTGCCTTGTTATTTTCACCACTTAAAAAACAACAATTATTCAACTGAGAGGAAGATGATTGACGTCTTCCCTAATTATGACAGTGTGATAAGGGAACATATGTGTAATACTGAGCAACTGTACTCCAAGCTGTCTTGGACACAACTTCCTTAACAGGATGTATCATGACCAATCACCTGAATGTTTTGACCAATCTGTTTATGATATTGCGGAACAAGCAGATGCCCTGCACTGTACTCATTCATTGATTGATTTATTTTCAACAAGATTTTATAGTTGAAAAAATAGTGGTATTTTGTTAATCAAACCAAAGAAATTTTGACAGCAACAATATGCTCCACCACAGATTAAAATTTCTTCTCTCTAACAACTCCTCCTATATAATATATGTGATCTAGGCGTAAGTAATCAAGTACATATTTACAAAAAAAGTCAGGAACATATCACACCTATAACTATAATAAATAATTTCTTTACTGCATTAGAGAGCTAATATTTAGTGGCACTATCTTTTCGTTGACTCCCTAGCTGCATACCACTGAAATATGTGTGCTTTCAGATGCCTTTTGTGGGTGATAGAGTTTTTTTTATAAGGTAATATCAGTATGTTCTAACTCCGTCCAAACAGGCTTTGGAAGTCCCAATGGTATCCATCAGCCGCCATGTCATCCTCAGCCCACAGGCACCACTGGATGTGGATATGGTGGGGCATGTGGTCAGCACATCGCTCTCCTGGCAATATCTCAGTTTACGAGACTGGAGCCGCTGCTTCTCAATCAAGTAGCTTCTCAGTTTGCCTAACAAGGGCTGAGTGTACCCCGCTTGCCAACAGCGTTCGGCAGACCGGATGGTCACCCATCCAAGTGCTAGCCCAGCCCGACAGTGCTTAACTTTGGTGATCTGATGGGAACGGTGTTACTGCTGTGGCAAGGCTGTTAGCAGTCATGTTCTGCATTACTTAATTTTTATACTAAAGTTTAGAATAAGAATTCAGTAAGAAACTGCATAACACAGTAGTAAAAAATTACCTGCTGCACCACCATACCAACATACAACATTCTAATGACATACAAGCTGCAAACATACGTCACATGTCCATTTCAAAAGTAATGACAACAAATATGTCTCTTACCTGTCAATCACCATAGCATTATTGTAAGATGATATAGGAAAGTGACAGACGTACATACACTCCTGGAAATTGAAATAAGAACACCGTGAATTCATTGTCCCAGGAAGGGGAAACTATATTGACACATTCCTGGGGTCAGATACATCACATGATCACACTGACAGAACCACAGGCACATAGACACAGGCAACAGAGCATGCACAATGTCGGCACTAGTACAGTGTATATCCACCTTTCGCAGCAATGCAGGCTGCTATTCTCCCATGGAGACGATCGTAGAGATGCTGGATGTAGTCCTGTGGAACGGCTTGCCATGCCATTTCCACCTGGCGCCTCAGTTGGACCAGCGTTCGTGCTGGACGTGCAGACCGCGTGAGACGACGCTTCATCCAGTCCCAAACATGCTCAATGGGGGACAGATCCAGAGATCTTGCTGGCCAGGGTAGTTGACTTACACCTTCTAGAGCACGTTGGGTGGCACGGGATACATGCGGACGTGCATTGTCCTGTTGGAACAGCAAGTTCCCTTGCCGGTCTAGGAATGGTAGAACGATGGGTTCGATGACGGTTTGGATGTACCGTGCACTATTCAGTGTCCCCTCGACGATCACCAGTGGTGTACGGCCAGTGTAGGAGATCGCTCCCCACACCATGATGCCGGGTGTTGGCCCTATGTGCCTCGGTCGTATGCAGTCCTGATTGTGGCGCTCACTTGCACGGCGCCAAACACGCATACGACCATCATTGGCACCAAGGCAGAAGCGACTCTCATCGCTGAAGACGACACGTCTCCATTCGTCCCTCCATTCACGCCTGTCGCGACACCACTGGAGGCGGGCTGCACGATGTTGGGGCGTGAGCGGAAGACGGCCTAACGGTGTGCGGGACCGTAGCCCAGCTTCATGGAGACGGTTGTGAATCGTCCTCGCCGATACCCCAGGAGCAACAGTGTCCCTAATTTGCTGGGAAGTGGCGGTGCGGTCCCCTACGGCACTGCGTAGGATCCTACGGTCTTGGCGTGCATCCGTGCGTCGCTGCGGTCCGGTCCCAGGTCGACGGGCACGTGCACCTTCCGCCGACCACTGGCGACAACATCGATGTACTGTGGAGACCTCACGCCCCACGTGTTGAGCAATTCGGCGGTACGTCCACCCGGCCTCCCGCATGCCCACTATACGCCCTCGCTCAAAGTCCGTCAACTGCACATACGGTTCACGTCCACGCTGTCGCGGCATGCTACCAGTGTTAAAGACTGCGATGGAGCTCCGTATGCCACGGCAAACTGGCTGACACTGACGGCGGCGGTGCACAAATGCTGCGCAGCTAGCGCCATTCGACGGCCAACACCACGGTTCCTGGTGTGTCCGCTGTGCCGTGCGTGTGATCATTGCTTGTACAGCCCTCTCGCAGTGTCCGGAGCAAGTATGGTGGGTCTGACACACCGGTGTCAATGTGTTCTTTTTTCCATTTCCAGGAGTGTATGTATGTGAGGTTCAAAGTTTATTTAAGAATTTGACATATTAGTTGTCAATTATTCAGGAAGAAACTTAAAAGTGGTGGGTGCATAGTTGCTTTGGTGATCATGGTCCAGCTGACATTACCTATATGGAGAGCTGAAATAAGTTTTACTAGTAAAAAAAGCTACTCTTGCCTTAAAACTGTTTTTACGGTTTATAATTTGAGTTTCTCTACTATACACCACCATCAGGTGTGATGCATACTAATTGTGCACTTTTACTTTGCCCCTCTGTGATCGGTGGAAGTCACCTGACTTTGTGCCACTCTGGAATGTTTACAGTTGCTGCCAATGTTAACTATATAAAAGTATTGTGTGCCATAACAATAAGCATCCATTGTGAATATAGTTTGTGGTCTTACGGGTAGTAATCGTTAAAATCAACAGTGTAGGGAAAGATAGATTGCTACTTACTGTAAAGATGACATGTTAAGATGCAGACAGACACAATTAAAAGACACTTATATATAATATTTCGGCCACAGCTTTCATCAGAAAAAGAAAGAGAGACACACACCATTCATTCACACAATCAAGCACACCTCACACAAACATGACTGCAAACTCCAGCAGCTTGGAGCAGAATACAACTATCATGTGGAATGGAAGCAGCAATGTGGAGGGGGTGGGGAAAAGGAAGGGATAGCAGTGTATGGGTGGGGGGAGAGAGAAGTGCTGTCTGATGCAGTATGCATGGACGAGAATGCCAACAGGCACAGCATCAGGTTTTTGTGGGACAGGGAGGTGGCAAAAATGGAGCAAAAAAGAAGAGGCATGAAGAAAGATGGGTTGGTGCATGGGCAGAGGGCAGTAAACAAAGAGGGTGGGGGGCGAGAGGTGATAGGACAGAGAGGGTGGAAACATTGGGTAGAGGGTGTGGGGACAGTATGTTTTGTAGGTTGAGTCCAGGATAATTATGGGAGTGGAGACTGTGTTGTAAGGATAACTCCTATCTGTGCAGTTCAGAAAAGCTGATGGTGGAGGAGAGACGCGAGATGGCTCGGGCAGTGAAGCAGCAATTGAAATCAAGCATTTTACGTTCAGCTGCATGATGTGCCACAAAGTGGTCTGTTTTCCTCTTGACCACAGTTTGGCAGTGTCTGTTCATCCTGGTGGACAGCTGGTTGGTAGTCATACCAATAGAAAAAGCTGTGCAATGATTGCAGCAGAGTTGGTAAATGACATAGCTGCTTTCACAAGTGGCCCGGCTCCTGATGGAGTAGTATAAACTTATGACAGGACTGGAATAGGACGAACTGGCTGGGTGGATTGGGCAGGTCTTGCCCCTGGGTCTTCCACAGGGATATGACCTTTGTGGCATGGGTTTGGGATTGGGAGTGGCATAGGGATGGACTAGGAAGTTGTGGAGGTTGGTTGGTTGATGGAAAACTGTTTAAGGAGGGATGGGAAGGACCTTGGGTATGATGTCCTTCGTCTCAGGGAATTATGATAGGTAATGAAAGCCATGGTGAAGAACGTGGTTGGTTGTTCCATTCCGGGTTGGTACTGAGTGATTAAGTGGGCACTCCTTTGTGGCTGGCTCTTGGGGGTAGTGGGAGGATTGGGGATGTGAGGAGAATTGGTACAGGAGATCTGGTCATGAACTAGGTCTGGGGGACAGTGCCTGTCTGTGAAGGCCTTGGTGATACTGTCAACATAATGAGCAAGGGAGTTATTATCACTGCAAATATATCATGCCTGGCTGGCCGTGCAGTATGGGAGGGATTTTTTGGTGTAAAAGGGATGACAGTTGTTTAAACACAGGCACAGTCAGTGGTTGATGGGTTTAATGTGGATAAAGGTCTTAATGGAGCCATAAGAGAAGAGGAGGTCAATATTTAGGAACGTGACATGCTGGGTTGAGGAGGACCAGGTGGAGCAGATGGGAGGGAAGCTGTTGAGGTTGTGAAGGAATGAATATGGGGTGTCTTGGCCCTGAATCCAAATCATGAATATATTGTCAATGAACCTGAAACAGACTAGAGCTCTGACGCTTGGGTTGCTAGAAAGGCCTCCTCTTGAAGACCCCTTCAGCAGATTGGCACAGGAGGGTGCCGTGGCTGTGCCACAGATTTGTTTGCACACCTTCCCTTCGAAGGAGAGGTAGTTGTGGGTTAGGATAATGTTAGTGAGTTGTATGAGGAATGAGGTAGTAAATGTGGAGTCTGAAGGACATTGGAAAAGGTAGTGTTCAATAGCAGTAAGAACATGGGCATGAGGGAAATTGGTGTATAGGGAGGTGGTATGAACAGTGATGAGTAGGGATCCAGGAGATAAAGGGATGGAGATGGTGGAGACTCGGTGAAGGAAGCGGTTGGTATCTTTGTTGGAGGCTAGATTACGAGCAATTCGTTGGATGTGTTGGTCAATGAGGGCCAAAATTCTTTCAGTGGAGGCACAATAACCAGCCACAACAGGGGGTCTAGGATTGTCGGGTTTTTAGATTTTGGGAAGCACGTAGAAGGTGGGTGGGTGGGCTGTCATTGGGATGTGGAGGGAAATGGATTCAGGGGAGAGGCTGTAGGAAGGGCTTAAGGCCTTAAGCAGGGATTGGAGGTTGTGTCAGACTTCTGGCCTGAGATCATCTGGAAGAGTTTACATGTGGAGGAGTCATATAATATGCTGAGGTCTTCTGCCAGATAGTCACTGTGGTCCCTGGTGAAACCTTTGTCTGACTGTATGATGATTAGGTCAGGATTTGTTATGAGGTTGTGTATGGCTATTCTTCCTTCTGCTTAAAGGTTGGTATTCTGAGGAAGGGACCCGAGGAAGGATGGTGAGGCTAAATTGGAGGTAAGGAATTTCTGGAAGGTGACCAGCAGATGGCTAGTTTGGAGGGCAGAGGATCATGGCTGGAAAGTGGTATGAACTGGGAGAGGCAGGTTGGCATTTGTTGGGGGATTGGCAGCAAAGAAGTGTTCCATTGCAGGGATCAGGAGAAGGAGAGTAGGTGTTTGCCAAGTCCAGCATGGCTAAATTTGAGTGTAGGACTAAAGGTGAGGCCTTTGGATAGGACTGAAACTTCTATGGACCAGAGGATTTTGGCAAAAAGGTTAACGACAGTGTTAGAAGAATGTTTTGGCTCTGGATTTGGTGGAGTGTTGGTAGGACTTTTGGGGGATATGGCAAGATGAAAAGGTTGGATAGGTTAGGTTTAGATGCTGTGGGAGGAGGACAAGGAGGAACATTGTGGGTAGGATAGGGGTTGGAAACTGGTGTCCTGAGGTGGCAGTGGGAGGTCAGCAGGTTCAATTACTTATTGAGATGATGTCTGGAATGCTCCACAGGGGGCCTAATTACCTCTCATCATGGACTGAAATGAGGGACATCCTACTGGAGATGCTTCCCATCCCTCCTAATGTGGTGCTGCATCAACCACTCAGCTTCCACAACATCCTTGTACACCTCTACATCACTCCTAATCTCATCCCCCTTGCCACAATGACCATATCACTTGAAGACTCAGGTGCAAGCCTAGCCTAATCCATCTTTCCAGAACTCCCTATTCCAGACCTGGCATAGGCTTATCCTATCGCTACCTGTGAAAACAGCCATGTCATTTACCAACTGTGCTGCAATCATTGCACTGCTTTTTATATTGGTACGAGTGTCAATGAGCTGTCCATCACGATGAACAGCCACCACGAAACTGTGGCCAAGAGCAAAGTAGATCACCCTGTGGCACAATATGCTGCCGAACATAAATGCTTGATTTCAATGGCTGCTTCACTGCCTGAACCATCTGGGTCCTCCCTTCCATCACCAACTTTTCTGAACTGTGCACATGGATGTTATCCTTACAACACAGTGTCTGCTTCCATAATTATCTCAGCATCAACCTACGAAACATACTGCCTCACACCCTCCACTGAACAGTTCCCACCTTCTCTGTCCTATCACCTCCTCCCCACTCTTGTCTCCCACCCTCTTTGTTTGCCACACACTGTCAACTCACCCACCCATCTTTCACCACTCTGCTCCCTTTTGCTTCATTTTCCCCACCTCCCTGCCCCGCAACAACCTGATGTTGTACCTGTTGTCATTCCAATCTCTGGACACTCTGTCGGACAGTGCTCCTTTCTCCCCCCACCCATACAGTGCTATCCCTTCCCCTTCACCATCCCCTTGAGACTGCTGATTCCACCTCTTGCGATAATTGCATTCTGGCCAGAGCTGCCAGAGTTTGGTGGTTATGTGTGTGTGAGGTGTGCTTGGTTGTGTAAATGAATCGTGTGCGTTTCTCTTTTTTTCTGACAAAGGCTGCAGCCAAAAGCTTAAGTGTAAGTTCCTTTTAATTGTGCCTGTCTGCAACTTAATGTGTCATCTTTTCAGTAAGTAGCAATCTGTCTCTTCCTACGTTGTTGATATCCTACCTGGAGTTTCCACTGTGTGATTGTTAATGTGATTTACAGAAGAGAAGGAAGAGGGTTATACCTGGTCCTCGTAGCGAGGCGTGATCAACTTTCATGTTACCTCTGTGACTCGTTAACCTATTACACATCCACTCCTTTTATAACCTGTAAGCTGGCTGCTCTGGGAAAAGGAGGTGGGGCATGTCTCAGCAGCCAATGTGCTACAAGCTGATTGCAAGCTTCCCCTCCAGCATCATCTTCTCAGGGGCAAGTAAAAGTGTGTGATCCATACTGACCATTCATTTGAGAATTTTTGTCTATTAGTCTATGACTTTTTGTTGCACTGAATAAATATCTTTGAACAAAGAAATTTTTATATTTACATGATTTTTTTGGATGTATTTCTGTATCTGCTCCATCTCTGTCACTGTCTTCTAAGAAAACTTCATCAAACATATCATCACTCGCCGGCCGGACTGGCTGAGCAGTTCTAGGAGCTACACTCTGGAAACATGCGACCGCTATGGTCGCAGGTTCGAATCCTGCCTCGTGCATTGATGTGTGAGATGTCTTTAGGTTAGTTAGGTTTAAGTAGTTCTAAGTTCTAGGCGACTGATGACCTCAGATGTTGAGTCCCATAGTGCTCAGAGCCATTTGAACCATTTTTTATCATCATTCAATTTCCTCGTGTTTTCACTTCACAAAACACTTTGTCTAATTTCTGCCAATTTCGGCATTAGAGTCTTCTATCTTCTATTTTCGCTGCACTCTGTCATACACTTTAATGTATCATCCACTTCCAATGTCCAATGTTTTTCTCATTTACTGCACTCTTTGGTGGTGTTCTTCCCTTCACTTCTACTTTTCAATTACATTAATGAGTCAAAATATAATGATCACTACTCACTGCGAGAACAAATGCTGCTGGTGCACTGCAGACACATTACACGGTAAGGAAGTGTATAAGTGTAGCAGAAAAGAATGGAAAATCATTCTAGTGACAATAAGAGTTACAAATGGGGAAATCCACTGACATAAGGTAATCTGAGAAATGGCAGACTGGCTTGGCACCTGGGAACAAGCCACTTGGAATAATTCAAACTGGTCAGTTGCTCATTTGCTACTGTCATCAGTATCTGGGGAAAATGGTTGAAGGATGATGTAACCACAATCACATGGGGGATGTACAGGCAAAACCACAAGTAGGCAACAAATGTTGAACGTTCATGTCTCATAAGAAAACATGGGAGTTGGAGGATTGACCATTCTGTAAAGCTTTATAAGGAGAAATCTGTGACCGATCTGATGTCAATGTTCAATGCAGGTGCAGTCAAAAGTGTTTCCAAGCCTGCTGTTTAGTGCACATTGTTGAACATTATGATCCACACCAGGTGACCATCACAAGTTCCCATGTTGACAAGATGATAAAAGTCTATTATGATTGCAGTGGGTACAGACTCATTGAGATTGAAGTGGGGATCAATGGAAAGTTGTTGCTTGGTCAGATGTATCACATTTCTTGTTACACTAGGTTGATGTTCACATCTGGATAAACCATTGTCCAGGCAAATGGCTGCTTGAAGCTGGCGCCATGCCATGGACACACACTGGTGGTGGCACTATTATGGTATCACAGTACTTGTGATAGTAATCTAATGCACCATGACAGTTGTGGTCTACACGCACATTTTTGTGGACACCACCTGCATCCCTTCATGCTTGATGCCTTCACCGAGGGTGATGGCATCTTCCAGAAGGATAATTATCCATATCACACAGCCAGGCTTTTAGTGGTTGGAGGAGTGTGGTGGTGAACTCAGACTGATGTCTTGTCCACTGAATTTGGCCAATCTGAACCTGAATGAACACATCTGAGATGCTAGAGAGCTCACCTCCATGCCTGCAAGTGACCAGTCCATAATTTATGGGAATTATATGACATGTGCACGCATATCTTGGCCCACATGCCTCTGAAAATCTACCAAAGACTAGCTGAAACCATGCCATGCAAAACTACTGCTGTATTGTGTTCCATAGATGGACAAACATACTATTAAGGAAGAGGTATAATGTTTTGGCTCATCAGTATATTTTACTTCATTATCCATAGCTTTACTTGGTTAAAAGTATTTTCCTTTCTTTCATGCAAAAAATAAATTGTTTTTCTTTAGTTCATACTCTGCCAATAAATGCAGTTATAATCAAACAAAATTTCACAGTAAGTCATTTAGAGCACATTTATAATGGAACTAAATCAATAGATGCATAAAAAATCTTAATTGGGAAAGTTAACTCACCTGTAGCAACAAGGCTGCTGCTTTGCAGTCATCCTTTTTGGCAGCAATGTGCAAAGCAGGCAGACGCACTTTGCCTCTTGTGTCATTTTCAAGTAATACTGCAACAACCTTGTCGTGACCCTGTTGCATGGCCACAGCCAGTGGTGTGAACCCATCCTGTACAAAATTTTATAATTTCAGTGTAACTTACATGCAGCCAAGTTCTGTCCATGAATGGAAGATTAGCTGCTTAGCTGATGACTTTTGTGTTGTATAACATTTTTATTATAACTGCAAATAGTAAAGGTGACTGCATAATCAAATTATTCAGTGACTAATATTTGAGATAACACAACAATTAGCACAAAAATGCATACAAAACATGAAAATCAAGCAGCTAATATGCTGGGAGATTAGGAAGAACCGAAAATAATCATTTTAGTTTGGGGTCAGGAGAAATAGAATAGATGGAAATGAAAAGACACCTGAATAAAATATATGCCTCAAGTTACTACATTTTACAACTGGAAAGTGTTGAAAGGAGGACAGTAGCTATTTATATGTTTCAATCAGCACTAAATTTCTCTGGAAGGACATTCATTAATTACTCTTCTAAGAAAAGTGTTTGCATATTTCATGGTTTCCACCTTACTCTGATTTTCTGATACTTCTAATTACATGACTACCCCACTGTCTCAGAGCAAACACTGTACATTTGCATATGCTGTATGAGAAATTTATATGATGAAAGCAAGAAGCTCTTTTTAGCTGCCTCTTACATCATACATAACAATGGTACCAGCTATAACTCTACTTTAGGGAAAAAATTAACAAGGGCACTGAATTATTTGCATCTTCAGATCAATGAAGAGGTCATTTGTATTGAAAGTGAGATACTATCTTGCACTTGTAATACCAAGTACATACTGTATGATGCGCATTTCATAACCATGACATAGTATGTGCCGTGTCCTGTAATGTTGTGTCGCGTAATGTTGCCGCTTGTGTGTACCTAAATCAACCACTAGAGGCTGCCTGCAGGAAACGTGCGCATGGCAAGGTCTCTGTTGCATCATTTACCAGCAACCCATGCCTTTATATACACAAAGCAGCATTGAGTCACTCTCATGTTTTTTTAGTTTGTACTGCTTACATCAGTCGTTTTGTGTATCGCTTATGATGTGGCTTCTGTATGATTCTTTTGTCTTGTTACATGTGAAGTCATGAGAGACTTATTTTATGATGTGGCTTCTGTATGATTCTTTTGTCTTGTTACACGTGAAGTCATGAGAGACTCATTTCCATTATTATTCAGAGATTTGTGAATAAAGCCATATCTGCATTACTTTGACTGGTTTCAAAATACTTGGTTACTACATGACTGGTGATGAGTTTGGAACAGTTTCCTCATGTGCAGTCTTTAAATGTGGTTTCATCAGCTAACTTTGGCAGTGACCACTTTGTCAGCTTCCATTGACAGACAGGGTACTCTTCCACTAGTCTATCCACAAACTTTTCCTCGATATGACGATTCAGCCAAGGATTGGGAAGGTTATGAAAAAATACTCAGACAACATTTTTTGGCTTTCAGTGTGACAGACTCTAATGTGTCCAAAGTGTTATTCCTCTCATGGATTTCACCTACAGTGTAGCAGTTACTGTGTTAGCTTGCCCATTTACAAGAATTGACAGCTCTTTCTTTTGAACACATATGCAGTTTATCATTCAATTATCATCATAAATGAATGCATGTCATAGTGGCGTGAATTGAATTCAACCAATGCTGCATGAAACTAAGTCAGTCACACAGGGCCTGGGCAACTGAACTTCATGGCCTTAGCCATAAGTGTCAATTTGTTATTGATGCCCATAATGATTCTTTTGCAGACACTATGGTGCACGACACAATTATCTGTTGAGCTCCATACAAGGAAGTGTGCTAGAAAGATTTATTCTGTGAAAAACCCCTGTTGGCTCAAGTTTTGTGACGAACACAATCTTTTGAAGTTTCTCTGACAGTGGGTAACCAAATTGAAGTGTGGGGTGATGTGGCAGTAGTGTAGCAAGATATGCCCACTAGGACAAGAGACAGCTTGCACTAGCAAGCAGCAGTAAACATGGGGACCCAGTGTTGAGTAGATCAAGGCCAGCCAAAGTAGTTGTGAGCAGCACCACAGCGGTAGCGTCATTGTTCTCAGTTTCTGTCCTGTCCTTTCTGTTTTGCCCAGCTAGAAAGTTCGGCGTACCCTAAGCAGTGGGCTACTTGTAACGCTTGCCAGGAGAAAGGTCCATCACATACGTGTGTCGTTTGCCAACGGTTGCTCAGAACATGGACATGGGTGCTCTGGATACAGGTCAACGCAGGTGCTGCAGTGACACTACTGAATTCTCAAACTATGTGAGTTTACGCTCGCCGCCATTGATACCGGTCATGTGGAAGCTGGTCAGTTATAACACACAGAACATTATGCTGTTGGGACAATTTATGGCATCTGCCTCTTGCGAGTCAGTGCTTCGTTCCATTACAGTTTTGGTGGTTGCTGAAACCAGTGTTGAGAACTAGTTCGGGATGGACGCATTTCAGGCATTTGGATTTTCTATGCCCGAAGCAGTTCACTTTGTGTCTGATGAGGTACCTTATTCTCAATTGAAAACACTGTGTGAGGAGTTTTCTGAAGGTACAGGGAGTTATACCAGTTTTTCTGAACATTTTTTAAATCCACAGCTTGGTCTTGTTTTTGTCATGCGCGTCCTATTCCTGTCGCCATGAAAGACCAAGTGGAAGTGGAATTGGAAAGACTTCAGTCTCTAGAGATGGTGTAACCTATTATGGCGAGTAATTGGTCGTCTATGCTGGTTGTAGTTCAGAAGTCGTCAGGGAAACTTCGCCTCTGTGGTGACTTCAGTACTACTGTCAATGCACAATCAATTGTGGATACTTATCCTCTCCCATATCAGGAGGAACTTGTGATGAAAGTATCTGGTGGCCAGTACTTTTCTAAAATTGATTTGCCTGAAGCGTATCTGCAGGTCCTCATGGACGAAGAGTTTCAGCAAGTTCTGGTTCCAAATACTCCTTTTTGTCTCTATCAATATTTGCACCTTTCTTTTGGTATGGCTAGCACCCTTGCTACTTTCCAACGATTTGTAGAGCAAATGATTACCGGTATGCCTGTCCAAATACTCCTTTTTGTCTCTATCAATATTTGCACCTTTCTTTTGGTATGGCTAGCACCCTTGCTACTTTCCAACGATTTTTAGAGCAAATGATTACCGGTATGCCTGTCCCTGTTTGCATGAATTATCTGGATGATATTGTTGTCACAGGCCCCTCCATAGCTGATCACTTGAAAAATTTGCACACTTCATTTTCTGTCTTACAGTCCACAGGCTTATGATGTAACCTAGCGAAATCTCAGTTTTCTTCAACGTTCTGTCGTTTATTTGGGGTTCGAGGTCTTGCGGGATGGGGTTTACCCTCTGCCAGAGCACATCTCTGCTGTTACATCTATGCGTCGTCTCTTGTCCACGAAGGATCTTCAGGCCTTCCTAGGGGAGATGGCCTCTACCATAATTTCCTGCCAGGGACAAATACATTGGCCCACTTGCTACATGTCTTGTTATGCAAGAATGTACCTTTTTGCTGCAGCCTGAATTGCGAACGTGCTTTTCAAATTTTGAAATCCGAACTACTCTTGGTCCCTTCTTTAGCTACGTCCTCTCTGGACCACCACATAGTTTTGGCGGCTGACGCCTCACAGCCTTGGCGCGGTCCAAGTGCACCAACATGCCGACGGCGCTGAATAACCTTTCGCTTTCGCCTCTAAATCTCTCACTCCGGCCCAGCAACGTTACTCACAGGTGGAAAAAGAGGCTCTTGCCGTGGTCTATGCTTTCCAGAAATTTCATGTTTTTTGTATGGCTCCAAGTTTCACCTTATTACTGACCATAAATTCTTGGTTTCCTTGTGTAATCCTCATACTCCCTTGCCTGTCAAAGCAGCACACCACCTACAACGCTGGGCGCTGTTCTTGTCTCGCTACAATTACGAAATCCATGTCCAAATATGTCTAAAGATGCCAATGTGGACGTCTTGTTCCGCCTTCCTTATGGGTCCTGACCTAGACTGTGATCCTGAAAAATTGCTTTGCTGCCATCTTGATACTGAAATACAGTTCACGGCTGACGGCTTCCTAATTACGAGCTCACGCACAGCAGCTGACATTGCCACTGAACTGGTTCTCCTCCATACAGTTCGGTTTTTTCAGCACGGCTGGTCAGATAAACCACCAGGTTGGGCTTCGGACCACCAGTACAACTATTTTTCCTTACGCTTCTCCGTTTCTGATGGTGTTTAGCTGGTGTCCACGGAAGACCTCTCTCCCAGAGTAGTCATTCCCACTGTATTATAGTGTGAGGTTCTATGCCTTCTTCTCCAGGGCCATTGGGGAGTTTCTGCACCACTAAACTGTTAGCTAGGAGACATGTTTTTTGGCCAGGGACTGAT
Source organism: Schistocerca piceifrons (assembly GCF_021461385.2). Lineage (NCBI taxonomy): Eukaryota > Metazoa > Arthropoda > Insecta > Orthoptera > Acrididae > Schistocerca > Schistocerca piceifrons. Next base: position 788,015,285 of record NC_060149.1, read on the forward strand.
GGTTAAATTGTCCGTTTTGTCGCAACTTGTGAGCAGTGTGACGGCAACAGGCAACTCCAAGGGCGTCTCTGTCTCCCTGGTCCGCTCCACGCCAGCCATGGAAACACAGCCGTCCCTTCACGATTTCTATTGTTTCTCGGTTGCGGAACATTTTACCAGTTCCCTTACATCCTCTGGTGTGCGTCGATGTCGGCTGTGGTCACCGTTCGTATGCTGTTGAGGGCTTTCCTACTGAGGGGTTGCCTCGTACCTTAGATTACGATAATGGGCCCCAGTTCATTTCTCACACTTTTCAATTGTTTTGTTCCCGTCACGACATTCATCACGTTATGGCTCCGCCCTTCCACCCTCAATCAAATGGCGAGGCAAAATGACTACAGCGTATGTGCAAGTGCCAAATGAAAAAGTTTGTTGTGGATTCTTCGCTGGATGGCATCTTCTCCATTTCCCGAGCACCTATCTCTTCACGCCTAGGAAGGAGCGGAGCCCAGCTGAGTTGCTTCATGCTGGCAGCCTCGCACTCTTCTCCACCTTCTACAGCTCGCGCCGCACCTTCTGCACACAGGTTCGTCTGGCTATTTCGACGGTGTGGGCTCGAGGGTTCGGTCACTGGCCCGAGTGGATACCGGCTACTGTTTTCCGCTCCAGGGACGCCGTCTCTGTGATGTTTGTAAGGCTTGAAGCGCTGGTGGTACGTCATTTTGATCAGCTGTGACCTCACTTGCCACTGGAAGCTACCAGTTTTCAGATGTGGACCACATTGCCGTAGCCCGCCCCACCACCCTCTGCCTCGAGCCCGTCGTTGTCTGCTCTGGAGGTGTCCCTGCCCCATTGGCTGCCTCCTTCACGTGTGACGTCCTGGGATTCCCGCTTCCCAGCACTGGGTGCTGGTCCATCTCCAGCCTCACGTCTGTCGCTACAGCCTGCTGTTCTGGTTGGGCCACCTCAACCGGCCACCTCGCCATCATCACTTCAGCCATCATCGCCGGTGGGTCCAGCCCCATCTCCTTTGCACTCTCACCTGCCTGCCGATGACGCAGAGATGGCAACGGCACCCTCCTCCCCGCTTCTGTCGTCAAGCAGAGTGTAGTGTCGCCATGCTTGTTTACTCAACTGTACGAGTGCAGGCCAGCCACTAGGGGCAACAACGACTCAAAGGAAGGCCTCGGCGCTTGTTGGTGACGTCACGTCAGCTAGGCACGGCGAACGCCAGGTCTGTCGCAGGCAGAAACGCCTGGGCGTGCTTATCACTATAAATCTCTTATTTTTGGACAAAATGTTTGGTATTGTTTTGGATTCTGCAGTTTTATTTAGATGAAAGGTTTTCTTACTATCGTAAAGCTACAAATGAAGATCATAGTTCTGTATTACTGAATCCTGTCGAAACAAACGTAGATCAATATGAGAAGATGCTTTTGCCCCATTGCAAGCTTCGGAAATTTTACATTCAAGTAACCATATTTACTTGATCCATTTAGTTATCTAAACTTACCCCAACCCCCTTACAATGAACTCGTTTCTTCTATTTATTTATTTACTTTCGTTTGACATCGTCACTGGAAATATGAACTAATTTACATGTGTAAATGTCCCACTGTTGCCAGTCATTAGTTTACAGTCGGTTTCAACGAAAGGAATTCTAAACAGGAAACAAAATAGCTTCATACATCGAAAATACTGCTGAATTTTTTACATGCACATTAGAAAAGATAAATATTCCCCTCTTGCAACTGAAAGGAGAAACTTTATAAGATTAAAAAAAATTTATTTGATAAAACAAGTATCTCTTTTTTGCCTCTTCTTCTGTCCCCCACCCGCTCCCCCAACGTGTACAATCGCAAGCTACTTCATTAACATTCAGTGCTCCTCATCCCATAGTTAACCAAGGTACCTAAAGATACAAACGTAACTTCCTCAGAGTTACAAATAAGGTAAAGAAGCACGAATTCTGTTGCTGCTGGACCATGAAGTTGTTTTTGTATGTCAATCCTTAAAACAGGTGGAAACTTAAGTTCAAGAGTACACTATTTGTTAAGAAGTGTAATGAATTGCACAATTAATTGATTGCAGAAATCTCTCAGAACAATGTGTGTTGGTCAACTACCTCCAATAGTTTCACATTTTCCTGTGTCAGAGAGGGAGACACCACCATTATGAGTATGCCTGCAACAGACCTGGCGTTCGTCGTGCCTAGCTGACGTGACGTCACGAACAAGCGCCGAGGCCTTCCTTTGAGTCGGTGTTGCTAGAGGCCACCTGTAGGAAGCACGCACATGCTGTCCTGTCACTCGCGTGTACATACGGGCGCAACAGTGCTGACTCACTCTCACCATGTTCTTTTGGTCTGTACTGCTCACATCACTTGTTCTGTGTATCAGCTATATAGCACCTCCTTTATGATTCTTTTGTTACACGTGCACTCACGAGAGGTTTATTTCTATTGTTGTTCAGAGGTTTGTGAATAAGGCTATAGTTGTGTTACTCGAATCGGTTTTGTATATTGCTTAGTTACTACAGTATGATTCATAATAATGATTAGACCCTACTAAATAAGCATTTATGCAAATCCACCCAATAGGTGACTTTTATACTATCACTAGTTTGTTTTATTTGTCTCTCAGTGCAGTGAGCTACAATGAACATGAAATTCAGTAATTCTGCCAATTTGAACTTTGGTCATTTATTACATTTCTCACTCAACATGGGAACAGAGCTGCTGAAGGTCAGTGTTAATTTTGTTGAAATTAAAGCGTGATAGCCATTTCATGCGCTCATAGTACCGTGTTCCATTGCTAGAGATGTGTGGAGTTGCCACATCTAGCACCTCCACTTACGGTTTCAGAGAACGCGTAAATATGAAAACAATAAAAAAATGTCCCTGGTGCGGATTCATAGAGACCTTACACAAGTACTGAGTTCGAGCAACAGTCCGTAGAATAGTATCATTCCAGTTCAGCCACATCAAAAAACTTAAAGCAAATGATTTCGTGCAGCTTTGCTGAAGTACGTGTCTTACACTGCCATACCCAAAATACAGACAATTTGAAACTCGTTTAGCATGTATTTGACAAGTTACCGGTACCTGATTTTGTGTTTGGTGTCCACCACGTCGAGTGCCAGTTCGTTTCTCAGTGATGTAAAGATAAACTCTTTGATCTCTCAAATGGCGAAACTTTTTTGGGCATTTGCAAAAAGTTTGTTTTGTGCTACCAAAAGTGGACGGTATGAAAATATGAGTACACAAATTATTCGAATCACAAATAAATTTTTTATTTTCTTTTGTACCGTGTGTTTCGACTGTGAGCCTCAAATGTTTTTCAAGTAAAATCTACTGTTCACAATCACATTTATGGATTAGTAATAATATTGTGAGCGTCCGTGACTGTCGATTAGCACTGTTGTTATTAGCAGTGGGCGCTTCAGTGCTTTAGTGCATAACTTGACTCCTCCGACATCCCTGAAGGATTTCCTTCAGGAGGGAATCTATAGAACACTACTGGTACATGTGGATTAATTGATGAACCAGCAGAGTTTTCAATCTGACAATTTCTAATTTTCGATATCATTTCAACTACAGCTATAATTCGTTTCTGTAAGATATTTATGAATAACTTCGCACCAAGAAATGTTCATAGCCAGTTTCTAACAATGCAAAGCATTATGGAGTTACGATATTACCTCTGTCGCCAAACTCTGGTTGGCGCCATTAGCGAGCAGATACCGGACGACGTTGTCGTGATTTTCTTGAGCTGCCATGTAGAGCGGAGTGAATCCATTCTGCGACTGCACATTGACTGCAGCACCATTTGTTACAAGCAGTTTCACAACTTCCTCTTGACCAGCTGGAATCAGTAATTTTTTCAGGATTAGATTTGTGTGGGTCAACAGTTTTGTAAACATTACAGGATTCTACATTGAGCAGAAAACGGTCATACTTTTTAATCGTATGGGTTAACAGTGCAATACCTTATACAGTTAGAAACTGTGGCACTAAATACACATCTTTAACATCTCGAAACCCTTGTCAGATTTTTAGTGTTAATAATTAAGGTTATATGTTGAAGGCGAGAGATATGCATTCATAATCGAGAATACAATTTTTTTCAGAAATTGGTGAATACTTAGTTCTGAACCAGAACACTTACGAAATCGATTGAGTGTGGAATAAAGATACCTTGGTGTCATTTTTTGTGGCGACTGTCTGCTCCCAACACAGTTAGTTTTCCTAACTTAAGTAATACAATAACACAAAATACCTACGGATGGATGACTTTGCTTAGGTGGTACTACTTCCTCATAAAGCAGCACATGGAACATGCCAGCATGCTGCGGCGTCTAGTAACCCGCTAACAACGCCGCTCATTCGTCGGCGGCGCGCTCGCTGTAGTATAACAATCCTTACAATAGTTCCTGACATTAGCCTTTACACATTGTTGTTGTGGTATTGAGTCCAAAGACTGGTCTGCTGCAGCTCTCCATGCTACTTTATCCTGTGCAAGCCTCTTCATCACCGGGTAACTAGTCATTCTACATCCTTCTGAATCTGCTTACTGTATTCATCTCTTTGTTTCCCTCCACGATTTTTACCCCATCCCCCTACCCCCAAGCTTCCCTCCGGTGCTAAATTGGTGATCCCTTGATGTCTTACCAACCGATACGTTCTTCAGGTCAGGCTGGGCCACAAATTTGTTTGCTCCCGATTCTATTCAGTACCTCTTCATTAGTTACCCATGTAATCTTCGGCATTATTCTGTACCCTCACATTTCAAAAGCTTCTAGTCTCTTGTTTAAACTATTTATCATCCATGTTTCACTTCCATGCATGGCTACACCCCATAAAAATACTTCCAGAAAAGACTTCCTGACACTTAAATGTATATACTTGATGTTAACAAATTTCTCTTTTTCAGAAACGCATTTCTCGCCATTACCGGTCTAAATTTTATATCCTCTCTACTTCTGCCGTCATCAGCTATTTTGTTGCCCAAATAGCAAAATTCATCTACTACTTTAAGTGACAAGTTTCCTAATCTGATTCCTCAGAATCATCTGATTTAATTCGCCTACATTTCATTAGTCTTGTTTTGCTTTTGTTGCTGTTCATCTTATATCCTCCTTTCAAGAGCCTGTCCATTCTGTTCGACTGCTCTGAGAGAATTACTAAGTCATCGGTAAACCTCAACGTTTTTATTTCTTCTCACTGGATTTTAATTCTACTCCAAATTTTTCTTTTTTCTTTTTTTTCCTTTACTGCTTGCTCAATGTACAGACTGAATAACATCGGGGATAGGCTCACTCTCTTCTCAATCACTGCTTCCCTTTCATGCCCCTCAACTCTTATAGCCGGCCGCGGTGGCCGTGCGGTTCTGGCGCTGCAGTCCGGAACCGCGGGACTGCTACGGTCGCAGGTTCGAATCCTGCTTCGGGCATGGGTGTGTGTGATGTCCTTAGGTTAGTTAGGTTTAAGTAGTTCTAAGTTCTAGGGGACTTATGACCTAAGATGTTGAGTCCCATAGTGCTCAGAGCCAACTCTTAAAATTGACGTCTGGTTTAAGTACAAGCTGTAAATAGCCTTTCGCTCCCTGTATTTTACCCCTGCTCAGAATTTCAAAGAGAGTGTTTCAGTCAACATTGTCAAAAGCTTTCCCTAAGTCTACAAATACTATAAACGTAGGTTTGCCTTTCGTTAACCTATCTTTTATGAGAAGTCGTAAGATCAGTAATGCCTCACGTGTTCCCACATCCTATGCTGCCTCACTATTTCATCTCTCAAAGCTACCCATTCTTCTTCTACTACATTCCTTTCCCTTAATATTGTCAATCGTTCCCTAACACTCCCTGTGAAACACTCAACAACCTCTGGTTTTTTCAGTTCATCCAGGTCCCACCTCTTTAAATTCTTAACTTTTTGAAATTTCATCAGTTTTAATCTACCGTTCACAACCAATAAATTGTGGCCAGAATGAGATTTTCACTCTTCAGTGGAGTGTGTGCTGATATGAAACTTCCTAGCAGATTAAAACTGTGTGCCGGACCGAGACTCGAACTCGGGACCTTTGTCCTTCGCGTGCAAACCGAGCGAGGTGGCGCAGTGGCTAGCACACTGGACTCGCATTTGGGAGGACGACGGTTCAATCCCGTGTCCGGCCGTCCTGATTTAGGTTTTCCGTGACTTCCCTAAATTACTCCAGGAAAATGCCGGGATGGTTCCTTTGAAAGGGCACGGCCGACTTCCTTCCCCGTCCTTACCTAATCCGATGAGACTGATGACCTCGTTGTTTGGTCTCTTCCCCCAAAACAATCCAATCCTTTCACGGGCAAGTGCTCTATCATCTGAGCTACCCAAGCACGACTCACGCCCCGTCCTCCCAGCTTTGCTTCTGGTTCGCAGGAGAGCTTCTGTTAAGTTTGGAAGGTAGGAGACGAGGTACTGGCAGAAGTAAAGCTGTGAGGACGGGGCGTGAGTCGTGCTTGGGTAGCTCAAATGGTAGAGCACTTACCCGGGAAAGGCAAAGGTCCCGATTTCGAGTCTCGGTCCGGCACACAGTTTTACTCTGCTAGGAAGTTTCATATCAGCACACACTCCACTGAAGAGTGACAATCTCATTCTGGTCACAATTTATTGGTTGTGAACGGTAGATTAAAACTGATGAAATTTCAAAAAGTTAAGAATTTAAAGAGGTGGGACCTGGATGAACTGAAAAAACCAGAGGTTGTTGAGTGTTTCACAGGGAGTGTTAGGGAACGATTGACAATATTAAGGGAAAGTTTCATATCAGCGTACACTCCGTTGCAGAGTGAAAATCTAATTCTGAAGAGCAAACTATATTTAAACTTTTTTCCGGTTTCTTTAACGAATATTATTTCACAGTGTTCAACGATCTCTAATCTTTTTTTTACCTCTTCGCTACTGCTCTCCAGTGTGACTGTTTCCCCACACTAGAAAAGTGATCTATGTTACTGTATGTCAAACCATATTGGTACGCCCCAATCACACGTGCGCGTGAAAATCTGGTGTAAAATAATCCGAAGATGTGCAACTAATTTTCACAAGCTACCTTATTTTTATGTGAAGCACTGTTACTTCGCCTTTCCCCTATTCTGTTCCAGGTGGTTGCAAGAACGTCTATTGAGACTCTGTACCTGATCGTTTCTCTCCAGTTTTACCTTCGTGCCTTTTTTGCGTACGAAGTATATGTTCATTTTCTCTTCTAGGATACTTGCTCTTACAATAAACCACACCGTCATGCACAACGTCTCGCTTGTAACGCCTGCCACTGGGGTTGGAGGTGCACCTAATTAACCTGTGATGAAGCACGCAGGTTTTTCTGAGATTCCACAATTAAGTACACTACTGGCCTTTAAAATTGCTACACCAAGAGGAAATGCAGATGATAAACGGGTATTCATTGGACAAATATATTATACTAGAACTGACATGTGCTTACATTTTCACGCAATTTGGGTCGCATAGATCCTGGTAAGTCACTACCCAGAACAACCACCTCAGGCCGTAATAACGGCCTTGATACGCCTGGGCATTAAGTCAAACAGAGCTTGGATGGCGTGTACAGGTACAGCTGCCCATGCAGCTTCAACACGATACCACAGTTCATCAAGAGTAGTGACTGGCGTATTGTGACGAGCCAGTTGCTCGGCCACCATTGCCCAGACGTTTTCAGTTGGTGAGAGATCTAGAGAATGTGCTGGCCAGGGCAGCAGTCGAACATTTTCTGTATCCAGAAAAGCCCATACAGGACCTGCAACGTGTGGTCGTGCATTATCCTGCTGAAATGTAGGGTTTCGCAGGGATCGACTGAAGGTTAGAGCCACGGGTCGTAACACATCTGAAATGTAACGTCCACTGTTCTAAGTGCCGTCAATGCGAACAAGAGGTGACCGAGACGTGTAACCAATGGCACCCCATACCATCACGCCGGGTGATACGTCAATATGGCGATGACGAATACACGCTTCCAATGTGCGTTCGCCGTGATGCCGCCAAACACGGATGCGACCATCATTATGCTACAAACAGAACTTGGACTCATCCGAAAAAATTACGTTTTGCCATTCGTGCACCCAGGTACGTCGTTGAGTACACCATCGCAGGCGCTCCTGTCTGTGATGCAGCGTCAAGGGTAACCGCAGCCATGGTCTCCGAGCTGATAGTCCCTGCTGCTGGAAACGTCGTCGAACTGTTCGTGCAGAGGGTTGTTGTCTTGCAAACGTCCCCATCTGTTGACTCATGGATCGAGACGTGGCTGCACGATCCGTTACAGTCATGCGGATAAGATGCCTGTCATCTCGACTGCTAGTGATACGAGGCCGTTGGGATCCAGCACGGCGTTCCGTATTACCCTCCCGAACCCACCGTTTCCATATTCTGCTAACAGTCACTGGATCTCGACCAAATCGACCGCCAATGTCGCGATACGATAAACCGCAATCGCGATAGGCTACAATCCGACCTTTATCAAAGTCGGAAACGTGATGGTACGCATTTCTCCCCCTTACATGAGGCATCACAACAACGTTTTACCAGCAACGACGGTCAACTGCTGTCTGTGTATTGGAAATAGGTTGGAAACTTTGCTCGTGTCAGCACGTTGTAGGTGTCGCCACCGGCGCCAACACTATGTGAATGCTCTGAAAAGCTAATCATTTACATATGACAGCATCCTCTTCCTGTCGGTTAAATTTCTCGTCTGTAGCACGTCCTCTTCGTGGTGTAGCAATTTTAATGGACAGTAGTGTATTTGTGACAAGTAAGAATAGAAATGTCATTGGTTCTCTTTCCACTAGCAGCAATTTTATCTTTCGTTCATTAATCAGACTTAAGCCACAAAACTGAACAAACTCATTCCTGAGATAGACCGCTTTTCTATGTGAATAACACCGAATATTGGAGAATCTATATTACTATGCAACTGTTCCGGGACCTGGAACAAGTTGCAGGTTTCCACGAGCAACAAATATTTGATTTCAATATTTTGCATAATTATTGACCGAACCGCGAAAATTTAAAATGCCGTCATAATTTACTCATTAACAGGTATAATATTACGTTTATGTGACAAGAATTGCAGCTAGCAACAGTACATACATCTTGCGGCAGCGTAAATCACTACACGCAAATACGAAGATTTTATTCTTCCAGCATCTGCGAATGAGAGCACTTGGTGGGTTGCAATATTTTATCATGCAATTTCACACCTTTTCTCACAACAGAATGATGAAAGGTAAAATTTTTATCGTTGCTGCATTTTCACTGTTAATGCAGTTAAGACTGCCGCATCAGGCATGTCGTTTTATATTGTTATTTCTTTTACTAAAAATACTATTCGCAACGCATTTTTCAGACAGTATCGACATATACTACCAAATGTACTGCAAAATTATACAGGGTGATTTTTTCCATCGTGTACGAACTCAGGGGATTGATCGATGAGAGGATACGGAACAAAAAAGGTTTAGTGAACTTTCGTCCGAAAATGCATGGTTTCCATGCTAGAGCCCATTTATTCAATAATACATTGTCACAGAGACTGCGGTCTAATACGCGCTGCAGCGTGTAGTCGCAGTCACAGTATGTGCTGAAAATGGTTTTAATGTGCCTCAACGCATGCGTATGAGCGCCGTAGTCCACATCGGCCAGGCTGTATCCGAACAGTGTCAAAGGCAGCATGAATACGCTGCTCCAGTCTCCACATGCACGCTCTGCATGCACGATACTTTTGAAATGGCTCCATAACCAGAAATCGCACGGGTTGAAATCTGGTGAACGAGCAGGCCATGCAAATGGTCCACCTCATCAGATCCATCGATCAGGAAAGACACGATAGAGCTGCATCCGGACGGCAACGGTGAAGTGGGCTAGAGCACCATTATGTAGCAGCCACATAACCCCTCGAATCATCAATGGCGCTTCTTCCAGCAGGGGAGGCAAAGCCAGCCGCAAGAAACGCCGACAGTTCCGGCCTGTTAGGCCACATGGAAGGAAGGTTGGTCGCAAAATTCGGTCGCCAATCGTCCAGGCTCACACATTCCGGCTGCACCGATGCTGATGATTCGCTGTCACCATACCACTGGGGTTCTGCATACTATCCCACAGATGACTGTTATGAAAGTTGAAGATATCACTCCACGTAAAGGTGGCCTCATCTGCGAACAGGATGGGTGATACAAATCCCAGAGTCGTGGTTTCCTGGTGAAGAAATCAGTGATAAAACTGCTCTCGATGTGGAAAGTCTGTCGCTAGTAAGCCCTGCGCACGCTGTAAGTGACAAGGGTAATAATTGTTGTGTTGGCAGAAGAGCCAACACCGTGTTACTAGAGGAGGCCGAAATGCACGCGTTTTAGCTCACGCAGGCTGGCGTGAGGTTGGAAGAACTATACTGACGTGATGTCTGGAACATGACAAGGAATTAGAATTCAGAAAGCGGACGTAATTAGTTTGACACTTAACTTTAATCCATTCATGATGAACGTCGCTCTTGACGGTACATGATTCACAATATTGTCTGTTCAGAATTCATTCTAATTACTGAATAGGGCACCTTGCTAGGTCGTAGCAAATGACGTAGCTGAAGACTATGCTAACTATCGTCTCGGCAAATGAGAGCGTATGTAGACAGTGAACCATTGCTAGCAAAGTCGGCTGTACAACTGGGGCGAGTGCTAGGGAGTCTCTCTAGACCTGCCGTGTGGCGGCGCTCGGTGTGCAATGACTGATAGTGGCGACACGCGGGTCCGACGTATACTAGCGGACCGCGGCCGATTTAAAAGCTACCACCTAGCAAGTGTGGTGTCTGGCGGTGACACCACAATTGTCATGAAGAATGTTCCACACGGTCGCCTGGCTTACCCTGTACTGGCGGGCCAACTGCCTGGCACTGACACAGCGGTCGCCTTCCATAGTGTTAACAACATTTTCTTCCCAGCCTGGTGTCCGAACGTTTCGGGCGCGTCCATCATGATTTCTTGCTTCCTGAAACGACCCTGTTCCAGACAAATAGCGAAACACTGTTGCAAACATTGAATGCTGTGGCTATTGTCGGCGGGGATAGGTCCCCTGACACAACCTTGCTGCCTGCCGCCCGTTGCCATTTGCCATTCCATAAGTAAACATCATACCGGCAAGCTCTCGATTCGAATACAGAACCATTGTGTATAACACTGTACCACATCCACTACAATGTGAGTCAGCAAGAGAATTGAATCGGACACAACGTTACCAATTACTGTGGCAGGAGAGGGCTCTAGGGCATGGCGTTATGAGGAACAGTTCCACCCTCTAGGAGAAAACCATGCATGCTTTAACTGTGGCTGCATTGTGCAGTCTCTGCAACAAAGTATGATTGAATAAATGGCCTCTAGCATGGAAACCATGCATTTCCGGACATACGTTCATCAGGCCTTTTTTGTTCCGTATTCTCTCATCGGTCAATCCCTAGATTTTGTACACGGCGGAAAAAATTACCCTGTATAATTGTATGACACATAATTCAACAAATATGTAGTCATAGACAGTGAGATGCGTGAAAAACTAGCTTTTGATTAAAAGCGGAGCGCAAGTTACCTAAACTATTCTCATCCAGTGTTTGGTAATTAGAGCACTTAGCGATTTCCAACACACTTTAAACATAATTTCAAACCTTTTCTAAACTTTACATCGCTTACATGCTTAAAGCCAAATATTAAACACAGTAACTCATCTGTAAAGTAATCACAAGTTTTAAGCTGTTTTATATTAGCGAGTTCGATTATTTAAGGAAATGGGTGTTCACTGGTATACTCTGGACCACGGTGAACACATACAACATTCAACAACAGTGTCTGTTATTTTATGATCCTCTCAAGGTTTTTACCGCCGGTGGGTCGTTAACTGACATTTCATTATAACAAATCATACCAAGAGTGACGTGTATGTGATGAATCTACGATGCGCCGTTGCCTTTAAACAGCATACTGTCATAACACTTATGCTATAAAACAAAAAGAACAAAATGCGACGAAATCCAATATGGCATCTCCCATATTTTTCATACGTCGAGTGCTATAGACTTTGGTGGGCGCATCGAGTGACATCATTTTTACGCCACTTCATGGTAAGCTTCTAGTGATACTAGCTTCTCCCAATAGGCGGGAGACAGTTCTTGTTGTCCTCAATAATACAGCGTATGACATAATTAAATTGCTGAAGACTAAGGACTCTCAAGGATATGATGGAGTGCCTTGAAGGATATAAAAGTACTGTGATGCACATGTTAGCTCTGTACTTAGCCATATTAATAATTTTTCCTTTAAGATTGGTCAGTTTCCTGAACGAATGAAGTACTCCGAAGTGAAGCCGCTTTATAAAAAGGTAGAAAGGGATAATGTAGACAATTTTATACCTATTTCTATGCCATCAGTGTTTGATAAAGTTATTGAAAAGGCTGCATATGTAAGGATAATCGATCATTTTATATCAAATAATTTGCTATCAAATGTACAATTCGGCTGTAGAAGTGGTTTAACAACTGAATATGCTATATTCTCTTTTCTCTGTGAGGTACTGGATGGATTAAACAAAAGTTTTCGGAAGATGGGCTTTTTTTATTTAACTAAGACGTTTGATTGTGTTTATCACAAAACATTGCTCCAGAAGCTGGGCCACTATGGAATACGGGGAGTAGCTCACAACTCGTTCACCTCTTACTTTAACAACAAATGGGAAAAGGTCATTGTTCACAATGTTGAGAATGGCTGTGATGTAGGGTCTGAGTGGGGCACTGTCAAATGGGGGGTGCCCCAGGGATCAGTGTTGGGGCCGTTAGGGCCACTCCTGTTCCATATTTATATAAATGATATGCCCCCTAATATTACAGATAACTGTAAAATATTTCTGTTTGCCGATGACACTAGCTTGGTAGTGAACGATATTGTGTGAAACATTGGCTGTATTCAAATAGTGCAGTTCATGACATAAGTTCATGGCTTCTAGAAAATAAACACAGTAAGACACAGTTTCTAACACACAGGTCAACAAAACCCGACGTTTTAATTTCATAGAAAGGGCACATGATTAGTGAAATGGAACAGTTAAAATTTCTAGGTGTTCAGATAGATAGTAAACTGTCGTGGAAAGCCCACGTTCAGGATCTTGTTCAAAGACGTAATGCTGCCATTTTCACTATTCGGACGTTAACTGAAGTAAATGATCGTTCGACACGCTGTCGTGGAAAGCCCACGTTCAGGATCTTGTTCAAAGACGTAATGCTGCCATTTTCACTATTCGGACGTTAACTGAAGTAAATGATCGTTCGACACGAAAATTAGTCTACTTTGCTTATTTTCATTCGCTTATGTCGTATGGTATTATATTTTGGGGTAATTCTTCCCATTCTCGAAGGATATGTTTGGCTCAGAAATGGGCAGCTCGCGCAATAAATGGCTCTGAGCACTATGGGACTCAACTGCTGAGGTCATTAGTCCCCTAGAACTTAGAACTAGTTAAACCTAACTAACCTAAGGCCATCACAAACATCCATGCCCGAGGCAGGATTCGAACCTGCCACCGTAGCGGTCTTGCGGTTCCAGACTGCAGCGCCTTTAACCGCACGGCCACTTCGGCCGGCGCGCAATAAATAGTGTAAGTTCGCGAACCTTTTGTCAACCCCTGTTCACTAGTCTGGGTATTCTGACACTGGTCTCTCAATATATACAGGGTCAGTCCTAACTATTGCCAACAACAATAACTCTGAGAGTATGATAGGAGCTGAGAAGTTTGTGGAACAAAAGTTGCATGGGCCATAATATGACGTCGGTTTTTCGTTGCTAGGTGGGGTCGCTTCATAATGTCGATAAATAATAATAATGTCGTGTGGTGAGGGCCTCCCGTCGGGTAGACCGTTCGCCTGGTGCAAATCTTTCGAGTTGACGCCACTTCGGCGACTTCCGTGTCGATGGGGATGAAATGATGGCGATAAGGACAACACAACATCCAGTCCCTGAGCGGAGAAAGTCTCCGACCCAACCGGGAATCGAAACCGGGTCGTTAGGTATGACATTCCGTCGCGATGACCACTCAGCCACCAGGGGCGGACATGATGACGATGATGATCTTCAGTTTGTGGGGCGTTCAACTGCGCGATCATCAGCGCCAGTAGGTCGCTTCAGAGATATGAAGATCAACTTTGTTTTTCAAAATGGGATGCAGTAGTTTGGTACTTATTTCCTGATAGCGGCTATCGAGACGAATCCAATGATGTGTAACAGTAAGGTCTTTGAAGGTCAACGAAGGTCACAAAGGTGGCATGAGCGTCCATTTACAGAAGGTGTTCCAAGTGATGACCATTGGTATCAACGCATTGCTGCAATCTTCTCATCATGGATTGAGTGGTATTCCTTATCACATCGGCACTTATCGAAGCACATGCTCTGACAATTTTCTTGGAACGTCTCTATAAACCATGTCTTTTACGAATTCCCACAAGAAAAAATCCAGAGGCGTCACGTCTAGCGAACGAGCTGGTCGCGACACATCTCCTCCGCGTCCGATCCAACAATTTGGGGATTGTCTCTGCAACTCATTTCTAGCCGTCAGCGAAAAATGTGCCGGATGCCGCTCGTGTTGATACTACATTCTGTTCCTTGTTCCTGAAGGTATTTCTTCCAATAACAGATGTAATGTTTCTTGCAGTATTGTGGTGTACTTCCTAACATTAAGATTTCCTTCGATGAAATAGGGGCCTATAATTCTGTTCTCCAGAATCTCACACCATACATTCACGGACCACAAGTTTTTGGTGTGCAACTTGCCGCAGCCAACATTGATTTTCAGTTGCCCAGTAATGCATGTTATGAAAATTTAACATTTCCACGGTTCGTGAATGTAGCCTCGTCAGTAAATAAAATCAAATTAATAAATGTGTCATCCCTCTGAATCTGAAGTAGAGCCCATCGGCAGAATTCAGTGCGACGCATACAATCCGTACCATTTAATTCACCCTGTATATTCTTTACTGTCGTTCCTTGTTAACAATATAAGCTTATTCCCAAGAATTAGCAGCTTTCACTCAGTTAATACTAAGCAGAAATCCAATCTGCATTTGGATCGCACTTCCTTGACTCTTGTGCAGAAAGTTGTGCAGTATACTGCTGCATCCATTTTGAATAAGCTTCCACAAGAATTCAAAAATCTGAGTAGTAATCCACGCGCTTTCAAGTCCAAACGGAAGAGTTTCCTCATGAGTAATAATTGCATCTTTGTTGAGGTCAGAAACGTGTTTATTGAGTATAGGCATTGTGGACTAATTAAAGGTCTGTGTAAAGTTTGTCAGTGTTTGAAGAATATATTGCAAATATAAGAGACTTCATTGGTTTTCTTCATTTTTTACACCATTTAAGGCTAGTTGACCAAACCCCTCCTGATCATTCAATTTCTATTTATAAAAATATGGCAGTAGTTGTTGCAATTAGTCCATGCATTGCACTCTGCATGCATCGCAGTATTGCTGTTGAAATATTTTAGCGTGTTGCTGATCACGCAACTGCAGCAGCAAGACGAGGTAAATTGTCTGTTGCGCACAGGAGCATTGCAGAACAGTTGTTAGGAGACGTTAGAGAATTTTTTTAGCTCTCAGTCAGATAATAGACAATTAATTTTTTTTATAATTCGTACGAGTAATAATAAACTTCTGTCCTTTTCTTTTTGTTTGGTACTCAATCAGAATTCCATTATTGCCAGAGACGCAACGTCACACACATGTTTCCGTACGTCTTTTAAAACAATTACGACGCTCTTCAGTATAACATTGAGAAATGTTCGTTTTTCATGCCGGTTCAATAATACTTCGTTACTACGATACTTCTGCGGTACCCTTTCGTTGACGACATCTCCTATGCATTCCATGAGTTACTACTTGACTGGTCTCAAAAACACACTCTGCAAAGCATAATTTTCGTAACAGAGAGCTGTGTATCGTTTTAAAAACTGTTAGGTCTGGATACAGGACAGAATGGTTGCTCTCTGACCAACAGCAGACTTTTTTACTACTTCGTCTATTAATGCAACACTGAATTGAGAACTACACACAGGTTTACCAAATTCGCCAATAAATCCTGTATGGAAACGGTTGGTCTGTTGTAAAATTCGAAGGATTGCTTCACAAGTGCAGGTTCAGTGTTTATAAGCTATGCTGCAGAACTAAACATTACCCATTTAGATCCGTTGTTTAGTTTTCCGGAACTTCTGCAAATTTAATAAGTCCAAGATTTGGAGAACAGATGGTGGGGATATCACTTTTTTCCCCAAAAAACGGCCTTCGGCCTGATGTTGCATAACGTGGTGTGCATTATGTAAACACGGCAGAGGAGCATTTCCTTTCCGAAACTTTTAAATTCTCTGAAACTTGCTCAAGTTTTATTTTATTTCTCCCCTCTTCTATAATAGCTCTAAAAATGTTTAGAGGCCGCACAGTGTCAACGAGTGCAAGTTGTCACGTTCGTCTCTGACAACAGTCACAGATCTAATACGAGTGTATGGAGCATGCGACAAGCGAGGTTAGAAATTAACGTCCCAGAGATGGCCACGTCTTTAGAGACGCAGCAAATACTCGGAAAGGGCAAATAGGCAGAGGAAATCGGCCGTGCCCTTTCTACAGATTCTCTGCCTCGTGATGACTGGGTGTTGTGTGCTGTCCTTAGGTTAGTTAGGTTTAAGTAGTTCTAAGTTCTAGGGGACTGATGACCATAGATGTTCAGTCCTATAGTGCTCAGGGCCATTCGAACCATTTTTGAACCTTTCTACAGAATTCGCCTTATCAGTGTAGTGAACTCACAGGAAATCTGTAATTGATCACACGTTTATTCATTACTGAACACCTGCGGCAGTAAGACACAAAGCGCGACCCTGAACGTTAGTACCAGTTAAAGATTTATTTTTTACGCGCCAAGAGTAAATTTCCTAGTAGAGTGATGTAAAAGCAGCCACTAAGGCTGCTGGCAACAGTAGCGGTAACACCTTTCCTGAGTGGGCCGAGATAAAAAACTCAAATCATTCCGTATGAAAACAGCAGTTTTCTCAAGTTAAATCAAACTGAGCAGATAGTAAAATAATCGCTACCTCCAAATCATTATTGTGAGTGAGTGAACTAGGCGATAGGGATTTAAGTTTTTTTTCTTTTTGCGGAATGATTGACTCTAGAATCGTGTCATTTCAGACGAACCATTCATAACTTCGTTTATTATCGAAGTAATAGGACCATTAACTGTAGTGGGAGGACCGCGTTTCACTAGGTCAGTAGGAATGCCTATGACGCGTGATTCCCTACCGTTAACACTCTTCGCTTTGATAGACCGATGGCCGAGGCCAAAGCAATCCAACTTTAGGTTGATATAAAAAGATAAAAGCAACAAAAGGGGTGTTACAGCAGCTTCTCCTGAACGTGAGTCGAGTGGACTAACCACTGGGTCATCTGGTTCTGTTATTCTATCCCGTGTCGTAACAGCAGACAGACCAGATGTAAAAACTTGTTCTGCTAAACAGAATGCTGACAGAAAAATAAAATTACTAATAATGCTGGAGGAGGTGGAGAGCACTGATAAGGACTGTGTCCTCTGAAAGTTATTACTCCTGGCGGAGGTTCGAGTCCTCCCTCGGGCATGGGTGTGTGTGTTTGTCCTTAGGATAATTTAGGTTAAGTAGTGCGTAAGCTTAGGGACTGATGACCTTAGCAGTTAAGTCCCATAAGATTTCACACACATTTGAATATTTTTGAAAGTTATTACAAAACTTACTGGTCTATCTAGAGGACGCAGGGTCCTGGGAACTACATATCTACATCTACATTTATACTCCGCAAGCCACCCAACGGTGTGTGGCGGAGGGCACTTTACGTGCCACTGTCATTACCTCCCTTTCCTGTTCCAGTCGCGTATGGTTCGCGGGAAGAACGACTGCCGGAAAGCCTCCGTGCGCGCTCGAATCTCTCTAATTTTACATTCGTGATCTCCTCGGGAGGTATATGTAGCGGGAAGCAATATATTCGATACCTCATCCAGAAACGCATCCTCTCGAAACCTGGCGAGCAAGCTACACCGCGATGCAGAGCACCTCTCTTGCAGAGTCTGCCACTTGAGTTTGCTAAACATCTCCGTAACGCTATCACGCTTACCAAATAACCCTGTGACGAAACGCGCCGCTCTTCTTTGGATCTTCTCTACCTCCTGCGTCATCACGACCTGGTACGGATCTCACACTGATGAGCAATACTCAAGTATAAGTCGAACGAGTGTTTTGTAAGCCACCTCCTTTGTTGATGGACTACATTTTCTAAAGACTCTCCCAGTGAATCTCAGCCTGGCACCCGCCTTATCAACAATTAATTTTATATGATCATTCCACTTCAAATTGTTCCGTACGCACACTCCCAGATATTTTACAGAAGTAACTGCTACCACAGTTTGTTCCGCTATCATATAATCATACAATAAAAGATCCTTCTTTCTATGTATTCGCAATACATTACATTTGTCTATGTTAAGGGTAAGTTGCCACTCCCTGCACGAAGTGCCTATCCGCTGCACATCTTCCTGCATTTCGCTGCAATTTTCTAATGGTGCAACTTCTCCGTATACTACAGCATCAACCGCGAAAAGCCGCATGGAACTTCCGACACTAGCTACTAGGTCATTTATATATATTGTGAAAAGCAATGGTCCCATAGCACTCCCCTGTGGCACGCCAGAGGTTACTTTAACGTCTGTAGACATCTCTCCATGGAGAACAACATGCTGAGTTCTGTTTGCTAAAAATTCTTCAATCCAGCCACGCAGCTGGTCTGATATTCCATAGGCTCTTAATTTGTTTATCAGGCGACAGTGCGGACTGCAGACTGCCACGGCAGAGCCGTTAGTGTAAACTTCTTCTAAACCGAGTTGATGCCTAAAAGAGATGTCAGCTGTGACAAGAGCACAATATGAGAACTGACATGTAATGTGGTCCGAAAGTTTTACTATTCCCTACGCCACGACGCACAGACCTGTGGCGGGTATCAAGAAAAGCGTACAATGGAGACTGCGCTGTGTATTGGAGCGTGGTTTTCAGTAAGGCCTTTGATCACTGATATACTGATGACCACCTGCTGCAATACAGCATGGATTCCAGAAGTCCTGTGTAGCTTTCCAGAGGTACGCTAGAGGCAGAGGCTCACTAAATACGTATTGTCTTTTCGGATACACTAGGGACTTGAGGTCAAAACTAACGTGAGACGTGTTGGTTACTTCGTGAAATAAGCCAGTGGTGTCTGACTTGTAGCAAAGACGAGATAATATGACTTGAGCACGTTACCGTCTACCTGAGAGCTTTACAAAATGGTTCAAATGGCTCTGAGCACTATGGGACCTAACTTCTCACAAGGGAACCTCCCCATCGCACCCCCTCAGATTTAGCTATAAGTTGGCACAGTGGATAGGCCCTGAAAAATTGAACACAGATCAATTGAGAAAACAGGAAGAAGTTGTATAGAACTGTGAAAAAATAAGCAAAATATACAAACTGAGTAGTTCAAGGGAAGATAAGCAACAATAAGAACAATAGGTACGCAGGAGCGCCGTGGTCTCGTGGTAACGTGAGCAGCTGAGGAACGAAAGGTCCTGGGTGTAAATTTTAATTTTTTATTTTCAGTTTATGTGACAAACTCTTATGTTTTCATCACTTTTTTGGGAGTGATTATCACATCCACAAGAAAACCTAAATCGGGCAAGGTAGAAGAATCTTTTTAGCCATTCGCCAAGTGCACAAGTTAGGTGGGTCGACAACATATTCCTGTCATGTGACGCCCATGCCGTCACCAGTGTCGTATAGAATATATCAGATGTGTTTTCCTGTGGAGGAATCGGTTGACCTATGACCTTACGATCAAATGTTTTCTGTTCCCATTGGAGAGGCACGTCCTTTCGTCTGCTAATCGCACGGTTTTGGAGTGCGGTCGCAAAACACAGACACTAAACTTATTACAGTGAACAGAGATGTCAATGAACGAACGGACAGATAATAACTATGCAAAAATAAAGAAAGTAAAATTCTCAGTCGAGGGAAGACTTGAACCAAGTATCTCTCGTGCAGCAGCTGCTCGCACTACCACGGGACCACGGCGCTTCGAAGCATATTTTTTCCATGATGTTGCTTATGTGACCCATGGACTACTCAGTTTGTATATTTTGCTTATTTTTTCACAGTTCCACACAACTTCTTCCTGTTTTCTCAATTGATCTGTGTTCAGTTTATCAAGGCCTATCCACTGTGCCAACTTATAATTAAATCTGAGGGGGGTGCGATGGGGAGGTTCCCTTGTCAGGTCATCAGTCCCCTAGAACTTAGAACTACTTAAACCTAACTAAGCGAAGGACATCACACCCATCCATGCCCGAGGCAGGATTCGAACCTGCGACCGTAGCAGTCGCACGGCTCCGGACTGAAGCGCCTAGAACCGCTCGGCCACCACGGCCGGCAGAGCTTTACAATACGAGAGCTTTTTACTTACCAAGTGAAGCAATGTGCAGCGCAGTATTGCCCTTCTTGGTTGCGGCGTCAACTGAAGCACCTCGTTTCAGAAGTTCAGTGACGACAGCGACGTGTCCGTCTTTGGAGGCCAAGTGTAGGGCGTTGAGACCGTTCTGAAACAAATCATTACGGCTATTGATTCTTTGTGTTATTAACTACGAAGCTACCGAGATGCAATTTATATACGAAGCACAATTTAAGTTAGCTGAGGCACTATCCGGTTCATACCACAGGAGATGAAATAAATTCAGTTAATGCTATTTTCCATTTCTAGTTTACACCCATACAAAAATTTATTTCTCAGTGTTTATTATCTCAACCCTTTCACTGCGCATTTAGACTGAGCAGCCGACTTTCATGTGGTGCTATACGTACGACTGTAGCGGTCTATCGTTGTTACTAAGAAAAAATTAAGACGCAAAATGCAGTATTATAATGTTATATTGTTTCTTTTTTTATCTTTATAGAGAAATACTTGTTTTTTTTCAAAAATGTACTTTCATCAGAAGAAAAAAATCTTAAGTTATTACACTATGAAAACTTCAAAGTGTGGTATCCTTCGAAACAAAAATTCAAACATAAAGGTGCATTACATTTGATACAAATCATCGAGTAAAACAGAAGTGATTTCTGGCATTCCCCAAGGCAGTGTTATAGGCCCTTTGCTGTTCCTTATGTATATAAACGATTTGGGAGACAATCTGAGCAGCCGTCTTCGGTTGTTTCCAGATGACGCTGTCGTTTATCGAATAATAAAGTCATCAGAAGAACAAAACAAACTCCAAAACGATTTAGAAAAAAATGTGTGAATGGTACGAAAAGTGGCAGTTGACACTGAATAACGAGAAGTGTGACGTCATCCACATGAGTGCTAAAAGGAACTCGTTGAACTTCGGTTACACGATAAATCATTCTAATCTAAAAGCCGTAAATTCAACTAAATACCTAGGCTAACCAAAGATTGCGTTTTATTCGCAGGACACTTAGAAAATGTAACAGACCTACTAAGGAGACTGCCTACGCTACGCTTGTCCGTCCTCTTTTAGAATACTGCTGTGCGGTGTGGGATCCTTACCAGATAGGACTGACGGAGTACATCGAGAAAGTTCAAAGAAAGGCAGCACGTTTTGTACTATCGCGAAATATGGGGGAAGAGTCACAGAAATGATACAGGATTTGGGCTGGAAATCGTTAAAAGAAAGGCGTTTTTCGTTGCGACGGAATCTTCTCACGAAATTCCAATCACCAACTTTCTCCTCCGAATGCGAAAATATTTTGTTGACAGCAACCTACATAGGGAGGAACGATCACCACGATAAAATAAGGGAAATCAGAGCTCGTACGGAAAGATATAGATGTTCATTCTTTCAGTGCGCTATATGAGATTGGAATAATAGAGAATTGTGAAGGTGGTTCGATGAACCCTCTGCCAGGCACTTAAATGTGATTTGCAGAGTATCCATGTAGATGTAGAAATGTATCTAGTGTCACATCGTGTTTTGCACATACAGTGCACATTCTCTGAGTGATTTTCTTTGACGTTCCTGGCATTAGTGAGACAACGGTGGTGCTTGGTTACGTGCAAGGGGTTATCACCGTAAGCCGATCTCCTTCCACGAACGCCCTCTGCTTGCGGTCGGTGGTGAATCTTCAGGATCTGCTTGATGAGCCTCTGCTGAAAATCGGATACTGAATTATATCTTCCTGTTTGAATTTTATATAACGCATGCGCTTTCAGCAGAGACAGGTCCACCAAATGGAAAAATACTTTCTCATGCAATTTTACAATTTTTCGTACACATTCTAATGAACTTAGCATCATGTCGCTCCTGTCGACGTCCCCATATTTTCAGTGTAGCTTATGATGAAAGCTGGCTTTCGTTTTGCTTCATTTGTGCTTCTGTCAATTTTATCAATCGCTATAATTTCGCTTTTATGAGGAGTTGAAAGCATCCTCACTTCCTGCCTGTTTTGTCACTCGAGAGTAAGAAGTCTACCTGTTGACACAAACTCGATCTCTCTTGAAGACATTTCTTCACGGGTTTTCCTTACAGTTTCACAAGCATCAGTCATTCTGTCATCCAGATAAGAAAATAACGCCGGAGTAATATACCAAGTGTCAACATACAGTATATGACCTTTATCAAGGTAACGTTCTAGTGAAGTAAAAACAATGCTTATAGTTATGCGAGCATTCACACTAAAGTCAGTTTTTTCTTTTGCGTCCCTCACATAAATACGAGGGTAATCCCAAAAGTAAGGTCTCCTATTTTTTTTTATAAGTACATAGACCTGTTTATTTCTACAATGGTTTACATCAGTTTACAGCTTGAACATTTAACTACTTTTCGACATAATCACCATTTCTGTCGATGCATTTTTGTAGACGCTGTGGCAGTTTTTGTATGCCCATGTCATACCAGCTCGTCACCATGCTGTTCAGAAAGTTATGAACTGGCGTGATTGTTGCTTGGTCTCAGGTGTAAAGTGGTATGCCCAGGTTTCGTCACTCGTGACAATTGAGTCCAGAAAGTTGTCCTGTTAGGCTGCAAGGCGATGAAGAAATGCGCGGGAAGCATCAACTCGTTGCCGCATGTGGTCCTCAGTCAGTATGCGTGGCACCCATCTTGCGTACACCTTCCGGTAGTTCAATGTTTCCGTTAAAATTCTGTGAGCGGTGCTTCGGGAAACCTCAAGAACCAAAGTGCAGAGATCATCCAGGGTGATCCGCCGATCTTCACGCATGCTTTGCTCAACCTCCAACACTGTCTCCTCAGAAATTGACGGTCTTCCGCTCCTTTGTTCGTCGTGAATTTCGGTCCGACCAGCTGCAAACTCTCTACACCACTTACGAACATTTTTGACATCCATGCACGACTCACCACACACTTCCATCAATTGGCGATGGATTTCAATCGGCGCAGTGCCCTTTGCGTTCAAAAACCGAATAACTGCGCGCAATTCGAACTTGGCGGTAACATCCAACGGGAGCTCCATTCTCAACGGCTGGCAAGCCAAGACTGAGCGCCTCAGCACGGCGTGCGCTTGTTTACACACAGCGCGTGAAGCACTCTTCATAACAGTGTGACCAACTGCCACACAAACAGAGATCTGTACTTATAAAAAAATAGGAGACCTTACTTTTGGGATTACCCTCGTAATAAAGTCAAGAATACATCCAGAAACGCAATCACACAACACAAAAATCTTTACGCCAAATTTATGGCGTCTGAATGGAATGTACTGCCTGAAGAAGACATGAACTTTTTAAAGGACTAAACTTTCATCAGTGCGCAAAGTTTCAAAGGGATGGAAGGTATCTGGATACGCTTTTCTTAAATGATCCACAGTTCTCCTAATTTTCCAGATTTTGTCATCTCCAGGGTTTTCATTGTTATCAAAAAGTGTAACATTCTTAGTAACAGAAGGTACCTTTCCCTTGGCATGATTTGCACAAACACTGCGGTAGACATTAACGGATCGTTTATCCAGTAACTGTTTTCATTTTTTCTCACTTGAACAATCAGAAAATTTACTTTAGGAAAAAGTAAATTTCATCACTGTTTGTGGTTTCTAACGTCCCAGTCTTGATTTTTCACTGGCGTCGTTACAAAGGTGCTCGTAATATAAATTACATTGCTCAGCTATGCAGTTCACAATTTCTTAGCTAAGAAAACTTGGAAGCAGGCACGTACAGTAGATGAACCATCTAAATGGATGATTTTGCAACCGGAATGACTGTTATCGAAATTATACACTTTGGGATCCAAATCAGAGTTTTTGTGTCTTTTAGCAGATTGTTCAGGCATATGCACAGGCTCTTCTTCGGAATCGCAGGAAGAAGCGATGGTTACAAAAAAGCGATCTGCATTTACTGGTTCAATGTATGCTGGTATGCTCATATTTTGAAAATCTGTTGTGACGGATTCACCTGCAGGCTCATCGGCATCACTATTTGTCCAACCGTAATCAGCTAGATTAGGCATGAAGAAGTCCTCGTCGTCAGTTTGATGTAGATGCCTCAGTAAACGGACGGCAACGTCGTGTCATTTTATTCGATAACACGGAAAGCGCAGCACACAAATTGGGTAATGTTACGATATTAGTGGCTTCTAAAGAGAATGCGGCATTCAATAAGTTGACTTACTGGCCGGGAAGTAAACGTTTGACGTATCTGTACGTTTGTAGTACGGAATTACCGTAAATATTTTTCATACAAAGTCATATATATACGTCTGGAGCACTGAAACGATAAGCGTATATATACGTCCGGAGTAGTGGAGCGGTTAATGAACAATCACACGTAACTTCATATGTTACCTATCGTATGCGACATACCTTAAAGGCATGTACAGTAGTGTTTCTTTTTAACTAATCCTGGATTACGAACATTTTTCTAATAACATCAATACAGAAATTCATTACGTCCGATTGGATGTGTAAAGTAACAACATGTTGGTCAAGACAGTACCATAGAACATGGCTGCACTGTACGAAGTCCACTTCCGAATGGCATCTCACGCACCAGCTGTTGTGTAATTAGATGTAGACAAGCGCCAACGCTAACAATATTGTGCTATAGGATACAGTCACACGGTCGTGTCTGGAACCTGTGGTTGCTACTTAAGGCACCATAAACTGTAGACTACCTCAGTAATATTGCTCATCATTTCATGGCTGATGGCTGCTGAACTTTCAAGCAAAACAAGTTTCTATGCCACGTATTGGAAAAATGTGAGACGGTGATTTTAAGACGGTATTGATGAATTAGATTTAAAAGATTTCCCAATTTTCCGGATGTTAAGTGTTATACGTCAAATTCCCCAAAAGTTACCGCACAGTCTAAACAAATTGCACTACCTGTGTGTGAACGTAGAGGGTATCAGTCTCCACCCCCGTGCTAAAAACTTGAAGAACAAATGCTACGAAAAACTGCATCAGTTTCCGGTGCGGACGGTGGAAAGTGGACTAACACGTACAATCAACTGCTTGAACATAATGTTCTCTTATCAGTAAGTGTTGAAATTAATAACGACCAGAGCTTTCACACACACACACACACACACACACACACACACACACACACACACACACACACACCAGAGAAAGAGAGAGAGAGAGAACACGTTATACCACACAGCGTGTTCAACAGCACATTTCAAATACTTCGTAGCTGCAGTCCAAATGAAAGAGCCAACAATGCCTTTTTGTTGAGCAATACCTACTAATATATTCGTATAGAGATGCTGAAGCGATACGAAAATTCAAAATATTTTTAAATTTTATTAACTAGCTGCCTACGTGGCGTTGCTGGGTATGTATTTATAAATCTTCTCCTTTATCCCCCTCTCTCAGTCCGTCTCACCTTTCACCCTCTCTCTGTCTATCTTCTGTCCCTCCCTCTCTCTGTCCATCTCTTCCTCTTTCCTTCCTCTGTCTCTTCTCCTCCTCTCTGTCTGTGTCCATCTCCTCCTTCGCACTCCCTGTATGTCCATCTTCTACTCCCCCTTCTCTCTCCACGTTATCACACTCACATATTTCACATATATTTAACATACTTCACGCGTATTTGTACACATGTCTCCAGCGAATTTCGCCCTGCAGTTTCATTTTCACTCCGCTTAATGTTTAGGATACCGTATGTCCTGAACTATGTGCTGTGTAATGATATAATTTTGCAGGTACATCCATCCACTGGCATTTGTGGCTACTGTCTGAGAAATGTGTTATGAGTAGAATCAGTAGTAAAGAAGTAACAAACTAAAATGGCATGCATGATGCAGCAGTTATCATTCATCTCAGTCCGCAGCTTGTGGTCTAGTGGCTAGCGTTGCTGCCTCTGGATCACGGGGTCCCGGGGTTGATTCCCGGCCGGGTTGGAGATTTTTCTCTGCTTGGGGACTGGGTTTTTGTGATATCATCATTCGTGACAGTGATAGATTGGACTGTGAAAAAAATTGGACTGTGTAAAAATTGGGATTTTGTACGGGCACTGATGACCGCGCAGCTGAGCGCCCCATAAACCAATCATCATCATCACGCATCTCATTGTTTATATCTCCTGAACTATGTATCTTAAAATGATTCGTTTCTCTATGTACATTCAGCGGCACGTGTGTCTCAGAAATGTGTTGCGAATCGATTTAGTAGCAAAAAAGAAATGAATTAAAATGTCATACACGATGTCACATTTTTTCACATATTTAACGTCAAATATCCCGAACTATATATCGTACAATGAGATATTTTCGTAAGCACATTCAGTGACATACATGGATGTGGTGCGAACAGAGTTAATAGCAAAGAAGTAATGAATGCGGCAGTTTTTCACGCATTTCAGTATTTATGACGTCATATATCTGGAACTATATGTCGTACACTGACATAATGTTTCTGGTAAATTCAGTGGTATCTAGGAATCCTGTCCGCAAACTGTGTCACGAATACCATTAGTAATAAAGACGTAATAAATTAAACGTTACGCTTCATGCGTCAGTTTTACTGGACACACAGCGAAAATAAAGTAAGCGATAAACTTTCGTCCTCTCATTATTTTGTGGGAGCTGATGACGAAAAGTTCCGTAAAGGTCTGAAATTATGTCTAAAGTGTGTTGCTAGTCATTAAGTGCTCTCATTCTCAGATTCTTGATGACTGAAGTTATGGGAATTCGCGAGCTGTCGGCTATACTGCTTTTTGGCGCCCCCCCTCCCCCTCTCTGATGGGTAGATGGTTCTTACACTTACAGAGATTCTTTACAGACAATAAGATAAACGTGTACCAAGTCTGGCTGAAATCGGTCTTGTGATATAGAACGAGATGTAGTAAATACATACATCCATACGTATATACACACATACATACATACATGTTTATAATATTTATGGATTTTAGTCAGACTTCACTATCACTAGTTAGTTAGTTAGTTGCGTGTTCCATTGATCAATCCCATGGTACGGTAGCCATTATGATGTGGAACGTGTCAAGTGCACAATAAATGCACATATGAAACAAAAATTTATATATATATATATATATATATATATATATATTACAATACAGAGTTAAAGATTAATATTTCTATTATTTATCCCATTCCCTTAAATGGCACAAAATGCATATACTATATTTACAGATTTATTTATTTCTATTCAAGAATTCATCTATGATATAGAAGTTGTCAAGGAGATATGATTTCAATTTATTTTTGAAGCTATTACTGCTGTTTGTCAGACACCTTATTTCATCTGGTAATTTGTCGAAATTTTTTATAGCAGCATATTTTACCCCTTTCTATGCCAAAGATAGGTTTTTTCTGGTATTACAATCATGAATGTCACTGTTGTTTTTAAACTGGTCCATGTTGTTGAGAACAATTTTCATTAGTGAGTAGATGTAGTGTGAGGCTGTTGTAAGAATTCCCAATCTTTCAAAATGATGCCCACAATATGTGTGGCTTTGAACCCCACACATTATTCTAACCACTTTCTTTTGAACAGTGAATACTTTTTGTTTAAGTGTTGAGTTACACCAAAATATTATTCCGTATGATATCAGAGAGTGAAAGTATGCAAAGTATGTTCGCTTACTAATTTCTATATCCTCAAAATTGGCAATTATTTTGATCGCAAAAGTTGCTGAACCTAGTCGCTTTAGGAGACCCAAAATATGAGTTTTCCAATTAAGATTCTCGTCTATATGCACACCCAAAAGCTTAGTATGCTCTACCCTGTCTACTGACTTCTGTTGATGTGTTATATTTATTGATAGAATTGTATTTTTTCCAGCAGAAATTTGGATGTACTGTATTTTTTTCAAAGTTTAGAGCAAGCCCATTTGCAGAAAACCAATTAATGGGTTTTCCAAAGACCTTATTTGAATCATTTTCAATTGGACTTTCTTTTACTGGATTAATAATGATGCTTGTATCATCAGCAGACAGTTTCAGTTCAGCTTCCTGTTTCAGATAGGAAGGGAAGTCGTTCACATATATCAAGAACAGAAGGGGACCCATGACTGAACCCTGTGGAACACCTAATGTCATTTCACCCCAGTTAGATGAAGTCGCAAACTTACTTAAATCGCTTGACCCATTTTCGTAGATGACGTAGTACTTTGTGTCCGTCCTTTGCAACCCTATCCAACGGTATAGAGAGACGCATTGTTTCGCTTTAACAGGACTTTCGCGCTTTGCTCATGGTGGCCACAAGGGATGGGGCATTAAGTCCGAGAAACACGATGCAATCGCGATTAACCCTTTAACTGGGGGCGACGTTTACATTCGTTCACCATTTGCGTGTCTATTCCTAAATACGTACATACACAACATGAGTTGAGCCAGCAGAGGGTGCTAACGTTGAATATACAAGGAGTTACACAATTCCTATTACAGACTTCTAAGGACAGTAGAGAGGAATTAATACTTATAATTTTAATTAGAAACTCATGTCCGGAAGTGTACCGTTTGGTTACAAAATAAGTTTGACAACACGAACTGAGAAGAACGGCGCCGTTGTCAATCCCTGTTGTAATTATGGCATCAAATACAATTTTCGTCCAACTGCAACAACGGCTGCGAGCAACTGGTACGTTAGTAACTACGAGCGTTGGTTATGGTGCTCCACGGACGCGCCACACTCTTTGAAGGTGACGTTCAATGTCACGTGGGAGAGAACCAGACGAGGAGTACTCGAAACACTGGCAAGGTCAGAGTTCACTGCCCTCGCCGTGTGCGGCAAATTTCAAACTGATGTGATCCTCAAACTTCTTTTTTTTATCCAAACGGTACATTTCCTTATCAAAAGTGTGGTCCGTTTCGCAAACCCTAGAAGCCTGCAAGAAGAACTGTGAACGTCTCTGTATACGTTTCGAAGTATTCTTCGTAAATGCTTGCGACATGGTAAAATGACGTTGTTTACAGGGCTAAAAGAAGTTTGTAGGACTATTAGTGGTTTCTCTAATTGATTTAGAGAAGTCAGAAAATTGTTTCGCAGCGACATTTTGTCGGCCTCTTGGATTGTTCTGAACTGTGCTCATTGGCTTCTAACATGTGCAAGCGAGTGTTTTTTCTGCAAGTAACTAAAAAGTATTTTTATGGGAAGTAATAATGAGAGTCATTTCTCTTTTTCTTTGTCCGAAGCTGGGGACGCTGTGCCTCTTACATACACTACTGGCCATTAAAATTGCTACAACACGAAGATGCCGTGCTACACACGCGAAATTTAACCGACAGGAAGAAGATACTGTGATATGCAAATGATTAGCTTTTCAGAGCATTCACACAAGGCTGGCGCCAGTGGCGACACCTACAACGTGCTGACATCAGGAAAGTTTCCAACCGATTTCTCATACACAAACAGCAGTTGACCGAGGTTGCCTGGTGAAACGTTGTTGCGATGCCTCATGTAAGGAGGAGAAATGCGTACCATCACGCTTCCGACTTTGATAAAGGTCGGATTGGAACCTATCGCGATTGCAGTTTATCGTATCGCGACATTGCTGCTCGCGTTGGTCGAGATCCAATGACTGTTAGCAGAATATGGACTCGGTGGGTTCAGGAGGGTAATACGGAACGCCGTGCTGGACCCCAACGGCCTCGTATCACTACCAGTCGAGATGACAGGCATCTTATCCGCATGGCTGTAACGGATCGTGCAGCCACGTCTCGATCCCTGAGTCAACATATGGGGACGTTTGTAAGACAACAACCATCTGCACGAACAGTTCGACGACGTTTGCAGCAGCATGGACCATCAGCTCGAAGACCATGGCTGCCGTTACCCTTGACGCTCCATCACAGACTGGAGTGCCTGCGATGGTGTCTCAACGACGAACCTGGGTGCACGAATGGCAAAACGTCACTTTTTCGGATGAATTTAGGTTCTGTTTACAGCATCATGATGGTCGCATCCGTGTTTGGCGACATCGCGGTGAACGCACATTGGAAGCGTGTATTCGTCATCGCCATACTGGCGTATCACCCGGCGTGATGGTATGGGGTGCCATTGGTTACACGTCTCGGTCACCTCTTGTTCGCACTGACGGCACTTTGAACGGTGGACGTTACATTTAAGATGTGTTACGACCCGTGGCTCTACTCTTAATTCGATCCCTGTGATACCCTACATTTCAGCAGGATAATGCACGACCGCATGTTGCAGGTCCTGTACAGGCCTTTCTGGATACAGAAAATGTTCGACTGCTGCCCTGGCCAGCACATTCTCTAGATCTCTCACCAACTGAAAACGTCTAGGCAATGGTGGCCGAGCAACTGGCTCGTCACAATACGCCAGTCACTACTCTTGATGAACTGTGGTATCGTGTTGAAGCTGCATGGGCAGCTGTTCCTGTACACGCCATCCAAGCTCTTTTTGACTCAATGCCCAGGCGTATCAAGGCCGTTATTCCGGCCAGAAGTGGTTGTTCTGGGTACTGATTTCTCAGGATTCATGCATCCAAATTGCGTGAAAATGTAATCACATGTCAGTTCTAGTCTCTTATATTTGTCCAATGAATACTCGTTTATCATCTGCGTTTCTTCTTGGTGTAGCAGTTTTAATGGCCAGTAGTGTAATTTTTGCCCTTCGACATCTGAGTGGCGGGAAAATCGTTTCCAGAAGTACGACCGACAGAAGTAATGACGATGATGGCGTGGCCCCAGTGAAGAAAGGCATGCCTGAGGATAGCATCCCAGCGGCCTAGGAAAGGACTGAATTACAGTGACTCTTACGCTTGTCCCCTACGGTTTTCTACACCTATTTACATAATCTGGAAATTCTATGGAGAAGGTACTTAGCACGTATCACATGTTAGCGTGCGAGAGCCTAAATGCCTCTGTGTGCCTACTTGTATGATACATATCGGGTTCCACAATATCTCTAGATACTGGTTCTTGAAATTTTGAAAGTCGACTCTCGTGGGATAATTTGCGTCTATCTCTGAGAGTCTGTCAACATTAATACAACGCTTTCCCGTGAGTCAAACAAACCTGTGACCATTCGTTCCAGCCCTGTATATACGAGTATAAGTCTAGCACTCCCTGTTAGTGGGCTCCACACACTTGAGCGATATAGTAAGGTGAGATGCAGTAGTTATTTTTAAACTTTTTGCCAGCGATCCCGATTCTGCACCCGCCTTATCTGCAACTGAGCCTATGTGATCTTTCGATGTCATTCCCCCAAAAATTGTTACACCCAGATATTTCTATGAGGTGACTGATTGTAATTGTGGATAACTGATATTGTAGCCAAGGACACTATGTTTTTCCGTTTTGTGAAGTACATAATTTAGCATTCCTCTACATTTAAAGCAAGCTGAAAATCTTTAGACTACTCTGAAATCTTATCAACATTTTGAGACATTATTCGTGGAAGAATTCGTCTCAGTTATTATAGATTTGCTGCAAGGCCCTGCGTTGCCCGGGCTGTCCAATATCTACGACACAAAGTGACTAGCCCTGTGCGTTGTTGATACTCGTAGCAACGGCAGGCTGACTGGGAAACTGCAATCGCTTTAAACCGAAGGGCATATTTAAATCACTGGGTATCAACGGAAGGCAAGGAATGAATAGGTCTTCACCTGCAGAATACACCAATGATAACGGTGGCCTCTATTACGTTCGACACTAGGTTCTTCACGGGGAGCCTTTTTCTGTTGGATATGTAACAACGGCAACTAGTCAGTAAATAAGAGTTTACAATCACGTTTCTGTCGAATTCTCGAGCTTTCTCTCATCCTGCGCGATCTAGTGACGTCTGATGGTACTGTCTCCAAGGCGGGTATTGCCACTGTAATTATTTCTCGTGATAGTTGATTGGTTGGTTTGGGGAAGGAGACCAGACAGCGTGGTCATCGGTCTCATCGGATTAGGGAAGGATGGGGAAGGAAGTCGGCCGTGCCCTTTCAGAGGAACCATCCCGGCATTTGCCTGGAGTGATTTAGGGAAATCACGGAAAACCTAAATCAGGATGGCCGGACGCGGGATTGAACCGTCGTCCTCCCGAATGCGAGTCCAGTGTCTAACCACTGCGCCACCTCGCTCGGTTTTCTCGTGATAGGAACAAGTCAGTTTACCACGATATATTTCCTTTGTTACGCACATAATCGTTCATTCTCTTTTTTATTTCATCTGGATGTAGAAACTTGAAGCAAATCGGCCAAGAACACAGAAGTAAATGGGTCAAGTACTTTTCGAAATGGTTCAAAAGGTTCTGAGCACTATGGGACATAACAACGGAGGTCATCAGTCCCATAGAACGACTTAAACCTAACTAAGCTTAGGACATCAAACACATCCATGCCCAAGGCAGGATTCGAACCTGCGACCGTAGTAGTAGCGTGGTTCCGGACTGAAGCGCCTAGAACCGCTCGGCCACCGCGGGCGGCACTTTTCGAAATGTTTGGTTAACAACGCTTCTCATATTATATATATATATATATATATATATATATATATATATATATATATATATAGTCCTTGCTCGCCCACATGTTCATGATGGAATCGTGTAGAAATTTGAAGTCAATTTTTAGAGATCTGAAGTAAACTTTTAGAGATTTTTCATAAAAAGCTTTCCCTTTTATGTATTCAAAAATGGTTCAAATGGCTCTGAGCACTATGGGACTAAACTTCTGAGGTCATCAGTCCCCTAGAACGTAGAACTACTTAAACCTAACAAACCTAAGGACATCACACACATCCATGCCCGAGGCAGGATTCGAACCTGCGACCGTTGCGGTCGCGCTGTTCCAGACTGTTGCGCCTATAACCGCTCGGCCACACCGGCCGGATTTTATGTAATAAATACCTATATATTTCAACTCAGATTACGAAATCGTATGTACACAGTGATCTTCCTCTTATCGTGAAGATAAAGTGCGCAAAATTTCATCAAGAGCGGAATAAAACTGTAGATTTGTATGAACTACAAACTAACAAAGAAACGCAAACACAGAAACTCTTCTATCTCTATGCAGATGAGACTAAGAGGTACTACAACGATACCTATAAAGATACATGTGTAGCAAATGCATATTGTTCCCAGCATTTTCTCAATTATTATTATCATTATTATCTCAAGATAATAAATAATTTAAAAACTACATATTCTGAAACTGATCAAACGGTACTCTCCTGAAAACTCAACTATTTCCTTAAATAATGCCTCATGAGAAATACACAGACAAAAAAATCACTATACGAAGGAGGTGGTGTGCGACAAACGAAAGTTGGTAGGAGTGTTTCTACATCTGAAAGTTGTTGTCTATTCTAATTCCGTAAGCACCCGAGTGGCGCTACTAGCGCCACTATGAGGATGGAAATTAGGTTTACTTTAAATACGCGCTGGAACGGTCGTGCACCGTCCAATCCCATCTTGACCGGTTCACCGCTTGGTGTAACCAGTGGTTGCTCAAGGTCAATCCTTCCAAGACCCAGGCGATCTTTGTAGGCAAAACCACGCCTTCCTTCCGTCTCCTCGACTTCTATCTCACCATTTATGGCCGTCCTATCGCCCTCACCCCCACCCTTAACTACCTTGGCGTCAGCCTTGACCGTCGCCTCTCCTGGACCCCCCCATCTCCGGACAATCCAAGCCAAGGCACGCTCCCGACTCTGTCTCCTCAAGCTCCTTTCTGGCCTCACATGGGGTCTGGACCCCTCCACCATCCTCCACACCTATAAATCCCTTATCCGCCCTATCCTCTGCTATGCTCATCCCGCCTGGATCTCCGCCCCTCCTACCTTTTACAAATCCCTTCAAATCTTAGAAGTCTGCAGCTCGTGGTCGTGCGGTAGCATTCTCGCTTCCCGCGCACGGGTTCCCGGGTTCGATTCCCGGCGGGGTCAAGAATTTTCTCTGCCTCGTGATGACTGGGTGTTGTGTGATGTCTTTAGGTTAGTTAGGTTTAAGTAGTTCTAAGTTCTAGGGGACTGATGACCATAGATGTTAAGTCCCATAGTGCTCAGAGCCAAATCCTACAACGCCATGCGCTCCGCCTCGCCTATCGCATCCGTCTCCCCTCCCCCACCCAGATCCTCTATGACCTTATTCCGTTCCCGCGCCTCCTTCTTTTCCTCGAACGGATACGGATCCTCTACACCTCCCGCAAACTTGATCCCCCTCTCCCGCTAGTCTCTCCCATCCTCTCCCACCCGCGTCTGCTGCCGCGCCTGCATTCCCACATCCCACCTGCTCTCCATCTCTCCACTCTCCATAACCTCGCCCAAGGTGGCTTCCAGCAACTCCCCCTCCCTGATGATGCCCTCATCCCCTCCATCTACCCCTCCTACCAGCTTTGAACCTCCTCTACCGCAACCTGTGTTTTCTCCTGAGGGGACCCTCTCTTCCTTCTCTCCCTCCTCCCTCCCTCCTCACTTACCTTCTTTCCTCCCCCTCCCATCTCCTTTGCCACTGGCATCAACATACTCCCCTCTCCATCCTCCCCCCCCCCCCCCATTTTTCCCCTTTTGGCAGGTCCCCAGGCTCGCACACGTATAGTGAACTTTCGCGCCAGAGATCATCGCCTAGTGTTTGTGTGTGTCGTCGTGTTCGTGTTCCAGTGTTACTCGTTTGTGCTCCAACGTTCGCGTGTGGCAGCTGTCATTTCTGTGCGTGTCCACGTGTCTGAACATTTTTGTTTTGGACTCTGCGCCCATGAACGGCTCCGTATGTTTCAGTTTTGTATGTCTACGTTTGCATATCCACACTGTCTGTTCTGCGATTGTCTTCTTTTGTATCATTATTTTTATCTGTGGCCGAAGAGCGGCGTCTGTGCCGCTGATGGCCTACCTGTATCAGGTATGAAATTAACAGTAAAGAAAACAAAAAGTCGTGTACCTTAGTTACCTTTGACATTGGACGTTGTGAATTAATGTTAGTCAAAAACACCTGTAAGTCGGCAATGACGGCATTATCAACACTTCACTGAGCGTGAACGAGGTCGTGTAATAGGACTACGAGAAGCTGGATGTTCCTTCTGCGATATTGCAGAAAGACTTGGCAGGAATGTAGTCACTGCATATGATTGCTGGCAGCGGTGGTCACGGGAATGTACAGTCCCAAGCCACGTCGCACTACCGACAGGGAAGACACCTGCTCGGAGTATGGCTCTGGCGCGTTGTACTGCATGTGCAGCAGCAAAATGAGCAGCAGTTGGCACCACAGTGACTGCTGCAAATCGGCTACTCAAGGACAGCTTCGAGCCCGACGCCCTGTAACGTGCTTTCCACTGGCCTCAAACCACCGCCGTTTGAGACTTCACAGGTGTACGGCGGGAGCTCATTGGAGGGCAAGGTGGAGGTCTGTTGTGTTTTCTGATAAAAGCTGGTTCTGCCTCGGCGTCAGTGATGGCCGTGTGTTGGTTAAAAGGGGGCCATTTGAAGGCCTGCAACCAACCTGTCTGCGTGCTAGACACGTTACACCTACACCTGCTGCCATGATCTGGGGTGCGATTTCGTATGACAGTAGTAGTAGTCTCACGGTTATCCAGCGCACCATGACTGCAATATTGTGCATCGATCTGGTAATTCGACCTTTTGTGCCGCCACATGAACAGCATTCCAAGGGGTGTTTTCCAACAGGATAACGCTCACAGACATACCAATGTTATAACCCGACATGCTCTACAGAGTGTCGACACGTCGTCTTGGCCTGCTCGATCACCAGATCTGTCTCCAATAGAGCACATATTTGAGACATCATGTGGCGACAATTCCAGCATCATCCACAAACAGCATTAACAGTTCCTGCATTGACCGACCTACTGCAACATGCGTGGAACTCCATCTGACAACCGGTACCTGTAAAACACAATGCTTGCACGTTTGGGTGCTTGCATTCAACATTCTGGCGGTTACACCGGTTATTAATGTACCAGCATTTCACATTTGCAACAACTTACGTCGCGCTTGCATTGATCTGTCATCTTGCAATGTTTATCACTTAAATCTGTTACCGAGACAAATGTACTACCCAAATTTCATTATTCTACATCAATTATTTATTTGTGTTTGAAATTTTTCCCTCAATGTATTTACTGTTACTCCAGGCGCTACATTTTTTCCAATAATAGTGTTGCTCTTCAAGGTCACAGGCTGTACAATTGTTTCGTACCTGAAAGTAAGTTTATAGCAGCCGTCATTACATTTCAGAAAGTTTCCACCGCCTCTTGTTAGTCAAGGGACTCTTGGCTTTCAGATAGTGCATTTTATGTGAAACAAGTCGTTCGAGCATAAAAAATGGTTCTGTGTTGTTGTGAAACGCGGTTAATACTGGATTTTTTAGTGTATAGTGGTGCAAAGTGTGACATAGTTGCCGGCCGCGGTGGCGGTGCGGTTCTAGGCGCTGCAGTCCGGAACCGCGGGACTGCTACGGTCGCAGGTTCGAATCCTGCCTCGGGCATGGATGTGCGTGATGTCCTTAGGTTAGTTAGGTTTAAGTAGTTCTAAGTTCTAGGGGACTGATGACCTAAGATGTTAAGTCCCATAGTGCTCAGAGCCATTTGAACCATTTGTGACATAGTTGCCAGTGAAAACTATTTGGGAAAGAGGGACAATATTGTGACAACATTTCTGGGTCCTTAGTTTCGAAGTTGACGTACGCTACATTGATAACTGGTACACAAGTCAATATTCCATTCACAGATTGTAAGACCAAATTAAATAGGTACAGTTCACATCAGAAAGATAAGTATACCATAAATTGAAAGGAAATTGCAAAGAGAAGAGATGAAATTTAGCTCAACATATATTCTGATGGTTTTGAAGTGACCTGTCAAAACAGACGTACGTATGCCGGACGTATACAACCGATATTTCATCATCTAGGGACACTGACCGCCGATCTCCGGAAAAATTTTCACCAAAATTTGTTTTGCATTACGATGAACTATGGGTGCAGTGGAAAAATGCGACGTGCTACTTAGCTGAATGGAATATGTTTGCAAAATAATGAAATTGACCCTATTCTCCGTACATTAGAGACACGTGTGCTAAATTCCGACGTTAATTGCAAGGTTCATGCCAGAAATAATTTTTCAGTTACCCAAATTAAGCTCGGTCTCATTTGTGAGGTTTTAGTGAAAGACCAATAAGGACGAAAATCATCAGCAACGTCTCTCTTTAAAGTCAGTACCGCCATTAGTCTATTCTTTATTTGCAGAGTTACGTTTACACTTACACGATCATGATTTCGGCTTCAAAGTGCCATTATCAAGTGTTTTAAGTGTTATACAGTGCCTAAGATGTCATACTCTCGTACTGTATAACACTTGAAACGCTTGATAATGGCACTTTGAAGCCGAAATCATGAACGTGTAAGTGTAAATCTAAATGTAACACTGCAAATAAACAACAGTCTTAATGGCGCTACTGACTTTAAAGAAATATATTATGACTGTAGCCCCGCGTGATGAAAAAATTATCAGCAACGTCGTTGTCTAAACGAGTAAAATCCATGATGGCTCCGAGAAGGCACCTTCCCAGCGCTTTTGAACCTCCAGCAGAACAAAACTCACTTGTAAGTAGATGCATATATGCCTCAAGAAAAATATTCGAAAGGAATCGCGGTACTACTGTAAATAATATGATACTGGACAATGTGTTGTTCATTGTTTCGAACTATATCTCACACAAAAAGCTTTCTGAAATGTGCTTCTTTGTAAAGAATTTTGATAATTCTCAATGATAAAAAAAATT
Organism: Schistocerca piceifrons; assembly: GCF_021461385.2. Lineage (NCBI taxonomy): Eukaryota > Metazoa > Arthropoda > Insecta > Orthoptera > Acrididae > Schistocerca > Schistocerca piceifrons. Next base: position 788,053,529 of record NC_060149.1, read on the forward strand.
GAAGTTTACTTCATTGAAAAAACTGGTGCGTGAGAATAAATATATAACAAGAGCCTGAAATGCTACCAACTCAGCGTCGGATCGCGCCAGAACGGCGTGGAGCGGTCAGACCGTGTACGATGTCGCTCACATCAGCAGCGCAGCAAAAGCGTTAACAAATTATTTCGTTCTATCCAGTGTTTCAGCAGCAAAGCATCAGACATTGCCATATGAGATGAAGAGTCAACTATACTGATAAGCCGAAATGGAAACCGCATCGCTGTCTTACCAGGATTTATCGACAGAACACATATTAATGTACCAAAACATTACTAGCACCTAGTTAAGGGCTTGCTGATCCAACTTTGGTAGAGTGACTCAGCGCGGCATGGATTCGGCAAGTCCTTGGCAGATTTACGGAGCTATGTGGTACCATACGTCTACTCACAATTTATGTACACTACTGGCCATTAAAATTGCTACACCACGAAGATGACGTGCTACAGACGCGAAATTTAACCGACAGGAAGACGATGCTGTTATATGCAAGTGATTAGCTTTTCAGAGCATTCACACAAGGTTGGCGCCGGTGGCGACACCTACAACGTGCTGACATGAGGAAAGTTTCCAACCGATTTCTCATACACAAACAGTAGTTGACCGGCGTTGCCTGGTGAAACGTTGTTGCGATGCCTCGTGTAAGGAGGAGAAATGCGTACCATCACGTTTCCGACTTTGATAAAGGTCTGATTGTAACTTATGAAGGTCGGATTGTAGCCTATAAAGGTCGGATTGTAGCCTATCGCGATTGCGGTTTATCGTGATTGAAATTTCATGAGAAGATACCGTCGCAAGGAAAAACGCCTTTGTTTTAATGATTGCCACTCCAGTACACGTCTCATGTCTGTCACACTATCTCCCCTATTTTGCGATAATACAAAACGAGTTCCCCTTCTTTGAACTTTTTCGATGTCATCCGTCAGTCCCACCTGATGCCAATCCCACACCGCACAGCAATACTCCAGAGTAGGTCGGACAAGCGTGGTGTAAGCAGTCTCTTTAGTAGACCTGTTGCACCTTCTAAGTGTTCTGCCAATGAATCGCAGTCTTTGGTTTGCTCTACCCACAATATTATCTATGTGATCGTTCCAATTTAGGTTATTTGTAATTGTAATCCCTAAGTATTTAGCTGAATTTACAGCCTTCAGATTTGTGTGACTCATCGCGTAATCGAAATTTAGCTGATTTCTTTTAGTACTCATGTGAATAACCTCACAATTTTCCTTATTCAGGGTCAATGGCCACTTTTCGCACCATACAGATATCTTATCTAAATCATTTTGCAAGTCGTTTTGGTCATCTGATGACTTTACAAGACGGAAAATGACAGCACCATCTGCAAACAATCTAAAACTGCTACTCAGATTGTCTCCTATGTCGTTAATATAGATCAGGAACTATAGAGGACCTATAACTCTTCCTTGGGGAACGTCGGATATTACTTCTGTTTTGTTCGATGACTTTCCGCCTATTACTACGAACTGTGACCTTTCTGACAGGAAATCACGAATCCAATCGCGATACTCCGTAGGCACGCAGTTTGGTTAGAAGACGTTTGTGAGGTACGGTGTCGAAAGCCTTCTGGCAATCTAAAAATATGGAATCAATTTGACATCCCCTGTCGATAGCACTTATTACTTCATGAGTACAAAGAACTAGTTGTGTTTCACAAGAACGATATTTTCTGTGTGTCAATAAATCGTTTTCTTCGAGGCACTTCATAATGTTCGAATACAGTATATGTTCCACAACCCTACTGCAAATCGACGTTAGTGATATAGGCCTGTATTTCGGCGGATTACTCCTACTTCCCTTCTTGGGTATTGGTGTGACTTGAGCAATTTTCCAGTCTTTAGGTGCGGATCTTTCTGTGAGCGAGTGGTTGTATATAAGTGCTAAATATTGAGCTATTTTATCAGCATACTCTGACAGGAACCTGACTGGTATACAATCTGGACCGGAGGCCTTGCCTTTATTAAGTGATTTAAGCTGCTTCGTTACACCGAGGATATCTACGTCTATGTTTCTCATCTTGGCAGTTGTTCTTGATTGGAATTCAGGAATATTTGCTTCGTCTTCTTTGGTGAAGGAGTTTCGGAAAACCGTGTTTAATAACTCTGCTTTAGTGGCACTGTCATCAGTGACTTCATCGTTGCTATCCCGCAGTGAAGGTATTGATTGCGTCTTGCCACAGGTGTGCTTTATGTATGACCAGAATCTCTTTGGGTTTTCTGCCAGATTTCGAGACAGAATTTCGTTGTGGAAATTATTAAAAGCATCTCGCATTGAAGTACGCGCCATATTTCGAACTTCTGTAAAACTTTGCCAAACTTGGGGATTTTGCGTTCTTTTAAATTTGGCATGTTTTTTTCGTTGCTTCTGCAACTACGATCTGACTCGTTTTGTGTACCATGGGGGATCAGTACCATCACTTATTAATTCATGTGGTATACATCTCTCAACTGCTGTCGATACTATCTCTCTGAAAACATTCCACAACTTTTCTACACTTCCATGATCAGATCGGAAGCAGTGAAGACTGTCTCTTAAAAAGGTGTTAAGAGCACTTTTATCAGCTTTTTTAAATAGATATACTTTGCGTTTCTTTTTGATGGTTGTAGGTGTTACGGTATTCAGCCTAGCAGCAACTGTCTTGCGGTCGCTAATCCCTGTATTCGTCACAATACTCACTATTTATATCTTCAACTTTTGTGGTCCTGTCTTCCTCAGTTGCGTGTAATATTACGGTATATTGATAATTTTTACTTATGGACCGTCTGACAGCACCTGAATAAAACACAATTTTAGTACCATACGCGTTTCGCCTCTATTTTCTGCAAGGCATCATCAGTGGCAGGCTGCGTGGACAATTTCTTACATACTACGCTCCTGTTGCATTTTTGGTGTTGTTCTTCTTCTTATGAATGCCAATTTACGATTTTTTCCCCACATTCCACAGCACTATGAACTGCATTGAAACAAGCGTTCAGTTCATAGTGTTGTGGAATGTGGGGAAAAACCGCAAATTGGCATTCATAAGAAGAAGAACAACTCCAAAAATGCAACAGGAGCGTAATATGTAAGAAATTGTCCACGCAGCCTGCCACTGATGATGCCTTGCAGAAAATAAAGGCTAAACGCGTATGGTACTAAAATTGTGTTTTATTCAGTTGCTGTCAGACGGTCCATAAGTAAAAATTATCAAAATGGTTCAAATGGCTCTGAGCACTATGGGACTCAACATCTTAGGTCATAAGTCCCCTAGAACTTAGAACTACTTAAACCTAACTAACCTAAGGACATCACACACACCCATGCCCGAGGCAGGATTCGAACCTGCGACCGTAGCAAAAAATTATCGATATACCGTAATACTCACTATTTGTCCAGGATTATTTGTTGCTAAAAGGTCAAGTATGCTCTCGCAGCCATTTACGCTTCGAGTGGGCTCATGAACTAATTGTTCAAAATAATTTTCTGAGAAAGCATTCAGTACAATTTCGGATGACGTTTTATGCCTGCCGCCGGCTTCAAACGTATAATTTTTCCAGCATATCGAGGGTAGATTGAAGTCACCACCGACTATAATTGTATGAGCGGGGCACTTATTTGAAATGAGACTCAAGTTTTCTTTATACTGTTCAGCAACTACATCGTCTGAGTCGGGGGGTCGGTAAAACGATCCAATTAATAGTTTAGCCCGATTGTCAGGTATAACCTCTACCCATACTATTTCACACGAACTATCTACTTCAATTTCGTTACAAGGCAAACTACCTCTGACAGCAATAAATACTCCACCACCAACTGTATTTAATCTATCCTGTTAGATCGTTTGAAAAAAATTCGGCTGAATTTATTTCCGGCTTTAGCCAGCTCTCTGTACCTACAACTATTTGAGCTTCAGTGCTTTCTATTACGGCTTGGAGCTCTGGTTCTTTCCCAACACAGCTACGACAATTTACAACTACAATACCAATCGTTTCTACAACTATGTTACTGTGTTTTACCTGCCCACTTTTAGACGGACACCCCTTCTGTGCTATTAGTGTGTTCCAACTGCTCCCCCCCCCCCCCCCCCCCACCAGGACCCCCCCCCCCCCCCTACCGCCAATCTTCGTGTACACAGCGTCCTGAGATGACACTCGGCATTCGTGACCTGTATTTCAGTTGAGCAAGAACATCGTGAAGTGTCAGCAGCAGCAAATTTAGGTGATATTTGCAATTTCCAGCACAGTATCGCACTCACTGGTATCCCCTGCTTGCACACTGCATTCTACAATTCTGACGATTTTTCCCACTTTTCAAGAATACACACGTCAATAAGGGACTTTTAATGGTTCACAATTACCACCACCGTGCACACCCTGCAAACACACCAGTGTATAATGCTGATTAAAGTTAAAGACTAATTCGTTACAATTTTACCGATTTTCCCCATTTGTTAAGAAGCCAAGTAAGTAAGAGGCTGTCAATATTTAACCACCACCATCACAGTGCACATTCTGGAGGCACACCAGCGAATGGCGCTATTGACATTTTTGGGGAAATTCGTTACAATTTTGAAGAGTTTTTCCAGTATTCCACAAACACTCACTTTTCAAGAGGACACACATACAAATATGGGACTGCGAATGTAAAAAAATTGCCAAAATGTGATAATTTATCAAATCACATGGTTTTTCCCTATTAAACTATTTCCACAATGCATTACTGAACAACAAATACGCTCCCCCTGTGCGCCGAGACTTATAGGAAATTATCCATTCAGTATTATTGCGTTAAAACAATTATGTCATTAACAGATTCTTCTAAGGGATGGGAATCTTTCTACCGGCTAGCCGCGCGGTCTAACGCGTTGCTTCCCGAGCAGAAAGGCGTGCCGGTCCCTGGCACGAATCTGTCTAGCGGGTTAGTGTCGAGGTCCGGTGTGCTGGCCAGCCTGTGGATGGTTTGCAAGGCGGTTTTCCATCTACCTTGGCGAATGCAGACTGGTTCCCCTTATTCCGCCTCAGTTACCCTATGTCGGCGATTGCTGCACAAACACTGTCTCCACATACGCGTACACCGTACTTACTCTACCACGCGAACATTTGGGACGTTCCCAGGGTGGGGGGGGGGGGGGGAGGTGGGGGGGGGGGGGACGGTCCCGTGTGCAGTGTGGGCCGAACGGCACAATAACCCTGGATTCGGTGTGGGGCGGCGGTGAGGTTGGTGGACTGCTGTGGTCTGTTGTGGGGTTGTGAACCACTGAGGACTACGGCGGGACGAAATCTGTCCGCCGTTTCTAGGTCCCCGGTTTAATACACAATACACGCACACACCACTACTACTGGGATAAGGATAGAAGAAATATGCAACTGATTTAAAAACAAGCAAAAAATAGCTTCCATATTCTGCCTAGTGTATTCCTATCACACTGCAGAATACACTGTTTTAAAGGAGTCTACATCTACGTACATACTCCGCAATCCACCATACGGTGCGTGGCGGAGGGTACCTCGTACCACAACTAGCATCTTCTCTCCATCTTCCACTCCCAAACAGAACGACGGAAAAATGACTGCCTATATGCCTCTGTGCGAGCCCTAATCTCTCTTCCCTTATCTTTCTGGTCTTTCCGCGAAATATAAGTTGGCGGCAGTAAGACTGTACTGCAGTCAGCCTTAAATGCTGGTTCTCTGAATTTCCTCAGTAGCGATTCACGAAAAGAAGATTCCCATCCGAGTTCCTGAAGCATTTCCGTAACACTCGCGTGATGATCAAACCTACCAGTAACAAATCTAGCAGCCCGCCTCTGAATTGCTTCTATGTCCTCCCTCAATTCGACCTGAGAGGGATCCCAAACGCTCGAGCAGTACTCAAGAATAGGTCGTATTAGTGTTTTATAAGCGGTCTCCTTTACAGATGAACCACATCTTCCCAAAATTCTACCAATGAACCGAAGACGACTATCCGCCTTCCCCACAACTGCCATTACATGCTTGTCCTACTTCATATCGCTCTGCAGTGTTACGCCCAAATATTTAATCGACGTGACTGTGTCAAGCGCTACACTACTAATGGAGTATTCAAACATTTCAGGATTCTTTTTCCTATTCATCTGCATTAATTTACATTTATCTATATTTAGAGTTAGCTGCCATTCTTTATACCAATCACAAATCCTGTCCAAGTCATCTTGTATCCTCCTACAGTCACTCAACGACGACACCTCCCCTTACACCACAGCATCATCAGCAAACAGCAGCACATTGCTATCCACCCTATCCAAAAGATCATTTATGTAGATAGAAAACAACAGCGGACCTACCACACTTCCCCGGGGCACTCCAGATGACACGCTCACCTCTAATGAACACTCACCATCGATGACAACGTACTGGGTTCTATTACTTAAGAAGTCTTCGAGCCACTCACATATTTGGGAACCAATCCCATTTGCTCGTACCTTAGTTAGGAGTCTGGAGTGGGGCACCAAGTCAAACGCTTTCCGGAAGTCAAGGAATATGGCATCCGTCTCATACCCTTCATCCATGGTTCGCAAGATATCATGTGAAAAAAGAGCGAGTTGCGTTTCGCAGGAGCGATGCTTCCTAAAGCCGTGCTGATGCATGGGCAGCAACTTCTCTGTCTCAAGGACATTCATTATAGTCGAACTGAGAATATGTTCGAGAATACTGCAACAAACCGATGTTAAGGTCCTCCTGTGTTCACTGCACCGATCGTTCAAGAGTGCCTGTGTTGGTATCGTGGAGGCCGCCGACTCGATCTTGTTATGAGACATTGTCTCGGCCAAGGGCCTCCATCGCAGCTCCACATGAAATAACATTAGCAATGCCCCATCTCCAGCTTCCCGCATACACAGAGCTGTAGTGGGCGTACAGACAGAGGCTCACTGTCTGACTTGCCGACATTTGGCACCGCAGGCGACGCGTGTGCTAATGTATGGACGTTAAAACACACACACTCACACACACATACACACACACACACACACACACACACACACACACACGCACATACACACACACACACACACACACACACACTCAGAGAGAGAGAGAGAGAGAGAGAGAGAGAGAGAGAACGCTTACTAAGCCTCTATGAGATCCTTCCGTACATACCGGGTGACCAAAAAGTCAGTATAAATTTGAAAACAGGATAAATCACGGAATAATGTAGATAAAGAGGTACAAATTGACACACATGCTTAGAATGACATGGGGTTTTATTAGAGCCAAAAAAGTACAAAAGTTCGCAATATGTCCGACAGATGGCACTTCATTTGATCAGAATAGCAATTATTAGCATAACAAAGTAAGACAAAGCAAAGATGATGATGTTTACAGGAAATGCTCAATATGTCCACCATCATTCCTCAACAATAGCTGTAGTCGAGGAATAATGTTGTGAACAGCACTGTAAAGCATGTCCGGAGTTATGGTGACGCATTGGTGTCGGATGTTGTCTTTCAGCATCCCTAGAGATGTCGGTCGATCACAATACACTTGCGACTTCAGGTAACCCCAAAGCCAATAATCGCACGGACTGAGGTCTGGGGACCTGGGAGGCCAAGCATGACAAAAGTGGCGGCTGAGCATACGATCATCAGCAAACGACGCGCGCAAGAGATCTTACACATATCTAGCATCTTTTTTTTTTTTGTTCTAATAAAACCCCATGTCATTCCAAGGATGTGTGTCAATTTTTACCTCTCTATCTACATTATTCCGTGGTTTATTAAGTTTCAAATTTATACTGACTTTTTGATCACCCGACATTACGATTAAACGAGTGATGATGGCATCGACCACTTTCATGTGTTATTCTCTTGAAAAATCATCTTTTTCTCAACAGTGTGCAGTACGTACACTATCAACCTATTCTTCTCTGTCACTCACAAAGTATATAGCACTCCATTTACTTTGCAGTAACTTAGCAGAGGATTTGATAATAATTTTCGAAGTAACGTAATTATATTCCACAATTGAGCATTCAGAAGAAAATGCCGAGTGTGTTGGTGGTGTTTAACATTTTCTTCCAGAAATCATGGAAACCTTGGAAAGCTTTATCTATTCATGACGTATTGTCGGTGGAACGGCGACCAGAACAGTACTGAACAAGTACATGTTTGCCTCTAAAGTCGAAGTTTATATGTTTTGCCTAGTGGCTACCAATTTCGGTTCAAATGGTTCAAATGCCTCTGAGCACTATGGGACTTAACATCTATGGTCATCAGTTCCCTAGAACTTAGAACTACTTAAACCTAACTAACCTAAGGAGATCACACAACACCCAGTCATCACGAGACAGAGAAAATCCCTGACCCCGCCAGGAATCGAACCCGGGAACCCGGGTGTGGGAAGCGAGAACGCTACCGCACGACCAACCATTTTCGGCACACAGTACCATCACCAGGTCATTCCCTGGCACGCAGTCGTCATACTTGCTTCCGAAATAGGTACTTGACACACGTACTTGGGAGCCAAGTGGGACGACTGCATGCCAGGGGATTGCCACTAGGCGAAAACAAATAAAATGAGACTCTAGACACAAACATATAATTTTGCTTATTTAGCTCGATGCTACATACCCCTTGCTGTTTCAGGCTATTTGTGCAGCATCATTTATTATACAATCATAATTTAATGGACTTTTAATATAAAAGAAATATATCAGAACCTGCCAGTTCATGTGGCTGGTAAATTGCTCGCTTTAAACGTCCTTTTTATCTTGTCTCTCGTTCATTTCGGCGCACTTCTTATATTTCTTCGCCAGGGGAATATAGCTCGCATAAAAAATACATGATTTTCAAAGACATTGTTTAATGCAAAGCTTTCACTGTACTGCACAAAATATGTGCACAACAGCGCACCTGTGTGGCCGCATGGTTTGACGCGCCATGTCACGGATTGCGCGGCCCCTCCCGACGGAGGTTTGAGTCCTCCCTCGGGCATGGGTGTGTGTGTTGTTCTTAGCATAAGTTAGTTTATGTAGTGTGTAAGTCTAGGGACTGATGACCTCACCAGTTTGGTCCCTTAGGAATGAATTCACACACACACACACACACACACACACATACACACACACACACACACACACACGGCGCAAGATATGTGGACAGTATGTTTTGTATGTCTTATTTGAAAACGAACATTTTCTATTCACTCACAGTACTTGTTGCTTACAACAGTAACATCCAGTTAGCCCGCCCGGTTAGCCGAGTGGTCTAAAGCACGGTTTTCCGGAGTGGGAAGGGACACCTGGTCCCTGCACGAATCCGCTCGGCGGACTTCTGTCGAGGTCCGGTGCGCCCGCCAGTCTGTGGATGGTTTTTAGGCGGTTTTCCATCTGCCTCGGCGAATGCGGGCTGGTTCCCCTTATTCTGCCTCAGCTACACTATGTCGGCGATTGCTGCGCAAACAAGTTCTCCACGTACGCTTACACCACCATTACTCTACCACGCAAACATAGGGCTACACTCGTCTGGTGTGAGACGTCCCCTGGAGGGGGGGCACAGGGGGCCGAACCGCACAATAACCCTGGGTTCGGGGGGGGGGGGGCGGAGGGGTGAAGTGGACTGCGGTAGTCGTCGTGGGGTTTTGGACCGCTGCGGCGGGGACGGAGCCTCTCCGTCGTTTCTAGGCCCCGGTTAACATACAACACACTGTTTCCTCTTCTCCCTCAAGCTTGCCCAATTTCCTCTTCTCCCCGTCGTTTCTAGGCCCCGGTTAACATACAACACACTGTTCCCTCTTCTCCCTCAAGCTTGCCCAATTTCCTCTTCTCCATCAAGCTTGCATTCAGTACTGCTCGGTTCTATCACAGACTTGTGTTCTTTTTATCGGCAATGCTGTACGTTAACAGTGATACAAAGCGGTATGGGTAGGTTTCCAGATGCAAGTTGTGTATGGGTTCACTGAATGCAAATAGAATAGCTGCACAACGAAGCTATACTGAACTGTTTCCGCAGCGACAGCAACGATATCACAGTATTTCTCCATCTGCACATTCGTGCCTATGAGAAATTTGATCCTTCCTTGTCAGAATAGAAGATACTGTGAGGTATGCCAAAATACCAGATATGGAAGAGCATGTATTACACACTATTGGTGACAATCATGTCACGAGTAGTTTGTGAGTTGCATGAACTCTGAACACAAGCCAAACCACTGTTTTCGTAATCTTACACAAACAACATTTGCACCCGTATCAAACAAGAGAACGTGCAGTCGTTGCAGCCATTGGTCTTCCCTTGTTAAGTGGAGTTTTCAAATTGATTTCTTCAGCAATATGCACAATACCACAATTATTCTGCTTTCGTGTTATTTACAGATGAGGCCATGTTTTTTTACAAGATATGGCTTTTTATATATATATATATATATATATATATATATATATATATATATATATATGGGACTTAGCTAATGCTACAAGCAGTGGGGCTAGATGGCTATTCGTTATATATATATATATATATGTGTGTGTGTGTGTGTGTGTTCAAATGTGTGTGAAATCTTATGGGAATTAACTCCTAAGGTCATCAGTCCCTAAGCTTACACACTACTTAACCTAAATTATCCTAAGGACAAACACACACAACCATGCCTGAGGGAGGACTCGAACCTCCGCCGGGACCAGCCGCACAGGCCATGGCTGCAGCGCCTAAGACCGCTCGGCTAATCCCGCGCGGCCAAAATATATATATATATATATATATATATATATATATATATGTTCTGTTCGACATGTCCAATAGAAGAGACACTACATATCAATATATGAATGACTATATCTTAAACTGCAAATATGTAGACAGTGTTCTTACTATGTCAGAACACCGCGCGCGCGCTTGTGTGTGTGTGTGTGTGTGTGTGTGTGTGTGTGTGTGTGTGTGGCTCCGTGGGAATAGATTTGACTGAACACGGCTTATACCATACTCTTTAGGCAGGAAGATGTGTATCAGGGTATTTTTTTCATAGGACAATCTAGTCTCAAATCTCTCTATGCACGTCTCTCTCATGTTTGAATATCACGTAAACTAATGTGTATTGCCATATGCCGGAACAAGCTGTAGGGATATCTGCTAAAGACAGAATGCATACGCTTGCCATTTTATGCTTACTCCCACTCGCTGCCCCAGTAGTGCCGAATGTTAACTTGAGGCTGATTTTCGCTTTTGTTTTTAGCAGAGAACGGCATACCCATGGGTGAATATCATTATGACTGAGACACAGATTGTATTTGGACCACCTGCACTGATAATTCCTAGTACCCAGTAATTTTAAAGTTTAGGTCCCACTTCCTAATTCCTTGAAGAGCAGTGACAGCAATAAAGTCATTCTGGATCATTTCCTGTGTAAAGAAAGAAGTGTAACAAGCTTCAGATATTGCATATGTCCATTCATAGTCAGTCATGATATCCGTTACTCTTCCTTTTTCCGATTAATGCGAAAGTACAGTCCCAAGGCAGGAAACTATGTCCTGAAACAAACTATAGCGACACTTGTAACGAAGCAAATTATTACGAATTGTCATCTTGCATTGAAAGCGTAGCTTGCCGTTGAGCAGAGAGGAGAGCAGATTTTGGTTCTCATGCTGGCGCAGCTGATGCTGGCTACTGGCCCGAGCGAGCAGTGTACTTGCCTCACGTTGCTTTCAATACATTACACATACTCTCTATGAATCTGGAGAAGTACTATTAAATATCAATCGATCTTTCTCATACTTTGTATACCAAATTCTATGCATAATACAACCCTACTGTTAAAATTTCAAATCAATAACTCCAATACTTTCGGAGATATAAATTTTTACCTAAAACACATAATGACCGCGTTGGTCCTGTGAAACTGAGTTAGGGACTGTAATGTAATCATCTACAGTATGAACTGCAACTGCAACCAAGAGGATAGGTTCATATAATCAAATTTTCTGGAATTTTCGTTAGTTTCATTACCACAGATTTAAGACGTAATTAAAAGTACTTTGGAAAATAATTATTCAATCGTGTTTTGGTTGTGTGAGCGTTTTGGAGAGACAGAGAGTGAATGGAGGACATATGCAAAGGGAGAATGTGATATTGTATTAAAACTATGTAAATGTATGCATGCGAACGTTATTGTGCAAGAGGGGAATTTCTGATGTGTGTCCGAGTGAGCTTGATTTTGTAAAAGGTAGCCAGAAGGCGTGTTGAGTATTAAATTTACTTGCAACAATATTATGAAAAGGAAAGTTGCTACTCACTAGATAGCAGATGTAATGAGTCGCAGATAGGCACAACAGACTCTCACAATTAAAGCTTTCGGCCATTAAGACCTTCGTCAACAACAGACGACACACACACGACTGTAGTCTCAGGCAACTGAAACCACAATGGACAGTCTTTACAAGAGGCCTGCTGAACGACTGTCAGTGATTGTTTCGAACGTTCAGAGTATCGTGTCGGACTAAATGTCTTCTGCCTGCTTTCAGGTGTGAAGTGAACTCGTAATAGAGACAGTAAGAAACATTGCATAACTGAAATCGGCATATTAAATACGGACTTGATAGCCATGTTCCGTGCTTTAAAGACAATGAATGAACTTAAAGGAAATTTTTGACATATATATATATATAGATATGTCAAAAATTTCCTTTAAGTTCATTCATTGTCTTTATTTCCAAACGAGTCATGCAAGAATCCCAACACTCGATAGTTCAGCTTTCAGCTACTGCCCATGGACTGGAGTTATGTGGCCTTCGAATTTTCGTCCACGCTGCTTTTGTCGGCTAAACCAGTATCTACCATCTGCGTGAAAGGACAGATAACCTGAAACCCATCCAGCTAGGTGGACTGATTGTTTAAAGGATAGTGTGAGACCAACCCGCACCGCCGCACACTATTGTAAAATGTCCTGTCAAAACGAAGTAGTTGTACAAAAGTGCCATTGCCATTATGTTGTTTTGCTCACATCAACGGCCAGAACAAACAAATTATTCTAGTATACAATTTATACGTTATAAAGATATACAACGTTCATGCACGTATCACAATTGATGTAGTTTTTCAGGCACGTCTTTACAACCTGCGAAATGTACGATATTCCACTGTTCCTCCTATTTTTCTTGACATTCTGCTTCCAGTATGATCGATTTATTCTCCTTTCTATGCTTTCATTCAACGAGTAAAACTTACATCAGCCACAATCGCCGTTTTCATCGATATAAAACGTTCTTCCAGGATGATCATCTCCACAACTACAAAGAGCTCAACTTAGACAGAGAAAAAAAGACAGCCGTTGTTATGGTAGCATGTCTCGTGTGATATGCAACTATATTCCAGTGAAAACTCAATACTGCCAATAATGTGATATACAGCGCGTTATATATTTAACACCTCTCGTCTCTTTAAGCTGGATAAACCAAAATTTATGAGACTATTTCCAACAGCGAATGATATGCAAGAATGTCCGGTATTTCGATGTAGTTAAGAAACTTTGGAAATTTCTGACTAGTGATTGGTTCAAAAATAAAGCTGTATACTTCTGCACTGCTGGACAAAGATATTAGCAACACCATGAAAATAATCCGAAAGGAATGAAACATTTGTTTAAGATGACTACTGGGATCCACGAGGGCTTGCTGAAAAGTGAAGCCTACCATTTTACGCGAAAAATTTTAAAGCATTTTAAATAAAACAAACGTTAGTAACATTCTACATGTTTATTCTTCATGTTTACATATTTATTTATCAACTTAGTCACCCTGGTGACGAACACATTTCTCCCAACGAGAGATCAGTTTGTTGACACCTCCTCTGTAGAATGTTTGACTTTGCTGACGGAGTCACAACCTCACCTCTGCTTGCACCGCCTCGTAATTATCTAACAAGGGAACCTCCCCATCGCACCCCCCTCAGATTTAGTTATAAGCTGGCACAGTGGATAGGCCTTGAAAAACTGAACACAGATCAATCGAGAAAACAGGAAGAAGTTATGTGGAACTATGAAAAAAATAATCAAAATACACAAACTGAGTAGTCCATGCGCAAGATACGCAACATCAAGCATATTGTAAGCTCAGGAGCGCCGTCGTCCCGTGATTAGCGTGAGCAGCTGCGGAACGAGAGGTCCTTGGTTCAAGTCTTCCCTCGAGTGGGAAGTTTAATTTTTTATTTTCAGACAATTATTATCTGTCCGTCCGTCCGCCCGATGCGATCACTTTTTTGGGAGTGATTATCACATCCACAAGAAAACCTAAATCGGGCAAGGTAGGAGAATCTCTTTACCCATTCGCCAAGTGTACAAGTTAGGTGGGTCGACAACATATTCCTGTCAAGTGACGCACATGCCGTCAGCAGTGTCGTATAGAATATATCAGACGTGTTTTCCTGTGGAGGAATCGGTTGACCTATGACCTTCCGATGAAATGTTTTCGGTTCCCGTTGGAGAGGCACGTCCTTTCGTCTACTAATCGCACGGTTTTGCGGTGCGGTTGCAAAACACAGACTTATTACAGTTAACAGAGACATCAATGAACGAACGGACAGATCATAACTTTGCGAAAATAAAGAAAGTAAACTTTTCACTCGAGGGAAGACTTGAACCAAGGACCTCTCTTTCCGCAACTGCTCACGCTAACCACGGGACCACGGCGCTCCTGAGCTCACACTGTCATTGATGTTCCCTATCTTGCCCATGGACTACTCAGTTTGTATATTTTGCTTATTTTTTTATAGTTCCACACAACTCCTTCCTGTTTTCTCGATTGATCTGTGTTCAGTTTTTCAAGGCCTATCTACTGTGCCAACTTATAACTAAATCTGAGGGGGGTGCGATGGGGGGGGGGGGTTCCCTTGTAAGAAGTCAACGAGGGTGTTCTTTAAGTTTTGGAAACAGATGAAAATCGGGTAGGACCAAGTCGGGACCTTATGGAGGATGAACGATGACAGCGAATCCAAGGCGCCGGGTTGTTGCAGATGTCGCAGCGTTCGTGTGTGGTCTGGCATTGTCGTGCTGAACGAGAGGGTGTTCTATGTGCGGACGAACTCTTCAATTTCGAAACTCGATTACGCACACTATTCCTCACGCACTGAAGTCGTTACGTTACACACCATGTTGCACTTCGATTCGAAGCTCTCTAGCGTAAGAGAGCAGCGAACACGTAGACACGAAGAAGAAAGATGTAAAATATTAGTAAAGTTTGTTTTATTTAAAAAGCTTTGCATCACCCCAGTACCCAGAACTTCGGAAGATAGACGTTGACTGTGGATATTGTCTCACAGACACAGTCCCTTTGACTGTTCAAAGATGTCGCTAAACCCGCCAAAGATGTAAACAACATCTACATCTACATCCATACTCCGCAAGCCACCTGACGGTGTGTGGCGGAGGGTACTTTGAGTACCTCTATCGGTTCTCCTCTCTATTCCAGTCTCGTATTGTTCGTGGAAAGAAAGATTGTCGGTAAGCCTCTGTGTGGGCTCTAATCTCTCTTATTTTATCCTCATGGTCTCTTCGCGAGATATACGTAGAAGGGAACAATATACTGCTTGACTCCTCGGTGAAGGTATGTTCTCGAAACTTCAACAAAAGCCCGTACCGAGCTACTGAGCGTCTCTCCTGCAAAGTCTTCGACTGGAGTTTATCTATCATCTCCGTAACGCTTTCGCGATTACTAAATGATCCTGTAACGAAGCGCGCTGCTCTCCGTTGGATGTTCTCTATCTCTTCTATCAACCCTATCTGGTACGGATCCCACATTGGTGAGCAATATTCAAGCAGTGGGTGAACAAGTGTACTGTAACCTACTTCCTTTGTTTTCGGATTCCATTTCCTTAGGATTCTTCCAATGAATCTCAATCTGGCATCTGCCTTACCAACGATCAACTTTATATGATCATTCCATTTTAAATCACTCCTAATGCCTACTACCAGATATTTTATGGAATTAACTGCTTCCAGTTGCTGACCTGCTACATTGTAGCTAAATGATTAAGGATCTTTCTTTCTATGTATTCGCAGCACATTACACTTGTCTACATTGAGATTCAATTGCCATTCCCTGCACCATGCGTCAATTCGTTGCAGATCCACCTGCATTTCAGTACAATTTTCCGTTCTTACAACGTCTCGATATACTACAGCATCATCCGCAAAAAGCCTCAGTGAACTTCCGATGTAATCCACAAGGTCATTTATGTATATTGTGAATAGCAACGGCCCTACGACACTCCCCTGCGGCACACCTGAAATCACTCTTACTTCGGAAGACTTCTCTCCATTGAGAATGACATGCTGCGTTCTGTTATCTAGGAACTCTTCAATCCAATCACACAATTGGTCTGATAGTCCATAGGCTCTTACTTTGTTCATTAGACGACTGTGGGGAACTGTATCGAACGCCTTGCAGAAGTCAAGAAACACGGCATCTACCTGGGAACCCGTGTCTTTGGTCCTCTGAGTCTCGTGGACGAATAGCGCGAGCTGGGTTTCACACTATCATCTTTTTCGAAACTCATGCTGATTCCTACAGAGTAGATTTCTAGTCTCCAGAAAAGTCATTATACTCGAACATAATACGTGTTCCAAAATTCTACAACTGATCGATGTTAGAGATATATGTCTAGAGTTCTGCACATCTGTTTGATGTCCCTTCTTAAAAACGGAGATGACCTTGCCCTTTTCCAATCCTTTGGAACGCTACGCTCTTCTAGAGACCTACGGTACACCGCTGCAAGAAGGGGGGCAAGTTCCTTCGCGTACTATGTGTAAAATCGAACTGGTATCCCATCAGGTATAGGGGGCTTTCCTATTTTGAGCGATTTTAATTGTTTCTCTATCCCTCTGTCGTCTATTTCGATATCTACCATTTTGTCATCTGTGCGACAATCTAAAGAGGGAACTACAGTGCAGTCGTCCTCTGTGAAACAGCTTTGGAAAAAGACATTTAGTATTTCGGCCTTTAGTCTGTCATCCTCTGTTTCAGTACCATTTTGGTGCCATGCATGAGCAGGCACACATTATCAGGAAAACTGTATGCCTTTCTTCATTTACTTGCCAATAGTTATAAATATGTTTGTTCTAGTAATTAACTTTAATTAAAATGGTAAGTAGCCAAGCAACATGGAATGCACTAAAACTTCATGCAAATACACGTGGTCTTTTAAAGTTATATTACCTGTCAAATGTCATAAATTAAATCATATGACCAGTGATGAAAAAAATATAGAGTAAAAATTGAGTTAGATATAGGTCGATCGCTAACTACTTGGATACCATGAAATCTAAAGCCTGGCCCCTACGTACAGATACATCAGTTACATAATAGACGCCTAAAACGTCTCTTGCGATTTTCTCGGAATTGCCCGATTTATGTTGTTTTAATGTCCTACTGAAGGTGTACAAAGTATGAAGTAAATCTGTGACCCAACGTCGTGGCCTCAGCTTGCAAGTAGTATCGTGCCGTCGTGCAACGTAT
Source organism: Schistocerca piceifrons (assembly GCF_021461385.2). Classification (NCBI taxonomy): domain Eukaryota; kingdom Metazoa; phylum Arthropoda; class Insecta; order Orthoptera; family Acrididae; genus Schistocerca; species Schistocerca piceifrons. Next base: position 788,071,034 of record NC_060149.1, read on the forward strand.
GCCATACATCTCCGTGTTGTTCCGCCACAATTTGCAAAATGTCTCCGTTTCATTTTTTACCCTTACCTCTGGAAAAACTCTTAATTCACGCTCACGCGTGTAGCTGACCGAATGCCTCAATACGGGTGAACAGTAAATGATTTGGCATACAGTGTGAATGGTGCGCTAGCCGGCAGGCATTCTTTCTCTGAACTGACCCACCGAAGTTTCGCTTGAACAACGTCGCCTTTCTTCTACAGATACTCATTTAAGTGCCACGTGGGTTAGCCACGTGGTCTTGGGTGCCTTGTCACGGTTCGCGCGGCTCACCCCGTCGGAGGTTCGAGTCCTCCCTGTGGCATGGGTGTGTGTGTTGTCCTTAGTGTAAGTTAGTTTACGTCAAATTAAGTAGTGTGTACGCCTAGCGACCGATGACCTCAACAAATTGCTCCCATAGGAACTTACCACAAATTTCAATTTCAAATTTTCTCATTTAAGTTCCTTGTGATACTACTGAATGGACTATACGTTCTGTTACGATCCTAGCAGTGCATCCCTGGTCTGTGTCACCTTTTCGAACGGATAAGAACACCGGATGCTGGACCAAAGAGCTACTCATTGGGAGAACGTTGCTAAAACAATTACGCAAAGTAGAATGCAGGTAACCTAATAGAAAAAAAAACTTTATGGCGGTTCATATGTCCGTAAGAAGGTTTTTCTGTGAAGCCCAAAATAATTTCCGCAGTCAGATTTTGTCGAAAAACGTTTCAGAAAAATGTAAGGTAATATTGGTAATATGTAAATACTAAGTGTTTGTGCAAGAATGAAGACAGGAAACAAAACAGTCACCCGTACAGCAAAGAAAATTTCATTTTAAATATTATGATTACGTTGTTTATTCGTATTAACATAAACACTAAGGCGTCGGCTGAAAGTTGGTAAGATTCTGCGCTTTTTATCCTTCCAGAAGCAGCCGTTGTTATTAGGAAGTCCTGAACATCATAGCTCTCGGAATTTCCTGTAATATGCGAGACAGATTGCATTATTCATCAGTGATTTTTATGGTATGAAGCTTCGAGTTGAACGAAGTAGTCAGCTTGTCCATGTGTAACATCATTTTGACCCAATACAAGCAAGATAGTTGAAAGTGACGTTTTGTACACCTGTGTGACTTTCGCAGTATTCCAGCATGTACGGTAGCTTGTAACCGGGTCATTTCCGGGTTATGGTACAATATGCGTTGGTAGACTGTAGACGAATGATGCTGATACTAAACAGCTGCCTCAAGGATACTGAACAAATTCTTTTCATTCCGTTTGCTTCGGTATACCCATGGCACTACACTCCATCAGGGCACGACCTGTCGCCGACTGTACGGAGGCGGTTGTTGCTCTGATATCTCAGCCTCCCCTCCCAATGAACAGTGGGCTCATATCGAAACAAAAAAATGGTTCAAATGGCTCTGAGCACTATGGCACTTAACTTCTGAGGTCATCAGTCCCCTAGAACTTAGAACTACTTAAACCTAACTAATCTAAGGACATCACACACACCCATGCCCGAGGCAGGATTCGAACCTGCGACCGTAGCGGTCGCGCGTTTCCAGACTGTAGCACCTAGAACCGCTCGGTCACGCCGGCCGGCCCATATCGAAACAGCCTGTCTAATACACACATCAAAAAAAAAAAAGATCTGCGTCACCTCGGTTCCGAGAGTTCCGGAACCCGTACAGAAAACTGGAATAGAGATCAACATAAACATCATTTCTGCCATTTTTATTGCTCACGAAAACCACACATTGCATGTTGCACCACCATACTGCGCAATTGCCGTCCATGAAGACGAATGCCTCGCCAATATACTGCCGATATGGTTGAACTATCGGTCGGAGGATGGCATTCACGTATCCTACAGCCCTTTCGGCGCCTTCTATGACCACTAGCGGCGTACGTCGGCCCCACATAATGCCACCCCAAAACATCAGGGAACATCCACCTTGCTGCACTTGCTGGACCTTGTGTCTAAGGCGTTCAGCCTGACCGGGTTGCCTCCAAACATGTTTCCGACGATTGTCTGGTTGAAGGCATATGCGACACTCATCGTTGAACAGAACGTGATGCCAATCCTGAGCGGTCCATTCAGCAAGTTGTTGGCCGCATCTGTTCCGCCCTGGTTGCGAGGATGGGCCTTTCCATGGACGTCGGGAGAGTGAAGTTGCGCAACATGCAGCCTATTGCGCGCAGTTTGAGTCGTAACACGACATCCTGTGGCAGCACGAAGAGCATTATTCAAAATGGTGGCGTTGCTTTCGGGGTTCCTCCGAGCCGTAATCTGTAGGTAGCGGTCATCGAATGCAGTTGTAACCCTTGGGCGGCCTGAGCGGGGCATGTCATCGACAGTTCCTGTCCTCTGTATCTCCTCCATGTCCGAACAACATCGCTTTGGTTCACTCCGAGACGCCTAGACACTTCCCTTGTTGAGAGCCCTTCCCGTCACAAAGTAACAATGTGGACGCGATCGAACCGCGGTATTGACCGTCTTGGCATGTTTGAACTACAGACAACACGAGCCGTATACCTCCTTCCTGGTGGAATGACTGGAACTGATCGGCTGTCGGACCCCCTCCGTCTAGCAGGCGCTGCTCATGCATGGTTGTTTACGTCTTTGGGTGGGTTTAGTAACATCTCTGAACAGTCAAAGGAACTGTGTCTGTGATACAATATCCACAGTCAACGTCTATCTTCAGGAGTTCTGGGAACCGGGGTGATGCAAAACTTTTTTTTAATGTGTGTACAGAACATGCTCGTTCCAGTCGTTACTGCTATTAGTAATAAATATTAAACAGCAGTTTTACCTTACAGTATAATGCCACGGAATGCGCGCTCTACAAGGAGTAATAAAAACAGCGTGCTTTCATTTACGAATGAACAGCATACAGCAATTTGCACTGTAAGTGAGACTTCGATAGCTTCACTGACTGGCGTCACCAAACCCGGTTTTCACATTGTGGGTGGTGATAAAGATGACGGGTTGGGAGGAACAGAGCTTTTAATTAAACATGAGATCCCATATAAAATTTTAAATTGAAACCTTACACGTGTGGAATTTCGATACGCTGGTGCCTCCATGCTCTCAGATACTGGAAATGTTGACATAATTTCTGTATACAGTGTGCCAAATAATGATGTAAATAAAGGCCACCGGTGTACTCTTGTCAACCCCAGAACTACCGTAAAATTAATAATGGGGGACTTCAGTGCACATCATCTTGCATGATGGGACCCTGGTCGAGAAATTAGATTCCGGGCATTAAACACAGATATCATTGACGAAATTAACTTAATGAAATGATGCTTAGCGACACGAGACCAAGAATTATCAGCCATACAAACTAACAGAGCAGTGCTGCCGACCTGTGTTTTGTGTTCCGATCCATGGCTACAACTTTTACATGGGATGTGGCGGGAGATTTACTAGGCTCGAACCATTTATCGAACATCTCCGACGTCTCCAAGAAAGTCCTGATAGGTCACTTATATGTAACAGCTGGAACAAATGCCAGACAGACTGGAGCCAGTATAAAATGACAATAGGATCCCTAATTAAAAGATTGAAAGTTCAAGGAAACCCAATGGCGGATTACATCAAGTTTACAAAAAAATATTGAGCAAACAGCGAAGATGATGATTCCACACAAAAACCGCTTGTTCCAAGAGAGATGGTTGAGTCAAGAAAGTACGTGCAACAACGTAAGACTGCACTGAAATTATACAAGATGGTCCACTGATAGTGACCGAGCCAAATATCACACGAAATAAGCAAAAAACGAAAAAACTACAAAGAACGAAACTCGTCTAGCTTGAAGGAGGAAACCAGATGGTGCTATGGCTGGCCCGCTAGATGGCGCTGCCATAGGTCAAACGGATATCAACCGAGTTTTTTTTTTAAAATAGGAACCTCCATTTTTAATTACATATTCGTGTAGTGCGTAAAGAAATACGAATGTTTTAGTTGGACAACTTTTTTCGCTTTGTGACAGATGGCGCTGTAATAGGCACAAACGTATAAGTACGTGGTATCACGTAACATTCCGCCAGTGCGGACGGTATTTGCTTCGTGATACATTACCCGTGTTAAAATGGACCGTTTACCAATTGCGGAAAAGGTCGATATCGTGTTGATGTATGGCTATTGTGATTAAGATGCCTAACGGGCGTGTGCTATGTATGCTGCTCGGTATCCTGGACGACATCATCCAAGTGTCCGGACCGTTCGCCGGATAGTTACGTTATTTAAGGAAACAGGAAGTGTTCAGCCGCATGTGAAACGTCAACCACGACCTGCAGCAAATGATGATGCCCAAGTACGTGTTTTAGCTGCTGTCGCGACTAATCCGTACATCAGTAGCAGACAAACTGCGCGAGAATCGGGAATCTCAAAAACGTCGGTGTTGAGAATGCTACATCAACATCGATTGCACCCGTACCATATTTCTATGCACCAGGAATTGCATGGCGACGACTTTGAATCTCGTGTACAGTTATGACACTGGGCACAAGAGAAATTACGGGACGATGACAGATTTTTGCAAGGGTTCTATTTAGCGACGAAGCGTCATTCACCAACAGCGGTAACGTAAACCGGCATAATACGCACTATTGGGCAACGGAAAATCCACAATGGCTGCGACAAGTGGAACATCAGCGACTTTGGCGGGTTAATGTATGGTGCGGCATTATGGGAGGAAGGATAATTGGCCCCCAATTTATCGATAGCAATCTAAATGGTGCAATGTGTGCTGATTTCTTACAAAGTATTCTACCAATGTTACTACAAGATGTTTCACTGCATGACAGGATGACGATGTACTTCCAACATGATGGATGTCCGGCACATAGCACGCGTGCGGTTGAAGCGGTATTGAATAGCATACTTCATGACAGGTGGATTGGTCGTCGAAGCACCATACCATGGCCCGCACGTTCACCGGATCTGACGTCCCCGGATTTATTTCTGTGGGGAAAGTTGTATGATATTTGCTATCGTGATCCACCGACAACGCCTGCCGACATGCGTCAGCGCATTGTTAATGCATGTGCGAACATTACGGAAGGCGAACTACTCGCTGTTGAGAGGAATGTCGTTACACCTATTACCAAATGCATTGAGATTGACGGACATCATTTTGAGCATTTATTGCATTAATGTGGTATTTACAGGTAATCACGCTGTAATAGCATGCGTTCTCAGAAATGATAAGTTCACAAAGGTACATGTATCCCATTGGAACAACCGAAATAAAATATTCTAACGTGCCTACGTTCTGTATTTTAATTGAAAAAACCTACCTGCTATAAACCGTTCGTCTAAAATTGTGAGCCATATGTTTGTGACTATTACAGCGCCATCTATCACAAAGCGAAAAAAGTGGTCCAGCTAAAACATTAATATCTCTTTACATACTACACGAATATGTAATAAAAATGGGAGTTCCTATTTTTAAAAAAACGCAATTGGTATCCGTTTGACCTATGGTAGCGCCATCTAGCAGGCCAATCATAGCGCCATCTGGTTCCCCCCTTCGAGCTAGACAAGTTTCGTTCTTTGTAGTTTTTTCGTTTGACGCTTATTTCGTGAGATATTTGGCCTGGTCACGATCAATGGGCCACCCTGTATAGGGGGCAGTCAAATGAACGACACCAATGGAAAAAAGTTAGTTAACTGTTTATTATTCAAACTCTTGACATCAACAGCGTAATCAGTCAACTACTATATTGTTGCACAGAAAATTCAATTCTGGGGTGCGCATATAATTTTTTACAGTTATTACTTGGCATAGACGGCAGAGAATCAGATCCGGTTCATACTGCGTGTCACAAGCAGTATCTAGGGCAAGCAAGGAGTGCATCCTTACAGAAGGTAGGGCGCTGCTCGTGATACATTTCCACATCCAGTGGAGCGGTAATTAAGAAGCGCTAATGGCGTTGTAAGACGTCAGCTAAATTGTCATTCTGCAAGTTTTGCACTACGGAGCCGTAACATGTAGCTTCCGAGGTCACCCGCTCCACGGCGTCCTAGCAGTGAAGTGTTAGGGTAAAGGGGAACTGACAATAGCTCAGCCATCACGGTGGACACAAGTCCGCTGACAGCTCCAGATAGTGAGGGCAAACGACTGCCTCGCTGGCTGCGTAGATATTATCATGTCCAGCTCAAATACCACCGTTTCCGAAGCCGCAATCTCAGCGTCTGGCCATTCCGTCTACCTCTCTGATTCTGACGGAATGAGACTCGCGCTGGTTACAGGGTAACATGACTGGCGAATCGTGATGTGCTGCCTGCTCCCTGCCTCCCGAGGCCACAGCCTGCCGGCTTTAGTGGGGAGCTGCTGCAGGCTGACGCGGCTGTTTGGCCACCGCCGTGTTTGAAGAAGATATGGACGAGCTTGGGCCGTCCCCTGGTGAAGGGCTGTACCAAATGACTGCAAACTATTGCCTAAAACCTGTTGCGCGAGTTACCTAAGTACGGCTTCCCTTGCTGTACGTAGTGTTGCTGAGTGGGATCTTGATCTTCCGATTTCATGACACCCGCCGTCTGCGACACACTGTGGGCACCCACATAAGCTTATCCCTCTTCGAGAGCGCTGAGGCGGGCCACACTGTCTGTAGTTGCCGGTGAGCAACTGCAGGCTTGTGCCCACCAACTGCTGCCCTGGCCACCTGCACAGCACTGCTTCAGGTCCTCGACCCGCACTACGGCTGCAACTGACGAAGCGCAGTGTTCGCATTCAGTGTCATACGTGAGTCTGCGAATCAGGGCGCCTTCCACCATGCCAGAGAAGACAATACGTGCTGTAAGTTACTTGTAATAAACAAAGGTCGAGCCAACACTGTTTCACTGACGCCTTAGAGCGTATGATTAGCCATCCACACCAGCTCCAAGCTCGGCCTCACGAGCAGCGCCTATTAGACGGAGGGGGTCCGACAGCCGATCAGTTCCAGTCATTCCGCCAGGAAGGAGGTGTACGGCTCCTGTTGTCTGTAGTTCAACCATGCCTAAACGGTCAATACCGCGGTTCGATCGCGTCCGCATTGTTACTTTGTGCCAGGAAGGGCTCTCAACAAGGGAAGTGTCCAGGCATCTCGGAGTGAACCAAAGCGATGTTGTTCGGACATGGAGGAGATACAGAAAGACAGGAACTGTCGATGACATGGTTCAAATGGTTCAACCGATGAGTGTCGCATATACTTTCAATCTGACAATCGTCGGAGACGTGTTTGGAGGCAACCCAGTCAGGCTGAACGCCTTAGACATACTTTCCAGCGAGTG